>NW_027362771.1:441300508-442580612 GCF_046119375.1 Phyllobates terribilis | reverse complement strand
AGACAAAGAACACACAAAGGGGGTCCTGTGAAGCGCTCCAAAGTTATCTGGGAGTTGTCTGAGCCCCTCACCTGGTGAGCACAGTACGACGTGGGCAGCCGTTACCTGCAGAAGTGGTCTGGATAATAAGAACTGTGAGTAAAGGCTCTGGACTGCATCACTGACTAATTGTCGTTACTGCTGCTGCCCTGCACCATCACCCCCATCCTCCGCATACACTTCCCTGAGGCTATACTCCTCCCGTGGGGAGTTATACTACGCTCTGCTGTACCCACAACACCAGCCTCAGCGGTCTGCCCTGCAGCGGCGGTTCACTCTGACCGCAATCCACGGGTGGCGTAGTCGGACATTTAAACATCAAAACCACATAAATAGTTCCGCCACTGGTTTGGCCGCCCTGAGCCACGGAACCGGGTCGCCGCCACGGAGACTACAACCACCAGCATCCACCTAAAAGGGTCCGGCTCCGGGTGTCCCAAGGCCCAGGGAGCGCGTCAGAACATTTTCATCACCTTTCATAATCACCAATGTGACAAGGCAGGGATGTCCTCTGTCCCCTTTCTTATACATCCTAGTGACGGAGCTCCTGCTCTCATCAATTCGCCATAACCCCAATATTAGGTGGATTGAGGTGGGAGGCACCGAGTACAAGTGCTCTGCATTTGCTGATGATGTCCTAGTATATATCACTCAATCACATATATCCATCCCTGCTGTTACGGCTGAAATAGATCACTTTGTTACATGGTCAAATTTTAAAATCAATGCAGCGAAGTCTGAGGCCCTCGATGTCTCCCTCCCCAAATCCATACAGGATTCCATCCAGTCCAACTTTCCCTTTGCCTGACCCTCACAGGGTATCAAATACTTAGGAATTCCTATTCATAGAGACCTCTCCCGTCTATGTTATCTTAATTTTGGGCCCTTTATTGAACAACTCCATACAGACCACGGTTGGCAAGTTAGAACTGTAAGATTCACTATGTGAACCACTGGTGTTTTGTGGAAAAGCACATGTACACTGTGTTCCAAATTATTATGCAAAAAGTGTTTAGGAGTGATAAGGGAAGAATTTTTTTGTTTGTCAGTTAAACTCATTGATGGTGATGTGTGTCATGGCTCTTTATATCACTGTAAGCAATTGCAGACACCTGTGCTAATTAGTTTGGCAGGTGTGTCCAATGAAAGGCAAGACTACTTAAGAAGGCTTTCCCACATTATTAAGCAGCCAACATTTTCTGCCAAAATGGGAAAGAAAAAGGATGTGTCGGCTGCTGAGAAGCAACAAATTGTGGAGTGTTTAGGTCAAGCCATGACTACAATCAACATTGCCAAGACACTTCATCCTGATCATCGCACAATCAAGAAGTATGTATCTGATTCACAGTACACAGGTGTGCGTGCTGATAAGGGAAAATTGAGGACTCTTTCCTACAGGCAATTACGTCAGGTTAAAAGAGCAGCGGCAAAAAAGCCTTGTCATAGCAGCAGACAAGTTTTT
Organism: Phyllobates terribilis; assembly: GCF_046119375.1. Taxonomy (NCBI): domain Eukaryota; kingdom Metazoa; phylum Chordata; class Amphibia; order Anura; family Dendrobatidae; genus Phyllobates; species Phyllobates terribilis. The sequence continues at coordinate 442,579,111 of NW_027362771.1, read as the reverse complement.
GAAGCTGCTGGTGCCTCCAACGTCCCCCGAACAACAAGATGCAGAGTCCTTCAGAGGTTTGCAGCTGTGCGTAAGCCATTCTGTCGACCTCCTCTATCCACTGCACACAAGCAGAAACGGCTCCAGTGGGCCAAACAATACATGAAGACTGACTTCAAAACTGTTTTGTTCACCGATGAGTGCCGTGCAATGCTCGATGGTCCAGATGGATGTAGTGGAGGATGGCTGGTTGATGGACACCCCACGCAAACACGGCTACAGCGCCAACAAGGAGGAAGTGGAGTAATGTTTTGAGCTGGAATCACGGGGAGAGAGATTGTCGGCCCCTTTAGGATCCCTGAAGGGGTAAAGATGAACTCCATAATGTATGTGGAGTTTCTCAAACAGCACTTCCTGCCATGGTACAAGAAGAAGAACCGTGTATTCCACAGCAAGATCATTTTCATGCATGATAATGCACCGTCTCATGCTGCACATAACACATCTGCATCTCTGGCAGATATGGGCATAAAAAGGGACAAACTTATAGTGTGACCCCCATGCTCTCCTGACCTCAACCCCATTCAGAACCTCTGGAGCATCATCAAAAGGAGTGTCTATAATGGCGGGAGGCAGTTCACATCTAAGCAACAGCTCTGGGAGGGTATTCTGTCCTCATGCAAAACAATTGAAGCAGAAACCATCCAAAACCTGACAAATTCAATGGACGAGACAGTTCAGAAGCTCCTTTCGAACAAGGGGTCCTATGTGCAAATGTAACATCACCTAGAATAAAGTTTTGAGTTGAAAACGGTTTGATTTCAGTTTCTAATAACCTGCTAATGATTATAATTTCAAAAATGACCATTTTTTTGTTATTTATTCAAATGAAAAGGTTGATCGAAGAGTGTGGGGGATCTAAGAGTGTGGCAACCCAGTAGTCAGGATTACTTCGAATTCTGACAATCTGAGGGTCATGTTGCAGGTAGTGCAGCAAGAAGGCACTCATGTGTCTTGCGCATCTAGGAGACCCAAATTATTTTCCGGGCTAGATGCAGCTAAAAATTATTATTAATTTTAAATCTGGTGGAGCTTAGTATAGATGGCCTAATAGAATCAGTACTGCACACTGCTACAAAGCCCAAATTATTTTCCAGCCAAGATACAGATAAACATGATTAGTAATTTTAAATCTGGTGCAGCTTAGTATACATGGCCTAATAGAATCAGTACTGCACACTGCTACAAAGCCCAAATTATTTTCCAGCCAAGATACAGATAAACATGATTAGTCATTTTAAAGCTTAAAACGGTTGGTGAGGTGATTTTAACAAATCATCAAGCTTTTACTCTCCCCAGGATGACACAGGGGAAGAAAAGTAATTTCAGATCCATGATTTGTTCATCTTTATGAACGTGAGTCTGTCTACATTATCAGTGGAGAGCTGCGTGCGCTTATCTGTCAGCACACCACCAGCAGCGCTGAACACACGTTCAGACAGAACGCTGGCTGCGGGGCATGACAATATCTCCAAGGCGTAAGTGGCGAGCTCCGGCCATTTATCCAGATTGGAAGCCCAAATAGAGCAAGGGTCTAGTGACACAGTCATGGCTTCAATGTTTACTTGGAGATACTCCTGTACCATTGTCTCTAGGCGTTGACTATGTGTCAGACTTCTAGTCTCCTGTGGCCTTGCAAAGGATGGGCTAAAAAAGTGGTGAATTGATTCCGCAAAATTGATGTTACCAGCAGATACTGTGTTTCTGTTACGGTTTGAGTGCTGAACACTCGACGGTCCCATGGTTCGCAAGTTGGAACTGTGAGATTCACTACGTGCACCACTGGTGTTTTGTGGAAAAGCACATGTAAGATTCTGCAACAGTCTCTGCTGATACTCCTGCATGCGTGCATCCCTTTCTATGGCAGGATTAATTTCTGCAAATTTACTTTTGTACTGGGGATCTAACAGTGTGACAACCCAGTAGTCAGGATTATTTCTAATTCTCACAATTCGAGGGTCATGTTGCAGGTAGTGCAGCAAGAAGGTACTCATGTGTCTTGCGCATCCAGGAGCACCGAGTCCCTGTTGTGTTGGTGGCGAGGTAGCAATCATGATTCCTTCCTCTGTCCTCTCCCCCCAACCTCGCACAACAGAAATGTGATCAAGGTCTCCCTCATCTGATGAGTCTTCCATCAGTTTGTCCTCCACTTCTTCCTGGGCTCCTGCACCTTCCTCAGTAGTTTGGCTGCTGCCATGCGCCCTGGTAAAACCATCTCCCCCACCCTCACATGCCTGCCACCTTGGTGCTGCCGACCGTCTGTACCTTACAACTCCTCCTCCCCTACTTCCTCCACCTCCTCTTGTGCCACCACCTGACTCCGAATTCTGCTTAACATGTGCTCCAGCATGTAAATCACCGGAATAGTCATGCTGATAATGGCATTGTCAGCATTAAACATCTTCGTCGCCATTTCAAAACTGTGCAGAAGGGTGCATAGGTCCCTGATCTGAGACCACTCCTCCAGCGTGATTTGCTCCACCTCTGGATCTCGTTGGCCCAGGCTATACATCAGAACGTATTGCACCAGGGCTTGTTGGTGCTGCCACAGTCGCTGCAACATGTGCAGAGTTGAATTCTACCAGGTAGGCACATCGCATTTTAGCCGGTGAAGTGGCAGGCCCAACGACTTCTGTACAGATGTAAGTCGCTGAGCTGCGGGATGCCAACGGCAGAAGTGAGCACACAGCATCCGTGCCCTCTGCAGAAGGCCATCTACTCCGGGATAGTGGGCTAAAAATTGCTGGGCAACCAGGTTCAACACGTGAGCCATACAAGGCACGTGTGTGACATTGCCCCGGTAAAGGGCCGCACCCAGGTTTGCAGCATTGTCGCACACGGCCTTCCATGGTTTCAGGTCCAGTGGAGACAACCATTCATGAAACTGGTTCTCCAGAGCTGACCACAACTCCTCAGCTGTGTGACTCACATTTCCCAGACATTCTAAAGTAAAAACCGCCTGATGACGTTGAGCCAGCATAGTAAGGTGGTGTGCAGGATCCCTTCTGCGCAGTTAGAAAGCTTGTGGCATGACCAGACAGGCTTTGGGTGCAGGTGGAGGACCGAGAGGAGGTTGAGGAGGCAGAAGCAGCGGAGGAACTTTGAGATAAAGAGGATTGACGCACAACTCGTGGGGACAGCAAGACTTGGACATCAGCCCCTTGTCCTGCTGTCACCAGAGTTACCCAGTGCCCAGTCAGCGACATGTAACGCCCCTGTCCATGCCTACTTATCCAAGTGTCTGTGGTGAAATGCACCCTGTCACACACAGAGTTTCTCAAAGAAGCGGTGATGTTGTGTGCGACATGCTGGTGGAGCGCAGGCACACCTTTCTTTGAGAAGTAGTGCCGACTGGGCATCTGGTACTGGGGCACTGCGACGGACATAAGGTCTCGAAAATCCTCTGTGTCCACCAGGCGGAAAGGCAGCATTTCTGTAGCCAAGAGCTTGCAGATGGTGAAATTCAACCTCTTAGCTTTCTCATGGCTAGGAGGAAATGGTCTTTTACTTGTCCACATCTGAGGGACCGAGGGCTGGCTGTTGTGCTTAGACGGGGTTGAGAAGGGTGTCCCCGGCAAACTGCCGGTCTGTGAGGAAGATGCAGGCGGACATGTTAGGTTGCCTTGATCCAAAGGTGGTGCTATCGATGTCAGACAGTGCTCAACACCAGCTGGTGTTACCACCTCCAAAGAAAATGATGACCTGCCAATCACGCTGGCTGTTGCGGGTAAAGAGGTGGCAGGTCTGCATCCCAAAACAGGTGTGACTGCTGTCCCCCCAGTCACAGAGGATGAAGAGGCCGCGGATGCACAAGATGTGGCAGACAGTGGTTGGCCCGGCCGGCTTGGCCGCATTGTAGCACAGTGAGCTTCCCACTGCAACTTATGCTTCATGTCCATGTGCCGGTTCATGCATGAAGTACTCAAACTATGTATTTTTTGGCCTCTGCTTAGATTTGGCTGACAAATGTTACAGATAACACGAGTTGGGTCATCTTTATCGATCTGAAAAATTGCCCAGGCTATGCAAGGCTTAGCACCCATGCGACGTGAAGAACCACCACGACTTGTGGTCAGAGGCAGAGTTGTGTTTGAGGATGCAGTTTTTGACGTGCTTCCAGTACTACGTCTCTTTCCAGGAAGGCACAACCTGACCTCCTCGTCACTAGCATCCTCCTCCACCTCCTCTGCTGAACTCATCTCTTGGCTGACTGTGGGTTGACAGTAAAGGCCCTGTCACACATAACGAGATCGCTAGCGAGATCATTGTTACGTCACGGGTTTTGTGACGCAACAACGATTTCGCTAGCGATCTGGTTACGTTTGACAGGTAGCAACGATCAGGCCCCTGCTATGAGATCGCTGATCGTTACAAAGCTTCCTGGACCATTCCTGGGTCGTTGCACTCCCACTGGGCAGTGTGCATCGCTGTATTTGACACCTAACCAAAGGGGGACTCTTTTGTTTTGTTGGCATCACATTTTATGGGGCTATGAAAGAGGAATCTAGGAAAGCCGACTCCGAATACTGTCTGCTGAGTTGTGTATCTAATCCTATCCTGTGTGATACTGCCTGATGAGTTATATATCTAATCTTATCCTGTGTGATACTGTCTGCTGAGCCGTGTATCTAACCCTATCCTGTGTGATACTGTCTGCTGAGTTGTGTATCTAATTCTATCCTGTGTGATACTGCCTGACGAGCAGTGCGGGGGCAGGAAAGCCGACTCCAAAGTCGACTTTCACACCCTCCTGCTAATTGATGTTATCAGCTGATGTTGTGCGGGGGCAGGAAAGCCAACTCCAAAGTCGGCTTTCATAGCCGCCTGCTAATTGAGGTTATCAGCTGATGTTGTGTGGGGGCAGGAAAGCCGACTCCGAATACTGTCTGCTGAGTTGTGTATCTAATCCTATCCTGTGTGATACTGCCTGACGAGTTATATATCTAATCCTATCCTGTGTGATACTGCCTGACGAGTTATATATCTAATCTTATCCTGTGTGATACTGACTGAACAGTTGTGTATCTAATCCTATGTGATACTGTCTGCTGAGCCGTGTATCTAACCCTATCCTGTGTGATACTGCCTGACGAGTTGTGTATCTAATCCTATCCTGTGTGATACTGCCTGACGAGTTATATATCTAATCTTATCCTGTGTGATACTGTCTGCTGAGCCGTGTATCTAACCCTATCCTGTGTGATACTGTCTGCTGAGTTGTGTATCTAATTCTATCCTGTGTGATACTGCCTGACGAGCAGTGCGGGGGCAGGAAAGCCGACTCCAAAGTCGACTTTCACACCCTCCTGCTAATTGATGTTATCAGCTGATGTTGTGCGGGGGCAGGAAAGCCGACTCCGAAGTCGGCTTTCATAGCCGCCTGCTAATTGAGGTTATCAGCTGATGTTGTGTGGGGGCAGGAAAGCCGACTCCGAATACTATCTGCTGAGTTGTGTATCTAATCCTATCCTGTGTGATACTGCCTGACGAGTTATATATCTAATCCTATCCTGTGTGATACTGCCTGACGAGTTATATATCTAATCTTATCCTGTGTGATACTGACTGAACAGTTGTGTATCTAATCCTATCCTGTGTGATACTGTCTGCTGAGCCGTGTATCTAACCCTATCCTGTGTGATACTGCCTGACGAGTTGTGTATCTAATCCTATCCTGTGTGATACTGCCTGACGAGTTATATATCTAATCTTATCCTGTGTGATACTGTCTGCTGAGCCATGTATCTAACCCTACCCTGTGTGATACTGTCTGCTGAGTTGTGTATCTAATTCTATCCTGTGTGATACTGCCTGACGAGCAGTGCGGGGGCAGGAAAGCCAACTCCAAAGTCGACTTTCACACCCTCCTGCTAATTGATGTTATCAGCTGATGTTGTGCGGGGGCAGGAAAGCCGACTCCGAAGTCGGCTTTCATAGCCGCCTGCTAATTGAGGTCATCAGCTGATGTTGTGTGGGGGCAGGAAAGCCGACTCCGAATACTGTCTGCTGAGTTGTGTATCTAATCCTATCCTGTGTGATACTGCCTGACGAGTTATATATCTAATCTTATCCTGTGTGATACTGACTGAACAGTTGTGTATCTAATCCTATCCTGTGTGATACTGTCTGCTGAGCCGTGTATCTAACCCTATCCTGTGTGATACTGCCTGACGAGTTGTGTATCTAATCCTATCCTGTGTGATACTGCCTGACAAGTTATATATCTAATCTTATCCTGTGTGATACTGCCTGAAGAGTTGTGTATCTAATCCTATCCTGTGTGATACTGACTGATGAGCAGTGCGGGGGCAGGAAAGCCTACTCCAAAGTCGGCTTTCACACCCTCCTGCTAATTGATGTTATCAGCTGATGTTGTGTGGGGGCAGGAAAGCCGTCTGAAGTCGGCTTTCACACGCTCCTGGTAATTGATGTTATTAGCTGATGTTGTGCGGGGGCAGGAAAGCCATCTGAAGTCGGCTTTCATAGCCGCCTGCTAACTGAGGTTATCAGCTGATGTTGTGTGGGGGCAGGAAAGCCGTCTGAAGTCGGCTTTCACAGACGCCAGCTAATTCAAGAAGAAGAGAGAAGAGGAAAGAATAGGAAAGAATAGGAACATAGTATGAAAAGTTGAAGGAAGACCTAACATGTTGATCCAGAGGAAGGCAAAAAAAAACCATGCTCCGTTTCGGGAAAAAAAATTCCTTCCTGACTCCACATACGCCAATCAGACTAGTTACCTGGATCAACGCCCTATCAAGAATCTAGTATATACAACCTATAATCAGAGTCAGACTCATGGTGCATGGTATGGCAGATCATTGCCATAGAGTGCACCATGACTATGACCCCAAAGACTAAAACAAGGGAAGTAGGAAAAGGAGGGGAAGAAGACCAGCTGTGAAGAAGACCAGAGGACACAGGGAGAAGACAGAAGACAGGTGATGAAGCCTGGAGCGGGAAGAGGAGAAGTGGAGAGCAGGGATGGGAATGGAGGGTAGGGAATGGAGGGGAGGGAACGGAGGTTGGGAAGGGATCGGAGGGCAGGGGTGAGGGGTCCCACCCTCGGGATGAGGTAAAGCAGAAAAGAAGACAACAAAAAACATTTTTATTTCAATCAGGGGGAGATCGGAGGGCAGGGGTAAAGTTAAAAAAGAGGACAATAAAACATTTTTTTTTATAAACAAACAAAAATGTGAACAATTTTAACAATTTAAATACGTATTAAATTAACAATATTTACAAAATGATAACAAAAATTGAAATGAAACATCACTACAGTTCTTCGTATCGATTGCCTGTATTTGTGTATCCATGCCTGGGGGAAACAAAAGAATCCGAACACATGGGATACTGTGGGGGGGGGGGGCAAGGCTTTGTGGATGCCGGATCCTCTGCACTGGTGTGCTGTGAAGTGGGTCCGGCGTATGGGTCCAAGAATGTTGTTGAAAAGGGCCAGGGTCGATCAGAGTATGTACAGTAGAAGTTTCATTAAGTTCACCGGCTGTCGCTTTATTTAAAGTCTCAAACATGACCCTTTCTGCGTGCGCCCTCGGTCGGTCATCCAGCCTCTGTAGTCTCTCGCCAGCAAATGTTGCGAAGTTGTCCCGCTTGGCCTGGGTCTGTAGCAGTAGAATCTTGTTCGCCAGAGATATTAGATCTGGTGATGGCAGCAAGCTGGCCTTTATTTTCCTTGATTTTCTTTGTCGCCGAGGCACAAGGTCTTCACTTGTAGAGGCCATAGGGTCTTCATTCGCCGATGCCATAGGTTCCTCATTCCTTGACAGCACACTGGCCTCCTCCATACCACGTTCCATAGCCGGGATGTCGTCATCTTGCCGATGGTGCTGTGGGAACACAAAATTAAAGTTAAGATTTTGGTTGCAACATCCAGCAGGTATGTTATGACCAGCATGGGTACACGTGCACTAAAAAACAAATATGAGGGGCGGCTAAACTATGGCATGTACATTGAAAGTATAAAATGCTATTTACAGGGAAGCAAAGAAGGTATTTACATCTTCAACAGGGGAGTCAGTCTGGATATCAGGGTCTTCTTCCGGGGTCGGCCGCATCGTACACGCCATTTGCCGAGGTAGCTCCTGGTCACGGGTGAAGGCAAGCAAGTCATAATACCATAATGTTGGCACATAAATCTCATCTGTGCCAGTACCCGACTTCTTTGACTTCTCCACCCGGTTGAGTTCTTTCTTATATACGGTGCGTAGACCCTGGATTTTTTTCTTCACCAGCTCTTCATCCACCTTCTCATTGGGGCCATGCCTTTTAAAGAGGGCAATCAGTTGCTGGTATGCCTCCCTCTTTTTCTCTCTATTGCAGTAGTCTGTTGATTTTATTTGCCAAAGGCACGACAGGGAGCGGTACAGGTCAATCATTTCCCTTACAAACTCTTCACTTTTGAAAGCCATCTGAAAAAGGATAGCATACAGTGAGCATACATGAAACATTTTAAAACACAGTAAAAAATACTGCACACTGTTTGTTGACCCCCTTAAAAAGGCCTCCGATGCATAAGCAAATGTATACTTGTTGGGTGTGGCAAAAACCCACTAAAATAACTTACCGTGTAAACAAAGCAATATAGCTGCCTGAAGAACCAAAAAATCGATGTCGAGTCACAGCAGAAGAAAATCCACAAACCAGAACGCTTGTCAGGAACAAAGCCCAGATGAATGGAATCACAGCTGTAGAATGCTACTAGGATCCAAAAATCAGGACGCTGACAGGGCCTTAACAAAGCTCAGATGAACGAATCTTGCCCGGAGAACACTGCTACGATCAGAAAGCAGAGCGCAGATAGGAATAAAGGAACGATCCGAAACCAAAGCGCAGATAGGAACAAAGGAACGGAATTGCTGCAATGTCGCCTTATTTTAAACCTGCCGCCAATCAGAACGCAGTAGCGTCCACCAATCGGAGATGAGGGGGCGCGGAAAAGTAATTTTATGCACGCCTTTGTGACACAGTACAATTCCTATCAAATTGTGGATCGTTGAAGTAGCTGCTGTGTGAAAGCGCCCCAACGACCAACGAGATCGCTGGGGCGGCCGAAATCATTGGGAAGTTCTGCATGTTTGACGGCTCCCCAACGATCACGATTTGACTTTACAGCGATCTCAAATTCGTGACGTAATAACGATCTCGCTAGCGATCTCGTTATGTGTGACAGGGCCTTAAGTGGGATCTCCAACCTCATCATCATCACCCTGTGTGTTATCACACCCATCGTCCTCAGAGCCAACCTGTTCCAGCCCTGACATAAAACTAAAGTTGTCGCTACAATCAGGTATTTGAGTCTCATCATCGTCTTCCTCATTGTCTCCACCAACAGGAGTTACAGTTTGGGAATGAGGGTCTACATTATGGTCAGAACCTTCTGCGTCTGGTCCTGGATCCGACTCATAAATATTCTGGGCATCAGTGCAGATCATTTCCTCGTCTGGATTCACAGAAGCTCTGGAGCCGACCTCTGATTCTCAGGCTATAGTATGAGTAAACAGCTCTGCAGACTCAACCATCTGTTCTACCCCATACTCAGACGACCAGCTGGAGACTTGGGAGCTGTGAGGAAGCAAGTGCGATTGGGGTGACACCTCTGAGGACTGGAGTATTTGTGATGTTGAAGTTGAGGTGGAGGAGAGCCCATTTAAAGGAGCACTTGATATCCGTTGAAGCACCTGCTGTTTTTGTGCCTCATCTGGAATTTGTAGCGATTGGCGTGGCCGTAAGAAAGGGATCTTATCACATTGTCCGCTAAAAGAAGTAGAAAAAAAGCAATGGATGGGAACCGAGCATAGCTGAGTGGCCAAACTGTGGTATTAGGCCTAAAGTATTGGCTGGGTTAGATGCAGAAAAAAATGATATTGAATTTGCAACCTGATGGAGGTTAGTATAGATGGACTAATAGAACAAGTCCCACACACTGCTACAAGCCTAAATATTTTTTCAGAGCTCGATGCAGAAAAAAATTATATTGAATTTACAACCTGGTGGAGGTTAGTATAGATGGACTAATAGAATGATGCTATGCCCAAAAGGTTTTACTTCACTTGGTGCAGTAAAAAAATTTGTATTCTATACACAGGTGGTGTAGCTTGCAACACAGATAGGCTACTCCACTGACTAACACACTCTGCAATAGGCCAAAAAGGATTTGCTTTGCTAGATTTAGCAAAATGCTGTGAAAAAAACTTGCACAGCACTGGCACAGACCTGCCTGGCAAAAAGTGATAGGAACTGATGTAACCTAGCCCTGAAAAGGACTGCAATTACAATTAGTCTTTACTCCCAACCTATCTATTTCAGAGCACAGACCTGCCTGATAAAAGTCATATGAAATGATGTAACCTAGTCCTTAAAAGGACTGCAATCACAACTCTTCCCTACTCCCAAGCTATCTGTAGATTTGTGCGAAAATTGGCTTGAAATTAACAAAGTATAGCGCACACAGCAACAGTGGTGCCGTCTAACACGCAGCTGCAGCAGTGAGAAAATGGTGGCGACGGGGAAAATGGCTGGTCTTATAGGGCAAGGACATGTGACATACACTGCCAATGACACATGCCCTTGCTTGTGTGAAAAAAAGCAGTTCGCTCCGTGTGTGCGCTGCTGATAGGCTGACAGACTGCACCTCCCCACTGTAAATGCAGGAAAGAGAAAAAATAATGGAGATCTTCATTATTCCTGCAGAGATCCATCCCCTGCCCCTCCCCCCCGACTCGCTGTACACTCAAACTGCGTATTAACATTAATTTTCAGCATTACTGAGAAAAAATCCAGTTATGATTTTGGTGCACGAACAGTTATCGAACATAACCTCGAACAGCCGAATTTTTTTCAAATCGTTCTTGTTCGCCGAACGGCTCGAACACCGCCCAAAACAGCTCGAATTTGAGATTGGCGAACAGTTCGAGTCGAACACCGCTGATCTCTAGTTATATCATATATAGTTCTCACACTGCATAAAGGGTTTCACAGCTGGGACAGGAAACTTTGTAGAATAAGTACAGAAGATCCTGGTCTCCTCCATATCAAGCTGAGTAGATGCCAAACGCTCGACTATATTCCCCAGCTGGGTTCATGAAATAACAGTAATTGGTGCTGCAACTGAAAAAAAAAAAGAAGTTTTTTCTATTCCCTATTAACCCCTTTATCCCCAAAGGCTGTTTGCACGTTAATGACCAGGCCAGTATACAATTCTGACCACTGTCACTTTATGAGGTAATAACACTAGAACGCTTCAACGGGTCCCACTGATTCGGAGACGGTTTATTCGTGACATATTGTATTTCATGATAGTGGTTACATTTATTCAATATAACTTGCATTTATTTGTGAAAAAATTGGAAATTTGGCAAAAATTTTGCAATTTTAAAACTTTGAATTTTCATGCCCTTAAATCAGAGAGATATGTCACACAAAATAGTTAATAAATAACATTTCCCACATGTCTGCTTTGCATCAGCACAATTTTGGAACCAACATTTTTTTTTGGAAGTTATAAGGGTTAAAAGTTGACCAGCGATTTCCTATTTTTCAAACAAAATTTACAAAACCATTTTTTTAGGGACCACATCACATTTGAAGTCACTTTGAGAGGTCTATATGACAGAAAATACCCAAAAGTGATACCAGTCTAAAAACTGCACACCTCAAAGTGCTCAAAACCACATTCAAGAACTTTATTCACAGTAGTTTTTGGAATGTGATAGAAAACAATGAACATTTAACTTTTTTCACAAAAATGTTACTTTAGACCCAATTGTTTATTTTCGCAAGGGTAACAGGAAAAAATGGACCCCAAAATTTGTTGTGCATTTTCTCCTGAGCACGCTTATTCCCCATATGTGCGGGAAAATCACTGTTTGGGCTCACGGCAGGGCTCGGAAGGGAAGGAGAGCCATTTGACTTTTTAAATGTAAAATTTGCTTGAATAAATAGCGGATGCCATGTCCCATTTGGGGAGCCCCTGATGTGCCTAAACAGTGGAAACCCCCCACAAGTGACACCATTTAGGAAATTAGACCCCTCGGGGAACTTATCTAGATGTGTGGTGAGTACCTTGAACCCCCAGGTGCTTCACAGAAGTTTATAACATTGAGCCGTAAAATTAATTTTTCACATTTTTCCCACAAAAATGTTTTTCAGTCCCAAATTTTGAATTTTCATAAGGGTAATAGGAGAAATTGCACCAAAGCATTTGTTGTGCAATTTCTCCTGAGTAAGCCAATACCCCAAATGTGGGGAAAAACACTGTTTGGACACACGGCAGGGTTCAGAAGGGAAGGAGCACTGTGTGACTTTTTGAACACAAAATTGGCTGGAATCGAGAGCGGACGCCATGTTGCGTTTGGAGAACCCCTGATGTGCCTAAACAGTGGAAACCCCCCACAAATGACCCTATTTTGGAAACTAAACCCCTCAAGGATTTTGCATCGGGTACTCGGGTATGCATCAAGTATCGCAGGTGCTCGAGTGACATGCTTTAGGCCCCACCCCGCATTTTAGACATTAGTAATGAGCGAACATACTCGCAAGTACTCGGTACTCGCCCAAGCATCTCAGTACTCGAGATGCTCAGAGCTCGCCGAGTTCTTGTGAGATGCTCGGGCGGATTCTCGGGTCCCCTCCCTGCATGTTTGGCGCTCTTTACAGAGCCAATGAACATGCAGGGATTGCCTGCCACTCACTGTAATGCCGCAGCCATGTTGGTTGTGGCATTACAGTTATTGGCTGGCCGCACAGCGTTATCAGGTCTATATCAGAACTGGCGCTGCCATGATCATCTGTCTACTCCGCAATCAGACAGTGGAAAGAGCTGCTGCTGAGCTAGGGAGAGATTTGCTTGTTTATTAGGTAGTGTAGGTAGAACAGAAGCATATTACACATATCCATCTCAACAAACAGTCCTTCTGAGGACCAATTCATCTGCAGAGATATCAGGCTAAAAATCCAGCTATTTAAAACTGTTTTCTTCATCACACGGATCACATATATGTTTTCAGAAAATACTGCCATTTCTAGCCTCCATTAAAAAATGTTTTCAGTGTGTCAGTGAAGTTTTTGACACCGGTTTTCTGTTCAAAATAGTTACCTACAGGCCAGGTATCTAACACTGCGTTTTCTCCGTCACACGGAACACATATACATTTTCAGAAAATACTGACATTTCTGGCCTCCATTAAAAATAAATTTCAGTGCGTCAGCTAAGTTTTTGACACCAGTTTGCTGTTCAAAATAGTTACCTACAGGCCAGGTATTTCAAACTGTGTTTTCTCTGTCATGCGGATCACATATAAGTTTGCTCCAAATTCAGCCATTTGTAGTGAGCGTGGAAGATATTGTCCTCCATTTAAAATGGGCAAGGCGCGTGACAAGGGACGGGGAACTGGACGTGATGGTCATGGTCATGGTGCATGCAGAGGCTGAGGCCATGGGCAAGCTGAAATTGTGCCACAGCAAACACCCACATCTTCTTGCCCGACTTTCCTGTCCCAATTCTTAGGGGACCGCAGCACACCACTATTGAACCCAGAGCAGTGTCAAAAGGTTGTTGGTTGGATAGCAGATAATGCTTCCAGTCACTTTGGCACCACCACCACCACCACCCTGTCTTCCACACGGTCAAGTCTCAGTAGCCGTGAGTCTGGACTGCATATTCCTCACCCTGATCCTCCATCCTCCCACCATGCCGAGTGCCTGGAGACAACTGATCCCACACTTGGACACTCCGAAGAGCTGTTCACTTTTCCATTTATAGATTCGGGCCTCTCGCCCGGTCCACTTGAAGCATGTAGCGATGCCCAAATATTTGAGCAGCCAAGGTCACATGAAGGCAAAGGTGGGAAAGTGTCACAAGAGGTGGACGATGATGAGACACAATTGCCAGAAAGTCAGGAGGAGGACCAGGGTACGGAAGTGGAAGACGAGGTGGTGGATGATATAGTAACTGACCCAACCTGGCAGGAGGACATGCAGAGTGAGGACAGCAGCACACAGGGGGAGGGAGGCAGAGCACCCCAACAGGCAGGAAGAAGCAGTGTGATGGCCGCAGACAGAAGGCAGGGAACCGTTCCCCGTAACACCAACACGAAGGAAGTTGCCAGTACAACTGTTATGTCTTCTCGAATCTGGTTGTTTTTTAAAGACTCTGCTGATAACCCCAAAAAGGCCATTTGCACCACCTGCCAGGCCAGCATCAGCAGCAGTAGCAAAACTACCAGCCTGACCACCACGAGCATGATCAGGCACATGGCAGCAAAGCACCCGACTTTGTGGGCCGAACCCCAGGGTCCAGGAACAGTGTCTGCCGGTGGCACCACTGCTTCTTCCGCTGTTGTGCAGGCAAGCCAATCCCCTGTCAATGGTACATGCGAAGATGCCTCCTGCCCTGTACCTGTCATTTCTCAAATCCTACCCAGAGCCGCCAGATCTGCTTGTTAAAGTACGCCGTCTGTGTGCCCATTTTAGAAAGTCAGCTACAGCTTCCTCCGCCCTTGCAGTGTTTCAGCAACATTTGCAGCTTCCGGCTCACAGACTGGTGTGTGATGTCCCCACGCGTTGGAACTCTGCACTGCAGATGTTGGGAAGGATTTGTGAGCAGAAGAGGGCAGTTGTTGACTACCAGCAACAACAAGGCCGTCGGTATTCAGTTCAGACTCCACACATAAGACCTCAGGAGTGGACATGGATGTCAGAAATATGTACCATCCTCCAAAACTTTGAGGACTCCACCAAGCAGATGAGCGGCGATGATGCCATAATTAGCGTCACCATCCCGCTTCTCTGTCTTCTGAAATGCTCTCTGCTCCCAATCAAAGAGGATGCATTGCAGGAGGAGCACGATGAGATGGAACAAGGAACCATACAGGGTGATTACACACAGCCCAGCCACATCTAATCCCAACGTGGATTGGGTGACAATGAGCAAGAGGAGGAGGAGGAGGAAGAACAGGAGCTAGTTTGACGCGACATAGATGGTACTACCTGCACAACTGTCATACCATCTGTTCAGCGTGGATGGCCTGAGGACAGAGAGGAGGAGGAGGAGAGCATGGTCAGTCATCCTCTTGGTGAGGACACGGAAGTCTTGCCTGTTAACAGTCTGGCACGCATGGCTGAGTTTATGTTGCGCTGCCTTTCCCATGACCCTCGCTTTCTCAAAATTTTGGGTGACAGTCATTACTGGTTGGTGACACTTCTAGACCCACGCTACAAGGAGAACTTTATATCTCTTATTCCTGAGGTGGACAGGTCTAGAAAAATTGGGGCAGTACCAGAAGGCCCTTGTTGCGGAACTATTAAACAAATTCCCATCTGAAAACGCTGGCGGCAGAGGTCAAAGTTCATTGGACAACCAAGGACTACAGGCGAGAGAGACACAACTCCAATTCAGCAGAGGCAGGGGAACACTGTCAAAGTTCTGGGAGAATTTTCTCAGCCCCTCCCATCACACAGGCCCTGAGTCGTGGGGTACTCTCACAAGGAGTACAAAGTTTGGGAAGATGCTGAGGGAGTACATTGCCGACCGTACCAACGTCCTCCGTGATTCCTCTGTGCCTTATAATTATTGGGTATCCAAGCTGGATATGTGGAATGAACTGGCTCTCTATGCCTTGGATGTCCTGGCCTGCCCTGCCACTAGCGTTTTATCAGAGCGGGTTTTTAGTGTCGCTGCTGGAATTATAACTGATAAGCGCATCCGCCTGTCAACTGATAATGCTGACAGGCTGACTCTTATAAAAATGAACAAGGGCTAGATTGGGCCAGACTTCTCAACACCACCGAATGATAGCAGCATAACATAAACTCAAATCCAGTGTCTTTTTTTGTGAGGTGTATTCCCATGCACCTTTTCACACCCACACATGGGTTTACGCTTCCTAATTTTGTCTATTTGCTCTTGTCCTCCTCCTTCTCCTGATCCTCATCCTCCACCACCATATCACCAGGGTGACCGTGATCCGTGATGCAACACCCACATAATTTTTTTAAAGGGTATTTATGATGCCCGTAAAAAATTTTTTTTATACAGTATGTTCTTGTATACCCCCCAGGGGTAAATGTTTGTCAGCCCATACTCTTAGTGCATGGGCATTACAAGTATAGGAGACCCGCTCCTTTCTAATGGGAACATTTTTTATGAGGCCCTCCTCCACGTCTTTTCCAAGGGGCATTGGAGTGGCTCCCAATTTTTTGGCAGCCCTTGCATTCACTGCATAGGCCAACACTATGGGAGACCCACTTCATAATCATGGGAACATTTTTTCATGAGGCCCTCTACGTCTCTTCCAAGGGGCATTGGAGTGCCTCTCAATTTTTTTTTCAGCCCTTGCATTCACTGCATAGGCCAAACACTATGGGAGACCCACTTACTAATAATGGGAACATTGTTTTCAGGAGGCCCTCTGACCTCCACGTTTCTTCCAAGGGGCATTGGAGTGCCTCCAAATTGTTGCCAACCCTTGCATTCACTGCATAGGCAAACACAATGGGAGACCCACTTCCTAATAATAGGAACATTGTTTTCAGGAGGCCCTCTGACCTCCACGTCTCTTCCAAGGGTCATTGGAGTGCCTCCAAATTTTTGACAACCATTGCACAATGGGAGACCCACTTCCAAATAATGGGAACATTGCTTTCAGGAGGCCCTCTGACCTCCACGTCTTTTCCAAGGGGCATTGGAGTGCCTCCAAATTGTTGGCAACCCTTGCATTCACTGCATAGGCAAACACATTGGGAGACCCACTTCCTAATAATGGGAACATTTTTTTCAGGAGGCCCTCTTATACGTCTCTTCCAAGGGGAATTGGAGTAGGTCCAAATTTTTGGCAGCCCTTGCATTCACTGCATAGGCAAACAGTATGGGAGACCCATTTCCTAATAACTAATAATGGGAACATTGTTTTCAGGAGGACCTCCTCTAAGTCTCTTCAAAGGAGTATTGGGGTGCGTCCAAATTTACAAAGGGGTATTGGGATGCATCCAAATTTTGGGCAGCCCTGCCATTCACTGCATACGCAATAACAGTATAGAAGACCCACTCTTTAGTAATGGGAACAACAAAGCATAGCCGGCTGATGGCTCTCTAAGAATAGTAAGGGCCGACTGCTGGCCCTTTAAGAATAGTAAAGGCCTCCTTATAGCCCTATAAAAGTAGGCTTTGTGACTTTCAGAGTCCCTCCTTCCTAAATTAAATAGGATGTGTCTGATCATGTCTCACACACCACATGGCCAGATAAGGTTGTAAAATGTTAAATTGACATTTCCCGGTGAATGCATTTGTCACGGTTGAAAGCAATGCAAAAGTGCAAAAACGCATCAAAAACGCTACGTGTGAACATAGCCCAAGGTGTGGAGGAGTATTTTTGTTTTTGGTTATTTATTTTGCCTTAAATGCAAGTCATTTCCCTGGAAAGGATGTTCCTTAACATATTTCCTAGGAAAATCCATTTTGGTTTAGTTTTTGCATGTTTTATTGTGAGTCCGCAAAAGTGGCGTAATACCTCTGACAACATTGTTGATAGCAGTGACCTGGGAGTCAGAAATGCTTCCAGGGGTCTTCCCCATGCTGTTCCCATGCCATTTGAGCGCTGTTCCCATCGATTTGGGCAATTTTTAGGCCCTCTGCAGACCTCCGGGGGGAGCAACCTGAAAAATGCTCAAGTTTCCCATAGACTTACATTGGGCTCGTTGCTCGGGTCGAGTACCGAAGTATTCCAATGTGCTCGACCTGAGCAACGAGTACCCGAGCATTTTAGTGCTCACTTATCACTAATCCTGAGAAAACTGCAGTATTTTTAGCGCAGAAATATTTGCCCATCTTAGATCAACATGATACAGTGTAATAGCAATATAGCAAAGCTACTGGTTACCAGCCAAGTCTGGATTCAGATTTTAAACACACAACGGTCACAGTTTAAATTACGTATAATATTTTGCTGCTTTAAAAAAATTTCAATATTATTATCGCAAGTAAAATTAGGTCACCTCAGATCGACTTGTTACACTTCAGTAGGAATATAGCGATGCAATTTCTTGGTTCCTTTAAGATGGGTGAGTAAAAATCGGACGACATATGCAGGGTCCGTGTGCCATCCGTTTTTTTTCTTGCACCCACTACTATGCATTGGAGAGTCTTGCCCCCTATATGCGGCCACTTGAAGCATGCTGCGATTTTTTCCTTAGCCTGATTCCAGCTGAGGAAAAACTCACAGATCAGCACTGACTCATTGAATAACATTGGTCAGAGTGCAACGTGATTTTTTTCTCCCATTGTACTCGACCGATTTATACGCTAATGTGAGTGAACCCAAACAGAAACTATAATTATTAAATGAGCATGTTTCATTATAATGTCCCTTTAAGTATAAATAGGTTCTAAAAGATGAACAAAGGAGGAAACATTTCACCTCTTTTCTTAACTATATTCCATGTCCATGTTATTTGTAAATTAAGGTTAGGTTTATAATGGTTCTCACAGAAAGACTTCAAAAAAGCCTGACTGAGCCAGCTATTGTCCACACTAGCTACCTAATGCTGTTGCACTACAATTACTTAGAATTTTCAAGTGCTTAGTAGATAAAGCAAATGTTCATAGCTGGAGCTCCAAATGCTAATTAGATCCCAAAACAAAAAAAAGTGCATTTCTGGGGCATGTGCGGCTTGTAAATAAATGCATTATATTATACATAGTGAACAGCAAGTCACAGTTTCATAAGATGCAAATTCTTCTCTGCTTCTTGTGCAACAATACCCATGAACCTGAGACAATATGTTCTGTGCCACTTAGTGAAGCAAAGAATTTGCTTCTTTCTTCCTTTGACAAATGAAAACAATAGAGGATAGCACATAACAAGAAGCTAATCAGAAGACAGGAGAGGTACACCAATTAGCAAATGGTTGTGAAAGAGTGAAGGCTTCATTAACAAAGGTAGAGAGATACATGTAGTCTAAGGAGTGATGTTACTGTTAACATGAGAGACTTCCTCTAGCTGTCATTAATAGTCGCTATGAAGATGTGCATTCAAAAATTTCCAAATCACATTCAAGGCCTCAAAACCTTTCTGCTGTCAATGGAAAATGGGATGAAAATAATTATTTGCAGGAAAGTAGCCTGAGAAGGTCTTATTTTCTAAAAGCCATTACGAGCTCTTTCCATTTAACCATTTTTATGCTGAATATTTGACACAGACATTTATCTGTAATATCCAACATAGTTGATATCCTATACAGCCAGTCACAAATGAAATCCATGACGTTGTATGAGATGATTTCTACTTCTGTATAAGTTAATGTACATTTCCCAACATCTATAACAGTTTTATAATTCTAGAAAAAAGGCAGTGGATATATAAATTATATATAACCACTATATATTTTGCCCCATTATGTCTTTTTAACATTCCCCTATTTGATATTTTTACTCCAATGATTATTTTTTGATTGCTCAGCAGGTATAATCTAGATTTTTCACCTAATAAAGGGAATCTGTCAAGTTGGATATCACTAAAAGGGCTCATAACCATATGTGTCAAAATAAGTCCCGTATTCTGGACCGAAAAAATGGACGAATGTCATACGAGTGCTATGCGAGTGTCATGTGAGTGTCATGCGAGTGCTATGCGATTTTCATGCACCGTTCACCTCATTGACGTCACTGTAAACGTGGGAGAATTCTCACACTCGCCGTGTCGGCAAATGACGTCAGCGCATGCATTGTGAGAACTTTCCCACGCTCGCAGTGACATCAATGAGGTGAACTGAGTTCATTTGACATAAACTCAGCTCATCTTGATGCAGTCACGGCGAGACACTGAGGAGCGCAAGCATGCAGGATGGCAGACTGGATGGTCGCGTCCAGTGACTATCCAGCCTGCCATCTAGAAGTAGATGTCGGAAAGGTGATTAGGAGATTGCTTTATTATTTTACTTTTATTGCAGGTGACAATAGCTTCAGGAGGAATGGCCGTGATGGTAAGTAGAGTTTAATTTAGAACATTAAAAGGTGTCTGTGTTTATTTCAAATAAAATAATTTATTCACGGTGTGGGTGTCTTTATTTTACATTTGACTCCTACTATGGGGTTAGTAATGCGGGCAACTTATAGACACTTCTCCATTACCAACCTGGGCTTGATGTCAGCTGGCATTATAAGTTGACATCAACCCCAGCCCTATAACACCACTGCCACCACTACAGGGCATTGGGCAGAAAGAGGCTAAGTACCAGAATTGGCGCATCCTGTGGATGCACCATTTCTGGGGTGGCTGAGGGCTGCTGTTTCAAGCCTCAGAGGGGGCCAATATTCATGGCCCCTTCCTAAGCTATTAATATCAGTCCTCAACTGTCTGCATAGCCTTTTCTAGCTGTTAACCCCTTTAACCCCGAGGTTGGTTTGCACTTTAATGAACCAGGCCAATTTTTACAATTCTGACCACTGTCACTTTATGAGGAACGCTTCAATGGATCCCACTGATTCCCACTGTTTTTTCGTGACATATTGTATTTAATGATAGTGGTAAAATTTCTTCAATATCACTTGCGTTTATTTGTGAAAAAACGGAAATTTGGCGAAAAATTAGAAAATTTTGCAGTTTTCAAACTTTGAATTTCCATGCCCTTAAATCAAATAGATATGTAACACAAAACAGTTAATAAATAACATTTCCCACATGTCTACTTTACATCAGCACAATTTTGGAACCAACATTTTTTTTTTTAGGGAGCTACAAAGGTTAAAAATTGACCAGCGATGTCTAATTTTTACAATAAAATTTACAAAACCATTTTTTAGGGACCACATCATATTTGAAGTGACTTTGAGGGGCCTTTATGACAGAAAATACCCAAAAGTGACATCATTCTTAAAACTTCACTCCAAAAGGTGCTCAAAACCACATTCAAGAAGTTTATTAACCCTTCAGGTGCTTCACAGGAATTTTGGGAATGTGGAAGAAAAAAATGAACATTTATTGTTTTTCATAAAAATGTTACATTAGACCCCAATTTTTTTTTTTTTCGCAAGGGTATCATTAAAAAATGAACCTTAAAATTTGCTGTGAAATTCCTCCTGAGCATGCTGATACCCCATATGTTGGGGAAAACCACTGTTTGGGCACACGGCAGGGTTCGGAAGGGAAGGAGCGCCATTTGACTTTTTGAATGTAAAATTTGCTTGAATAATTAGCGGACACCATGTTGTGTTTGGAGAGCCCCTGATGTGCCTAAACAGTGGAAACCCCCCACAAGTGACCCCATTTTGGAAACTATACCCCCCAGGGAATGTATCTAGATGTGTGGTGAGCAACTTGAACCCCCAGGTGCTTCACAGAAGTTTATAACATGGACCCGTAAAATTAAAATTTTTCCAGCAAAAATGTTTTTCAGCCTCCAATTTTGCATTTTCATAAGGGTAACAGGAGAAACTGCACCATGCAATTTGTTGTGCAATTCCTCCTGAGCATGAAGGAGCGTCATTTGACTTTTTGAATGTAAAATTTGATTGAATAATTAGAGGACGCCATGTTGCATTTGGAGAGCCCCTGATGTGCCTAAACAGTGGAAACCACCCACACGTGACTTCATTTTGGAAACTACACCCCTCAAGGATTATATCAAGGGGTATAGTGAACGTTTTGAACCCAGAGGTACGTCACAGAATTTGATAACATTAGGTCATCATATTGAATAAGTTGTCATTAGTCTTGAGTGCAAGTGCTCGCTACTTGAGTTTGCATCGGGTACTCGGGTATGCACCAATTATCGCGGGTGCTCAAGTGACATGCTCGAGTCCCCGCCCGCATGTTTCATGGTTATTAAACACCCAAAAACAAACATGCGGGGATAGCTCCTGCATGGCAGGCAATCCCCGCAAGATTTTTTTGGCTGTACAACAGCTGCAAAACATATGGGGTGGAGACTCGAGCATGTCACTCGAGTACCCGCAATATTTGGTGCATACTCAAGCACCCAATGCAAACTCAAGTAGCGAGCACTTGCACGCAACACTAGTCGCCATATCGCCGTCATTTTTTTTCTTTACTTCTGAAAAAATCCCAACCCTAATACAACCCCAACCCTAATACAACCCCAACCCTATTCCTAACCCTAGCCCAACCCTAACCCTAGCCAACCCTAACCCTAGCCGAACCTAACCCTAGCCGAACCTTAACCCCAGCCCAACCCTAACCGTAGCCCAACTCTAACCCTAGCCCAACCCTAACCATAACCCAACCCTAACCCTAGCACAACCCTAACTCTAGCACAACCCTAACCCTAGCACAACCGTAACCCTAGCACAACCCTAACCCTAGCACAACCCTAACCCTAACTCTAGAGTTTATTTTTTACGCCGTTCCTGATGTGGTATAAGTGATTAGACGACTTTATTCTTTGGGTCGGTGCAATTACAGCGATACTAGATTCATATCGGGTTTTTATGATTGACAGCTGTCACACACTAAAAATCCTTTTTTTTGCAAAGACTAGTTTTTGCATCGCCATATTTTGAGAGATATAATTTTTCCATATTTAGGCTGACAGAGTCATGTGACAGCTTGTTTTTTGAGGGACAAGTTGACATTTTTATTGGTACCATTTTCGGGCACATGACATTTTTTGATCGCTTTCTATTCCGATTTTTGGGAGGCAGAATACACAAAAACCAACAATTCAGGAATTGATCTCCTGCAATTGTTTTTTTTTTTTTTTTATGCCGTTCTGCATGTGGTAAAAATTGATAAGGCAGCTAGGACTTTATTCTGGGTGTTTGTGTTTTTTTTTTAACTTTGACTATGGGGTTAGTAATGGGGGTGTCTTATAGACGCCTCTCCATTACTAACCTGGGCTTGATGTCAGCTGGCATTATAAGCTGACATCAACCCCAACCCTATTGCCCCCTGCCACCGCACCAGGGCAGCGTGGAAGAGCGAGGCTAAGTGCCAGAATTGGCGCATCCTAAGGATGCGCCATTTCTGGGGCGGCTGACGGCTGGTGTTTCTAGCCTGGGAGGGGGCGAATATTCATGGAACCCTTCCTGGGCTATTAATATCAGCCCCCAGCTGTCTGCCTAGCCTTTGCTAGCTATTAAAATAGGGGGGACCCCACGTCATTTTTTTGGGGGGTCCCCCATTTTAATAGCTAGTAAAGGCTAGGTATTCCGCTGGTGGCTGATATTAGTAGCCTGGGAAGCTCCGTGGGTATTACCCCCTTCCCAGGCTTCAAACATCTGCCCCAGCCGTCTGCTTAACCTCCGCTAGAGCCTAAAATTATGGGGATCCCCACGCCAATTTTTTTTTAAATAAATCCTTTATTTTAACACTAAATGACAAGTACAGTAATCAACACTGTCACTGTACCATATATATGTGACTGACATGTTTCTATCTACCTAATCTATGTGTGATTCTCTATTCCTTCTATTCTAAATTGTTGGGTACAGATGCTGAATTGCCGGCCGGCTTTTTTAAAGAGACGGTGCATGAAAACACTATTATTTTTTTTTTAATAAATCCTTTACACTAAATGACAAGTACAGTAAGCAACACTGTCACTGTGCTTCTTATATGTGTGACTGACATGTTTCTATCTATCTAATCTATGTGTGAAGCTCTATTCTTTCGGTTCTAAATTGTCGGGTACCGGTATATGCCGCTGCTGAATTGCCGGCTTTTCATGTTTCACTGTTGGCACTGTTCCCATCGATTTGGGCAATCACTGTAATGCCACAACCACCATGGCTGTGGCATTACAGTGAGTGGCAGACAATCCCTGCATGATTGGTGCTCTAAATAGCGCCAGACATGCAGGACACGCTTTTGGTGCACGAACAGTTATCGAACATAACCTCGAACAGCCAAATTTTTTGCAAATCGTTCGGGTTCGTCGAACAACTCGAACACCGCCCAAAACAGCTCGAATTTGAGATTGGCGAACAGTTCTAGTCGAACACCGCTCATCTCTATTCAGGACCCAACAAGAAGGGGGGCACTGGTAGACTTAATATTAACCAATAGGCCAGACCGCATATCAAATATACGAGTTGGGGGTCACTTGGGTAATAGTGATCACAAAATAATAAGTTTTCATGTAACCTTTGATAAGAAGTGTAGTAGAGGGGTTACAAGGACACTAAACTTCAGGAAGGCTAATTTCCAACGGTTGAGAGATGATCTTAATGCAATGAACTGGGACGATATCCTGAGACATAAAGCTACACAAAGCAAATGGGAGACATTTATTAATATCCTGAATAGTACCTGTGCACAATATATACCCTTTGGGAATAAACATGCTAGAAATAGGAGGAAACCACTATGGCTAAATAGAGCTGTAAGGGGCGCAATAAGTGACAAAAAGAAAGCATTTAGAGAACTAAAGCAAGTAGGTAGTGATGAGGCATTAAATAAATATAGAAAATTAAAAAAATTATATAAAAAACAAATCAAGGCAGCAAAGATTGAGGCAGAGAGAATCATTGCCAGAGAAAGTAAAAATAACCCCAAAATATTCTTTAACTACATAAATAGTAAAAAACTAAAAAATGATAGTGTTGGCCCCCTTAAAAATAGTCTGGGTGAAATGGTGGATGAGGATGAGGAATAAGCCAATATGCTAAATGATTTTTTTTCAACCGTATTTACACAATAAAATCGCATGACAGAAAATATGATTAGTGATAACAAAAATTCTCCATTAAATGTCACTTGCTTAACCCAGCAGGAAGTACGGCGGCGTTTAAAAATCACTAAAGTTGACAAATCCCCGGGCCCGGATGGGATACACCCGCGAGTACTGCAGGAATTAAGTAACGTCATAGATAGACCATTATTTTTAATCTTTAAAGATTCCATAATAACAGGGTCTGTACCACAGGACTGGCATATAGCAAATGTGGTGCCAATATTCAAAAAGGGGACAAAAACCGAACTTGGAAATTATAGGCCGGTAAGCTTAACCTCTACTGTGGGTAAAATCCTGGAGGGTTTCCTAAGAGATGCTATACTAGAGTATCTGAAGAAGAATAACCTCATGACCCAATATCAACATGGGTTTACGAGGGACCGTTCCTGTCAAACTAATCTGATCAGTTTTTATGAGGAGGTAAGTTCTGGACTGGACCAAGGAAATGCAGTGGATGTTGTGTATATGGACTTTTCAAAAGCTTTTGATACGGTTCCACACAAAAGTTTAATACTTAAAATGAGAACAATGGGGATAGGGGAAAATATATGTATGTGGGTTAAGAATTGGCTCAGTGATAGGAAACAAAGAGTGGTTATTAATGGAAAACACTCAGACTGGGTCTCAGTTAACAGTGGGGTACCACAGGGGTCAGTATTGGGCCCCCTTCTTTTTAACATATTTATTAATGACCTTGAAGGGGGCATACAGAGTAATATTTCAATATTTGCAGATGACACTAAACTCTGCAGGGTAATGAATACAGAGGAGGACAATTTTATATTACAGGAGGATCTATGTAAACTAGAAGCTTGGGCTGATAAATGGCAAATGAGCTTTAATGGGGATAAATGTAAGGTAATGCACTTGGGCAGAGGAAATAAAATGTATAATTATATGCTTAATTGTAAAACACTGGGCAAAACTGTAACTGAAAAAGACCTGGGTGTATTGGTGGACGACAAGCTCACGTTTAGTGGCCAGTGTCAGGCAGCTGCTGCAAAGGCAAATAAAATAATGGGATGCATTAAAAGAGGCATAGATGCTCATGAGGAGAACATAATTTTACCTCTATACAAGTCATTAGTGCGACCACCCTTAGAATACTGTGTACAGTTTTGGTCTCCGGTGTATAAGAAAGATATAGCTGAACTAGAGCGGGTACAGAGAAGAGCGACCAAGGTTATTAGAGGACTGGGGGATCTGCAATACCAAGACAGGTTATTACACTTGGGGTTATTTACTGTGGAAAAAAGAAGGCTTAGGGGGTGATCTTATTACTATGTACAATTATATGAGGGGACAGTACAAAGACCTTTCTACTGATCTTTTTACTCTGAGGCCTGAGACGGGGACAAGGGGCATCTTCTACGTCTGGAGGAAAGAAGGTTTAATCATAATCACAGACGGGGATTCTTTACTGTAAGAGCAGTGAGACTATGGAACTCTCTGCCACATGATGTTGTAATGAGTGATTCACTGTTAAAATTTAAGAAGGGAATGGATGCCTTTCTTGAAAAGTATATTACAGGTTATATATACTAGATTCCTTGATAGGGCGTTGATCCAGGGAACTAGTCTGATTGTCGTATGGAGTCGGGAAGGAATTTTTTTCCCCCAAGTGGAGCTTAGTGTTAGCCACATGGTTTTTTTTTGCCTTCCTCTGGATCAACATGTTAGGCTATGGGTTGAACTAGATGGACTTAGTCTTCCTTCAACCTTAAAAACTATGTTACTATGTTACTATGTTACTATGTTAAATTATCACTATGCATAGGATATGGTAAAACAGGTATTTGTGTTATGTGGATCCTTTAATCATTTTTGGCAGTTTGTTTTATATCAGAATTTATATTAAAAATAAAAAATGTAAATCTTACAATTTTCACACAGTCCACTGAGACTTTTTTAAACAACATATGTACATAGTCATATTTTGTATTGAAGCATCTAATGAGCGTGTTTAAAGGTCATTATGAAGAGAGGGGGAGTAGGGTCAGCTGTGACCTGACCTATTGTGATTGATCTATCCTGTGTTATCAACTGTGTACAGAGGTGTTACCTGTAATTGTAATCCTGCCTTTGATAATATGGAACCTTGATGTAAACTATTCCTAAAAGGAAGTCTAAGAAAACTCCAGTCGACCAGTGCGAAAACTGCAAGATTACTAATTTAGTGGGGTTTTTTAAATCTGAAAAAAAGAACAGACCCTTAACAGTAATTACATGAAAAATATATAAATACTTTGTTAATTAACAATAGGTTTAAAAAATTCATAAAAAAGGGATATATTATGTGGAGCAGAGAAAGCAATCTGGTGGTAATATGCAAAATAGACAATGCATATTTTAAATATCAACAATGCAGCTAGTGCGGACCCCTTCTGAAGAAGTTAAGCGAAACACGTCTCATGGGGTTCCTGTTGGTAGATGCTTTGTGGTAAATGTGTGCTCCAGATAATTTGTACTTTTCACAATGTGTTTTTTTTTGCATAGTTAAATGACACTATGATCATCTTTAGATGTACCATCTTTATGCTGTTTCCAGGAAATGTTTCATGATATAATAATATAATATTGCCCTCCAAAGTTTTCAATTCTATTCACACTTGGCATTTTGTCTGAATATTTATTATTGGGCGAGGAGAAAAATTATTTTATTCACATCTGTGCTGATTAATAGAAATGATGTTTGTCTAGAAGGTAAGTTCCTAGTTTAAGGAAGTTGAATCTAGTCAGTGAAGGAGAGTCGAGTTTAAAGTAAGGCTAGACACTAGAGTGTTAACAGGTTCTAAGAAAGTGGATGCAGCAGAGGCGAAAGGGTTCTGTCAGTACAAGTCTCCTAACAGTATGAGGGCACATCCGAAGCTTCGTCTGGACGCCGGGTCAGTCTTGGGCCTAAGGCCCAGAAGAGTAATTGCATGTCATATCTCTGTCTCCCTGTGAGGAAGATGTCAGCCAGGTCGCAGCGGAGGCGAAGAATGGTGGATCTCAGGGAAGCTGTTATGTCCAATAGGAAGTCCCTAGGGTCAGCAGAAGAAGTTGGGCTATGAACAGGTCAGGCAGAATGGAGGCAAAGACTGATAGTACGCAGGACTAAGGGAACATCACCAAAAAGAGACTCTGTCTTCATCTGTTTGCTGCAGCCATGATGTGTAGCTGAATTGCAAAGTAAAAAAGCTGAACCTGTTCAACTGGGCCCAAGGTCTACTGTTTTGTCTGTACCCGGATCTGGTCCCATGGACGGGGAGCTAAAAAGGACTCTCAAACTACTAGGGAGTAAAGAAAGAACCCCACAGCACCTCCCACACAACTCAGACTCCTGTTTAGAAGAGGTGTTTCAGAGCAAAGAGAACTCCCTTCCGGCCTACAGCAAACCAGCCCTGTCCCCCCCTTCACACTGATGATATTTGAAATATTTATTGTGTATTTTGCATATTACTGCCATGTAGCTGTCTCTGTACCACATTGTATCCCCACTTTTTATGAATATTAATTGACAATAGTTTTAAAAACAAAGTATTTATATATTTTTGCTGTACTGTAAATACTGTTGAGGGTTTGTTCTTTTTTTAAGATTTATGACTATTTGGGACCACTAATCACTATAGAGCCTAATTGGATAATTAGTTTTTTTTTTGTAAAAATTGTGAAATATAAAAAAACTGTCAATTTTTTTTAAAAAAAATACACGCAACACAAAAACCTGATTTACAGTAAACAATAGGTTATTTTCTGATAATAGCCTCCCACCCTTATTTTTTCTCCACTTATGCAAAAAGCCATAACTTTTTATTTTTAGCTTGTTTTTTAGCTTTTAGCTTGTTTTTTCAAGGAAGAGTTGTAGTTTTGACTGACACTATTCAATTTGCTATATATTGTACTCAAAAACAGAAAAAAAAATTCCAAGGGCAGTGAAATTGTTAAAAATGCAATTATGTTTTTTGGGGTTTTGTGTTTAGGTCGTACATTCTATGGTAAAAAATACCCTGAATCATGATTCTCCGAGTAAGTATGATTACAGCTATGTCAAACTTGCATAAATTTTGTTTTTCATTTAAGTGGAGAAAAAAATGTAGAAGTTTATAAAAATACATGTTTGGTCTGTGTCGCTATTTTCCGAGTCCCGTAACATTTTTATTTTTCCGTCAATTTAGCTACGAAGGAAGCTAGTTTTTTTTTACTATTAAATTGATTTTATTAAAGCAAATTTGGAGTGCATACATTTTGATCACGATTTGTTGCATCAATTTAGGGAGGAGTGGTGACCAAAAAACTGCAATTCTGGCATTTTTACTTTTTTTCTTGATTTGGTTCTATCATTTTAAAATTATGAGGAAATACTTTTGTGATAATAGCAAATATGTTAGATATTATTAATGTCTTTATTTTTAGTGGGGACTAAGGGTTTGTGATTTAAACTTTTATATTTTTTATTTTTTTTTACATTTTTAAAAACTTTTTTTTTACTTTCATTTTTAGTCTCATTAGTGTAGTCAAATCTGCGATTATTTTATACTAAACACTGCAATACCACAATATTTCAGTGAAGTGGACATAAAAGGTCTACATACCAATGTAAAATGCCAGGTTTTTATCATGTAAAAAAATCATACCAAGTCCAAGAAGAATCTTTTCACAACTTTTTTTCCACAGAATTCAGTTTATTTTCATTAGGAGTCTATTAGCATGGCACATCTAAAGTTGGTAATCTTTGCCCACTCTTCCTTGCAGTAGCTCCACATCTGTCAGACTGTGAGGGCATCTCCTGTGTTCAGCGCCCTCTTCAGGTCACCCACAGAGTTTCATTTGAATTCACTTCTGGGTTCTGGCTGGGTCATCCCAAAACTTTGATCTTCTTCTAGTGAAGCCATTCCCAGGGGTGGACATATAATTGGTGCAACCTGTGTAGCTGCATAGGGGACCAAGAGGTAAAGGGACCCTTTTACACCTCCATAGCAGGTGAAATTGTGCATTATGATGAGCTATTGGACTGGAAAGGGCCCATACATTGTGCTTGCATTGTTTGCTTGTTGTCTGTGTCCACTATAGGCCTTTCTTTTATTGATTTGTAAGCTTAGGGTTGTTGTCATGCGGAAAGGTGACATTTTTGTGAGAGGTCTGAAGTTTTTGTTGCAAAATTGACTTTACATGTAACTGTTCATAATTGCCTCCACCTTGACTAAAGACCTAGATCAAGCTGCCGAAAAACAGCCCAGCCTAAAGCATAATGCTGCTGCCATCATGCTTCACTGTGGGTATGGTGTTCTTTTGGTGATGCACAGTGTTGGCTTTACGCCAAACATATGTTTTGGAGTTATGGTCAAAAAGTTAATTTTTAGCCTCACCAGACCAGAACACATTTTTCCATATGCTTTTGGCAGACTTGATGTAAGTTTTTGCAAAACATAGCCAGCTTGGATGTTTTTCTTTTGTAAGAAAAGACTTCTGTCTTGCCACCCTACCCCACAGGCCAGACATATGACGAATATTCTTCTGACTGTTAAGTTTCAGCAATGCTTTCCCGTTGCTGTGTTGTAAGCAGTTTACAGAACATGGCTTTTTCTGTAAAATGCAATTAAAAAAATTTCAGGAAAATCCTAGTAGAACAGCTAAACTTCATATGGAGATAATCATAATCACTGTCAATAATTGCACCTGTGTACTGGCCATTATTTAACATGAGTTTAAATGTGGTTGACTAAATCTGAACACAACCAAATCCCAAATTATAACATGGTGTCCACACTTATGTTATATTCATATAGCATTTAACCCTATGCTCAGTGGTTCCGTTGGGGCTTAAGTCCAAACCCACGTAAAATGGGATTTGGGTGTATATGCTGACAGTGTGGGCTATTGACAGTAATGATACAGCTGGAGTCACAGTTTTCTCTGTTGCACATCATTTTTGGCTGTATACGTCTATTAAAGACAGGCACCAAGACGTAGTAAAATACGTCTTGCTGCCAACCTCAACTAGGCATATAAGGCCGAAAATGATGTATGACACAGCACACTGACTCCAAAGCAAGGTACAGAAAAGAAAGATCTGCACTCACCATTCCTTTTTTGAAAAAATTAAAACATCCTTTATTGCATCAGTATTTTGGAAATCTATGTGGCAGGCAGTGGGATGAGAGGAGTGCTCACAGACTAAGGCTGTTTCGTGCCCTTCTGGTACTTCTACAGGTCCAGGTGTGTGATGAACTAGCAGTGCCTCCCCTTTATTTATTTTTTTTCCATATCAAAATTATTTGTCAGGAATTGCCAGTGGCATTTAAATGGTTAACAGATGCTAACTCTTTAATATACCCAGTATCTTTCACATGTGGAGGGAGCTCAGCTCCTGAGTCGCCTCTCCACACAGGAATCGCAATGATGAACAAGTACATGATATTGCATTAAAGGGAACCTGTCACTAGAAAAATCGCTATTAACCTGCAAATATTGGTTTAATCTGCAGGTTTCTAGTATTACTAACCTGCCTGGCGCCTGTGTGGCACCCCAGGGGTCTGGTTTCCACAGTAACAGCAATGTTATGTCTGAGAGCAGGTGGGAGGTCTCTTGGTCAGGGATCCTGTGCATGCCACACCTCCTGCCCAGTCCAGGGAGGGGAAGAACTTCCCCTATATAAACCTAGGGCTGAGGCAGGATTAGAGAGTAGAGAAGAAGTAGAGACAGAGAAGAGAAGCAGATCTAGGAAAAGAACATCAGGAGCTCTGTGGGAGCAGTGCTATAAGGAGTCAGGGGCTGGCAGCTGCAGAGCTCGCCCTGACTGAGAAGCTATCACCGGACCCGGAGTCCGAGGCTGTGGGGACTAATCTTTACCCAGCAGCAGAAACCGCCCGGCAGGGGATTTCAGGTCCTCTGGCCAAGAAACCCGAAGGCACGGTCACACGCGTGGGACCAGCACCGCCGTCGTGGAGCGGACGCCACTAGAAGGCCCCGAGTCACCGGCCATACGGGTGAGCACCACACGGTACACTCAGGGACGTGGGCTACTTATACCCGCCTCTAGCAAGGTAGCCAGAAGAGTACAGTCAGTTTGGGAGGCCTACAACTCCGCCTGGCCAGGGGAGATCCCATCTGCTCAAGGACTGACCAGGCCCCGATCGCTAGCCAGTACTCCGGGAGGGTCTATCTTTATCACCAGTAAAGACCCTGAATTACACCGCATCGTCTCTGAGTGATTCCTGCTACCCCCATCATCCACGTCGGCTGCCCTGAGGCCATACCCCTCCCGTTGGGGGTGATACTATCACGCTGCACAATCCTACCACTGGCCTCAGCGGTCTGCCCTGCAGCGGCAGCTCCTTCGCTGCATTCAACGGGTGGCGTAGTCGTCCATCATCTACTGCTGATACAGCGCCACTTAGTCTGACTCCCTGGGCACGGACCGGGTCACCGCCACGAGACTACAACCCTCAACAGATCCGGCTCCGGGTAAGCTCCCGTGCGCGCGATGCCGCGCGACGAAGGCCCAGGGGTGCGTCACCTGCACGTAGCCAAACGCTGCAAGGAGAAAATTAACTTTATTCTCCCTGGCAGCATACGGTTTTGGTGATCGCCACTCCATAGCGACTGATGTCGCATTACCAACAGCGCTGCACTTTGCGGAACATAAGAATGCAGCATACGGCAATCAGTTCTTATGAAGGTCTGATTTTAGGACAGAAACGCTAACAACTATATGGATTGCCAATAAAATATTATTTCACTCACTGCAATTTTGAGTGGCAAGTTCCTTATTTGCCTAGCATTAAGGGTTCAGTCACTTCTACTTGGAGCAGCGGCTGTAACCACGCCCTTGGCCCTGACTGACATCCAGCCCTAATGCAGAGCGGGTGTCAGTCACTGTTAGGTGTGCGGATACAGTAGCTGCTCTCTATACTCAGTGCGGTGACTGAATCACGTCAGAGAAACCCCGTGACTGAAACTGAATGCTGCCAGAGAGAATACAGTTCATTTTCTCCCTGCAGTGTTTGGCTAAGTGCGGGAGTCGAGAAGATTAGTAACACTATTAACCTGCAGATTAACCCCATATCTGCAGGTTAATAGCATTTTTTTTGGTGACAAGTTCCTTTTAAGCGGTTAAGGAACATGTTCACTGATTTAAAACCACTGACAGGTGTCACAAATATAATTTTATTAATTATGCCTTAACAATGGCAGCTGTCAAGAAGCGGGATATATTAGGCAGTAAATGAACAGTCAGTTCTTTAAGTTAATGTGTTGGAAGCAGGATAAATTGGCAAATGTAAAAAATGTAATTGACTTTGACAAGTCCAATATTTGATAGCAAGGCAACTTGGTTAGAGGGTCTCCAAAACAGCAGGCTCAATGATGCAAGTGGAGAGCAAACACTGGATAAGATGTGCCAATCCCACAGAAGAACTATAGTTTAATGCTGGATGTATTAGTGAAGGGGGGCACAGGGCCGGTTTCAACCTGCAGCATTTGCTATCGGTGTGACTGTAAGCCCTTCCTGAGTTTTCTTGGCCCTGAATCCCCTCTTCTGAATAGGAGTGAGAGTGGAGTGTAATATGTGATGGAGTCTGTTTTTCACTCACTGTTACTTTGGGAGTCCCCGTTACCTCCCCGTCCTCAGGACTGGTACCGGCTGCAAACAAGACAGGAGACTTGGATTCTGGGTTAACAGGTCCCAGGTTCGTCTTTACTATGCAATTCATTTACACACTGCTGCATCATACAGATAAAGACAGAGTCTTTTTGTGGTGATGTTCCCTTTTCTTTTGTGTCCTAGCAGTTTTTGTCCCCATACTGTTCTGAGATTCTCTATCCTTCTCTACACCTGTGACCCAGTCGACATCTTCCTCTTCTGGGAGAAAGAGTCCTAATTTTCAGGTACTCTTCCATGAGCCCAAGACGTGCCCCCATTCTTCTCAGAAAATGCAGACCGACAGAACACTTTTCTTCCCTCCTGCATCTGCTTCTAGAACCTGTTTTCCTGCTTGTTCAGCCTGTTTCCTCCGACTCCACTCTCTTCTACAGGACATACACTTGTTCTGGGCAATTTGAGTCATGGACTCAGAACTCTGGTGTGTATGTCATGGACTCCACACCCTAACCGACTGCCTGCAACCCAGAAAACCTTTTTTTTTGCTTCTCAACTACTCTCAACTAGAGATCAGCGGTGTTCGACTCGAACTGTTCGCCAATCTCAAATTCGAGCTGTTTTGGGCAGTGTTCGAGCCGTTCGGCGAACACGAACGATTTGAAAAAGCTTCGGCTGTTCGAGATTATGTTCGATAACTGTTCGTGCACCAAAATCATAACTGGATTTTTTCTCAGTAATGATGAAAATTAATGTTAATACGCAGTTTGAGTGTACAGCGGGGCGGGGGGAGGGGCAGGGGATAAATCTCTGCAGGAATAATGAAGATCTCCATTTTTTTTTCTCTTTCCCGCATTTACAGTGAGGAGGTGCAATCTGTCAGCCTATCAGCAGCGCACACATGGAGCGAACTGCTTTTTTTCACACAAGCAAAGGCATGTGTCATTGGCAGTGTATGTCACATGTCCTTGCCCTATAAGACCCAGCCATTTTCCCCGTCGCCACCATTTTCTCACTGCTGCAGCTGCGTGTTAGACGGCACCGCTGTTGCTGTGTGCGCTATACCTTGTTAATTTCAAGCCAATTTTCGCACAAATCTACAGATAGCTTGGGAGTAGGGAATAGTTGTGATTGCAGTCCTTTTCAGGACTACGTTACATCATTTCCTACGACTTTTATCAGGCAGGTCTGTGCTCTTAAATAGATAGGTTGGGAGTAAAGACTAATTGTAATTGCAGTCCTTTTCAGGACTAGGTTACATCAGTTCCTATCACTTTTTGCCAGGCAGGTCTGTGCAAGTTTTTTTCACAGCATTTGGCTAAATCTAGCAAAGCAAATCCTTTTTGTCCTCTTGCAGTGTGCATTTGTCAGTGGAGTAGCCTATCTGTGTTGCAAGCTACACCACCTGTGTATAGAATACAAATTTTTTTACTGCACCTGGTGAAGTAAAACCTTTTGGGCATAGCATCATTCTATTAGTCCATCTATACTAACCTCCAACAGGTTGCAAATTCAATATAATTTTTTTCTGCATCTAACTCTGAAAAAATATTTCGGCTTGTAGCAGTGTTGTAGCGTCGGCGTCCCTGCCTCCTGCTAGGCAGGGACGCCGTTCCCCTCACCTCTCCGCTCCGTTTTCGGCGTCTTCCTCCCGCTCTGCTGGGAGCGCTCGCTGCTTCCCGGTCACTGTGCTTAGGGCGTGCGCTCCCTCTCTCTTAAAGGGGCCGCGCGCGGTCCTAAGGAGTCCCCGGCCAATGGCCGGAGGACCTCAACATACAGTTATATGAAAAAGTTTGGGCACCCCTATTAATCTTAAGCTTAATGTTTTATAAAAATTGGTGTTTTTGCAACAGCTATTTCAGTTTGATTTATGTAATAACTTTTGGACACAGTAATGTTTCTGCCTTGAAATGAGGTTTATTGTACTAACAGAAAATGTGCAATCTGCATTCAAACAAAATTTGACAGGTGCATAAGTATGGGCACCTCACCAGAAAAGTGACATTAATATTTAGTAGATCCTCCTTTTGCAAAAATAACAGCCTCTAGTCGCTTCCTGTAGCTTTTAATGAGTTCCTGGATCCTGGATGAAGGTATTTTTGACCATTCCTCTTTACAAAACAATTCCAGTTCAGTTAAGTTTGATGGTCGCCGAGCATGGACAGCCCTCTTCAAATGATCCCACAGATGTTCAATGATATTCAGGTCTGGGGACTGGGATGGCCATTCCAGAACATTGTAATTGTTCCTCTGCATGAATGCCTGAGTAGATTTGGAGCGGTGTTTTGGATCATTGTCTTGCTGAAAGATCCATCCCCTGCGTAACTTCAACTTTATCACTGATTCTTGAACATTATTGTCAAGAATCTGCTGATACTGAGTGGAATCCATGCGTCCCTCAAGTTTAACAAGATTCCCGGTGCTGGCATTGGCCACACAGCCCCAAAGCATGATGGAACCTCCACTAAATTTTACTGTTGGTAGCAGGTGTTTTTCTTGGAATGCTGTGTTTTTTTGACGCCATGCATAACGCCTTTTTGTATGACCAAACAACTCAATCTTGGTTTCATCAGTCCACAGGACCTTCTTCCAAAAAGAAATTGGCTTCTCCAAATGTGCTTTTGCATACTTCAGCCGACTCTGTTTGTGGCGTGCTTGCAGAAACGGCTTCTTTCGCATCACTCTCCCATACAGCTTCTCCTTGTGCAAAGTGCGTTGTATAGTTGACCGATGCACAGTGACACCATTTGCAGCAAGTTGATGCTGCAGCTCTCTGGAGGTGGTCTGAGGATTGTCCTTGACTGATCTCACCATTCTTCTTCTCTGCCTTTCTGATGTTTTTCTTGGCCTGCCACTTCTGGCCTTAACAAGAACTGTCCCTGTGTTCTTCCATTTCCTTACTATGTTCCTCACAGTGGAAACTGACAGGTTAAATCTCTGAGACAGCTTTTTGTATCCTTCCCCTGAACAACTATGTTGAATAATCTTTGTTTTCAGATCATTTGACAGTTGTTTTGAGGAGCCCATGATGCCACTCTTCAGAGGAGATTCAAACAGGAGAACAACTTGCAAGTGGCCACTTTAAGTAGCTTTTCTCATGATTGCATACACCTGGCTATGAAGTTCAAAGTTCAATGAGGTTACAAAACCAAAAAAAGTGCTTTAGTAAGTCAGTAAAAAGTAGGTAGGAGTATTTAAAACAAGAAAATGATAAGGGTGCCCATACTTATGCACCTGTCAAATTTTGTTTGAATGCAGATTGCACATTTTCTGTTAGTACAATAAACCTCATTTCAAGGCAGAAACATTACTGTGTCCAACAGTTATTACATATATCAAACTGAAATAGCTGTTGCAAAAACACCAATTTTTATAAAACATTAAGCTTATGATTAATAGGGGTGCCCAAACTTTTTCATATAACTGTATATAAGGCAGCTCCTCCAAAATTGAGGTGCCCGAGCAATGTTGTTGCAAAGCCTATCTACTCTGCTTCAGACCTCAGGTCCCGTTACCAGATACCTGCCAGTCACCTGCGAGATTCCTGCCTGATATCTGTCTATCTGCTTGCATTCCTGCGGTCCGACAGTCTGCCTACCAGCACCTGCCAGTCTGTCTATGGATCAGTCTGCCCGCTCACCTGGGAGCGCCCACCTGCTACCTGCCCGCTAGCCTACCTGGAGGCTCTGGCGTCACTTGCTGTGACCACCTGCCTGTCCAGAGACTCCTGCCCGCTCACCTGGGAGTGCCCACCTGCTACCTGCCTGCTAGCCTACCTGGAGGCTTAGCTGTCACTTGCTGTGACCACCTGCCTGTCCAGAGAATCTTGCCCGCTCACCTGGGAGCGCCCACCTGCTACCTGCCTGCTAGACTACCTGGAGGCTCTGCCGTCACTTGCTGTGACCACCTGCCTGTCCAGAGACTCTTGCCCGCTCACCTGGTAGCACTCACCTGTCACCTGCCTGCTAGCCTACCTGGAGGCTCCGCTGTCACTTGCCGTGACCACTCGCCTGTCAAGAGACTGTTCTGGTCACCTGCCGTGTCTACCTTCCCGCCTTCCCTGGGAGCCACCTGCCTCCTTACAAAGACTGCCCCTTTGTATAGTAGCTCAGAGGTTCCACCACCCAGTCCCGTTACAAGTGTGTAGGACTTGTTCTATTAGTCTATTAGTCCATCTATACTAACCTCCAGCAGGTTGCAAATTCAAAATAATTTTTTTCTGCACCTAGCTCTGAAAAAATATTTTGGCTTGTAGCAGTGTGTGGGACTTGTTCTATTAGTCCATCTATACTAACCTCCATCAGATTGCAAATTCAATATAATTTTTTTCTGCATCTAGCTCTGAAAAAAATATTTCGGCTTGTAGCAGTGTGTGGGACATGTTCTATTAGTCTATTAGTC
This sequence comes from Phyllobates terribilis, assembly GCF_046119375.1. Classification (NCBI taxonomy): domain Eukaryota; kingdom Metazoa; phylum Chordata; class Amphibia; order Anura; family Dendrobatidae; genus Phyllobates; species Phyllobates terribilis. The sequence goes on along the minus strand of NW_027362771.1, from coordinate 442,541,394 downwards.
CATCTATACGAACCTCCAGCAGGTTGCAAATTCAAAATAATTTTTATCTGCATCTAGCTCTGAAAAAATATTTTGGCTTGTAGCAGTGTGTGGGACTTGTTCTATTAGTCCATCTATACTAACCTCCAGCAGGTTGCAAATTCAATATAATTTTTATCTGCATCTAACCCAGCCAATACTTTTGGGCTAATACCACAGTTTGGCCACTCAGCTCTGCTCGGTTCCCATCCATTGTTTTTTGTGCAAACAACTCCAGAGTTGTGAATTAGTTAACCACCAAAATGAGTGGAAAAAGGCCTGCTGCTGGTGGAAAGGGGAATAGGCGTGTTGGGAAGGGGAAAAAAGGTTGTGTCCGTGGGGTAGGTGTTAAAGCAACAGTAACATCTGCAGAAGAAAGACCATCTTCCAGCCAAACTAAAATGTCTACTTCTTTTAGCGGAAAATGTGATAAGATCCCTTTCTTACGGCCACGCCAATCGCTACAAATTCCAGATGAGGCACAAAAACAGCAAGTGCTTCAACGGATATCAAGTGTTCCTTTAAGTGGGCTCTCCTCCACATCAACTTCAACATCACAAATACTCCAGTCCTGAAAGGTGTCACCCCAATCGCACTTGCTTCCTCACAGCTCCCAAATCTCCAGCTGCCCGTCTGAGTATGAGGTAGAACAGATGGTTGAGTCTGCAGAGCTGTTTACTCATACTATAGCCTGGGAATCAGAGGTCGACTCCAGCGCTTCTGTGAATCCAGACGAGGAAATGATCTGCACTGATGCCCAGAATCTTTATGAGTCGGATCCAGGACCAGACGCAGAAGGTTCTGATCATAATGTAGACCCTCGTTCCCAAACTGTAACTCCTGTTGGTGGAGACAATGAGGAAGATGATGATGAGACTCAAATACCTGATTGGAGCGACAACTTGAGTTTTTTGTCAGGTCAGGAAGAGGTTGGCTCTGAGGACGACGGGTGTGATAACACACAGGGTGATGATGACGAGGTTGGAGATCCCACTTACTGTCAACCCACAGTCAGCCAAGAGATGAGGTCAGCAGGGGAGGTGGAGGAAGATGCTAGTGACGACGAGGTCCGGTTGCGCCTTCCTGGACAGAGACGTAGTACTGGAAGCACATCAACAACTGCATCCTCCAACACAACTCTGCCTCTGACCACAAGTCGTGGTGGCTCTTCAGGTCGCATGGGTGCTAAGCCTTGCATTCTCTGGGCATTTTTTCAGATCGATAAAGATGACCCAACTCATGTTATCTGTAAAATTTGTCAGCAAAAGCTAAGTAGAGGCCACAAAATACATAGTTTGAGTACTTCATGCATGAACCGGCACATGGATATGAAGCATAAGTTGTAGCACAGTGAGCTTCCCACTGCAATGTGGCCTAGCCGGCCGGGCCACCCACCATCTGCCACATCTTGTGCATCCGCGGCCTCTTCATCCTCTGTGACTGAGGGGACAGCAGTCACACCTGTTTTGGGACGCAGACCTGCCACATCTTTACCCGCAACAGCCAGCGTGATTGGCAGGTCATCATTTTCTTTGGAGGTGGGAACACCAGCTGGTGTTCAGCGCTGTCCGACATCGATAGCACCACCTTTGGATCAAGGCAACCTAACATGTCCGCTTGCATCTTCCTCACAGACGGGCAGTTTGCCGGGGACACCCTTCTCAGCCCCGTCTAAGCACAACAGCCAGCCCTCGGTCCCTCAGATGTGGACAAGTAAAAGACCATTTCCTCCTAGCCATGAGAAAGCTAAGAGGTTGAATTTCACCATCTGCAAGCTCTTGGCTACAGAAATGCTGCCTTTCCGCCTGGTGGACACAGAGGATTTTCGAGACCTTATGTCCGTCGCAGTGCCCCAGTACCAGATGCCCAGTCGGCACTACTTCTCAAAGAAAGGTGTGCCTGTGCTCCACCAGCATTTCGCACACAACATCACTGCTTCTTTGAGAAACTCTGTGTGTGACAGGGTGCATTTCACCACAGACACTTGGACGAGTAGGCATGGACAGGGGCGTTACATGTCACTGACTGGGCACTGGGTGTAAAATAATACTCTTCTCTGTATTATTTTTTCTACTGAGGACTTCTCAAAGTATCAATATCACGATATTCTTATAAAAAAATGTATCTATTTATTCTTGGATTGTCCATTAAAAAGAATCAGATTGCAGCAGGTACATATAATAATTAGTTATAAAGTAATTGTCCATTTGTCCATAATTAGCTTAATTGTTGAGATTCACCCATCTTTCCTTGGATCCTGGCTGGTAAATCATGTCTTTGTCCAGCACGTGTCCAGGCCTACATGTCAGATACGTCTCAGCATGAAGATTCTTCTTGTCGGGTGGGAAGAGCCAGAGAGCCCCCCCTTTCTGTACCATGGTCTTTTATAGCCAGTCGTATGGACACCTGTTCTACATATGGTAGTGAACCAAAAATACACACACAAATAGCGCATGTCAACTAGACACAATGGCTGATGCAATCCTTGTATAGAACTCAAATTTAAGGAAAATGATTATCGATTATTAATTAACATTCCAAATGAATTTCCATAATTAACCATTTAACATTTCCCCCTTTTTTGAGAATAAAAGGATTTAAACTGAAAATTCTCAAAAGAAGATACATTCATCAATCATTTTTTCCTTTCCTTCTTCCTTGGCAATATCATTAAATTTCCATAATAATAATAATAATAATAATAATAATAATAATATCAATAATAGTATCAGATTGTTGTTATATAATGATGTGAATTCATGTTATGGTAAGCCGTGACTAATATTCATTTAATATGTATAATTATACTTCCCTATATCTAAATTGAAGTAATCGCGGGTCCAATTGTCATCATCTGATGTCATCGGGTCGTCGTCTCGTCTTCCTCTTGGTTCTTTTATAACACAGTCTTTAGATGAAAACTCCTTTGAAACAAATGACAGCGTGTAGATATTGTACAGTCCATAATTGTATTCATTATTGTTCAGTCCATAAACTGTACTCTTTATTAGAAAGATCATGTGTCAATTGATAAGAAACAAAGTCCATGGATGAAATGTAGCTTTAATATCTGTGTGATGTCACCTGGACTTACGTTGTCTTTGGATAGTTCTGGAATCCACTGCGTCATCCGCACTGGTCTCATGTCACTTTTGGAACAGATGTGACATCTTTGGTCAGTAAAGCAAGGGTTAACTTGACACTTCCCTGCTTTATATAGCACCATAACCAGTACTCAGTCCTTTATGTACAGGACACATATGCCAGGTATTACCTGTTCACCAGCTTTCATTGAAGCGTTGCAGGTGATAAGAAACCACTGGAACGTGATGAAACTTGAGCACAACACAGTACATATAGGATCATCGTCCTCTGCCGTCCCGGTGATCAGTGGTGTGAATTGTATCTGACACAGTCTATGATCACTCAGCATTCACACCTGTTACCTTCTGAGACCTCCGGATATCGGTCGCTTCTTCTTGTAACCTTTGAGAGTCTCTTTGATTTATAAATATGAAAAGTCTTTATTAAGATACAATTCATAATTGCGATGTCTTGATTGAAGTCTTCATTCCCTAATCTGATACCAAATCTGGCAATTTTTCCTAACCTATAATATCACAGCGTACCATAGCAATCAATAATATCCATCTAATTATTATCAAAACATTAAAATAAATTATGTTTGGAATAATAAACAATAATAGATAATAATTCATTATTAATCAAGTCCTTCATATGATAGAACATTTTTATGTCATAGGGGTAATTACCTTTTCCAACCCATAGGTGTCAGTGTGTTTTGAAACAAGTGTTTATATCTTTATTAAACCAATAATACCAAAGAATGTATACTCCTGAACTAAAATGAATAAATATATGAATGTATGAAGGAATGAATGAATGAATGAATGAATGAATTGTTGTGTTTACTCAGAAAATGTAAACATTTTTCTTATATTAATTCATATCATTATATTTAATGAAGCAATATTCTTGTACTTGACATTACCCCATTAAATATTAATGTGTTTTCTCAATTGAAATATTGAACTGAATTAAAATCAAAAATTGAAAATTAAAAATGAAAAATGGAAAAATAAGAAAATAAGTAAGAATAAAATTTTAAAAATGAAAAATAAAATTAAGAATACAAATGAAAATAAAAATAAGGCCTTTAAATTTTAATGACAAATGCAGAGTAATTATATTCTCCATAAAAAATACCCTTATATCTCCATTATCTGGATGATTTCATATTTGTCATAACCTTGTATCACCAAAAAATATTAAATTATTAAACTATGCAACTTTGCATGTAATACCCTTCTTAATTATACCATTGTACCTTATTATTGTTTTACCTTTATTAAAATGTGTGGAAAATAAGTATTGATCAAAAGTGATTATGTAATCAGGATCAAAAACACATTTTCCCCCTTAATACCAAAAAATATTATTTTATAAAATTTATGTATATATCAGAACCAAATTAAAATAATTATTCTTCTAGAAATATTTTGCATAAATTTCATATCGATGAGTAGCATAGATTTGTCTAAAGAGAGGTGTGTACCTATTTAGGTAACCATTAAAAATAATATCATAGTTATTCAAGAATATTATCATGTGGAAAAATTATTCTAAATATAAATTTGCTTTGTAAACCATTTTGATGTGTGGTTGCCCTTATCCACTATTAGTTAAATCAAGAAATAATAATTATTAAAGAAATATAGAAATATATATATGTAGATAAAACCTAATTATGTATTATAATTTCCTCAGAATTAAATATATTTTTGTACCTTCACATAAAGAAACATTTTTTTTTCCAAACATACAAACATACGAGGCCTCTGTCACATCAATCACACTTAGCAGCTGCTGATTTACTCATCTGTCACCTTCACTCTGACATTCACAGATCTGTTCAACTCAAACATTCCACATATGAAGTTTTATATATATATATACATATTTAACCCAAAATTGTATCCCAATTTATTAATGCGCATTGTAAACTATCAGTTAAATTGAATATCTTAATATTTCTTTGAATATTCCCCAAGTACATATTATATAATATGAGAGTAAGTCACTGGAATTTCAGACACTTGAAAAAACTCTTGACTTAGATTCTTTTTTCACTGGCTGCCAGGTTTTAAGTTACATCAGCTGAAAATAGAATGAATGGGATCTATACTATTAGCTCAAAGTTCAAAGGCCGCAGCTGTCACACGTCATGCTGGAAAGCTACAGGTTAAAACAAAAACTTCATGCACAGAAAATATTAGCAACACAAAAGAATTAATAAGTATTACATGTATTATAGTCCAACTAGTTATATTGTTAATTTTTTAAAATGTAACACATATAAATCATGCAATTTTTCCACTTCCTGTGTGAATAAAGAAATAAATCCATTTTAGAGTTGTTTGATCAAATCCTGCTTTGGAATGAAACCTCTAAGGAAATATAAGAAAATAAAATTAAATATCAAATTCATACAGAAACAGAATTATTTAAATATCTTATATCTATATTGGTTGGTTCTAATGTAATTCAAAATATTGTTACTTAAATTTATATATGAAGTTCTAATTTATTAATTAATATATATATTTTATAAACATATATATAAATACAATTATACACAATCTCTACTTAGACAAGTGTGTATATATATATATATATACATACATGAACTACTAGAAACTATGTAACTACAATTTTACTGTATAAGATTATAAATAAATATTGAGACATTGTATAACATTTTGATACAACATCATAATTACAGTTTTTCCTTAGCCACTCCCTAAACCAAATCTTCTGTCTCTCTTAAATATCTCCAGGAACGCCCTATTTAGGAAAGACATTTTTCTATCCTTCAAAACCTCAGAGAACTGTCTGTTCTTCTGTCCACATTCCATGACGTCACTGTGAGCCGGTCGTCTCACTTGTCTCTGTTCATCAGTTTCGGCCATTTTCCTTTTTAGAGAATCACAGTTCTGACTGAGAATTAACTCATTCTGTGAAGAGATTGATTTTTCAATCATTTTATATGGCTTATAACAGATATGAAATCTCCTGCGTATTTGATAGAGTTCACTATGGGGATGACTCAGTCTAGGAGAGTTTGATATTGGCTTTTGGTAAGATTTTACCTTTCCTGGTTTTATAAAATTAACGTGATTTATTTTCTTTGCACGATTCTCATGTTTTCTAACAGAATCCAGCAACTGCGCACATTTGAATAGGGATTCTTTTTGTGACGCTATAACTCTAGATACTGGATCTAGGAATTTGAATTTTTGTACAAAAGTTTTTATCATATGTTGTACTTTTCCATTTTTGATAAGAGCTTTGTACAACCGTTCAAATATGGACATGAATGTATATGTACATTCCTTCCTACCAATCCTTAGTTTCTGCAGATCTTCTATGTTGGGAAAATCCTTTGTGACACAATAAATCAAATATCTTAATCTGTCCGAATCATTTTCCCATCCATTAGGAGAGTCATTTTCACAGGGCATTAAATGTAAACGTCTGGACAATGTCACAGGAATCCATATTTTAAATAATTGATTCCTCTCCTCATTGGATAAATCAAACTTATCAGAGAAGCTCTCAAATGTCTCTGAATTTCTACAGGCATGGATTTTGACATCATATCTTGGCATGATTTTGTATAATTTCAGCAAATTTTTCCTCATTTTAATTTGGAGTTGAGCCTGGGTAATTCCAGAATTCTCTGATATTTTTAGTGGCTCTTGTACGTCCGTTCCTCCTACGTCACTCACGTCTCCTCCCACATCACCTAATATGTCAGTTTCTCGTATGTCAGTCATGTCTCCTCCCATGTCAGGTTTCTGTATGTCCGTCTCTTGGTCAGACCCAAGGTCACCTTCAGTTACAGACACGTGTCTTACTTTTTGTTCATTTTCCACATTACAGTCAGAATCATTGTCACTATCTGACACTTCTACACTATTGTCCTGCTTAGAACTTTCAAGTACAAAATTATGAAATACTTGTACAAGATGTAGAATATTCCGCAATTTGTGTTTCTCTCTATTTACCAATTTAGAAGTTAACTGTAAATTCTGCAATTCACATTCTTTGTATAAACTGAGCCACAAAACGTCTATGTCATTTCCTACATTAATTTGAAAATTAATATTACTTTGTTTAGCAAAAGAAGAAATTATATCCATATTTTGCTTACCTTAAGATTCCTTAGCTTTCCTTTATCAGCACGTCCTGTCTTCAGTTCGTCTGATTCATTTCCTGTGTGATTCTGTTCCTTGTTAGTACCTCTGCTTCCTGTTAGTCCTCAGTCTGTAGATTCTTTCTGCTTCTCCTGACAAATTAGTGAATTTACTGACACGTGAACAACAGCTGTTCAGCTCGTCAGGACTTCCCCCCTTGTTCACGGGAAGAAATTCACTTACTTAATTTAAAAAAAAACGAAAAAACAGGGCTGGCTGGCTCACCATTGTAAAATAATACTCTTCTCTGTATTATTTTTTCTACTGAGGACTTCTCAAAGTATCAATATCACGATATTCTTATAAAAAAATGTATCTATTTATTCTTGGATTGTCCATTAAAAAGAATCAGATTGCAGCAGGTACATATAATAATTAGTTATAAAGTAATTGTCCATTTGTCCATAATTAGCTTAATTGTTGAGATTCACCCATCTTTCCTTGGATCCTGGCTGGTAAATCATGTCTTTGTCCAGCACGTGTCCAGGCCTACATGTCAGATACGTCTCAGCATGAAGATTCTTCTTGTCGGGTGGGAAGAGCCAGAGAGCCCCCCCTTTCTGTACCATGGTCTTTTATAGCCAGTCGTATGGACACCTGTTCTACATATGGTAGTGAACCAAAAATACACACACAAATAGCGCATGTCAACTAGACACAATGGCTGATGCAATCCTTGTATAGAACTCAAATTTAAGGAAAATGATTATCGATTATTAATTAACATTCCAAATGAATTTCCATAATTAACCATTTAACACTGGGTAACTATGGTTACAGCAGGACAAGGGGCTGCTGTCCAAGTCTTGCTGTCCCCACGAGTTGTGCGTCAATCCTCTTTATCTCGAAGTTCCTCCACTGCTTCTGCCTCCTCAACCTCCTCTCAGTCCTCCACCTGCACCCAAAGCCTGTCTGGTCATGCCACCCGCTGTCTAACTGTGCAGAAGGGATCCTGCACACCCCCTGGCTATGCTGGCAGCAGGGCTCAACGTCATCAGGCGGTTTTCACTTTGAAAGGTCTGGGAAATGTGAATCACACAGCTGAGAAGTTGTGGTCAATTCTGGAGAACCAGTTTCTTGAATGGTTGTCTCCACTGGACCTGAAACCAGGGAAGGCCGTGTGAGACAATGCTGCAAACCTTGGTGCAGCCCTTCGCCGGGTCAATGTCACACACGTGCCTTGTATGGCTCACGTGTTGAACCTGGTTGTCCAGCAATTTTTAGCCCACTATCCCGGACTAGATGGCCTTCTGCAGAGGGCACGGTCGCTGTGTGCTCACTTCCGCCGTTCGCATCCCGTAGCTCAGCGACTTACATGTCTACAGAAGTCGTTGGGCCTGCCACTTCACCAGCTAAAATGCGATGTGCCTACCCGGTGGAATTCAACTCTGCACATGTTGCAGCGACTGTGGCAGCACCGACAAGCCCTGGTGCAATACGTTGTGACGTATAGCCTGGGCCAACGAGATCCAGAGGTGGGACAAATCATGCTAGAGGAGTGGTCTCAGATCAGGGACCTATGCACCCTTCTGCACAGTTTTGAAATGGCGACGAAGATGTTTAGTGCTGACGATGCCATTATCAGCATGACTATTCCGGTGATTTACATGCTGGAGCACATGTTAAACAGAATTCGGAGTCAGGTGGTGGCACAAGAGGAGGTGGAGGAAGTAGAGGAGGAGGAGTTTTATGCGGAAGGGCTAACATCTGCAAGGTCCAGACGGTCGGCAGCACCAAGGCGGCAGGCATGTGAGGGTGGGGGAGATGGTTTTACCAGGGCACATGGTAGCAGCCAAACTAGTGAGGAAGGTGCAGGAGCCCAGGAAGAAGTGGAGGACGAACTGATGGAAGACTCATCAGATGAGGGAGACCTTGATTACATTTCTGTTGTGCGAGGTTGGGGGGAGAGGGCAGAGGAAGGAAGCATGATTCTTACCTCGCCACCAACACAACAGGGACTTGGTGCTCCTGGATGCGCAAGACACATGAGTGCCTTCTTGCTGCACTACCTGCAACATGACCCTCGAATTGTGAGAATTAGAAATAATCCTGACTACTGGGTTGCCACACTGTTAGATCCCCGGTACAAAAGTAAATTTGCAGAAATTATTCCTGCCATAGAAAGAGATGCACGCATGCAGGAGTATCAGCAGAGACTGTTGCAGATTCTTACATGTGCTTTTCCCCAAAACACTAGTGGTGCACGTAGTGAATCTCACAGTTCCAACTTGCCAACCATGGGACCGTCGAGTGTTCAGCTCTCAAAATGTAACAGAAACACAGTATCTGCTGGTAACATCAATTTTGCGGAATCATTTCACCACTTTTTTAGCCCATCCTTTGCAAGGCCACAGGAGACAAGAAGTCTGACACATAGTCAACGCCTAGAGATGATGGTACAGGAGTATCTCTAAGTAAACATTGAAGCCATGACTGTGTCACTGGACCCTTGCTCTTTTTGGGCTTCCAATCTGGATCAATGGCCGGAGCTCGCCACTTACGCCTTGGAGATCTTGTCATGCCCCGCAGCCAGCGTTCTGTCTGAACGTGTGTTCAGCGCTGCTGGTGGTGTGCTGACAGATAAGCGCACGCGGCTCTCCAGGCCATCTATACTAAGCTCCACCAGATTTAAAATTACTAATCATGTTTATCTGTATCTTGGCTGGAAAATAATTTGGGCCTTGTAGCAGTGTGCAGTACTGATTCTATTAGGCCATCTATACTAAGCTCCACCAGCTTTCAAATTAATAATAATTTTTAGCTGCATCTAGCCCGGAAAATAATTTTGGGGCTCCTAGATGTGCAAGACACATGAGTGCCTTCTTGCTGCACTACCTGCAACATGACCCTCAGATTGTCAGAATTCGAAGTAATCCTGACTACTGGGTTGCCACACTCTTAGATCCCCCACACTCTTCGATCAACCTTTTCATTTTAATAAAGAACATAAAAATGGTCATTTTTGTAATTATAAGCATTAGCAAGTTATTAGAAACTGAAACCAAACCGTTTTCAACTCAAAACTTTATTCTAGGTGATGTTACATTTGCACATAGGACCCCTTGTTCGAAAGGAGCTTCTGAACTCTCTCGTCCATTGAATTTGTCAGTTTTTGGATGGTTTCTGCTTCAATTGTTTTGCATAAGGACAGAATACCCTCCCAGAGCTGTTGCTTAGATGTGAACTGCCTCCCGCCATCATAGACACTCCTTTTGATGATGCTCCAGAGGTTCTGAATGGGGTTGAGGTCAAGCGAGCATGGGGGGGTCACACCATAAGTTTGTCCCCTTTTATGCCCATATCAGCCAGAGATGCAGATGTGTTATGTGCAGCATGAAACGGTGCATTATCATGCATGAAAATGATCTTGCTGCGGAATACACGGTTCTTCTTCTTGAACCATGGCAGGAAGTGCTGTTTGAGAAACTCCACATACATAATGGAGTTCATCTTTACCCCTTCAGGGATCCTAAAGGGGCCGACAATCTCTCTCTCATGATTCTAGCCCAAAACATTACTCCACCTCCTCCTTGTTGGCGCTGTAGCCTTGTTTGCGTGGGGTGTCCATCAACCAGCCATCCTCCACTCCGTCCATCTGGACCATCGAGCGTTGCACGGCACTCATCGGTGAAAAAAAGTTTTGAAGTCAGTCTTCATGTATTGTTTGGCCCACTGGAGCCGTTTATGCTTGTGTGCAGTGGATAGAGGAGGTCGACAGGATGGCTTACGCACAGGTGCAAACCTCTGAAGGACTCTGCATCTTGTTGTTCGGGGGACGTTGGAGGCACCAGCAGCTTCAAAAACTTGTCTGCTGCTATGACAAGGCTTTTTTGCCGCTGCTCTTTTAACCTGACGTAATTGCCTGTAGGAAAGAGTCCTCAATTTTCCCTTATCAGCACGCACACGTGTGTACTGTGAATCAGCTACATACTTCTTGATTGCCAAGACACTTCATCCTGATCATCGCACAATGTTGATTGTAGTCATGCCTTGACCTAAACACTCCACAATTTGTTGCTTCTCAGCAGTCGACCCATCCTTTTTCTTTCCCATTTTGGCAGAAAATGTAGGCTGCTTAATAATGTGTGACAGCCTTCTTAAGTAGTCTTGCCTTTCATTGGACACACCTGCCAAACTAATTAGCACAGGTGTCTGCAATTGCTTACAGTGATATAAAGAGCCCTGACACACATCACCATCAATGAGTTTAACTGACAAACAAACAAATTCTTACCTTATCACTCCTAAACACTTTTTGCATAATAATTTGGAACACAGTGTACATGTGCTTTTCCACAAAACACCAGTGGTTCACGTAGTGAATCTTACAGTTCTAACTAGCCAACTGTGGTCTGTATGGAGTTGTTCAATAAAGGGCCCAAAATTAAGATAACATAGACGGGAGAGGTCTCTATGAATAGGAATTCCTAAGTAATTGATACCCTGTGAGGGCCAGGCAAAGGGAAAGTTGGACTGATTGGAATCCTGTATGGATTTGGGGAGGGAGACATCGAGGGCCTTAGACTTCGCTGCATTGATTTTAAAATTTGACCATGTAACAAAGTGATCTATTTCAGCCATAACAGCAGGGATGGATATATGTGATTGAGTGATATATACTAGGACATCATCAGCAAATGCAGAGCACTTGTACTCAGTGCCTCCCACCTCAATCCACCTAATATTGGGGCTATGGCGAATTGATGAGAGCAGGTGCTCCGTCACTAGGATGTATAAGAGAGGGGACAGAGGACATCCCTGCCTTGTCCCATTGGTGATTATGAAAGGTGATGAAAATGTTCCATTTATCTTCAGCCTAGGTGACGTATTGCGATACAGGGCCGTGATTTTGCCTATAAAAGCGTCCCCTAGACCCCTACCCCAAGCTTTTTAAGAGAATAATATATGGCGTGCCAGGAGACTCTATGGAATGCTTTCTCAGCATCCAATGAGAGTATCTAATTACACATTTTTAACTGCATCTAGCCCAGGAAATACTTTGGGCCTAGTAGCAGTGTCTGCTAGTCAGCGGATTATCCCAGCAAGCTACACCACCTGTAGTTTGGACACTTAATTTTTTCAAAGGAAATGGTTCGGGCCCCCGGGACACTCAGTGAAGAGCATCGGGGAGGCACCCCAAGGCACAGGGGCTGGGACTGGCGGTAGGACGCCTTGCGGTGGACCGCCGAGCTCGATCCTTATAAAAGCATTTTAACTGCAGCAGCTTTAGTGGTCGCTACTGGAGCTGGAATTACGCGGCTGCTGGCATGAGACTCGCCCTCCAATAGATCCTTGTAAAAGGATTTAAAGTGTATTCATTCAAATTAGAGAGACAATTTAAATTAAAAAGATCAGACCTCCCTCCACCGCAGGGGGGCTCGCTCGACCCACCAGCGGACAGGCACCAGTATTGGGAGAGGGGGGCTGGCCGTCAGGGTCCACCGCGGCTCTGGCACAAAGCCGGCGACACGGAGGTCGCACGGGCAGGAACGGACTGGCCGTGTCGGCTTCGCAATTTTTTGGTTTTAGAAGGGCATGACATGCCTATATCTGTGTCTCCCCCTCCTTTTACTCCTCCACCTCTTTTCTTTTCGCATGATTATATGAACTTGTCACTTTTCCATGTGTTAGTTGTGTCTTCTGAGCAGTTTGTCAGCTTTTGGACACCTTTGAAGGTGTTTTCTATGTGTTTCTATGTGTTTTTGTTTGCCTGCCATTGGTTTTAACTTTGTTCGAAGGTGTTCGACGAACAGTTCGGCGAACATACGGGTGTTCGACGAACCGAACCGAACTCGAACACTACGGGGGTGGCTCAACACTACTCTCAACTAGTGATGAGCGAGTATGTTCTGTTAACCCTTTCGGCGAACATACTTGGGTGCTCATCGAATATCTTCAGCGGTGCTCGGTGTTATGTTTTAGTCAGTGCTCATGTTTTGCGACTGTTGACAGCTTTAATACAATGGAATAATGCCTAAGAAGCAGGCATTGCTCACATGTATTAAAGCTGTTAAAAAGTCACAAATCATGAGCATGGTGTGACGAAAACATAACACCCGAACACGCTGAAGATACTCAGAAAACACCCGAGCATGCTCGTAAATTTCGAGTAACAAGCATTCTTGCTTATCACTACCCTCAACCCCTCCCAACTGGTGAGCTAATCCCTGTGTTAACTATCTAGTGTCCTGTGCAGTGTAGTGCAAACTATGTCCCTATCTACTGTATGGTTCCCCTAGTGGACAGACCTCCCATATTGCCAGGGACGGCCTTAGGCAGAGCCTGTAGGAGAACCGGCATACAATAAAAGCCATAGGGATATGTGTGATACTTTATCACACATAAAGTAATATACACAACACACATATAAAACATATCTTCCAACACAATTAACCCCTATCTTGCCAAGGCATCTTCTTCAACCAGCCACCCTCCTCCATTAGCTAAATGTCATAACACAAAGGCCAAATGTCTAAGTTGACCCCTGTCCACTGGCGAAAAATATCCAAAATGGACAGAAAAGTAAGGTTTAAAGAACCACATTTTCTTTTACATCCTGTGAGTGGTCATTTGTGTGTGTGTCTATTACTTGTGAATGAGATGACACCTGAATGCTCTATGGCAGGGGTCTCAAACACGTGGCCCGCGGGCCGCATGCGGACCCTGAGGCTGCTTTATGCGGCCCGCAGGCACAGACCCCTTGACGATCCCGACCTGGTCCAGGAGGAGCCGCCGACAGCAGCGCTGAATTGCCACACAGAGACTGTTTCCCAGCACTGCATTTCCAATGTCAGCCGCCGGCCAATCAGAGGCCAGCAGCTGACATCTGCGTGTCGGTGCAGCGAGTATGACGTCATTGCCATATGCAGATGTCAGCTGCTGGCCTCTGATTGGCCGGCGGCTGACATTGGAAATGCAGTGCTGGGAGACGGTCTCTGTGCGGCAATGCAGCGCTGCTGTCGGCGGCTCCTCCTGGACCAGGTCAGGATCGTCAAGGGGTCTGACTCTGTGGTGCCTGCGGGCCACATCTGCAGGAAGGCCGCCGAGGGAACGGAGGACAGGTGAGAATCATCTTTTTTTTTTTCTATTTTATGTGTGTGAAGAACAGCACAGGGGGCACATAGCCACAAGAGGGGACCTGGATGGGGCACATAGCCACAAGATGGGGACCTGGATGGGGCACATAGCCACAGGATGGGGACCTGGCTGGGGCACATAGCCACAGGACGGGGACCTGGATGGGGCACAGAGCCACAGGATGGGGACCTGGATGAGGCACATTAGTACAAGATGGGCGCCAGGATGGGGAACGTTGCCACAGGATGGGGACCTGGATGGGGCACATTAGTACAAGATGGGCGCCAGGATGGGGAACGTTGCCACAGGATGGGGACCTGGATGGGGCACATTAGTACAAGATGGGGACTTGGATGGGGAACATTACTACAAGATGTTTTCCATTATTACTATATGATGCTAATTGTAAGACAATATTACTGTATGTGGCCAATTGGGGGAAATAAAATTGTAAAAAAAATAAAAAATAAAATAAAGCATGAAAAAATATTGGGCACTAAAAATGCTGTTTTATATGTAAACTAAAGTAAACACAAAAAAGTGCACGTTTATTATCGCCACATCCATAACGACCCAAGCCATAAAAAAATAAACACGGCAAAAATGTTCAAAAGGTGTATACAAAAAAAATGGTATCACTAAAAATGTCACATTGAACAAAGAATGCGGCCCCCCAAATTCAAATTTTTTCCATGTGCGGCCCATATACCCAGCAGAGTTTGAGACCCCTGCTCTATGGGAAATAGTAGTAATGCTGGGGTTGAGTCAATGTAAGGCTCTGATCAATCTTCTGGAAAACCTGGCATTCATGTGGATGTCACTATGAAACTTTGTTGCCGGCCCAGAACACCACTTACAGAAGCACTCACATCAAAATTCGTATCCTTAATATATTACAGTCATCATACTATATAGCATTGTGTACTTACAGTTGCTCATTTTGCCTCTCTACCCAGTTAATTCTTGTATGTTCCATGAGGTTTATTTTATTGCAGGATTAAAAACTGACTACTTGAATCTTTCTAAGCTCTATGTAGAAACAGGAGGTAAATTTTCCCTATATGACTCATAGGTAACAGCAAAAGCCAGTGGCAGGGGTGGAGCAGAAGGGTCAGACGTTGAAGAGGGGAATGATTTCTACAGGCAGGAGACGCTTCCTGTTTCTACACAGAGAAGAGAAAAGAGAAGAATTTATTGAGTAGAAAGGTAAAATGAACAATTGTAAGTAAACAGTGCTATATATTATGATAATTGCAATATATTAAGAGGATAAAAACTTTGATGGGAGGAGTGCTTCTTTAATGACAACTGAATTCTCTAATGACAGCGGCCTCTTTCACCAGGATAATTCTCCGTGCCACATTACAATTGTTCAGAAATGGAGGAGGAACATGACAAAGAATTCAGCGCTTTTAGGATGAATGAGCTGAGCTCACCTAAAGGGGTGGTCTGAAACTAATATTGATCTTCATCCTAAATGTCTATTTATTTTAATAATGTAATAGTTTTTCTAATATGGTTTAATTAAAAGTCTGTACCCTTCCCTCTCTAATCTAACTACTTTATTTTCATTTTTTACCTACTTCCGTTTTGATGACGCTGTGTTTGAGAATAAACAGTGTCACTCTCGCAGTCTCAGTCCCTCGCTGGCTCAAATGGGAAGTGAAGATCCGGCAACAGAGCGCACTTTCAGCACTCATTGTAAAGGGAGAACTCGGCTAGAAGAGAAAAGACCCGCTCTCGATAGTGACATCTGTATTGAGGGCGAGGCTCCCACTGTACTTTTGTATCATTGAAAGTCTGTTTGTTTTTAATGTAACATAAAGGAAACATGTCATGTCCCAAAGTTCTTTTAACCTACAGTTACAAGGCTAATCCGCAGGTTAATAGTGGTATAATGTCCAGCCGATTTACTGAAAGCTCGGCTATGCTGAGGAGATGAACTTTATTTCTCCTTGGAGCCTTCAGTCATAGTGTCACACCCAAGCACTTTGATTGGCAGGTTGAGGTACTGTGCATCATTGGAGAGAAAGCTATCAATCAAAGCAGCAGTGGCGCACTTACAGCCGCCGCTGACAATGCTGGGAACAGTGACTACAGCCTTTTTGGTCACACCTCTATGAGTTAAAGACTGCAGCTCTCAGTATAAATAAAATTAATTTCCTCCTGGTAGCTGTGCTTTTAGTAAGGTGCCACGACAACATTGTAATGCTATAAACCTGCATATTAACATTGTATCTGCAGCTAAATAGTATTTTGTGAACTGACAGGATCCCTTTAATAGAGATGTTTACTAGTTCTCAACCTTTATTGTTGCTCATAAAACTTATTATGGAATGTATGGTATCTTCTTAAGACTCCTCATTACTTGGCCAGAGAAGACCTGGACTATACTGTTCTGCATTACACAAAGTGCCCATGTACAGTAAATAGCAAATGCTATTCACAAGTAATGCTTTGTTTTCCATGTGGCGAGCACAGTGTGATGTTTAGTTTCCCATGAGGTGGGCACTCTGTAACGTTTAGTTTCCCTTTGTGGTGGTGCTGATGGGAAATTAAACACTTACTGCCAAGTTAAAAGTTGAAGTTCCTAGCAAAGGGAAGCTTTGTGATCAATTTATTGGCATGAGACTTTTCTAACAAGTAGGGATTATGAGAAGCAGATAACACTTTTAATTTATTACACAGGTTGAAAACAGAACCTTTTTAGAACAATTTTAGACCATAAATTACTAGATTCATTTTCCCCATGATGCCATCTGGCATGTAAAAAGCATCTAGCTCTTTTCAAATGCTGACATGGTATGTAACCTTTTCCTATACTGATGTCTAAATCACTACTTTCTTTACATTTAATGAAGGTCGCCATTTCTTTTGTAAAGGTCTTGGAAAGAATAAATCGTGAACCAGTTCTTTATTTAACCACATACTGTATATATTTATTTATGTAAATGAGATTGCACCACTAGTCTTCTCCATATTTCAGGTGAGACTCTCCTATTCAAGTTTATGAGTGTGCAGAAAAATTGGATCCCATGTAGAGATGGAGAGGATGATATGGCATCTCTCTGGAGATCCCTGTTGTATTAAATGTATGAAAATATACTGTATTGTATGTGTTATCGTCTGGGAGGCTACAGATCCTGTTAGTCAGGGGTGACAGGGTTAACTGTAGGGCTGGCCCATGGTTGTGGAGGAGGATTGGAAACCTGTGTGTCAGTTCCTGTTTTGTTAGTGAGTTGTTAGTAAGCTAGAGACAAGAAAGGACACCCTAATAGCAAGGTTATCATCATTGGGTGTGTATGAGAAGAAATCGGAGAAAAAAGGAGCAAGTTTCAGCAAGAGATCTTCAGTGGCGACAGCATCCTTTCTTCAGCAGGCAAGATGGGGGGAACCTATAGCAAGAGACTTTTAGGAATGTCTTTAGTGTTAGTCAGACATGGAAGCTGCCATCAGTGAGGCAATGTCAGCTAGGCTGGGGGCACGTTTAGTAAGGTGGTAACTGGAGGAGCTCCGTTACGTTATTTTCAAGGAGTGCAGTTAGGGTACAGTGGTCTCAGGGAAACACATAAACACGTGTGGCCATGTACCAGGAAGATAGAGCAACCCAATTTGTCCTGTTGTTCATCTGTAACGTTTACCACAAGTAATGTGTCACCATCCATAACCACCAAGAATGTGCCTCTGTATTGTGCAGAAGAAAACAACAAGCTTATTTCCTGCTCCCTTTGTACATCAGTTTGATTGTTGGTAAAAATGACTTTATTTTTACCAACTGGTCTGGTTTCCTCATCGTGGGCCTAAAAGGAGTCTGGTGCCACACCAACTGTACAGAACTGAACCTGATGTTGTCCCCAGCAACCCAACCACACATACACATCCAGTCAGGACTTTGTTTTTATGTTGCGTTCTGGGGAAAGGAAGATGAGTACCTCTCTAATGTCTACCGCCCCACGTCACACCCATACAGTTTAACCATATAGCATCTAATTTTACACATATATTGTAATTCTCTAACATAGGAAACTGTCTTAGGCCTTGTAAATTTTAATAGCTGCTCACCAGGGCAATATTGGGCATTCACTCTGCCCTAGGCGCCTAAAGTGGTTACGTCCCCTAGTGGTAAGTCAGACTAAGGTCATGCGCAAACAACATCATTTTTCAGGTGATTCTGCTCTGTAGTCTGCATGAAGAAACGCTAAAAAGAATGAATATATGCACTGCATTGTAAAAACAATTGTTCAGTCTTTTGAGCTTCTTTTCTCTTCAAATCTCCAAAGACTACAAGCAGTGAAAACAAGTGGGCGGTCTATACTTCAGTTTATTGAATACAATATAAATGAAAAAAACTGGTGGCCAAAAGATGTTGGAAAAAACTATAGAAAAGTCAAATCCTAAAGAGTGTTCCGCCAAAATAACTAATTTTCTTCACAGACTACATCACCAAAACCACCGAAATGGCAGGTAAGGGCTTGCTGTTTGCAGGACAAGTTGTACTTTTGAATGACGCCATCCATTTTATCATGTGATATACTGGAAAGTGTGGAAAAAATTCCAATTGCAGCAAAATAGGAAAAAAGGCACAATTCTGCAATTGTTTTTTAATTTTAGTTTACAGTGTTCATTTTTTTTTTAAAACTTTTCACTGTATTAGTCCCCTTAAGGAACTTAAACCTATAGCAAAAATCATGGTCTCCTATGAACGCCACATGGGCTGACTTTCACAGGTGTACTGGCATGATAGCCACATGGGTCTTCAGCACACCCCTGGCAGTCACAGTAACCCATTGGCATTTGTGATTGCAGGCACGTCAATGAGCGGTAAGAATGGCGTGCTGTCAATGCCTCTATGACAGATTGACAGCAACACTGAACAAGTTAGCAGCCATGGGCTCTGATTCTCTCCACCTGTGGCTGTGAGAGGCAGATGATGGTTGATTATCATAGCAAGCCCGCATCAAAGTCAGGGAGCCATCATATGACATCCACAGTTAAGGTGTAAACATTTAAAGAGAAACTTTATCACTTGAATGGATAGCTCAATGGTAAGGCATCAGCCTCTGAAACTACAGTGTCACAGTTCAAATCCCAATAGAAATATTATCTATAGTTAGGGTGATCCACGAGTGGAACAGGCTGCCACGAGAGGTGGTGAGTTCCCTTTCAATGGACGTCTTCAAACAGAGGATGGACAGATATCTGTCTAGGATGATTTAGGGAATCCTGCTTTGAGCAGGGGGTTGGACCAGATGACCCAGGAGGTCCCTTCCAACTCTACCACTCTATGATTCCCCTTCAATGGACTTAACTTTTGGGAGATATATCTTTTAGGTTCATAAATTCTGAGCAGATTGATGGGTTCTCGCCCCCCCCCCCCCAATTTCTCAATAGACCTCTTAGAAGTGCGCAGCTTAAGAGACTGGACTTTCTACTGCATTCGTTCTGTGCTGTGTATGCTCTTCTGTCTCCTGAGATGTGTATTTCAAACTTGTTTTTGGAGCATACGTCCCCACTAGTGATGAGTGAGCATGCTCGTTACTCGATATTTATGAATATCTTCTGCGTGCTCGGGTGTTATATTTGAGTCACACTGTGCACATGATTTGACAGCTTTAACCGCTTCCCGACCGCCCACTGTACATAAACGTCCGCGCTGCCTGGGCTCTGTGCAGCGCGGATGTTTAAAAAAGGTGGGTGGTCTCGCAGCGCTCAGGACCCCCAGGGTCCTGCAAGCGCTGCGAGAGCGGTGCAGAGCGATAGCTCTGACAGGGAACATCATCAGGGCCTGATTGGATCAGGTCCCAGTGATGTTAACCCTTTACTGTATTCTATATGCCGCGATCTATAGTGATCGCGGCATATAGAAGACAGCAGGAGGAGAGGGGGTGGTATACTTACCTCTCCGAAGACCCCTGATACCTTCAAGGACCTTGGGTTGCTATGGCAGCTGGAGGTCACATGACCGCCTCCAGCTCTGCCATATATGGTGTCCTGCCAGCGTCAGCCTGCAGCTGAAGCCTGGCAGGACACACTGACTGTGTGAAGATCTCATGTAATGTAATATATGTCTATTACATTACATGAGATCAGCGATCAGAAAATTCAAAATTATTGTCCCATACAGGGACTAAGTAAAAATGTAAAAAAAAATGTTTTGAAACTGTTAAAAAAAAAATACAAAATAAATAAAAATAAATAAAATATTAAACCGATAAATCCGGATATTTATGCAAAAATAAAAAAAGTACACATATTTTGTATCGCGGCGTCCGAAACAACCTGAGCTATAAAACTGTCACACTAATTAACTCCTTCTGTGCACACCGTAATTAAAATAAATAAAAAACGGAGCAAAAAACTATGCTTTTTCCACATATCGCCAAACAAAAAGTGGAAAAAAATGCGATCAAAAAGCAAAATGGAAATAAAAATGGTACCACTGAAAACGTCATCTTGTTCCGCAAAAAAAAAAGCTGCCATACAGCTCCATCAGCCGAAAAATAAAAAAGTTATAGCGCTCAGAATAAACTAATGCAAAAAAAATATTTTTTTCTATAAAATTGTCTCATTGTGTAAAAGCGCCAAAACATAAAAAAAAATACAGTAAGTGTAGTATCGCTGTAAACGTACTGACCCGAAGAATAATGCTGCCTGATCACTTTTACCACACGCAGAACGGCATAAAAAAAAAACTCAAAAAACAAATCCTGAATTGTTTGTTTTTGTTCATTTTACCTCCCAAAAAATGGAATAGAAAGCGATCAAAAAATGTCACGTACCCAAAAATGGTACCAATAAAAAGGTCAACTTGTCCCGCAAAAAACAAGCTGTCACATGACTGTCGGCCGAAATATGGAAAAATTATAGCTCTCAAAATATGGCGATGCAAAAACTAGATTTTGCAAAAAAAAGCGTCTTTTAGTGTGTGACAGCTGTCAGTCATAAAAACCCGATATAAATCTAGTATCTCTGTAATCGCACCGACCCGAAGAATAAAGTAATCACATCACTTATACTGCACGAGGAACGGCATTAAAAAAAAAATAAAACTAATTCTTCACCTGCTACTGATTTGTTTATTATCATCAAAGAAACCTAGGCCATATGCGCCTTGGTTTAAATGGAAGAAAAATAGAAAGACACATAAAATTAATTATTATTTATTTCAACAGTTTAAAATAGAAACAGGATTAAAAAACAAGTGCCCTCAGAATACATAACAAACATATTCCCTTAGCTAAACAAATACAGTGGTGGGGGGCCCTATATCAAAAAGGGTCAAAAAGGTATATTACAACTGTAATAAATATTGTGCACAATTCCTATAAAAAGGGGGCTAATAATGATATAATAATTTGATAATTTAATATCGGTAAATAGTACAACCTGCAGATAAGTAAAGTGCAAATGTGCCTGAAACAGTATCAAAATATGTAAATTAACATATATATATATATATATATATATATACACACACATACACCCTAAGTTTATAAATAAATATATAAAGTGAAAAAGTGCATAAAGAGATTAGTGCATATAAAAATACACTTGCAGGTGTACCAGAAGAGCAAAGGTAGTGAAATGATTGTAATTACATCTTAGGCATCCCATTTAGCAAGTGCTAACAACAAGACCTGTCAGGTGGATGCATAGAAATAAAAGCACAGAAGTAATGTGTACACCTCAAAAGAGATTACTTACATAATGACCACCAAGGGAATAGCAAGGGGAGATATGCCGTCCTAAACCCCGACGACGCCGTTTCGCCTGTAGCTTTTTCAAAGGGGCGTGTACTGATGTGAGTCCAGGTGCAACTATATATCCGTGGACAACAGCTGTGTTTAATTAACATAGTGAGCCCATGGGATTGGAGTACTAACGGCGCATGTGTAGGTTACTAGGTAATTCATTCATAAACGGGAGCTTCCGTTGTCTAGCGCGTGACACGCAAGCGTGGAACGCATGCTGTGTCTATTGCGCAAGACCAGAAGTTCAATGAGCCCTTTCGCACACAAGCGCACTCTCCAATTATAAGATCTCCATATAGTAGTGGCGGTGTTCAAAGAAGGCGTGGTGTACTGAAGAAAGATACGTTGTCACAGCAAGTGAATACAATCAAAAGATACAAGATCCCCATATAGTAGTGGCGGTGTTCAAAGAAGGCGTGGTGTACTGAAGAAAGATACGTTGTCACAGCAAGTGAATACAATCAAAAGATACAAGATCCCCATATAGTAGTGGCGGTGTTCAAAGAAGGCGTGGTGTACTGAAGTACACTGAAGTGTACTTGATTGTATTCACTTGCTGTGACAACGTATCTTTCTTCAGTACACCACGCCTTCTTTGAACACCGCCACTACTATATGGGGATCTTGTATCTTTTGATTGTATTCACTTGCTGTGACAACGTATCTTTCTTCAGTACACCACGCCTTCTTTGAACACCGCCACTACTATATGGAGATCTTATAATTGGAGAGTGCGCTTGTGTGCGAAAGGGCTCATTGAACTTCTGGTCTTGCGCAATAGACACAGCATGCGTTCCACGCTTGCGTGTCACGCGCTAGACAACGGAAGCTCCCGTTTATGAATGAGTTACCTAGTAACCTACACATGCGCCGTTAGTACTCCAATCCCATGGGCTCACTATGTTAATTAAACACAGCTGTTGTCCACGGATATATAGTTGCACCTGGACTCACATCAGTACACGCCCCTTTGAAAAAGCTACAGGCGAAACGGCGTCGTCAGGGTTTAGGACGGCATATCTCCCCTTGCTATTCCCTTGGTGGTCATTATGTAAGTAATCTCTTTTGAGGTGTACACATTACTTCTGTGCTTTTATTTCTATGCATCCACCTGACAGGTCTTGTTGTTAGCACTTGCTAAATGGGATGCATAAGATGTAATTACAATCATTGCACTACCTTTGTTCTTCTGGTACACCTGCAAGTGTATTTTTGTATGCGCTAATCTCTTTATGCACTTTTTCACTTTATATATTTATTTATAAACTTAGGGTGTATGTATATGACGCGCCCCTAGGCCTACTTAGTGTAGCGTTGCGCACGCGGGGACTACCCGGAGCCGGGCCTGTTGGGGGTAGTAATTTCGTGGCGGTGACCCGGTCCGTGCCCAGGGAGTCAAACTGTGTGGCTGAGTATTAGCAGTAGATGTTGGACGACTACGCCACCCGTTGAATGCAGCTATGGAGCTGCCGCTGCAGGGCAGACCGCTGAGGCCGGTGGTACGATTGTGCAGCGTAGATTGTATAACCCCCAACGGGAGGGGTATGGCCTCAGGGCAGCCGACGTGGATGATGGGGGTAGCAGGAACCACTCAGAGACGATGCGGTGTAGTTCAGGGTCTTTACTGGTGATAAAGATAGACCCTCCCGGAGTACTGGCTAGCGATCGGGGCCTGGTCAGTCTTTGAGCAGATGGGATCTCCCCTGGCCAGGCGGAGTTGTAGGCCTCCCCAACTAATTGTACTCTTCTGGCTACCTTGCTAGAGGCGGGTAAAAGTAGCCCACGTCCCTGAGTGTACCATGTGGTGCTCACCCGTATGGCCGGTGACTCGGGGCCTTCTAGTGGCTTCCGCTCCACGACGGCGGTGCTGGTCCCACGCGTGTGACCGTGCCTTCGGGTTTCTTGGCCAGAGGACCTGAAATCCCCTGCCGGTCGGTTTCTGCTGCTGGGTAAGGATTAGCCCCCACAGCCTCGGACTCCGGGTCCGGTGGTAACTCTTCAATCAGGGCGAGCTCTACAGCTGCCAGCCCCTGATTCCTTTTAGCACGACTTCCCCAGAGCTCCTGATCTCTCTTTCCTATAGCTGCTTCTCTTCTTCTCAACTCACTAACCCTGCCTCAGCCCCAGTTTTATATAGGGGAAGTCCTTCCCCTCCCAGGACTGGGCAGGAGGTGTGGCATGCATAGGATTCCTGACCAAGAGACCTCCCACCTGCTCTCAGACGTAATATCTCTATTACTGTGGCAACCAGACCCCTGGGGTGTCACATTCCCCCCTAGTAAAATTTAGTACTCCGGGACTAAACATATTTTTGTAACATAACAAATTACAAACAGAAACAACGCAATAAAGAAAAACATTAGGAAGGTCACGGCGTGTCCGCAACCGGGTGCAGTTTTTCAAGAAAACAAGGGTGTCCATTTCACCAAAAACAGGGAGATGTAACCAGGTAGGGGTCTGTCCTGCCCCGAGTCCTTAACAGTCTTTAGTCCGTCCTGGGTTATGCTCCAACTATATGCACAAAGGATTCCCGGTAAATCCACCAAAGACTCCTACAATTAACTAGAAACACATAATTATACACAAGCAACAATAAACAGGTAAACATTTATAAAATAGCTTGAATATTTAGATCCTCCACCGTATGGGCAACTGGCCTCTAGTGACCCTAGTGGACCTACGGAGCTGGCTGACTGGTCCTGAGCTACAGGGTATATGAGCTGTCAAGGGTAAACTGGGCAGCCGTCTACGGACTCTTTGGCTCACTAGGGGTATGGCAGGCTCACTATAAGCAGAGGGTTGATTCTCCTGGTCTGCTTGTGTGGGGTCTTCTGCCTCCTGGACCGGCTGTTCTTCCAGCTCCACCTGTGTCTCCGTAGGCACTTGGGATGCTGGTTGGAGGAACGTGAGGACGGGTACCACAACAGCACCATTGACTTGAGTCCAAGACCGAGGGAAGTCTCCGAGCACAGTACTAACCATATCTTCCCTTTCCTCTACGGGTCGAGGGTCTTCTTGTTCCTCTTCAGGGTTCCGTAGCTGTTCAGGACACTTCTTCAGGTGATCCCGGGATACAATGGCTGTGGTTTCCCCTCCGTCTTTACTGATTGTACAGATCTTTGGGTTGTTGTGGCTTGAGGGCAGTACGGTGTACGGGTCCTTCTCCCACTGGTCGTCCAACTTGTGGAGCCGTCTTTTCCTCTTCAAGACCTGCTCTCCGGGCACCAGGGGAACAGCGGGAGCATACTGGTTGTAAGTTTTCTCTTGTCTTTCCCTAGCTTGACAGAGACTTCGCTCCACGCTCTCCTGTACTTTCCGGTACTGCTGCTGCCTCTCTGTGTCCCAGTCTGCTTCTGGTGAAGTGTCCTCGGGTGTCAGGACTCCCATCTCCAGATCAACAGGAAGCTTACCAGGTCTTGCCCTCATTAGGTAAGCCGGGGTACAGTTGGTGGAACCTACAGGGATGTGGTTGTATAGGTCCACCAGGTCGGGCAGCTTTTCAGGCCACAGACTACGTTCTTCCAGGGGCAATGTTTTCAGAAGATCTATCACCACCTGGTTCATTTTCTCACAAAGTCCATTAGTTTGCGGGTGATAGGGTGTTGTTCTAATCTTCCGGCAGCCATACAGGGTGCAGAACTCCTGGAAGACTTCCGCTTCAAAGGCAGGCCCCTGGTCCGTCAGCACCTGCTCCGGGTATCCGTGCGGACGGCAGAAGTGCTGCTGGAAGGCTCTAGCTGCTGTTTGAGCCGTTAAGTCCTTGAAGGGACGACAACCAAGAACCGGGAGTAGTGATCCACGATGGTTAACGCGTAGACGTAGCCACTTCTGCTTGAGGTCAGTTTTACATGATCCAAGGCTACCAGTTCCAACGGCTGTCTGGTGATGATGGACTGCAGGGGAGTCTTCTGGCTGGCACGGTCCCTCCTTCTTAGGTTGCATGGGCCACAGTCTCTGCACCACCTCTCGATGGTTCCTCTCATGCCTACCCAATGGAACCGCCCGCGCAGCAGGAACTCCAGCTTCTTCCATCCGTTGTGGTATGCCTCCATCACCATAGCTGCGTCTCTTCTTGGCACCACTACTTGCCTGATTAGTTCATGCGTCCGGGAGTTAACCATTCTGCGGCACAACTTCCCCTTGTAAAGGAACAGTCGACTCTTCTCAGCCCACAGTTGCTTGGCTTCCTCCGGAGCGTCTGGGTCAAGGCGTGCATCTGGCCGAGTCAGCATCTCCTTTACCAGTCGGACGGCAGGGTCACTGTCTTGCGTCTCCGCCCAGTTGTAATGAGGTAATGGGTTGAACGTAGCGGATTGCTTACTCCTTACACTGTGGGAATACTGGATAGTCCCATGACGGTGGAACGCGGGGAGTTCAACTTCTTCCAGTTCCTCTGAATCTTCCCCTACGTCCGGTAGGTTCGGCATCCTGGACAGGGCGTCCGCGTTGGTATTGGAGCGTCCTGCCCGGTATTTGATTGTAAACTCATAGTTGGACAAGCGGGCCATCCATCTCTGCTCTAGGGCACCGAGTCTTGCAGTGTCCAGGTGTGTCAACGGGTTGTTATCCGTGTACACGGTGAACCGGGAAGCAGCAAGGTAAAGCTTAAAGCGTTCGGTGACTGTCCACACCACTGCCAGGAACTCTAGCTTAAATGAGCTGTAATTCTCAGGGTTTCTTTCGGTGGGTCGCAGTTTCCGGCTGGCGTAAGCAATTACCCGTTCCCTCCCCTGCTGGATCTGGGACAGTACGGCTCCTAGCCCGATGTTACTGGCGTCGGTGTAGAGGATAAAGGGCTGGCTATAATCACGCCAGGATTTCATCCCCCGTGAGGGCCATCTTCAGCTGGCGGAAGGACTCTTCTTCCAGCTTCTCCCATCTGAAGGGTGGCTTCTGGTTCTTGGCCTTCCTGGACTGGCCTATCAGGAGGTCCTGCATAGGAGCTGCCTTTTTGGTGAAACCGGGAATGAACCTTCGGTAGTAGCCTACCAACCCGAGGAACTGCCTCACTTCCTTTACGCTGGAGGGGCTTGGCCATTCCTTAATTGCGGTGATCTTATCAGGGTCGGGAGCCACTCCGTCAGCACTCACCACGTGTCCCAGGTACTGCACCTTTGGCTTCAGGAGGTGACACTTGGAGGGTTTCACCTTTAGGCCGTAACTTGCCAGAGCTTCGAACACTTCCGCCAGGTGTTTCAGGTGGTCCTCGTAGGTCTTGGAATAGACGATGACATCGTCCAGGTATAACAGGACCGTCTCAAAGTTTCGGTGTCCCAGACAGCATTCCATCAATCGCTGGAAGGTTCCTGGTGCGTTGCAGAGTCCGAACGGCATGCAGGTAAACTCGCTAAGTCCCATCGGGGTGGTGAATGCGGTCTTCTCCCGGTCCGCCTCTGCTACAGGAACCTGCCAGTACCCGCTAGTGAGATCCAAGGTGGAGAAGAAGTTAGCAGATTTTAAAGCAGCCAAAGACTCCTCTATTCTTGGTAAGGGGTACGCATCTTTGTGTGTGATACGGTTAATTTTCCGGTAATCTACACACATTCTCATGGTGTTGTCTTTCTTTTTGACCAAGACTAGTGGAGCTGCCCAGGGGCTACAGCTATCCCTGATTACCCCAGCCTCCTTCATGTCTCTAAGCATCCCCTTGGCGTGTTGGTAGTGTGCAGGGGGTACGGGTCGATACCTCTCTTTTATGGGAGGATGGTCTCCCGTGGGGATGTGGTGTTCTACCCCCTTGACTCGCCCGAAGTCTAACGGGTGTTTACTAAACACTCTCTCGTACTCTCGAACCACCCGGTAGACTCCCTGTTTCTGGTGGGAGGGAGTGGAGTCAGTACCCAAATGTAGTTGCTGACACCAATCCTCCATTATTTTCGTAGAGTCGTTACCTTCCTCCGGGTGAGATGGAGGCAAGGGTTCCACAGACTGTATAGAATTTTGGTTGATAGTATATAATTTGGCTAGCGTAGCATACCGGGGCAGGTATACTTCCCTTTTCCCGATATTTATTATACGAACGGGCACCCTCCCATGGCGTACATCAACTACCCCCCGTGCTGTCAAAATGGTGGGCCTACTGTCTGAGTAGACTGGTTCTACCATGGCCTGGTAATCTGTAACCCCGGCACCAAATCATCATTTCACTTTTCGGGGGCATGGCAATAGGGAAAGGGTCACACATTCTTACGCTACCAATCTCACCACCGGAGAGTTCCACCTGTTGCCGTCGCATCAGTGCCCGGATCTCTTTCCGGAGCACTCGCTGCTGGCCGGAGCTGGCGTTCTTGGCAACCTGCTGTAAAATGAAAATCACCTCTGCAAGACAATTTTCAATCACATTAGTTCCTAGAGTTACCTTTGGGTGACTCTCGCGCTTGTCAATGTCTACAATGATCAGTCCCTGTGCTGCCAGTTCGACTCTACCGATTTTAATGGTCATTTCTTTAAATCCGATCTGTGGCACGGGCTGACCATTACTGGCGATGATACTCAAGTCGTCGTCTGGATAGCGGGTTATATCCGAGTCATTCCAGTACTGCTTGAAGAGCACGTACGGGATGGTGGTGACCTGTGACCCGGTGTCCAGTAGGGCACTCATAGGGATGCCATCCAGTACCACAGGCAAGACTGGACATCCTCCCACATATTTGTCGCGCCAGTTCGATGGGCCTGGTGATCTTTTTCCTGGGGGTTGGCCCTCTACCCCAGGTTGTGCCAGTTTAAAGGACAGTACCTTGCCATATGTCCGGGTTGATTGCAGCGGCGGCAGATAGGTTGTCCGTCCTCGTTGTACCGGTCGCTGGGTCTTCCTCTGGCCGGTGGGGTCCTCCTTGGTCGACGCCACGGGATGTCCTCCGGTCCGGATGCCAGCTGGATCTTCCCTGGAGTGGAAACCTGTAAAGACTGCACAGTTCGGGTTAGCGCAGCAACGCTTTTAGCTAGCTCTTGGACCTGATGGTGCAGGTCCGGAGCCGGGTCATTGTTCAAAGCCTGCGCGTCAGCTCCCACAGGCCCTGTCGACAAGGGCGCCGCCTCCTGGTGGTAAGCGGTAGTAGGGCGCCTGTGGGTCACCACGCCACCCGGTGCCGGTTCTCGGAGCACCCGGATGGCTCTGTCCTTGAACTGTGCAAAGTCCAGATGAGGATCCTGTAAGGCCATTGCCCGCAACTGGGTTCGGTGGGCATTGCAATATAGTCCCTCTATAAATTGTTCGGTCAACAGCCTGTCCTCATTTCCCACGCCGTCAGGGTCGGTCTGCTTAATGGCTCTCAGGTCCTCTTGTAGGTTTAGTGCATAGTCCCTTATACTCTCATGTGCTCGCTGCTTGCACCCATAGAATCTAAGCTTAATCTCGGCTGAGGTGCGGGTATCAAAGGTGTCCCTCAGCCGGGTTAGTATCCCTGCGATAGTCCTCCTCCCAGGTGGCCAGGACTTTACCTCCCTTTGGGCTGCCCCGGTTAGTTGGGCCACCAGGATGCTCACTTTTTGCTCCTCTGTGAGGGGGTACACCTGGAAGAGGCTATCCAGCTTTTCTTTAAAGTCATTCAGGGTATGTGACTCCCCTGAGTACTGGGGTAGCCAGGCTGCTCCCGGGATATAGGGCATGGTGAAAGGCATGACTGCAGCAGCGGTGGCGCTGGCGGGGGTTGAGGCAGTGAAGCTCTCCTCCGTATCCGACATCTTTCTCCCCCCCCTAGTGGACCGTGGCCTACCTTGCGATGATCCTCTTCCGTAGGCCGCGGCTCCGCAGTGGATCGTCAGGGTTGAGTACCTTCTGTTGCGCTCCTGTGACGTCGGCGTCTGCTGGGCTCCTTCCAGGACCTTACGCAACGTCCGGACGTGAGGCGGGCTTCAATTCTCGCGCGCTTTCGGAGTCCACGCCCCTCTTCTTCCTGCGCGGCGTCTTCAAGATGGCGTCCAACGGCGGGAAAACTTCGCGGATGGCGGGAAGAAGGTAGAAGATGGCGCCGGATGGCGGGAAAACTTCGCGGATGGCGGGAAGAAGGTAGAAGATGGCGCCGGATGGCGGGAAACCTCCACGGATGGCGGGAATCTTCACCACTGGTAAGTTTGAACAGTCTTTTTCAGGCACGCAGTACCCGGTGGTTGCGGGCACGAAATCCTGCCGACTACGCCAAAAGTTGACGCGCCCCTGGGCCTACTTAGTGTAGCGTTGCGCACGCGGGGACTACCCGGAGCCGGGCCTGTTGGGGGTAGTAGTTTCGTGGCGGTGACCCGGTCCGTGCCCAGGGAGTCAATCTGTGTGGCTGAGTATTAGCAGTAGATGTTGGACGACTACGCCACCCGTTGAATGCAGCTATGGAGCTGCCGCTGCAGGGCAGACCGCTGAGGCCGGTGGTACGATTGTGCAGCGTAGATGGTATAACCCCCAACGGGAGGGGTATGGCCTCAGGGCAGCCGACGTGGATGATGGGGGTAGCAGGAACCACTCAGAGACGATGCGTCAGGGTCTTTACTGGTGATAAAGATAGACCCTCCCGGAGTACTGGCTAGCGATCGGGGCCTGGTCAGTCTTTGAGCAGATGGGATCTCCCCTGGCCAGGCGGAGTTGTAGGCCTCCCCAACTAATTGTACTCTTCTGGCTACCTTGCTAGAGGCGGGTAAAAGTAGCCCACGTCCCTGAGTGTACCATGTGGTGCTCACCCGTATGGCCGGTGACTCGGGGCCTTCTAGTGGCTTCCGCTCCACGACGGCGGTGCTGGTCCCACGCGTGTGACCGTGCCTTCGGGTTTCTTGGCCAGAGGACCTGAAATCCCCTGCCGGTCGGTTTCTGCTGCTGGGTAAGGATTAGCCCCCACAGCCTCGGACTCCGGGTCCGGTGGTAACTCTTCAATCAGGGCGAGCTCTACAGCTGCCAGCCCCTGATTCCTTTTAGCACGACTTCCCCAGAGCTCCTGATCTCTCTTTCCTATAGCTGCTTCTCTTCTTCTCAACTCACTAACCCTGCCTCAGCCCCAGTTTTATATAGGGGAAGTCCTTCCCCTCCCAGGACTGGGCAGGAGGTGTGGCATGCATAGGATTCCTGACCAAGAGACCTCCCACCTGCTCTCAGACGTAATATCTCTATTACTGTGGCAACCAGACCCCTGGGGTGTCACATATATATATATGTGTATATATATATATATATATATATATATATATGTTAATTTACATATTTTGATACTGTTTCAGGCACATTTGCACTTTACTTATCTGCAGGTTGTACTATTTACCGATATTAAATTATCAAATTATTATATCATTATTAGCCCCCTTTTTATAGGAATTGTGCACAATATTTATTACAGTTGTAATATACCTTTTTGACCCTTTTTGATATAGGGCCCCCCACCACTGTATTTGTTTAGCTAAGGGAATATGTTTGTTATGTATTCTGAGGGCACTTGTTTTTTAATCCTGTTTCTATTTTAAACTGTTGAAATAAATAATAATTAATTTTATGTGTCTTTCTATTTTTCTTCCATTTAAACCAAGGCGCATATGGCCTAGGTTTCTTTGATGGTGATATATTTATTGGAAGCATATAAGTTTGTGACCTTTTGTGGTATACTGATTTGTTTATTATGTCTCCCAAAGATCGCAGTAAGGCTCTGCTCACATTTATCCTGCGCTCTGCGCTGAGCACTTACGCCAGAGTTTCTGTGTAAATCTCTGAAATACGTGATTCAGCCGGAACCCATGAGGGAAGATTCCCTGTAATGAGACAGATATAGGCCACTGTGAATGCCGTCTGGCCTGTGATCCCACGGTGTCATTTGTTTTAGGCGTGCATAAAAGTGCGGTTGGCCACAGTTTTGTGCACTTCTGAAAAAAAGGACACCGCTAAACAGAGGCCAGACAGAGTCCAGAGTAACTCTGCTGCCTCATTACAGTGAATGGATCCCGCAGGGGTTTCATCTGAATTACATCACTTGGAAATTTAGATGGAAACCCCGATGTAAGTGCTCAGCCTAGAGCGCCGGATAAATGTTGCGTAAAATGTTCCCAATAAAAGCTTCAACTTAGTCCTCAAAAAAAGCTAGTCCCTACTCAGGTCCGTCATCTGTTAAAAATATAAGGGACTTCCAAGTTACTGGTAGCAGAAAGGCTCTGGAAAAGCGAAATGGCCCTTGCCCCCCAAAAGAAATTCAGAAAATTTTGTGCTCCCAAATCCAAATGCCTATTCTACAATAATTTGTTCTCCAATTGTCAAATAGCACTCCGTCCCCCCCCAGATCTCGCCGTATGGCTGAGCGGTACGATACAGCCACATATGGGGGTATTGCCACTTTTAGAAGAAATTGTGTGACACATTTCGGCACCATTTTTACCCATTGCCCTGTGTGAAAATGTAAAATCTGAGGGTAAAACATTTTTTTGTGGTAAAAATATAATTATGCTTTTTTCACTGCCCAATGGTATAAATTTAAAAATTAAAAAATACTCACTACTTCCCTAGATGAATTCCTTGAGAGGTGTAGTTTACAAAATGGGGTCACTTGTGGGGGTTTCTGCTGTTTCGGCATGTCAGCGACTCTTCAAATGTGACATGGGGTCTGCAACCTATCCCAGCCAACATAGCGCTCCTTTCTCTTCCGAACCCTGCCGTACACCAAAGCAGTGGTTTTCCCCCACATATGGAGTATCGGCGTACTCAGGAGAAATTGCACAACAAATTTCATGGTGCAATTTATCCTGTTACCCTTATGATAATGCAAAATTAGGGAATGAAAAACATTTTTTGTGGGAAAAATGTGAAAATTGTATTTTTATGGCTCAATATTATAAACTTCTGTGAAGCACCTGGGAGTGCAAGGTGCTCACCACACATCTAGATAAGTTCCCTAAGGGGTCTAGTTTCCAAAATGGTGTCACTTGTGGGGGTTTTCCACTGTTTAGGCACATTAGGGGCCCCCCAAATGCAACATGGCGTCCGCTAATTATTCAAACAAATTTTACATTCAAAAAGTCAAATGGCGCTCCTTCACTTCCGAACCCTGCCGTGCGCCCAAACAGTGGTTTGCCTCCACATATGGGGTATCAGCGTGTTCAGGAGAAATTGCACAACAAACTTCATTGTGCAATTTATCCTATTACCCTTATGATAATGCAAAATTAAGGGATGAAAAACGTTTTTGTGGGAAAAATGTGAAAATTTTATTTTTACAGCTCAATATTATAAACTTCTGTGAAGCACCTTTGGGTTCAAGGTGCTCACCACACATCTAGATAAGTTCCCTAAGGGGTCTAGTTTCCAAAATGGTGTCACTTGTGGGGGGTTTCCACTGTTTAGGCACATTAGGGGCTCCCCAAATGCAACATAGCGTCCGCTAATTATTCAAACAAATTTTACATTCAAAAAGTCAAATGGCGCTCCTTCCCTTCCAAACCCTGCCGCGCGCCCAAACAGTGGTTTTCCCTCACATATGGGGTATCAGCGCGCTCAAGAGAAATTGCACAAAAAAAATTTGGTGTCCATTTTTTCCTGTTACCCCTGTGAAAATAAAAAAAGTTGGGTCTAAAGTAACATTTTTGTGAAAAAAGTTAAATGTTAATTTTTTTCTTCCACATTCCAAAAATTCCTGTGAAGCACCTGAAGGGTTAATAAAGTTCTTGAATGTGGTTTTGAGCACCTTGAGGGGTGCAGTTTTTAGAATGGTGTCACTTTTGGGTATTTTCTGTCATGAAGACCCCTCAAAGTGACTTCAAATATGATGTGGTCCCTAAAAAAATGTTTTTGTAAATTTTGTTGGAAAAATGAGAAATCGCTGGTCAACTTTTAACCCTTATAGCTCCCTAACAAAAAAAAATTTGGGTTCCAAAATTGTGCTGATGTAAAGTAGACATGTGGGAAATGTTATTTATTAACTATTTTGTGTGACATATCTCTCTGATTTAAGGGCATGAAAATTCAAAGTTTGAAAATTGCAAAATTTTCAACATTTTCGCCAAATTTCTGATTTTTTCACAAATAAACGCAAGTGATATTGAAGAAATTTTATGACTATCCTGAAGTACAATATGTCACGAAAAAATATTCTCAGAATCAGGGGAATCTGTTGAAGAGTTCCAGATTAATTACTTCATAAAGTTACAGTGGTCAGAATTGAAAAAATTGGCCCGGTCACGAAGGCAAAAACAGGCTCTGGTGCGAAGTGGTTAATACATGTGAGGAATGCCTAAGAAACAGGCATTCCTCACATGTATTAAAGCTGTCAAACAGTCGGCAATCATGCGCATGGAGTGACTAAAACATAACACCCAAGCACGCTGAAGATACTCAGAAAATACCTGAGCATGCTCGCTGATAGGGTTAACAGAGCATGCTCGCTCATCACTAGTCCCCACTGATCTGCTCAGAATTAATGGGCCTAAAGCAGAAAAAAAATCCAAAATTTAAGTTAATTTTGAAGGTGCATTTACACTGTGGCCGATAATCAATATTGGCCTCTCTCAACAGGCTGTCAATTACTCGATGCACAAGCAAAACATTTGTTTGTGAGGTGAAATAATTTTTACGCTTGCTTATATATCATTTTTGCAGCAGTCGTTTAAACATGTGCTGCCGAGAACAATGCGATTCTTATGTGCACAGAATGATCAGGTTACCGATCATTCTGCGCACATGAAAGTGCGGTCACAGCCTTTCTTAACAGGGTATTAAACAAATGCCAGATTCATATAGCAGGTCAGCAGTTGTTTAAAGGTGGAAAGTGGCCAATATAAATTCACCCATAGGGCTTTCTCCCACTTGCACTGCAATAGTACTAGTGCAATCCGATAAAAAATTGGATTGCACTCGCTCCTATGTAGCCCTATGGTGCAGCTCACATCTGTGATTATTTTCTCATGTTGATTCGGCATTCGAAAACAATAGCAGCATGCTGCAATTGCATCCGAAAATCAGATCGCATGGGTCTATGGGTCTATGGTTGCATGTGAAACATCGCACTGCACTCGGATATCACCTGATTTCCCTATTCTCCAGTCTTCTGCAGCATATCCCGACATGGTACCTTTAAAAATAACAGTATCATTATAATGCTCCTGAATAAATATAATCACCCATTCTGTACCCTTAATAAGTCACTCATTGTGCCACGGAATAAATAATTGCAACTCTTTGTGCTCCCTGCACACAAAAAAGACCCCACATTGTCTTTCTTATGTAACATAGTGTCCACAATGTCCTCTGTTAGAAAGTATTCCCACCATATCGTCCCCCTTTTATACAATGACTACCACCATAATGTACGCCATGGTGAACTACAACTGTTACTGTCCTCCCTTATCCAAGCAACCTACCTCCTTTATGAACTATGACCCCAGAAGAGCCCCCCATACTGCCCATCTCCATACTGAGCTCCCCTATACTGCTTCTTTTCTACACAGAGACCCCAAGTCCGCCATGCTGGCCCCTCTCCATACAGATTACCCTTATACTGCCCCATCTACATAGAGAGCCCTCCCTTACTCTTGCATATCCACCCAAAGACTCCATAATTGACCCATCTCTACATAAAGCCCCCTATACTGTCCCTTCTCTATATTGAGCCTCCTGTACTGCCCCATCTCTATATAGAACCCTCTCCATATGACCCTATCTCTAAATAGAGCCCCCTGTACTCCCCCATCTCTATATAGAGCCCCTTGTACTGCTCCATCTCTACATACAGCTCCACTGTACTGCCCCATCTCTATATACAGCTCCCCTGCACGGCCCTATCTCTTTATACAGACCCCCTATACTGCACCATCTCTACATAGAGCCCCCTGTACTGCCCCATCTCTATATAGAGTCCCGTTGTACTGCTCCATCTCTATATAGAGCTCCCCTGTACAGCTCAATCTCTATATAGAGCTTTCCTGTACTTCCCCATTTCTGTATAGAGTACTCCTATACTGCACCATGTCCATATAGAGCCACCCCAACTCCAGCTATACTGCCTTATCGACATACTGGCCCCATTTCCATTTTATGCCCATATCTCCAGCTCTGTGAGCGCTTACTGTCCCCCATCTTTGCAGATGTGAGTACAAATGAATAACAGGAATGTCTGACCCTGCGCCTCCCACCCCTCTCAGACAAAGCTACCAAACCAATGGTGGAGAAGGAGGAAAGTTTTAAGATAATATTTATTTATTTTCTTTACAACCCAATGACGCCCCCTACAAACTACCGACCTAGGCACTGGACCACCGGTGCCTAGTGTAACATATGACCCTGCCGCTCATGTATAAGAACGTATGCCATATGAATTACATACAAATGACAATACAGATAAAAAACTTCCATTTTTCATAGATGAAAATCAGATGATTGCGACCTGTGTTTGTTATTACTACTGCCCACAAGGCTGGTGCCCGTGGTGGTGTTGGTGCTACTGTTGCTGTTAGTGGCTCCCACATTGTTAGCCATGGCACTTTTTTTTTCTTTTCCAATACCTTGTCCATTGCTCTTCACCAGTTTTTCTTTTTACCATACATTTTGTACAATGCTATAATTAAGTTTTGACAATTGTTTCAACCCCAATTATTATACTATATTATAGCTATTGTGGGGGTGATCAATATTTTTGGGTTACAGAAAATCTGAGCAGCTATAGACTTGTGTATGTAGGTAAAGATATTATAAAAAGACTGGAATAAAAAAACATATGTTTAGCTGTGATGGAAATTGCTCTATCATAAAGTATACAAGGTGCAAATGTAGTCTTTCATTTTAAGCATAAAAAATTTCACTAAGACACCTGAAACAAACTTCTAATTAGGGTTTATATTAATTTTCTCTTCATAAACTGCCAGAACCAGAATATTCAAGGTAGTAATTAAGGTTCACCACAAAATATTCCTTAATACAAGAACTACAGCTACTTTTGAACAAATTAAATATGGATAAAATATGACAGCTTTCACCCATGGGTATTAAACAGGACCTGTCGCAAGGTCAAAAGTGCCCAGTTTTTGCTCTTATTTAATTTTTGTTGTCCTCCTAAGTATGAAA
This sequence comes from Phyllobates terribilis, assembly GCF_046119375.1. NCBI lineage: Eukaryota > Metazoa > Chordata > Amphibia > Anura > Dendrobatidae > Phyllobates > Phyllobates terribilis. The sequence goes on along the minus strand of NW_027362771.1, from coordinate 442,504,261 downwards.
TTTTTAGCATTTTTGTAATTCCACCATATGGTTCCAGAGATATGGGCCTTTTTATTGATTGCTCATTTTGTGGTCTTTACTAGTGATGAGCGAGCACTAAAATGCTCGGTACTCGTTGTTCGAGTCAAGTAAATTGGAATGCTCGAGTGCTCGGACCGAGTAACGAGCCCAATGTAAGTCTATGGGAAACTCGAGCATTTTTCCAGCGGCTCTCCCGGCGGTCTGCAGAGGACCTAAAAATTGCCCAAATCGATGGGAACAGTGCTCAAATGACATGGGAACAGCATAGGGAAGACCCCTGGAAGCATTTCTAACTCCCAGGTCACTGCTGTCAGAGGTATTATGCCACTTTTACGGACTCACAATAAAACATACAAAAACTAAACCAAAAAGGATTTTCCTGGGAAATATGTTAAGGAACATCCTTTCCAGGGTAATGACTTGTATATAAGGCAAAATAAATAACCAAAATCAAAAATGCATCTCCACACCTTGGGCTATGTTCACACGTACCGTTTTTGATGCTTTTTTGCACTTTTGCATTGCTTTCAACCAAGACAAATGCATTCACCGGGAAATGTCATTTTAACATTTTACAACCTTATCTGGCCATGCTGTGTGTGACACATCATCAGACACATCCTGTTTCATTTATGATGGAGGGACTCTGAAACTCACAAAGACTATTTTTATAGGGCCATCAGGCGGCCCTTACTATTCTCAAAGGGCCAGCAGTCGGCCATGCTTTGTTGTTCCCATTATTAACAAGTGGGTCTCCTATACTATTATTGCGTATGCAGTGACTGCAATGGCTTCCAAAAATTTGGAGGAACTCCAATGCCTCTTGCAAGAGACGTAGAGGTCAGAGGGGCTCCTGAAAACAATGTTCCCATTATTAGGAAGTGCGTCTCCCATACGGTTTGTCTATGCAATGAAGCAACGGCTGCCAAAAATTTGGAGGATCTCCAATGCCCCTTGCAAGAGACATAGATATGTTGATATGGTATATATGGTGGCGATATGGTGGTGGAGGATGAGGATGCAGAGAAGAAGGAGGACAAGAGCAAATAGACAAAATCAGGAAGTGTATACCCATGTCTGGGTGTGAAGATAGAGGTGCATGGGAATAGAGTTAGACTTCCCAAAAAAAGACACTGTATTTGAGTTTGTTACAATGCTATCATTCGGTGGTGTTGAGAAGTCTGGCCCAATCCAGCCCTTGTTCATTTTTATAAGAGTCAGCCTGTCAGCATTTTCAGTTGACAGGCGGACGCGCCTATCGGTTATAATTCCACCAGCGGCACTAAAAACCCGCTCTGACAAAACGCTAGTGGCAGGGCAGGCCAGGACCTCCAAGGCGTAGAGAGCCAGTTCATGCCACATGTCCAGCTTGGATACCCAATAATTATAAGGCACAGAGGAATCACGAAGGACGTTGGTACGGTCGGCAAGGTACTCCCTCACCATCTTCCAAAACTTTTCCTTCCTTGGGAGAATACCCCTTGCCTCATGGCCTGTGCGATGGGAGGGACTGAGAAAACTGTCCTAGAACTTTGACAGTGTTCCCCTGCCTCTGCTGGATTGCATTTGTGTCTCTCTTGCCTGTACTCCTTGGTTGTCCAGCGAACTGTGACCTCTGCCACCAGCATTTTCAGATGGGAATTTTTTTAATAATTCCGCAACAAGAGCCTTCTCGTACTGCCCCATTTTATTAGGCCTGTCCTGCAAGGGAATGAGAGATAGCAAGTTCTGCTTGCAGCCTGGGTCAAGAAGTGTCACCAACCAGTAATGACTGTCACCCAAAATTTGGACAACGCGAGGGTCACGGGAAAGGCAGCGTAACATAAACTCAGCCATGTGTGCCACACTGCAAAGAGGCAAGACTTCCGTGTCCTCACCAAGAGGACGACTGACTACGCTCTCCTCCTCATCTTCCTCCTCTTCTCCCTCCACCCTGTCCTCAGGCCATCCACGCTGAACAGATGGTATGACAGGTAGCAGGGCTCGCTCCTGGTTTTTCTGGGCCCCGGGCAAAAGAGTCTCAGTGGGTCCCTTTAACACATACCACGATTCATGATGCACAGATACCGCAGATATATATATATATATACATAGTACAATGCCAAAGATTTCACTTCTTACATTACATGACCGATATCTATTGTAAATTCTACAATAGCTTAGAAACCGGCAAATTGTTCCATACAGAATACTGGCCCCCCTAAAATGCTCCATACAGGATACTCACCCCAATATAAGGCATCATACAGGATACTGGCCCTCATATAACGCTCCATACAGAATACTGGCCCCCATATAACACTCCATGCAGGCTCTCCCCCCCCACATAATGCCTCATGCAGGCTCTCCCCCCCCACATAATGCCTCATGCAGGCTGTTCCCCCACATAATGCCCCACACAGGCTGTTCCCCCCCCTTATAATGCCTCATGCAGGCTGTTCCCCCCCATATAATGCCCCATGCATTATGCCACCCCCCATTATAATGCCCCATGCAGGATGTCACCCCCTTTATAATGCTCCATGCATTATGTCACCCCCCCTTATAATACCCCATACAGGATGTCACACTCCCCCCCCCCTTTTAATGCCCCATGCAGGATGTCACTCCCCCCCCCCTTTTAATGCCCCATGCAGGATGTCACTTCCTCCCCATATAATGCCCCATGCAGGATGTCACTTCCTCCCCATATAATGCCCCATGCAGGATGTCACACCCCCTCCCTTATAATGCCCCATGCAGGATGTCATTTCCCCCCCATATAATGCCCCATGCAGGATGTCACTCCCCCTCCCTTATAATGCCCCATGCCTCCATACATTAAAAAAAAAATCAAATACTCACCTTACTTCTCACCTGCTGCCGCTGCTCTGGACTCCTCAGCGTCGCCAGCGTCTTCCCGCACGGCGCTGTGACCTCTCAGGAGAGAGCGCGGAGTAAAGACGTTACCGCACCCTCTTACCTGAGACGTCAAAGTCAGAGGACGCAGAAGAGACCGGAGCTGCGGAGGCATGAGGAGAGGTAAGTACTGTGCCGGCTGCCGGGGCCCTGAACAAGCGGGGGAGAGCGGGCGCTGACACTGCTCTCCGCTCACGGGTCCCATAGTGTGGCGGGGTGCCCAATGGCGAGTGCCCCCCCCCCACTTGCTCAGGGCCCCGGCACTTGCCCGGGTGCGTCGGGTGCTGACGCCGGCCCTGGCAGGTAGTACCGTCTATAGCACAGGAAACTAGCTCCTGTTCTTCCTCCTCCTCTTCCTCATTGTCACCCAATCCACATTGGGATGAGATGAGGCTAGGCTGTGTGGAATCACCTTGTATGGTTCCTTGCTCCATCTCATCGTGCTCCGCCTGCAATGCATCCTCTTTAATTGTGGGCAGAGAGCATTTCAGAAGATAGAGAAGCGGGACAGTGACGCTAATTATGGCTTCATCGGCGCTCACCATCTTGGTGGAGTCCTGAAATTTTTGGAGGATGGTACAAATGTCTGACATCCATGTCCACTCCTGAGGTTTTATGTGTGGAGTCTGACCTGAATACCGATGGCCTTGTTGATGCTGGTAGTCAACAACTGCCCTCTTCTGCTCACAAATCCTTCCCAACATCTGCAATGTAGAGTTCCAATGCGTGGGGACATCGCAGATCAGTCGTTGAGCTGAAAACTGCAAATGATGCTGAAGCTCGGCAAGGGCGGTGGAAGCTGTAGCTGACTTTCTAAAATGGGTACACGGGCGGCGTACTTTGACAAGCAGATCCGACAGATCCGGGTAGATTTTGAGAAACTGCTGAACCACGAGGTTAAGCACATGGGCCAGGCATGGTATGTGTGTGAGCTCGCCTCGCCTCAGAGCCGCTACCAGGTTCTGGTCATTGTCACACACGACCATGCCTGTCTGTAGGGTCAGCAGTGTCAGCCACAGATCTGCCTGCTCTTTCAGAGCTGTCCACAACTCTTTAGTGTTGTGCGGTTTGTCACCTGAAAATATTATCTTCAGCACAGCCTGTTGCTGCTTGGCCGAGGCAGTGCTGCAGTGTAGTGTTGAGCCACCCCCGTAGTGTTCGAGTTCGGTTCGTCGAACACCCGTATGTTAGCCGAACTGTTCGTCGAACACCTTTGAACACCGTTAAAACCAATGGCAGGCAAACAAAAACACATAGAAACATATAGAAAACACTTCAAAGGTGTCCAAAAGCTGACAAACTGCTCAGAAGACATAACTAACACATAGAAAAGTGACAAGTACATATAGTCATGCGAAAAGAAAAGAGGTGGAGGAGTAAAAGGAGGGGGAGACACAGATATAGGCATGTCATGCCCTTCTAAAACCAAAAAAGTGCGAAGCCGACACGGCCAGTCCATTCCTGCCCGTGCGACCTCCGTGTCGCCGGGTTTGTGCTAGAGCCGCGGTGGACCCTGACGGCCAGCCCACCTCTCCCAATACTGGTGCCTGTCCGCTGGTGGGCCAAGCGAGCCCCCCTGCGGTGGAGGCAGGTCTAATCTTTTTAATTTAAATTGTCTCTCTAATTTGAATGAGTACACTTTAAATCCTTTTACAAGGATCTATGGGAGGGCAAGTCTCATTCCAGCAGCCGCGGTAATTCCAGCTCCAGTAGCGTCCACTAAAGCTGCTGCAGTTAAAAAGCTTTTATAAGGATCGAGCTTGGCGGCCCACCACAAGGCGTCCTACCGTTAGTCCCAGCCCCTGTGCCTTGGGGTGCCTCCCCGATGCTCTTCACTGAGTGTCCCGGGGGCCCAAACTATTTCCTTTGAAAAAATTAAGTGTCCAAACTGCAGGTGGTGTAGTTTGCTTAACAGCTGTGTTAATCCGCTGACTAGCAGACACTGCTACTAGGCCCAAAGTATTGCTTGGGCTAGATGCAGTTTAAAATTTGTAATTAGATACTCTCGTTGGATGCTGAGAAAGCATTCCATAGAGTCTCCTGGCACGCCATATATGATTCTCTTAAAAAGCTTGGGATAGGGGACCCTTTTATAGCCAAAATCATGGCCCTGTATTGCAATCCGTCAGCTAGGCTGAAGATAAATGGAACATTATCATCACCTTTCATAATCACCAATGGGACAAGGCAGGGATGTCCTCTGTCCCCTCTCTTATACATCCTAGTGATGGAGCACCTGCTCTCATCAATTCACGATAACCCCAATATTAGGGGGATTGAGGTGGGAGGCACCGAGTACAAGTGCTCTGCATTTGCTGATGATGTCTTGGTATATATCACTCAACCACATATATCCATCACTGCTGTTATGGCTGAAATAGATCACTTTGGTGCATGGTCAAATTTTAAAATCAATGCAACGAAGTCTGAGGTCCTCGATGTCTCCCTCCCCAAATCCATGATTGAGAAAATAACTTGTTTGACTATCCCTAATACGCCAGAAGCCCTCCTTTTATCAATGTTACCAATAAGTAAACGTAGTTATAAAAGGTCATCAATAGGCTACCTAATAAGGGGCGGCTAAGAAGTAGAGATGAGCGGTGTTCGACTCGAACTGTTCGCCAATCTCAAATTCGAGCTGCTTTGGGCGGTGTTCGAGCCGTTCGGCGAACACGAACGATTTGAAAAAAATTCGGCTGTTCGAGATTATGTTCGATAACTGTTCGTGCACCAAAATCATAACTGGATTTTTTCTCAGTAATGATGAAAATTAATGTTAATACGCAGTTTGAGTGTACAGCGGGGCGGGGGGAGGGGCAGGGGATGGATCTCTGCAGGAATAATGAAGATCTCCATTTTTATTTCTCTTTCCCGCATTTACAGCGGGGAGGTGCAATCTGTCAGCCTATCAGCAGCACACACACGGAGCGAAGTGCTTTTTTTCACACAAGCAAGGGCATGTGTCATTGGCAGTGTATGTCACATGTCCTTGCCCTATAAGACCAAGCCATTTTCCCCGTCGCCACCATTTTCTCACTGCTGCAGCTGCGTGTTAGACGGCACCACGGTTGCGGTGTGCGCTATACCTTGTTAATTTCAAGCCAATTTTCGCACAAATCTACAGATAGCTTGGGAGTAGGGAAAAGTTGTGATTGCAGTACTTTTATCAGGCAGGTCTGTGCTCTTAAATAGATAGGTTAGGAGTAAAGACTAATTGTAATTGCAGTCCTTTTCAGGACTAAGTTACATCAGTTCCTATCAGTTTTTGCCAGGCAGGTATGTGCCAGTGCTGTGCAAGTTTTTTTCACAGTATTTGGCTAAATCTAGCAAAGCTAATCCTTTTTGGCCTATTGCAGAGTGTGTTAGTCAGTGGAGTAGCCTATCTGTGTTGCAAGCTACACCACCTGTGTATAGAATACCAATTTTTTTACTGCACCTAGTGAAGTAAAACCTTTTGGGCATAGCATCATTCTATTAGTCCATCTATACTGACCTCCATCAGGTTGCAAATTGAATATAATTTTTTTTCTGCATCTAGCTCTGAAAAAAATTTGGGCTTCTAGCAGTGTGTGGGACTTGGTCTATTAGTCCATCTATACTGACCTCCATCAGGTTGCAAATTAAAAATAATTTTTATCTGCATCTAGCTCTGAAAAAATATTTGGGCTTCTAGCAGTGTGTGGGACTTGTTCTTTTAGTCCATCTATACTGACCTCCATCAGGTTGCAAATTGCATATAATTTTTTTCTGCATCTAGCTCTGAAAAAATATTTGGGCTTCTAGCACTGTGTGGGACTTGTTCTTTTAGTCCATCTATACTGACCTCCATCAGGTTGCAAGTTGAATATAATTTTTTTCTGCATCTAACCCAGCCAATAGTTTTGGCCTAATACCACAGTTTGGCCACTCAGCTCTACTCGGTTCCCATCCATTGTTTTTTTGTGCAAACAACTCCAGAGTTGTGAATTAGTTAACCACCAAAATGAGTGGAAAAAGGCCTGCTGCTGGTGAAAAGGGGAATAGGCGTGTTGGGAAGGGGAAAAAAGGTTGTGTCCGTGGGGTAGGTGTTAAAGCAACAGTAACATCTGCAGAAGAAAGACCATCTTCCAGCCAAACTAAAATGTCTACTTCTTTTAGTGGAAAATGTGATAAGATCCCTTTCTTACGGCCACTCCAATCGCTACAAATTCCAGATGAGGCACAAAAACAGCAGGTGCTTCAACGGATATCAAGTGCTCCTTTAAGTGGGCTCTCCTCCACATCAACTTCAACATCACAAATACTCCAGTCCTCACAGGTGTCACCCCAATCGCACTTGCTTCCTCACAGCTCCCAAATCTCCAGCTGCCCGTCTGAGTATGAGGTAGAACAGATGGTTGAATCTGCAGAGCTGTTTACTCATACTATAGCCTGGGAATCAGAGGTCGGCTCCAGCGCTTCTGTGAATCCAGACGAGGAAATGATCTGCACTGATGCCCAGAATCTTTATGAGTCGGATCCAGGACCAGACGCAGAAGGTTCTGACCTTAATGTAGACCCTTATTCCCTAACTGTAACTCCTGTTGGTGGAGACAATGAGGAAGACGATGATGAGACTCAAATACCTGATTGGAGCGACAACTTTAGTTTTTTGTCAGGGCAGGAAGAGGTTGGCTCTGAGGACGACGGGTGTGATAACACACAGGGTGATGATGATGAGGTTGGAGATCCCACTTACTGTCAACCCACAGTCAGCCAAGAGATGACGTCAGCAGAGGAGGTGGAGGAGAATGCTAGTGATGACGAGGTCAGGTTGCGCCTTCCTGGACAGAGACGTAGTACTGGAAGCACGTCAACAACTGCATCCTCAAACACAACTCTGCCTCTCACCACAAGTCGTGGTGGCTCTTCAGGTCGCATGGGTGATAAGCCTTGCATAGCCTGGGCATTTTTTCAGATCGATAAAGATGACCCAACTAGTGTTATCTGTAACATTTGTCAGCAAAAGCTAAGTAGAGGCCAAAAAATACATAGTTTGAGTACTTCATGCATGAACCGGCACATGGACATGAAGCATAAGTTGCAGTGGGAAGCTCACTGTGCAACAATGCGGCCTAGCCTGCCGGGCCAACCACCGTCTGCCACATCTTGTGCATCCACGGCCTCTTCATCCTCTGTGACTGGGGGGACAGCAGTCACACCTGTTTTGGGATGCAGACCTGCCACCTCTTTACCCACAACAGCCAGTGTGATTGGCAGGTCATCATTTTCTTTGGAGGTGGTAACACCAGCTGGTGTTGAGCGCTGTCCGACATCGATAGCACCACCTTTGGATCAAGGCAACCTAACATGTCCGCCTGCATCTTCCTCACAGACCGGCCGTTTGCCGGGGACACCCTTATCAACCCCGTCTAAGCACAACAGCCAGCCCTTGGTCCCTCAGATGTGGACAAGTAAAAGACCATTTCCTCCTAGCCATGAGAAAGCTAAGAGGTTGAATTTCACCATCTGCAAGCTCTTGGCTACAGAAATGCTGCCTTTCCGCCTGGTGGACACAGAGGTTTTTCGAGACCTTATGTCCGTCACAGTGCCCCAGTACCAGATGACCAGTCGGCACTACTTCTCAAAGAAAGGTGTGCCTGCACTCCACCAGCATGTCGCACACAACATCACCGCTTCTTTGAGAAACTGTGTGTGTGACCAGGTGCATTTCACCACAGACACTTGGACGAGTAGGCATGGACCGGGGCGTTACATGTCCCTGACTGGGCACTGGGTAACTATGGTGACAGCAGGACAAGGGGCTGCTGTCCAAGTCTTGCCGTCCCCACGAGTTGTGCGTCAATCCTCTTTATCTCAAAGTTCCTCCACTGCTTCAGCCTCCTCAACCTCCTCTCGGTCCTCCACCTGCACCCAAAGCCTGTCTGGTCATGCCACAAGCTTTCTAACTGTGCAGAAGGGATCCTGCACACCTCCTTACATTAGCTGGCAGTAGGGCTCAACGTCATCAGGCGGTTTTTACTTTGAAATGTCTGGGAAATGTGAGTCACACAGCTGAGGAGTTGTGGTCAGCTCTGGAGAACCAATTTCATGAATGGTTGTCTCCACTGGACCTGAAACCAGGGAAGGCCGTGTGCGACAATGCTGCAAACCTGGGTGCGGCCCTTCGCCGGGGCAATGTCACACACGTGCCTTGTATGGCTCACGTGTTGAACCTGGTTGTCCAGCAATTTTTAGCCCACTATCCCGGACTAGATGGCCTTCTGCAGAGGGCACGGTCGCTGTGTGCTCACTTCCGCCGTTCGCATCCCGCAGCTCAGCGACTTACATCTCTACAGAAGTCGTTGGGCCTGCCACTTCACCGGCTAAAATGCGATGTGCCTACCCGGTGGAATTCAACTCTGCACATGTTGCAGCGACTGTGGCAGCACCGACAAGCCCTGGTGCAATACGTTCTGACGTATAGCCTGGGCCAACGAGATCCAGAGGTGGGGCAAATCACGCTGGAGGAGTGGTCTCAGATCAGGGACCTATGCACCCTTCTGCACAGTTTTGAAATGGCGACGAAGATGTTTAGTGCTGACGATGCCATTATCAGCATGACTATTCCGGTGATTTACATGCTGGAGCACATGTTAAACAGAATTCGGAGTCAGGTGGTGGCACAAGAGGAGGTGGAGGAAGTAGAGGAGGAGGAGTTGTATGCGGAAGGGCTAACATCTGCAAGGTCCAGACGGTCGGCAGCACCAAGGCGGCAGGCATGTGAGGGTGGGGGAGATGGTTTTACCAGGGCACATGGTAGCAGCCAAACTAGTGAGGAAGGTGCAGGAGCCCAGGAAGAAGTGGAGGACGAACTGATGGAAGACTCATCAGATGAGGGAGACCTTGATCACATTTCTGTTGTGCGAGGTTGGGGGGAGAGGACAGAGGAAGGAAGCATGATTGTTACCTCGCCACCAACACAACAGGGACTTGGTGCTCCTGGATGCGCAAGACACATGACTGCCTTCTTGCTGCACTACCTGCTGTTAGAACTCTCCTGTTGGTTTTTTTTAATTTGCTGGTCACATGACCATTTTTGCCTATTTAATCCGGCTCCGCCCTCCTGGCCTTGCTGGACTTCATTGTATTTACTACTCTTGAGCTAGCTTGGTGCTCTGTTGCCGTTCTCTGTTAGTTTTGCTAGGTCTTCTGACCTCTATGCTTTTTGTTGTGTGTTTGTCTTTGACTGCTACTATTTCTGCTAGGAGGTGTCCAACTTATCCCAGTCCCTAGTTCTTGTAAGGATCCCTCCCCCACATCTATAGGTCTTCGTACAGACTAGCCGAGGACTTTAGCGGGTCTGATCGCAGGATCAGGATCCCCGTTACATCGTAGGGATCTAGTTTAGTTCTATTGTAGGGACAGATCTCCTGTCTTTCCTTAGTCCCTGTAGCAGATCATAACACCTGCAACATGACCCTCGAATTGTGAGAATTAGAAATAATCCTGATTACTGGGTTGCCACACTGTTAGATCCCCGGTACAAAAGTAAATTTGCAGAAATTATTCCTGCCATAGAAAGGGATGCACGCATGCAGGAGTATCAGCAGAGACTGTTGCAGAATCTTACATGTGCTTTTCTACAAAACACCAGTGGTGCACGTAATGAATGTCACAGTTCCAACTTGCCAACCGTGGGACCGTTGAGTGTTCAGCACTCAAACCGTAACAGAAACACAGTATCTGCTGGTAACATCAATTTTGCGGAATCATTTCACCACTTTTTTAGCCCATCCTTTGCAAGGCCACAGGAGACAAGAAGTCTGACACATAGTCAACGCCTAGAGACGATGGTACAGGAGTATCTCCAAGTAAACATTGAAGCCATGACTGTGTCACTGGACCCTTGCTCTTTTTGGGCTTCCATTCTGGATAAATGGCCGGAGCTAGCCACTTACGCCATGGAGATCTTGTCATGCCCCGCAGCCAGCGTTCTGTCTGAACGTGTGTTCAGCGCTGCTGGTGGTGTGCTGACAGATAAGCGCACGCGGCTCTCCACTGATAATGTAGACAGACTCACGTTCATAAAGATGAACAAATCATGGATCCGAAATGACTTTTCTACCCCTGTGTCATCCTGGGGAGAGTAAAAGCTTGATGATTGGTTAAAATCACCTCACCAACCGTTTTAAGCTTTCAAATTACTAATCATGTTTATCTGTATCTTGGCTGGAAAATAATTTGGGCTTTGTAGCAGTGTGCAGTACTGATTCTATTAGGCCATCTATACTAAGCTCCACCAGATTTAAAATTACTAATCATGTTTATCTGTATCTTGGCTGGAAAATAATTTGGGCTTTGTAGCAGTGTGCAGCACTGATTCTATTAGGCCATCTATACTAAGCTCCACCAGATTTAAAATTACTAATCATGTTTATCTGTATCTTGGCTGGAAAATAATTTGGGCTTTGTAGCAGTGTGCAGTACTGATTCTATTAGGCCATCTATACTAAGCTCCACCAGATTTAAAATTAATAATAATTTTTAGCTGCATCTAGCCCGGAAAATAATTTTGGGGCTCCGAGATGCGCAAGACACATAAGTGCCTTCTTGCTGCACTACCTGCAACATGACTCTCAGATTGTCAGAATTCGAAGTAATCCTGACTACTGGGTTGCCACACTCTTAGATCCCCCACACTCTTAGATCAACCTTTTCATTTTAATAAAGACCAAAAAAATGGTCATTTTTGACATTATAAGCATTAGCAGGTTATTAGAAACTGAAATCAAACGGTTTTCAACACAAAACTTTATTCTAGGTGATGTTACATTTGCACATAGGACCCCTTGTTCGAAAGGAGCTTCTGAACTCTCTCGTCCATTGAATTTGTCAGGTTTTGGATGGTTTCTGCTTCAATTGTTTTGCATGAGGACAGAATACCCTCCCAGAGCTGTTGCTTAGATGTGAACTGCCTCCCGCCATCATAGACACTCCTTTTAATGATGCTCCAGAGGTTCTGAATGGGGTAGAGGTCAGGGGAGCATGGGAGTCACACCATAAGTTTGTCCCCTTTTATGCCCATATCTGCCAGAGATGCAGATGTGTTATGTGCAGCATGAGATGGTGCATTATCATGCATGAAAATGATCTTGCTGTGGAATACACGGTTCTTCTTCTTGAACCATGGCAGGAAGTGCTGTTTGAGAAACTCCACATACATTATGGATTTCATCTTTACCCCTTCAGGGATCCTAAAGGGGCCGACAATCTCTCTCCCCATGATTCCAGCCCAAAACATTACTCCACCTCCTCCTTGTTGGCATTGTAGCCGTGTTTGCGTGGGGTGTCCATCAACCAGACATCCTCCACTCCATCCATCTGGACCATCGAGCGTTGCATAGCACTCATCCGTGAACAAAACAGTTTTGAAATCAGTCTTCATGTATTGTTTGGCCCACTGGAGCCGTTTCTGCTTGTGTGCAGTGGATAGAGGAGGTCGACAGGATGGCTTACGCACAGCTGCAAACCTCTGAAGGACCCTGCATCTTGTTGTTCGGGGGATGTTGGAGGCACCAGCAGCTTCAAAAACTTGTCTGCTGTCATGACAAGGCTTTTTTGCCGCTGCTCTTTTAACCTGACGTAATTGCCTGTAGGAAAGAGTCCTCAATTTTCCCTTATCAGCACGCACACGTGTGTACTGTGAATCAGCTACATACTTCTTGATTGCCAAGACACTTCATCCTGATCATCGCACAATGTTGATTGTAGTCATTCCTTGACCTAAACACTCCACAATTTGTTACTTCTCAGCAGCCGACACATCCTTTTTCTTTCCCATTTTGGCAGAAAATGTAGGCTGCTTAATAATGTGGGACAGCCTTCTTAAGTAGTCTTGCCTTTCATTGGACACACCTGCCAAACTAATTAGCACAGGTGTCTGCAATTGCTTACAGTGATATAAAGAGCCCTGACACACATCACCATCAATGAGTTTAACTGACAAACAAACAAATTCTTCCCTTATCACTCCAAAACACTTTTTGCATAATAATTTGGAACACAGTGTACATGTCCTTTTCCACAAAACACCAGTGGTTCACGTAGTGAATCTTACAGTTCTAACTTGCCAACCATGGTCTGTATGGAGTTGTTCAATAAAGGGCCCAAAATTAAGATAACATAGACGGGAGAGGTCTCTACGAATAGGAATTCCTAATTATTTGATACCCTGTGAGGGCCAGGCAAAGGGAAAGTTGGACTGGATGGAATCCTGTATAGATTTGGGGAGGGAGACATCGAGGGCCTCAGACTTCGCTGCATTGATTTTAAAATTTGACCATGTAACAAAGTGATCTATTTCAGCCATAACAGCAGTGATGGATATATGTGATTGAGTGATATATACTAGGACATCATCAGCAAATAGAGAGCACTTGTACTCGATGCCTCCCACCTCAATCCACCTAATATTGGGGTTATGGCGAATTGATGAGAGCAGGTGCTCCGTCAGTAGGATGTATAAGAGAGGGGACAGAGGACATCCCTGCCTTGTCCCATTGGTGATTATGAAAGGTGATGAAAATGCTCTGACGCGCCCCCTGGTCTTGGGACACCCGGAGCCGGACCCTTTTTGGTGGATGCTGGTGGTTGTAGTCTCCGTGGCGGCGACCCGGTTCCGTGGCTCAGGGCGGTCAAACCAGTGGCGGAACTATTTATGTGGCTTTGATGTTTAAATGTCCGACTATGCCACCTGTGGATTGCGGTCCGAGTGAACCGCCGCTGTAGGGCAGACCTCTGAGGCTGGTTTTGTGGGTGCAGCAGAGCGTAGCATAACTCCCCACGGAAGGAGTATAGCCTCAGGGCAGTGTATGCGGAGGATGGGGGTGATGGTGCAGGTCAGCAGCAGTAATGACACGGAGTCAGTGATGCAGTCCAGGGCCTTTACTTACAGTTCTTATTAACCAGACCACTTCTGCAGGTAACGGCTGCCCACGTCGTACTGTGCTCACCAGGTGAGGGGCTCAGACAACTCCCAGATAACTTTGGAGCGCTTCACAGGACCCCCTTTGTGTGTCCTTTGTCTGGCCTTTCTTACCAACCCTTCTGTCCAGCTGCCTCGGGCCTCCTCTTGGTAAACTTGGCACCAGTTTCCCTGACCCTATGTGGTGCCTTCCTAGTAGGTGTTTCGAGGGGCTGCGCCACATAAAATGTCACAGCCTCCGGTTTCTAGCTGAGGGTCATTTCCCACCTCCACTAGTTTCGGGGATCGGTCTCCCCCTTTGGCCTGACCCCCTCCACGCAGGTGGATTCGGGCGTGCGGTGGCGACTCGACCATCCGCACCCCTGGGATCCCTTCGTTGCTCGTTCCTGGAGCCTTCTCCGCTCCTCTTCCTTCCTTCTCCCTCTTCCAGGCCTGGGCCTCTGTTACTAGGCCCGCCTCCAGAGCAGAGCTCATGCAGAGCCCCTGCTCCCTGTCACTTCTTCTCAGACTTCTCTGCACTGAACTAAGATGGTGCCCACCTTTTATACTCCCTTCTCAATGCACCCAGGAACTGCTTCCTCCCTGCTCCTGCACTACAGGGTTCCCCTTCCTCAGTGTTCCCTCCCCCCACTCCAGTCAGGGACAGGGACTGTCGTGCCCATCTCAGGGGCATATTGGTCGCCCTGCCCCACGGCAATGTGGTGTAATGCATGCAGGTGTCGGGTCCTGATCCACACTCCATCCTTACCTGAGAGTGAGATATCACACCTCTGGGTGAGGTGCAATACCTCTGTAGCAACCGAGCCCTCAGGGTGCCACAGTTCCATTTATCTTCAGCCTAGGTGACGTATTGTGATACAGGGCCGTGATTTTGGCTATAAAAGGGTTCCCTAGACCCCTACCCCAAGATTTTTAAGAGAATCATATATGGCGTGCCAGGAGACTCCATGGAATGCTTTCTCAGCATCCAACGAGAGTATCTAATTACGAATTTTTAACTGCATCTAGCCCAGGAAATACTTTGTGCCTAGTAGCAGTGTCTGCTAGTCAGCGGATTATCCCGGCTGTTAAGCAAGCTACACCACCTGTAGTTTGGACACTTAATTTTTTCAAAGGAAATGCTTCGGGACCACGGGATACTCAGTGAAGAGCATCAGGAGGCACCCCAAGGCATAGGGGCTGGGACTGGCTGTAGGATGCCTTGCGGTAGACAGCCGAGCTCGATCTTTATAAAAGCTTTTTAACTGCAGCAGCTTTAGTGGACGCTACTGGAGCTGGAATTACGCAGCTGCTTTCATGAGACTTGCCTTCCAATAGATCCTTGTAAAATGATTTAAAGTGTATTCATTCAAATTAGAGAGACAATTTAAATTAAAAAGCTTAGAGCTGCCTCCACCACAGGGGGGCTCGCTCGACCCACCAGCGGACAGGCACCAGTATTGGGAGAGGGGGGCTGGCCGTCAGGGTCCACCGCGGCTCTGGCACAAACCCGGCGACACGGAGGTGGCACGGGCAGAAACGGACTGGCCGTGTCGGCTTCTCACTTTTTGGATTTTAGAAGGGCATGACATGCCTATATCTGTGTCTCCCCCTCCTTTTACTCCTCCACCTCTTTTATTTTCGCATGACTATATGTACTTGTCACTTTTCCATGTGTTAGTTATGTCTTCTGAGCAGTTTGTCAGCTTTTGGACACCTTTGAAGGTGTTTTCTATGTGTTTCTATGTGTTTTTGTTTGCCTGCCATTGGTTTTAATGGTGTTCGAAGGTGTTCGACGAACACACGGGTGTTCGACGAACCGAACCGAACTCGAACACTACGGGGGTGGCTCAACACTACTAAGAATGTCATTCCATAACACTGGAAAAGCAGAGACCCACCCACTGTGGAGGAATGGTTTGTGGAGATCTCCCTCCTTAATAGGATGGAGCATCTGATTGCCATCTCACCGTCTGATGTTGATAGATACTGTGTGATTTGGAGGGATTGGATTGATTTGAAAAACTCTGATGCCTATCATCTAGCCCCAAACTAAAGTTATCCGTGATGTCGGCACAACAATGATCATAATCGCACTCTATTGATTGGTGGTCTGCCGTGGTCCGCTCCCTCTCTCTCTATCTTTCATATGGAAAAATACATGCTTGATCTGGATATTGATGGAAAGCCCTCCCTGTACCCCCCCAATGTACTGTTGTTATGCATAGATTTATAGTTATACTACCCCTTTTACTATGTATATATTGTATTTTCTTGTTCTTTTTCAACACAAAAATAAAAAAAAACTTGAATTTGAAAAAAAAATTGTAATTAGATCTACAGGCGGTGGCTACTCCGCTGACTAGCAGACACTGAAGCTTTGGAGCTGACCTCTGATTCCCAGGCTATAGTATGAGTAAACAGCTCTTCAGACTCAACCATCTGTGTTACCCCAAGCCATAGTGTATGTAGTTTCTTATGGTTAAAAGGGGGGAGGGGAGACCCGACCCACCTGGAATTGACGATGGCAACGTCATGTAAAACACAGCAAGAGGACTCTAAAAAGAGTCTCCATTTTTTCCCAAAATTGTGGCACAGAGACCACTTAAGTGGCATCAATTGTCCCAGAGTTGCTTAAAATGGTTGGTGAGGTGATTTTCCAAAATTTTCGTCTCCCCAGAATGACACAGGTGGGGCAGATGATGGTTGTCCCGGCCCGCTAGGCCGCATTGTAGCACAGTGAGCTTCACACTGCAACTTATGCTTCATATCCGTGTGACGGTTCATGCATGAAGTACTCACACGATGGATTTTTTGGCCTCTACTTAGCTTTTGGGGCCAATGTTACAGATAACACGAGTTGGGTCATCCTTATCGATCTGAAAAAATGCACAGGCTATGCAAGGTTTACAGCCCATGCGACTCTGCTACTAGCAATACTATCAAATGATTGGCTGGGTTAGATGCAGAGTGTCTGGGTTTGGTTGGGGGTCCCCACAGTCTTCCTAGGCTAGATGCAGTTAAAAATTATTAGATACACAGGTGGTGCAGATTGCTTCGCAGCTGGGCTAATACGCCCAAAGTATTGGTAGACTCTATACTAAATAAGGAAGTGGTGTTCCCTCCATGGGCCGTGGCGATTGGTGGAGATTTGGTGGATGATTATAGGAGAAAGCTCCTTAATAGAGAAAGTTGGTGGATTTATACTTTAAATACACGTGTACCAGCGGGTTTAAACATCAGACATGATTTGGTGTATCATTATGAATGATCATTTATAGATTATTATATATATATATGTTCCTTTTTTCTTCTTTTCTTTTTCTTCTGGATTATTTACATTTATATGCATTGTTTCTATGCTATATGATTTTAACATGGTATGTGTGTTTAAATTTCTGATTAACTCAGCCTTGAACTGGTGCATAGCAGGACATGACATATAAATACCACTTCCTTACTGTTTTTTTGCTATGCAATGATTAAGAAACATAGTTCGAAACGCATTTGCTGTTCTTCTCCAAGGTGGACTTTTAAAATATTTTTTGTATGATCCAATAAAAAGTGGATTTTAGAAGATTTGTTCAGCTGGATCTTCCTGGTTGCTCATGTTCGTCTGGTAGCACTCCTTGCTCCGTGCTGTTGATCTTCTAGGTGGGTGAGCTGATTTTTTCCTTTCTTTTTCTGCCATGTGGCGATTGGTCATCCACTTTCGCTGCCCCTTACTCAACGAATTCACAAACATCTCCCGTCGGTTTGGAGTCCCATTTTGCCCAACCAAAAACATGCGCCCCACAACTAAAAAAAATCGTTCTTAGGCATCGAAATCGACACCACAGCAAGTTTGTTCTGCCTCCCATGGGAAAAGATACGAAAACATTACAGCTGATCTAGGTTTTTTGCGCAGTATGGAAAGTAACACTACAGCAAATGCAAGTATTACTAGGTCTCCTCGTGTTTGCGAGCCGGGTGATGCCAGTCGGAAGGGTTTTTTCTCTTCATTTATCGCCCGCAACAAAAGGGGCATCTAAACCGAGTCATACAATCAGAATCAGCAGGCAGCTACGGGCGGACTTAGAGGTGTGGAAAACCTTCTTATAATCATTCAACGGTCACACGTTATTTATGTCAGCAGAACAGTCCAACATTCAACTAAGATTATTCACAGGGGCGGCAGAATCAGGCGGATATGCAGCGATACTAAATAACCAATGGTGCACAAGTTTATGGCCTCCGTATTGGGCAGAACAAGTGCTGACAAAAAAACAGACAGTCCCGGAACTGTTTCCAATAGTGGTAGCAATAGAAATATGGGGCGCGCGCCTGGCTAACAAAAATATACTCTTCATAACAAAAAACACCAGCCTAGCGCACTTCATTAATAATATGGCATCATCGTCTCTCCCAGTGCTAGGCCTACTACGCTGGCTAGCATTCCTGTGCCTAAAACACAATGTATGGGTCCGCGCTAGCCACGATGCTGAGGGGTCTAACGCTGCTGCTAACGCTTTATCACAATTCAATTGGCAGATTTTCACAGAGCTCCTCCCCAACGCCCACCCATCGGGCAACAGTTGCCCAGCCTCCCTATGGGATCTAGTGGAGAATAGTTGATGCCATTAATCAGAGCGTCAGTTGCCCCGTCGATGTGGCAGCATACGGTAAGGCATGGGAACAGTGGACACGACTAGTAGCAGGCAGATGGGTTGACCAATGTGAACAAGCCAGATTACAAGTTACCATAGAATTTCTCCATGATGAGGGGCATATCAGGGGCGTCAGCGCAGCGGTGGCTGACCGGAGTAGCATTTCACTTCCAACTACTGAATTGGGGACATGTGACAAAGAGATTCATCGTCAGATAATCCATAAAAGGGTGGAAAAGGGGTCAGCCAAGTCAGGAGTGTAGACGTCCCGTCCCGTGTCACTAAAACTGATTTCTCACATCATATCCCTAACCCCATTAACATGATACTCATAATTCGAAGCAACACCACTGTCTACTGTATTTGCGATTGCCTTCTTCGGGGCGCTATGCATAAGAGAATTAGTCCCTCAATCCAAAATTACCACCAGTGGAGGCTTATTACACCAGGACATAGTCATAGCCAATAATGCAATACGTCTACGCATAAGCAAATCGAAAACGGTTCCAGCGGGCAGGGGCACTTGGGTACTTCTACAACACACAAATGGTACGCTGAGTCGGGTAACAATAGTAAAAACATATACAGTACAGACCAAAAGTTTGGACACACCTTCTCATTTAAAGATTTTTCTGTATTTTCATAACTATGAAAATTGTACATTCACACTGAAGGCATCAAAACTATGAATTAACACATGTGGAATTATATACTTAACAAAAAAGTGTGAAACAACTGAAAATATGTCTTATATTCTAGGTACTTCAAAGTAGCCACTTTTTGCTTTGATGATTGTTTTGCACGCTCTTGGCATTCTCTTGATGAGCTTCAAGAGGTAGTCACCGGAAATGGTCTTCCAACAATCTTGAAGGAGTTCCCAGAGATGCTTAGCACTTGTTGGCCCTTTTGCCTTCACTCTGTGGTCCAGCTCACCCCAAACCATCTCGATTGGGTTCAGGTCTGGTGACTGTGGAGGCCAGGTCATCTGACGTAGCACCCCATCACTCTCCTCCTTGGTCAAATAGCCCTTACACAGCCTGGAGGTGTGTTTGGGGTCACTTTCCTGTTGAAAAATAAATGATGGTCCAACTAAACACAAACCGGATGGAATAGCATGCCGCTGCAAGATGCTGTGGTAGCCATGCTGGTTCAGCATGTAGAGTCCATCCGTTCACCTTTTCTGCGTCGCACAAAGACACGGTAGTTGAAACCAAAGATCTCAAATTTGGACTCATCAGTAGTGTTGAGCGATACCTTCCGATATCAGGAAATATCGTATCGGATTGGATCGGGCCGATACCCAAAAAGTATCGGATATCGCCGATTCCGATACCGGAAACCAATGCAAGTCAATGGGACACAAATATCGGAATGAAAATAAACCCTTTCTTTCCTTGTAGGTTAATTCTACATGAAGTAAAACAACTAAGAATAATGTAGAATGACATGAAAAGCCGGCAATTCATCAGCGGCATTCACCGGTACCCGACAATTTACAACAGAAAGAATAGAGCTTCACACATAGATTAGATAGATAGAAACATGTCAGTCACATATATATGAAGTACAGTGACAGTGTTGCTTACTGTACTTGTCATTTAGTGTAAAGGATTTATTAAAAAAAATATTAGTGTTTTCGTGCACCGTCTCTTTAAAAAAGCCGGCCGGCAATTCAGCATCTGTACCCGACAATTTATAACAGACAGAATAGAGCTTCACACATAGATTAGATAGATAGAAACATGTCAGTCACATATATAAGAAGTACAGTGACAGTGTTGCTTACAGAACTTGTCATTTAGTGTAAAGGATTTATTTAAAAAAATAATAGTGTTTTCATGCACCGTCTCTTTAAGAAAGCCGGCCGGCAATTCAGCATCTGTACCCGACAATTTAGAATAGAAGGAATAGAGAATCACACATAGATTAGATAGATAGAAACATGTCAGTCACATATATATGAAGTACAGTGACAGTGTTGATTACTGTACTTGTCATTTAGTGTTAAAATAAAGGATTTATTTAAAAAAAAATTGGCGTGGGGTTCCCCTTAATTTTAGGCTCTAGCGGAGGTTAAGCAGACAGCTGGGGCAAATGTTTGAAGCCTGGGAAGGGGGTAATACCCACGGAGCTTCCCAGGCTACTAATATCAGCCCCCAGCTGAATACCTAGCCTTTACTAGCTATTAAAATGGGGGACCCCCCCAAAAAAATGACGTGGGGTCCCCCCTAATTTAATAGCTAGCACAGGCTAGGCAGACAGCTGGGGGCTGATATTAATAGCCCAGGAAGGGTGCCATGAATATTGGCCCCCTCCCAGGCTAGAAACACCAGCCGTCAGCCGCCCCAGAAATGGCGCATCCATAGGATGCGCCAATTCTGGCACTTAGCCTCGCTCTTCCACGCTGCCCTGGTGCGGTGGCAGGGGGTAATAGGGTTGGGGTTGATGTCAGCTTATAATGCCAGCTGACATCAAGCCCAGGTTAGTAATGGAGAGGCGTCTATAAGACACCCCCATTACTAACCCCATAGTCAAAGTTAAAAGAAAACACAAACACCCAGAGTAAAGTCCTTTAATTGAAATAAAGACACAATTCTTTATTGTTCTAAATTAAACCATACTTACCATCACGCCCATTCCAGCTGAAGCCAACGATCTCCTGCAATAAAAGAAAAATAATAAAGCAACCTCATCCTTACCTTTCGATGGTTCCCAGGACAGCTCCAGCTCTGCTACATCGAGATGACAGGCTGGACCGCAGCAGAAAGCTGCCATCCAGCCTGTCATCCCGCAGACACTGAGAAGCGCAGGCATGCTTGCGCTCCTCAGTGTCTCTCTGTGACGTCATCCAGATGAGCCGAGTTCATGTCCAATGAACTCAGCTCACCTCATGCACGTCACTGACAGCGTGGGAAAATTCTCCTGCACTCAGCGCTTCAGCGTGAGAATTCTCCCACGCTGTCAGTGACATACATGAGGTGAGGTCATGTCCAATGAACTCAGCTCACCTCATGCACGTCACTGACAGCGTGGGAAAATTCTCACGCTGAAGTGCTGAGTGCAGGAGAATTTTCCCACGCTGTCAGTGACGTACATGAAGTGAGCGGAGTTCATTGGACATGACCTCGGCTCATCTGGATGCCGTCACAGCCAGACACTGAGGAGTGGAAGTATGCCTGCGCTTCTCAGTGTCTGCGGGATGACAGGATGGATGGCAGCGTTCTGCTGCGGTCCAGCCTGTCATCTCGATGTAGCAGAGCTGAAGCTGTCGTGGGAGCCATGGAAAGGTAAGGATGAGGTTGCTTTATTATTTTACTTTTATTGCAGGAGATCGTTGGCTTCAGCTGGAATGGGCGTGGTGGTAAGTATGGTTTAATTTAGAACAATAAAGAATTGTGTGTTTATTTCAATTAAAGGACTTTTTTCTGGGTGTTGTGTTTTTTTAAATACTTTACTAGAAATTCATGGTGGTCATGTCTAATATTGGCGTGACCCCATGAATTTTGGGCTTAGGGCCAGCTGATAATGCCAAGCTGGCCTTAACCCCTTTATTACCCAGTGAGCCACCGCACCAGGGCCCTGGATGAGTTGGGTACAGCGCCAGAAGATGGCGCTTCTATGAACGCGCCATTTTCTGGGGCGGCTGCGGACTGCAATTTGCAGCGGGGGTGGCCCAGAAAGCTTGGGTCTCCCTGCGCTGCGGATTCCAGCCCCCAGCTGCCTAGTTGTATCTGGCTGGGCACAAAAATAGGGCGAAGCCCCACGCATTTTTTTTTTAAATTATTTCATGAAATTCATGGAATAATTAAGAAAAAAAGGGCTTCCCTATATTGTTGTGTCCAACCAGGTACAAATAGGCAGCTGGTGGTTGGGGGCAGCCCATTCCTGCCTGCTGTACCTGGCTGGACACAAATATAGTGCGAAGCCCCACGTCAATTTTTTTTTAATTATTTCATGAAATAATTTTTTTAAAAAAGGGCTTCCCTATATTGTTGTGTCCGGCCAGGTACAAATAGGCAGCTGGTGGTTGGGGGCAGCCTGTTCCTGCCTGCTGTACCTGGCTGGACACAAATATAGGGCGAAGCCCCATGTCAATTTTTTTTAAAATAAGTCCTTTATTTTAACACTAAATGACATTTGAGGAGTTAATAAAGATGCAGTCCCTAAATTATTATTTATTTTTTAATTAATTTTTCCCAAAACTTTTGACGTGGGCTTCGCCATATTTTTGTATGCCAGCCAGGTACAGCATCCAGCTTCTATGAACGCGCCATTTTCCGGGGTGGCTGCGCACTGCAATTTTCAGCGGGGGGAGGGGGGGGGCAGAAAGCTTGGGCCTCCCTGCGCTGCAGATTCCATCCCCCAGCTGCCTAGTTGTACCTGGCTGGACACAAAAATAGGGAGAAGCTTCACGTATTTTTTTTTTTTAATTATTTCATGAAATTCATGAAATAATTAAGAAAAAAAGGGCTTCCCTATATTGTTGTGTCCAACCAGGTACAAATAGGCAGCTGGTGGTTGGGGGCAGCCCGTTCCTGCCTGCTGTACCTGGCTGGACACAAATATAGTGCGAAGCACCACGTCAATTTTTTTTAAATCATTTCAGGAAATTCATGAAATAATTTAAAAAAATTGATGTGGGGCTTCGCCCTATATTTGTGTCCAGTCAGGTACAGCAGGCAGGAACGGGCTGCCCCCAACCACCAGCAGCCTATTTGTACCTAGCCGGACACAACAATATAGGGAAGCCCTTTTTTTCTGAATTATTCCATGAATTTCATGAATTTAAAAAAAAAAAAACGTGGAGCTTCGCCCTATTTTTGTGTCCAGCCAGGTACAACTAGGCAGCTGGGGGCTGGAATCTGCAGCGCAGGGAGGCCCAAGCTTTCTGGGCCCCACCCGCTGCAAATTGCAGTCCGCAGCCGCCCCGGAAAATGGCGCGTTCATAGAAGCGCCATCTTCTGGCGCTGTACCCAACTCATCCAGGGCCCTGATGCGGTGGCTCACTGGGTAATAAAGGGGTTAAGGCCAGCTTGGCATTATCAGCTGGCCCTAAGCCCGAAATTCATGGGGTCACGCCAATATTAGACATGACCACCATGAATTTCTAGTAAAGTATTTAAAAAAAACACAAACACCCAGAAAAAAGTCCTTTAATTGAAATAAACACACAATTCTTTATTGTTCTAAATTAAACCATACTTACCATCACGCCCATTCCAGCTGAAGCCAACGATCTCCTGCAATAAAAGAAAAATAATAAAGCAACCTCATCCTTACCTTTCCATGGCTCCCACGACGGCTCCAGCTCTGCTACATCGAGATGACAGGCTGGACCGCAGCAGAACGCTGCCATCCAGCCTGTCATCCCGCAGACACTGAGAAGCGCAGGCATACTTCCACTCCTCAGTGTCTGGCTGTGACGGCATCCAGATGAGCCGACAATGAACTCGGCTCACCTCATGTACGTCACTGACAGCGTGGGAGAATTCTCCTGCACTCAGCGCTTCAGCGTGAGAATTTTCCCACGCTGTCAGTGACGTGCATGAGGTGAGGTCATGTCCCATGAACTCGGCGCACCTCATGCACGTCACTGACAGCGTGGGAGAATTCTCACGCTGAAGCGCTGAGTGCAGGAGAATTTTCCCACGCTGTCAGTGACGTGCATGAGGTGAGCTGAGTTCATTGGACATGACCTCGGCTCATCTGGATGACGTCACAGAAAGACACTGAGGAGCGCAAGCATGCCTGCGCTTCTCAGTGTCCGCGGGATGACAGGCTGGATGGCAGCGTTCTGCTGCGGTCCAGCCTGTCATCTCGATGTAGCAGAGCTGAAGCTGTCCTGGGAACCATGGAAAGGTAAGGATGAGGTTGCTTTATTATTTTACTTTTATTGCAGGAGATCGTTGGCTTCAGCTGGAATGGGTGTGGCGGTAAGTATGGTTTAATTTAGAACAATAAAGAATTGTGTCTTTATTTCAATTAAAGGACTTTTTTCTGGGTGTTTGTGTTTTTTTTAAATACTTTACTAGAAATTCATGGCGGTCATGTCTAATATTGGCGTGACCCCATGAATTTCGGGCTTAGGGCCAGCTGATAATGCCAAGCTGGCCTTAACCCCTTTATTACCCAGTGAGCCACCGCACCAGGGCCCTGGATGAGTTGGGTACAGCGCCAGAAGATGGCGCTTCTATGAACGCGCCATTTTCCGGGGCGGCTGCGGACTGCAATTTGCAGCGGGTGGGACCCAGAAAGCTTGGGTCTCCCTGCGCTGCAGATTCCAGCCCCCAGCTGCCTAGTTGTACCTGGCTGGACACAAAAATAGGGCGAAGCGCCACACATTTTTTTTTTTAATTATTTCATGAAATTCATGGAATAATTAAGAAAAAAAGGGCTTCCCTATATTGTTGTGTCCGGCTAGGTACAAATAGGCAGCTGGTGGTTGGGGGCAGCCCGTTCCTGCCTGCTGTACCTGGCTGGACACAATTATAGGGCGAAGCCCCACATAATTTTTTTTTAATTATTTCATGAATTTCCTGAAATAATTAAAAAAAAATTGACGTGGGGCTTCACACTATATTTGTGTCCAGCCAGGTACAGCAGGCAGGAACGGGCTGCCCCCAACCACCAGCTGCCTATTTGTACCTAGCCGGACACAACAATATAGGGAAGCCCTTTTTTTCTTAATTATTCCATGAATTTCATGAAATAATTTAAAAAAAAAAAACGTGGAGCTTCTCCCTATTTTTGTGTCCAGCCAGGTACAACTAGGCAGCTGGGGGATGGAATCTGCAGCGCAGGGAGGCCCAAGCTTTTTGCCCTCCCCCCCCCCGCTGAAAATTGCAGTCCGCGGCCGCCCCGGAAAATGGCGCGTTCATAGAAGCTGGATGCTGTACCTGGCTGGCATACAAAAATATGGCGAAGCCCACGTCAAAAGTTTTGGGAAAAATTTATTAAAAAATAAATAATAATTTAGGGACTGCATCTTTATTAAGTCCTCAAATGTCATTTAGTGTTAAAATAAAGGATTTATTTAAAAAAAAAATGGCGTGGGATCCCCCATAATTTTAGTCTCTAGCGGAGGTTAAGCAGACGGCTGGGGCAGATGT
Source organism: Phyllobates terribilis (assembly GCF_046119375.1). Taxonomy (NCBI): domain Eukaryota; kingdom Metazoa; phylum Chordata; class Amphibia; order Anura; family Dendrobatidae; genus Phyllobates; species Phyllobates terribilis. The sequence continues at coordinate 442,478,663 of NW_027362771.1, read as the reverse complement.
TTGAAGCCTGGGAAGGGGGTAAAACCCACGGAGCTTCCCAGGCTACTAATATCAGCCCCCAGCTGAATACCTAGCCTTTACTAGCTATTAAAATGGGGGACCCCCCAAAAAAAAATGACGTGGGGTCCCCTCTATTTTAATAGCTAGCAAAGGCTAGGCAGACAGCTGGGGGCTGATATTAATAGCTCAGGAAGGGTGCCATGAATATTGGCCCCCTCCCAGGCTAGAAACACCAGCCGTCAGCCGCCCCAGAAATGGCGCATCCATAGGATGCGCCAATTCTGGCACTTAGCCTCGCTCTTCCACGCTGCCCTGGTGCGGTGGCAGGGGGTAATAGTGGTGGGGTTCATGTCAGCGCCAGCTGCCATGAAGCCCAGGTTAGTAATGATGGCCGTCTATATGACACCCCCATTACTAACCTACAAAGTGTTAAAAAGAAAAAACACACTACACCCAGAAAAAAATAATTTATTTGAAATAAAACACCATTTTATTTAATTCTTAGTTTACTAAAAAAAAAATAGTTACCTGTCCACGTTCCTGCGCTGATCTCCCATGCACAGCTGTCACATCTGGAGATGGTGACAGCTGTGCATGGCTGCTGCAAGCTCACGCTGCCGGGAACACGTCCGCTCCCGGCAGCGGGAGCCACTGACTGAGGTCACCGGAGTGCATTCAGGCAGCGCAGCTCCGGAGACCTCCTTTACGGCAGTGCTGTACCGTGGGAATTTCTCACGATACAGCAGTGCCGTAAAGGAGCTAACCGGAGCAGCGCTGCCTGAACTCCGGTGAACCCTTACGGCCCCGTCATTCTAGCGGCGGCAGCGGTTCAGAGCGGTCACATTCTATGTGGCTGCTCTGAACTGGAGATCTTCGTGGGACACTCGTGGACTACTACGGAGGGGTAAGGATAAGGTTGTGGTTTATTATTTTATATTTTATTACAGGAGATCGATGGCTTCGGGGAATTAGGTGTCTTGGTGAGTATAGGTGTAGTTTTTTATTTTTTACTTTATTTTAGGTGGCGATCGGCGGGGACAGGTAATGTATGAACTAATTTCTTTTAGGTAACCACTGGCCACCAATGACATGTATTTAACATTTATTGGGGACACAGTAGGGCAATTTAAATAGCAGGATCAGGCTGATGGGAACTACTGCTCCCATCGAGCTGATCCTGCTGGCAGGAGTGGACGGGGGACAGACATAGGCCGATGGGAGTAGTAGTGTCACATCGGCCTATGTCTGCCCGCACACACACCCGCACACACACCCGCACACACACACCCCGCACACACACCCCGCACACACACCCGCACACACACCCCGCACACACACACACCCCGCACACACTAATCATGACGGGTCCGGGAGGTGAGGCTGACCTGTGCGGCCGTGGGAAAGTTGATGTGAGTTCATGCAGTCAAGCATGAACTCACATGAACCCTCTGAGGGCACCGCGGCTACTTCAAATGAACAGCTGATCGGCATCACCTGATACCTCAGCTGTTCATTTGAAATAACCGGCGGGAAAGCGCAGCACAGAACGGGAAAGCCGGCGGTGAAGTCTTTTCACTGCCGGCTTCCCCGCCCGGGTCCTTCGCTCCTTGGTGCTGCGCTCCCCGCCCGGTCCTAATTTACGATCGGGATGGGAGGTGGCGAGGGGAGCGGAGGATCGGGGTGGGAGGCTGCGGGGAAGCAGTATGGGGCTGCGTGATTGTTTAAAAGCCGGCGGCTTTTTACCGCGCGCCGGCTTTTAAACAATCAGGAGAATTCTCCCACGCTGGGATGGCATTCTGATGACAAGCTGGATCGCAGCTGAGCGCTGCCATCCAGCTTGTCATCCTTCAGAGACACTGCAGAGCGCAGGCATTATGGGAACTTCCGATTCCGGTATTCGATATTATAAAAGTATCGGAATTAAGTATCGGAATTCCGATACAGTGAATATCGGCCGATACCCGATATTTCAGTATCGGAATGCTCAACACTACTCATCAGACCAAAGCACAGATTTCCACTGGTCTAATGTCCATTCCTTGTGTTCTTTAGCCCAAACAAGCTCTTTTGCTTGTTGCCTGTCTTAACAGTAGTGTTGAGCCACCCCCGTAGTGTTCGAGTTCGGTTCGGTTCGTCGAACACCCGTGTGTTCGCCGAACTGTTCGTCGAACTGTTCGTCGAACACCTTCGAACACCGTTAAAACCAATGGCAGGCAAACAAAAACACATAGAAACACATAGAAAACACCTTCAAAGGTGTCCAAAAGCTGACAAACTGCTCAGAAGACACAACTAACACATGGAAAAGTGACAAGTACATATAGTCATGCGAAAAGAAAAGAGGTGGAGGAGTAAAAGGAGGGGGAGACACAGATATAGGCATGTCATGCCCTTCTAAAATCCAAACAGTGAGAAGCCGAGACGGCCAGTCCGCTCCTGCCCGTGCCACCTCCGTGTCGCCGGGTTTGTGCCAGAGCTGCGGTGAACCCTGACGGCCAGCCCCCCTCTCCCAATACAGGTGCCTGTCCGCTGGTGGGTCGAGAGAGCCCCCCTGTGGTGGAGGCAGCTCTAAGCTTTTTAATTTAAATTGTCCCTCTAATTTGAATGAATACACTTTAAATCCATTTACAAGGATCTATTGGAGGGCAAGTCTCATGCCAGCAGCCGCGTAATTCCAGCTCCAGTAGCGTCCACTAAAGCTGCTGCAGTTAAAAAGCTTTTATAAGGATCGAGCTCGGCTGTCCACCGCAAGGCATCCTACTGCCAGTCCCAGCCCCTATGCCTTGGGGTGCCTCCTGATGCTCTTCACTGAGTATCCCGTGGTCCCGAAGCATTTCCTTTGAAAAAATTAAGTGTCCAAACTACAGGTGGTGTAGCTTGCTTAACAGCCGGGATAATCCGCTGACTAGCAGACACTGCTACTAGGCACAAAGTATTTCCTGGGCTAGATGCAGTTAAAAATTTGTAAGTAGATACTCTCGTTGGATGCTGAGAAAGCATTCCATAGAGTCTCCTGGCACGCCATATATGATTCTCTTAAAAAGCTTGGGGTAGGGGTCTAGGGGACCCTTTTATAGCCAAAATCACGGCCCTGTATCACAATACGTCACCTAGGCTGAAGATAAATGGAACTGTAGCACCGAGGGCTCGGTTGCTACAGACGTATTGCACCTCACCCAGAGGTGTGATATCTCACTCTCAGATAAGGATGGAGTGTGGATCAGGACCCGACACCTGCATGCATTACACCACATTGCCGTGGGGCAGGGAGACCAATATGCCCCTGAGATGGGCACGACAGTCCCTGTCCCTGGCTGGAGTGGGGGGAGGGAACACTGAGGAAGGGGAACCCTGCAGTGCAGGAGCAGGGAGGAAGCAGTTCCTGGGTGCATTGAGAAGGGAGTATAAAAGGTGGGCACCATCTTAGTTCAGTGCAGAGAAGTCTGAGCAGAAGTGGCAGGGAGCAGGGGCTCTGCATGAGCTCTGCTCCGGAGGCGGGCCTAGTAACAGAGGCCCAGGCCTGCAAGAGGGAGAAGGAAGGAAGAGGAGCGGAGAAGGCTCCAGGAACGAGGAATGAAGGGATCCCAGGGGTGCGGACGGGCGAGTCGCCACCGCACGCCCGAATCCACCTGCGTGGAGGGGTCAGGCCAAAGGGGGAGACCGGTCCCCGAACTAGTGGAGGCAGGAAACGACCCTCAGCTAGAAACCGGAGGCTCTGACATTTTATGTGGCGCAGCCCCTTGCTCCACCCGCTAGGAAGGCACCACATAGGGTCAGGGAAACTGGCGCCAAGTTTACCAAGAGGAGGCCCGAGGCAGCCGGACAGAAGTGTTGGTAAGAAAGGCCAGACAAAGGACACACAAAGGGGGTCCTGTGAAGCGCTCCAAAGTTATCTGGGAGTTGTCTGAGCCCCTCACCTGGTGAGCACAGTACGACGTGGGCAGACGTTACCTGCAGACGTGGTCTGGATAATAAGAACTGTGAGTAAAGGCCCTGAACTGCATCACTGACTCCGTGTCGTTACTGCTGCTGCCCTGCACCATCACCCCCATCCTCCGCATACACTGCCCTGAGGCTATACTCCTCCCGTGGGGAGTTATGCTACGCTCTGCTGCACCCACAACACCAGCCTTAGCGGTCTGCCCTGTAGCGGCGGTTCACTCTGACCGCAATCCACGGGTGGCGTAGTCGGACATTTAAACATCAAAACCACATAAATAGTTCCGCCACTGGTTTGACCGCCCTGAGCCACGGAACCGGATCGCCGCCACGAAGACTACAACCACCAGCATCCACCAAAAAGGGTCCGGCTCCGGGTGTCCCAAGGCCCAGGGGGTGCGTCAGAACATTTTCATCACCTTTCACAATCACCAATGGGACAAGGCAGGGATGTCCTCTGTCCCCTCTCTTATACATCCTAGTGACGGAGCACCTGCTCTCATCAATTCGCCATAACCCCAATATTAGGTGGATTGAGGTGGGAGGCACCGAGTACAAGTGCTCTCTATTTGCTGATGATGTCCTAGTATATATCACTCAATCACATATATCCATCCCTGCTGTTATGGCTGAAATAGATCACTTTGTTACATGGTCAAATTTTAAAATCAATGCAGCGAAGTCTGAGGCCCTCGATGTCTCCCTCCCTAAATCCATATAGGATTCCATCCAGTCCAACTTTCCCTTTGCCTGGCCCTCACAGGGTATCAAATACTTAGGAATTCCTATTCATAGAGACCTCTCCCATCTATGTTATCTTAATTTTGGGCCCTTTATTGAACAATTCCATACAGACCACGGTTGGCAAGTTAGAACTGTAAGATTCACTACGTGAACCACTGGTGTTTTGTGGAAAAGCACATGTACACCGCGTTCCAAATTATAAGGGAAGAATTTGTTTGTTTGTCAGTTAAACTCATTGATGGTGATGTGTGTCAGGGCTCTTTATATCACTGTAAGCAATTGCAGACACCTGTGCTAATTAGTTTGGCAGGTGTGTCCAATGAAAGGCAAGACTACTTAAGAAGGCTCTCTCACATTATTAAGCAGCCTACATTTTCTGCCAAAATGGGAAAGAAAAAGGATGTGTCGGCTGCTGAGAAGCAACAAATTGTGGAGTGTTTAGGTCAAGGCATGACTACAATCAACATTGTGCGATGATCAGGATGAAGTGTTTTGGCAATCGAGAAGTATGTAGCTGATTCACAGTACACACGTGTGCGTGCTGATAAGGGCAAATTGAGGACTCTTTCCTACAGGCAATTACGTCAGGTTGAAAGAGCAGCGGCAAAAAAGCCTTGTCATAGCAGCAGACAAGTTTTTGAAGCTGCTTGTGCCTCCAACGTCCCCCGAACAACAAGATGCAGGGTCCTTCAGAGGTTTGCAGCTGTGCATACGCCATCCTGTCGACCTCCTCTATCCACTTCACACAAGCAGAAACGGCTCCAGTGGGCCAAACATTACATGAAGACTGATTTCAAAACTGTTTTGTTCACGGATGAGTGCCGTGCAGCGCTCGATGGTCCAGATGAATGGAGTGGAGGATGGCTGGTTGATGGACACCCCACGCAAACACGGCTACAGCGCCAACAAGGAGGAGGTGGAGTAATGTTTTGGGCTGGAATCATGGGGAGAGAGATTGTCGGCCCCTTTAGGATCCCTGAAGGCGCTAAAGATGAACTCCATAATGTATGTGGATTTTCTCAAACAGCACTTCCTGCCATGGTTCAAGAAGAAGAACCGTGTATTTCACAGCAAGATCATTTTTCTGCATGATAATGCACCATCTCATGCTGCACATAAAACATCTGCATCTCTGGCTGATATGGGCATAAAAGGGGACAAACTTATGGTGTGACCCCCATGCTCCCCTGACCTCTACCCCATTCAGAACCTTAGGAGCATCATTAAAAGGAGTGTCTATGATGGCGGGAGGCAGTTCACATCTAAGCAACAGCTCTGGGAGGGTATTCTGTCCTCATGCAAAACAATTGAAGCAGAAACCATCCAAAACCTGACAAATTCAATGGACGAGAGAGTTCAGAAGCTCCTTTCGAACAAGGGGTCCTATGTGAAAATGTAACATCACCTAGAATAAAGTTTTGAGTTGAAAACTGTTTGATTTCAGTTTCTAACAACCTGCTAATGCTTATAATTTCAAAAATGACCATTTTTTTGGTCTTTATTAAAATGAAAAGGTTGATCGAAAAGTTTGGGGGATCTAAGAGTGTGGCAACCCAGTAGTCATGATTACTTCGAATTCTGACAATATGAGGGTCATGCTGCAGGTAGTGCAGCAAGAAGGCACTTATGTGTCTTGCGCATCTCGGAGCCCCAAAATTATTTTCCGGGCTAGATGCAGCTAAAAATTATTTTTAATTTTAAATCTGGTGAAGCTTATTATAGATGGCCTAATAGGATCAGTGCTGCACACTGCTACAAAGCCCAAATTATTTTCCAGTCAAGATACAGATAAACATGATTAGTAATTTGAAAGCTTAAAACGGTTGGTAGGGTGATTTTAACCAATCATCAAGCTTTTACTCTCCCCAGGATGACACAGGGGTAGAAAAGTCGTTTCGGATCCATGATTTGTTCATCTTTATGAACGTGAGTCTGTCTACATTATCAGTGGAGAGCCGCGTGCGTTTATCTGTCAGCACACCACCAGCAGCGCTGAACACACGTTCAGACAGAACGCTGGCTGCGGGGCATGACAAGATCTCCAAGGCGTAAGTGGCTAGCTCCGGCCATTTATCCAGATTGGAAGCCCAAAAAGAGCAAGGGTCCAGTGACACAGTCGTGGCTTCAATGTTTACTTGGAGATACTCCTGTACCATCGTCTCTAGGCGTTGACTATGTGTCAGACTTCTTGTCTCCTGTGGCCTTGCAAAGGATGGGCTAAAAAAGTGGTGAAATGATTCCGCAAAATTGATGTTACCAGCAGATACTGTGGTTCTGTTACGGTTTGAGTGCTGAACACTTGACGGTCCCACGGTTGGCAAGTTGGAACTGTGAGATTCACTACGTGCACCACTGGTATTTTGTGGAAAAGCACATGTAAGATTCTGCAACAGTCTCTGCTGATACTCCTGCATGCGTGCATCCCTTTCTATGGCAGGAATAATTTCTGCAAATTTACTTTTGTACCGGGGATCTAACAGTGTGGCAACCCAGTAGTCAGGATTATTTCTAATTCTCACAATTCGAGGGTCATGTTGCAGGTAGTGCAGCAAGAAGGCACTCATGTGTGTTGCGCATCCAGGAGCACCAAGTCCCTGTTGTGTTGGTGGCGAGGTAACAATCATGCTTCCTTCCTCTGTCCTCTCCCCCCAACCTCGCACAACAGAAATGTGATCAAGGTCTCCCTCATCTGATGAGTCTTCCATCAGTTCGTCCTCCACTTCTTCCTGGGCTCCTGCACCTTCCTCACTAGTTTGGCTGCTACCATGCGCCCTGGTAAAATCATCTCCCCCACCCTCACATGCCTGCCGCCTTGGTGCTGCCGACCGTCTGGACCTTGCAGATGTTAGCCCTTCCGCATACAACTCCTCCTCCTCTACTTCCTCCACCTCCTCTTGTGCCACCACCTGACTCCGAATTCTGTTTAACATGTGCTCCAGCATGTAAATCACCGGAATAGTCATGCTGATAATGGCATCGTCAGCACTAAACATCTTCGTCGCCATTTCAAAACTGTGCAGAAGGGTGCATAGGTCCCTGATCTGAGACCACTCCTCCAGCGTGATTTGCCCCACCTCTGAATCTCGTTGGCCCAGGCTATACGTCAGAACGTATTGCACCAGGGCTTGTCGGTGCTGCCACAGTCGCTGCAACATGTGCAGAGTTGAATTCCACCGGGTAGGCACATCGCATTTTAGCCGGTGAAGTGGCAGGCCCAACGACTTCTGTAGAGATGTAAGTCGCTGAGCTGCGGGATGCGAACGGCGGAAGTGAGCACACAGCGACCGTGCCCTCTGCAGAAGGCCATCTAGTCTGGGATAGTGGGCTAAAAATTGCTGGACAACCAGGTTCAACACGTGAGCCATACAAGGCACGTGTGTGACATTGCCCCGGCGAAGGGCCGCACCCAGGTTTGCAGCATTGTCGCACACGGCCTTCCCTGGTTTCAGGTCCAGTGGAGACAACCATTCATGAAATTGGTTCTCCAGAGCTGACCACAACTCCTCAGCTGTGTGACTCACATTTCCCAGACATTTCAATGTAAAAACCGCCTGATGACGTTGAGCCCTACTGCCAGCATAGTAAGGAGGTGTGCAGGATCCCTTCTGCGCAGTTAGAAAGCTTGTGGCATGACCAGACAGGCTTTGGGTGCAGGTGGAAGACCGAGAGGAGGTTGAGGAGGCAGAAGCAGTGGAGGAACTTTGACATAAAGAGGATTGACGCACAACTCGTGGGGACGGCAAGACTTGGACAGCAGCCCCTTGTCCTGCTGTCACCATAGTTACCCAGTGCCCAGTCAGCGACATGTAACGCCCCTGTCCATGCCTACTCGTCCAAGTGTCTGTGGTGAAATGCACCCTGTCACACACAGAGTTTCTCAAAGAAGCGGTGATGTTGTGTGCGACATGCTGGTGGAGCGCAGGCACACCTTTCTTTGAGAAGTAGTGCCGACTGGGCATCTGGTACTGGGGCACTGCGACGGACATAAGGTCTCGAAAATCCTCTGTGTCCACCAGGCGGAAAGGCAGCATTTCTGTAGCCAAGAGCTTGCAGATGGTGAAATTCAACCTCTTAGCTTTCTCATGGCTAGGAGGAAATGGTCTATTACTTGTCCACATCTGAGGGACCGAGGGCTGGCTATTGTGCTTAGACGGGGTTGATAAGGGTGTCCCCGGCAAACTGCCGGTCTGTGAGGAAGATGCAGGCGGACATGTTAGGTTGCCTTGATCCAAAGGTGGTGCTATCGATGTCGGACAGCGCTCAAGACCAGCTGGTGTTACCACCTCCAAAGAAAATGATGACCTGCCAATCACGCTGGCTGTTGCGGGTAAAGAGGTGGCAGGTCTGCGCCCCAAAACAGGTGTGACTGCTGTCCCCCCAGTCACAGAGGATGAAGAGGCCGCGGATGCACAAGATATGGCAGACGGTGGTTGGCCCGGCCGGCTAGGCCGCATTGTAGCACACTGAGCTTCCCACTGCAACTTATGCTTCATGTCCATGTGCCGGTTCATGCATGAAGTACTCAAACTATGTATTTTTTGGCCTCTACTTAGCTTTTGCTGACAAATGTTACAGATAACACGAGTTGGGTCATCTTTATCGATCTGAAAAAATGCCCAGGCTATGCAAGGCTTAGCACCCATGCGACCTGAAGAGCCACCACGACTTGTGGTGAGAGGCAGAGTTGTGTTTGAGGATGCAGTTGTTGACGTGCTTCCAGTACTACGTCTCTGTCCAGGAAGGCGCAACCTGACCTCGTCGTCACTAGCATCTTCCTCCACCTCCTCTGCTGATCTCATCTCTTGGCTGACTGTGGGTTGACAGTAAGTGGGATCTCCGACCTCATCATCATCACCCTGTGCGTTATCACACCCGTCGTCCTCAGAGCCAACCTGTTCCTGCCCTGACAAAAAACTAAAGTTGTCGCTCCAATCAGGTATTTGAGTCTTATCATCGTCTTCCTCATTGTCTCCACCAACAGGAGTTACAGTTTGGGAATAAGGGTCTACATTATGGTCAGAACCTTCTGCGTCTGGTCCTGGATCCGACTCATAAAGATTCTGGGCATCAGTGCAGATCATTTCCTCGTCTGGATTCACAGAAGCGCTGGAGTCGACCTCTGATTCCCAGGCTATAGTATGAGTAAACAGCTCTGCAGACTCAACCATCTGTTCTACCTCATACTCAGACGGGCAGCTGGAGATTTGGGAGCTGTGGGGAAGCAAGTGCGATTTGGGTGACACCTTTGAGGACTGGAGTATTTGTGATGTTGAAGTTGATGTGGAGGAGAGCCCACTTAAAGGAGCACTTGATATCCGTTGAAGCACCTGCTGTTTTTGTGCCTCATCTGGAATTTGTAGCGATTGGCGTGGCCGTAAGAAAGGGATCTTATCACATTGTCCGCTAAAAGAAGTAGACATTTTAGTTTGGCTGGAAGATGGTCTTTCTTCTGCACCTACCCCACGGACACAACCTGTTTTCCCCTTCCCAACACGCCTATTCCCCTTTCCACCAGCAGCAGGCCTTTTTCCACTCATTTTGGTGGTTAACTAATTCACAACTCTGGAGTTGTTTGCACAAAAAAACAAAGGATGGTAACCGAGCAGAGCTTAGTGGCCAAACTGTGGTATTAGGCCAAAACTATTGGCTGGGTTAGATGCAGAAAAAAATTATTTTTAATTTGCAACCTGATGGAGGTCAGTATAGATGGACTAATAGACCAAGTCCCACACACCGCTAGAAGCCCAAATATTTTTTCAGAGCTAGATGCAGAAAATTTTTTTATTCAATTTGCAACCTGATGGAGGTCAGTATAGATGGACTAATAGACCAAGTCCCACACACTGCTAGAAGCCCAAATATTTTTTCAGAGCTAGATGCAGAAAAAAATTATTTTTAATTTGCAACCTGATGGAGGTCAGTATAGATGGACTAATAGACCAAGTCCCACACACCACTAGAAGCCCAAATATTTTTTCAGAGCTAGATGCAGAAAAAAATTATATTCAATTTGCAACCTGCTGGAGGTCAGTATAGAAGGACTAATAGAACAAGTCCCACACACTGCTAGAAGCCCAAATATTTTTTCAGAGCTAAATGAAGAAAAAAATTATTTTTAATTTGCAACCTGATGGAGGTCAGTATAGATGGACTAATAGACCAAGTCCCACACACCGCTAGAAGCCCAAATATTTTTTCAGAGCTAGATGCAGAAAATTTTTTTATTCAATTTGCAACCTGATGGAGGTCAGTATAGATGGACTAATAGACCAAGTCCCACACACTGCTAGAAGCCCAAATATTTTTTCAGAGCTAGATGCAGAAAAAAATTATTTTTAATTTGCAACCTGATGGAGGTCAGTATAGATGGACTAATAGACCAAGTCCCACACACCACTAGAAGCCCAAATATTTTTTCAGAGCTAGATGCAGAAAAAAATTATATTCAATTTGCAACCTGCTGGAGGTCAGTATAGATGGACTAATAGAACAAGTCCCACACACTGCTAGAAGCCCAAATATTTTTTCAGAGCTAAATGAAGAAAAAAATTATTTTTAATTTGCAACCTGATGGAGGTCAGTATAGATGGACTAATAGAACAAGTCCCACACGCTGCTAGAAGCCCAAATATTTTTTCAGAGATAAATGAAGAAAAAAATTATTTTTAATTTGCAACCTGATGGAGGTCAGTATAGATGGACTAATAGACCAAGTCCCACACACTGCTAGAAGCCCAAATATTTTTTCAGAGCTAGATGCAGAAAAAAATTATTTTTAATTTGCAACCTGATGGAGGTCAGTATAGATGGACTAATAGAATGATGCTATGCCCAAAAGATTTTACTTCACTAGGTGCAGTAAAAAAATTGGTATTCTATACACAGGTGGTATATCTTGCAACACAGATAGGCTACTCCACTGACTAACACACTCTGCAATAGGCCAAAAAGGATTAGCTTTGCTAGATTCAGCCAAATGCTGTGAAAAAAACTTGCACAGCACTGGCACAGACCTGCCTGGCAAAAACTGATAGGAACTGATGTAACCTAGTCCTGAAAAGGACTCCAATTACAATTAGTCTTTACTCCCACAATCTATCTATTTAAGAGCACAGACCTGCTTGATAAAAGTCGCAGGAAATGCTGTAACCTAGTCCTTAAAAGGACTGCAATCACAACTATTCCCTACTCCCAAGCTATCTGTATATTTGTGCGAAAATTGGCTTGAAATTAACAAGGTATAGCGCACACAGCAACAGCGGTGCCGTCTAACACGCAGCTGCAGCAGTGAGAAAATGGTGGCGACGGGGAAAATGGCTTGGTCTTATAGGGCAAGGACATGTGACATACACTGCCAATCACACATGCCCTTGCTTGTGTGAAAAAAAGCACTTCGCTCCGTGTGTGCGCTGCTGATAGGCTGACAGATTGCACCTCCCCACTGCAAATGCGGGAAAGAGAAAAAAAAATGGAGATCTTCATTGTTCCTGCAGAGATCCATCCCCTGCCCCTCCCCCCGCCCCGCTGTACACTCAAACTGCGTATTAACATTAATTTTCATCATTACTGAGAAAAAATCCAGTTATGATTTTGGTGCACGAACAGTTATCGAACATAACCTCGAACAGCCGAATTTTTCTCAAATTGTTCGTGTTCGCCGACCGGCTCGAACACCGCCCAAAACAGCTCGAATTTGAGATAGGCGAACAGTTCGAGTAGAACAACGCTCATCTCTACTTAACAGTGGTTTCCTAGCAGCTATTTTACCATGAAGGCCTGCTGCACAAAATCTCCTCTTAACAGTTGTTGAAGAGATGTGTCTGCTGCTAGAACTCTGTGTGGCATTGACCTGGTCTCTAATCTGACCTGCTGTTAACCTGCGATTTCTGAGGCTGGTGACTCGGATAAACATCCTCAGAAGCAGAGGTGACTCTTGGTCTTCCTTTCCTGGGGCGGTCCTCATGTGAGCCATATTCTTTGTAGCGCTTGATGGTTTTTGCAACTGCACTTGGGGTCACTTTCAAAGTTTGCCCAATTTTTCAGACTGACTGACCTCCATTTCTTAAAGTAATGATGGCCACTCATTTTTCTTTACTTAGCTGCTTTTTTCTTGCCATAATACAAATTCTAACAGTCTATTCAGTAGGACTATCAGCTGTGTATCCACCAGACTTCTGCACAACACAACTGATGGTCCCAACCCCATTTATAAGGCAAGAAATCCCACTTATTAAACCTGACAGGGCACACCTGTGAAGTGAAAACCATTTCCGGTGACTACCTCTTGAAGCTCATCAAGAGAATGCCAAGAGTGTGCAAAGCAGTCATCAAAGCAAAAGGTGGCTACTTTGAAGAACCTAAAATATAAGACATATTTTCAGTTGTTTCACACTTTTTTGTTAAGTATATAATTCCACATCTGTTAATTCATAGTTTTGATGCCTTCAGTGTGAATGTACAATTTTCAAAGTCATGAAAATAGAGAAAAATCTTTAAATGAGGTGTGTCCAAACTTTTGGTCTGTACTGTATAACCATCAGATCACAAAGTAATTTCTTCCTATCACACATTGATGGAACGCCATTATCAAGATACCAGTTCCAAGCTATATTTAATAAATGCATAACATCGGCAGGGAACCACCCTAAAGATTATGGAACACACTCATTCCGCATAGGCGCGGCCATGGAAGCAGCAAGAGCAGGACTGTCACAAACAGAAGTTCAGAGGATAGGGAGATGGCAATCCACGTGTTTGGCGACATATATAAGGCCGGACTTGTTATCCTAACGTGATTTGTTTCTTTTACAGGTGACGCTAAGCCAACAGCGTGGGTGATAGGCCAGATTGGGTGATTGGGCAGAAAAAAGGGCGAAAGTCCGCCCAGGCGGGAGGAAATTAGAGTTTCATAACACATATTTGAACTGGAGAGGTATTAGAGGCCTGCAATGGCCACAGGTACTAATAGAGGTAATCAAGGTAGGGAGAGAGGCAAGAGGTCCGGTAATCTTAGTTATACAGGCTGGGGGAAACGACCTAGGTTATCACAAGAGCACATAACTAATGGCAATAATGAAACTAGACACTGAGCGCTTCAGAGAATTTTTCACAAAAATAGTCAGATTGTGCCGAGCGCGGTATGGCAAGGTGCCCGAGACATCACGGCCATCGAACGGACAAGGCGGATAATAAATATTTGGATGCCAAAATTTATAAGAGACAGAGGCGGAAAACTGGAAGGAGATAAAGCAGGCCTCATACGGCCCAACTGTGTTCACTTAATGGATATTGGACTGGACATATTCCTGTCAGGAGTCGACTCCAGGATGGAGTGGAACAAGCATTATGAGTGATGGATGGGGGTCAGAGTCCTGCATATGAGTACGCAGGATCCTCCGTGGCCTGGAAATAGAAAGGACATGTTGGAGAGTTACACTTGTTGGCCAACTTGCCGTTGTGGAGACTGGAGACACAGGGCATGCTGCAACAAGCTGAATTATTTTAGAAATAAAATGCCTTTCTAATGTAATGAGTATAAACAGTTAATAAAGCTGTGACCGATCCTCACCCATCCAGTTGTAAGAGTTACATGACTGTATTGTCAATGAAAGGGGGGCGTTAGGGGGCTGAGCGTCTGGGTTTGGTTGGGGGTCGCCACAGTCTGCCTAGGCTAGATGCAGTTAAAAATCATTATTAGATACACAGACGGTGCAGCTTGCTTCGCAGCTGGGTTACTACGCTGACTAGCAGACACTGAAGCTTTGGAGCAGACCTCTGAGTAAACAGCTCTTCAGTCTCAACCATCTGTGTTACCCCAACCTATAGTGTATGTAGTTTCTTACGGTTAAAAGGGAGGGGGGAGACCCAACCCACCTGTAATTGACGATGCCAACGTCATATAAAACACAGCAATTGGACTCCAAAAAGAGTCTCCATTTTTTCCAAAAATTTGGGGCAACACACTACTTAAGTGGCATCAATTGCCCCAGAATTGCTTAAAACGGTTGGTGAGGTGATTTTAACAAATCCTCAAGTTTTTACTCTCCCCAGGATGACACAGGGGTAGAAAAGTCCTTGCGGATCCATGATTTGTTCATCTTTATGAACGTGAGTCTGTCTACATTGTCAGTGGACAGCCGCGTGCGCTTATCTGTCAGCACACCAGCAGCAGCGCTGAACACACGTTCGGAGAGAACAAAAATTATTATTAATTTGAAAGCTGGTGGAGCTTAGTATAGATGGCCTAATAGAAAGAGTACCACACACTGCTACTATGCCCAAAATTATTTTCCAGACAATATGCAGCTAAAAATTATTATTAATTTGAAAGCTGGTGGAGCTTAGTATAGATGGCCTAATACAATGAGCACCACACACTGCTACAGGCCCAAAATTATTTTCCGGGCTAGATGCCGCTAAAAATTAGTATTAATTTGAAAGCTTAAAACGGTTGGTGATGTGATTTTAACAAATCCTCAAGCTTTTACTCTCCCCAGGATGACACAGGGGTAGAAAAGTCCTTGCGGATCCATGATTTGTTCATCTTTATGAACGTGAGTCTGTCTACATTGTCAGTGGACAGCCGCATGCGCTTATCTGTCAGCGCACCACCAGCAGCGCTGAACACACGTTCAGAGAGAACGCTGGCTGCGGGGCATGACAAGATCTCCAAGGCGTGAGTGGCGAGCTCCGGCCATTTATCCAGAAGCCCAAAAAGAGCAAGGGTCCAGTGACACAGTCATGGCTTTGATGTTCACTTGGAGATACTCCTGTACCATCGTCTCTAGGTGTTGACTATGTGTCAGACTTCTTGTCTCCTGTGGCCTTGCAGAGGATGGGCTAAAAAAGTGGTGAAAGGATTCCGCAAAATTGCTGTTACCAGCAGATACTGTGTTTCAGTTACAGTTTGAGTGCTGAACACTCGACAGTCCCACGGTTGGCAAGTTAGTACTGTGAGATTCACTACGTGCACCACTGGTGTTTTGTGGAAAAGCACATGTAAGATTCTGCAACAGTCTCTGCTGATACTCCTGCATGCGTGAATCCCTTTCTATGGCAGGAATTATTTCTGCAAATTTACTTTTGTTCCGGGGATCTAAGAGTGTGGCTACCCAGTAGTCAGGATTATTTTGAATTCTGACAATTCGAGGGCCATGTTGCAGGTAGTGCAGCAAGAAGCCACTCATGTGTCTTGCGCATCCAGGAGCACCGAGTCCCTGTTGTGTTGGTGGCGAGGTAAGAATCATTCCTCCTTCCTCTGCCCTCTCCCCCCAACCTCGCACAACAGAAATGTGATCAAGGTCTCCCTCATCTGATGAGTCTTCCATCAGTTCGTCCTCCACTTCTTCCTGGGCTCCTGCACCTTCCTCACTAGTTTGGCTGCTACCATGTGCCCTGGTTAATCCCTCTCCCCCACCCTCCCATGCCTGCCGCCTTGGTGTTGCCGACCGTCTGGACCTTGCAGATGTTAGCCCTTCCGCATACAACTCCTCCTCCTCTACTTCCTCCACCTCCTCTTGTCCCACCACCTGACTCCGAATTCTGTTTAACATGTGCTCCAGCATGTAAATCACCGGAATAGTCATGCTGATAATGGCATCGTCAGCACTAAACATCTTCGTCGCCATTTCAAAACTGTGCAGAAGGGTGCATAGGTCCCTGATCTGAGACCACTCCTCCAGCGTGCTTTGCCCCACCTCTGGATCTCGTTGGCCCAGGCTATCAGTCAGAACGTATTGCACAAGGGCTTGTCAGTGCTGCCACAGTCTCTGAAACATGTGCAGAGTTGAATTCCACCGTGTTGGCACATCGCATTTTAGCCAGTGAAGTGGCAGGCCCAACGACTTCTGTAGAGATGTAAGTCGCTGAGCTGCGGAATGCGAACGGCGGAAGTGAGCACACAGCGACCGTGCCTTCTGCAGAAGGCCATCTAGTCCGGGCTAGTGGGCTAAAAATTGCTGGAAAAACAGGTTCAACACGTGAGCCATACAAGGCACATGTGTGACATTGCCCTGGTGAAGGGCCGCACCCAAGTTTGCAGCATTGTCGCACACGGCCTTCCCTGGTTGCAGGTCCAGTGGAGACAACCATTCATGAAACTGGTTCTCCAGAGCTGACCACAACTCCTCAGCTGTGTGACTCACATTTCCCAGACATTTCAAAGTAAAAACCGCCTGATGACGTTGAGCCCTGCTGCCAGCATAGTAAGGAGGTGTGCAGGATCCCTTCTGCACAGTTAGAAAGCTTGTGGCATGACCAGACAGGCTTTGGGTGCAGGTGGAGGACCGAGAGGAGGTTGAGGAGGCAGAAGCAGTGGAGGAACTTTGACATAAAGAGGATTGACGCACAACTCGTGGGGATGGCAAGACTTGGACAGCAGCCCTTTGTCCTGCTGTCACCATAGTTACCCAGTGCCCAGTCAGCGACATGTAACGCCCCTGTCCATGCCTACTCATCCAAGTGTCTGCGGTGAAATGCACCCTGTCACACACAGAGTTTCTCAAAGACGTGGTGATGTTGTGTGCGACATGCTGGTGGAGCGCAGGCACACCTTTCTTTGAGAAGTAGTGCCGACTGGGCATCTGGTACTGGGGCACTGCGACGGACATAAGGTCTCGAAAATCCTCTGTGTCCACCAGGTGGAAAGGCAGCATTTCTGTAGCCAAGAGCTTGCAGATGGTGAAATTCAACCTCTTAGCTTTCTCATGGTTAGGAGGAAATAGTCTTTTACTTGTCCACATCTGAGGGACCGACGGCTGGCTGTTGTGCTTAGACGGGGTTGATAAGGGTGTCCCCGGCATACTGACGGTCTGTGAGGAAGATGCAGGCGAAAAAGTTAGGTTGCCTTGATCCAAAGGTGGTGCTCTCCTTGTCGGAGAGCGCTCAACACCAGCTGGTGTTTCCACTTCCAAATGAAATGATCACCTGCCAATCACAATGGCTGTTGGGGGTAAAGAGGTGGCAGGTCTGCGTCTCAAAACAGGTGTGACTGCTGTCCCCCCAGTCACAGAGGATGAAGAGGCCGCGGATGCACAAGATGGGGCAGTCGGTGGTTGGCCCGGCCCGCTAGGCCGCATTGTAGCACAGTGAGCTTCCCACTGCAACTTATGCTTCATATCCATGTGACGGTTCATGCATGAAGTACTCAAACTATGGATTTTTTGGCCTCTACTTAGCTTTTCATGACAAATGTTACAGATAACATGAGTTGGGTCATCCTTATCGATCTGAATAAATGCCCAGCCTATGCAAGGCTTAGAACCAATGCGACCTGAAGAGCTACCACGACTTGTGGTCAGAGGCAGAGTTGTGTTTGAGGATGCAGTTGTTGACATGCTTCCAGTACTACGTCTCTGTCCAAGAAGGTGCAACCTGACCTCGTCGTCACTAGCATCCTCCTCCACCTCCTCTGCTGACCTCATCGACTGGCTGAATGTGGGTTGACAGTAAGTGGGATCTGCAACCTCGTCATCATCACCCTGTGTGATCTCACACCCGTCGTCCTCAGAGCCAACCTCTTCCTGCCCTGACAAAAAACTCAAGTTGTCACTCCAATCAGGTATTTGAGTCTCATCATCGTCTTCCTCATTGTCTCCACCAACATGAGTTACAGTTAGGGAATGAGGGTCTACATTATGCTCAGAACCTTCTTCATCTGGTCCTGGATCCGACTCATAAAGATTCTGGGCATCAGTGCAGATCATTTCCTCGTCTGGATTCACAGAAGCTCTGGAGCCGACCTCTGATTCCCAGGCTATAGTACGAGTAAACAGCTCTGCAGACTCAACCATCTGTTCTACCCCATACTCAGACGGGCAGCTGGAGACTTGGGAGCTGTGAGGAAGCAAGTGCGGTTGGGGTGACACCTCTGAGGACTGGAGTATTTGTGATGTTGAAGTTGAGGTGGAGGAGAGCCCACTTGAAGAAGCACTTGATATCCGTTGAAGCAACTGCTGTTTTGGTGCCTCATCTGGAATTTGTAGCGATGGGCGTGGCCGTAAGAAAGGGATCTTATCACATTGTCCACTAAAAGAAGTAGACATCTTAGTTTGGCTATAAGATGGTCTTTCTTCTGCAGATGTTACTGTTGCTTTAACACCTACCCCTTGGAAACAACCTTTTTTTCTCTTCCCAACATGCCTATTCCCCTTTCCACCAGCAGCAGACCTTTTGCCACTCATTTTGGTGGTTAATTAATTGACAACTCTGGAGTTGTTTGCACAAAAAACGATGGATGGAAACCGAGCAGAGCTGAGTGGCCAAATTGTGGTAGTAGTCCAAAAGGATTGGCTGGGTTAGAAGCAGTAAAACAATTATTAGATACACAGGTGGTGGAGTTTGGTATAGATGGCCTGATAGAATGAGTACCACACACTGCTAATATGCCCAAAATTATTTTCCAGGCAAGATGCAGCTAAAAATTATTAGGAATTTGAAATCTGGTGGAGCTTAGTATAGATGGCCTAATAGAATGAGTACCACACACTGCTAATATGCCCAAAATTATTTTCCAGGCAAGATGCAGCTAAAAATTATTATTAATTTGAAAGCTGGTGGAGCTTGGTATAGATGGCCTAATACAATGAGTACCACACACTGCTACTAAGCCCAAAATTATTTTCCGGGCTAGATGCAGCTAAAAAGTATTATTAATTTCAAAGCTGATGGAGCTTGGTATAAATGGCCTAATAGATTGAGTACCACACACTGCTACAGGCCCAAAAGGTTTTACTTGGCTAGGTACAGTAAAAAAAAGTGTATTACATACACAGGTGGTGTAGCTTGCAACACAGATATGCTACTCCACTGACTAACACACACTACAAGAGGCCCAAAAGGATTTGCTTAGCTAGATTTAGCCAAATGCTGTGAAAAACACTTGTACAGCACTAAAACAGACCTACCTGGCAAAAAGTGATAGGAACTGATATAATCTAGAGCTCAAAAGGGCTGGAATTACAACTAGTCACTACTCCCAATCTATGTGTCGATTTAAGAGCACAGATCTGCCTGCTAAAAGTGCTAGGAACTGCTGTAACCTAGCCCTCAAAAGGACTGCAATTACAAACTAGTCCCTACTTCCTAAACCTTTCTGTCTATTTAAGAGAAAATTTGCTTGCAATTCAGTTACTCAATATAGTGCTAACAGTAGCAGCAGTGCCGTCTAACACGCAGCTGCAGCAGTGAGAAAATGGTGGCGACGGGGAAAATGGCTGGGTCTTATAGGGCAAGGACATGTGACATACACAGCCAATAACACATGCCCTTGCTTGTGTGAAAAAAAGCACTTCGCTCTGTGTGTGCACTGCTGATAGGCTGACAGACTGCACCTCCCTGCTGTAAATGCGGGAAAGAGAAAAAAAAATGGAGATCTTCATTATTTTTGCAGAGATCCATCCCATGCCCCTCCCCCCGCCCCGCTGTACACTCAAACTGTGTATTAACATTGATTATTAGCATTACTGTGAAAAAATCCAGTTACGATTTGGGTGCACGAACAGTCATCGAACATAACCTCGAACAGCCGGATTTTTTTCAAATCGTTCGGGTTCGTCGAACGGCTCGAACACCGCCCAAAACAGCTCGAATTTGAGATTGGCGAACAGTTCGATTCGAACACCGCTCATCTCTACTGCAGTGCTTCCAGCTTGCGACTGATGTAGTCATTTCGGAAATGGAGGCTGAAGAGAAGGAGGAGGAGGTGCAGGAGCTGTAGAATGTGGGGGCAACCCTGATTGACCCAGGGCCCACAATCCTCGGCGTCGGGAGAACGTGTTCCGTCCCAAGGTCCTATTGGGTCCCAGCTTCCACTTTATTAACCCAGTGTGCCTTCAGCGAGATGTACCATCCCTGCCCACAAGCACTTGTCCACGTGTCCAGTAACTACGTTTTTGAAGTCACGTCTAATGTTGTGGGACACGTGCTCGTGTAATGCGGGAACGGCACACCGAAAGAAATAGTGGTGGCTGGGGACCGAGTACTGAGGGACGGCCACCGCCGTTAGGTCGCGGAAAGCTTCCGTTTCCACGAGCCTAAAAGGCAACATTTTGAGCACAAGTATTTGCGAAATGTGTGAATTTAGTAGTGTGGCCTGTGGGGCATTGACTGCGTATTTGCACTTGTGTTCCAAATACTGGGGTAGGGACAACTGAACTCTGTGCTGGGACAAGGACATGGACGTGCTTGCTGATGGTGCTAGTTGAGAGTGCGCAACGACAGGTGCAGGGCCGGATGCATCTTGGCATGCGCCATGGACAGGGGATTGGCGTGCCCCAGAGCAGCGGAACAAGCAGTGGTGTCACCCGCAGACACTGTTGCTGGACCCTGGGGTTCGGCCCACTTAGTCGGGTGCTTTGCTGCCATGTGCCTGATCATGCTGGTGGTGTTCAGGCTGGTAGTTCTGCTACTCCTGCTGATGCTGGCCTGGCAGGTAGTGCAAATGGTCTTTTTGGGGTTATCTGCAGAGTCTTTAAAAAATAACCAGACGCGGGAAGACCTAACAGTTGTACTGGCAACTTCTGTCGTGTTGGCGTTACGAGGCACGCTTTCCCGCCTTGTGTCTGCGGCCACTACACTGCTTCTTTCTGCCTGTTGTGGTGCTACGCCTCCCTCCCCATGTGTGCTGCTGTCCTCGCTCTGTATGTCTCCCTACCAGGTTTGGTCAGTTACTATATCATCCACCACCTTGTCTTTCACTTCCGCACCCTGGTCCTCCTTCTGACTTTCTGGCAATTGTGTCTCTTCATCATCATCATCCACCTCTTGCAACAGTAATTGCACTTTCCCACCATCGCCTTCGTGTGACCGTGGCTGCTCCAATATTTGGGCATTGCTACATGCGTTCTCCTCTTGACTCGCTTGAAGCTGGCTGGGTGAGAGGCCCGAATCTACAAATGGAAAAGTGAGAAGGTCTTCTGAGTGTTCAAGTTTGGGATCAGTTGTCTCTGGGCACTCGGCATGGTGGGAGGAAGGAGGATCAGGGTGAGGAATATGCAGTCCAGACTCACGGCTACTGAGACTTGACCGTGTGGAAGACAGGGTGGTGGAGGTGGTGGCTATGTAACTGGAAGCATTATCTGGTATCCAACCAATAACCTTTTAACACTGCTCTGTGTTCAATAGTGGTGTTCTGTGGTCCCCTAGTAATTGGGACAGGAAAGTCGAACGACAAGATGTGGATGTTTGTTGTGGTACAATTTCAGCTTGCCCACGGCCATGTCCTCGGCCTCTGCATGCACCATCATGTTTACTTCTCCGTCCCTTGCCATGCACCTTGCCCATTTTTAATTGAGGACAATATTTTCCACTTTCATGAGAAATGGCTGACTTTGGAATGCAGTTATATGTGATACGTCTGACAGAGAACCACAGCTTTAAATAGCAGGCCTGTAATTTGCTAATACTATCCTTCACAGACACCTAGTGTTAATATCTTGACCGTCACACTGCAACGGAATGAAAGTGGAACAAATATCTGATTTTGGAACACTCTTATAGGTGTTATGTTTGATAGAGAACCACGGTTTTAAATAGCAAGCCTGTAATTTGCTAATACTATCCTTCACAGACACCTAGTGTGAATAGCTTGACCGACACACTGCAACGGAATGAAAATGGAAGAAATGTCTGATTTTGGAACACTCTTATAGGTGTTATGTTTGATAGAGAACCACGGTTTTAAATAGCAGCCCTGAAATTTGCTAATACTATCCTTCACAGACACATAGTGTTAATAGCTTGACAGACACACTGCAACACAATGAAAATGGAAGAAATGTCTGATTTTGGAACACTCTTATAGGTGTTATGTCTGATAGAGAGCCACGGTTTTAAATAGCAGGCCTGTAATTTACTAATACTATTCTTCACAGACACCTAGTGTGAATAGCTTGACTAACACACTGCAACAGAATGGAAAAGGAGGTCAATATTTTCCACGTTCAGTTTAAATTTCTGGATTTTTATCTCTGAAATATGGAACAGATCTGGCTTTATTCTGCAGTGATAACAAGCAAATGAAGCAGAAAAATTGTGTACTCTGGATTGTTTTTTAAGCAAATAACCAGGATTAAGATCAAAAAAATTTTTTTCCCTGGCCCTTGATATCTGGGGCTATGTCTACAAATATCTGTAAAAACAGCAGCAGCAGGAACGCTCAATGGACCCTCTTGCACTATATGCACTGCAGTCTGCCACCTACACTGCCTGCCTGCCTAACTCCTGCTATCACCACTGAATATATGCAGCTGGATTAGTCCTCAGAAGGACTGTTAGTTTAGTTGGATAGATATATATGTTGTGAAATACCTATTCTAAGTATGAAGAAGCAAATCTCTCCCTGACGCAGCAGCAGCTCTCTCTACTCTACCAGAGTGGTTCCAGAGTAGACTGTGACAAGCATGGCGGTGCCCGGTCTTATATACACCTGATGATGCTGTGTGGCCAGCCAATCACTGTAATGCCCACAACCAACATGGCTACTGCATTACAGTGCATGGCAGGCAATCACCGCGTGTTCATTGTCTCTCTAAAGAGCTCCAAACATGCAGGAAGGGGACCCGAGTTCCCGTCCGAGCAACCCGGAAATACTCGTCGAGCGCCGAGCTCGTCGAGTACAGTGATGCTCGGGCGAGTACCGAGCAGTGCCGAGCATGTTCGGTCATCACTAGTCTTTACCAAGCTCTCATTGTTCACAGGGTATTAATGCAGACTAACCTAAAGATATTGTCCCCAGAGAAACCTGTGAGCATCACCCCTTTGTTAAAGAACATAATAATTAGTAGAAAAAAACTGAAAAAAATCAAAGATAGGGCCCCAATCAACTTCAGGAAACCACAAAAATGGACCCCTTAAATGTAACTTTTATTAAATAAGTTAAAAACAAAAAACTCTAAAAAACATATTATTGGATGTATATACAAATACACATATATCACAGCATGATACACAAAATATATAATAATTGTAAAAAATGGTCTAAAAGGGAAACAAGCAACAATTATTAGTGTATAATATGTAGGGACTATATAACACTAGAATTCCCTAATGAATTCTCTGCCAGCGGAGGTTGACACCCTAAGTTGTGCAATTTGGCACCCCACACCTTGGTGGCTAGTCTTTGGAACCCTAGTACACCCCTACAGGACGATGATATATTTATAGCATGCCATATGACCCCCTGATGAACCCAAGAGTCCCTGGGGGGAAACGTGTCGGGATTTGAGAGACTATGAGAGTGGTTCCTTATTTGAGATGCCTACCATGGTTGGTGTTATCTCTATTCAGAGACTATGATCAATTTTCGTTTTGCATGTATTTACACTCCTGTGAAAAATTAAAGCATCAATATTTCCAAATTCACTTTGAAATGGAAACAATGGTCGGATTGAAACAAAATTTTGCATGGCTGTAGGCCAGACCCTGAATTTCATGATATGGAAATTTTTTTGCTGTTTTGAAATCAATTCTAGGAGCTGCAACCTCTACACACCCCAAATTGGAAAGTGGCTAGAACAATTCCATAAAAGTTGACTTTTCTCTGAAACTGTCAAATGGATCGGTTTGAAAATCTCGTCACACATGGTTAATTGCCTATCATTTGTGATCCTGACAAGTTCAACCACCTACTATAAAAACTACCCCTCTGGTGCACCCCTAAACTCAAACCCTCTTTAATTTTTCACAGGAGTATATATGATTTGAATGGATTTATATGATTTACATCTAAGATTATACATGATGCCTCCCTTGTTGGTGTTGTTTCTATCTGTAGATTAAGATCAGTTGTCTGTATGAATTTTTATGAATTGCATTTTTTTATATATGGGCTGATATTGTCAGATACATTGTATTTCTAGTTTATTGAATAATCCTATACTACCTGTGCTGCACTTTATCAGTTGGGATGGCTAATGAAGACAATATGTTGGTTGGTTTTGGCAGTTTTTTGTAAAATTGCCCCATCTTTGTCTCCTTGATAATATCTTTTACAAACAGGGGACCGAATTAACAATTGATATTTTGATGATTACATGCAAATTTGATTACTATGTATAAATTCTGCACACACCCAGGATCGTGCATCTAACACTACCTGTGCTGCACTTATGTTAGGGGTTTATTAGGGTTATTTCTGTCCTTCAGAGCATCTAGCCATTGGACCTCTCGTACCCTCTTTCTGAGTCAAAACTAAAAGGCTGAGTCCTTGCTGGTCTTCTTCCTCTTGTAATTCAAAATGCCTTCTAAATTCCCAGCCACCTTTACTTCCCCACTAATTGCTCCCTGTTGGTAAGAATTAGGTTCAAGATGGCAGATCAAAATGGTATAGCTGTTTTCTTCATTCTTAATGCACTGGAAAGCAGCAGCAAGGCAGCACATGTTTTTTACATTCAATGTTAGATTGAGACAGTGTGTTTTCTTGTTACAAGCTATTAAATTGTCACAATTGGCCTCCTTTGTTTTCAGCGAGCATGTTGGTAAGGAAGAATCAGAGTGTATTATGGAATATACAGTAGAATACATCAGTCATGTCAAGGTTATGTTATTTCTGACAGCAACGCCATCAGTTTGAGTCAGGAAGCAAAATGATCTTCCTGATCATAAATGGCTGAGACTATTTGTGGAACCGGGTTGTCATCTATTTCTATGGTTAGGTCACTCTGATAACCTTATTATTAGCATGGAAAGGCATGTAAGGGAAAGTATTTCTGCTTGTGGTGCTTAATCACAGCTTATTACTTATCCATCAGAGTTTAATCATTGAGATTCCCACAAATCATGAGAAGAGGTGTACTAAAATGCTCGGATACTAGGTGTTCAGGAGTTCTTATTGGAATGTTGTAATTGGAATTGGAATGCTCGAGTGCTCGGTCCGAGTAAAAAGCCCAATAGAAGTCTATGGGAAACTCAAGCTTTTTTCTGCCCCCCCCCCCCCCTCGGCGGCCTGCAGAGGGCCTAAAAATTGCCCAAATCGATGGAAACAGTGCCCAAATGGCATGGGAAAAGCATGGGGAAGACCCCTGGAAGCATTTCTGACTCCCAGGTCACTGCTGTCAACAATGTTGTCAGAGGTATTACGCCACTTTTACGGACTCACAATAAAACATACAAAAACGAAAATAAAATCAATATACAAAAACAAAAATGCTCCTCCACACCTTCGGCTATGTTCACACTTAGCTTTTTTTTATGTGTTTTTGCACTTTTGCATTGCTTTCAACCTAGACAAATGCATTCACTGGGAAATGTCATTTGAACATTTTACAACCTTATCTGGCCATGTGGTGTGTGACATGGGAACAGCAAGGGGAAGACCCCTGGAAGCATCTGACTCCCAGGGCACTACCTAAAACTGTAGTCATCTCATCAGACATGATCCTATATTGCTGCGGTAATAATACAGACATTTTTGGCAACGTGACAAATATTAAACTCCATTTAAAATGGACAAGGAAGTGGACGTTATGATGATGGTGATAGTGCATGCAGAGGCTGTGGGCAAGATGAAACTGTGCCTGCTGAGGGAGCACAACAAACACCCACGTCATGTCGAACTACCTTCCCGTCCCAATTTCTAGGGGGCTGCGGAACACTACTATTGAAGCCAGAGCAGTGTGAAAAAGTTGTTTGTTGGATAGAAGATAATGCTTCCAGTCAGTTTGCCACAACCACCACCCTGTGTTCCACATGGTCCAGTCTCAGTAGATGTGAGTCTGGATCACATTATTATTCTTACTTTATCGCCACTTATTCCATGGCACTTTACATGTGAAAAAGGGGTATACATTGCAAAAACAATTACATTTATCTTGAACAAAAATGTGACAGCGACTGGTACAGGAGAGGAGAAGACCCTGCCTGCCAGGGCTCAGTCTACAAGGCATGGGTGAGGATACAGTAGGTGAGGATAGAGCTGGTCTTGCAGCGGTAGGGTGGAGCGAGGGTTACTGTAGGTTGTACGCATGTCACAAGAGGTGGGTCTTCAGCTTCCTTTTAAAGGTTTCAACAGTAGGCGAGAGTCAGAAATGGTGGGGTAGAGCGTTCCAGAGAAGGGGGGATTCATGGGAGAAATCTTGTATGCGATTGTGGGAAGAGGAGATAAGAGGGGAGTAGAGAAGGAGATCTTGTGAGGATTGGAGGTTGAGCGCAGGTAAGTACCGGGAGACTAGATCACAGATGTATGGAGGAGACAGATTGTGGATAGCTTTGCATTCCAAGGTTAGGGTTTTGAACTGGAGTCTCTGGGTAATGGAGAGCCAGTGAAGGCATTGACAGAGAGGAGAGGCCAGGGAATAGCGAGGGGACAGGTGGATTAGTCAGGCAACAGAGTTTAGTATAGATTGGAGGAATGTTAGAGTATTAGAAGTTTTTGTAGATTCCTGGTTGAGGAATGTGCGGATCTGGGAGATTTTTTTTTACTTGGAATCAGCATTTTCCTTACCCTGATCCTCCTTCTTTCTACCATTCCGAGTGCCCTGAGACAACAGATCCCACACTTCGAAGAGCTGTTTTGTTCATCTTTCCATTAATAGATTCTGCCCTCTCACTCTGTCCGCTCGGAAGTGGAAAGAGGTTGGATATGTCGAGAGCACGTGACCAGAAGTGAGAGCGCGCGTGGGGTGTGAGCACGTGGGCTGTGGTGTGGCTGTGGTGAGCGGCGTGCGGCGAGGTCCGACTCGGCTCACGGCCCTCCGGCGAGGGAGCCAGGCGGAGGTGACCGAGTGGACCGGGTGGACCGGTAGGAGGCGACCGGAGGGACGAGCGCAAGAGAGCGCTGTGATAGCGTGCAGCGCCGGCCGGCGGAGGGCGCCAGGTGGTGGTGACCAGGAGGTGAGGAGGTGACCAGGAGGACCGGTAAGAGGCGACCGGAGGGGCGAGCGCACTGTGATAGCGTGCAGCGTCCCTAGAGGAGGTGAGTGAGGGGCAGGAGGCCGCGATAAGCGGCCCTACTGAACCCGAGTGTGTACTGTACTGTACTGTACAATTAATTATTTCTCCAGTCCATATTTATTGATCCCCAGTCCATAGTTAATTGACACACCGTCCATACTTAATTAATCCACCTGACCTACTTAGCTGATTCCCCCGTCCATACTTGTTACTTAATTGATCCCCCGTCCATACTTAACTGATCCCCCGCCAATATCTAATTGATACACTTGCACATCCCTAATTGATCCCCGTCCATACACCTATATATAAATAATTGTGTTTTGGACTTGTATATATATACTGACTGTATCCCCATATTTAGAATGACGTCCATGTTGGCCGGAGCCGTGCAGTGTACATCTTGCGCAATGTATGCATTCCGTGAGCAACTGCTCGAGGATCCATACTGCTGCGAGAGATGTGGGCATATCGTGCACTTGGAAGCCCAAATTCAGGATCTAAGTGCTCAGATAGCGATACTGAGGAGCATCGACAACATGGAACGGAGTTTGCTGCTCACCGAGCAGACACTCAATGGGTCAATACTGGGGGTGGAGCATAGAGGGGAAGTGCAGGCTGAACAGGCAGGGAGCTGGATAACAGTTAGGAGGGATAGAGGGAAGAAGTATAGGAAGGCTGGTTCAGAACCGGCATTATTGGAGCACGACAGATCCTCTGACCGCCGGGGGAGTGTATGCTCCAGTAATGATGGGGAGGGGGGAAGTGTAGGGCAGGCAAGACAGGTCCTGGTAGTGGGTGACTCTATTATTAGGGGGACAGACAGGGCAATCTGTCACAAAGACCGGGATCGCCGAACGGTGTGCTGCCTCCCTGGCGCTCGAGTCCGGCACATCGCGGATCGGGTTGACAGGTTACTGGGTGGGGCTGGCGAAGACCCAGCGGTCATGGTCCACATCGGCACCAATGACAAAGTGAGTGGTAGATGGAGGGTCCTTAAAAATGATTTCAGGGACCTAGGTAGGAAGCTTAGGGCAAGGACCTCCAAGGTAGTTTTCTCAGAAATACTACCAATCCCGCGAGCCACACAGGAGCGCCAACAGGAAGTTAGGGAGGTGAATAAGTGGCTAAATAGTTGGTGCAAGGCAGAAGGGTTTGGGTTCATGGAGAACTGGGCCGACTTCGCGGTCGGCTACAGGCTCTACCGTAGGGACGGGCTGCACCTCAATGGGGAGGGTGCAGCGGTGCTGGGGAAGAAGATGGCTAATAGGTTGGAGGAGTTTTTAAACTAGAGACGGGGGGGAAACCAAGGAGATAGGTGGGATGTGAGGCAAGCAAGGGGGAAGGGGAGAAGTGAATATAATGAGGGTGGAGAGGGGGGTGGGGATAGTACAGTTAGATCGTTAGAGAAGAATAGGATGCTAAATAACCCCAAAGTTTTATCTTGCATGCTGACCAACGCAAGAAGCCTGACAAATAAGGTGGATGAGCTGCGGGTGCTTATATCGGAGGAGAGGTATGACATCGTAGGTATAACAGAGACTTGGCTAGACGATAGCTATGACTGGGCTTAAATTTATTAGATTATAGTTTATTTAGAAGGGACCGGAAACAGGGGAAAGGCGGAGGAGTCTGCTTATATGTAAAGTCATGTCTAAAGCCCAGACTAAGGGAAGATATAGGAGAGGGAGAAGAGGGGGTCGAGTCCATGTGAGTAGAGATAGAGGGGGCAAAAAATAATAATAAAATATTACTGGGGGTCTGCTATAAGCCACCAAATATAACAGAGGAGAATGAGAATCTGCTATTAGGACAAATAGACAAAGTAGCAAAACATAATGAAGTGATTGTAATGGGGGATTTCAACTACCCGGATATTGACTGGGAAACAGAAACCTGTAGATCTCAGAAAGGAAAAAGGTTCTTGACAAATATTAAGGATAATTATCTCTCCCAAGTAGTGCAGGAACCAACGAGAGGGAAGGCTGTGTTGGACTTAATATTGACTAATAGGCCTGATAGAATAGCTGAGGTACAGATAGGGGGGCACCTAGGTAATAGCGATCATAATATTATCGATTTCAAAATGCCCTTCAGTAGGGTTATCAATAAGGGAGCAACAAAAACATTAAACTTTAGGAGGGCGAAGTTTGATCAGCTGAAAGAAAACCTTCAACTTATTGACTGGGACAAAGTTCTTAATCAAAGGAATACGAATAGTAAATGGGAAACCTTCAAAAGAATTCTGAATACTCAGTGCGAGAGATATATACCGTATGGGAATAAAAGGGCCCGAAATAAGAGGAAACCAATATGGTTGAACAAGAACGTAAAAGGGGCGTTAAATAGCAAAAAAGAGGCATTCAAGAGATTAAAACAGGAAAACAGTAAGGAGGCACTAATGTGTTACAGGGAAAAAACGAGAACCTGTAAAAAACAAATAAAAATAGCGAAGGAGGAAACAGAGAAACGTATTGCTAGGGAAAGTAGATCAAATCCCAAACTGTTCTTTACGTATATAAATAGTAAAAGGATTAAATCGGATAATATTGGACCGATAAAAAGTGAGGAAGGCAAAATCATAGAGAAAGATGAGGATAAAGCTAATCTATTAAATAATTTTTTTTCGACAACTTTCACAAAGGAAATAGAACTAACAGGAGAAATGAGAAGTGACAAGCTTAATCCTCCACTAAATATGACTAATCTAACCCAAGTTGAGGTACAGAAACGCCTCAGTAACATTAAAATAATCAAATCACCAGGACCTGATGGCATACACCCACGGGTACTAAGGGAACTAAGTAATGTGATAGACAGACCGTTATATCTTATATTTAAGGACTCTGTTGAGACTGGGTCTGTACCACTTGATTGGCGACAGGCGAATGTAGTGCCAATATTCAAACAGGGAGCAAAAAGTGACGCCGGAAACTATCGGCCGGTGAGTCTGATGTCCGTTGTGGGCAAAATTTTTGAAAGCTTCATTAAAGAGGCAATTACGGAGCATCTTGATGCTAATAATCTTTTAATCCCGAACCAACATGGATTTATGAGGAATCGCTCCTGCCAAACAAACCTGATTGACTTCTACGAGGAGGTTAGCTCTCGACTAGATCAGGGGGAACCAGTGGATGTCATGTATCTCGACTTTTCAAAAGTGTTCGATAGCGTGCCACATAATAGGTTGGTATACAAAATGAGAATGATGGGGCTGGGGGAAAATGTCTGCAAGTGGGTAGCAAACTGGCTAAGGGATAGAAGGCAGAGGGTGGTTATAAATGGAATATACTCAGATTGGGTAAGCGTCACTAGTGGGGTACCACAGGGGTCTGTACTAGGCCCAATGTTATTTAATATCTTTATTAACGACATAGTCAACGGGATAAATAGTAAAATATCAATATTTGCAGATGACACAAAGTTATGTAAAACAATTAATACAAAAGAGGACAGTGCAGACCTACAGAGGGATTTGGATAAGCTGGGTAGGTGGAGCATTAAATGGCAAATGAAGTTTAACGAGGAGAAATGTAAGGTCATACATATGGGAAGGAAAAATGGAAGTCACCAGTACTCACTGAATGGGAAATCATTGGGGAATTCAGAGATGGAGAAGGACTTGGGCATCTTGATTGATAGCAAACTAAATTGGAGTGCCCAAAGTCAGGCCGCTGCTGTAAGGGCAAACAGGGTAATGGGATGTATCAGAAGAGGTATAGCTGCAAAGGATGAGAACATTGTTCTTCCACTGTACAAAGCACTGGTCAGACCACACTTGGAATACTGTGCTCAGTTATGGGCCCCAATATATAGAAAGGATATAAATGAGCTTGAAAAGGTACAAAGGAGGGCAACAAAATTAATAAAGGGAATGGAGGGACTACAATACCCAGAGAGGTTGGCAAAACTAGGACTATTCAGCCTGGAAAATAGAAAGTTGAGGTGGGACATAATAAATGTGTACAAATATGTTAGGGGACAGTATAGAGATCTTGCCCGGGATTTGTTCAAAAGGAGGGATATTACGGTAACAAGAGGGCATTCACTAAGACTGGAAGAGAAAAGGTTTCAGCACCAGCATAGGAAGGGGTTCTTTACGGTAAGAGCAGTGAGAATATGGAATTCACTGAGTGAGGAGACGGTAATGTCGGATTCACTACACCTGTTCAAGCGGGGACTGGATGCATTTCTAGATACCAGGCAGATTTCAGCGTATACTTAAAAATAAAATAAAATAGTAGGTTGATACAGGGATTTATTCTGACTGCTGGTTTCAGAGTCGGGAGGGAATTTTTCCTCAGGTGAAGATTGGCTAAATCATTTGGGGTTTTTGCCCTCCTCTGGATCAACTTTAGCAATTACAGAACTAACAGGACGAACTTGATGGACGCAAGTCTTTATTCGGCTTTACAAACTATGTTACTATGTTACTATGTGGTTTGAAAGAGAGATTAAGAGTCCAGGGTTACCCCAAGAGCTGTTTACTTTTCCATCGATAAATTTGGGCGTCTCGACCGGCCAGCTTCGAGCAGGGCAACAGAAAATCACATGTAGCTATTTGAAGAGCCATGGTCACCCGAAGGTGATGGTGGGAAAGTGCAAATACTGTCGCAAGTAGTGATGAGCAAGAACTAAATTGCTCGGGTACTCATTGCTCGGGTCGAGCACATTGGAATACTCGGGTGCTCAACCCGAGCAACGAGCCCAAAGTAAGTCTATGGGAAACTCGAGCATTTTTCATGTGGCTCCCCCGGCGGTCTGCAGAGGGCCTAAAAATTGCCCAAATTGATGGGAGCAGTGCTCCAATGACATGGGAACAGCATGGGGAAGACTCCTGGAAGCATCTCTGACTCCCAGATCACTGCTGTCAACAACATTGTCAGAGTATTACGCCACTTTTACGGACTCACAATAAAACATACAAAAACGAAACCAAAAAGGATTTTCCTGGGAAATATGTTAAGGAACATCCTTTCCAGGGTAATGACTTGTATATAAGGCAAAATAAATAACCAAAGAGAAAAATACTCCTCCACACCTTGGGCTATGTTCACACGTAGCGTTTTTGATGCGTTTTTGCACTTTTGCATTGCTTTCAACCAAGACAAATGCATTCACCAGGAAATGTAATTTTAACATTTTACAACCTTATCTTCCCATTTGGTGTGTGACACATCATCAGACACATGCATACGTGCTGAAAAGACATGGGAACAGCATGGGGAAGACCTCTGTAAGCATCTCTGACTCCCAGGTCACTGCCTAAAAGTGTGCCCATCATAAATGATCCTTGGCGCATGCGAAAATGCCTCCCGCCATGCACCTGTCATTGCAGACTTGCAACAATCACCATCCACGTCCTTGTCCCAGTGCAGCGTTCAGTTGTCCTTACCCCATTCCTTTAAATGCAAGCGCAAGTATGCAGCCAGCCACCCACCAACCCACAGGCTGCAATACTATACTGCCAAATTTTTGACAGCTGCTTTCACTTGAAATGTGGGCTTTTAGGCTCATGGAGGCAGAAGCTTTTCATAACCTCATGCCGGCGGTGGCCGGGTGTCCATACTCGGTCCCCAGCCGCCACTGTTTCTCCCGGTATCGTCTCTGCCTTCCACAAGCACAGGTCCCACAACATTACCCGTGCCCTCCCCAGTGCACTTACAGGGAAGGACCGCCTAACCACAAACACGTAGACAGGTGAATATGGCCAGGGATGGTACGGAGCCAGTCCACAGCTTTTTTTGCTGAGTTGTATTTCACCACAGCCATATTCTTTAGCTTGGTGAAAGGACTTGGGAAACCATATCTACCCAGCTGTCATTTCTCCCAGGAAGTCCTCTAAAGCTGCTTTCACTTGAAATGTGGCCTTTTAGGCCTCGTGGAGGCGGAAGCTTTTCATAACCTCATGTCAGCGGCGGCCGGGTGTCCATACTTGGTCGCAAGCGGCCACTGTTTCTCCCGGTATCGTCTCCACCTTCCACAAGCACGGGTCCCACAACATTACCCGTGCCCTCCCCAGTGCACTTACTGGGAAGGACCGCCTAACCACAAACATGTGGACAGGTGAATGCGGCCAGGGAGGGTACGGAGCCAGTCCACAGCTTTTTTGCTGAGAGTTGTATTTCACCACAGCCATATTCTTTAGCTCGGTGAAAGGATTGGCATAGAGGGAAACCGTATCTACTGTGGGTGTCAATTCTCCCAGGAAGTCCTCTAAAGCAGCTTTTGCAGAAGCAATGGCAGCCTGTCCAACATCAACTCGCACTTCTCGGTGGTGCTTTGACACACAAACATCTTTCTTTGCGCATTTAAATTCATGACTAGAGATGAGCGGTGTTCGACTAGAACTGTTCGCCAATCTCAAATTCGAGCTGTTTTGGGCGGTGTTCGAGTTGTTCGACGAACCCGAACGATTTGCAAAAAATTCGGCTGTTCGAGGTTATGTTCGATAACTGTTCGTGCACCAAAAGCGTGTCCTGCATGTCTGGCGCTATTTAGAGCACCAATCATGCAGGGATTGTCTGCCACTCACTGTAATGCCACAGCCATGGTGGTTGTGGCATTACAGTGATTGCCCAAATCGATGGGAACAGTGCCAACAGTGAAACATGAAAAGCCCGCAATTCAGCAGCGGCATACACCGGTACCCGACAATTTAGAACCGAAAGAATAGAGCTTCACACATAGATTAGATAGATATAAACGTCAGCCACATATATACGAAGTACAGTGAAAGTGCTGCTTACTGTACTTGTCATTTAGCGTAAAGGATTTATCAAAAAAAATACTAGTGTTTTCATGCACTGTCTCTTTAAAAAAGCCGGCCGGCAATTCAGCATCTGTACCCGATAATTTAGAACAGACAGAATAGAGCTTCACACATAGATTAGATAGATAGAAACATGTCAGTCACATATATATGAAGTACAGTGATAGTGTTGGTTACTGTACTTGTCATTTAGTATTAAAATAAAGGATTTATTATTAAAAAAAATTGGCGTGAGGGGTTCCCCTTAATTTTAGGCTCTAGCGGAGGTTAAGCAGACGGCTGGGGCAGATGTTTGAAGCCTGGGAAGGGGGTAATACCCACGGAGCTTCCCAGGCTACTAATATCAGCCCCCAGCTGAATACATAGCCTTTACTAGCTATTAAAATGGGGGACCCCCCCAAAAAAATGACGTGGGGTCCCCCCTAATTTAATAGCTAGCAAAGGCTAGGCAGACAGCTGGGGGCTGATATTAATAGCCCAGGAAGGGAGCCATGAATATTGGCCCCCTCCCAGGCTAGAAACACCAGCCGTCAGCCGCCCCAGAAATGGCGCATTCATAGGATGCGCCAATTCTGGCACTTAGCCTCGCTCTTCCACGCTGCCCTGGTGCGGTGGCAGGGGGTAATAGGGTTGGGGTTGATGTCAGCTTATAATGCCAGCTGACATCAAGCCCAGGTTAGTAATGGAGAGGCGTCTATAAGACACCCCCATTACTAACCCCATAGTCAAAGTTAAAAAAAACACAAACACCCAGAATAAAGTCCTTTAATTGAAATAAAGACACAATCCTTTATTGTTCTAAATTAAACCATACTTACCGTCACGCCCATTCCAGCTGAAGCCAACGATCTCCTGCAATAAAAGAAAAATAATAAAGCAACCTCATCCTTACCTTTACATGGTTCCCACGACAGCTTCAGCTCTGCTACATCGAGATGACAGGCTGGACCGCAGCAGAACGCTGCCATCCAGCCTGTCATCCCGCAGACACTGAGAAGCGCAGGCTTGCTTGCGCTGCTCAGCGTCTCTCTGTGACGACATCCAGATGAGCCGAGTTCATGTCCAATGAACTCGGCTCACCTCATGCACGTCACTGACAGCGTGGGAAAATTCTCACGCTGAAGCGGTGAGTGCAGGAGAATTCTCCCACGCTGTCAGTGACATGCATAAGGTGAGCTCATGTCCAATGAACTCAGCTCACCTCCTGCACGTCACTGACAGCATGGGAGAATTCTCCTGCACTCAGCGCTTCAGCGTGAGAATTCTCCCACGCTGAAGCGCTGAGTGCAGGAGAATTTTCCCACGCTGTCAGTGACGTGCATAAGGTGAGCTCATGTCCAATGAACTCAGCTCACCTCCTGCACGTCACTGACCGCGTGGGAGAATTCTCCTGCACTCAGCGCTTCAGTGTGAGAATTCTCCCACGCTGAAGCGCTGAGTGCAGCAGAATTTTCCCACGCTGTCAGTGACGTGCATGAGGTGAGCGGAGTTCATTGGACATGAACTCGGCTCATCTGGATGCCCTCACAGAGAGACGCTGTGGAGCGCAAGCAAGCCTGCGCTTCTCAGTGTCTGCGGGATGACAGGCTGGATGGCAGCGTTCTGCTGCGGTCCAGCCTGTCATCTCGATGTAGCAGAGCTGAAGCTGTCATGGGAACCATGGAAAGGTAAGGATGATGTTGCTTTATTATTTTTCTTTTATTTCAGGAGATCGTTGGCTTCAGCTGGAATGGGCGTGATGGTAAGTATGGTTTAATTTAGAACAATAAAGAATTGTGTGTTTATTTCAATTAAAGGACTTTTTTCTGGGTGTTGTGTTTTTTTTAAATACTTTAGTAGAAATTCATGGTGGTCATGTCTAATATTGGCATGACCCCATGAATTTCGGGCTTAGGGCCAGCTGATAATGCCAAGCTGGCCCTAACCCCTTTATTACCCAGTGAGCCACCGCATCAGGGCCCTGGATGAGTTGGGTACAGCGCCAGAAGATGGCGCTTCTATGAACGCGCCATTTTCCGGGGTGGCTGCGGACTGCAATTTGCAGCGGGGGTGACCCAGAAAGCTTGGGCCTCCCTGCGCTGCGGATTCCAGCCCCCAGCTGCCTAGTTGTACCTTGCTGGACACAAAAACAGGGCGAAGCCCCACGTCAATTTTCTTTAAATTATATCATGAAATAATTAAGAAAAAAAGGGCTTCCCTATATTGTTGTGTCCGGCCAGGTACAAATAGGCAGCTGGTGGTTGGGGGCAGCCCGTTCCTGCCTGCTGCACCTGACTGGACACAAATATAGTGCGAAGCCCCACGTCAATTTTTTTTTAATTATTTCATGAATTTCCTGAAATAATTTAAAAAAATTGAAGTGGGGCTTCGCACTATATTTGTGTCCAGCCAGGTACAGCAGGCAGGAACGGGCTGCCCCCAACCACCAGCTGCCTATTTGTACCTGGCCGGACACAACAATATAGGGAAGCCCTTTTTTTCTTAATTATTTCATGAATTTCATGAAATAATTAAAAAAAATTGAAGTGGGGCTTCGCACTATATTTGTGTCCAGCCAGGTACAGCAGGCAGGAACGGGCTGCCCCCAACCACCAGCTGCCTATTTGTACCTGGCCGGACACAACAATATAGGGAAGGCCTTTTTTTCTTAATTATTTCATGAATTTCATGAAATAATTAAAAAAAAAATACGTGGGGCTTCGCCCTATTTTTGTGTCCAGCCAGGTACAACTAGGCAGCTGGGGGCTGGAATCCGCAGCGCAGGGAGGCCCAAGCTTTCTGGGCCCCCCCCCGCTGCAAATTGCAGTCCGCAGCCACCCCGGAAAATGGCGCGTTCATAGAAGCGCCATCTTCTGGCGCTTTACCCAACTCATCCAGGGCCCTGGTGCGGTGGCTCACTGGGTAATAAAGGGGTTAGGGCCAGCTTGGTATTATCAGCTGGCCCCAAGCCCAAAATTCATGGGGTCACGCCAGTATTAGACATGACCGCCATGAATTTCTAGTAAAGAATTTAAAAAAAACACAACACCCAGAATAAAGTCCTTTAATTGAAATAAAGACACAATTCTTTATTGTTCTAAATTAAACCATACTTACCATCACACCCATTCCAGCTGAAGCCAACGATCTCCTGCAATAAAAGAAAACTAATAAACCAACCTCATCCTTACCTTTCCATGGTTCCCACGACAGCTTCAGCTCTGCTACATCGAGATGACTGGCTGGACCGCAGCAGAACGCTGCCATTCAGCCTGTCATCCCGAAGACACTGAGAAGCGCAGGCATGCTTGCGCTCCTCAGTGTCTGGCTGTGACGGCATAAAGATGAGCGGAGGTCATGTCCAATGAACTCAGCTCACCTCATGCACGTCACTGACAGCGTGGGAAAATTCTCCTGCACTCAGCGCTTCAGCGTGAGAATTTTCCCACGCTGTCAGTGACGTGCATGAGGTGAGCCGAGTTCATTGGACATGAACTCGGCTCATCTGGATGTCGTCACAGAGAGACGCTGAGCAGCGCAAGCAAGCCTGCGCTTCTCAGTGTCTGCGGGATGACAGGCTGGATGGCAGCGTTCTGGGGCGGCTGACGGCTGGTGTTTCTAGCCTGGGAGGGGGCCAATATTCATGGCTCCCTTCCTGGGCTATTAATATCAGCCCCCAGCTGTCTGCCTAGCCTTTGCTAGCTATTAAATTAGGGGGGACCCCACGTCATTTTTTTTGGGGGGTCCCCCATTTTAATAGCTAGTAAAGGCTATGTATTCAGCTGGGGGCTGATATTAGTAGCCTGGGAAGCTCCGTGGGTATTACCCCCTTCCGAGGCTTCAAACATCTGCCCCAGCCGTCTGCTTAACCTCCGCTAGAGCCTAAAATTATGGGGGAACCCCACGCCAATTTTTATTTTAATAAATCCTTTATTTTAACACTAAATGACAAGTACAGTAACCAACACTGTCACTGTACTTATTATAAATGTGACTGACATGTTTCTATCTATCTAATCTATGTGTGATGCTCTATCTTTCTGTTCTAAATTGTCGGGTACCGCTGCTGAATTGCCGGCCGGCTTTTTTAAAGAGAGTGCATGAAAACACTATTATTTTTTTAAATAAATCCTTTACACTAAATGACAAGTACAGTAAGCAACACTGTCACTGTACTTATTATATATGTGACTGACATGTTTCTATCTATCTAATCTATGTGTGAAGCTCTATTCTTTCTGTTCTAAATTGTCGGGTACAGATGCTGAATTGCCGGCCGGCTTTTTTAAAGAGACGGTGCATGAAAACACTAATATTTTTTTTAATAAATCCTTTACACTAAATGACAAGTGCAGTAACCAACACTGTCACTGTGCTTCTTATATGTGTGACTGACATGTTTCTATCTATCTAATCTATGTGTGATGCTCTATTCCTTCTTATCTAAATTGTCGGGTACCGGTGTATGCCGCTGCTGAATTTGCCGGCCGGCTTTTTTAAAGAGAGTGTCTTCTGAGCAGTTTGTCAGCTTTTGGACACCTTTGCATGTGTTTTCTATGTGTTTCTATGTGTTTTTGTTTGCCTGCCATTGGTTTTAACGGTGTTCGACGGTGTTCTAAAGTGTTCGACGAACAGTTCGACGAACAGTTCCTCGAACATCCCGGTGTTCGACGAACCGAACCGAACCGAACACTACGGGGGTGGCTCAACACTATTCATGACTACAGAGTTGGGCAATGGCCTTATCTGCAATCCATTTTGAGAAATAACATGAATAAGCACGTCCGATACACATTAAAAAAACAGCCATAGAGTGTCTGGGAACCTTACCCCACACTTTTCTTAGCTAGGGCTGCTTCTCGGGTTGGACAGACTCACCAGAATACCGGAGATTCCTCCGGTGGGCCCTGGCTTCTCCTTCAGGAGAGTTCATAGTGCTGAGGTGAGGCCATGATGATGATAGAGGCCACCATCTGCTTAGCTTTCTGTTACTTGGAATGCAAGCGCAAGTATGCAGCCACCCACCCCCAGGCTGCAATACTAAACTGCCAGATTTATGGCAGCTGCTTGTGACGCGCCCCCTGGGCCTGTGCTGTGCAGGGGGATACCCGGAGCCAGATCGCTGGGGGTTGTAGTCTCAGTGTGGCGGTGACCCGGTCCGTGCCCAGGGCGGTCAAACCAGTGGCAGTCTTAAGTAATAACAATGTCCGACTACGCCACCTGTGGATTGCGGTCAGTGGGGACCGCCGCTGCGCTGCAGACCGCTGAGGCTGATGTAATTTGCGCAGCCGAGTATGGAATAACTCCCCACGGGAGAAGTATTGCCTCAGGGCAGCTAGTGTGGATGATGGGAGTGATGGTGTGAGCGTCCCAGTAGTAATGGTGCTGGTGCGGCGATGAAACACAGAGACGTGTGGTGCAGTTCAGGGTCTTTACTGATGGTATAAAGCTGACCCTCCCGGGAGTACTGGTTAGCAGTAGGGGTCTGGTCAGTCTGTGAGCAAGCAGGATCTCCCCTGGCCAGGTGGAGTTGTAGGCCTCCCCGACTATCTGCACTCTTTCCTGGCTACCTTGCTCTATGCGAGTAGAAGTAGCCCACGTCCCTGAGTACACCGTGTGGTGCTCACCCGTATGGCCGGTGACTTGGGGCCTTCCGTTAGCCTCCGCTTCACGATGGCGGTGCTGGTCCCTTGCTTGTGACCGTGCCTCCGGGCTTCTATGGCCAGAGGACATGGAATCCCCTGCCGGTTGGATTCTGCTGCTGGACCTGGATGTCCCCACAGCCTCGGACTCCGTGTCCGGGTTTAGTGTCTTCAGCGAAGGCGAGCTATCTAGCTTCCAGCCTCTGGCACTCGCTCCTGCTCCTACAGAGCTCCTGTTGTAACTCTCCCTGTGTCTGGAACTTCACTCCCTAATCCCGCCCCAGACCCAGTTTATAAGGGCAGATTCCTCCCCTCCCAGGTCTGGGTGGGCCGTGTTGCATGCTTAGGGCTCCTGACCAGAGAAACCTCCCACTTTCTCTCAGACATAATATTTCTATTACTGTGGCAACCAGACCCCAGGGGTGCTACATTCCCCCCTAGTAAATTTTAGTACTCCGGGACTAAACACATTTTTTTTTTTTTTAAGGAAACATAAATGCAGGGTATAACAATAACACAATAACATATTTACAAGAAGCTTTAGTTCTTTAAAGGTCACGCCTTAGGAAGCTTTAAGCGAAGTAGGGGACCTGTCCAAAGCAAACCCCTTGCGTTGGCCCTGGGCGTGGCTGCAAGGCTGAAGCTAGCTACTTTGGACCGCAAGGAGGCCACGCCAGACAGGTTTTCTCTTCCGCGGCCGTCTTCGCAAGAGGCACCAAGGTGCAACTATCTACAAGAATTGTTCTGGTTATCCAGTGTCCATAACCTGTTAGTCCAAAGAAATCTGCAGGGTAACTGAGAAACATAATTAATAACAGGCAACAAACATAAACCATAAACAGTTAAACAGATAAATTCACAGTGCATTAGTTTAGATTTTCCAGCGAGCGGGCATCTGACCTCTAGTGACTCTAGTGGACCTACGGAGCTCACTAACTGGTCCTGCACTACAGGGTGTAGGAGGTGTTATTGGTAAGCTGGGCAGCTGTCTGCGCACTCTTTGGCTCACTAGGGGCATGGCAGGCTCACTACTAGCAGAGGGTTGATTCTCCTGGTCTGCTGGTCTGGATTCTTCTGCCTCCTGGGCCGGCTGCTCTTCCAGCTCTACCTGGTCTTCTGTAGGCACTTGAGGGGCTGGCTGGAGAAAGGTGAGGACGGGCACCACGATAGCGTTGTTTACTTGTGTCCAGGACCGGGGAAAGTCTCCGAGTACGGTGCTGATCATTTCTTCCTTTTCCTCTACGGGTTGAGGGTCTTCCTGATCTTCATCCGTGCTTTGCAACTTCTCGGGGCACTTTTTCAGGTGGTCTCTGGAGACAGTGGCTGTGGTCTCTCCTCCATCCTTACTGATGACATACACCTTTGGATTATTGTGGCTTGAGGGCAGTACGGTGTACGGGTCCTTTTCCAACTGGTCGTCCAACTTATGGAGCCGCCTTTTTCTTTTCAAGACCTGCTCTCCAGGTACGAGGGGAACAGCGGGAGCATGTTGGTTATAAGTCCTCTCCTGCCTTTCTCTTGATTGACAGAGACTTCGCTCGACGCTCTCCTGTACTTTCCGGTACTGCTGCTGCCGTTCTGTATCCCAGTCTGTCTCTGGCGAGGTGTCCTCGGGTATCAGGACTCCCATATCCAGGTCAACAGGCAGCTTACCAGGTCTTGCTCGCATTAGGTAAGCCGGGGTACAGTTGGTGGAACCTACCGGGATGTGGTTATACAGGTCCATCAGATCGGGCAGTTTTTCAGGCCACAGACTGCGTTTTTCCAGGGGCAATGTTTTTAGCAGATCTATCACCACCTGGTTCATCTTCTTGCAGAGTCCATTGGTTTGGGGGTGATAGGGCATTGTTCTTATCTTCTTGCAGCCATACAGGTTGCAGAACTCCTGGAAGACCTCCGCTTCGAAGGCTGGTCCTTGGTCCATCAGCACTTGGTCCGGGTACCCGTGGGGGCGGCAGAAGTGCAGCTGGAAGGCTCTGGCTGCTGTCTGAGCCGTCAGGTCTTTGACAGGGACCACCACCAGGAACCGGGAGTAGTGATCCACGATGGTTAGGGCGTAGACATACCCGCTTCTGCTTGGAGCCAGTTTAACATGGTCCAGAGCGACCAGTTCCAGCGGCTTCCTGGTGATGATGGGCTGCAGGGGAGTTCTCTGGCTGGCACGGTCCCTTCTTCTTAGATTGCACGGGCCGCAGTCTCTACATCACCTCTCAATGGCTCCTCTCATGCCTATCCAGTAGAACCGTTCACGCAGCAGGAACTCCAGCTTCTTCCATCCGAAGTGCCCTGCCCCATTGTGGTAGGCCTCCAGCACCATAGCTGCGTCCCGTCTCGGTACCACAACCTGCCAGATCAGCTCATGTGTCCGGGAATTGACCATTCTGCGGCACAACTTCTCCTTGTAGATAAACAGTCTGATCTTTTCCGTCCACAGTTGCTTGGTCTCTTCCGGAGCGTCTGGGTCCAGGCGGGCGTCAGCCTGGGTCAGCATCTCCTTCACCAGATGGACTGCGGGGTCACTGTCTTGCGTCTCCGCCCAGTTGTAGTGGGGTAAGGGGTTGAACGTAGCGGATCGCTGGCCCATCACACGGTGGGAATACTGGGTAATCCCATGACGGTGAAACGCAGGGAGTTCGATCTCTTCCAGTTCTTCTGGATCTTCCCCTCCGTCTGGTAGGTTCGGCATCCTGGACAGGGCGTCCGCGTTGGTATTGGAGCGTCCTGCCCGGTACTTGATCGTGAACTCAAAATTGGACAGGCGGGCCATCCATCTCTGCTCCAGGGCACCCAGTCTTGCAGTGTCCAGGTGTGTCAACGGGTTGTTGTCCGTGTAGACGGTGAACCTGGGAGAGGCAAGGTAATGCTTAAAACGTTCGGTTACTGCCCACACCACTGCCAGGAACTCTAGCTTGAACGAGCTGTAATTCTCAGGGTTTCTTTCCATGGGTCGCAGTTTTCGGCTGGCGTAAGCAACTGCCCGTTCTCTCCCCTGCTGGATCTGGGACAGTACGGCTCCTAGCCCGATGTTGCTTGCATCCGTGTGGAGGATAAAGGGCTGGCTGTAATCAGGGTACGCCAGGATTTCATCCCCCGTGAGGGCCATCTTCAGCTGGCGGAAGGACTCCTCTTCCAGCTTTTCCCATTTGAAGGGTGGCTTCTGGTTTTTGGCCTTCCTGGACTGGCCTATCAGGAGGTCCTGCATAGGAGCTGCCTTCTTGGTAAAACCGGGAATGAATCTTCGGTAGTAGCCTACCAACCCGAGGAACTGCCGCACTTCCTTTATGCTGGATGGTCTTGGCCAGTCCTTAATCACGGTGATCTTGTCAGGGTCGGGGGCCACTCCGTCAGCACTCACCACGTGTCCCAGGTATTGTACCTTTGGCTTCAGTAGATGACACTTTGAGGGTTTTACCTTTAGGCCATAGTTTGCCAGGGCTTCAAACACTTCTGCCAGGTGTTCCAGATGGTCCTCATAGGTCTTGGAATAGACGATGACGTCGTCCAGGTATAATAGGACCGTCTCGAAGTTCCGGTGTCCCAGACAGCATTCCATCAACCTTTGGAAGGTTCCTGGTGCGTTGCAGAGCCCGAACGGCATACAGTTACATTCGCTGAGTCCCATCGGGGTGGTGAATGTGGTCTTCTCCCGGTCCGCCTCTGCTACAGGAACCTGCCAGTACCAGCTAGTGAGATCCAAAGTAGAGAAGAAGTTAGCAGATTTTAATGCAGCTAAGGACTCTTCTATCCTTGGTAACGGGTACGCATCTTTGTGTGTGATACGGTTGACCTTCCTGTAGTCTACACACATTCTCATGGTGTTGTCTTTCTTTTTCACTAAGACTAGTGGAGCTGCCCAGGGGCTACAGCTGTCCCTAATTACCCCAGCCTCCTTCATGTCTTTTAGCATCCCCTTGGCGTGCTGATAGTGTGCAGGGGGTACGGGTCGGTATCTCTCCTTTATGGGAGGATGGTCTCCCGTGGGGATGTGATGTTCTACCCCCTTTACTCGCCCGAAGTCTAGCGGGTGTTTACTAAACACTCTCGTACTCTTGGACCACCCGATAGACTCCCTGTTTTTGGTGTAAGGGAGTCAGTACCCAAATGCAGTTGCTGACACCAGTCCTCCATTGGTTTCTTAGAGCCGTTACCTTCCTCTGGTTGAGATGGAGGCAAGGGTTCCACGGCCTGTACAGAGTTCTGGTTGATGGTGAACAATTTGGCTAGCGTGGCATACCGGGGCAGGTATACTTCTCTCTCCCCGATATTTATGATGCGGACGGGCACCCTCCCATGGCGTACATCGACCACCCCCCGTGCTGTCAAAATGGTGGGCCTACTGTCTGAGTAGACGGGTTCTACCATTGCTTGGTAGTCTCTACCTCTTAGACCAATAGCTGCCCGGCACCAAATCATCATCTCACTTTTTGGGGGCATGGCAATAGGGAACGGGTCACACATTCTCACGCTACCTATCTCACCACCAGATAATTCCACTTGTTGCCGCTTCATCAGTGCCCGGATCTCTTTTTGGAGGACACGCTGCTGGCTGGAACTGGCGTTCTTGGCAACCTGTTGCAAAATAAGAATCACCTCTGCAAGACAGTTTTCGATTACATTAGTACCTAGGGTTATTTTTGGGTGACTCTCGCGACAATGATAAGTCCTTGTGCCGGCAGTTCAACCTTACCGACCTTGATGGTCACTTCCTTAAATCCTATCTGTGGCATGGGCTGACCATTGCTGGCGATAATGCTCAGGTCGTCATCTGGGTAGCGGGTTATGTCCGAGTCATTCCAGTACCGCTTGAAGAGCACGTACGGGATGGTGGTGACCTGTGACCCGGTGTCTAGTAGGGCACTCATAGGAATGCCATCCAGTACCACAGGCAAGACCGGAAGTCCCCCTACGTATTTGTCACGCCAGTTTGATGGGCCTGATGATCTTAAGCCTGGGGGTTGGCCCTCTACCCCAGGTTGTGCCCGTTTAAATGACAGTACCTTGCCATATGTCCGG
Organism: Phyllobates terribilis; assembly: GCF_046119375.1. Taxonomy (NCBI): domain Eukaryota; kingdom Metazoa; phylum Chordata; class Amphibia; order Anura; family Dendrobatidae; genus Phyllobates; species Phyllobates terribilis. The sequence goes on along the minus strand of NW_027362771.1, from coordinate 442,433,687 downwards.
GTTGATTGCAGCGGCGGCAGATGGGTCTTCCGTCCTCGTTGTATCTGTCGCTGGGTCTTCCTCTGGCCGGTGGGGTCCTCCTCAGTCGGCGCCACGGGACGTCCTCCGGTCCGGATGCCAGCTGGATCTTTCCTGGAGAAGAGACCTGTAAAGACTGCACAGTTCTGGTTAGCGCGGCAACGCTCTTAGTCAGCTCTTGGACCTGATGGTGCAGGTCTGTAGCCGGGTTATTGTTCAAAGCATGCGCATCAGCTCCCACAGGCCCTGCTGACAGGGACGCCGTGTCCTGGTGATAAGTGATAGCAGGGCGCCTGTGGGTCACAGCGCCATCTGGTGCCGGTTCTCGGAGCACCCGGATGGCTCTGTCCTTGAACTGTGCAAAGTCCAGGTCAGGGTCCTGTAAGGCCATTGCCCGCAACTGGGTTCGGTGGGCATTGCACAGTAGACCCTCAATAAATTGTTCGGTCAACAGCTTGTCTTCATTTCCCACGCTGTCAGGGTCTGCCTGCTTAATGGCTCTCAGGGCCTCTTGTAGGTTTAGAGCATAGTCTCTTATACTTTCATGTGCCCGCTGTTTGCACCCGTAAAATCTGAGATTTATTTCGGCTGAGGTTCGGGTATCAAATGTGTCTTTCAGCCGGGCTAGTATCTCTCTGACAGTCCTCTTCTTCCCAGGTGACCAGGACTTCACCTCCCTTTGGGCTGCCCCGATTAACTGGGCCACCAGGATGCTCACTTTTTGCTCTTCCGTGAGGGGGTATACCTGGAAGAGGCTATCCAGTCTTTCCCTAAAGTCACTTAGAGTATGTGACTCCTCTGAGTACTGGGGTAGCCAGGTTGCCCCCGGGATATAGGGCATGGTGAATGGCATGACCGCTGCAGTGGTTGCGCTGGCGGCCGGTGTGGCGGTGGAGCTCCCCTCGGTATCCGACATCCTTCTACCCCCCTAGTGGACCGTGGCCTACCTTGCTATGCTCTTCTTCCGTAGGCCGCGACTCCGCAGGCAATCGTTGGGGTCGAGGACCTGGCGTCGCACTCCGATGACGTCAGCGTCGCTCTTTCTCCCTTCCAGGACCTTGCGCAGCGTCAGTGCGTGGGGCGGAGCTTCGGATCTCGTGCGCTTTCAGCGTCCACGCCCCTCTTCTTCCCGTGCGGCGTCCCGAAGATGGCGTCCGAAGATGGGAAGCAGCTGCGGATGGCGGGAAGACGGCAGAAGACGGCGGGAAACGGTCCAAGATGGCGTCCGATGGCGGGAAACTTCACCACAGGTAAGTTTAAAAGTCTTTTTTCAGGCACGCAGTACCCAGTGGTTGCGGGCACGAAATCCTGCCGACTACGCTAAAGTTGACGCGCCCCCTGGGCCTGTGCTGTGCAGGGGGATACCCGGAGCCAGATCGCTGGGGGTTGTAGTCTCAGTGTGGCGGTGACCCGGTCCGTGCCCAGGGCGGTCAAACCAGTGGCAGTCTTAAGTAATAACAATGTCCGACTACGCCACCCGTGGATTGCGGTCAGTGGGGACCGCCGCTGCGCTGCAGACCGCTGAGGCTGATGTAATTTGCGCAGCCGAGTATGGAATAACTCCCCACGGGAGAAGTATTGCCTCAGGGCAGCTAGTGTGGATGATGGGAGTGATGGTGTGAGCGTCCCAGTAGTAATGGTGCTGGTGCGGCGATGAAACACAGAGACGTGTGGTGCAGTTCAGGGTCTTTACTGATGGTATAAAGCTGACCCTCCCGGGAGTACTGGTTAGCAGTAGGGGTCTGGTCAGTCTGTGAGCAAGCAGGATCTCCCCTGGCCAGGTGGAGTTGTAGGCCTCCCCGACTATCTGCACTCTTTCCTGGCTACCTTGCTCTATGCGGGTAGAAGTAGCCCACGTCCCTGAGTATACCGTGTGGTGCTCACCCGTATGGCCTGTGACTTGGGGCCTTCCGTTAGCCTCCGCTTCATGATGGCGGTGCTGGTCCCTTGCTTGTGACCGTGCATCCGGGCTTCTATGGCCAGAGGACATGGAATCCCCTGCCGGTTGGATTCTGCTGCTGGACCTGGATGTCCCCAAAGCCTCGGACTCCGTGTCCGGGTTTAGTGTCTTCAGCCAAGACGAGCTATCTAGCTTCCAGCCTCTGGCACTCGCTCCTGCTCCTACAGAGCTCCTGTTGTAACTCTCCCTGTGTCTGGAACTTCACTCCCTAATCCCGCCCCAGACCCAGTTTATAAGGGCAGATTCCTCCCCTCCCAGGTCTGGGTGGGCCGTGTTGCATGCTTAGGGCTCCTGACCAGAGAAACCTCCCACTTGCTCTCAGACATAATATTTCTATTACTGTGGCAACCAGACCCCTGGGGTGCCACACTTGCACTTGAAATGTGGCCTTTTAGGCTCATGGAGGCGGAAGCTTTTCACAACCTTATGCCTCGTGTCCATACTCGGTATCTAGCCGTCACTATTTCTTCCGGTGTTGTCTCCGCCTTCTACAAGCACGGGTCCCTGAACATTACTGCTGGTACTTTTCTGTGGGAATTTGCTTGCCTCCCACCAGCCTGTAATATTTCCAGTAAACTATGGTACGATGCCATGGTATTAGCACTGCCCCCAGTAACAGTAGCGAAGCCATCCCCAATTTCCTTCTCAGGAATTTTATTTGGAAGACTGAGTGGCTGCCCAAATACATTAGTTTCTCACAAAGGAGCTGAAGATAGAGTGGCAGTAGGTGCAAGTTTCTTGAGCCTGTTAGATATTAGAGGGTGAACGGCAGCACATTGGATCAGTGGTTAGCACTGAAGCCTTGCAGCGCTGGGATCCTGAGTTCAAATCCCAGCAAGGACAACATCTGCAAGGACTTTATATGTTCTCCCCATGTTTGCGTGGGTTTCCACCTCAGTAAAAAAGCAGCCATAGAGTGTCCGAGAACCTTCCCACACACTTTTCTTAGCCAGAACTGCTTCTCAGCAGGGTTGGACGGTCCCACCAGAGAATCCTTGTGTCCTGGAGAGGCTTCGGCCCCGAGGATAATTCCTGGGTGAAGGCTGAGGACGTCTCGGCCTCAAGGCTAATTAAGGCTTTTCACAGGAGATTTCCTGTTAAGGCTCGGCCTAGAGCATCCGGAAGATCCTCGTAAAAAGGGAGGTACTGTTAGAATCTATGTTGTTTTACTATCGGCCATCTTGTTGTGGTTTGCTGGCTTCTAGTCTTTTCCTCTGGTGCTGGTTGTCTTGGTCACGTGATCTCTTCACTCTTTAATACTCAGCACCTGTCTCCCATTCCCCGCTGGACATCAGTGTTGTTACGCTTGTGCACTGGCTACGTTGCCTTGTTAAGTTCTTTGTGCTTTGGACAATTGATATCCTGGGACTTCTTGAGCCACAAGTTTTGTTCCCTTTAATCTTCGTTTCTGCAACTAACTTTTCTGTTAGCAGGTCTCCTGTTTTTGCTCCCAGTCCTTAGATCTTTTAGGGACCCCATCCCCTTTCTACAGGTCTTTGTTTGAGTTCAGTGCAGGAGTTTTGGTGGGGCTATTCACAAGGAATAGGGCACCCACCTCAGCGTAGGGTTAAGCTGAGTCTCAGTGCAGGGACAGCTTTTCCCTCCTATTCCTTAGTTCTAAGTTGCAGAACATAACACTTGTAATGCAAGCGCGAGTATGCAGCCAACCACCCACCCACACACCGCAATACTGACCTACCACATTTCTGAACTGCTTGCTTGCACTTGAAATGTTGCCTTTTAGGCTCGTGGAGGCGGAATCTTTTCACAACCTCATGCCGGCGGCGGCCTGGTGTCCCCAGTCGTCACTATTTCTCCCAGTATCGTCTCTGCCTTCCACAAGTGCAGGTCCCAGAAAATTACCTGTGCCCTACCCAGTGCACTTACTGGGAAGGACCGCCTAACGACAAACACGTGGACAGGTGAATGTGGCCAGAGACGATACGGAGCTAGTCCACAGTAAAAAAGTAGCCATAGAGTGTCCGGGAACCTTCCCACACACTTTTCTTAGCCAGGGCTGCTTCTCGGCAGGGTTGGACGGGCCCACCAGAGAACCGGAGACTTCTCCAGTGGGCCCTGGCTTCTCCATCAGGAGAGTTCATAGTGCCGAGGTGAGGTCGTAATGATGATAGAGGCCACAATCTTCTTAGCTTGCTGCTGGTGCTTTTCTATTGGAATCAGCTTGGCTCCAACCAGCCTGAAAAATTTCCTGTGAACTATAGCACAACGTCATGGTATTAGGAGTGCCCCCAGTACCAGTTGCAAAGCCATCCACAATTTCCTTCTCAGGAATTTTATTTGGTAGACTGAGTGGCTGCCCAAATACATCAGTTTCTCACAAAGGAGCTGAAGATACTGAGTGGCAGTAGGTGCAAGTTTCTCCAGCATGTTAGATATCAGAGAGAGAGCAGAGAGGGCAGCACAGTGACTCGGTGATTAGCACTGAAGTCTTGCAGTGCTGGGGTCCAGGGTTCAAATCCCACCAAGGACAACATCTGCAAGGATTTTGTATCTTCTCCCCGAGTTTGCATGGGTTTCCTCCTCAGTAAAAAAAAGCAGCCATAGAGTGTCCAGGAACCTTCCCACACACTTTTCCTAGCCAGGGCGGCTTCTCGGTAGGGTTTTACAGGCCCACTAGAGAACCAGAGAATCCTCCGGTGGACCCTGGCTTCTTCTTCAGGAGAGTTCATAGTGCCGAGATGAGGTCGTGATGATGATAGAGGCCACCATCTGCTTAGTTTTTTATTACATGGAATGCAAGTGCAAGTATGCAGCCAGCCACTCAACCACCCACAGGCCGCAATACTAACCTGCCACTTTTCTGGACTGCTTGCACTTGAAATGTTGCCTTTTAGGCTCATGGAGGCGGAAGCTTTTCAAAACCTCATGGCGGTGACCGGGTGTCCATACTTGGTCCACAGCCGCCACCATTTCTCCAGGTATCATCTCCGCCTTCCAGAAGCGTGAGTCCCAGAACATTTAAGTGGGAAGGACCGCCTAACCACAAACACGTGGACAAGTGAATGTGGCCAGGGACGGTTCATCTCACTGACGCATTCCACTGGGTTAATAGTGTGGAAGCCAGGACCCAGTGGGACCCTGAGACGTAACACGTCCTCCCGATGCAGAGGATTGCGGGTAGTGTTGAGCATTCCGATACTGAATATCGGGTACCGGCCGATATTCGCGGTATCGGAATTCCGATACTTAATTCCGATACTTTTAGCATATCGTATACCGGAATCGGAAGTTCCCATAATGCAATGAGCCAGTTTCATTTTATTCAGCCAATGAGGATCCTAAGAAGTGTGGGTACACCCTGTTAGGCATGTAGGCATATTGACTAATGGCATGGCTGTGATTGGCTGCTGAAATGCTGCCATAATGCATTATAAAAGCTGCCGCTGCCATTTTGAGCTCACTCTGCTGTGAATTCAGTTAGGGATAGGACGCTGTTGTTCTGAGGGACAGTTTTAGCTACCTATTTGCTCTATTCTGCTTTACCCAAACTACTTTATAAATCGCTGTGCCTCACAGCGCTAGTGCACAGTTCTCTGTGCTGTTCACCGCTGTCTGCAAGGTCTGTGTGTGTGAGTGCAGCACACGCTGTAGTGTGTGCTTCAGCCAAGTCTGGTTGTAGTGCACTCAGTGTGCATCACTGCCTCATACATTATCCTTTTTTGCTAATTGATAATTTTTCCTGATTTCTCCTATTAGTGTGGTGGTTCCATCCGTATTCAGCTATATTGGTTCCAAACACACTATATAGGGGTAGATAGAGGAGCCTTTCGGCAGCATTGTGCCCTGCAGCCCCAGCCAGATTAGTATTAGCCTATTTTTTGTAGCCTCATCTATTGCATTGTAGGTTACCTTCCTGCATTGTAATAGCTACAAAAAGTTTGTGATACTATCGGTATTACATCTTTGGGCACATCCAGTGTCTTTTTGTGACAAAAAAAACCTAAATAAAGTTCACCAAACACTCCACTTTACAGTTGTGTAGGCCACATTAGCTCATATTAAAGTCTAGTCCACACTTTATAAAATTAGTGATTCTTATACCTGTTAGCTACTGTTCAGGAATAAGCACACTAAGCCCTTAGTACTTTCTGCCTATCTTTATCAGTCTACAAAGATGAAGAAGGCAGGGAGTAAGGCATGTGGTCGTGGTCGTGGTCGTGGGCATGGGTGTGGAGTTTCTGCAGGGAGAGGACGTGAGGATTCTGTGCCTGCAGGGAGAGGACGTGGAGATTCTGTGCCTGCTGCGGGCCCCAGTGACTCAGCATCCCCCAGTTTTACCAGGGAACAGTCCTTTTATGCGCAGCTTTGTAGGAGCTAGCCGTACCCCACTGCTGCGGGAGGACCAAATTGAACCCGTTGTCGGATGGATGGCAGCTAACGCATCGACTTCAATTAGTTCCAGATCCTCTCAGGTCCTGAGCACTGAAGAGCACCCATCTGTCTCTTCAACTGCCAAATTGCCCAGGCAGTCAGAAAGCCCTGGACAGGAGCCATCTCTACTTCTGTTCTCTGAATCTCTTGGCTTGGAAAGAGGGGGCCGACCAAGCAGAATTCAAGAATTTGAAGAAGAGGTAGTATGCAGTGATGCGCAACCGTTTTGTCTCTCTGAATCTGAAGAGGCGGGAGGGCCAGTGCCTATGGTCAGCAGCACACCTCAGTATGCATCTGATGATGAAACTCAGGTGCCACTTTCTGGTGCGTACTGTGCTGTCGAGTCTACCCAGGAGAAGCAGTTGTTTGAAGAGGGTGGTGTAGATGATTAGGTCCTTGACCCATCATGGCGTGAGGGACAGGAAGGTGGTGGGAGCAGCTCTGAGGAAAAGAACGGCCCAAAAAGGAGGGAGAGGGAGGGGGCAGACTTGGTTGCCCGTAGCCTCCACTTCGGCACCCATTAGGAGTAGTGTTGAGCCACCCCCGTAGTGTTCGAGTTCGGTTCGGTTCGTCGAACACCCGTGTGTTCGCCGAACTGTTCGTCGAACTGTTCGTCGAACACCTTCGAACACCGTTAAAACCAATGGCAGGCAAACAAAAACACATAGAAACACATAGAAAACACCTTCAAAGGTGTCCAAAAGCTGACAAACTGCTCAGAAGACACAACTAACACATGGAAAAGTGACAAGTACATATAGTCATGCGAAAATAAAAGAGGTGGAGGAGTAAAAGGAGGGGGAGACACAGATATAGGCATGTCATGCCCTTCTAAAATCCAAAAAGTGAGAAGCCGACACGGCCAGTCCGCTCCTGCCCGTGCCACCTCCGTGTCGCCGGGTTTGTGCCAGAGCCGCGGTGAACCCTGATGGCCAGCCCCCCTCTCCCAATACTGGTGCCTGTCCGCTGGTGGGTCGAGCGAGCCCCCCTGTGGTGGAGGCAGCTCTAAGCTTTTTAATTTAAATTGTCTCTCTAATTTGAATGAATACACTTTAAATCCATTTACAAGGATCTATTGGAGGGCAAGTCTCATGCCAGCAGCCGCGTAATTCCAGCTCCAGTAGCGTCCACTAAAGCTGCTGCAGTTAAAAAGCTTTAATAAGGATCGAGCTCGGCTGTCCACCGCAAGGCATCCTACTGCCAGTCCCAGCCCCTATGCCTTGGGGTGCCTCCTGATGCTCTTCACTGAGTATCCCATGGTCCCGAAGCATTTCCTTTGAAAAAATTAAGTGTCTAAACTACAGGTGGTGTAGCTTGCTTAACAGCCGGGATAATCCGCTGACTAGCAGACACTGCTACTAGGCACAAAGTATTTCCTGGGCTAGATGCAGTTAAAAATTTGTAATTAGATACTCTCGTTGGATGCTGAGAAAGCATTCCATAGAGTCTCCTGGCACGCCATATATGATTCTCTTAAAAAGCTTGGGGTAGGGGTCTAGGGGACCCTTTTATAGCCAAAATCACGGCCCTGTATCGCAATACGTCACCTAGGCTGAAGATAAATGGAACTGTAGCACCCTGAGGGCTCGGTTGCTACAGACGTATTGCACCTCACCCAGAGGTGTGATATCTCACTCTCAGGTAAGGATGGAGTGTGGATCAGGACCCGACACCTGCATGCATTACACCACATTGCCGTGGGGCAGGGCGACCAATATGCCCCTGAGATGGGCACGACAGTCCCTGTCCCTGGCTGGAGTGGGGGGAGGGAACACTGAGGAAGGGGAACCCTGTAGTGCAGGAGCAGGGAGGAAGCAGTTCCTGGGTGCATTGAGAAGGGAGTATAAAAGGTGGGCACCATCTTAGTTCAGTGCAGAGAAGTCTGAGCAAAAGTGGCAGGGAGCAGGGGCTCTGCATGAGCTCTGCTCCGGAGGCGGGCCTAGTAACAGAGGCCCAGGCCTGCAAGAGGGAGAAGGAAGGAAGAGGAGCGGAGAAGGCTCCAGGAACGAGGAATGAAGGGATCCCAGGGGTGCGGACGGGCGAGTCGCCACCGCACGCCCGAATCCACCTGCGTGGAGGGGTCAGGCCAAAGGGGGAGACCGGTCCCCGAACTAGTGGAGGCAGGAAACGACCCTCAGCTAGAAACCGGAGGCTCTGACATTTTATGTGGCGCAGCCCCTCGCTACACCCGCTAGGAAGGCACCACATAGGGTCAGGGAAACTGGCGCCAAGTTTACCAAGAGGAGGCCCGAGGCAGCCGGACAGAAGTGTTGGTAAGAAAGGCCAGACAAAGGACACACAAAGGGGGTCCTGTGAAGTGCTCCAAAGTTATCTGGGAGTTGTCTGAGCCCCTCACCTGGTGAGCACAGTACGACGTGGGCAGCCGTTACCTGCAGACGTGGTCTGGATAATAAGAACTGTGAGTAAAGGCCCTGGACTGCATCACTGACTCCGTGTCGTTACTGCTGCTGCCCTGCACCATCACCCCCATCCTCCGCATACACTGCCCTGAGGCTATACTCCTCCCGTGGGGAGTTATGCTACGCTCTGCTGCACCCACAACACCAGCCTCAGCGGTCTGCCCTGTAGCGGCGGTTCACTCTGACCGCAATCCACGGGTGGCGTAGTCGGACATTTAAACATCAAAACCACATAAAAAGTTCCGCCACTGGTTTGACCGCCCTGAGCCACGGAACCGGGTCGCCGCCACGAAGACTACAACCACCAGCATCCACCAAAAAGGGTCCGGCTCCGGGTGTCCCAAGGCCCAGGGGGTGCGTCAGAACATTTTCATCACCTTTCACAATCACCAATGGGACAAGGCAGGGATGTCCTCTGTCCCCTCTCTTATACATCCTAGTGACGGAGCACCTGCTCTCATCAATTCGCCATAACCCCAATATTAGGTGGATTGAGGTGGGAGGCACCGAGTACAAGTGCTCTCTATTTGCTGATGATGTCCTAGTATATATCACTCAATCACATATATCCATCCATGCTGTTATGGCTGAAATAGATCACTTTGTTACATGGTAAAATTTTAAAATCAATGCAGCGAAGTCTGAGGCCCTCGATGTCTCCCTCCCCAAATCCATATAGGATTCCATCCAGTCCAACTTTCCCTTTGCCTGGCCCTCACAGGGTATCAAATACTTAGGAATTCCTATTCATAGAGACCTCTCCCATCTATGTTATCTTAATTTTGGACCCTTTATTGAACAATTCCATACAGACCACGGTTGGCAAGTTAGAACTGTAAGATTCACTACGTGAACCGCTGGTGTTTTGTGGAAAAGCACATGTACACCGCGTTCCAAATTATTATGCAAAAAGTGTTTAGGAGTGATAAGGGAAGAATTTGTTTGTTTGTCAGTTAAACTCATTGATGGTGATGTGTGTCAGGGCTCTTTATATCACTGTAAGCAATTGCAGACACCTGTGCTAATTAGTTTGGCAGGTGTGTCCAATGAAAGGCAAGACTACTTAAGAAGGCTCTCTCACATTATTAAGCAGCCTACATTTTCTGCCAAAATGGGAAAGAAAAAGGATGTGTCGGCTGCTGAGAAGCAACAAATTGTGGAGTGTTTAGGTCAAGGCATGACTACAATCAACATTGTGCGATGATCAGGATGAAGTGTCTTGGCAATCAAGAAGTATGTAGCTGATTCACAGTACACACGTGTGCGTGCTGATAAGGGCAAATTGAGGACTCTTTCCTACAGGCAATTACGTCAGGTTGAAAGAGCAGTGGCAAAAAAGCCTTGTCATAGCAGCAGACAAGTTTTTGAAGCTGCTTGTGCCTCCAACGTCCCCCGAACAACAAGATGCAGGGTCCTTCAGAGGTTTGCAGCTGTGCATACGCCATCCTGTCGACCTCCTCTATCCACTTCACACAAGCAGAAACGGCTCCAGTGGGCCAAACATTACATGAAGACTGATTTCAAAACTGTTTTGTTCACGGATGAGTGCCGTGCAGCGCTCGATGGTCCAGATGGATGGAGTGGAGGATGGCTGGTTGATGGACACCCCACGCAAACACGGCTACAGCGCCAACAAGGAGGAGGTGGAGTAATGTTTTGGGCTGGAATCATGGGGAGAGAGATTGTCGGCCCCTTTAGGATCCCTGAAGGCGCTAAAGATGAACTCCATAATGTATGTGGATTTTCTCAAACAGCACTTCCTGCCATGGTTCAAGAAGAAGAACCGTGTATTTCACAGCAAGATCATTTTTCTGCATGATAATGCACCATCTCATGCTGCACATAAAACATCTGCATCTCTGGCTGATATGGGCATAAAAGGGGACAAACTTATGGTGTGACCCCCATGCTCCCCTGACCTCTACCCCATTCAGAACCTTTGGAGCATCATTAAAAGGAGTGTCTATGATGGCGGGAGGCAGTTCACATCTAAGCAACAGCTCTGGGAGGGTATTCTGTCCTCATGCAAAACAATTGAAGCAGAAACCATCCAAAACCTGACAAATTCAATGGACGAGAGAGTTCAGAAGCTCCTTTCGAACAAGGGGTCCTATGTGAAAATGTAACATCACCTAGAATAAAGTTTTGAGTTGAAAACTGTTTGATTTCAGTTTCTAACAACCTGCTAATGCTTATAATTTCAAAAATGACCATTTTTTTGGTCTTTATTAAAATGAAAAGGTTGATCGAAAAGTTTGGGGGATCTAAGAGTGTGACAACCCAGTAGTCATGATTACTTCGAATTCTGACAATATGAGGGTCATGCTGCAGGTAGTGCAGCAAGAAGGCACTTATGTGTCTTGCGCATCTCGGAGCCCCAAAATTATTTTCCGGGCTAGATGCAGCTAAAAATTATTTTTAATTTTAAATCTGGTGGAGCTTATTATAGATGGCCTAATAGGATCAGTGCTGCACACTGCTACAAAGCCCAAATTATTTTCCAGTCAAGATACAGATAAACATGATTAGTAATTTGAAAGCTTAAAACGTTTGGTAGGGTGATTTTAACCAATCATCAAGCTTTTACTCTCCCCAGGATGACACAGTGGTAGAAAAGTCGTTTCGGATCCATGATTTGTTCATCTTTATGAACGTGAGTCTGTCTACATTATCAATGGAGAGCCGCGTGCGCTTATCTGTCAGCACACCACCAGCAGCGCTGAACACACGTTCAGACAGAACGCTGGCTGCGGGGCATGACAAGATCTCCAAGGCGTAAGTGGCTAGCTCCGGCCATTTATCCAGATTGGAAGCCCAAAAAGAGCAAGGGTCCAGTGACACAGTCGTGGCTTCAATGTTTACTTGGAGATACTCCTGTACCATCGTCTCTAGGCGTTGACTATGTGTCCGACTTCTTGTCTCCTGTGGCCTTGCAAAGGATGGGCTAAAAAAGTGGTGAAATGATTCCGCAAAATTGATGTTACCAGCAGATACTGTGGTTCTGTTACGGTTTGAGTGCTGAACACTTGACGGTCCCACGGTTGGCAAGTTGGAACTGTGAGATTCACTACGTGCACCACTGGTATTTTGTGGAAAAGCACATGTAAGATTCTGCAACAGTCTCTGCTGATACTCCTGCATGCGTGCATCCCTTTCTATGGCAGGAATAATTTCTGCAAATTTACTTTTGTACCGGGGATCTAACAGTGTGGCAACCCAGTAGTCAGGATTATTTCTAATTCTCACAATTCGAGGGTCATGTTGCAGGTAGTGCAGCAAGAAGGCACTCATGTGTGTTGCGCATCCAGGAGCACCAAGTCCCTGTTGTGTTGGTGGCGAGGTAACAATCATGCTTCCTTCCTCTGTCCTCTCCCCCCAACCTCGCACAACAGAAATGTGATCAAGGTCTCCCTCATCTGATGAGTCTTCCATCAGTTCGTCCTCCACTTCTTCCTGGGCTCCTGCACCTTCCTCACTAGTTTGGCTGCTACCATGCGCCCTGGTAAAACCATCTCCCCCACCCTCACATGCCTGCCGCCTTGGTGCTGCCGACCTTCTGGACCTTGCAGATGTTAGCCCTTCCGCATACAACTCCTCCTCCTCTACTTCCTCCACCTCCTCTTGTGCCACCACCTGACTCCGAATTCTGTTTAACATGTGCTCCAGCATGTAAATCACCGGAATAGTCATGCTGATAATGGCATCGTCAGCACTAAACATCTTCGTCGCCATTTCAAAACTGTGCAGAAGGGTGCATAGGTCCCTGATCTGAGACCACTCCTCCAGCGTGATTTGCCCCACCTCTGAATCTCGTTGGCCCAGGCTATACGTCAGAACGTATTGCACCAGGGCTTGTCGGTGCTGCCACAGTCGCTGCAACATGTGCAGAGTTGAATTCCACCGGGTAGGCACATCGCATTTTAGCCGGTGAAGTGGCAGGCCCAACGACTTCTGTAGAGATGTAAGTCGCTGAGCTGCGGGATGCGAACGGCGGAAGTGAGCACACAGCGACCGTGCCCTCTGCAGAAGGCCATCTAGTCTGGGATAGTGGGCTAAAAATTGCTGGACAACCAGGTTCAACACGTGAGCCATACAAGGCACGTGTGTGACATTGCCCCGGCGAAGGGCCGCACCCAGGTTTGCAGCATTGTCGCACACGGCCTTCCCTGGTTTCAGGTCCAGTGGAGACAACCATTCATGAAATTGGTTCTCCAGAGCTGACCACAACTCCTCAGCTGTGTGACTCACATTTCCCAGACATTTCAATGTAAAAACCGCCTGATGACGTTGAGCCCTACTGCCAGCATAGTAAGGAGGTGTGCAGGATCCCTTCTGCGCAGTTAGAAAGCTTGTGGCATGACCAGACAGGCTTTGGGTGCAGGTGGAAGACCGAGAGGAGGTTGAGGAGGCAGAAGCAGTGGAGGAACTTTGACATAAAGAGGATTGACGCACAACTCGTGGGGACGGCAAGACTTGGACAGCAGCCCCTTGTCCTGCTGTCACCATAGTTACCCAGTGCCCAGTCAGCGACATGTAACGCCCCTGTCCATGCCTACTCGTCCAAGTGTCTGTGGTGAAATGCACCCTGTCACACACAGAGTTTCTCAAAGAAGCGGTGATGTTGTGTGCGACATGCTGGTGGAGCGCAGGCACACCTTTCTTTGAGAAGTAGTGCCGACTGGGCATCTGGTACTGGGGCACTGCGACGGACATAAGGTCTCGAAAATCCTCTGTGTCCACCAGGCGGAAAGGCAGCATTTCTGTAGCCAAGAGCTTGCAGATGGTGAAATTCAACCTCTTAGCTTTCTCATGGCTAGGAGGAAATGGTCTTTTACTTGTCCACATCTGAGGGACCGAGGGCTGGCTATTGTGCTTAGACGGGGTTGATAAGGGTGTCCCCGGCAAACTGCCGGTCTGTGAGGAAGATGCAGGCGGACATGTTAGGTTGCCTTCATCCAAAGGTGGTGCTATCGATGTCGGACAGCGCTCAACACCAGCTGGTGTTACCACCTCCAAAGAAAATGATGACCTGCCAATCACGCTGGCTGTTGCGGGTAAAGAGGTGGCAGGTCTGCGCCCCAAAACAGGTGTGACTGCTGTCCCCCCAGTCACAGAGGATGAAGAGGCCGCGGATGCACAAGATATGAAAAAAAAAAACAGGCAATGTGAACTGAGGTCTAAGATGGTAGACATGCAAGAAATAGGAGCATGTTCACACTAGCAAAAAAGAAACAAAACATACAAAAGACAAAAGACAAAAATATATCTCATACCCTACCATCATTATATATAAATGTAAAGCAAGGTTGCATAATAAATATAGGGTACTTAGTGAACTATTTTTGATCAAAAAAAGTATACAAGCCGTCCCACCAGCGGCAAGGTGACCCTAAATTGGGACGGTACCTATACTGCCTATATTAAAAACCTTACTGTATATCAAAGTTGAAGTAATGCATATAAAAGGGTAGACAAATAGGACCGGGTCCCAACTCCAGACCACCCAGGCCCGTGGTAAGCTACATATATACCAGTCAGCTCAACAAAGGGGATGCCACACCCTTAAATTGCACAGAATGCAAACAAGACAAAAAACCAGGCAATGTGAACTGAGGTCTAAGATGGTAGACATGCAAGAAATAGGAGCATGTTCACACTAGCAAAAAAGAAACAAAACCTACAAAAGACAAAAATATATCTCATACCCTACCATCATTATATATAAATGTAAAGCAAAGTTGCATAATAAATATAGGGTACTTAGTGAACTATTTTTGATTAAAAAAAGTATACAAGCCGTCCCACCAGCGGCAAGGTGACCCTAAATTGGGACGGTACCTATACTGCCTATATTAAAAACTTTACATTTATATATAATGATGGTAGGGTATGAGATATATTTTTGTCTTTTGTCTTTTGTAGGTTTTATGCACAAGATATGGCAGACGATGGTTGACCCGGCCGGCTAGGCCGCATTGTAGCACACTGAGCTTCCCACTGCAACTTATGCTTCATGTCCATGTGCCGGTTCATGCATGAAGTACTCAAACTATGTATTTTTTGGCCTCTACTTAGCTTTTGCTGACAAATGTTACAGATAACACGAGTTGGGTCATCTTTATCGATCTGAAAAAATGCCCAGGCTATGCAAGGCTTAGCACCCATGCGACCTGAAGAGCCACCACGACTTGTGGTGAGAGGCAGAGTTGTGTTTGAGGATGCAGTTGTTGACGTGCTTCCAGTACTACGTCTCTGTCCAGGAAGGCGCAACCTGACCTCGTCGTCACTAGCATCTTCCTCCACCTCCTCTGCTGACCTCATCTCTTGGCTGACTGTGGGTTGACAGTAAGTGGGATCTCCGACCTCATCATCATCACCCTGTGCGTTATCACACCCGTCGTCCGCAGAGCCAACCTGTTCCTGCCCTGACAAAAAACGAAAGTTGTCGCTCCAATCAGGTATTTGAGTCTTATCATCGTCTTCCTCATTGTCTCCACCAACAGGAGTTACAGTTTGGGAATGAGGGTCTACATTATGGTCAGAACCTTCTGCGTCTGGTCCTGGATCCGACTCATAAAGATTCTGGGCATCAGTGCAGATCATTTCCTCGTCTGGATTCACAGAAGCGCTGGAGTCGACCTCTGATTCCCAGGCTATAGTATGAGTAAACAGCTCTGCAGACTCAACCATCTGTTCTACCTCATACTCAGACGGGCAGCTGGAGATTTGGGAGCTGTGAGGAAGCAAGTGCGATTTGGGTGACACCTTTGAGGACTGGAGTATTTGTGATGTTGAAGTTGATGTGGAGGAGAGCCCACTTAAAGGAGCACTTGATATCCATTGAAGCACCTGCTGTTTTTGTGCCTCATCTGGAATTTGTAGCGATTGGCGTGGCCGTAAGAAAGGGATCTTATCACATTGTCCGCTAAAAGAAGTAGACATTTTAGTTTGGCTGGAAGATGGTCTTTCTTCTACAGATGTTACTGTTGCTTTAACACCTACCCCACGGACACAACCTTTCTTCCCCTTCCCAACACGCCTATTCCCCTTTCCACCAGCAGCAGGCCTTTTTCCACTCATTTTGGTGGTTAACTAATTCACAACTCTGGAGTTGTTTGCACAAAAAAACAATGGATGGTAACCGAGCAGAGCTGAGTGGCCAAACTGTGGTATTAGGCCAAAACTATTGGCTGGGTTAGATGCAGAAAAAAAATATTTTGAATTTGCAACCTGATGGAGGTCAGTATAGATGGACTAATAGAGAAAGTCCGACACACTACTAGAAGGCCAAATATTTTTTCAGAGGTAGATGCAGAAAAAAATATATTCAGTTTGCAACCTGATGGAGGTCAGTATAGATGGACTAATACAACAAGTCCCGCACACAGCTAGAAGCCCAAATATTTTTTCAGAGGTACTGTAGATGCAGATAAAAATTATTTTTAATTTGCAACCTGATGGAGGTCAGTATAGATGGACTAATAGAGAAAGTCCGACACACTACTAGAAGGCCAAACATTTTTTCAGAGGTAGATGCAGAAAAAAATATATTCAGTTTGCAACCTGATGGAGGTCAGTATAGATGGACTAATACAACAAGTCCCACACACAGCTAGAAGCCCAAATATTTTTTCAGAGGTACTGTAGATGCAGATAAAAATTAGTTTTAATTTGCAACCTGATGGAGGTCAGTATAGATGGACTAATAGAGAAAGTCCGACACACTACTAGAAGGCCAAATATTTTTTCAGAGCTAGATGCAGAAAAAAATTATATTCAGTTTGCAACCTGATGGAGGTCAGTATAGATGGATTAATAGAACAAGACCCACACACAGCTAGAAGCCCAATATTTTTTCAGAGGTAGATGCAGAAAAAAATATATTCAGTTTGCAACCTGATGGAGGTCAGTATAGATGGACTAATAGAACAAGTCCCACACACTGCTAGAAGCCCAAATATTTTTTCAGAGGTACTGTAGATGCAGATAAAAATTAGTTTTAATTTGCAACCTGATGGAGGTCAGTATAGATGGACTAATAGAGAAAGTCCGACACACTACTAGAAGGCCAAATATTTTTTCAGAGGTAGATGCAGAAAAAAATATATTCAGTTTGCAACCTGATGGAGGTCAGTATAGATGGATTAATAGAACAAGACCCACACACAGCTAGAAGCCCAATATTTTTTCAGAGGTAGATGCAGAAAAAAATATATTCAGTTTGCAACCTGATGGAGGTCAGTATAGATGGACTAATAGAACAAGTCCCACACACTGCTAGAAGCCCAAATATTTTTTCAGAGGTACTGTAGATGCAGATAAAAATTAGTTTTAATTTGCAACCTGATGGAGGTCAGTATAGATGGACTAATAGAGAAAGTCCGACACACTACTAGAAGGCCAAATATTTTTTCAGAGGTAGATGCAGAAAAAAATATATTCAGTTTGCAACCTGATGGAGGTCAGTATAGATGGATTAATAGAACAAGACCCACACACAGCTAGAAGCCCAATATTTTTTCAGAGGTAGATGCAGAAAAAAATATATTCAGTTTGCAACCTGATGGAGGTCAGTATAGATGGACTAATAGAACAAGTCCCACACACTGCTAGAAGCCCAAATATTTTTTCAGATGTACTGTAGATGAAGATAAAAATTTGTTTTAATTTGCAACCTGATGGAGGTCAGTATAGATGGACTAATAGAGAAAGTCCGACACACTACTAGAAGGCCAAATATTTTTTCAGAGGTAGATGCAGAAAAAAATATATTCAGTTTGCAACCTGATGGAGGTCAGTATAGATGGACTAATAGAGCAAGTCCCACACACTGCTAGAAGCCCAAATATTTTTTCAGAGGTACTGTAGATGCAGATAAAAATTAGTTTTAATTTGCAACCTGATGGAGGTCAGTATAGATGGACTAATAGAGAAAGTTCGACACACTACTAGAAGGCCAAATATTTTTTCAGAGGTAGATGCAGAAAAAAATATATTCAGTTTGCAACCTGATGGAGGTCAGTATAGATGGACTAATACAACAAGTCCCGCACACAGCTAGAAGCCCAAATATTTTTTCAGAGGTACTGTAGATGCAGATAAAAATTAGTTTTAATTTGCAACCTGATGGAGGTCAGTATAGATGGACTAATAGAGAAAGTCCGACACACTACTAGAAGGCCAAATATTTTTTCAGAGGTAGATGCAGAAAAAAATATATTCAGTTTGCAACCTGATGGAGGTCAGTATAGATGGACTAATACAACAAGTCCCACACACAGCTAGAAGCCCAAATATTTTTTCAGAGGTACTGTAGATGCAGATAAAAATTAGTTTTAATTTGCAACCTGATGGAGGTCAGTATAGATGGACTAATAGAGAAAGTCCGACACACAGCTAGAAGCCCAATATTTTTTCAGAGGTAGATGCAGAAAAAAATATATTCAGTTTGCAACCTGATGGAGGTCAGTATAGATGGACTAATAGAACAAGTCCCACACACTGCTAGAAGAACAAATATTTTTTCAGAGGTACTGTAGATGCAGATAAAAATTAGTTTTAATTTGCAACCTGATGGAGGTCAGTATAGATGGACTAATAGAATGATGCTATGCCCAAAAGATTTTACTTCACTAGGTGCAGTAAAAAAATTGGTATTCTATACACAGGTGGTATATCTTGCAACACAGATAGGCTACTCCACTGACTAACACACTGCAATAGGCCAAAAAGGATTAGCTTTGCTAGATTCAGCCAAATGCTGTGAAAAAAACTTGCACAGCACTGGCACAGACCTGCCTGGCAAAAACTGATAGGAACTCATGTAACCTAGTCCTGAAAAGGACTCCAATTACAATTAGTCTTTACTCCCACAACCTATCTATTTAAGAGCACAGACCTCCCTGATAAAAGTCGTAGGAAATGCTGTAACCTAGTCCTTAAAAGGACTGCAATCACAACTATTCCCTACTCCCAAGCTATCTGTATATTTGTGCGAAAATTGGCTTGAAATTAACAAGGTATAGCGCACACAGCAACAGCGGTGCCGTCTAACACGCAGCTGCAGCAGTGAGAAAATGGTGGCGACGGGGAAAATGGCTTGGTCTTATAGGGCAAGGACATGTGACATACACTGCCAATGACACATGCCCTTGCTTGTGTGAAAAAAAGCACTTCGCTCCGTGTGTGCGCTGCTGATAGGCTGACAGATTGCACCTCCCCACTGTAAATGCGGGAAAGAGAAAAAAAAATGGAGATCTTCATTGTTCCTGCAGAGATCCATCCCCTGCCCCTCCCCCCACCCCGCTGTACACTCAAACTGCGTATTAACATTAATTTTCATCATTACTGAGAAAAAATCCAGTTATGATTTTGGTGCACGAACAGTTATCGAACATAACCTCGAACAGCCGAATTTTTCTCAAATTGTTCGTGTTCGCCGAACGGCTCGAACACCGCCCAAAACAGCTCGAATTTGAGATTGGCGAACAGTTCGAGTAGAACAACGCTCATCTCTACTCCCCACTGTAAATGCGGGAAAGAGAAAAAAAAATGGAGATGTTCATTGTTCCTGCAGAGATCCATCCCCTGCCCCTCCCCCCACCCCGCTGTACACTCAAACTGCGTATTAACATTAATTTTCATCATTACTGAGAAAAAATCCAGTTATGATTTTGGTGCACGAACAGTTATCGAACATAACCTCGAACAGCCGAATTTTTCTCAAATTGTTCGTGTTCGCCGAACGGCTCGAACACCGCCCAAAACAGCTCGAATTTGAGATTGGCGAACAGTTCGAGTAGAACAACGCTCATCTCTAATTAGGAGCATGGCTCTTCCAAAATCCAAAGCGGGCGCTCCCAAGACTTGCAGTGCCTGGTCCTTTTTTGACACAGTTGCAGATGACATTTGCTTTGTCAAATGCAAGCTGTGTAATCAGAAGGAGAAAAGAGGGAAAAGTGTCAGCAACCTCAATACCACAAATATGTGGAAACATGTGCGGACCAAGCACGTGATGGAGTTACAAAAACACACTGAAGACCTAGGCCAACCTACAGCACCACCTACCACCTCTTCAGCTCGTGTTGTAGCCTCTTCCTCCAGCTCACACACAGCTGGTTCTGCTTCCTCACAGGATCGCCATGGAAGAACCTCTGGCACTGTTGTACAGAGACACAGTGTAATTCTACCCACAGCACCACTTTCCCTGTCATCCTCACACTCCCAGGCCAGTCTACAGCCATCGTTAGCACAGGCATGGGAGAAAAGGCGCCCATACTCGGCAAACCACCCCCGAGCACAGGCTCTGAATGCAGGCATTGCTAAACTACTGGTCCTTGAAATGCTATCATTCAGGCTGGTGGAGACTGACACCTTCCGTAACTTTATGGCATTGGCAGTCCCACAATACAACGTGCCCAGCCGCTTTTATTTCAGCAGGCAAGCCGTCCCTGCCCTGCAACAGCATGTGGAGGGAAAAATTAAACATGCGCTACAAAACATCAGTAGCAAGGTCCACCTGACCACCGATGCGTGGACCAGTAAGCATGGACAGGAACGATACCTTTCCCTCACTGCCCATTGGGTAAATGTTGTTGAGCCGGGTACAGATCTTGAGAGTGGCGCTCAACGTGTTCTGCCAACTCCAAGGATTGCAGGAATCCAGTCTGTATGCATTGACTCCTCCTCATACTCCAGTTCCTCTGAATCAGCGCTGCAGGAGCCGTCACTGTCTACCTCCACATCGACCCGTGAACGGTTACCTGTTATGATGACCGACATGAGCACAGCCGTGGCGAAACGTCAACAGGCCATATTAAAATTAATTTCTTTGGGGAATCGAAGCCACACAGCGCAGGAGCTCTGGAATGCCATCAAGCAGCAGAGCGACGTGTGGTTTGTGCCAGCGAATCTCCAGCGAGGCATGGTAGTGTGTGACAATGGCCGAAATCTGGTGGCAGCTCTGGGCCTATTCAACCTCACTCACATCCCATGTCTGGCACATGTGCTCAACTTGGTCGTGCAGAGTTTTTTGAGGGACTATCTGGATCTTGATGCACTGCTTCACAAGGTCCGCATAGAGTGCGCTCACTTGCGGCGTTCCAGCAACGCAAGATCGCGCATTGCAGCTCTGCAGTGCCGATTACGTCTTCCGGAACATCGCATCATATGTGACCTACCCACCAGGTGGAATTCAACGTTACATATGTTGGAGAGGTTGTGTGAGCAGCAGGCAGAAGTAAAGGAGTACCAGCTGCAGCAGGCGCAAACAAGTCGCAGTGCGTGCCGTTCACACTTCACCACCACTGAGTGGGCCTATGTGAAGGACATTTGCCACGTTTTGCGTGCCTTCGATTATTCCACGCGGATGGCGAGTGCAGATGATGCTCTAGTCAGCATGACTATTCCCCTTATCTGCCTGCTTGAAAAAACACTGCAAGCACTAAGGGACGAGGTTTTGGAAGAGGTGAAGGATGAGGAGTCACAAATGCCATCTGCTTCTGTACAGTCTGCGCAACGTGGTTCCTCACAAAGGCCTAGGCAGGGGACACTTTGTGAGGAGGATGAGGAGGAGTCAATGGAGGAGGAAGACATCTGTCCAGAGGAGGGAGGTACACAATGCTCTAGTAATCAGTATCTACACTGTGTTCCAAATTATTATGCAAATAATATTTTCTCAGACTTTCCCAAATTACCTATATAAATTGCAGTCATTGTAATTTTCCAGTCAAATAACTATTAGAGTACAACTGAAAGGTTTTTGTACAAACTGCCTATGATAATAGTATATTTTTTAAAAACTAAAAAACTTAAACTGCACTCAAAATGCATGTTCCAAATTATTATGCACAGCAGAGTTTTCAACCTTTTCATTTTAATAAAGAACAAAAAAAATGGTCATTTTTGAAATTATAAGCATTAGCAGGTTATTACAAACTGAAATCAAACAGGGGAGCATGAGGTCAGGGGAGCATGGGTGCCACACCATAAGTTCTATGCCCATAGCAGCCAGAGATGCACATGTGTTATGTGCAGCATGAGACGGGGCATTATCATGCATGAAAATGATCTTGCTGCGGAATACATGGTTCTTCTTCTTGAACCATGGAAGGAAGTGCTGTTTGAGAAACTCAACATACATTATGGAGTTCATCCCCTTCAGGGATCCTAAAAGGGCTGACAATCTCTCTCCCCATGATTCCAGCCCAAAACATTACTCCACCTCCTCCTTGTTAGCGCCGTAGCCGTGTTTGCATGGGGTATCCATCAACCAGCCATCCTCCACTCCATCCATCTGGACTATCGAGATCATTTCATGCATGATAATGCCCCATCTCATGCTGCACATAACGCATCTGCATCTCTGGCTGCTATGGGCATAAAAGGGGACAAACTTATGGTGTGGCACCCATGCTCCCCTGACCTCAACCCCATTGAGAACCTCTGGAGCATCATCAAAAGGAGTGTCTATGATGGCGGGAGGCAGTTCACATCTAAGCAACAGCTCTGGGAGGGTATTCTGTCCTCATGCAAAACAATTGAAGCAGAAACCATCCAAAATCTGACAAATTCAATGGACGAGAGAGTTCAGAAGCTCCTTTCGAACAAGGGGTCCTATGTGCAAATGTAACATCACCTAGAATAAAGTTTTGAGTTGAAAACTGGTTGATTTCAGTTTGTAATAACCTGCTAATGCTTATAATTTAAAAAATGACCATTTTTTTGTTCTTTATTAAAATGAAAAGGTTGAAAACTCTGCTGTGCATAATAATTTGGAACATGCATTTTGAGTGCAGTTTGAGTTTTTTATTTTTTTAAAAATATACTGTTATCATAGGCAGTTTGTACAAAAACCTTTCAATTGTATTCTAATAGTTATTTGACTGGAAAATTACAATGACTGCAATTCATATAGGTAATTTGGGAAAATCTGAGAAAATATTATTTGCATAATAATTTGGAACACGGTGTAGAGCGAGGGTGGGGTGATGCAGAGCAGGCAGAGATCACGCCTCAAGCAGGGGACAGCGTTTCTTGGCCAGTTGGCAGTCTGCAGCACATGGTTGATTTCATGCTGCAGTGCCTGAGAAACGACCGCCGCATCGCCCACATTCTCAACACGGCTGATTATTGGGTGTGCACCCTCCTAGATCCTCGCTACCGGGACAACTTACAAAGCTTCATAACACCGTTGAACCGGGAGCGTAAAATGCGGGAGTACCAAGACGCACTGGTGCATTCCATCATGTTCTCCATTCCAACCGAGAGCAGTGCTGCTAGTGCTTTACAAAGCAGCTCAGAGCGTCGAGGCAGTGGAGGAAGCTCTGCACAAAGAGGGAGCAGAAGCAGCGCCTCAGCACAAGGCAAGACCAGTATGGCCCAAATGTGGCAAAGTTTTGTGTCTCCGCTGCCACAAATGTCTACACCATCACAGACGGCTCCTGTCAGCAGGAGGCAGATGGTGACAGACTACATGTCTTGCCCTCTCTGTGTACTTCCAGACGGCTCTTCCCCCTTCAAGTTTTGGGTCTCTAAGCTGGATACATGGCCAGAGCTTAGCCAGTATGCATTGGAGGTGCTAGCTTGCCCTGCTGCTAGTGTATTATCGGAACGCGTCTTTAGTGCCGCAGGTGGTGTACTAACAGACCGTTGCATGCGACTATCCTCCGATAACGTTGACCGGCTTACTTTTCTGAAAATGAACAAGGCCTGGATCTCGCATGAATTTGCCAGTCCTCTTCCAGAATAAATAATTGGTTGGCAACAGTATCCAGGTCTCCTGTTGTGTTCATGTTTCTACCACCTGAACTGTAATCCCTGAGCTCCAACACCGCCAGTTGCTGCTCAGAAGTGCCGTCTGCACAGTCAATGCTTGCTGCCGTGTTATTGTGGTTCAGTAACGTCAGCTGTTCCCCTGATGTGTGTCCGGCAAATTCTCCTGCTCTGTCCACATCCACTGTACTACTAATTTAAAACTTGCTCCAATTACAACTCTGGCTCCTCTGCTTTTAGTATTTACCCTGGGCTCCAACACCGCTAGTTGCTGCTCAGAAGTGCCGTCTGCACAGTCAATGCTTGCTCCAGTGTTATTGGGGTTCAGTAACGTCAGCTGATCCCCAGCTGTGTGTCCGGCAAATTCTCCTGCTCTGTCCACATCCACTGTACTACAGATTTAAACTTGCTCCAATTACACCTCTGGCTCCTCTGCTTTTAGTATTTACCCTGGGCTCCAACACCGCTAGTTGCTGCTCAGAAGTGCCGTCTGCACAGTCAACGCTTGCTCCAGTGTTATTGGGGTTCAGTAACGTCAGCTGATCCCCAGCTGTGTGTCTGGCAAATTCTCCTGCTCTGTCCACATCCACTGTACTACAGATTTAAAACTTGCTCCAATTACACCTCTGGCTCCTCTGTTTTTAGTATTTACCCTTGGCTCCAACACCGCTAGTTGCTGCTCAGAAGTGCTGTCTGCACAGTCAACGCTTGCTCCAGTGTTATTGGGGTTCAGTAACGTCAGCTGATCCCCAGCTGTGTGTGTGGAAAATTCTCCTGCTCTTTCCACATCCACTGTACTACTAATTTAAAACTTGCTCCTATTACAACTCTGGCTCCTCTGCTTTTAGTATTTACCCTGGGCTCCAACACCACTAGTTGCTGCTCAAAATTGCCGTCTGCACAGTCAACGCTTGCTCCAGTGTTATTGGGGTTCAGTAACGTCAGCTGATCCCCAGCTGTGTGTCCGGCAAATTCTCCTGCTCTGTCCACATTCACACTACTACAGATTTTAAAGTTGCTCCAATTATGCCTCTGGCTCCTCTGTTTTCAGCATTATCCCTGAGCTCCAACACCGCCAGTTGGCGCTCAGAAGTGCGGTCTGCACAGTCAACACTTGCTGCCGTGTTATTGGGGTTCAGTAACGTCAGCTGTTCCCCTGCTGTGCGTACGGCAATTTCTCCTGCTCTGTCCACATTCACACTACTACAGATCTTAAAGTTGCTCCAATTATGCCTCTGGCTCCTCTGTTTTCAGTATTATCCCTGAGCTCCAACACCGCCAGTTGGCGCTCAGAAGTGCCGTCTGCACAGTCAACACTTGCTGCCGTGTTATTGGGGTTCAGTAACGTCAGCTGTTCCCCTGCTGTGCATACGGCAATTTCTCCTGCTCTGTCCACATTCACACTACTACTGATTTTAAACTTGCTCCAATTAGGCCTCTGGCTCCACTCTGTTTTTAGTATTTACCCTGGGTTCCAGCTGTTTCTCAGCAGTGTCTTTGGCACGGGTACTCCCTCCTGCCCAGCCTGGTTCCAGCACGCCAGCTGTTTCTGGGTAGTGTCAACGTCACTTTGCCTCTAAGGCGTTGTCCTGTCGTGTTGCGGTCAGGTTAGCCGACTCTATGGTGCCTGCAGTTTAGGTGACTCCTATGTGGGCTGTGGGATCTGGCAATGAAGACTGGTTCCATAGTGCCAATAAGACAAGCACCCCCTGTAGGACTGTGGGTTTCGGTAACTGCGGCCAGCTCGCGGCCTTGCAACATTTTTTTACATGGGTACCTTCTGCTACTCATCCGGGTTCCAGTACCGTCTGCTGGTTCTCAGCAGTGCCTTTGGCTTAGGTGCCTCCTTCTCGGTATCCAAGTTCCACCAACGTCTGCTGGTCCTTGGTAGTGCTTTCTGGCACAGGTACCTCCTTCTTAGTAACCGAGTTCCAGTACCATCAGCTGGTCCTCGGTAGTTCCATTGTCTCTTATACCTTCTGCTACCCATCCGATTTCCAGTACCGTCAGCTGGTTCTCGGTAGTTCCATTTGCTCTTGTACCTTCTGCTACCCATCCGGGTTCCAGTACCATCAGCTGGTTCTCGGCAGTGCCTTTGGCTTAGGTGCCTCCTTCTCGGTATCCAAGTTCCACCAACATCTGCTGGTCCTTGGTAGTGCTTTCTGGCACAGGTACCTCCTGCTTAGTAACCGAGTTCCAGTACCATCAGCTGGTCCTCGGTAGTTCCATTTGCTCTTGTACCTTCTGCTACCTATCCGGGTTCCAGTACCGTCAGCTGGTTCACGGCAATGCCTTTGGCTTAGGTGCCTCCTTCTCAGTATCCAAGTTCCACCAACGTCTGCTGGTCCTTGGTAGTGCTTTCTGGCACAGGTACCTCCTGCTTAGTAACCGAGTTCCAGTACCGTCAGCTGGTCCTCGGTAGTTCCATTGGCTCTTGTACCTTCTGCTACCCATCCGAGTTCCAGTACCGTCAGCTGGTTCTCGGTAGTTCCATTTGCTCTTGTACCTTCTGCTACCCATCCGGGTTCCAGTACCGTCAGCTGGTTCTCGGCAGTGCCTTTGGCTTAGGTGCCTCCCTCTCGGTATCCAAGTTCCACCAATGTCTGCTGGTCCTTGGTAGTGCTTTCTGCCACAGGTAAGTCCTGCTTAGTAACCGAGTTCCAGTACCGTCAGCTGGTCCTCGGTAGTTCCATTTGCTCTTGTACCTTCTGCTACCCATCTGGGTTCCAGTACCATCATCTGTTTCTCAGCAGTGTCTTTGGCACGGGTACTCCCTCCTGCCCAGCCTGGTTCCAGCACGCCAGCTGTTTCCGGGTAGTGTCAACGTCACTTTGCCTCCAATACTTTGTCCTGTCGTGTTGCGGTCGGGTTAGCCGACTCTATGGTGCCTGCAATTTAGGTGACTCCTATGTGGGCTGCGGGATCTGGCAATGAAGGCTGGTTCCATAGTGCCAATAAGACAAGCACCCCCTGTAGGACTGTGGGTTTTTGTAACTGCGGCCGGCTCGCGGCCTTGCAACTTTGTTTTACATGAGTACCTTCTGCTACCCATCCGGGTTCCAGTACCGTCAGCTGGTTCTTGGCAGTTCCTCAGCCTTCTTGTACCTTCTGCTACATTTCCAAGTTCAAGCTTTATGAAATGGTTCTTGGTAATCACTCTGGATCTCTCTGACGAGGACCCTGAAGACGAGGACCCTGAAGACCACCCTGAAGAAGACGACGACCCCGAAGACGACGACCCTGAAGACGACGACCCTGAAGACCACCCCGAAGAAGACGAGGACCCCGAAGACGAGGACCCTGAAGACGACGACCCTGAAGACCACCCCGAAGAAGACGAGGACCCCGAAGACGAGGACCCTGAAGACGAGGACCCTGAAGACCACCCCGAAGAAGACGAGGACCCCGAAGACGAGGACGCTGAAGACGAGAACCCTGAAGACCACCCCGAAGAAGACGAGGACCCCGAAGACGACGACCCTGAACACGAGGACGCTGAAGACCACCCCGAAGAAGACGAGGACCCCGAAGACGACAACCCTGAAGACGACGACCCTGAAGACCACCCCGAAGAAGACCAAGATGATGACCCTGAAGAAGTTGACCAAGAGGACAAAGAACAAGAAGACAACCACCAAGATACGGAAGAACAAGAGACAGAAAACCAAGAAGCAGAAGTACAAGAAGCTGCAGAACAAAAAGGGAAGAACATTAAGCATAAGACTAAAAATCAGAGCAAAAGATATTATCTAAATTATAAGCAGAAGATGACTAAGCATTGTATGGGGGTGAGTCCGTTCCTCCTCGTGGTGCCCCTGGAAAAGACCTGCTGCTGCAGGCCAAACTGAACGTGGACAAATCCTGTTGTAAATCTTTTGTGACGGGCAGAACGAAAGGTGTAATGTTCAAACTTTTATAGATAACAACTACAGGAATGCCTGTCACAAATAAGAATATGATGAATAAGAAGAATATGAAGAAGATGAAGAAGTAGAATATGAAGAAGAATAATAGTTGAATAAGAAGAATATGAAGAATGTAGAAAAAAAGAATAATACGAAGAAGGTGAAGAAGAAGAAGATGAAGAAGGTGAAGAAGAAGTTGATGAAAAAGATGCTAATGCTGAGGATGATGAAGGAGAAAGTGTGGGAGAAGTAAAAAAGAAGGTGAAGAGCATGGAAGTAGTGAAACATAAATATATGACAAAATATAAAAAAACCTAACATAGTCAATATTTCCGTAACTCAGAACGTCTTAAAAAAAATATATTAATTCCTGCTATTCCATTTGATTGGGCTAAACCTCTATGCCTTTATTGTCCCCCAATACATTCAACATTATTCTTAGTTGTTTTCATTCATGTAGAATTAATCTACAAGGAAAGAAAGGGTTTATTTTTATTTCGATATTTCTGTCCCATTGACATGCATTGGTTTCCGGTATCGGAATCGGCGATATCCGATACTTTTTGGGTATCGGTCCGATCCAATCCGATCCGATATTTCCCGATATCGGAAGGTATCGCTCAACACTAATTGCGGGCCCTGGGTCAATCATGGTTACCCCTACATTCTACAGCTCCTGCACCACCACCTCCTCCTCCTCCTCTTCAGTCTCCATCTCCATCACTTGATTCATTTTTTCAGGACATATTCCAGGTTACTTACTTAAACTTTGTGTGTGCCAATAACAATAAGCAGGACTGTATGCTTAGGCGACAAACCGCACACCATTGCAGAGTTGCTGAAAGCTGTATCAGAGAACCTGGTGTCGGCTCTTAAGCTAGGCAAGCTAGCACATGTACCATGCCTGGCCTATGTGCTCAACTTAGTGGTTCTGCAGTTTCTCAAAATCTACAAGGATCTGCCATAGCTGCTTGTGAAAGTACACCATGTGTGTGCCCATTTCAGAAAGTCAGCTACAGCTTCCATCGCCCTTGCAGGGCTTCAGCAACGTTTGCAGCTTCCAGCTCACCGACTGGTGTGCGATGTGACTACGTGTTGGAAATCAACGTTGCAATTGTTTGGAATGATATTGAGCAGCAGAGAGCAGTTGTTGAGTACCAGCTTCAACACCTCCATCGGCATTCAGGTCAGCCTCCGCACATAAGAGCTGATGAGTGGGCATGGATGTCTGAAATCTGTGCCCTCCTCCAAAACGTTGAGGACACCACCAAGATGGTGAGCGTCAATGATGCCATAATTAGCATCACCATCCCGCTTCTGTCTACTGAAACGCTCGCTGCTCACAATTAAAGAGGAGGCATTGTAGGCGGACTGAGGAACTGTACAGGGTGATGCTACCCAGCCCAGCCTCACCTCATCTCAATGCAGATTGGGTGATAATGAGGAGGAGGAGGAAGAGAACATAGACAGTCATACTCTTGTGAGAACAGGGAAGTCTTGGCTGTTGGCAGTCTGGCACACAAGACCGACTTTATGTTCACCTGCCTTTACCGTGACCATGGCTTTGTATGCATTTTGGGCATTACAGAAAACTGGCATGGCACGAGAGAATTCTTGGAGATGGAGGTGTGAGGTTCTGATTAAGGAGGATGTCTGTCTTAGATCAGTTGCAGAACGGAGGGCAAAGGAGGGAAGACATATAGGCCAGTGCAGAACTGTGGACAGCTTGGTGAATGAGAGAGATGAGTTTGTATTGTATTTTGTAGTGATTGTTTAACCTAACCTGGCGCAATGACTGGCACAGAGTAGAGGCGTCGGTGAAGCAGCTTGATAGAAATATGACCCTGGATGCTGCATTCAGAAGGGATTGGATAGAAGACAGTTTGTTTAGAGGGAGACCGATCAGAAGAGAGTTGCACTAGTGAATAAGAGTGACAGTAAGAGTTTTTGCAGTATCAAAGGTGAGAAAAAGTCGACTTCTGGAGAAGTTTTTAAGGTGCAGGTGATATGAGCAAGTGAGTGATTTTCCACATTGAATAAAGGTAGGTTGTGTGTCAAATATGACTCCAAGATAGCAGGCGTGCTGAGTGGAAGTTATGGTGGCAGCACCTAAAGAAAATTGAAAAGTCAGGTATAGGTAGGTTATTAGAGGGAGGAAACCGAAGGAGTTCATTTTTGGAGATATTAAGTTCAGGCTCTTGTTGAAGAATTAGAACAAAAAAAAAATACCCATCTGACAACACTGGCGGCAGAGGTCACAGTCAGACAGTTCAGTGGACAACCAAGGAGTACAAGCGAGGAAGACACAAACCAGATGTGGCAGAGGCTGGAGAATGCATTCAAAGGTCTGGGACAGTTTTCTCAGACCCTCCCAGCGCCCAGGCCCTGATACACGGGGTACTCTGACAAGGAGGGAAAAGTTTTGGAAGATGCAAGCTGGACACGTGGCATGAACTGTCTTTCTACACCTTGGAGGTCCTGGCCACTAGCGTTTTGTCAGAGATAGTTCTTAGTGCCATCGGGGGCATTATAACTGATAAAACTGATAGGCTCATCCACCAGTCAACTGAAAATGCAGACAGGCTGACTCTTATAAAAATGAACAAGGACTGAATTGGGCCAGACTTCTTAACACCACAAGATGATAGCACCACACATAAACTCAAATCCAGTGGTTATTTTTTGGGGATCTATTCCCATGCACCCCTTCAAACCCATACATGGGTATACCCTTCAGGAATTGTTCTATTTTATGTCGCCCTCCTCCTTCTCCTCATCCTCCACCACCATATCACCAGGTAGACGTGATGCAACACCCACATAATTTTTTTAAGGGTGTTTCTAATTAGAGACGAGCAAATATTTCAATATTCGTTTTGGCTTACAATCACCTTTTTTGCAATATTCGCCAATGTAATTGTCGAATATTCGCCAAACATTGCCAAACGCCATTGGATTCAATGGGTACCAAAGCCAAACGTATACACAACACCTTCAAACGGGACCAAAAGCTGCCAAAACACATCCATTTAGGGGCAGTCACCAGGAAAGTGCCATCAATTGACCCAGAGTACAAGTAGTATAATTATTATTATTTATTATTATAGCTCCATTTATTCCATTGCGCTTTACATGTCAAAAGAAGTCACTGACTGGTATAAGAGCAGAGAGGACCCCGTCCGTGAGGGCGCATAAATAGTCTATAAGGGATGGGTGAGGATACAGTAGGTGAGGGTACAGCTGGTTATGCAGCGGTAAGGTGGAGCGAGGATTACTGCAGGTTGTAGGCTTGTCAGAAAAAGTTGGTCTTCAGCTTCCTTTTAAAGGTTTCAACAGTAGGTAGGAGTCTGATATGTTGGGGTAAACAGTTCAAGAGTAGAAGGGATGCACAGGAAAAATCTTGTATGCGATTGTGGGAAGAGGAGAGAAGATGGGAGTAGAGAAGGAGATCTTGTGAGGATCGGAGGTAGTGTGTAGGTATGTATCGGGAGACTAGGTCACAGATATATGGAGCAGACAGGTTGTGGATGGCTTTGCATGTCATGGTTACGGTTTTAAACTGAAGTCTCTGGCCAATGGAGAGCCAGTGAAAGGATCATAGATTGCAATCTTATAGATTGCTGGAGCCAGTCCACAGTAATAAACCAGCCATAGAGTGTCCAGGAGCCTTCCCACATTTTTCTTAGCCAGGGCTGCTTCTCGGCAGGGTTTTATGGGCCCGCCAGAGAATCCCCAGGTGGGCCCTGGCTTCTCCTTCAGGAGAGTTCTTGATAGCGCAAACTTTGCAGCTGCTCTGGGGCTCTTGAGTGGGGGAGAAAGGTGGGCCCTCAGAATCAAATCCTCTGGTGGGCCCAATGTTTTTCAGTCTGACACTGCTTCTCGGTGATAGTTGTATTTCACTACAGCCATATTCTTTAGATTGGTGAAAGGACTGACATAGAGGGAAACCGTATCTATTCCGGCTATCATTTCTCCGCCGCCAGGTTCTGCCCATTGTCACACACGACCATGCCTGGCTGTATGTTCAGTGGTGAGTGCCACAGATCAGGCTGCTGTGTTACAGTGTAGCATCGGCATCTCTGCCCCCTGCCAGGCAGAGATGCCGTCCCTCTCACCTCCCCGCGCGGCGTCCTCCTGCGCTCCTCTTCCTGCTGCTGCCAGCGCGCGCAGCTTCCCGGGCACTGTGCTTAGGGTGCGCGTGCACGCGCTCCCTCTCTCTTAAAGGGGCCGCGCACGCCGTCCTAAGGAGTCCCCGGCCAATAGCCAAGGGTCCTCCCATATATAAGGCACCTCCTCCAAAATGGAGGTGCCCGAGCAAAAGTTGTTGCACAGCATACTTACCTCTGCTTCAGCCCTCAGGTTCAGTTGCCAGCCTGACTATTTTTCCAGTCCGCCAGTCTGACTACTCTCCAGCCCGACAGTCTGCCTTCCGTTCTACCCACCAGTCTGTCTATGGGCAAGTCCGCCTGCTTACCAGGAAGCACCTGCCAGTACCTGCCTGTTACCTGCCGTGCCGGCTAGCCCGCTCACCTGGGACCACTCGCTTGTTACCTGCCTGTTGCCTGATAGCCTACCTGGAGGCTCCTGCTGTCACTTGCCGTGACCACCTGTCTATTACCTAGAGACTTCTACCTGCCCTGCCGTCACGTGCCGTGACCACCTGTCAACTATCCAGAGACTTCTGCCTGCCTGTTGTGTCCATCCGCTATACTGGTCAGTCCTTGTCTGTTGACCCGTGGGAGCCACGGGCTCTCTTACAAGATCGTCCCCAGAGTAGCACCTGGTCCCTCTGCTCGGTCCCTCCCTGGTCACGGAGTCGTTAGCCGCCGTACGACCAGGGTCGGTCTGAGTTGATACTTAGTCACGCCCCTCTGGGTCCCTCCTTGCACCTCGGCACAGAGGTTCCACCACACGGATCCGTAACATACAGCTTTCAACAACTCTGCAGTGGTGGGCAGTTTGTCACCTATGCATTAAACATATTATCTTCAGCACAGCCTGTTGCCGCTTGGCCAAGGCAGTGCTGCAGTGCTTCCAGCTTGTGACTTATGTAGTCATTTTGGAGATGGAGGCCAAACTGGAGGAGGAGGTGCAGTAGCTGAACAATGTGATTACATTGAGGTTACATTGGCGAGTCTGTTTTTTATACTAAAGAAAGATCCTACTGTGTTTTTATTTTTTTTTTAACGTCACTTCAAATGTTTATTGGAGTGCGTAATAATTTTTGGCAGCCCTTGAAATTGTTGCATACGCAATAACAGTATAGGAGACACACGCCTTAATAATGGGAAGGACAATTCAAATAGATTCTATGTTCTAGAATATTAACTGTCTTATCTGAAATTCTTTTACGTGTGAGGTATCGCAGTATGGATAGCGTATTACACCGATCCAGCAAGATATTATCGCCTTATACTGTGTGCTGCTGGTGCTGCCCAAAAAAATTAAAATCTATTCTATTTCCTATCGATGACGCTGTCAGATGGATTTACAATAGTAACAGGTTCTGCTGCTAGGTGCTATCATCTCCAGCTACCCATGAGTGCTCATTCTGGTCACATAAATGTCTTCCACAGTCCATAACTTTATTTTTTTAAATTTCTTTGGCCTTATATACATTTGTATGCTTTTTTTTGTCAGTCCGCAAAAGTGGCGCAATACTCTGACAACATTGTTCACAGATATGCTATTTATCAGTGGCCAACTGAGAATAGATTTGAGCCCTCAACTGCAATACTTTAAATGGAGTGTGAAATTTGACACGCTCACAGTAATTGCTGGATTATTAGGGCAGTCATATGGGATAACGTCTGATGGCCACGGTTTCAGGCAGTTGCCTAACAGTATGGTTTTTGTCAGTGAACAAGTGTCAATTGGTTCAACAAAACACCGATGGCTGACTTTAAAAGGAGTGGAATATTTGTCACGCTCCACAAAATTTTTGTATTATTACGGCAGTCATATAGATCACGTGCGTCTGATCATTGAAAAAAGTTCCTCTGCTTCCACAACACAGTAATATGAATAAAACTAAAAAAATCTGGCTGTATTCTGTGAACAAGCAAATGAAGCTGTAAAATGGTGTACACTGACACACTGCTACAATCTATAAATGGAGGACAATATTTTCCACGTTCACTACAAATGGCTGGATTTGAACTGCAGTTAAATGTGTTACATCTGGCAGAGAACCACGGTTTTAAATAGCAGGCCTGTATTTACTAATATTATTCTACACAGAGACCTAGTCTGAATAGCTTGACTGACACACTGCAACAAAATGAAAATGGAAGAAATGGCTCGTTTTGGAACTGTCTTATATGTGATATGTCTGACAGAGAACCAAGGTTTTAAATAGCAGGCCTGTAATTTACTAATACTATTCTTCAGACACTTAGTGTGAATAGCTTGACCGACACACTGCATTGAAATGAAAATGGAAGAAATGGCTGATTTTGGAGCTGTCTTATATGTGATATGTCTGACAGAGAACCACGGTTTTAAATAGCAGGCCTGTAATTTACTAATACTATTCTTCAGACACCTAGTGTGAATAGCTTGACCGACACACTGCAAAATAATGTAAAAGAAGGCCAATATTTTCTACGTTCAGTTCAAATTTCTGGATTATGGAACATTATGGAATTATGAAATATGGAACAGATCTAGCTTTATTCTGCAGTGCTAACAAGCAAATGGAGCAGAAAAAGTGTGTACTCTGGATTGCTTTTTAAGCAAATAACCAGGATTAAGATAAAAAAAATTGCCCTGACTCCTGATATCTGGGGCTATGTCTACAAATATCTGTAATTATTACAACAGCTGCAGACAGGACGTTCAAAGGATCCGCTTGCTCTATATGCACTGCAGTCTGCCACATACACTGCCTGCCTAACACTGATTATATGCAGCTGGATTAATCCTCAGAAGGACTGTTAGTTCAGGTGGGTATATATATATATGTTGTGGAATATCTATACTAACAGGACAATCAATGGACCCTCTTGCACTATATGCACTTGAGTCTGCCACATACACTGCCTGCCTGCCTAACTCCTGCTATCACCACTGAATATGTGCAGCTGGATTAGTCCTCAGAAGGACTGCTAGTTCAGATGGATATATTTATATATGTTGTGGAATACCTATATTAACAATAAACAAGCAAATCTCTCCCTGACTCAGCAGCACCTCTCCCTACTTTGCTTGTTTCCTGGGTAGACTGTGACGAGTATAGCGGCGCCAAGTCTTATATAGACCTGATGATGCTGTGCAGCCAGCCAATCACTGTAATGCCCACAACCAACATGGCTATGGCTTTTCAGTGCATGGCAGGCAATCCCTGCATGTTCATTGGGTCTCTAAAGAGCGCCAAACATGCATGGCGAGGACCCAAGTTCCCGCCCTAGCAACCTGGAAATACTCTCCGAGCTTGGCGATCGAGCAGTGGAGAGCATGTTCGCTCATCACTAGTGTTTACACATGCACACTGCAGTTTCAGTCATTTTGACAGAGATAACTAAGCACTTTATCTCGCTATCTCTTTCGGTCCATAAATTTCGGACAAATAATTGCTGTGTTTGCATGTGTCACCACTGTGTTCCAAGCAGAGATGCTAGAACACCAGTGTCATTATGTTAGACATTGGCTGGATTCAAAATGGGTTCAGAACCATCAGTGGATTCTGTGGTCTCCCATTCCAGTCCAGCCAAGGCTGATACTGCTCAGCATTGTCATCAGTCCCAACACCTAGCTGGTGCACGAGATGTACAAGTTGTCGCTCAGGTCTTTGCTCCTAGCAACATGAAGCGTAGGTTGCGGAGGGAAAAGGGCTGCTACAGCCTAAATCCAGGATTCACTGCGCTGAGCACCCCCGTGACATGGCGGACCGTGATTGGTGGTTTGGGAGTCAGCTGATCCGGTGACTTGGCACCGCCTGCTTGGTCGCGGGTGACGTCACCAATGGTGCGATGGTGGGCAGGGCTTAATCTTTAAATAGCCCGCCCACAAACATAGCAGCACGCTCTGATCATTGAGCTGTGATGGTGTTAGTGTGTAGACGCTTGGTCGTTTGGGCTCCACGTGTGCTTTAGCTTCTGTCAGGCAGGTTTAGCGGGGGATAGGCAGCCTTAGATGGAGGGAGGCAGGTAGCTTCATCTGACAGTCTGGCTCCGACAAAGGGGTAGCCATACACCCCGAGCAGGCTGCAGACGCCGTATTCCCGGCACCGCCTGTAAGCCATGTGGAGAGATACTCCTCAGTCCGGTAGCACACCGGCTGGGAGCACATATACGCCGGCGTGTATCACACACGCATCCTAAAGCCTGCTGTGTAGTCCCTGTGCTGTAAGCAGGGCTACAGATACATTATTTATCGCACATCTCTCGTGCAGTTAACATTCCAGTGTGCAGTAACACGGAAGGGATTGTTATTTCAGTTGGTTGTTTTGCCTTCTTACCCGGAAGGTGTTTGGCCACAGTCCTCCAGGCTGCATCGCAAACCCCGAGGTTCAGTTGCTTTCTATTATTAAATAAAGTTGTTTGCAACCGTCCCCCTAACACATGATAGTTGTGGCTTCTAGGAGTGGCGCTCTTAGCCATCACACACTTGTCACCTATTTCATGAACAGACAATAAGTAATGACCCATCAAATTTTTGGATCACTGTTTTTTCTTTGTATAGTTATATCTATTCATGCCATTGTATATTTATACCTACTTTATATATTAATAGTAATAGCCAAATTACCATATTCATACTTGATTTCTCCTTTCATACTGATGCAACAAAGTACATAGGGTTATCAATGTATTAGCTGACATAAGACCTTACATGACCCTCCCATAACTGTAGAAGATCTGTGCATTATACACATAACTGTGCAGTTGTAGTAAAAAGGTCAATTCAGGACAGATTGTAGGGAGAAAAGTTTGCAGGACAGATCACTGGTGTTCTTCCAGTTACAGGAAGTCCAGGAACTATTTTGCTAGCTGCAAAGATCCCTCTGAGATATATTTAGAACTCCTTTCTATGGAGGTCATTCATATGGCTGCATTGAGCTTTTTATTACATAGATATGCAGTATTTTCCAGTTCCAAATACTGCATTTCACACTATTGTTGTTATCCTATAATTGACCATTATCTCCCTTCACAGTCACTACTTTATCAAACCTATCTCTAGTTCTCTAAAGCTATGAAAGAAATCTATATACATACTATATGTGCATTATATTGCCACTAGAACTAGATCCAATCAATCTACTGAGAATTGACTTCCAGTTTAATTTCCTGAAAATCGCAGGTCCCGGTGAAAGCATGGCACCATTTTAAACATTGCTGAAGAGAGAGAGCGGGTTGACGTTATGTCAGGTGCAGCCATGCGGGTTTCCCCATAATGTCTTGCAGTAATTACATCATATGGTCTACCATAGCGAATCAGAGGTACCATCACAGGCACTATAAAAGATGTAGGTTGGGAAGGCAGTGGCCATTTTAGGGTTTTACAGCCTAGGGATAGAAGGTCAGGGCACACAGATCAAAATTACATACAGGGATAGAATGGTGTAAATTAGAGTTTGGTGAATGACTGCAGTGCTGAAAAACAGAAAATAGGAATGGTAGTCTCAGTCTGTAAATAATAATACACAAACTCAAGTGATACGGAGCTGCTGACGGATTAATGCCATACTGCAGTACAACACCTTAATTACACTATTTTTTTTTTCATTCTTGATGCACTATAAACAAAATAGGGCAGTTTAATTAAACTAATTGCTAATTTTTGTACTGAAGAAAAATATTGATAGCCAGGTGTGTCTTTCATAGAAAGTGTCCTCCTAGGCTTGGAAAACGACAAGCCATAAGAGATATGATTTTTTTGCATTTCTTTTGCATCCTTTTTTTTGTTAAGGAATGTTTTTTTTTTTGTTCTTTTTTAAAAAGAAAATTCTTTACATTTCAAAAATTGTAAAGGCAACTGTCTACCTTGCAAAGTATGTTTTTTTTTATTTGCACACTTGTAATTATACGATATTACACGAGTAAATATCACCCATATACAGTAGTCTGTTGCAGGGACTTGCTTTTGGGATGTGAGCTACATAACCTTTCTTGTCATTTCCATTTTAGTAAAGGCCTGCTGTGTGTTATTTTTCTAGCTGGCTTTTTCTGCATCTACCTTTTAATAGGTGATAGAGGTAATTTCAATAAAAAATGAATATATACTGTATCTGTTGAAAATAGTCTGGTGTAGGCCCGAGAAATAGAAGTGTGGTTTTGCAGTTCCACGGGACAAATCTCTGTACTATCCTGCTTTTGGCATTTTTTGCCGTAAAGAAAAACTAATAGTGTCTCCCTGATTTTTCAGACACAAATATATCTGTTAAAAATAGTCTGGTGTAGGCCCGAGAAACAGAAGTGTGGTTTTGCAGTTCCACGGTTCAAACCTCTGTATTATCCACTTTTGGGCCATTTGTATCTAAAAAAAAACAGTTTGAGTGTGTCGCTCACTGTTCAGCCGCAAATATATCTATTTAAAATTGTCTGGTATACCCCAGTAAACAATAACTGTGGTTTTGCCATTCCATGGTAAAAAATCTCTATTATTCAGCTTTTGGTATTTTTTCCGTAAAGAAAAACAGTAATAGTTTCTCCCTGATTGTTCAGATTGTTTAAAAGAGTCGGGTGTAGGCCAGAGAAACAGAACTGTGGTTTTCCTCTTCCACGGTTCTAATCTACTTTATATTACCCTTTTTCCATTAATAGTGCGAGTGTAAGCTATTTTACTTCCTTTACAATGGGCAAGACGCGTGGCAAGGGACGTTGAACTGGACGTTCTGGTGATGGTGTGTGCAGAGGACGGGGCCGTGGCCAAGGTGAAAATGTGCCACAACCAACAGCCACATCTTCTCGCTCCCACTTCTTGATCGAATTACTAGGGAAGCACAGAACAACACCAGTATTGCAAACTGATCAGTGTGAACAGGTTATTAATTGGATAGCAGATAATACTTCCAGTTACCTGGGCACCACCACCTCCGGTCTGTCTTCCACACGGTCAACTCTTAGTAGCCGTGAGTCTCGACCGCATACTCCTCCTCACCCTGATGCTCCTTCCTCCCACCACGCCGAGTGTCGTCAAACGGCAACTGATCCCACACTTGGACACTCTGAAGAGCTGTTCACTGGTCCATTTCCAGATTTGTGCCCCTCGCCTGCTCCGCTTGAAGTGGTGGAAGAGGAGATCCCATGTAGCGATGCCCAAATATTTGAACAGCCACGGCCACAGGAAGTCGACTCTGGCAATTTGTCACAAGAGGTGGACGATGATGAGACACAATTGCCAGGAAGTGAGGAGGAGGATCGTGGTGCGCAAGTGGAAGAGGAGGAGGTGGTGGATGATCTAGTAACTGACCCAACGTGGCAGGAGATCATGCAGAGCGAGGCCAGCAGCACACAGGGTGAGGGAGGCAGAGTACCCCAACAGGCAGGAAGAAGCAATGTGGTGGCCGCACACAGTAGGCAGGCAACAGTTCCCTGTAACACCAACACGAGGGACATTGCCAGTACAACCTATAGGTCTTCCAGAGTCTGGAATTTTTTTAAAGACTCTTCTGATAACCCCAAAAAGGCCATTTGTACCACCTGCCATGCCAGCATCAGCAGGGGTGACAAAACTACAAGCCTGACCACCACCAGCATGATCAGACACATGGCAGCAAAGCACCCGACTTTGTGGGGTGAACCCCAGGGTCCACGACCAGTGTCAGCGGGTGTCACCACTGCTTCTTCCGCTGTTGTGCATGCAATAGAACCCCCTATTGTGTGTGCAAGGCAATCCCCTGTCCATACTGCATGCAAAGATGCCTCCTCCTCTCAGTCTTCACTTGTTATGGCAGTTTCTCAAGAAACAGCATCAACGTCCACGTCCCACCGCAGTGTTCAATTGTCCATATCCCAGAGCTTTGAACGAAAGCGGAAATTCGCAGCCAACGCCCCACAGGCCACAGTCCTAAATTCGCACATTTCACGACTGCTTGCGTTGGAAATGCTGCATTTTAGGCTGGTGGAGACGGAATCCTTCTGCAATCTTATGGCGGTGGCCGTCCCTCGGTATTCGGTCCCCAGCCGACACTATTTTGCCCGGTGTGCCATCCCTGCACTACACAAGCACATGTCCCAAAACATCTGCCAATGGACACGTGGACAAGTGCTTGTGGCCAAGGACGGTACATCTCCCTGACAGCACACTGGGTAAACATAGTGGAAGCCGGGACCCAGTCGGACCTTGGGACGGAACATATCTTCCCCACACCGAGGATTGCGGGTCCTATGTCAGTCAGAGTTGCCCCCACAGTGTACAGCTCCTGCACATCATCCTCCTCCTCCTCCTCATGTTCAGCCTCCATCTCAGATATCACCACATCAGTTACAAGCTGGAAGCACTGCAGTACTGCCTCCGCCAAGCGGCAACAGGCTGTGCTGAAACTCATAAGCTTAGGTGAGAAGCCTCACACTGCTTGTGAGTTGTGGACAGCTGTGAAAGAGCAGGCAGATCTGTAGCTGACACCGCTGAACCTACATCCAGGCATGGTCGTGTGTGACAATGGCCGTAACCTGGTGGCAGCTCTGAGGCAAGATCACACACGTACCATGCCTGGCTCATGTGCTTAACCTCCTGGTTCAGCGGTTTCTTAAATCGTACCCCGAGTTGCCAGATCTGCTCGTGAAAGTACGCCGCCTGTCAGCTCATTTTCGCAGGTCGGCTACAGCTTCCACCGCCCTTGCTGTGTTGCAGCAGCGTTTGCAGCTTCCGTCACACCGACTGGTGTGTGATGTCCCCACACGTTGGAACTCTACCCTCCACATGTTGCAAAGGATTTGTGAGCAGAAGAGAGCAGTTGTGGAGTACCAGCTGCAACAAGGCCGTCGATATTCAGGTCAGACTCCACACATAAGACCTCAGGAGTGGACCTGGATGTCTGACATATGTACCATCTGGACAAACTTTGAAGAGTCCACCAAGATAGTGAGTGGCGATGACACCATCATTAGCATCAGCATTCCACTTGTCTGTCTTTCGCAACGCTCTCTGCAGAGAATTAAAGAGGAGGCATTGCAGCCAGAGTATGATGAGATGGATCAAGAAGCCGTAGCGGTCGATTACACACAGCCCAGCCTCATCTCATCCCAACGTGCATTGGGGGACAATGAGGGAGAGGAGGAGGAGGAGGAAGAGGAGGAAGAACAGGCGCTTGTATCATGCGCTGTAGACGGTAGTACCTGTACAACTGTCATACCGTCGGTTCAGCGTGGGTGGCTGAGGACAGGGGGGAGGAGGAGGAGGAGAGCATGGTCAGTCGTCATCTTGGTGAGGACACGAAAGTCTTTCCCTTTACCAGTCTGGCACGCAAGGCTGACTTTATGTAACCCTGCCTTAACCGTGACCCTAGCGTTGTCAAAATGTTGGGTGACAGTCATTACTGGTTGGTGACACTTTAAGACCCCCGCTACAAGGAGAACTTTCACTCTCTTATTCCTGAGGTGGAGAGGTCTACAAAAATGGGGCAATACCAGAAGGCCCTTACTGCAGAACTGTTAAATTAAATTCCCATCTGAAAATTCTGGCGGCAGAGGTCACAGTTTGCTGCCCAACCAAGGCGTACATGCAAGAGAGACGCAACTCCAATCCAGCAGAGGCAGGGAAACACTGTCAACGTTCTGGGACAGTTTTCTCAGACCCTCCCTTCGGACAGACCCTGAGGCGCGGGGTACTCTCACAAGGAGTGGAAAGTTTCAAAAGATGGTTAGGGAGTACCTTGCCGACCGTACCAGCGTCCTCCGTGATTCCTCTGTGCCTTTTAATTATTGGGTATCCAAGCTGGACACTTGGAATGAACTCGCTCTGTACGCCTTGGAAGTCCTGGCCTGCGCTCCTGCTAGCGTGTTATCGGAGTGTGTTTTTAGTGCCGCTGGGGGAATTATAACTGATAAGCGCACTGGCCTGTTAACTAACAATGCTGACAAGCTGACCCTTATCAAAAGGAACAATGGCTGGATTGGGCCAGACTTCTCATCACTACCAAATGACAGCAGAGTAACATAAAGTCAAAT
This sequence comes from Phyllobates terribilis, assembly GCF_046119375.1. NCBI lineage: Eukaryota > Metazoa > Chordata > Amphibia > Anura > Dendrobatidae > Phyllobates > Phyllobates terribilis. Next base: position 442,392,106 of record NW_027362771.1, on the reverse strand, counting down.
CCACTGTGTTATTTCGGGAGGTGTATTCACATGCACCGCTTCACACCCACACATGGGTATACGCTTCCTCATTTCGGCTGTTTTAAGTTCTTCTCCTTATCCTCAGCCTCCACCACCACTATACCACCATGGGTGACCGTGGTCCGTGTTGTCAATATTGAAAGTTCCTCCGTCCTTATTTTTGTCAGCTTTTGCTTGGAAGGCATGGCATAAGCAAAGACTGTGGGAGACCTACTCCCCAATAATGGGAATAATATTTTTAAGATGCTGTACAGTATGGCTCTTGTAAGGGGCATTCAAACAGTCTTGTTAAGCTACTGGGACCTCCACATCTCTTCCAAGGGGCATTAAAACTGTCTTGTTAAGCTACTGGGACCTCCACTTCTCTTCCAAGGGGCATTCAAACCGTCTTGTTAAGCTACTGGGACCACCACGTCTCTTCCAAGGGGCAGTCAAACCATCTTGTTAAGCTACTGGGACCTCCACATCTCTTCTGAGGGGCATTAAAAGTGTCTTGTTAAGCTACTGGGACCTCCACGTCTCTTCTGAGGGGCATTAAAACCATCTTGTTAAGCTACTGTGACCTCCACCACTTTTCCGAGGGGCATTAAAACCGTCTTGTTAAGCTACTGGGACCTCCACGTCTCTTCTGAGGTGCATTAAAAGCGTCTTGTTAAACCACTCTGAACTCCACAGCTCTTCCAAGGGGCATTGAAATGTTGTTTTTAATTAACTCTAACCTCCACGACTCTTCGAACGGGCATTGCATTTCCTTCTAATTTTTGGCAGCTTTTGCTTGGAAAGCATAAGCAAAGACTATGGGAGACCCACTCCCCAATAATGGGAATAATGTTTGTAATATGCTGTACTGCATGGCTCTTGTAAGGGGCATTGCAAGTTCCTCCGTCCTAATTTTTGGCAGCTTTTGCTTGGAAGGCATAAGCAAAGACTATGGGAGACCCACTCCCCAATAATGGGAATAATGTTTGTAATATGCTGTACTGCATGGCTCCTGTAAGGGGCATTGACAGTTCCTCCGTCCTAATTTTTGGCAACTTTTGCTTAGAAGGCATAAGCAAAGACTATGGGAGACCCACTCCACAATAATGGGAATAATGTTTGTAATATGCTGTACTGCATGGCTCTTGTAAGGGGCATTGCAAGTTCCTCCGTCCTAATTTTTGGCAGCTTTTGCTTGGAAGGCAGAAGCAAAGACTATGGGAGATCAACTCCCCAATAATGGGAATAATATTTTTAAGATGCTGAACTGTATGGCTCTTGTAAAGGGCATTAAAAACTGTCTTGTTAAGCTACTGTGACCTCCACCACTTTTCCAAAGGGCATTAAAACCGTCTTGTTAAGCTACTGGGACCTCCACGTCTCTTCTGAGGGGCATTAAAAGTGTCTTGTTAAGCTACTGCGACCTCCACCACTTTTCCGAGGGGCATTAAAACCATCTGGATAAGCTACTGGGACCTCCACGTCTCTTCCGAGGGGCATTAAAAGCATCTTGTTAAGGTACTGGGACCTCCACGTCTCTTCTGAGGGGCATTAAAAGCGTCTTGTTAAGTTACTGCGACCTCCACCACTTTTCCGAGGGGCATTAAAACTGTCTTGTTAAGTTACTGGGACCTCCACGTCTCTTCTGAGTGGCATTAAAAGCGTCTTGTTAAGCTACTGGGACCTCCACGTCTCTTCTGAGGGGCATTAAAAGCGTCTTGTTAAGCTACTGGGACCTCCACGTCTCTTCTGAGGGGCATTAAAAGCATCTTGTTAAGCTACTGCGACCTCCACCACTTTTCCGAGGGGCATTAAAACCGTCTTGTTAAGCTACTGTGACCTCCACCACTTTTCCAAGGGGCATTAAAACCGTCTTGTTGAGCTACTGGGACCTCCACGTCTCTTCTGAGGGGCATTAAAAGAGTCTTGTTAAGCTACTGGGACCTCAACGTCTCTTCTTAGGGACATTGAAAGCGTCATGTTAAGCTACTGCGACGTCCACCACTTTTCCGAGGGACATTAAAACCGTCTTGTTAAGCTACTGTGACCTCCACGTCTCTTCAAAGAGGCATTAAAAGCGTCTTCTTAAGCCACTCTGAACTCCACAGCTCTTCCAAGGGGCATTGAAATGTTGTTTTTAATTACCTCTAACCTCCACAACTCTTCCAAAGGGCATTGCATTTCCTCCTAATTTTAGTCAGCTTTTGCTTTTCAATGCAAAGGCGAAAACTAAGGGAGACCCACTCCCAATAATGAGTAGAAGGTTTTTAGTACGCTGTAATCCACGTCTGTTTCAAGGGGCATTGCAGTTCCTCATAATTTTTGGAAAGCCTTCCATTCACTGCTTAGGCCAACAGTGTACAGGAGACCCAGTTGCTATAAATGGAAAAAACGGTTTAGTTAAGACCCTCTGACCGCCATGTCATTTCCAAAGAGCATTGGAGTGCCTCGAAATTTTTGGTAGGCATTGCACTCACTGTAGGCCCTATAACTGTGTAGCCGAACCACTCCTTTTGTTACAGAAACATATCCTACAAGACATATGTGGTTGACTGGCCTGATATTGATGTGAATGGTCCCTGTTCCTCCTGCTCTTTTTCCTTTGCCACCACCTCATCCATCATTTATCACCTGAAGCTTTGTTTTAACGGGAGTCATAGAACTGGGATAGTAGCAGGAAAACATCGAGCAATCCTCGGAGGAGGTAGGATATGCGCCAAAACGCTGACCAACTCAGGCCTAGCCGCTACTACATACATGCGCTTGCATTCCAAGAAAACAAAGCAGATGCTAACTTCTATCATCATCATCATGCTCCTCACCTTGGCACTCTCAACTCCCCTGATGGAGAAGCCAGGGCCCACCGGAGGAGTCTGGTTCTCTGGTGGGCTCGTCCAATGCTGCCCTAAAGCAGGCCGGGCTAAGAAAAGTGTGTGGGAAGTTGACAGGAGAAATAGGGGCGGCTGGGGACCATTTATGGACACCCGGCTGCCCCCAGGCAGCTGGGGACCATGTGTGGACACCTGGCTGCGGGACAGCTGGGGATGTAGTATGGACGCCCGGCCACCTTCTGGCGGCTGGGGACTGTGTGTGGACACCTGGCCGCGGGGCGGCTGGGGACCGAGTATGGACACCCGGCCTCCCCCTGGCGGCTGGGGACCGTGTGTGGACACCCAGCCGTGGGGCGGCTGGGGACTGAGTATGGACACCAGGCCGCCCCCTGGCGGCTGGGGACCGAGTGTGGACACCCGGCCTCCGGACGGCTGGGGACTGAGTATGGATACCAGGCCGCCAACGCAGCCATGACGTGGTGGCCAGATTCCGCCTCCACATGCCTAAAAGGCCCAATTTCAAGTGCAAGCAAGCAGTATGGTATTGCAGCCTGGGGGTGGGAGGGTGGCAGGCTGCATACTTGAGCTTGCATTGCAAGGAATGGGAGAGGTACAATTGAACACTGCCCTTGGACAAGGACTTGAACGGGGATAGTTGTAAGTCTACAACGACAGATGCAGGGTGGGAGGCATCTTTGCATGTACCATGAACAGGGGTTTGGCATGCACACACTACAGCGGAATAGGCTGTCCTTCCCACTAAATGCACAGGGGAGGGCACAGGTAATGTTTTGGTATGCTCGCTTAATCTTATGTATAAGGCACACCGGGACAAATAGGGGCGGCTGGGGACTTAGTATGGATACCTCGCTGCTGAAGCAGCCATGAGGTAGTGGCCAGCTTCGGACTCCTCCAAACTAAAAGGCCCCATTTCAAGTGCAAGCTAGAAGTATGGTATTGCAGCCTGGGGGTGGATGGGTGGCAGGCTGCACACTTATGCTTGCATTCCAAGAAAACAAATTAGATGCTAACTTCTATCATCATCATCATGCTCCTCACCTTGGCACTCTCAACTCCCCTGACGGAGAAGCCAGGGCCCACCAGAGGAGTCTGGTTCTCTGGTGGGCTCGTCCAATGCTGCCCTAAAGCAGGCCGGGCTAAGAAAAATGTGTGGGGGGAAGTTGATAGGGGAAATAGGGGCAGCTGCGGACCGAGTATGGACACCCGGCCGCCCCCTGGCGGCTGGAGACCGAGTGTCGACTGAGGATGGATATCAGGCCGCCAACGCAGCCATGACATGGTGGCCAGATTCCGCCTCCACATGCCTAAAAGGTCCAATTTCAAGTGCAAGCAAGCAGAATGGTATTGCAGCCTGGGGGTGGGTGGGTGGCAGGCTGCATACTTGCGCTTGCATTGCAAGGAATGGGGGAGGTACAATTGAACACTGTTCTGGGAGAAGGACTTGCACGGGGATAGTTGCAAGTCTGCTTCTTCTGATGCGGCAAGGATCACTTCTGATGGGCACACTGTTAGGCAGTGACCTGGGTGTCAGAGATGCTTCCAGGGGTCTTCCCCATGCTGTTCCCATGTCTTTTCAGCACTGTATGCATGTGTCACACAGCACATGGCCAGATAAGGTTGGAAAATGTTAAAATGACATTTCCCTGTGAATGCATTTGTCACGGTTGAAAGCAATAAAAAAGTGCAAAAACGCATAAAAAATGCTACTTGTGAACATAGCCCAAGGTGTGGAGGAGTATTTTTTTGGGGGGTTATTTATTTTACCTTATACACAAGTCTTTACCCTGGAAAGGAACTTCCTTAACATATTTCACAGGAAAGCAGTTTCAGCTCGTTTTTGAATGTTTTATTGTGAGCCCTTAAAAGTGGCTTAATACCTCTGACCACGTTGTTGACAGCAGTGACCTGGGGGTCAGAAATGCTTCCTGTGGCGATCCCTTTGCTGTCCCCATGTCATTTGAGCACTGTCACTATCGTTTTGGGCACTTGTTAGGCTTTTAAAAGACTGCCGGGGGTGCCGCCGCAAAAATGCTAACATAGACTAACATTGAGCTCATTGCTCGGGTCGAGCACCCGAGTATCACGGCGAGCTTGGCCCGAGCTTCGAGCACCCGAGGATTTTAGTGCTCGCTCAACACTATTAAATATTCCAAAAAGGCAATTTTCAAAAGTTTTAGCAGGATTGGAAGGAAAGTATGTGCTACCAGCTCTTAGAGCTCACCTTCTAATACCTCTATGTACCTTATTTACCGACTGTTTGAAAAATACCCAGGCGGATCGAAACGTCTCTGATAAAAAATGTTGCTTATAAAAAATGCTATGTCGATATGGAAAATCTATACCGTCAGAAATGTTGTTTGAAAATGCAAAACAACTGACTTGAGACAAAAACATGAACATTTAACTTTTTTCACAAAAATGTTACTTTAGACCCAATTTTTTTTATTTTCACAGAGGTAACAAGAAAAAATGGACCCCAAAATTTGTTGTGCAATTTCCCCTGGGCACGCAGATACTCAATATGTGGGGAAAAACACTGTTTGGGCGCACGGCAGGGCTCGGAAGGGAAGGAGCGCCATTTGACTTTTTGATTGTAAAATTTGCTTGAATAATTAGCGGACGCCATGTTGTGTTTGGAGAGCCCCTGTGTGCCCAAACATTGGAGCTCCCCCACAAGTGACCCCATTTTGGAAACTAGACCCCCCAAGGCACCTATCTAGATGCATAGTGAGCACTTGGAACCCCCAGGTGCTTCACAAATTGATTCGTAAATATGAAAAAGTGTTTTTTTTTCACTTTTTCATTTTTACGAATCAATTTGCGAAGCACCTGGGGGTTCCAAGAGCTCACTATGCATCTAGATAGGTGCCTTGGGGGGTCTAGTTTCCAAAATGGGGTCACTTGTGGGGGAGCTCTAATGTTTGTGTACGCAGTAGCTCTCCAAACGCAACATGGCGTCCGCCAACAATTTGAGCCGATTTTCCATTCAATTTGCTAGCGGACACCATGTCGCGTTTGGAGAGCCCCTGTGTGCCCAAACTTTGGAGCTCCCCCACAAGTGACCCCATTTTGGAAACTAGACACCCAAAGGCACCTATCTAGATGCATAGTGAGCACTTGGAACCCCCAGGTGCTTCACAAATTGATTCGTAAAAATGAAAAAGTGAAAAAAAAACACTTTTTCATATTTATGAATCAATTTGTGAAACACCTGGGGGTTCCAAGTGCTCACTATGCATCTAGATAGGTGCCTTGGGGGGTCTAGTTTCCAAAATGGGGTCACTTGTGGGGGAGCTCTAATGTTTGGGCACACAGGGACTCTCCAAATGCAACATGGTATCCGCTAGCAAATTGTCGGCTCAAATTGTTAGCGGACATCATGTTGCATTTGGAGAGCCCCTGTGTTTCACAAACTGATTCATAAATATGAAAAAGTGTTTTTTTTTCCCTTTTTCATTTTTACGAATCAATTTGTGAAGCACCTGGGGGTTCCAAGTGCTCACTATGCATCTAGATAGGTGCCTTGGGGGGTCTAGTTTCCAAAATGGAGTCACTTGTGGGGGAGCTCCAATGTTTGTGCACGCAGTAGCTCTCCAAATGCAACATGGCGTCCGCTAACAATTTGAGCCAATTTTCCATTCAATTTGATAGCGGACACCATGTCGCGTTTGGAGAGCCCGTGATGTGCCTAAACAGTGGAGCTCCCCCACAAGTGACCCCATTTTGGAAACTATACCCCTCAAGGATTTTATTAAGGTGTATAGTGAACATTTTGAACCCAGAGGTACGACACAGAATTTGTTTACATTAGGTCATCATATTGAATAAGTTGTCATTAGTCTTGAGCGCAAGTGCTCGCTACTTGAGTTTGCATCGGGTACTCAGGTATGCACCATGTACAGCGTGTGCTCGAGTGACATGCTCGAGTCCCTGCTCTGCATGTTTCACGGTTATTAGACAACCAAAAAAACCATGCGGGGATCGCTCGTGCATGGCAGGCAATCCCCGTAAAGTTTTTTTGGCCGCGAAGCATATGGGGCAGAGACTCGAGCATGTCACTCAAATACCCACGATACTCAATGCATACCAGAGCACCCGATGCAAACTCAAGTAGCGAGCACCTGCGCTCAACACTAGTCGCCATATTGTCATCTTTTTTCTTACTTTTGAAAAAAATCCCAACCCCATCACAACCCTAACCCCAACCCCAGCCCTAACCGTAGCACAATACTAACCGTAGCACAACCCTAACCGTAGCACAACCCTAACCCTAGCACAACCCTAACCCTAGCACAACCCTAACCCCAAACCCAGCCCTAACCCTAGCCCAATCCTAACCCAAGAGTTTATTTTTGACGCCGTTCCTCGTGCGGTATAAGTGATTAGACGACTTTATTCTTCGGGTCGGTGTGATTACAGCAATACCAGAATCATATGGGGTTTTTATGACTGACAGCTGTCACACACAAAAAGACGTATTTTTTGTAAAATCTAGTTTTTGCATCGCCAAATTTTGAGAGCTATAATTTTTCCAGATTTTGGCAGACAGTCATGTGACGGCTCGTTTTTTGCGGGATGAGTTCACGTTGTTATTGGTGCCATTTTCAGGCACGTGACATTTTTTGATCGCTTTCTATTCTGATTTTTGGGAGGCAGAATAAACAAAAACCAACAATTCAGGAATTGTTTTTTTTTTTTTTTTATTCTGTTCCGCGTGTGGTAAAAGTGATAAGGCAGCTTTATTCTTCGGGTCAGTACGTTTACAGCGGTGCCACATTTATATCGTTTTTCTATGTTTTGCACTTCTACATAATAAAAGCAATTTTATAGAAAAAAATATTTTTTAGCATAGCTTTATTCTGAGAGCTATAACTTTTTTATTTTTCGGCTGATGGAGCTGTATGTCAGCTTGTTTTTTGCGGGACGAGATGACATTTTCAGCGGTACCATTTTTATTTATATTCGTCTTTTTGATCGCGTGTTATTCCATTTTTTATTTGGCGGTATGGTGATAAAGCATTGTTTTTTGCTTAGTTTTCTTTTCTTTTTTTTTTACCGTGTTCACTGAAGGGGTTAACTAGTGGGACAGTTTTATAGGTAAGGTTGTTCCGCACGCGGCAATACCAAATATGTGTACTTTTATTATTTTTTTTGTTTTTTTTTATAATAATATTTATTGATGGGTACATTATATTTTTATTTTTGGTGGATTATTTTATTTATTTTTTTTAATATTTTTGCAATTTTATTTTTTTTTTTTTTTCACTTACTGACAGTTTTTATACTTTATTACTTTGTCCCACTATGGGACTTTCACTTTTTTTTCTCTGATCGCCTGCATGGCACAGGAATGCAGCACCATCCCTGTGTCATACAGGCTATCAGCGCTGCACAGTGAGAAGATTGTTTGGAGATGCACTGCGCATGTCCAAACAATCTTTCTGCTGTCTGGTGACCCGGATGTTGTCATGACGAAATCGGGTCGTCATGGCAACACCCGGGAAGCCTTTGCAGACAGCGCTGGAAGCCGGAAGAGGAGGTGAGTATCTGCGATCACCTCCCCTTGCCCCCGCAATGCTGCGATCGGCTGCGATCGACTTCAATCGCAGCATCGCAGGGGTTAATGTGCTGGGAGCGGTGCAGGACCGCTCCCTGCACATAGTACCGGGTGTCAGCTGTGACAATCAGCTGACACCCGGCGGCGATCGCGCCCGCACAGCCTGTGTGCGCGCGCGATCGCGATGACGTACTAATACGGGTTTGGCTCTTAAGTCCCAGGGCACAGACGCGTATTAGTACGTCAGATGTTATTAAGGGGTTAAGGAGCTACCACACAATATACTACACGGTGAGGCTCTTTCTACTTCTTTTTCTTAAATTCCTTCCATTCTTTTCTCAAGACAGTGTTCTAATGTATTGCTATGATGTTCCTGGGCTGATGGAAAAATGTAATATTAAATACAATGTGAGCGAGTGGAGACTCTTTATTGATTCATTCAAAAAAAGTCTAAAAGCTGTGGTACTGCACAATTGAATCAAGTAGGCTTCAGTGCCTATAAAGCTATGAGAATATAGACTTTATTCTCAAGAAACCTAACTATGAGGATCAAGGATGGTCAATATGTGGTGATCTGAAAGCTCTCTCTTTGTTCCTTGGGCAGCAAGGAGGATACACAAAGTACCCATGCTTTTTGTGAATGGGACAGCCGAGATAGGAGTCATCACAGGAGCCAAACAAGTTAGCCAATGAAAACTTCTTTGCAACCTGGATTCAAGAACATAGTTGCGGAAAGTTTGTTGATCGCACTTAAGTTCTACTGCCACCACTCCACATTAAGCTTGGACTGATGAAGCAGCTACTGAAAGAAGGAGAGACTTTTAAGTACCTGTGTACCAAGTTTCAGGGACTGTCCGAAGCTAAATTGAACGAAAGCATTTATGTGGGTCTGGATATTTGGAAACTCATGAAGGATGACGTGTTTGAAACAAGAATGAAAGCTGTTGAAAAAAGGGCTTGGGATTCTATTAAAGAAGTTGTGAAGAAATTTCTAGGTAAAAACAAAGATCCAAAATTTAAGTCCATTATGGAGAACATGCTGAAACATTTCAAAGCTTTGGGTTGTCTAATGAATTTGAAGTTACATTTTTTACATTCCCATTTGGACTACTTTCCTGGAAACATTGGTGCTGTTAGCCAAGAGAAAGGCGAAAGATTTCACCAGGATATCAAGGAGATGGAACGACAATACCAAGGTTGATGGAACAAGTACATGATGGGGGACTACTGCTGGATGCTTCACAGAGAAGATCCAAAGGCCTTCTATTAGAGAAAAGGTAACAAGAGAAAAAAGGAAAAGGCACAAGAATTAATTTCCAATAAAGTTGCAGAATGAATGTTCAATACATTTTTATATATAATATTGTGTACATTTTCGGCTACAATAAAGATTTTTCTTATTCATCTCGCTTGAGCTTAATTTTTGTGAAAAATCCATACATTATGGTTAAAAATAAGTGTTTTTTTAAATCAGGGAATTAGAAAACATAAGAATTAGTCATTGGATTTGAAACAATTTTCATAAACCCAAATTTTGCATACCTGTGTTACCACTGCCGCCAAAACATAGTATTAGTATGCGAAGTGACCCATGTTCTCAACAGCATCACTGGTGCCAGGCAAAACCCTCTTGTCTCTGGGCTACCCCACCACACAGACACAACTTGACAGCAACAATTGCCACCATACAGCACTAACACAAAGTGAGGAGATTACAGAAACACATCTTTACATTTTGTCTCAGACAACAATTTTTAGAAATGTACCCTAGTGGATTTACTCAGGGGTGCAGCTTTAGGGGTTCAGAGGTATATGCTCCACAGTGTCAGATACCTAAAGAGCCCAAAGTGAAATCTGCCATATACTGTACATGGCACATTGTTGATGTGGCCTTTCCATAAATTTGCATATGGGCCTAGAACCTTCCAGTTACACCTATGAGTATACTAATAATTGTTGCAGAAATGTTATGTATCTTCCAAAGTGGTTACCAATTTATTTTTGAATATTTTTTTTATCTTGAGAGCCTCACTTTTACTACCATACATCAAAACATCAGTGATAGTATTTTATTAGCATTAATCTCTTCCCTTGTTACAATAAGAGTAGATTTTCATTGGAAATTTTGTATTTCTCTGTGTTTTCCCAGCAGAAGGCATTAATTAATTCAATGCTTGAGAGAAGCAGAACTACAGGATTTCATTTCTTATTTCATCGTAGCTTTCTATTTTCTTCCCTGGTGTGAAATGTCTGAACACCTCCAGTGTCATTCATCGTTCTTAGAAGTAATTTTTTTGTTAAATAGACAGCACTGGAGAGGGTCCATGAAAAAGCAATTACGGCAGGGAAAATAAATGTAATGAAAATTTTTCAAAGCCCTTACAGTACAAAGGCGTTTTGATATGAGTCTGTTTCATAATAATTATATTATATACTGTACACCAGAGTTTGTTATGCCCCCTTCAGCTTTCAGAAATATTTATAAGGGAATGTCCCTGTCACCTTGTTGGCATATTGAAAGCTCAGGAGTATAAGGGAGTGGTTATCTTAAGCTGAGGACATGGCCTGACATTACATAATACCCTATCAAAATGGAATTATTGGCTCTACAGAGACTGCGAAATGGGTCACAAAGTGCCAATTATATGAATAGAAGAAATTGTATTTTCTCCTTCTGAGTCAAGAGTGGAGGAATGTGTGTCCAACAGTCAAAAAGTATACATATAAAATAAATAAAGTAAGGCTAGTCACATCCTCAAATTGAAGATGTGACTTCATAGGCGGATTATAATGAGAACTCCGACGTTCCGGGGGTGCCCATGGCCAGATTGCCATCATTATTATGTATTATGCACCGCCTTCAGTGATGCACATCTCTGCGCAGGGATCTTTCCTGGAGCTCCACGGTCGGCAAAACAGAATGACAGCACAGCTCCAGGGAAGCTCCCTTTGCCTATTTTGTAACGTGGTTCAGCTGGCATGTACGCGCTGGCTACCAGAAGTGGCGCTTCAGGGGTAACGTATTGAGAGTTAAGTATGAAAACTTTTTTTTTCTTTTTAAATAAAATAAATTAAATGGGGGTGGAGGAGAGCAAATGATGCCGTATGGAAAGTGGGGAAGAGCAAATGATGCTGTATTGAGGGTGGGGGGTGAGAGAGAACTAATAATGATGAATTGAGGGTGGGGGGGAGTAAATGATGATGTATTGAAGGTGGGGGGAGCAAATTATGCTGTATTGATGGTGGGGAATGAGGAGAGCAAATTATGATGAATTGAGGATGGGGGTGGGAGACAGAAAATTATGAATTGAGGATGGGGGTGGGGGACAGCAAATTAGGAAGAATTGAGGATGGCGATCGGGGACAGCAAATGATGAATTAAGGGTGGGTGAGTAAAAGATGATATATTGAGAATGGGGGATGGAGGACAGTAAATGATAATGAATTGAGGGTGGGACACAGCATATGGTGATGAATTGTGGTTGGGGAAAATAAAGGATTCTGTCTTGAAGGTGGGGGAGAGCAAATGATGCTGAATTGAGGGTGGGGGAGAGCAATTGATAATGAATCGAGGGTGGGGGTGGGAGAGAGAGGGCATGACATAATGAAGTGGGGTGGAGTGGGCATGTTAATATAATCGGGGGAGCGGGAGGTACAGAATGGGGGGGCGTTGAGGATGCAGGAGTGTGATTGGTATTGAATGGGGGGAAAGAGTACAGGTTCTAATTAATTTATATAGGTTATTAGATAGAGAAAATTGGCTATTTATAGTTAGTGGGGGCACAAAGGTGGATTATCAATCTAAATTTGGAATGGTGGATTGCATAATAATATAATTATATATTCATGGTAGTTACATGTCTATATTCAGGGGCGCAGTGTGGGGGATTTCTTCAGGAAACAAATGTGTATATATACAGTACAGACCAAAAGTTTGGACACACCTTCTCATTTAAAGATTTTTCTGTATTTTCATGACTATGAAAACTGTACATTCACACTGAAGGCATCAAAGCTATGAATTAACATATGTGGAATTATATACTTAACAAAAAGTGTGAAACTACTGAAAATATGTCTTATATTCTAGGTTCTTCAAAGTAGCCACCTTTTGCTTTGATGACTGCTTTGCATACTCTTGGCATTTTTTTGATGAGCTTCAAGAGGTAGTCACCGGAAATGGTCTTCCAACAATCGTGAAGGAGTTCCCAGAGATGCTTAGCACTTGTTGGCCCTTTTGCCTTCACTCTGCGGTCCAGCTCACCCCAAACCATCTCGATTGGGTTCAGGTCTGGTAACTGTGGAGGCCAGGTCATCTGGCGTAGCACCCCATCACTCTCCTTCTTGGTCAAATAGCCCTTACACAGCCTGGAGGTGTGTTTGGGGTCATTGTCCTGTTGAAAAATTAATGATAGTCCAACTAAGCACAAACCAGATGGAATAGCATGCCGCTGCAAAATGCTGTGGTAGCCATGCTGGTTCAGTATGCCTTCAATTTTGAATAAATCCCCAACAGTGTCACCAGCAAAGCTCCCCCACACCATCACACCTCCTCCATGCTTCACGGTGGGAACCAGGTATGTAGAATCCATCCGTTCACCTTTTCTGCATCCCACAATGATAAGGTGGTTGGAACCAAAGATCTCAAATTTGGACTCATCAGACCAAAGCACAGATTTCCACTGGTCTAATGTCCATCCCTTGTGTTCTTTAGCCCAAACAAGTCTCTTCTGCTTGTTGCCTGTCCTTAGCAGTGGTTTCCTAGCAGCCATTTTACCATGAAGGCCTGCTGCACAAAGTCTCCTCTTAACAGTTGTTGAAGAGATGTGTCTGCTGCTAGAACTCAGTGTGGCATTGACCTGGTCTCTAATCTGAGCTGCTGTTAACCTGCGATTTCTGAGGCTTGTGACTCAGATAAACTTATCCTCAGAAGCAGAGGTGACTCTTGGTCTTCCTTTCCTTGGGCGGTCCTCATGTGACCAGTTTTTTTGTAGCACTTGATGGTTTTTGCAACTGCACTAGGGGACACTTTCAAAGTTTTCCCAATTTTTCGGACTGACTGACCTTCATTTCTTAATGTAATGATGGCCACTCGTTTTTCTTTAATTAGCTGCTTTTTTCTTGCCATAATACAAATTCTAACAGTCTATTAAGTAGGATTATCAACTGTTTATCCACCAGACTTCTACACAACACAACTGATGGTCCCAACCCCATTTATAAGGCAAGAAATCCCACTTATTAAACCTGACAGCGCACACCTGTGAAGTGAAAACCATTTCCGGTGACTACCTCTTGAAGCTCATCAAGAGAATGCCAAGAATGCGCAAAGCAGTCATCACAGCAAAAGGTGGCTTCTTTGAAAAACCTAGAATATAAGACATATTTTCAGTTGTTTCACACTTTTTTGTTAAGTATATATTTCCACATGTGTTAATCCATAGTTTTGATGCCTTCAGTGTGAATGTACAATTTTCATAGTCATGAAAATACAGAAAAATCTTTAAATGAGAAGGTGTGTCCAAACTTTTGGTCTGTACTGTATGTGACCTTTTTATTTTCAGGGACGCGGTGATTAGTGCAGCAAACTGCAATGACCAAGTCCTGGCTTTAGGACGTCAACTTGAAAGTTTGATAAGATTAAGAAGAAAAAGGCAGTAATCAGATGAGACGTCAGCGGTAAGTTGCTGGTTGTAAATATTTATTCTGTATAGTGGTATGTTTTCACAGAGCCGCCAGCGGCACTAATCGATCACCAATCGGTAAGGCAGTACTGATCGGCAGTAATTTACTGTGGTCTGTCTGTTTAAACAGGCTATTAAAGGAGTGGTCCAAAACTAAATTTTATTTAATATCGTAATCTACTCTTTTTTACTAATATACTTCCATTAAAAAGTTCCTATCTATCCCTCACTACAGTAACTGGTTTATTTGTTTTCTACTATTTCCTCTTTGATGACACTTCATTTGAGAATCTCAGTGCATGCTGGGATACTGAAATGAAGTGTCAGGGACCGCCGCAACCTCTTTCTTCCTAAATGAAGTGTCTTCAGTTACGTGTGTTCTGTATTGCTGGCTCCTCAATTCTGATCAGAGCCGGTGAAAGAGTACACTGTCACCGTGCACTAAGAAGAACTGTGCGCAGTGATAGGGATCTACTGAGCATCTGTCGGAATTGACAGCTGGCGCACACTCAGTAGAGCAGGGACTAGCCCAGGCCCTGAAATGGACATCACTGATGAAACTTCTTTTGAGAGAGGGGGAAGAGACTGTAGCAGTCTCCAGCATGCACTTGAGATTCTCAAACGAAGCATCATCAAAAAATAAAGCAGCTAGATAGTGTAGTTAGGGAAGGATATGGAATTTTTTATTAAAGTATATTAGAAGAAAGATTAGGTATGGCATTAAATAGAGTTTAGCATTAAAATATAATTTAGTTTCGGACCACCCCTTTAAACAATGCGCACTGAGCAATCTTTCCCATATTCTATAGCATTCCCTGCAGTTATATACAACGCTGTCCCTTATTACATAGCTTTTTGTTATATATTGCACCGTCCCGTATTATATAGCGTCCTCTTGTTAAATATAGCACATTTTCTCATTCCATAGTATTGTTACGCTCGCGCCCGGACTGACTGGCGTGAGCGTGATTAGTGATCCCACTGTACCATGAACCGAGGAGTGCCTGGAGGGGCATAACTAAGTATCAACTCAGTCCGACCAAGGTCACACTCAGTCGACTCCTTGAACCAGGGAGGAACCGAGCAGAGGGACCAGGTGCTACTCCAGGTCAGACCCCGGTCACAGCTTTTGACTCACACCGGGGAATGCAGGAACAGGCAGGTTAGGCTGGTATACAGACAGGTGGGTATTGGCAGGCACGGCTGGTATGCAGACAGGAGAGGACTGGCAGGCTCAGCTGGCATGCAGACAGGTGGGCACTGGCAGGCACGGCTGGTATGCAGACTGGCGGGTACTGGCAGGTAGGAACGCAGGTAGGATAGGGACCAGTTCAGACTGGGACACAGGAACGGAGCCGCAGGTGCAGTGGACAGCAGAGCAGAGCGAAACCGCAGATGCGATGAACAAGCAGAGCAGAACCTCCGGAGCAGTGAGCAAACAGAGCAGGGCAAAACCACAGATGCGGTGAACAAGCAAAGCGTAGCAAAACCGCAGGTGCGGTGAGCAAGCAGAGCGGAGCAAAACCGCAGGTGCGGAGAACAAGCAGAGCGGAGCAAAATCGCAGGTGCGGAGAACAAGCAGAGCGGAGCAAAACCGCAGGTGCGGAGAACAAGCAGAGCGGAGCAAAACTGCAGGCGCGGTGAACAAGCAGAGCGGAGCAAAACCGCAGGCGCGGTGAACAAGCAGAGCGGAGCAAAACCGCAGGCACGGTGAACAACCAGAGCGGAGCAGAACCGCAGGTGCGGTAAACAATCGAAGCAGAGCGGAACCGCCGGAGCGGCGAGCAAGCAGAGCAGAATAGAACCGCAGGTGCGGTAAAAAAGCGGAACAGAGCAGAACCGCCGGAGCGGTGAACAAGCAAGGCGGAGCAAAACCGCAGGCGCGGTGAACAAGCAGAGCGGAGCAAAACCGCAGGCGCGTAGAACAAGTGGAGAGTAGCAAAACCGCCAGAGCGGTGGACAAGCAGAGCGGAGCAGAACCACAGGTGCGGTAACCAAGCGGGGCTGAGCGGAACCGCCAGAGCGGTGAATAAGCAGAGCAGAACAGAGCAGCAGGTGAAGGCAGACAGGACAGGGCTCTGTTCACATGAAACAGACTGGAAAATATAGCAAGATGGTTAGAACACAGGAGGTAGATACGGAGGAAGGGAAAGGGAACAAACAGAACCAGATACACACAAGATACTTACAATGAAGTAGCGAGCAGACACAAAACTCACAAACAGAAGCACAGAGACAACAAGTTGGAGTTAGGTGTAGGTTCAGACACTGCAGGAAAAGGGAAGATTCGGACATAAAGATAAACAGGTAACGGGCTAGGACACTGTTCAGACAGGAACTGAACCAGGAACAAGATACCGAAACGAGCCTGGGAACTCAGCCCCCAGGGTGGTGGAAACAGACTAGAAGTCAGAGATACACGTAGCGGCCCTGGGTACTCGGCCCCCACGGTGGCGGAAACAGACTAGAAGTAACAGGTACAGGTAGAGTCCCTGGGTATTCAGCCCCCAGGGTGGCGGACAGACTAGAGTCAATGCTGTATATATAGTATATCTTGACTTTAGCAAAGCATTTGACAAAGTATCTCATACCATCCTTATTGAAAAAATGACCAAGTATGGAATGGACAAGGCAACTGTTAGGTGGATTCATAACTGGCTTAGTGATCGGACTCAAAGAGTGGTCGTAAATGGCTTCACATACAGTTGGATGAATGTCTCAAGTGGGGTACCACAGGGCTCTGTCCTGGGACCTGTATTGTTCAACATCTTTATCAATGATTTAGATGAAGGAATTGAGGGTAAACTGATTAAATTTGCTGATGACACAAAGCTAGGAGGGATAGCTAACACTAGAGAAGAGAGAGAGAGGATTCAAAAAGACAAATAAACTGGAGCAGTGGACAGTAACTAACAGAATGGTTTTTAACAGGGAAAAATGCAAAGTACTACATCTGGGCAATAAAAATGAAAAAAGCATATACAAAATGGGAGGAATAGAGCTAAGCAACAGTACATGTGAAAAAGACTTAGGTATACTAATAGATCATAGACTGAACATGAGTCAACAGTGTGATGCAGCAGGAAAAAAGGCAAATACAATTCTGGGATGTATTAACAGAAGCATACAGTCTAGATCACGTGAAGTCATTATCGGACTTTACTCCTCTTTGGTCAGACCTCATCTGGAATACTGCATCCAGTTTTGGGCACCACATTTTAAAAAAGACATCGACAAACTGGAGCAAGTTCAGAGAAGAGCGACCAGAATGGTGACCGGTCTGCAAACCATGTCCTATGAGGAACGGTTACAGGATTTGGGAATGTTTAGCTTGCAAATAAGAAGACTGAGAGGAGACTTAATAGCTGTCTACAAATATCTCAAGGGCTGTCACAGTGAAGAAGGATCATTTTTATTCTCATTTGCACAAGGAAAGACTAGAAGCAATGGGATGAAACTGAATGGGAGGAGACACAGATTAGATATTAGAAAAAACTTTTTGACAGTTAGGGTGATCAATGAGTGGAACAGGCTGCCACGAGAGGTGGTGAGTTCCCCTTCAATGGACGTCTTCAAACAGAGGCTGGACAGACATCTGTCTGAGATGATTTAATGAATCCTGCTTTGAGCAGGGGGTTGGACCAGATGACCCAGGAGGTCCCCTCCAACTCTACCATTCTATGATTCGATGATTCTATGAGGACAGGACCTGGCAACTAACAGTTGCACAGAACACAGACTGTAAGAAAGTGTTGCTCAGGCACCTCCCACTGGGTGGAGGGGGTTTAAGTATCCAGTGACTCATAGCAATAGGCTGGGGATGCATTAGGACTGTGCACACAGTAGCTATAAGAAACAAGCAGAAAGCCGTGCCGACGCCCTAAGCAATCAGACAAGAGACATGGACAGAGCAGGTACTGGAGCAAAGAGTGCAGCATGGACTGACAGGTAAGATTGCGGTCTTGCACGGTGGGAGGTGGTGCACTATGCAAGCATGCCGCCAGGGATGTTACAAGTATACTCTATTATGTACAGCGCTATATATTTTTAAAGCTATAAATAAGGGGAAAAAAATTGCCTAGCACACCGCCGTGTCTGTCGTCTTACATCTGCACATGTGCACCAGTGTGTTAATCACATGACCTATCAAATGATTTCTCAAAGTGGATCATGTGACATGTCACGTGATACATTGAGTGCTGGGCCCACTCCCTCTAAACTGGCCGGGTCTCTGACTACTGTTAATCTGCGCTGCGTGACTGCACTACGACAGGCACATGAGCATGGTGAAACTTAAACTACTGTAGCACTTACTTTGGTGCAAAACTAAAAGCATGGTCGGTTTCAGAGTTAGGTGGGCTCCTGTACGACAGAGTACCAGTGGGCCCTCCTTCACCTTGATTTCTCCTCCTCATCAACCTATAGCTGTAGCTTTTTTATTTTATAGTTAATAAAGTTGCATGAAGGCTTGGGGGACATCATTCAGGGATGGGGGCCAGGATGGAGAACATTACTAAAAGATTGGGGCCAGTATGGGGGATGTTATTAAAGAAAGGTGCCAGGACGAGGGACATTATTCAAGAATAGAATCGGGGTAAAGATGGAGGAATTTATTAAAGAAATGGGCCAGGATGGACAGACATTATTATACATTGGAGGCTTCCAAGTTTTTCATAAATAGGTACGATACCACTTTCAGTTTTTTCAGGTCTGTCTCAACGTGTTTTGCTTAGGGTACAGTCTAATGGCGCTTCTGCGCAACACTGTCCCTTTGCTAAAACACAGGGGAGTGCAGGCAGGGTTGATTCACACAATACTCAGTCCTTTGTTCTCACAGCGAAGCTTTTGTTCTCTCCCTCTTGGCAGTTTCAGGGCAGAGACTGCTTACCAAAACAATGCTTTTTCTGTAACTCTCCTTGATTCATACATTCAGACAATGGCATTGCAGGCGAGTTTGTCAGCAATGACCAAAATGATACTCATTTCCCGGATGACTGGATAGTTTATGTTGGAACAAAAATCATTGTTCTCGGCAGCATTTCGCTTATGTAAACAGGAGATGTGCTGCCTATTTGTGATTGATCTAACCCCAATATTCTTCATTAGCCTATGTACAAAGGTCGGTACAACAACCAACAAACAAGAACCACACGATTTTAACATAGTCAATTGGCACTCATTTAACGATGTGAAATCAACTTGTGTAAATACACCAAAATGTTTCTGTTTGATAGTGCAATATGTTAGCATTTCTGTCTACTCTTTTATTTTTTGCTTAGGGCCACACAAAGCGACTCGAGGACAGCACTCTAACCGAAACTACATTTGACGAAAACTACTTTTGTCAATACACATCTTAGTAGTAATCAAACTTTGGAGTGCCATTGCAAAAAGTAGCAACACCTAAAACAGTGATGTGTATAAAAAATGGCTTGTTATGAATGGTGTATGTTTAGACTAATGGCATTGAAAGTTAAAATTAATATAATAATGGATGCTATATTGATCCAATGGAAATCCAAATGTATATAACTCAGTTTTGGCACAAATGCTCATACATAGGGGATTCAAACCCATTAAGGTTTTTAAAGTATTTTTCACTGATCTAAGTCCTCTCCGCAGGGGCATAATGACAGCGGTCAAAGAGGTCGCAATTGTGAGGGTAAGGGGCCCGCTGAAGCCAGAATACACTTCAACTGGATGTGTGTCCTAGGATACACAATCAGCTGAGATGTATTGTAGCACAGCCGTGTCTGGCAATATACGCTGCCAACCAATCAGAGGCCAGCAGCTGACATCGGGATAGGTCAGTATAATTCTTTATTTTTTTCTATGCATTAAAGAACAGCGGAATGTGGGGACATATACCAGGATAGAGAACACACATACAAGGAGCAGGCCCAGGATAAGGTACATATATACAAGGATGGAGGGCATATATAGAGTATATATCTACCAGGATGGGGGGACCCAGTCTAACTCTTCGATGGCTTAGTGGTTAGCACTGCAGCGTTGCAGCGCTGGGGTCCTGGGTTCAAATCCCACCAAGGGCAACATCTGCAAGGAGTTTGTATGTTCTCCCCATGTTTGTGTGGGTTTCCTCTGGGTTCTCTGGTTTCCTCCTACACTCCAAAAACATACTGATAGAGAATGTAGATTGTGAGCCCCAATGGGGACAGTGGCCATAATATCTGTAAAATTGTTTGAATTGTAAAGCGCTGCTGAATGTCGGCGCTATATAAATAAAAAGATTATTATTATTATTATATTGAACCAGGACCCATCGGACTCTAGTTACATCACTGCCTCTCAGTATACCACATATATACACTGCTCAAAAAAATAAAGGGAACACTCAAATAACACATCCTAGATCTGAATGAATGAAATATTCTCATTGAATACTTTGTTCTGTACAAAGTTGAATGTGCAGACAACAAAATTACACAAAAATTATCAATGGAAATCAAATTTATTAACCAATGGAGGCCTGGATTTGAAGTCACCCCCAAAATTAAAGTGGAAAAACACACTACAGGCTGATCCAATTTTGATGTAATGTCCTTAAAGCAAGTCAAAATGAGGCTCAGTACTGTGTGTGGCCTCCACGTGCCTGTATGACCTCCCTACAATGCCTGGGCATGCTCCTGATGAGGTTGTGGATGGTCTCCTGTGGGATCTCCTCCCAGACCTGGACTAAAGCATCCGCCAACTCCTGGACAGTCTGTGGTGCAATGTGACGTTGGTTGATGGAGCGAGACATGATGTCCCAGATGTGCTCAATCGGATTCAGGTCTGGGGAACGGGCGGGCCAGTCCATAGTTTCAATGCCTTCATCTTGCAGGAACTGCTGACACACTCCAGCCACATGAGGTCTGGCATTGTCCTGCATTAGGAGGAACCCAGGGCCAACCGCACTAGCATATGGTCTCATAAGGGGTCTGAGGATCTCATCTCGGTACCTAATGGCAGTCAGCCTACCTCTGGCGAGCACATGGAGGGCTGTGCGGCACTCCAAAGAAATGCCACCCCACACCATTACTGACCCACTGCCAAACCGGTCATGCTGAAGGATGTTGCAGGCAGCAGATCGCTCTCCACAGCGTCTCCAGACTCTGTCACGTCTGTTGCATATGCTCAGTGTGAACCTGCTTTCATCTGTGAAGAGTACAGGGCACCAGTGGCGACTTTGCCAATCCTGGTGCTCTGTGGCAAATGCCAAGCAGCCTGCACGGTGTTGGGCTGTGAGCACAACCCCCATCTGAGAACGTTGGGCCCTCATACCACCCTCATGGAGTCGGTTTCTAATCGTTTGTGCAGACACATGCACATTTGTGGCCTGCTGGAGGTCATTTTTCAGGGCTCTGGCAGTGCTCCTCCTGTTCCTCCTTGCACGGAGGCGGAGGTAGCGGTCCTGCTGCTGGGTTGTTGCCCTCTTACGGCCCCCTCCACGTCTCTTGGTGTACTGGCCTGTCTCCTGGTAGCGCCTCCAGCCTCTGGACACTACGCTGACAGACACAGCAAACCTTCTTGCCACAGATCGCATTGATGCGCCATCCTGGATGAGCAGCACTACCTGAGCAACTTCTGTGGGTTGTAGAGTCCGTCTCAAGCTACCACGAGTGTGAAAGCACAACCAACATTCAAAAGTGACCAAAACATCAGCCAGAAAGAATTGGTACTGAGATGTGGTCTGTGGTCCCCACCTGCAGAACCACTCCTTTATTGAGGGTGTCTTGATAATTGCCAATAATTTCCATCTATTGTCTATTCCATTTGCACAACAGCATGTGAAATTGATTGTCAGTGTTGCTTCCTAAGTGGACAGTTTGATTTCACAGAAGTTTGACTTACTTGGAGTTAAATTCTGTTGTTTAAGCGTTCCCTTTATTTTTTTGAGAAGTGTATATATATATATATATATATATATATATAAAGTAAATTACATTAATATACTAATGATGAAAACAAGGATCAGTTCAATCTGCCCACATAGATAAATATACACAAATACATACATGCATCATAAATCGATCAGAACAAGATCATAACTGAGTTCCTTGTGGGCTGTTGAAATAATTAAACATTCCTTTAAAAGTAATTTACACAAAAAGGAAAAATGCATGAATGTGTAGTTGCCATTTGTGGTCACTGAGGTCTTGTGGGTTCAATGGCCAGAGTTTTTATGTTCTTGGAAGAAAATGCTTTGATTCAGAAGATGTAAAGTGTCTGTCTTATAATTTTCCCAGGAGAACGGGACAAATATTTTCCTTGTATGTTTCTCTGAATATGAAAGACTCCCTGCAAGGAACTCATCCTGATGCTCTATGCCTTGAGTATTGTGCTTTATTCCCGATTTGATTCAGATATTTGTGTTTTATGAAAAACACTTTTGTTCATAAATGCAAAGCTTTTACTCATCTAGTACTGCATGTATGATGCAATGAAAGCAGAGCAGCTGCAGATGTAAAGGAAGTGTGGCTTCCTCCGATACTATATTCTGGTAATCTAGAATAGTAGCTATGGCTAATGGATCATACGTTTGAGACAAAGCCTTAGACTATGTGTACACTGTGCGTTTTTGATGTGTTTTCGTTGTGTTTTTTCCGTACGGAAATGCACCAAAAACGCTAGGTAATCCGTGTGCCAGCTAATGCAATTACAATCCTGAAGTGCTGTGCACATGATCAGGAATTTTCCTGTCAGGATTGTCATTGCGTTGAAATTTGCAGCATGTCAATTCTTTGTGCGTTTCAGCAGTGATTTTCACCCATAGACTTGAATTGAGTCAGTCAAAAACGTAGGTATAAAAATATTTGCGGATTTGCTGCGGATGTTTGCTGCATATTTGACTGACTCAATTCAAGTCATTGAGTCAAAAATGCGGCAAAAACGCACAAAAGAATTGCCCGCGGAAGACTACTCCTTCCATCATCTAACGGCAGCTCCCGGTAACAATAGTATACGTATAAGGAGAGTACAATAATAGTCTTCTCAGCTGGCGTCTGTGCGCTGTGTAAAAAAATAAAAATAAATAAAATAATCAATATTAAAATAAAAAACACCTTATAGTCATGGCGATCCGATCACCTAGCAGCTGGCAATACACTGACGAGAGTGCGATCGCTCCCGGCAGTGTATAGCGCTGAGCTGCTGGGACTAAGTTCCCTGGAGTTCATCAGCTGAAGATCAGCTGAGAGCTCCAGAGTAGTGTTGAGCCACCCCCGTAGTGTTCGGGTTCGGTTCGTCGAACACCGAGATGTTCGTGGAACTGTTCGTCGAACACCTTAGAACACTGTCGAACACCGTCGAACACCATTAAAACCAATGGCAGGCAAATAAAAACACATAGAAAACACCTTCAAAGGTGTCCAAAAGCTGACAAACTGCTCAGAAGACACACTCTTTAAAAAAGCCGGCCTGCAATTCAGCATCGTACCCGACAATTTAGAACAGAAAGAATAGAGCATCACACATAGATTAGATAGATAGAAACATGTCAGTCACATATATAATAAGTACAGTGATAGTGTGGATTACTGTACTTGTCATTTAGTGTTAAAATAAAGGATTTATTTAAAAAAAAATTGGCGTGGGGTTCCCCGTAATTTTAGTCTCTAGCGGAGGTTAAGCAGACGGCTGGGGCAGATGTTTGAAGCCTGGGAAGGGGGTAATACCCACGGAGCATCCCGGGCTACTAATATCAGCCCCCAGCTGAGGGCTTATATTAATAGCCCAGGAAGGGTGCCATGAATATTGGCCGCCTCCCAGGCTAGAAACACCAGCCGTCAGCCGCCCCAGAAATGGATATAATTATCCATTATCAAGCCCAGGTTAGTAATGGAGAGGGGTCTATAAGACACCCCCATTACTAACCCCATAGTCAAAGTTAAAAAAAAACACAACACCCAGAATAAAGTCCTTTAATTGAAATAAACACACTATTCTTTATTGTTCTAAATTCAACCATCACGCCCATTCCAGCTGAAGCCAACGATCTCCTGCAATAAAAATAAACCAACATCATCCTTACCTTTCCATGGTTCCCAGGACGGCTCCAGCTCTGCTACATTAACATGACAGGCTGGATCGTAGCAGAATGGATGCGCCATTTCTGGGGCGGCTGACGACTGGTGTTTCTAGCTTGGGAGGGGGCCAATATTCATGGCACCCTTCCTGGGCTATTAATATCAGCCCCCAGCTGTCTGCCTAGCCTTTGCTGGCTATTAAAATAGGAGGGGCCCCACATCATTTTTTTGGGGGGTCCCCCATTTAAATAGCTAGTAAAGGCTAGGTATTCAGCGGGGGGCTGATATTAGTAGCCTGGGAAGCTCCATGGGTATTACCCCCTTCCCAGGCTTCAAACATCTGCCCCAGCCGTCTGCTTAACTTCCGCTAGAGACTAAAATTACAGGGAACCCCACGCCAATTTTTTTTTAATAAATCCTTTATGTTAACACTAAATGACAAGTACAGTAATCAACACTATCACTGTACTTATTATATATGTGACTGACATGTTTCTATCTATCTAATCTATGTGTGATGCTCTATTCTTTCTGTTCTAAATTGTCGGGTACCGATGCTGAATTGCCGGCCGGCTTTTTTAAAGAGACGATGCATGAAAACACTATTATTTTTTTTAATAAATCCTTTAACACTAAATGACAAGTACAGTAACCAACACTGTCACTGTACTTCTTATATATGCGACTGACATGTTTCTATCTATCTAATCTATGTGTGATGCTCTATTCTTTCTGTTCTAAATTGTCGGGTACCGGTGTATGCCGCTGCTGAATTGCCGGCTTTTCATGTTTCACTGTGAGCACTGTTCCCATCGATTTGGGCAACCACTGTAATGCCACAACCACCATGGCTGTGGCATTACAGTGAGCGGCAGACAATCCCTGCATGATGTGAAAAAATCCAGTTACGCTTTTGGTGCACGAACAGTTATCGAACATAACCTCGAACAGCCGAATTTTTTGCAAATCGTTCGCGTTCCTCGACCGACTCGAACACCGCCCAAAACAGCTCGAATTTGAGATTGGCGAACAGTTGAAGTCGAACACCACTCATCTCTACTCCAGAGACCACATTATGACATCGGTGCTGCATGAGATTTGAACTCCACTGACCTCAGTCCTGCAGCACAGCGTTATACACTGACAGGAGTGATTACACTCCTGTCAGTGTAAACAGTGCTGTCCTCTACAACAGTGACATCAGTGATTGCTGATGTGGCTGCTGTAGAGATGACCCGGATTGTCGTGGGACACTATAGATTACTTCATCACAGCGGATAGTTGGGGCATATGGTTGTTTTATATTTTTAGTTTCTTACAGGAGACAAGGGCATCGGGGTTTGGGCTTTAGGTGAGTATACAGTGTTTTTTATTCTTAAATAAAAGATTAAAACCTTATGGAATTTAATTTAAAATAAAAGACTTTATTCTGGCCTAGTCTTTATTTCCAAAACTTCAAAAACTTCACTCTCCATTACTAACCTGGGCTTCATGTCAGCTGCCAACACAAGGCTGACATGAAGCCCAACCTTATTACCCCACTTGCCACCGCACGAGCGGAAGCTAAGCGCCAGATTTGGCGCATCTTATGGATGCACCAGTTCTGAGGCTGCTGAGAGCTGATATTATTAGCTTCGGAGGGGGCTAGTATCCATGGCCCCTTCCTTGGCTATTAATATCAGCTCACAGCTGTCTACCTAGCCATTGCTGGTTAGATTTTATATGTCAATTTTTTTCTGGGGTCCCCCTGTAATCTAGCCAGTAAAGGCTGTAGCGTCAGCGTCTCTGCCTGCTGCCTGGCAGAAATGGCGATCCCCTTGCCGCCGTGGCCTCTGTCCGGCGTCCAACGCTCCTCCTCCTGTCTCCCACGCTGTGCCAACCTGGGGTGCCCACACCACTCACAGATCTCCGGGCACTGTGCTTGCGCGCTTCCTGCTTCTTAAAGGGGCCGCACGTGCCATCCTAAAGTATTCCCGGCAAATGGCCGAAGGACATCTGCTATTTAAGGCACCCAATGGAGGTGCCTGTGCAATGTTGTATTTGTGTGCTAACACTCTCTCCAGCCCTCAGATCCGAGTGCTGCCCACCAGTCTGTCTATCAGCCGTGCCCACCAGCCTGTGTATCACCTGTGCCTGCCAGCCCGTCTACCAGCCGTGCCCACCTGCCTGTCTATCAGCTGTGTCAGTCTACCAGTCGTGTCCACCTGCCTGCCCACCAACCGTGCCTATCTGCTGTGCCAGTCAGCGCCTGTCACCAGTCCCATGGTAGTCGCCTGCTCTCACACGAGGTCGGTCCCGGAGTAGCACCTGGTCCACCTTCCCAGTCCTTCCTTGGTTCGCGGAGTCGACTAAGCCACCGTATAGCCAAGGTCGGTCCAGGGTGAGGCCCCTAGTTATGCCAATCTGGTCCCTCCTTGTACCATGGCACAGTGGTTCCACCTGTTATGTTCTGCAACTTAGAACTAAGGAATAGGATGGAAAAGCTGTCCCTGCACTGAGACTCAGCTTAGCCCTATTCCTTATGAATAGCCCCACCGAAACTCCTGCACTGAACTCAAACGAAGACCTGTAGGAAAGGGAAAGGGGTCCCTAAAAGATCTAAGGACTGGGAGCAAAAGCAGGAGACCTCCTAACAGAAAAGTTAGTTGCAGAAATGAAAATTAAAGGAAACAAAACTGGTGGAACAAGAAGTCCCAGGATAACAATAGTCCAAAGCAAAAATAACTAAACAAGGCTACTTAGCCAGAGCACGAGCGTTACAACACTGATGTCCAGTGGGGAATGGGAGCCAGGTGCTGAGTAATAAAGAGTGCAGAGATCACGTGACCATGAAATCCAGCACTAGAGGAAAAGACTAGAAGCCAGCAAAGCACAACAAGATGGCCGATAATAAAACAAAATAGATTCTAAAAGTACCTCCCCTTTTACGAGGATCCTCTGGATCCTCTAGGCCGAGCCTTACCAGGAAATCTCCTGTGAAAAGCCTTAATTAGCCTTGAGGCCGAGACGTCCTCAGCCTTCACCCAGTAATTATCCTCGGAGCCGAAACCTCTCCAGGACACAAGATACTGTAATCTTCCTCTATGCCACCTGGAATCCAAAATGCGAGAAATCTCAAATTCACCGTCCTCATCAACAGGAGGAACAGTAGGCTTTGCCTGCTTATCAGGCATGTCTGCCTTCTTAAGTAACGACACATGAAACACAGAATTAATCCTCCAGGTCGAGGGAATGCCCAACCTCACCGCTGCCGAGTTGACAATCTGAACCACTTTGAAAGGACCCACAAATTTAGGCCCCAGTTTTTTAGAAGGAATTTTCAAACGAAGATTCCTAGAGGACAACCAAACCATATCCCCAACAGCAAACAAGGACTCCTTTCTTTTTTGTCAAAATACCTTTTTGATCTCCAGTTAGCCTCTTTAAGGTTCAGGCGTACACTGGTCCAAACCCTCTCCAAATCACCAGAAAAATTGTCCTCCTCCGGTACAGCAGCCCCAACTTTGGAAAATGGACCAAAAGATGGATACCTGCCAGTACAGCAAAAAAAAAGGAGAACAACCAGCTGAGGAAGAAGTATGATTATTAAGGGCAAACCTGAGGGGCTGAAGGCTATTCAGCGGGATTTGTCAACTATTATCGCCTGTTCATTCCTCATTTTTCCTCCCGGACTGCTCCCGTCTCTGCTCTGAGCCGCAAAGGGGTTAATCCCAAGGAATGGACTCCCGAGGCGGAAAGTGCCTTCGTGTCCTTGAAGCGAGCCTTCTCTTCTGCTCCGGTGCTTCATCGTTCTGACAGTTGTTCCTGGAAGTTGATGCCTCTTCCTCAGAGGCCGAAGCAGCTCTCACCCAGAAATCATCATCCGAGCGAATGGTTACCTGAGGCTCCTTTTCCAAGCTCTTCTCTCCTTCGGAGTGCAATTATTCCATTGGAGATCAGTAACTGCTTTCCATCAAACTGGCACTGGAGGAATGGCAGTTCTTACTAGAGGGGGCCCTGCATTCGATGGTCATCTACACGGACCACAAAAATCTCGCCTACTTGCAGTCTGCTCAACGACTTAATCCTCGTCAGGCCAGATGGTCTCTGTTCTTTGCCCACTTCAATCTCACTCTCCACTTCCGCCTGGCAGATAAGAATATCAAGGCAGATGCGCTCTCCCAATCATTTCTGTCTACCGACCAAGAGGAGGAGCCTCAACACATCATTGAACCCTCCAGAATAATTACTGTTGCTCCATTTGATCTGTCTCATATTCCTCCTGGTAAGACTTTTGTGGCGACTCCGGATAGGAGGAGGGTCCTACTCTGGGGTCATATTTGTCTAAACTGGCAGGCTATGCCGGTCAGAGCAAAACGCTTCTGCTAATTTCCCGACATTATTGGTGACCTACTCTGTGTAAGGATGTTGCGGATTTTGTCTCTGCTTGCTCTTCCTGTGCCCAAAACAAGACGCCTAGGCAACTTCCAACTGGTCGACTTCTTCCTCTACCTGTGCCTTCCGCTCCGTGGCAACATATGGATGGATTTCATCATGGATCTTCCTGTATCGGCCGGTTTACTGTCATTTGGGTGGTAGCTGACCGCTTCTCCAAGACGGCCCACTTCATTCCCTTGCCGGGACTTCTCTCTGTACCAGTGCTGGCTAAAGACTTCTGTGACACCCCAGGGGTCTGGTTGCCACAGTGATAGAGATATTACGTCTGAGAGCAGGTGGGAGGTCTCTTGGTCAGGGATCCTATGCATGCCACACCTCCTGCCCAGTCCTGGGAGGGGAAGAACTTCCCCTAGTAAACCTGGGGCTGAGGCAGGGTTGGAGAGTTCAGAGGGAGAGTGCAGCCAGGAGGGCTGACAGGGAGCTGTGGCTCCGGCTGGGCCCAGCTCCTGGGCCATGCCAGAAGTAGAGAAGAGAAGCAGCATAGGAAGAAACAACAGGAGCTCTGTGGGAGCAGTGTTACAAAGTGTCAGGGGCTGGCAGCTGCAGAGCTCGCCCTGACTGAGAAGATTTCTTACCGGACCCGGAGTCCGAGGCTGTGGGGACTAACTCCTACCCAGCAGCAGAATCCGTCAGGCAGGGGATTTCAGGTCCTCTGGCCAAGAAACCCGAAGGCACGGTCACACGCATGGGACCAGCACCGCCGTCGTGGAGCGGAAGCTACTAGAAGGCCCCGAGTCACCGGCCATACGGGTGAGCACCACACGGTACACTCAGGGACGTGGGCTACTTATACTCGCTTCTAGCAAGGTAGCCAGAAGAGTATCGTTAGTTTGGGAGGCCTACAACTCCGCCTGGCCAGGGGAGATCCCATCTGCTCAAGGACTGACCAGGCCCCAACCGCTAGCCAGTACTCCGGGAGGGTCTATCTTTGTCACCAGTAAAGACCCTGAACTACACCGCATCGTCTCTGAGTGGTTCCTGCTACCCCCATCATCCACGTCGGCTGCCCTGAGGCCATACCCCTCCCGTTGGGGGTTATACCATCTACGCTGCACTATCCTACCACCGGCCTCAGCGGTCTGCCCTGCAGCGGCAGCTCCATAGCTGCATTCAACGGGTGGCGTAGTCGTCCATCATCTACCGCTGATACAGCGCCACTTAGTCTGACTCCCTGGGCACGGACCGGGTCACCGCCACGAGACTACAACCCTCAACAGATCCGGCTCCGGGTAAGCTCCCGCGTGCGCAACGCTGCGCGACACAGGCCCAGGGGCGCGTCACTTCATCCTTCACATCTACCGTCTCCACGGCCTACCTCTTCATATAATCTCGGGTAGGGGAGTTTAGTTTACTTCTCGCCTCTGGAGAGCCACGTTCAAGCTGCTGAATGTCCTATTGGATTTCTCATCGGCCTATCATCCACAGTCCAATGGCCAGGTTGTGCGTATCAATCAGATCCTCACTAGCTTCCTTCGGCTCACCCTAAAAACTGGGTGGAACTTCTGCCTTGGGCCGAATTTTCCTATAATAACCATGTGAGTGAATCTTCAGCCAAATCTCCATTCTTTGTGGTGTACGGACAGCATCCCGATATTCCATTTCCTGTTTCTGCTTCTGTTGACAATCCTGATGCGAAGTCTCTCGTCAAAGACTTTTTTGTGATTTGGGAGTACACTAAATCTGCGCTGCTGCAGTCCTCTGAGCGGATGAAGAGACACGCCAACAAGAGACGTCTGGACCTACCTCTATTCCATCCGAGGACAAGGTCTGGTTATCCTCCAAGTGTGTTCGTCTCAAGATACCTTCATACAAGTTGGTCCGCGGTTCATCTGTCCTTTCGAGATTCTGAGTCAAATCAATCCAAAAGCATACAAGTTGAAACTCCCTGCCTCGTTACGGATCCCCAATTCCTTTCTTGTGTCTCTCCTCAAGCCTGTCGTCCTCAATTCCTTCTCTGACGATCCAGGTACCAATCCAGCTCCAGGTAGAGAACATCCTGGCTACCAAGAGGGTAAGAGGAAAGGCTTTCTTTCTTGTGGATTGGAAGAGATTTGGTCCTGAGGAGCGGTCATGGAGTCCAGGGAGAACATTCATGCTACTCCTCTTCTTCTGGAAAAATTTCTTTCAGGCTTGAAGAAGAGGGGGCATAAAGGGAGGGTACTGTAGCATAGGCATCCCTGCCTCCTGCCCGACATAGACGCCGATCCCATTACCATGCCTGCCAGCCTATCAGCCGTGCCCACCCGCCTGTCTATCAGCTGTGCCCGCCAGCCTGTCTGTCAGCCGTGCCCACCCGCCTGTCTATCAGCCGTGCCCGCCAGCCTGTCCGTCTCTGCTTTTATAGAGATTATGATAGTTTCTCTTGATTGGTTGTACTTTATCATGTGATCTGATAACTGCAAGGCATTATGTCATGTGATCCTTCTATGGCTAATTAAACATTCTGCAATGTTTAAATTGCTGGTTGCATTATCAGTTGTTTGAAAGTATCAAATTGCAGATTGTTTGAATTCGCCAAGTTCTTTGAATTTCTAAAAATTTGGGATTCTCACCAAATCAATTTGATAATTTCTTATAGTTGTTGAGTAGAACTTTTCTGATTCAGGATATCTTTGTCATTTTAAAAAAAAAATGTTACTTCTGTATCTAGAAAATAGCACATGAGCTCTCAGTACTATAATTTTCACAGCCAGGTATTCTCCTTTAAAATCATCGTGTTGATTAATAAATGCTTGCTGTCTGTGTCCACCCATGGCATAGTATTATATTGTTACACAACCATTTGGCAGCTAGATTTTAAAAATGAATCCACCCCTCAACATCATGTTGTTTTTAGGTCTGAATTCTGGGACAATTCATATTTTAATATATCTTTATAGTGGTCGGAGGTTTTTTTTTGTGGTGCAGAGACTGAAATAATTGCTCATACAGATGTAAAGTGCTTCAGAGCGGTAGTCATGAACAAGCTGCTGTCCAGTTACGCTGTGGCACTTTCCAAACAAATGGTGTCCCAGTCCCAGTGTGCTGTCAGGTGTGGGGTGCATCACACTCACTTGTAGGCCACAGGCCTCTGCTTCCACCAGGCTTATGTCCTCATGAGCCACCACACACAATTCAGGGGACACCAAGTTCTTTACAACAGGCAAACATTTACTGGTCAGTTCAAGTTCATCAGGCGGTAACATGTGGGATAGGGCACAGCATTGCATGTTTCTTCCTTCCTTAGTACAGTACTTCTTTAGCCCTGCCACTTGTTCTTCCCGGACTATCCATAAGCCCTGTAGCATCGGCGTCTCTGCCCTCTGCCAGGCAGAGACGCCGTCCCTCTCATCGCCGCGCTCCCTGCCCGGCGTCCTCCAGCACTCCTCTTCCTGCTTCTGCCGGCACGCGCAGCTTCCCGGGCACTGTGCTTAGGGCGCGCGCTCCCTCCCTCTTAAAGGGGCCGCGTGCGCCGCCCTAAGGAGTCCCCGACCAATTGCCGGAGGTCCTCCCATATTTAAAGCACCTCCTCCAATATGAAGGTGCCCAAGCAATAATTGATGCACAGTGTACTTACCTCTGCTTCAGCCCTCAGGTCCCGCTGCTAGCCTGACTACTAGTCCTGCCCGCCAGCCTGACTATCTGTCCAGCCCGCCAGTCTGACTACTCTGCAGCCCAACAGTCTGTCTTCCATTCAGTCCACCAGTCTGTCTATGGGCTTTGCCCGCATGCTTACGTGGAAGCACCTGCCTGTTACCTGCCGTGCCTACTTGGAGGCCCCTGCTTGCTACCTGCCCGTCACTTGCCGTGACCACCTGACAGCCTACCTAGAGACTCCAGCCTGTCACTTGCCGTGACCACCTGACAGCCTACCTAGAGGCTCCTGCCTGTCACTTGCCGTGACCACCTGTCAGCCTACCTGGAGGCTCCTGCCCGTCACTTGCCGTGGCCACCTGACAGCCTACCTAGAGGCTCCTTCCGTCACTTGCCGTTGTGGCGCCCCTGAGGGTTCGACCGCCACAGGGATGCTGCACTTCTCTAATTGAGTGTAGTGTTCCTCCTCTGAGGTAAGAACAGTATGGTAGTCGTGACCCAACCTTTGCATCCAACACCACATTTCTCCACCAGAGGGGGAAAGTATGCACTAGGTGCTGCTCCCCTGGTTACAGGGAGACTGGGGAACCAAGAGTTAGGGGAACCAGTTAGTGGGTGAGGGTGGAGGACTTACAAGTTAGTTACACTTTAAATTTCATATTTAATAAAAAGCCATCTTTGGTCTTGGTCTTTTGTCTGTCAAGCAGTCTTGTGTGCTGTCAAATACTGTGTGTTACTGTGATCTCCCACCCTGAGCGTGGATCCTGTGTGGACCTGCAGGGGAGGGAGACACGGCCCTCGTACCCTGGCCTTGGGACGAGGGGCAGGTTGTAGACCAGGAATGTCTCAACCCAGCCAATGACCAGGATCAAGAAGGCCTGGAGCTCAAGAGTGTGGCACAATAGCAAATGGATCCCAGGCAGGATGCAGACGGAGCGGTGTACGCCACCTGTCCTCGCCATGCTGATATATTCAGAGGGACTCCGGCTGCAAAAGGGGTACCGGCCCCCGACACCCGACCTTGCTACTCCATGTCCTGGTCGGGAAAGCCCGGTAGGCCCAGAGGATCCCACCGGGTATCGGACGAAGCAGAGCTGCCACCCTTGCCCTTGTTCTGAGAGGAGTTCAGAGGGAGTCCCGGCCTATTTGCACACACACGGACAGGAAAGGATTCAGTCTGTAGTTCAGGAACACTCTGCAGTAGGGTCCCGACTGAATGCTGGACTTACTCGGAGGTTGTCGGACCCCCGCCTCTGGTGACCGCAGGACTCCACGCGGAGCAGGGAGTCGCCTTCCTTCTGCCATCTCTAAAGTGAGTAAAGCCTTGGAAGTTCACCCCTATGGCCTCCGGACTGTTTATTCTGCGCCACACCGCAAGACGCCGCGCCCGTCTCCCTCTACTACTACCCCCATCCTCCTGTCCCTCTGCCCTGAGGCCCTGCTCCGCCTGTGGGGGGTAGTAAGAACTTTGGCAGCCATAACACCATGCCTCAGCGGACTGCGGCGGCGCTGGTGGCCTTCACCAGGTGCCACAGGTGGCGTAGTCGTAAATCAGCCACTCAACCCGGATGAGCCCACACCATCCTTTTTAATGTGACGGCCCTGAGCACGGGTCGGGTCCGGGCCATGGCTGCACCCCATCTCTCCATCACAGGACCCGACTCCGTGTCCCCCATCACCCAGGGTAAACTAAAGGGATTTTTTGAGCATGAGGCGTCACAAACCTGGTGTAGTCGTCAGGATCGCGTGCCCACAGCAAAGGAAGAAGTACCCATTGCTACCGGGTACTGTGTGCCTTACACCTTGAATTGTCGTTTTACACTTAAAATGGCGCCCACCCAAGAAGAACAGGTGCCGTAATGCTGTGAAAAGACTGTCTTTGAACGCCTCCCATCGTGGGCTGGGCTCCCGCTTGGCACCAAAAATGTGGACTGCCCCTTCCATCAGAAACTGTCCGCGGGGTAATGCCCGTCAAACAGGATGGGCTGAACGAAGGCGGGCCTGTCAGCATTCTGCCCAGGAACCGCCCCGAAAGAGGAGGAAGAAGAAAAGCAACAGGGTGCGGCCATTGCAGTCGGAGCTTGGCATTCGTCAGAGGCAGACATGGACGCTTCTGGAGAGCAAACCAACGCACCTTCTGAACCCAGTTCAGGCCCTTCACCCGGCAGAGAGCGATGCAGCAGTGTTCTCACATCGGGAGATTTTGAATTTCTCCGGCAGGAAGCTCCAGGTCTCTTGCGAAGACAGAGAAAGGCCCAGGAGGCGGCGACGGCTGTGTGGCGGGAAGAGATGCTATGTATCCGGGCCCACCGCCAAGGAGTTGAGGTTCCAGGACAAGGAGATGCGGTGACAGAGGTCGTGAGCGGCCCAGCGGCGGGTGAGTGTGCTACCCCTGCCCTGGCTGCAGAGCCTACCGTAACGATCCTGGACCTTATGATGGAGTATTTAATACCCCACGTGGCAACCTGGGAGCAAGCCTTGGCTCCGGAGCTGCAAGCGGCAGCTATGAGTGGGGACCTGCGATGCCACCCAAACCCTGAATCGGAGGTGTCTGAAACTGCGGAGGAATCCACCGGCTCCAACCTGGACTGGTCCGCGCCTGTAGAGGACCCGCAGCAACCTATCTTGACCCCGCTACCCGCACCAGCAGTAACCTGGCCCGAGGCTGAGGAGTGGGCCTGGGAAAACCAGGGGGGCGACCTGATGGGCTTCCCCCGGGAGACCCGGGCTGAAGCGCGGAGGAGGAGCCAGTGGTGCAACGACCAGATTTTCCAGCTCGCTCGGGAGCAGCGTCAACGGGAGCAGTGCTGCGAGCGCCTTGAGGTACGGGCCAAAGCTGCCAAATCACGGGCTCGTCTGCAGGAGGCCACCCGTCCGAGTCCCCGAGTGGAAGGCCAAGTCGTCCGCTTCCACCATGAGGCGGGGTGGGGGTTCATCCGATGTCCCCAGTACAAGGACGACGTCTTCGTCAGCGGGCGGGACGTCGAGCCGCGTCTAAAGAAGGGACACCCTGGTCGGAACCTCTTCCCGGGTGATACAGTAACCTTTTCTCGCTACCAGGGGGTGCGAGGGTGGTACGCCCTGGACGTACACAAAGTGTCCGGGAGCGACACCCCCTCGCGCTCGGCCTCAGGGGACCGGTTAGCCTCCATCGGGAGGAACGAGCCTTTTCCCAGAAAGGAACCCGAGGTTTAAAGCAGCCACGGCTGTTGCAGTTTTTGTTTACAAGTTAATGTGTGTTGACATTTCTATTTTGCTTATTTTATAATCTCGGTTTCTAGAGACATGTGTCCCTGCGGTCTGGAGGCAGACAGACTCTTCCCCTTGTAAATAGTTTGCGTCTTTTTAGGTGCTCCATATTGGTTTTATGCAAAACCGCGGATATTTCTACCTCAAGACCTCAGAAGGAAAACCTGTCAGGGTGGCTCTCTGGGAGGTCCAGCTCGGGATCTTCATGCCCTGCAGCCACCCCAGGGCCTACGTTGAGGGTTTAGGGCAGGTCCCTCGCACTTCTGAACTGACTCTGCGTCTTTGCACCTTAACCCGTCTGTTTGCACAAATGTCTCTGGAAAAATGCTAGCACTTTTATAATTTTATACTTTTGTAATTTTATACTGTATACCCTGTTATGCAACATTTAAGGAGATGTGCCTCCCATAAAGGGAAGATGGTTCATGTTTATATTAAAAAGAAAATTTCCTGGGTGTTACTTCTTTCGCAGCCCGCGGACGTGCTGTGTTTTACCAGGGGGGAATGTGGTGCCCCTGAGGGTTTGACCGCCACAGGGATGCTGCACTTCTCTAATGGAGTGTAGTGTTCCTCCTCTGAGGTAAGAACAGTGTGGTAGTCGTGACCCAACCTTTGCATCCAACACCACATTTCTCCACCAGAGGGGGCAAGTATGCACTAGGTGCTGCTCCCTTGGTTACAGGGAGACTGGAGAACCAAGAGTTAGGGGAACCAATTAGTGGGTGAGGGTGGAGGACTTACAAGTTAGTTACACTTTAAACTTCATATTTAAAAAAAAGTCATCTTTGGTCTTGGTCTTTTGTCTGTCAAGCAGTCTTGTGTGCTGTCAAATACTACGTGCTACTGTGATCTCCCACCCTGAGCGTGGATCTTGTGTGGACCTGGAGGGGAGGGAGACATGGCCCTCATACCCTGGCCTTGGGACAAGGGGCAGTTTGTAGACCAGGAATGTCTCAACCTGGCCAATGACCAGGATCAAGAAGGCCCGAAGCTCAAGAGTGTGGCTCCATAGCAAATGGATCCCAGGCAGGATGCAGACGGAGCGGTGTACGCCACCTGTCCTCGCCATGCTGATATATTCAGAGGGACTCCGGCTGCAAAAGGGGTACCGGCCCCCGACACCCGACCTTGCTACTCCATGTCCTGGTCGGGAAAGCCCGGTAGGCCCAGAGGATCCCACCGGGTATCGGACGAAGCAGAGCTGCCACCCTTGCCTTTGTTCTGAGAGGAGTTCAGAGGGAGTCCCGGCCTATTTGCACACACACGGACTGGAAAGGATTCGGTCTGTAGTTCAGGAACACTCTGCAGTAGGGTCCCGACTGAATGCTAGACTTACTCGGAGGTTGTCGGACCCCCGCCTCTGGTAACCGCAGGACTCCGCGCGGAGCAGGGAGTCGCCTTCCTTCTGCCATCTCTAAAGTGAGTAAAGCCTTGGAAGTTCACCCCTATGGCCTCCGGACTGTTTATTCTGCGCCACACCGCAAGACGCCGCGCCCGTCTCCTTCTACTACTACCCCCATCCTCCTGTCCCTGTACCCTGAGGCCCTGCTCTGCCTGTGGGGGGTAGTAAGAACTTTGGCCGCCATAACACCATGCCTCAGCGGACTGCGGCGGCGCTGGTGGCCTTCACCAGATGCCACAGGTGGCTTAGTCGTAAATCAGCCACTCAACCCGGATGAGCCCACACCATCCTTTTTAATGTGACGGCCCTGAGCACGGGTCGGGTCCGGGCCATGGCTGCACCCCATCTCTCCATCACAGGACCCAACTATGAGTCCCCCATCACCCAGGGTAAACTAATGGACTTTTTCGAGCATGAGGCGTCACACTGTGACCACCTGACAGCTTACCTAGAGGCTTCTGCCTGTCACCTGCCGTGACCACCTGTCAGCCTACCAGGAGGCTCCTGCCCGTCACTTGCCGTGACCACCTGACAGCCTACCTAGAGGCTCCTTTCTGTTGCCTGCTGTGCCCATCTGCTGTATCGGTCAGTCTCAGCCATCTGACCTGTGGGAGTCACCTGCTCTCTTACAAGGTCGTCCCCAGAGTAGCACCTGGTCCCTCTGCTCGGTCCCTCCCTGGTCACGGAGTCGTTAGCCGCCGTGCGACCTAGGTCAGTCCGAGTTGATACTTAGTTACGCCCCTCTGGGTCCCTCCTTGCACCGCAGCACAGAGGTTCCACCATCCGGATCCGTAACAAGCCCCCTGACTTCATCAGCTTCAGGGATTTTCTGTCCATTTCAGCAGTGCACCTGGGACCGGTCACCTGCCCCCCACGTAATTCCATGTCCACCAATCTCAAGATGTCAGAAGACCAGGCCTGCTCCTTGGTACCTGGCCAAAGCCCTAGGCTCCAGACATTACCAGAATGTCCATCAGGAATAGCAGTACAGCCTTCCAATGCCTCAATGATTGGGCCATGCTGCCCCTAGCAGCCCACCGCTACTGAACTTGAGGAAGTCCCCCACTTTTTATCAACACTGGTTCCCACCAACTGGCTTAGTTCTATCATTTCCTATCCTATAGACTAAACTTATTGTTCTTATACTATGTCCTGTACTGTTGCTAAACCACTTACTATATAAACTGTACTTATGCTATCTCAAAGCTAATCCTATGCTTACTCTGCACTATACTCACATTACACATTAATATTTTACTTGACTTTTATGCTGTACATTACCATAACACATTGTATAAGACGCACATCACTATTACAAGTAAAACCGCATGATGCTGTTCTCACAGTGCATTTGTTGTCTTCAGGGGCAGGAACAGGGTAAGACAGTCCCCATCCATACACAGACACGGAGTTAAAAGATAAAATTTGCGCCCAAGAGAACACTTTATTCTTCAAACTCAATAAGGGATTCCTACAAAAAGCCCCCCACATCCCACTAACTGGGACTACAGGCAGAAAAAAAATTAATTTTATGTCTATGCATAGGATTTGGAGCCTTGAATCAGAAAAAAAAACGCTCTGTCTTCTATAAAGATTTATTATGAAATAAATAAATATTTTCTTTACCTATTTAGATGAAAAAATGATTGTTGAGATTTTACTTCAAAGCAATATGTATATGTCCTTACTGTCCTTGCACCACTAATCCTTACTCTCCTTTGCTATCCCCAAATCCCAGCACCCTCTAATCAAATAATCATCTCTCCTTCCCTCTTACCTCCCCACCTGACCTCATCTGCAGACCTGCTCCTCAACCTCAGATCTCTCCTACCAAAACATACCAGAAGTGAGACACTCTCCTTATCCCACCTGCTCTCCCTCTCTCTGCTTCTCCTCACTGCTGGAGACATATCTCCCAATTCTGGACCCCCACAGCTTGCACCTCCCACCAATTCCCCCACCTATCGCTTCAAACCAACTGCAAACGACCGCAACCTCTCTAACGTAAAATCCGTGCCCCTGACGCCCACCCCTCTACTCCCTCTCTCTGGAGCACTCTGGAATGCTCGCTCTCTCTGCAACAAGCTCCATTTTGTCCACAACCTCTTTACCTCTCTCAATCTCTCCTTCCTGGGCATCACAGAGACATGGCTGACACCCTCCGACACTGCCTCCCCTGCTGCGCTGTGTTACGGTGGCTTGCACTTGACCGACACTCCTCGCCCTGGTAACAGACATGGTGGAGGAGTGGATCTTCTCCTCTCTAACAACTACACGTTTAGCCCTACTCCTCCTCTCTCCTCCCTTATTCTCCCTTCTTTTGAAGTCCACTCTGTCCACATCTACTCTCTCTCCAACCTCCAAGTGGCTGTCATATACCGACCTCCAGGCTCGGTCACTGACTTTATTGACCAATTCTCCACCTGGCTTCTTTACTTTCTTTCTGATGACATTCCCACAATCTTCATGGGCGATTTCAACATCCCCACTGACACTCGCCAGTCAACAGCATCCAAACTTCTGTCGCTTACTTTGGACTTACTCAGTGGTCCTCCTCAGGCACCCACACAGACGGACACACACTAGACCTCATCTTCACCTGATTCTGATCCCTATCTAAACTTACAACCTCTCCCCTACCCCTATCTGACCACCATCTACTCACTTTCTCATCCCTGTCCTCCTCACCTGTCACCCATGTGCAGCAACTAGCACACCCCCGCAGAAACCTTGCACATCAAAACATTCACACACTCTCTCACTCCATTCTACCACTGACATCCATATCTTCACTCCACGACACAGACAGCGCCACTGCTTTCTACAATGCCATTCTCGCATCAGCTATTGACTCGGTCACCCCTCTTGTGCATAGTAGAGTGCGACGAGTCAACAGGCAACCTTGGCACAACAACTTTACTAAACAGCTTCGACAAGCGTCCAGGGTTGCGGAGCAGCATTGGAAGGAAACACATACTCAAGATGACTTCACTGCATTCAGACAAGCAACATTCGCATTCAAATCAGCACTCACCTCTGCTAAACAGGCCTACTTCACAACCCTCATATATTCCCTATCCTACAACCCCAAACAGCTATTCAACACTTTTAACTCTCTCCTCCGCCCTGCACTGCCCCCTCCAACCTCCATCATCTCTGCTGAGAAGTTTGCCACACACTTCAAAAACAAGATTGACTGTAGCATCGGCGTCTCTGCCCCGTACTAGGCAGAGATGCCGTCCCTCTCACCTCCCCGCTCCTGGCGTGGCGTCCTCCAGCGCTTCTCTCCCCGCTGCTTCCGGCATGCGCTCCTTCCCCGGCAGTGTGCTTAGGGCACGCGCGCGCGCGCTCCCCCTCTCTTAAAGGGACCGCGCGCGCCGTCCTAAGAAGTCCCCGGCCAATTGCCGGAGGACCTCCCATATTTAAGGCACCTCCTCCAAAATGGAGGTGCCCGAGCAATGTTGTTGCAAAGCCTTCACTCTGCTTCAGCCCTCAGGTCCCGTTACCAGTTACCAGCCAGTCACCTGCCAGATTCCTGCTTGTTTCCTGCCAGTTACCTGCCTGATTCCTGCTTGATACCTGCCTGATATCCGTTTACCTGCTTGCTAGCCTGCGGTCCGACGGTCTGCTTTCCTACACGTGTCAGTCTGTCTATGGACCAGCCTGCCCGCTCACCTGGGAGCGCTCATCTGCTACCTGCCTGCTAGCCTACCTGGAGGCTCCGCCGTCACTTGCCGTGACCACCTGCCTGCCCAGAGACTCTCGCCTGCTCACCTGGGAGCGCTCATCTGCTACCTGTCTGCTAGCCTACCTGGAGGCTCTGCCGTCACTTGCCGTGACCACCTGCCTGTCCAGAGACTCTTGCCTGCTCACCTGGGAGCGCTCATCTGCTACCTGCCTGCTAGCCTACCTGGAGGCTCCGCCGTCACTTGCCGTGACCACCTGCCTGCCCAGAGACTCTCGCCTGCTCACCTGGGAGCGCTCATCTGCTACCTGTCTGCTAGCCTACCTGGAGGCTCTGCCGTCACTTGCCGTGACCACCTGCCTGTCCAGAGACTCTTGCCTGCTCACCTGGGAGCGCTCATCTGCTACCTGCCTGCTAGCCTACCTGGAGGCTCCGCCGTCACTTGCCGTGACCACCTGCCTGTCCAGAGACTCTCGCCTGCTCACCTAGGAGCGCTCACCTGCTACCTTCCTGCTAGCCTACCTGGAGGCTCTGCCGTCACTTGCCGTGACCACCTGCCTGTCCAGAGACTCTCGCCCGCTCACCTGGGAGCGCTCACCAGTCACCTGCCTGCTGTCCTTCTACCCAGAGACTGTCCCTGTCACTTGCCGTGAGTACCCGTCCTTCTACCCAGAGACTGTCCCTGTCACTTGCCGTGACTACCTGCCCTTCTACCCAGAGACTGTCCCTGTCACTTGCCGTGACTACCTGCCAGTCTTCCCTGGGAGCCACCCGCTTCCTTACAAGGACCGCCCCCTTGTATAGTTGCTCAGAGGTTCCGCCTCCCAGACCCGTTACACTTAAACTCTGTGTACAGAATCAAAGTCATTGGCTTCTTAATTCTGAGAATTGGTAAAGGTTTCCCAATGAAATATCAAAAGATAAGTGATTGCTCATTTTCCTTTTATATGACTATATAGTCACACCAGTAAAACTGTAAGAGTTTGACAGCCCCACATTTTTCTGTATATAATATGCAAATACATGTTATGCGCTTCGCAGAGGGACCCAGACTGACACCAAACCAGCAAAGGCACAGCCACAGACACACTTGGCACAAGCTGCCCAGCTAGGCCCTTGAGGGATGGGAGTACTCTTCACCCAGCTCCCAGTAAATGGAAGAGGGACTTTGGCAGAGCCCTTCCCGGGCCCACTGTCACTGAACAGCTTACATCTGGTGACGCATCTGGTGCCTAGTCAAAAATCAGGTGTGTACCTCTACAAGAACCCCAGGGAATGTAACCAGAAGAGAAAAAGAGAAAACCCTTGAAAAGATAGCAAAACTAATGTTAGCAACACTCACCACCACAGTACATAGGAACTGTAATAAACAGCAAAGGACTGAGCAGGGAACAGGATTAAATAGCCCGCCTAATTATCAGGTGTTGAATACCTCCCAATCATCCCCAGACAGCCACTCCCTGCTAGCTAGATAGTCTCCGTGCACGCATAGTAGCTCCGCCTCCATGGTCAGGACAATAGCGGCGCCTGCAACCGGAGCAACACAGAACCAGACCCTCTCCATGTCAGATGCGACATCTAAACCTATTGATTTAAATTAGGTCGAGTTACAAGACCAGATACAGACAATGGAAAAAATTGGTGTGTTTTTGAAAAAAAAAATTTAAGTATGGTTTGAAGAGTAAACAGGATACAA
Source organism: Phyllobates terribilis (assembly GCF_046119375.1). Lineage (NCBI taxonomy): Eukaryota > Metazoa > Chordata > Amphibia > Anura > Dendrobatidae > Phyllobates > Phyllobates terribilis. The sequence goes on along the minus strand of NW_027362771.1, from coordinate 442,349,943 downwards.
ATAAAACATTATCAGTGACATATTTCAAAAGGAAAGATGGTATAATAGGTTACCAGATTTTATAATTATACATATTAGCGTACTGTAAGAAGACTAGCCTTTATTTCAGCACATCACAGTCCCACAGATCTCTGATACACAAATTGGTCTAGCATTAAGGTGAGATAATCAATTTGATTAGTCTTACCATGTGTTGTAAAATAACAGAATGTTCTACTTTTCTCACAAGCTATGGCATAAAATAGAAAACTTGTTGCCAGCATTGAATATCTGAAAATATGTGTATTTTGAAAAGAAATCAAGCTTAACTGCTTGCATGAGACAAACACAGCCAGCAGTTGATCAGAGCTCCAGAAATTCTACGCTTTTCCGCTGTACGTAGCACTTGAGGTATGAAATCACACTGTGATGAATCAGAAGGCTATTCATGTATGCACAAATCAGTCATTACTCCCCTCACCTCTCCTCCAACAAGGAAAAATACAGAGGGTGCTACACATCGGCATCTTGTTTCTTTCCATTTGTGGTCGCTTCATATTCTTTATAGCCCAACAGTACACACAGTAAATAGGCATTCACTTTTTTTTACTAGGCAAGATGTCAAGATTGAAGTCTTTGAAGCCTACAGACTGTAAAGCATTTTAGGTGTGATAAGCAGGAAAGTCTTTAGATGAGCTCCTTCGACTTGGCAACTTGATGATGTCATAATTCCAATTACATCAATTTAAATAGTCAATGACCGTAAAGAATATAACTTATTTTACTCAGACTTTCACAAAGTGCATTGAAAAATGGACCTTGATTACGGCCTGTTAGGATAGGTGTAGTGGATGCTACGTAGAGAGGCTGACAGCACACTATATAGCATCCACCACAGTGTTCCTAACAGGTAGTAATCATGGTCTGAGAGGACCAAAATGATGGCCATCTTTTAAAGTGTGGTACCCTTGAACATGTCATGCTGACAGATCAGTACAATTTTCTTCATTGCAACTAAGGAGTGTCGTGAACATTTGTGCATTCTTGTCTGGATATTAATTCAACCATTGAGCACCACCATTCACCCAGAGTGCCGACCCTGAGTAACCTTTCTACCAAAGGATATTGAAAGTCTTTGGGATCGCTCACACGAGCGTATAGCTTGCATGAGAGCTTTCCGATGTTTTATTGGATAGCACTCAGACCAATGTTATTCTACTGGGCACTTAATATCTGCTATTTTTTTCTTATGCTGATTTGGAATGAGAAAAAAATTTGTCTCCGCAAATTGGATATATTCAAGGCTATGGGTGCATGTAAAACAAAGGATTGCACTCGAATGTCATCCAACTTAGGTGGACACAGACAATGGAGAAGATGGAAAACTTAAGCTCTCCATCTTTTCCACACCTGTGATATGACTCTATCATGCGAGAAAATCAGATCACAGTAAGCTGAGACTCGGCTCAAACTCCGATCAGAATTTAAGCCAAGTGTCATTAGCATAATGGGCCTGATTCTCTCTCATGAGAGAATCATCTCTCATTTGACCCCAACAGGAGCTGAAGAATTGTGTGTATTTCTTAGAGGCTGATGCTTATGACACTGATCAGAATTTGAGCTGAGTGCAAATTTCCTGTGATCTGATTCTCACATGAGAGAACCATATCACAGGTGCTGAGAAGACAGAGAACTGAATTTCTCCATCTTCTCCATTGTCTGTGTCCGCGTAAATCGGACAACCCTGGGATGACATATGAGTACAGTCCAATGTTCTATACGCATCCACAGACTTGAATGGGTGTGCGTGTTCTGATTTGCGGAGCTACTCGCTGCATACTGTGAATTTTTTTCTCATGCCGAATCAGCATAAGAAAAAAACAGTAGATCTGCACTGTAACATAGTATAACATTGATCCGAGTGCTATCTGATAAAACCTTGGATAACACTCGGCCGTGTTATATGGTGAGGGAGCCCAGAAGCGGAGGAACAGACTGGCCTTGTAAAGGTATTACATAGTAACATAGTAACATAGTTTTTAAGGTTGAAGGAAGACTAAGTCCATCTAGTTCAACCCATAGCCTAACATGTTGATCCAGAGGAAGGCAAAAAAAAAACACGTGGCAAACACTAAGCTCCACATTGGGGAAAAAAATTCCTTCCCGACTCCATACGACAATCAGACTAGTTCCCTGGATCAACGCCCTATCAAGGAATCTAGTATTTATAACCTGTAATATTATACTTTTCAAGAAAGGCATCCATGCCATTCTTAAATTTTAACAGTGAATCACTCATTACAACATCATGCGGCAGAGAGTTCCATAGTCTCACTGCTCTTACAGTAAAGAATCCCCGTCTGTGATTATGATTAAACCTTCTTTCCTCCAGACGTAGAAGATGCCCCTTGTCCCCGTCTCAGGCCTCAGAGTAAAAAGATCAGTAGAAAGGTCTTTGTACTGTCCCCTCATATACTTGTACATAGTAATAAGATCACCCCTAAGCCTTCTTTTTTCCACAGTAAATAACCCCAAGTGTAATAACCTGTCTTGGTATTGCAGACCTCCCAGTCCTCTAATAACCTTGGTCGCTCTTCTCTGCACCCGCTCTAGTTCAGCTGTGTCTTTCTTATACATCGGAAACCAGAACTGTACACAGTATTCTAAGTGTGGTCGAACTAGTGACTTGTATAGAGGTTAAATTATGTTCTCCTCATGAGCATCTATGCCTCTTTTAATGCATCCCATTATTTTATTTGCCTTTGCAGCAGCTGCCTGACACTGGCCACTAAACGTGAGCTTGTCGTCCACCAATACACCCAGGTCTTTTTCAGTTACAGTTTTGCCCAGTGTTTTACAATTAAGCATATAATTATACATTTTATTTCCTCTACCCAAGTGCATTACCTTACATTTATCCCCATTGAAGCTCATTTGCCATTTATCAGCCCAAGCTTCTAGTTTACATAGATCCTCCTGTAATATAAAATTGTCCTCCTCTGTATTGATTACCCTGCAGAGTTTAGTGTCATGTCCAAATATTGAAATATTACTCTGTATGCCCCCTACAAGGTCATTAATAAATATGTTAAAAAGAAGGGGGCCCAATACTGTCCCCTGTGGTACCCCACTGTTAACTGAGACCCAGCCTGAGTGTTTTCCATTAATAACCACCCTTTGTTTCCTATCACTGAGCCAATTCTTAACCCACATACATATATTTTCCCCTATCCCCATTGTTCTCATTTTATGTATCAACCTTTTGTGTGGAACCGTATCAAAAGCTTTTGAAAAGTCCATATACACAACATCCACTGCATTTCCTTGGTCCAGTCCAGAACTTGCCTCCTCATAAAAGCTGATCAGATTAGTTTGACAGGAACGGTCCCTCGTAAACCCATGTTGATATTGGGTCATGAGGTTATTCTTCTTCAGATACTCTATTATAGCAACTCTTAGGAAACCCTCCAGGATTTTACCCACAGTAGAGGTTAAGCTTACCGGCCTATAATTTCCAAGTTCAGTTTTTGTCCCCTTTTTGAATATTGGCACCACATTTGCTATACGCCAGTCCTGTGGTACAGACCCTGTTATTATGGAATCTTTAAAGATTAAAAATAATGGTCTATCTATGACGTTACTTAATTCCTGCAGTACTCACGGGTGTATCCCATCCGGGCCCGGGGATTTGTCAACTTTAGTCATTTTTAGACGCCGCCGTACTTCCTGCTGGGTTAAGCAAGTGAAATTTAATGGAGAATTTTTGTTATCACTAATCATGTTTTCTGTCATGCGATTTTCTTGTGTAAATACGGTTGAAAAAAAATCATTTAGCATATTGGCTTTTTCCTCATCCTCATACACCATTTCACCCAGACTATTTTTAAGGGGGCCAACACTATCATTTTTTAGTTTTTTACTATTTATGTAGTTAAAGAATATTTTGGGGTTATTTTTACTTTCTCTGGCAATGATTCTCTCTGCCTCAATCTTTGCTGCCCTGATTTGTTTTTTTACATTATTTATTTAATTTTCTATATTTATTTAATGCCTCATCACTACCTACTTGCTTTAGTTCTCTAAATGCTTTCTTTTTGTCACTTATTGCGCCCCTTACAGCTCTATTTAGCCATAGTGGTTTCCTCCTATTTCTAGCATGTTTATTCCCAAAGGGTATATATTGTGCACAGGTACTATTCAGGATGTTAATAAATGTCTCCCATTTGCTTTGTGTAGCTTTATGTCTCAGGATATCGTCCCAGTTTATTGCACTAAGATCATCTCTCAACCGTTGGAAATTAGCCTTCCTGAAGTTTAGTGTCCTTGTAACCCCTCTACTACACATCTTATTAAAGGTTACATGAAAACGTATTATTTTGTGATCACTATTACCCATGTGACCCCCAACTCGTATATTTGATATGCGGTCTGGCCTATTGGTTAATATTAGGTCTAGCAGTGCCCCCCTTCTTGTTGGGTCCTGAACCAGTTGTGAAAGGTAATTGTCTCTCATAGTTGTCAAAAACCTATTAACTTTGCTTGAACTACATGTTTCTGTCCCCCAATGTATTTCAGGGTAGTTGAAGTCTCTCATAATAATGACTTCTCCTTGAGTCGCTGCTTCATCTATTTGCTTTACGAGGATATTCTCCGCTACTTCCATTATTTTTGGATACTTATAACAATCCCCTATCAGTAATTTATTATTTTTCCCCCTCCCCTTATCTCCACCCACAGGGACTCTACATTTTCATTAGATTCACATATATCCTCCTGCAAGACAGGTTTTAAGGATGATTTTACATATAAACACACCCCCCCCTCGCTTGTTTGTATGGTCATTTCTGAACAGACTATAGCCCTGTAAATTAACTGCCCAGTCATGGCTCTCTTCCAGCCACGTCTCAGATATCCCTACCATGTCATAATTATTTTCCAACAAAATTAATTCTAATTCCTCCATTTTGTTGGTGAGGCTTCTAGCATTAATGTACATGCATTTTATGTATCTCTCTGTACCTCTATTCCTTCTTACTTTATTGACTGTTCTAACCCCACCCCCAATTTCTTTTTTTGTGCCCAGGTCACTATCTGCACTATCTTCCCCACCTATAAATTGAATACCCCCCCCCCAATCCCTAGTTTAAACACTCCTCCAACCTTCTAGCCATTTTCTCCCCCAGCACAGCTGCACCCTCCCCATTAAGGTGCAGCCGGTCCCTAGCGTAGAGTCTGTAGCCAACTGAGAAGTCGGCCCAGTTCTCCAGGAACCCAAATCCCTCCTTCCTACACCAGTTCTTGAGCCACTTATTTATCTCCCTAATCTCCCGTTGCCTCTCTGGCGTGGCACGTGGTGCCGGTAGTATTTCAGAGAATACCACCTTGGAGGTCCTTGCTTTCAGCTTGCAGCCTAATTCCCTGAAATCATCTTTAACCCCTTAATAACATCTGACATACTAATACGCGTCTGTGCCCTTGGACTTAAGAGCCAGACCCGTATTAGTACGTCATCGCGATCGCGCGCGCACACAGGCTGTGCGGGCACGATCGCCGCCGGGTGTCAGCTGATTGTCACAGCTGACACCCAGTACTATGTGCAGGGAGCGGTCCTGCACCACTCCCAGCACATTAATCTCCGCGATGCTGCGATCGAAGTCGATCGCGGCATTGCGGGGGCAAGGGGAGGTGATCGCCGATACTCACCTCCTCTTCCGGCTTCCAGCGCAGTCTGCAAAGGCTTCCCGGGTGTTGCCATGACGACCCGATGTCGTCATGACAACATCCGAGTCACCAGAGAGCAGGAAGATTGCTTGGACATGCGCAGTGCATCTCCAAGCAATCTTCACACTGTGCACTTCTGACAGCCTTCATGGCATAGGGATGGTGCTCCATTCCTGTGCCATGCAGGCGATCAGAAAAAAAAAAGTGAAAGTCCCAGAGTGGGACAAAGTAATAAAGTGTATAAACTGTGTGAAAGTGGAAAAAAAAAAAAAAAATGTGCAAAAATATTATAAAAAAATTAAAAAAATAATACACCAAAAATAAAAATATTATGTACCCATCAATAAATATTATTATAAAAAAAAAACAATAAAAGTACACATATTTGGTATCACCGCGTCCGGAACAACCTGACCTATAAAACTGTCCCACTAGTTAACCCCTTCAGTGAACACGGTAAAAAAAAAAAAAAAAAACCGAAGCAAAAAACAATGCTTTATCACCATACCGCCAAACAAAAAGTGGAATAACACGCGATCAAAAAGACACATATAAATAAAAATGATACCGTTGAAAACGTCATCTCGTCCCGCAAAAAACAAGCCACCATACAGCTCCATCAGCCGAAAAATAAAAAAGTTATAGCTCTCAGAATAAAGCGATACTAAAAAATATTTTTTTCTATAAAATAGCTTTTATTGTGTATAAGCGCCAAAACATAGAAAATGATACAAATGTGGTACCGCTGTAAACGTACTGACCCGAAGAATAAAGCTACCTCATCAATGTTACCACACGCGGAACAGAATAAAAAAAAAAAAAAAACAATTCCTGAATTGTTGGTTTTTGTTTATTCTGCCTCCCAAAAATCGGAATAGAAAGCGATCAAAAAATATCACGTGCCTGAAAATGGCACCAATAACAACGTCAAGTCATCCCGCAAAAAACGAGCCGTCACATGACTGTCTGCCAAAATCTGGAAGAATTATAGCTCTCCAAATATGGCGATTCAAAAACTAGATTTTACAAAAAATGCGTCTTTTAGTGTGTGACAGCTGTCAGTCATAAAAACCCCATATGATTCTGGCATTGCTGTAATCACACCGACCCGAAGAATAAAGTCGTCTAATCACTTATACCGCACAAGGAACGGCGTCAAAAATAAACTCTTGGGTTAGGATTGGGCTAGGGTTATGACTGGGTTTGGGGCTAGGGTTGTGCTGGGGCTAGGGTTGTGCTGAGGCTAGGGTTGTGCTGGGGCTAGGGTTGTGCTGGGGCTAGGGTTGTGCTAGGGTTAGGGCTGGGGTTGGGATTTTTTTCAAAAGTAAGAAAAAAAGATGACGATATGGCGACTAGTGTTGAGAGCAAGTGCTCGCTACTTGAGTTTGCATCGGGTGCTCTGGTATGCATTGAGTATCGTGGGTATTTGAGTGACATGCTCGAGTCTCTGCCCCATATGCTTTGCGGCCAAAAAACTTTACGGGGATTGCCTGCCATGCACGAGCGATCCCCGCATGTTTTTTTTTGGGTGTCTAATAACCGTGAAACATGCGGAGCAGGGACTCGAGCATGTCACTCGAGCACACGCTGTACATGGTGCATACCTGAGTACCCGATGCAAAGTCAAGTAGCGAGCACTTGCGCTCAAGAATAATGACAACTTATTCAATATCATGATCTAATGTAAACAAATTCTGTGCCGTACCTCTGGGTTCAAAATGTTCACTATACACCTTAATAAAATCCTTGAGGGGTATAGTTTCCAAAATGGGGACACTTGTGGGGGAGCTCCACTGTTTAGGCACATCACGGGCTCTCCAAACGCGACATGGTGTCCGCTAACAAATTGAATGGAAAATCGGCTCAAATTGTTAGCGGACGCCATGTTGCGTTTGGAGAGCCCCTGTGTGCCTAAACATTGGAGCTCCCCCACAAGTGACCCCATTTTGGAAACTAGACCCCCTAAGGAACCTATCTAGATGCATAGTGAGCACTTGGAACCCCCAGGTGCTTCACAAATTGATTCGTAAAAATGAAAAAGTGAAAAAAAAAACACTTTTTCATTTTTATGAATCAATTTGTGAAGCACCTGGGGTTCCAAGTGCTCACTATGAATCTAGATAGGTGCCTTGGGGGGTCTAGTTTCCAAAATGGGGTCACTTGTGGGGGAGCTCCAATGTTTGGGCACTCAGGGACTCTCTAAATGCAACATGGTATCCGCTAACAATTGAATGGAAAATCGGCTCAAATTGTTAGCGGACACCACATTGCGTTTGGAGAGCCCCTCTGTGCCCAAACTTTGGAGCTCCCCCACAAGTGACCCCATTTTGGAAACTAGACCCCCCAAGGCACCTTTCTAGATGCATAGTGAGCACTTGGAACCCCCAGGTGCTTCACAAATTGATTCGTAATAATGAAAAAGTGAAAAAAAAAACACTTTTTCATTTTTATGAATCAATTTGTGAAGCACCTGGGGTTCCAAGTGCTCACTATGAATCTAGATAGGTGCCTTGGGGGGTCTAGTTTCCAAAATGGGGTCAGTTGTGGGGGAGCTCCAATGTTTGGGCACACAGGGACTCTCCAAATGCAACATGATATCCGCTAACAAATTGTCGGCTCAAATTGTTAGCGGATATCATTTTGCATTTGGAGAGTCCCTGTGTGCCCAAACATTGGAGCTCCCCCACAAGTGACCCCATTTTGGAAACTAGACCCCCCAAGGCACCTATCTAGATGCATAGTGAGCACTTGGAACCCCAGGTGCTTCACAAATTGATTCATAAAAATGAAAAAGTGTTTTTTTTTTCACTTTTTCATTATTACGAATCAATTTGTGAAGCACCTGGGGGTTCCAAGTGCTCACTATGCATCTAGAAAGGTGCCTTGGGGGGTCTAGTTTCCAAAATGGGGTCACTTGTGGGGAGCTCCAATGTTTGGGCACACAGGGACTCTCTAAATGCAACATGGTATCCGCTAACAAATTGAATGGAAAATCGGCTCAAATTGTTAGCAGACACCACATTGCGTTTGGAGAGCCCCTCTGTGCCCAAACTTTGGAGCTCCCCCACAAGTGACCCCATTTTGGAAACTAGACCCCCCAAGGCACCTTTCTAGATGCATAGTGAGCACTTGGAACCCCCAGGTGCTTCACAAATTGATTCATAATAATGAAAAAGTGAAAAAAAAAACACTTTTTCATTTTTATGAATCAATTTGTGAAGCACCTGGGGTTCCAAGTGCTCACTATGAATCTAGATAGGTGCCTTGGGGGGTCTAGTTTCCAAAATGGGGTCACTTGTGGGGGAGCTCCAATGTTTGGGCACACAGGGACTCTCTAAATGCAACATGGTATCCGCTAACAAATTGAATGGAAAATCGGCTCCAATTGTTAGCGGACACCACATTGCATTTGGAGAGTCCCTGTGTGCCCAAACATTGGAGCTCCCCACAAGTGACCCCATTTTGGAAACTAGACCCCCCAAAGCAACTATCTAGATGCATAGTGAGCACTTGGAACCCCTAGGTGCTTCACAAATTGATTCGTAAAAATGAAAAAGTGTTTTTTTTTTCACTTTTTCATTATTACGAATCAATTTGTGAAGCACCTGGGGGTTCCAAGTGCTCACTATGCATCTAGAAAGGTGCCTTTGGGGGTCTAGTTTCCAAAATGGGGTCACGTGTGGGGGAGCTCCAAAGTTTGGGCACAGAGGGGCTCTCCAAACGCAATGTGGTGTCCGCTAACAATTTGAGCCGATTTTCCATTCAATTTGTTAGCGGATACCATGTTGCATTTAGAGAGTCCCTGTGTGCCCAAACATTGGAGCTCCCCCACAAGTGACCCCATTTTGGAAAATAGACCCCCCAAGGCACCTATCTAGATGCATAATAAGCACTTGGAACCCCTAGGTGCTTCACAAATTGATTCGTAAAAATGAAAAAGTGTTTTTTTTTTCACTTTTTCATTATTGCGAATCAATTTGTGAAGCACCTGGGGGTTCCAAGTGCTCACTATGCATCTAGAAAGGTGCCTTGGGGGGTCTAGTTTCCAAAATGGGGTCACTTGTGGGGGAGCTCCAAAGTTTGGGCACAGAGGGGCTCTCCAAACGCAATGTGGTGTCCGCTAACAATTTGATCCGATTTTCCATTCAATTTGTTAGCGGAAACCATGTTGCATTTAGAGAGTCCCTGTGTGCCCAAACATTGGAGCTCCCCCACAAGTGACCCCATTTTGGAAACTAGACCCCCCAAGGCACCTATCTAGATGCATAGTGAGCACTTGGAACCCCTAGGTGCTTCACAAATTGATTCGTAAAAATGAAAAAGTGTTTTTTTTTTCACTTTTTCATTATTACGAATCAATTTGTGAAGCACCTGGGGGTTCCAAGTGCTCACTATGCATCTAGAAAGGTGCCTTGGGGGGTCTAGTTTCCAAAATGGGGTCACTTGTGGGGGAGCTCCAAAGTTTGGGCACAGAGGGGCTCTCCAAACGCAATGTGGTGTCCGCTAACAATTTGAGCCGATTTTCCATTCAATTTGTTAGCGGATACCATGTTGCATTTAGAGAGTCCCTGTGTGCCCAAACATTGGAGCTCCCCCACAAGTGACCCCATTTTGGAAACTAGACCCCCCAAGGCACCTATCTAGATGCATAGTGAGCACTTGGAACCCCTAGGTGCTTCACAAATTGATTCGTAAAAATGAAAAAGTGTTTTTTTTTTCACTTTTTCATTATTACGAATCTATTTGTGAAGCACCTGGGGGTTCCAAGTGCTCACTATGCATCTAGAAAGGTGCCTTGGGGGGTCTAGTTTCCAAAATGGGGTCACTTGTGGGGGAGCTCCAAAGTTTGGGCACAGAGGGGCTCTCCAAACGCAATGTGGTGTCCGCTAACAATTTGAGCCGATTTTCCATTCAATTTGTTAGCGGATACCATGTTGCATTTAGAGAGTCCCTGTGTGCCCAAACATTAGAGCTCCCCCACAAGTGACCCCATTTTGGAAACTAGACCCCCCAAGGCACCTATCTAGATGCATAGTGAGCAGTTGGATCCCCCAGGTGCTTCACAAATTGATTCGTAACAATGAAAAAGTGTTTTTTTTTCATTTTTTCATTTTTACGAATCAATTTGTGAAGCACCTGGGGGTTGCAACTGCTCACTATGCATCTAGATAGGTGCCTTGGGGGGTCTAGTTTCCAAAATGGGGTCACTTGTGGGGAGCTCCAATGCTTGGGAACACAGGGGCTCTCTAAACGCAACATGGTGTCCGCTAATTATTCAAGCAAATTTTACAATCAAAAAGTCAAATGGCGCTCCTTCCCTTCCGAGCCCTGCCGTGCGCCCAAACAGTGTTTTTTCCCCAAATATTGGGTATCTGCGTGCCCAGGGGAAATTGCACAACAAATTTTGCGGTCCATTTTTTCTTGTTACCCCTGTGAAAATAAAAAAAATTGGGTCTAAAGTAACATTTTTGTGAAAAAAGTTAAATGTTCATTTATTTCTTCCACATTCAAAAAATTCCTATGAGGCACCTGAAGGGTTAATAAAGTTCTTGAATGTGGTTTTGAGCACCTTGAGGGGTGCAGTTTTTAGAATGGTGTCACTTTTGGGTATTTTCTGTCATAAAGACCTCTCAAAGTGACTTCAAATGTGATGTGGTCCCTAAAAAAATGGTTTTGTAAATTTTGTTGGAAAAATGAGAAATCGCTGGTCAACTTTTAACCCTTATAGCTCCCTAACAAAAAAAAATTTTGGTTCCAAAATTGTGCTGATGTAAAGTAGACATGTGGGAAATGTTATTTATTAACTCTTTTGTGTGACATATCGCTCTGATTTCAGGGCTTAAAAATTCAAATTTTGAAAATTGCAAAATTTTCAAAATTTTCGCCAAATTTCCGTTTTTTTCACAAATAAACGCAAGTGATATCGAAGAAATTTTTCCACAATCATGAAGTACAATATGTCACGAAAAAACAGTCTCAGAATCAGGGGGATCCGTTGAAGCATTCCAGAGTAATTACCTCATAAAGTGACAGTGGTCAGAATTGTAAAAATTGGCCCGGTCATTAACGTGCAAATCACCCGCGGGGCTTAAGGGGTTAAGGACCTTCCACCTACCTTTAACTTTGTCATTTGTGCCAATGTGCACCATGACCTCTGGGTCCTCACCAGCCCCTCCCAGTAATCTGTCAACCCGATCAGCGATGTGCCGGACTCGAGCGCCAGGTAGGCAGCACACTGTTCAACGATCCCTGTCTTTGTGACAGATTGCCCTATCTGTTCCCCTAATAATTGAGTCCCCCACTACCAGCACCTGCCTGGCCTGCCCTACTCTCCTATTTCCCTCTTTACTGGAGCTGACACTCCTCCGGCTTTCAGGGGACATGCCTTGCTGCAGCAATGCTACCCCTGTACCGTCACTCCCCTCATCTGCCAACTTTGCAAACTTATTGGGGTGTGCCAGATCAGGACTAGCCTCCCTGGCACTCTTCCCTCTACCCCCCCTTCTAACTGTCACCCAACTAGCAGCCTCACTGTCCTGCAGCTCCCGACTACCACCCTCCCCCACATCTACCCCAGTGAGCTGCTGCTCAGTGAGCAGCAGACTCCTTTCCATGTTGCCAATGGATCTCAGTGTTGCCAGCTGCTCATTTAGATCCAGTATCTGGGCTTCCAAACGCACAACGTGCACACATCTCGCGCAGCAGTAAGCAACCCCGACCGGCTGTTCAAGGAATGCATACATGTGGCAAGATGTACACTGGATAGCATTTTCAATAATGGAGCTCATTTCCTAATGGGGATTGCAATAGACAAAATGTTAAGTAAAAAGAAAAGTAAAGAATTAATGAAATACAGACAGCAATTCAGTCCAAAGTCTTCCCTTCCAAACTCCCTGAATCACAAGTCACTGAAAAACAAGTCACACACTTACTTTCGTTCGCACTTAGCTCGTTCACACTCGCAACTTAAGAGATTTAAAGAGTTTTTTTTGTTTTTTTTCCCCCTTTTCCATCAATGCACCCTTCACCTCAATGCACTTCCAAAGGACTGGATGCCCAACCATCTGCCCCTTATAAACCCTTAATTATGACCCCTTCCCCTTAATTAACCCCTTGTGAGTAAAGCTACACCTCAGGATTTTAGTGCAATGTAGTTAACCCTTAAATACACAGGTAGTAAACTAAGAAACTAAAACTGTAGTGAGAAAATAGGTTTTAAAAAGCCCAATAAAACTAAACAGGTAGAAAAGCACTCAGCAGGTCACAATGCAGCACTCACCGCAATTCACACAGGTATTTCTGCAGGATTCCCAAATACCTCTTCACTGAAAAACAAGTCACACACTTACTTTCGTTCGCACTTACGCTCCGGTCACGCTCAGCTCGTTCACACTCGCAAATTAAGAGATTTAAAGAGGTTTTTTTTTTCCCCTTTTCCAGCAATGCACCCTTCACCTCAATGCACTTCCAAAGGCTGGACTTGTCTTTTAAAGAGCATCATGCACATATAAATAATTTTGGGGCTGGGATCCTGCTGACAGATTTAGTTTAAGCTGGCATCTAACGCAGTTTAAGTTGAGTTTCTTCTTACTGTGTTATAAAATGACACAACATGTGCACAATGAATTTCAATAAATGCAAGGACTCAATTAGTGAGATTACTGGTGAGGGCATCGCACGGTATAGCTTTACATCTCTCACACACATTAGTCCTTCATGTACTTTCACAATATGCTTAAATGTGTCCTTGACATTTGCCATTTTCTATTTCTTTACGTGGTATTATGCATAGTGCTGCATTAACTCTTTTTTATGTACTTCTAGATACAGAGAAGAACACGGGCCCTATCCATCTGTTTTAACCACTTCACATAATTGACATTTTCCGTTTTTTTGTTACCCCCCGTCTTTTTCCAAGAGCCTTAACTTTTTTTCTTTTTCCTTCAATATAGCAGAATGAGACCTTGATTTCTGCATGGTGAGTTATACTTTTGAATGGCACCACTGATTTTACAAAAAAAAGTACAATTTCACAATTATTTTTAGGGGTTTTTATTTACCATGTTCATTATATGGTAAAATTAACCTGGCAACATGATTCCCCAGGTCAGTATGAGTATATAGATATCAAATATGTATAGTTTTTTTCATTTTTAACCCCTTAATGACGGGAGCATTTTCTGTTTTTGCGGTTTCGTTTTTTGTTCCCCTTGTTCCCAGAGCCATAACTTTTTTTTTTTTTCGGTCAATATGCCATGTGAGGGCTTATTCTTTGCGGCACGAGTTGTACTTTTGAACGAAATCACTGGTTTTACCATATCACGTACTGGAAAACGGGCAAAAAATTCTAAGTGCGGTGAGATTGCAAAAATAGTGCAATACCACAGTTGTTCTGTGGTTTTTTTTTTACCACATTCACTGAATGCTAAAACTGACCTGCCATTATTATTCTCCAGGTCATTACGAGACACCAAACATATATAGGTTCTTTTTTATTTAAGTGGTGAAAAAAAAATCCAAAAGTTTGCTAATAAAAAAAATAAAGTCAGCATTTTCCGAGACCCGTAGCGCCTCCATTTTTCGGGATCTAGGGTCAGGTGAGGGGTTATTTTTTGTGTGCCGAGCTGACGTTTTTATTGATACTATTTTAGGGTAGATCCGATGTTATGATAGCCCGTTATTGCATTTTATTGCAATGTTGCGGCGACCAAAAAAACGTAATTCTGGCGTTTTGAATTTTTCTCTCGTTACGCCGTTTACCGATCAGATTAATTATTTTTTTATTTTGATAGATCGGGCGATTCTGAACACACTGATACCAAATATGTTTATGTGGGGTTTATTTTAATTGTTTTATTTTGAATGGGGCGAAAGGGGGGTGATTTAAACTTTTATATTTATTTTTTTTTTTTTTTATATTTTTAAAAACTTTTTTTTACACTTTCTGCATGCTTCAGTAGTCTCCATAGGAGACTAGAAGCTGCAGTTTCTGATCGTTTCTGCTACACACAGGCGATGAGCAGATCACCTCTGTGCAGCAGAAATGCTCACTTGCTATGAGCAATAGCAATCTAGACATGACAACCACAGAGGTCTGCTGCAGACCCCAGGTTGTCATGGCCACCCATCAGTGACCTGCGATCACGTGACGGGGTCACCGATGGGTGGAGTAATTGACGTGCTTCCCGGAAGTGCGAGTTAAATGCCTCTGTCAGAGATTGACAGCGGCATTTAATTGGTTAACAGGTGGAATTGCGATCCACCCACGGCTGTTGTGGGCAGATGTCAGCTGTATAAATCAGCTGACATGTACCCGGTTCAGTGCGGGCTCAGCGCCGGAGCCCGCGCTGAACCGGGGGTACCGAGATGGTGCGTACTAATACGCACCAAGTCGTAAAGGAGTTAAATGGTGAAAAAAATGACAAAATTTCTATGAAAAAAAAAGCTTTTGCATTTGATGCCATTTTCCGAGACCTGTAGCATTTCTATTTTTTGGGATATAGGGCTGTGTGATGGCTTATTTTTTGTGCCCTGAGCTGACACGATGATTTTATTGCTATGTTGCAGCAGCAAAAAAATTTACCTTGTACGGAAGGTGCAGTAATCTCTGCCATCTGTGTAGTCTTGTGGAGCAGGAAACTTGTGCACAGTCACTCTGCTTTCCCAGCGCCTGCGCTCAAGTTTCCTGCTCCAC
Organism: Phyllobates terribilis; assembly: GCF_046119375.1. NCBI lineage: Eukaryota > Metazoa > Chordata > Amphibia > Anura > Dendrobatidae > Phyllobates > Phyllobates terribilis. The sequence continues at coordinate 442,334,549 of NW_027362771.1, read as the reverse complement.
AAGGCTACACAGACAGCAGGGATTACTGCGCCTTCCGTACAAGGCAAATTGCGCAGGCACGGGATCCGGCCAGGAGCTGCACATCACAGGGCACTGTGACATGCAGAGCAGGGGGGGAATATGGAAATTAAGCTAATAGGCTAGGATTTCTTTGCGTCCCCCGGACACATGTCCCCCGGGAAGCATGTCAAAACTAATTTAATAAAAAGCTATTTCAAAGCAAGCAAACCTCTAATATGGGGCATGCAAGGCAGGTAAGTATAGATTCACATTTCTATCACCTGTATGCCCATATTAGATGTCTGAAAAGTCATCTAAGTCAGATGTCTGAAAAGTCAGGGGGGTGACAGATTCCCTTTAAGGGTTCCTCACACTGTTATACTGTTCTATTTTATAGAGTACCATAACAGGTCTGCCATAGAGGTGCAATACAATGACCCTCTACTGTACCTCCTAATGTTTTAGATTTTATATGTAATACACATAGGAGTATATACCAGTACATGTAGCATTTTTTCTTTATATTCAGAAGATTATATTTTTGGTTGGTATAGTTGTCCGCTATTCCGTAAAAGACCAGATCATCATTTCAACATCACTTCACTTACAGATAATTATCAGGCCTGGAGAAGGCAATATAAGCTGTTTAGTATATTTATACTATGGAAGTTGTTTTGTAAGGGAAGAAGGTCAGTGACGAAAGGACAAGTTAACAGATACAGCTGGTGAAATAAGTATTGAACTCATCACCAATTTTCTAAGTAAATGTATTTCTAAAGGTGCTCTTGACATGAAATTCTCACAAGATGTCGGTAACAACCCATCCAATCCACACAGGCAAAAAATCCTGGGTTATGGTTAGGGTTGTGTTAAGGTTAGGTTAGGGTTAGGATTACATTTGTGTTAGAGTTAGGTTAGGGTTGTGTTAGGGTTAGAGTTAGAATTAGGGTTATGTTAAGATTAGGATTAGGGTTTGGTTAGGATTAGAGTAGGATTAGGGTTAGGATTGTGTTAGGGTTGTGCTAGGGTTAGGGTTGTGTTGGGGTTAGGGTTTGGGTTAGGGTTGTGTTAGGATTGGAATTTTTTCAAAAGAAAAGAAAAAAAAAATGATGACGATATGACGACTAGTGTTGAGCGCAAGTACTCGCTACTTGAGTTTGCATTGGATGCTCGGGTATACACTGAGTATCGCACGTGGTCAAGTGAGATGCTCGAGTCCTTGCCCCACATGTTTTGCGGCTATTATACAGCTAAAAAAAACATGCGGGGATTGGCTGCCATATACGGGTAATCCCCCCATGTTTTGTTTGGGGGGTCTAACAGCTGCAAAACATACGAGCGTAATACTCAGTGCATACCCAAGCACCCGATGCAAACTCAAGTAGCGAGCACTTGCGCTCAACACTAATGACAACATATTCAATATGACGACCTAATGTTATGAAATTCTGTGTAATACCTCTGGGTTCAAAATGATCACTATACCCTTTGATAACATCCTTGAGGGGTCTAGTTTTCAAAATGGGTTTTCCACTGTTTAGGCACATCAGGGGCTCTCCAAACGCGACATGCTGTCCGCTCTAGATTCCAGCCAATTTTGCATTCAAAAAGTCAAATGGCACTCCTTCCCTTCCAAGCCCTGCTGTGCGCCCAAACAGTGGTTTTCCCTCACATATGGGGTATTGGCATGCTCAGGAGAATTTGCACAACAAATTTTGTGGTCAATTTTTTCTTGTTACCTTTGTGAAAATAAAAAAAATGTTGTCTGAAGCAAAATTTTTGTGAAAAAAAGTGAAATGTTCATTATTTCCGTCCACATTGCTTCAGTTCCTGTGAAGCACTTGAAGGGTTAATAAACTTCTTGAATGTGGTTTTGAGCACCTTGAGGGGTGCAGTTTTTAGAATGGTGTTACTTTTGGGTATTTTCACAAAGTCACTTCAAATGCGATATGGTCTCTAAAAAAATGGTTTTGTAAATTTTGTTGGAAAAATGAGAAATCGCTGGTTAACTTTTAACCCTTATAACTTCCTAACAGAAAAAAAATGCTGTTGCAAAAATTGTGCTGATGTAAAGTAGTCATGGAAAATGTTATTTATGAACTATTTTGTGAGACATAACTCTCTGATTTAAGGGCATAAGAATTCAAAGTTTGAAAATTGCAAATTTTTCGCCAAGTTTCCATTTTTTTTCACAAATAAACGCAAGTTATATCAAAGAAATGTTACCACTATTATGAAGTACAATATGTAATACAAAAAAATCTCAGAATCAGGGGGATCCATTGAAGCATTTCAGAGTTATTACCTCATAAAATGACAGTGGTCAGAATTGTAAAATTTGGCTTGGTCATTAAGGACATAATTGGCTCCGACACTAAGGGGTTAAATCTTCTGCACTATGTTTAGTTCTGTGTGGCAGAATCACGAGGAATTAAGTTGTTGGTATGTGATAAGGCAGTCTAATGTTAAAAGATCAAATTATGGCACTTTGCGCACCTTTTGACTTCATTTGTGCAGAAAAATTGAGATATGTCCATCCTTGGGCTGATTTGCCGACCAGTCTCACCCATTCATGTGATTTGGTCTACCCCCACCCCCAAAAAAAAGAACTTACTTGGACATTATTTGTGTTACAACCAATGTGTTGTCTGCTTTTCACAGACTGATTGCAATGTGCAGGCATTGCAGGACCTAAGGTATCCATGGTTATGACCACTTGCAACTAGCTAACTGTCACTATATCAGTGGTCATAACCATGGATACCTAAGGTCCTTCAATACCTGCACATGAAAAAAGAGACATAGCAAATCAGAAAAACTATTCTACATTTCTAATTAGAGGTATTTGCTAATATTATTATTACTACACCTACTACATATAGGGATTGGATCTTAGAGATGGGAATACCCCTTTAAGTCTGACATTGACCAGTGCAGAACATTCTTTGTGGGAGGAATTAGCACACTTCACCTCCTGCCTAAATCCCCCCAATGCAGCTCTGCAGCTTCGTAGATTTGCATTTCCAACGTCTAGGTGACTCTATAAATCACAGTATAAGCGCATCCTATGATGTAAACAGCAGTCTCAAGTCTCCCATATATTGTATATACAACACATAGGAGAAACTGAGACTGTCTTATACATCACAGGATACACTGAGACGGCAATATATACATACAGTCTCAGTGTCTCTTATGTGATGTATATACAGCAGTCTCAGTGTTTCCTAGTGCTCCCTACGATGTATATAGCAGTGATGTATATATAGCAGTCTCAGTGTCTCCAATGTTATGTATATACAGCAGTCTCAGTTTATCCTATGTGAGGTATATACAGCATTCTCATGTCTCCTATGTGATGTATAAACAACAGTCTCAGTCTTTCCTATGTGATGTATATACAGCAGTGTCAGTGTATCTTGAGTGATGTGTACAGCACAGTCCCAGTGTAATCTTCGTGTGATGTATACAGTATACCAACCTCAGTGTAGTGCTTTTTCCTACGCTTTTCCTATTAGTGATAACAATCTTAGGATTTACAATTTTTGAATACTCTCTGAATGGGCCACTGCTTAATTAAGATTATTGTATGTGGACTTTTTTGCTTTTCTTGCTCTTCCGATGTGGCCCAGAGACTTCAAGGCTTTGGACATGGCACAAGACAACTGGTCCTCTTCCAATGTGGCCCAGAGACCCCAAGGCTTTGGACACCCCTGAGGTACATAATGTTAGATAGTGAGAGGGCAAGTGCTCAGGGTTAGCTATATTTCACCAAGATTCCTCTCATATGCAGACTAGACAACAAAAAGTATATATCTCATGCAGGATTAGCTGGCTATTGTCTAAGGAATTTAAGGAAGTTGGATATCCTTAACAAAGTGTAGTTTTCTCAGGGCTTTGGTAATTTCTTTCTTCAGCCTGGATTTTTATGGAATGATGGCCAGGTTTGGTAGCGAGCCTGTCATTCCCTTTTTCTGTATCCCTCAGTCAGTCCTGATGTTGGACTGATTCATTACTGGTTTTAGAAATGTTTGTAGTGTATGTACTTTAATAGGCGGTAAACTGAACAGACAGAACAGAGCCTTTGTTACTGAGGTCCTTTAGCCTCCAGTTGGTGATATTAGTATGAGGTAACATACAGTACTCCCTTTTTTAGTTATTTTACGGGTAGTTGGTAGTATACCACCTGCAGTTGATGTCTAGTTAGTTCTCAGTTGAGCAGGGGTTAATGTGTGGTTTAAAGAGGTTGTACACTACTTTAACATTGATGGCCAATCCTTAGGATAGATCATCAATGTCTGATGCAACAGCCAGCTCTCCCACCAATCATCTGTTCTTCGTGGCGGACTTGGCCAGAACTGACCAATTACAAAGCTGTACAGCACAGCTCCATTCAACTGTATAGTGGCCGCGGCCAGGTACTGCACATCAAATCAATAGGGGGAGAATTTGCAGTAGCTGGACGCAGCCACTATGCAGGAGATGGAGCTGCACTGTGCAGCTCCGTAACTGGTCAGTTCCAGCCATCCCGAGAACAGCTGCTCGGTGGGGCCGGGTATCACACCCCAACTGATCAGACATTGATGACCTTTCCTAAGGATATGCCACCAATGTTAAAGTAGTGGACAACCTCTTTAATGTTTGGCTGTAAAAGTTTTAGGCCTCACTCAGACTACTGTAATTTTTCTAGTATGTAAAAACACGGACCGTTGTTTTCAGTGTTTTGAGTCTGCTTTCCATCAGTGATTGATCACTTTGTCAGTTTTTACTATTAGTGTTTCAGCGGTGATTTTCTCTAAAAAATCAAAACTGCAAAAATTCTCTTATCCATTCCTATGTTAATCACTGACAGCACATGGATTGCACATTGATGGTGTCTGTGATTTTCATGGATCCATCGACTTGTATGGGTTATTTTGATCTGTAACGCCAACCAAAAATGAACATATGAACTGTACCATAGATAATAAAGGGTGTTTCATCCATTTCGACACCAACAATATAGAACAGAGGAAGCCCTGTTTGAACCAAACTTCTGTGCAATTGTCCCTGGCTGTATTGATCTTATTTTTGCCTACCGATGCCAGCTAATCTTCCATAATAGCCATAAACGGACACATACTTACTGTATAATATTGTAAATATTAGTTGAATCATGAAATTAATAAAATTGCCATTCAATGGTTACTAAAAACCTGTGAAACACTATTTAATTATAGTTCATGTGACAGTCCATCTATTAATCTCAATGATAGAAGAAAGTCAGTTGCTTTTTATCTTCGCATTTTATTGAAGTAGATTCATTTAAATGCCAAATTGACACTCAGCAACGTTCACTTCATTCAATGCTTTGCACATATCACTTTTATTTGCATTTTATAGAATGATAAATATACAGTTGTCCAAGAGAAAAGCTCATACATAGGTATTAAGGCGTTTCTTTTCTCATTCTTTATTATATCCAGATGAAACACTGTCTACACAGTTTCCAGTCAATCATATATGCAACAAGAAGTGAGTAGTGAGTGAGTCACAGACTGCCGGCTAAGCTGAAAAAGAAATTTATTGACCTTATAAAATGACCACAGATGCTGTTGCTGTATGACTGTTCCATTTTTATATATATATGGATTTATTAAAAACTAAAAATAGCCATGACAAGGAAAATATAGCATAACCTCAGTCACAGTTTATAATTTCCATATATAATGAGTAATGACAGTTATATGCTGCCAAGCTATCTACAGTATAAGAAGCTACACTGTGCTAGACATTTTAGCTAGAAAATGCAGATACTTAAATATATACAGACCAATAATTGAGAGGGAGATAGATAGGAGCGCCCCACAGAAAAGTAAAAGCCCCTGTAGTGCCTTCATGCAGAACCATGTGAAGATGTATTCTGCCATTTAGCTAGCCCGATCTGGTCATCACTTGTTGATCACTGTCAAGGCTCGTGCATATGACCGATTTTCTCAAATGAGTGCTATCTGTGGTTTTCAAGGATAGCACTTAAACTTAAGATATCCTATGGGGCTGTGCACATGTCTTCCTCGGACAGAGTGGTACCCAAACAAAAAATTGAGAAATGTCCAATTTTGAACTGTGGTGTCGGATCAAAATCGGCAATGCATATCTATGGGTCCGTGAAAAAAAATTGATCGAACTCAGATAACATCCGAGTGGAGTCAGATCTTCACGGACTGACAGAAAGGAGAAGGTGGAAACATTTTTTTCTTCTCCACGTACGAGAAAAACTGATGCTACTCTGATCAGACTCTGATCAATGTCTTTTCAGAATAATCGTTGTGTTTTCATGTGTGTGGAGAAATCGCTCATGTGAAACTACGCTCATTGTGTCACAACTGTGACCCATTACATGGCAACACATTCGGAAGATTTCTAGAGGTTGGGTAACAAACTTTAAACAAGAGATCAAGCTGGCCTGGTGACCATCGCTAGTATTAGAAAATGGGGATGTGCCGTGATCTTGGTTCAATAATCAGCAGCACGTTTCTAGAAGCATTAGAGACGTTGGCTCGCACACCCTCCAAATTGGGTCAGCAAAGAAGGCTTTAATGTATGACTGTACTTATTGAATAATATAGTAAGTTTATATTTCATGATGTATAGTTTACATAACAATGTTGTAATGGGCTTTTTTGTTAGTAAGAATATGTTGCTCAGCAGTTGAGCGGATTGCTTGGTTTTGTGTGGTTTGTGAGCTTATCACTTAGCTTATATAGGTTTATAAAATTGTGTTTGATATATTTAAAAAATGGTTTTGAAGTTTTTGAAGGAGGACTTGTCACCAGGTCAAAAGTGGCCAGGGTTTTCGTTTACATGAAAGTGTGGGTCCTGGCTGAGTGTGTGGACTTATGCTATGAGGACCTTATGCCCGTGCAAGCCACATGTAGCCAGTGGTGTGGGCTGACCAGGACCATAAGTTCCACAGTTCAATAAGGGAGACCGTTGTTCAAAAATAAAGTCTTTACTGGACAGTAACTTGGCAAGGGTTATGTACAAGGGATAGAGGATACAAAGTCTTGTGGATGTTTCCTTTACAGTACAAAGTATTTTCCACACAATATCCTTCTTCTATAGATTACTCCAGAGCTAGTGAGGCACACTGTTTTCTTCCTACTTCACCACGACCCAGCTTTAAAGCTAAAGTCCTGATCATCAAGTCTTACTTGCTCAGGAGTTCCGCGTCATTTTTCTTTTACTACTGGCGACCTAAAACCCTTGCACTCTGGACTCCAACTAGTCTGGTGTACTCAATCCTGCTTATGTTCGTTACCTTCTGCGTTACAAGCTCTAGGGTGCCTAGCTCGGCGTCCTCTCCAAGGGCATTTTCCGCAAGGCCACTCTGTCTAATCAGTCACTTCACTTCAGGATCTCGCTATCCCTCACCTTTGGTCTCCTCTCACTATGGATCACCCACTAGGCAGCATTGCTCACTTTGTACTCCAAACTCCAACTCCCTATCAGGAAGCAGTCACTTGTCCTAACATTAACTCATTCCCCTATGGGCTAGTCCCAAACATTAACTATATCCTAACTTACCCTATACTAGAGTCAACTACCTACATCTCACAATACCTATCATATACACTACACTTTATACTATCATATTCTACATTACTATGCAGTACAGACCAAAAGTTTGGACACATCTTCTCATTTAAAGATTTTTCTGTATTTTCATGACTATGAAAATTGTACATTCACACTGAAGGCATCAAAACTATGAATTAACACATGTGGAATTATATACTTAACAAAAAAGTGTGAAACAACTGAAAATATGTCTTATATTTTAGGTTCTTCAAAGTAGCCACCTTTTGCTTTGATGACTGCTTTGCACACTCTTGGCATTCTCTTGATGAGCTTCAAGAGGTAGTCACCGAAAATGTACAATTTTCATAGTCATGAAAATACAGAAAAATCTTTAAATGAGAAGGTGTGTCCAAACTTTTGGTCTGTACTGTACGTTACAACACTACAGCACAGTCCACCATCCTTACACCTGCTTCTCTCCGAGTATTCTGTTTTTTGTTTTTCTTTAAAATACACCATATGATCACAGGTTAATAAGCCTTTTTATTTAGTACTACTTTTGGTGGTTTTATCAATGGGGTGTTGCTCACAGGGCAATTATGCAGAGCAGGCTAAAGACATGCCCCCAGAGGATCCTGTGAGTAATGCCCCCTGACAACAGTTCATCCAAATGAATATCCCAGACACCATTATTATAGATAAAATTATATGACTTCAAATAATTAAGACTTCTATGATGCAGCACACTAGTCAGAAATTAGAGTATAGGCCGTACCTGATGTTGCTTAAAGGGAACCTGTCTCCTTGGAGCCAGCGGCTTCCAGGAGGAAATAAGTTAATTTTTTCTGTTAGCCGCACTCTCAGTAAGGCAGCCAGGCAGCAATGTAACACTATTTACCAGCAGATTAACTTTATACAGTATCTACAGGTAAATAGCATTTTCCGAGGTGACAGGTTCCCTTTAATGTCACGTTGAAATACTTTCAGGTATTGGAAAGCTATGCTCCATTTTGCCAATACAGACTAAAATTATCTTTTGCGATAAAAGACTTGGACAGGATAAGACTATACTATAGAAATTAAAACTATACTTGACACAATTTTTACACTATCGTGCACAATATATGACAAATTTGACATAACTTTAACCTTACACTTTGTACTGTACACTAGTGTTGAGCCACCCCCGTAGTGTTCGAGTTCGGTTCAGTTCGTCGAACACCCATGTGTTCGCCGAACTGTTCGTCGAACTGTTCGTCGAACACCTTCGAACACCGTTAAAACCAATGGCAGGCAAACAAAAACACATAGAAACACATAGAAAACACCTTCAAAGGTGTCCAAAAGCTGACAAACTGCTCTGAAGACACAACTAACACATGGAAAAGTGACAAGTACATATAGTCATGCGAAAAGAAAAGAGGTGGAGAAGTAAAAGGAGGGGGAGACACAGATATAGGCATGTCATGCCCTTCTAAAATCCAAAAAGTGAGAAGCCGACACGTTCAGTCCGCTCCTGCCCGTGCCACCTCCGTGTCGCCGGGTTTGTGCCAGAGCCGCGGTGAACCCTGACGGCCAGCCCCCCTCTCCCAATACTAGTGCCTGTCCGCTGGTGGGTCGAGCGAGCCCCCTGTGGTGGAGGCAGCTCTAAGCTTTTTAATTTAAATTGTCTCTCTAATTTGAATGAATACACTTTAAATCCATTTACAAGGATCTATTGGAGGGCAAGTCTCATGCCAGCAGCCGCGTAATTCCAGCTCCAGTAGCGTCCACTAAATCTGCTGCAGTTAAAAAGCTTTTATAAGGATCGAGCTCGGCTGTGCACCGCAAGGCATCCTACTGCCAGTCCCAGCCCCTATGCCTTGGGGTGCCTCCTGATGCTCTTCACTGAGTATCCCGTTGTCCCGAAGCATTTCCTTTGAAAAAATTAAGTGTCAAAACTACAGGTGGTGTAGCTTGCTTAACAGCCGGGATAATCCGCTGACTAGCAGACACTGCTACTAGGCACAAAGTATTTCCTGGGCTAGATGCAGTTAAAAATTTGTAATTAGATACTCTCATTGGATGCTGAGAAACCATTCCATAGAGTCTCCTGGCACGCCATATATGATTCTCTTAAAAAGCTTGGGGTAGGGGTCTAGGGGACCCTTTTATAGCCAAAATCACGGCCCTGTATCGCAATACGTCACCTAGGCTGAAGATAAATGGAACTGTATTACCCTGAGGGCTCGGTTGCTACAGAGGTATTGCACCTCACCCAGAGGTGTGATATTTCACTCTGAGATAAGGATGGAGTGTGGATCAGGACCCGACACCTGCATGCATTACACCACATTGCCGTGGGGCAGGGCGACCAATATGCCCCTGAGATGGGCACGACAGTCCCTGTCCCTGGCTGGAGTGGGGGGAGGAAACACTGAGGAAGGGGAACCCTGTAGTGCAGGAGCAGGGAGGAAGCAGTTCCTGGGTGCATTGAGAAGGGAGTATAAAAGGTGGGCACCATCTTAGTTCAGTGCAGAGAAGTCTGAGCAGAAGTGGCAGGGAGCAGGGGCTCTGCATGAGCTCTGCTCCGGAGGCGGGCCTAGTAACAGAGGCCCAGGCCTGGAAGAGGGAGAAGGAAGGAAGAGGAGCGGAGAAGGCTCCAGGAAAGAGGAATGAAGGGATCCCAGGGGTGCGGATGGGCGAGTCGCCACCGCACGCCCGAATCCACCTGCGTGGAGGGGTCAGGCCAAAGGGAGAGACCGGTCCCCGAAACTAGTGGAGGCAGGAAACGACCCTCAGCTAGAAACAGGAGGCTGTGTCATTTTATGTGGCGCAGCCCCTCGCTACACCCGCTAGGAAGGCACCACATAGGGTCAGGGAAACTGGCGCCAAGTTTACCAAGAGGAGGCCCGAGGCAGCCGGACAGAAGGGTTGGTAAGAAAGGCCAGACAAAGGACACACAAAAGGGGTCCTGTGAAGCGCTCCAAAGTTATCTGGGAGTTGTGTAAGCCCCTCACCTGGTGAGCACAGTGCGACGTGGGCAGCCGTTACCTGCAGACGTGGTCTGGATAATAAGAACTGTGAGTAAAGGCCCTGGACTGCATCCCTGACTCCGTGTCGTTACTGCTGCTGCCCTGCACCATCACCCCCATCCTCCGCATACACTGCCCTGAGGCTATACTCCTCCCGTGGGGAGTTATGCTACGCTCTGCTGCACCCACAACACCAGCCTCAGCGGTCTGCCCTGCAGCGGCGGTTCACTCTGACCGCAATCCACGGGTGGCGTAGTCGGACATTTAAACATCAAAACCACATAAATAGTTCCGCCACTGGTTTGACCGCCCTGAGCCATGGAACCGGGTCGCCGCCACGGAGACTACAACCACCAGCATCCACCAAAAAGGGTCCGGCTCCGGGTGTCCCAAGGCCCAGGGGGCGCGTCAGAACATTTTCATCACCTTTCACAATCACCAATGGGACAAGGCAGGGATGTTCTCTGTCCCCTCTCTTATACATCCTAGTGACGGAGCACCTGCTCTCATCAATTCGCCATAACCCCAATATTAGGTGGATTGAGGTGGGAGGCACCGAGTACAAGTGCTCTCTATTTGCTGATGATGTCCTAGTATATATCACTCAATCACATATATCCATCCATGCTGTTATGGCTGAAATTGATCACTTTGTTACATGGTCAAATTTTAAAATCAATGCAGCGAAGTCTGAGGCCCTCGATGTCTCCCTCCCCAAATCCATATAGGATTCCATCCAGTCCAACTTTCCCTTTGCCTGGCCCTCACAGGGTATCAAATACTTAGGAATTCCTATTCATAGAGACCTCTCCCATCTATGTTATCTTAATTTTGGGCCCTTTATTGAACAACTCCATACAGACCACGGTTGGCAAGTTAGAACTGTAAGATTCACTACGTGAACCACTGGTGTTTTGTGGAAAAGCACATGTACACTGTGTTCCAAATTATTATGCAAAAAGTGTTTAGGAGTGATAAGGGAAGAATTTGTTTGTTTGTCAGTTAAACTCATTGATGGTGATGTGTGTCAGGGCTCTTTATATCACTGTAAGCAATTGCAGACACCTGTGCTAATTAGTTTGGCAGGTGTGTCCAATGAAAGGCAAGACTACTTAAGAAGGCTGTCTCACATTATTAAGCAGCCTACATTTTCTGCCAAAATGGGAAAGAAAAGGATGTGTCGGCTGCTGAGAAGCAACAAATTGTGGAGTGTTTAGGTCAAGGCATGACTACAATCAACATTGTGCGATGATCAGGATGAAGTGTCTTGGCAATCAAGAAGTATGTAGCTGATTCACAGTACACATGTGTGCGTGCTGATAAGGGCAAATTGAGGACTCTTTCCTACAGGCAATTACGTCAGGTTAAAAGAGCAGCGGCAAAAAAGCCTTGTCATAGCAGCAGACAAGTTTTTGAAGCTGCTGGTGCCTCCAACGTCCCCCGAACAACAAGATGCAGGGTCCTTCAGAGGTTTGCAGCTGTGCATACGCCATCCTGTCGACCTCCTCTATCCACTTCACACAAGCAGAAACGGCTCCAGTGGGCCAAACATTACATGAAGACTGATTTCAAAACTGTTTTGTTCACGGATGAGTGCCGTGCAGCGCTCGATGGTCCAGATGGATGGAGTGGAGGATGGCTGGTTGATGGACACCCCACGCAAACACGGCTACAGCGCCAACAAGGAGGAGGTGGAGTAATGTTTTGGGCTGGAATCATGGGGAGAGAGATTGTCGGCCCCTTTAGGATCCCTGAAGGTGCTAAAGATGAACTCCATAATGTATGTGGATTTTCTCAAACAGCACTTCCTGCCATGGTTCAAGAAGAAGAACCGTGTATTTCACAGCAAGATCATTTTTTTGCATGATAATGCTGCACATAAAACATCTGCATCTCTGGCTGATATGGGCATAAAAGGGGACAAACTTATGGTGTGACCCCCATGCTCCCCTGACCTCTACCCCATTCAGAACCTCTGGAGCATCATCAAAAGGAATGTCTATGATGGCGGGAGGCAGTTCACATCTAAGCAACAGCTCTGGGAGGGTATTCTGTCCTCATGCAAAACAATTGAAGCAGAAACCATCCAAAACCTGACAAATTCAATGGACGAGAGAGTTCAGAAGCTCCTTTCGAACAAGGGGTCCTATGTGAAAATGTAACATCACCTAGAATAAAGTTTTGAGTTGAAAACTGTTTGATTTCAGTTTCTAATAACCTGCTAATGCTTATAATTTCAAAAATGACCATTTTTTTGGTCTTTATTAAAATGAAAAGGTTGATCGAAAAGTTTCTGGGATCTAAGAGTGTGGCAACCCAGTAGTCATGATTACTTCGAATTCTGACAATATGAGGGTCATGTTGCAGGTAGTGCAGCAAGAAGGCACTTATGTGTCTTGCGCATCTCGGAGCCCCAAAATTATTTTCCGGGCTAGATTATTATTAATTTTAAATCTGGTGGAGCTTAGTATAGATGGCCTAATAGGATCAGTGCTGCACACTGCTACAAAGCCCAAATTATTTTCCAGCCAAGATACAGATAAACATGATTAGTAATTTTAAATCTGGTGGAGCTTATTATAGATGGCCTAATAGAATCAGTGCTGCACACTGCTACAAAGCCCAAATTATTTTCCAGCCAAGATACAGATAAACATGATTAGTAATTTGAAAGCTTAAAACGGTTGGTAGGGTGATTTTAACCAATCATCCATCTTTTACTCTCCCCAGGATGACACAGGGGTAGAAAAGTCGTTTCGGATCCATGATTTGTTCATCTTTATGAACGTGAGTCTGTCTACATTATCAGTGGAGAGCCGCGTGCGCTTATCTGTCAGCACACCACCAGCAGCGCTGAACACACGTTCAGACAGAACGGGGCATGACAAGATCTCCAAGGCGTAAGTGGCTAGCTCCGGCCATTTATCCAGATTGGAAGCCCAAAAAGAGCAAGGGTCCAGTGACACAGTCATGGCTTCAATGTTTACTTGGAGATACTCCTGTACCATCGTCTCTAGGCGTTGACTATGTGTCAGACTTCTTGTCTCCTGTGGCCTTGCAAAGGATGGGCTAAAAAAGTGGTGAAATGATTGCGCAAAATTGATGTTACCAGCAGATACTGTGGTTCTGTTATGGTTTGAGTGCTGAACACTTGACGGTCCCACGGTTGGCAAGTTGGAACTGTGAGATTCACTACGTGCACCACTGGTGTTTTGTGGAAAAGCACATGTAAGATTCTGCAACAGTCTCTGCTGATACTCCTGCATGCGTGCATCCCTTTCTATGGCAGGAATAATTTCTGCAAATTTACTTTTGTACCGGGGATCTAACAGTGTGGCAACCCAGTAGTCAGCATTATTTCTAATTCTCACAATTCGAGGGTCATGTTGCAGGTAGTGCAGCAAGAAGGCACTCATGTGTGTTGCGCATCCAGGAGCACCAAGTCCCTGTTGTGTTGGTGGCAAGGTAACAATCATGCTTCCTTCCTCTGTCCTCTCCCCCCAACCTCGCACAGCAGAAATGTGATTGTAACGGGTCTGGGAGGCGGAACCTCTGAGCAACTCTACAAGGGGGCGGTCCTTGTGAGGAAGCGGGTGGCTCCCAGGCAGGCAGTCACAGCAGGTGACCGGGGCAGTCTCTGGATGAATGGGCAGATGGTCACGGCAAGTGACCGGGGCAGTCTCTGGATGAACGGGCAGATGGTCACGGCAAGTGACCGGGGCAGTCTCTGGGTAAAGGGTTGGTACGACCTGTGGTGGCTGATGGTAGACGTGAGCTCCCAGGTGAGCAGGCGAGAGTCTCTGGATAAACGGGTGGTCACGGCATGTGACGGCGGAGCCTCCAGGAAGACCAACAGACAGGCGGAAGATGAGCGCTCCCAGGTGAGCGGGCAGAAGTCTCTGGACAGGCGGGTGGTCACAGCACGTGACGGCAGAGCCTCCAGGTAGGCTAGGAGACAGGCAGCAGATGAGCGCTCCCAGGTGAGCGGGCAGGAGTCACTGGACAGGCAGGTGGTCACAGCACGTGACGGCGGAGCCTCCAGGTAGGCTAGCAGGCAGGTAGCAGATGTGCGCTCCCAGGTGAGCGGGCAAGCTGGTCCATAGACAGACTGACAGGAGTTGGAAGGCAGACCGTCGGACCTCAGGCAAGCAGGCAGGTAGCTGATGTGCGCTCCCAGGTGAGCGAGCAAGCTGGTCCTTAGACAGACTGACAGGAGTTGAAAGGCAGACCGTCGGACCTCAGGCTAGCAGGCAGGTAGCAGAATATCAGGCAGGAATAAGACAGCAAGCTGGCAGGAATCTGGCAGGTATCTGGCAGGTAACTGGCAACGGGACCTGAGGGCTGAAGCAGAGTAGTGAACAGTGCAACAACATTGCTCGGGCACCTCCATTTTGGAGGAGGTGCCTTATATATTGTGAAGTCCTCCGGCCATTGGCCGGGGACTCCTTAGGACGGCGCGCGCGGCCCCTTTAAGAGGGAGGGAGAGCGCACGCGCGCGCCCTAAGCACAGTGGCCGGGAAGGAGCGCGCGCTGCCAGCAGAGTGGGAGGAGGACGCCGGGCACGGAGCAGAGAGGTGAGGGGAACAGCGTCCCTGCCTAGCAGAGGGCAGGGACGCCGGCGCTACTGTGATCAAGGTCTCCCTCATCTGATGAGTCTTCCATCAGTTCGTCCTCCACTTCTTCCTGGGCTCCTGCACATTCCTCACTAGTTTGGCTGCTACCATGCGCCCTGGTAAAACCATCTCCCCCACCCTCACATGCCTGCCGCCTTGGTGCTGCCGACCCTCTGGACCTTGCAGATGTTAGCCCTTCCGCATACAACTCCTCCTCCTCTACTTCCTCCACCTCCTCTTGTGCCACCACCTGACTCCGAATTCTGTTTAACATGTGCTCCAGCATGTAAATCACCGGAATAGTCATGCTGATAATGGCATCGTCAGCACTAAACATCTTCGTCGCCATTTCAAAACTGTGCAGAAGGGTGCATAGGTCCTTGATCTGAGACCACTCCTCCAGCGTGATTTGCCCCACGTCTGGATCTCGTTGGCCCAGGCTATACGTCAGAACGTATTGCACCAGGGCTTGTCGGTGCTGCCACAGTCTCTGCAACATGTGCAGAGTTGAATTCCACCGGGTAGGCACATCGCATTTTAGCCGGTGAAGTGGCAGGCCCAACGACTTCTGTAGAGATGTAAGTCGCTGAGCTGCGGGATGCGAACGGCGGAAGTGAGCACACAGCGACCGTGCCCTCTGCAGAAGGCCATCTAGTCTGGGATAGTGGGCTAAAAATTGCTGGACAACCAGGTTCAACACGTGAGCCATACAAGGCACGTGTGTGACATTGCCCCGGCGAAGGGCCGCACCCAGGTTTGCAGCATTGTCGCACACGGCCTTCCCTGGTTTCAGGTCCAGTGGAGACAACCATTCATGAAATTGGTTCTCCAGAGCTGACCACAACTCCTCAGCTGTGTGACTCACATTTCCCAGACATTTCAAAGTAAAAACCGCCTGATGACGTTGAGCCCTACTGCCAGCATAGTAAGGAGGTGTGCAGGATCCCTTCTGCGCAGTTAGAAAGCTTGTGGCATGACCAGACAGGCTTTGGGTGCAGGTGGAAGACCGAGAGGAGGTTGAGGAGGCAGAAGCAGTGGAGGAACTTTGACATAAAGAGGATTGACGCACAACTCGTGGGGACGGCAAGACTTGGACAGCAGCCCCTTGTCCTGCTGTCACCATAGTTACCCAGTGCCCAGTCAGCGACATGTAACGCCCCTGTCCATGCCTACTCGTCCAAGTGTCTGTGGTGAAATGCACCCTGTCACACACAGAGTTTCTCAAAGAAGCGGTGATGTTGTGTGCGACATGCTGGTGGAGCGCAGGCACACCTTTCTTTGAGAAGTAGTGCCAACTGGGCATCTGGTACTGGGGCACTGCGACGGACATAAGGTCTCGAAAATCCTCTGTGTCCACAAGGCAGCATTTCTGTAGCCAAGAGCTTGCAGATGGTGAAATTCAACCTCTTAGCTTTCTCATGGCTAGGAGGAAATGGTCTTTTACTTGTCCACATCTGAGGGACCGAGGGCTGGCTATTGTGCTTAGACGGGGTTGATAAGGGTGTCCCCGGCAAACTGCCGGTCTGTGAGGAAGATGCAGGCGGACATGTTAGGTTGCCTTGATCCAAAGGTGGTGCTATCGATGTCGGACAGCGCTCAACACCAGCTGGTGTTACCACCTCCAAAGAAAATGATGACCTGCCAATCACGCTGGCTGTTGCGGGTAAAGAGGTGGCAGGTCTGCGCCCCAAAACAGGTGTGACTGCTGTCCCCCCAGTCACAGAGGATGAAGAGGCCGCGGATGCACAAGATATGGCAGACGGTGGTTGACCCGGCCGGCTAGGCCGCATTGTAGCACACTGAGCTTCCCACTGCAACTTATGCTTCATGTCCATGTGCCGGTTCATGCATGAAGTACTCAAACTATGTATTTTTTGGCCTCTACTTAGCTTTTGCTGACAAATGTTACAGATAACACGAGTTGGGTCATCTTTATCGATCTGAAAAAATGCCCAGGCTATGCAAGGCTTAGCACCCATGCGACCTGAAGAGCCACCATGACTTGTGATGAGAGGCAGAGTTGTGTTTGAGGATGCAGTTGTTGACGTGCTTCCAGTACTAAGTCTCTGTCCAGGAAGGCGCAACCTGACCTCGTCGTCACTAGCATCTTCCTCCACCTCCTCTGCTGACCTCATCTCTTGGCTGACTGTGGGTTGACAGTAAGTGGGATCTCCAACCTCATCATCATCACCCTGTGCGTTATCACACCCGTCGTCCTCAGAGCCAGCCTGTTCCTGCCCTGACAAAAAACTAAAGTTGTCGCTCCAATCAGGTATTTGAGTCTCATCATCGTCTTCCTCATTGTCTCCACCAACAGGAGTTACAGTTTGGGAATGAGGGTCTACATTATGGTCAGAACCTTCTGCGTCTGGTCCTAGATCCGACTCATAAAGATTCTGGGCATCAGTGCAGATCATTTCCTCGTCTGGATTCACAGAAGCGCTGGAGTCGACCTCTGATTCCCAGGCTATAGTATGAGTAAACAGCTCTGCAGATTCAACCCTCTGTTCTACCTCATACTCAGACGGGCAGCTGGAGATTTGGGAGCTGTGAGGAAGCAAGTGCGATTGGGGTGACACCTTTGAGGACTGGAGTATTTGTGAAGTTGAAGTTGATGTGGAGGAGAGCCCACTTAAAGGAGCACTTGATATCCGTTGAAGCACCTGCTGTTTTTGTGCCTCATCTAGAATTTGTAGCGATTGGCGTGGCCGTAAGAAAGGGATCTTATCACATTGTCCGCTAAAAGCAGTAGACATTTTAGTTTGGCTGGAAGATGGTCTTTCTTCTGCAGATGTTACTGTTGTTTTAACACCTACCCCACGGACACAACCTTTTTTCCCCTTCCCAACACGCCTATTCCCCTTTCCACCAGCAGCAGGCCTTTTTCCACTCATTTTGGTGGTTAACTAATTCACAACTCTGGAGTTGTTTGCACAAGAAAACAATGGATGGGAACCGAGCAGAGCTGAGTGGCCAAACTGTGGTATTAGGCCAAAACTATTGGCTGGGTTAGATGCAGAAAAAAATTATATTCAATTTGCAACCTGATGGAGGTCAGTATAGATGGACTAATAGAACAAGTCCCACACACAGCTAGAAGCCCAAATATTTTTTCAGAGGTAGATGCAGAAAAAAATATATTCAGTTTGCAACCTGATGGAGGTCAGTATAGATGGACTAATAGAGAAAGTCCCACACACTGCTAGAAGGGCAAATATTTTTTCAGAGCTAGATGCAGAAAAAAATTATATTCAGTTTGCAACCTGATGGAGGTCTGTATAGATGGATTAATAGAACAAGTCCCACACACAGCTAGAAGACCAATATTTTTTCAGAGCTAGATGCAGAAAAAAATATATTCAGTTTGCAACCTGATGGAGGTCAGTATAGATGGACTAATACAACAAGTCCCACACACAGCTAGAAGCCCAATATTTTTTCAGAGGTAGATGCAGAAAAAAATATATTCAGTTTGCAACCTGATGGAGGTCAGTATAGATGGACTAATACAACAAGTCCCACACACAGCTAGAAGCCCAATATTTTTTCAGAGCTAGATGCAGAAAAAAATTATATTCAATTTGCAACCTGATGGAGGTCAGTATAGATGGAGTAATAGAACAAGTCCCACACACAGCTAGAAGCCCAAATATTTTTTCAGAGGTAGATGCAGAAAAAAATTATATTCAGTTTGCAACCTGATGGAGGTCTGTATAGATGGATTAATAGAACAAGTCCCACACACAGCTACAAGCCCAATATTTTTTCAGAGGTAGATGCAGAAAAAAATATATTCAGTTTGCAACCTGATGGAGGTCAGTATAGATGGACTAATACAACAAGTCCCACACACAGCTAGAAGCCCAATATTTTTTCAGAGCTAGATGCAGAAAAAAATTATATTCAATTTGCAACCTGATGGAGGTCAGTATAGATGGAGTAATATAACAAGTCCCACACACAGCTAGAAGCCCAAATATTTTTTCAGAGCTAGATGCAGATAAAAATTATTTTTAATTTGCAACCTGATGGAGGTCAGTATAGATGGACTAATAGAGAAAGTCCCACACACTGCTAGAAGGCCAAATATTTTTTTCAGAGCTAGATGCAGAAAAAAATTATATTCAATTTGCAACCTGATGGAGGTCAGTATAGATGGAGTAATAGAACAAGTCCCACACACAGCTAGAAGCCCAAATATTTTTTCAGAGCTAGATGCAGATAAAAATTATTTTTAATTTGCATCCTGATGGAGGTCAGTATAGATGGACTAATAGAGAAAGTCCCACACACTGCTAGAAGGCCAAATATTTTTTCAGAGCTAGATGCAGAAAAAAATTCTATTCAGTTTGCAACCTGATGGAGGTCTGTATAGATGGATTAATAGAACAAGTCCCACACACAGCTAGAAGCCCAATATTTTTTCAGAGGTAGATGCAGAAAAAATTATATTCAGTTTGCAACCTGATGGAGGTCAGTATAGATGGACTAATACAACAAGTCCCACACACAGCTAGAAGCCCAATATTTTTTCAGAGCTAGATGCAGAAAAAAATTATATTCAATTTGCAACCTGATGGAGGTCAGTATAGATGGAGTAATAGAACAAGTCCCACACACAGCTAGAAGCCCAAATATTTTTTCAGAGGTAGATGCAGAAAAAAATTATATTCAGTTTGCAACCTGATGGAGGTCTGTATAGATGGATTAATAGAACAAGTCCCACACACAGCTACAAGCCCAATATTTTTTCAGAGGTAGATGCAGAAAAAAATATATTCAGTTTGCAACCTGATGGAGGTCAGTATAGATGGACTAATAGAGAAAGTCCCACACACTGCTAGAAGGCCAAATATTTTTTCAGAGCTAGATGCAGAAAAAAATTATATTCAATTTGCAACCTGATGGAGGTCAGTATAGATGGACTAATAGAATGATGCTATGCCCAAAAGATTTTACTTCACTAGGTGCAGTAAAAAAATTGGTATTCTATACACAGGTGGTATATCTTGCAACACAGATAGGCTACTCCACTGACTAACACACTCTGCAATAGGCCAAAAAGGATTAGCTTTGCTAGATTCAGCCAAATGCTGTGAAAAAAACTTGCACAGCACTGGCACAGACCTGCCTGGCAAAAACTGATAGGAACTGATGTAACCTAGTCCTGAAAAGGACACCAATTACAATTAGTCTTTACTCCCACAACCTATCTATTTAAGAGCACAGACCTGCCTGATAAAAGTCGTAGGAAATGCTGTAACCTAGTCCTTAAAAGGACTGCAATCACAACTATTCCCTACTCCCAAGCTATCAGTAGATTTGTGCGAAAATTGGCTTGAAATTAACAAGGTATAGCGCACACAGCAACAGCGGTGCCGTCTAACACGCAGCTGCAGCAGTGAGAAAATGGTGGCGACGGGGAATATGGCTTGGTCTTATAGGGCAAGGACATGTGACATACACTGCCAATGACACATGCCCTTGCTTGTGTGAAAAAAAGCACTTCGCTCCGTGTGTGCGCTGGTGATAGGCTGACAGATTGCACCTCCCCACTGTAAATGCGGGAAAGAGAAAAAAAAATGGAGATGTTCATTATTCCTGCAGAGATCCATCCCCTGCCCCTCCCCCCGCCCCGCTGTACACTCAAACTGCGTATTAACATTCATTTTCATCATTACTGAGAAAAAATCCAGTTATGATTTTGGTGCACGAACAGTTATCGAACATAACCTCGAACAGCCGAATTTTTCTCAAATCGTTCGTGTTCGCCGAACGGCTCGAACACCGCCCAAAACAGCTCGAATTTGAGATTGCCGAACAGTTCGAGTAGAACAACGCTCATCTCTACTGTACACTAACATTTCCTACCAGAAAAATGCTACAGCCTAAATTAATCTTGCATAACTTATGAGTCCTCGAAAGCAAGCCTATTCTACCAGAGACTTTCAGGTTGTCACGGCCCCACTATCAGCACTATCAGCATTTGGTCAGTATTCAGTCAGTATTTTTTCTCAGAAGTTGGAGCCAAAATCAGGCAAGGAACAATCAGAGAAAAGGTATAATAGAAACAAGTGCACCAATTCTGCATTTATCACCCACTCCTGGCTTCGGCTCCCCAAAATACTGACCAGATACTGACCAAATACTTACAGTGGGGCCGTCACCTAAATCACAGAACAGATAATGCGCTGTAAGATACTCTCAAGTTCTGGCACATTTTGTTAAGTAAATCCCCCATACAGGGAGGTATACAGATCTAGCAAAGTTTACCTTAACTCAGATAACATAGCATTGGAACATCATGGCACAAAAAAAGTGTAATTTGACTCCAAATTCGACATTGGTTAATGGCTTGTGAAATGTTATGTTAACTTGTCAAGTTATAAAGATGGTGCGTTGTGAGTCATAATAACCTTCACAACATCTATACATGAAAGCCATTCCTCTTAATGTAATTATAAATTTAATTTCAATAATAAATATATCCAGCAGTAAACAGCAATGTTTTCTGTATCCCAGAAAAAATATGTGTCATACTCATTTAATGAAATTAATAAGTGAATATTCTCCCTTAAAATGTATGCAGGATTAGTGACTTACTAAGAATTCCAGGATATCAGAATGAAGCTGTAAGGGGTGCAGGGTGGAAGTAGTGTAGAGGGATTGCTGTGGTATTATATTCTCACCCTGACCGCCCACAAAGATAAGATAATATCCGTGTTGTATTGTGCTTTGCATGTTGTGTGGCGCCCCTGAGGGTTCGACCGCCACAGGGATGCTGCACTTCTCTAATGGAGTGTAGTGTTCCTCCTCTGAGGTAAGAGCAGTGTGATGATCAGGACTCCACCTCCACATCCAACACCACATTTCTCCACCAGAGGGGGCTAGAATGCACTAGGTGCTGCCCTCCTGGTTACAGGGAGACTGGGGAACCAAGAGCTAGGGGAACCATTTAGTGGGTGAGGGTGGAGGACTCACATTGTAGTGACACTTTAAATTTCATATTTAATACACAACCATTTTGGTTCTTGGGTCTTTTGACTGTCTTTGTATTGTGATCTTCCACCCTGAGCGTGGATCCTGTGTGGACCTGCAGCGGATGGAGACACAGCCCTCGTACCTTGGCCTTGGGTCGAGGGGCAGGTTGAAGACAAGGAATGTCTCAACCCGGTCAGGGACCACAACCAAGAAGGCCTGGAGCTTAGGAGTGTGGCTCCATAGCAAATGGATCCCAGGGAGGATGCAGACGGAGCAGTATACGCCACCTGTCCTCGCACACCTGATATATTCAGAGGGAGTCCGGCTGCAAGACGGGTACCGGCCTCCGACACCCGACCTTGCTACTCCATGTCCTGGTCGGGAAAGCCCGGTAGGCCCTGAGGATCCCACCGGGTATCGGAAGGAGTGGAGCTGCCACCCGTGCCCTTTTTCTGAGAGGAGTTCAGAGGGAGACCCGGCCTATCTACACACACACAGACAGGAAAGGATACGGTCTGTAGTTCAAGAACACTCTGGTGCGGGGTCCTGATCTAATGCTGGACTTACTCGGAGGTTGTCGGACCCCTGTTCCTGGTGACCGCAGAACCCCGCAGGGAGCAGGGAGTCGCCTTCCTTCTGCCGTCTCTTATGTGAGTAAAGCCTTGGAAGTTCACCCCTATGGCCTCCGGACTCTTTATTCTGCACTACACCGCACGACGCAGTACCAGACTTTCTGGACTACTACCCCCGTCATTCCTGTCCCTCTGCCCTGAGGCCTTGCTCCGCCTGTGGGGAGTAGTAACATCGTCGGCTGCCCTAACACCAGGCCTCAGCGGACTGCGGCAGCGCTGGTGGCCTTCACCAGGTGCCACAGGTGGCATAGTCGTAATCAGCCACTCAACCTGGATAAGCCCACACCATCCTTTTTAAATTGTGACGGCCCTGAGCACGGAGCGGGTCCGGGCCCCGGCTGCACCCCATCTCTCCATCACAGGACCCGACTCCGAGTCCCCCATCTCCCAGGGTAAATGAAAAGGGCTTCCGAGAAGAGGCGTCACAGTTGTGTAAAACACAGTTTCCAGTTGCTCCTCCATCTTCTTTAGGAATCCAGCCGTTGGAGGCAAGCAATCATTGTCACACACAGTCTCTCTTTTATATAACATAACTTTACTAAACTCCTTTTGTTGCTCAATTCTGGTCACAGATACCGTTCCTTTGCACATCACAATTACATTTGTCATCCTCTCTTCTGTCCCTTTCGGTCCTATCTTCAGAGTTAGTTTCTCCAGTATCGCAGTTTTCCAAAACACGGTCCTACTCTCCTCAGGTATGTCCCCGTCGCTCTCATCTCTTTGGGAGTAGTGAAGGCTGGCTCCATCAGTCCTTCTACAGGCCTCCGATGTTTAGGGAATTTTCCTCAGAGTTTACTGCTTCAACATTCCCCAAGCTGCCTAACTCTTTCTATCATCGCCCGTCAGTATCCTTATTGACCTTCAGCCCCAAGGGCCCTGAGCTTCTCCTAAGTATTCCTCCAGCACATACTTTAACATTACAAACAGCAGCAACTGCTCTGACTCAACTGATCCCTGACAGGAATAACCGTTGCTCTCCTCTGGCCCAAATTCCTCCCCCTTTTTCAACTGGACCATTCATCAACCGTCTCCATCGGTTGCTGGGCAAACTACTCCGTTACTACCCCGACTCCTTCTACCCTGGAGCTATTGCTAAATACAGTACAGACCAAAAGTTTGGACACATCTTCTCATTTAAAGATTTTTCTGTATTTTCATGACTATGAAAATTGTACATTCACACTGAAGGCATCAAAACTATGAATTAACACATGTGGAATTATATACTTAACAAAAAAGTGTGAAACAGCTAAAAATATGTCTTACATTCTAGGTTCTTCAAAGTAGCCACCTTTTGCTTTGATGACTGCTTTGCACACTCTTGGCATTCTCTTGATGAGCTTCAAGAGATAGTCACCGGAAATGGTTTTCACTTCACAGGTGTACCCTGTCAGGCTTAGTAAGTGGGATTTCTTGCCTTATAAATGGGGTTGGGACCATCAGTTGTGTTGTGCAGAAGTCTGGTGGATACATAGCTGATAGTCATGCTGAATAGACTGTTACAATTTGTAATATGGCGGCAAGAAATAAGCAGCTAAGTAAAGAAAAACGAGTGGCCATCATTACTTTAAGAAATGAAGGTCAGTCAGTCCGAAAAATTGGAAAAACTTTGAAAGTGTCCCCAAGTGCAGTTGCAAAAACCATCAAGCGCTACAAAGAAACTGGCTCACATGAGGAACGCCCCAGGAAAGGAAGACCAAGAGTCACCTCTGCTTCTGAGGATAAGTTTATCTGAGTCACCAGCCTCAGAAATCGCAGGTTAACAGCAGCTCAGATTAGAGACCAGGTCAATTCCACACAGAGTTCTAGCAGCAGACACATCTCTACAACTGTTAAGAGACTTTGTGCAGCAGGCCTTCATGGTAAAATAGCTGCTAGGAAACCACTGCTAAGGACAGGCAACAAGCAGAAGAGACTTGTTTGGGCTAAAGAACACAAGGAATGGACATTAGACCAGTGGAAAACTGTGCTTTGGTCTGATGAGTCCAAATTTGAGATCTTTGGTTCCAACCACCGTGTCTTTGTGCGACGCAGAAAAGGTGAACTGATGGACTCTACATGTCTGGTTCCCACCGTGAAGCATGGAGGAGGAGGTGTGATGGTGTGGGTGTGATTTGCTGGTGACATTGTTGGGGATTTATTAAAAATTGAAGGCATATTGAACCAGCATGGCTACCACAGCATCTTGCAGCGGCATGCTATTCCATCCGGTTTGCGTTTAGTTGGACCATCATTTATTTTTCAACAGGACAATAACCCCAAACACACCTCTAGGCTGTGTAAGGGCTATTTCACGAAGAAGGAGAGTGATGGGGTGCTATGCCAGATGACCTGGCCTCCACAGACACCACACCTGAACCCAATCGAGATGGTTTAGGGTGAGCTGGATGGCAGAGTGAAGGCAAAGGGGCCAACAAGTGTTAAGCATCTCTGGGAACTCCTTCAAGATTGTTGGAAGACCATTTCCGGTGCCTAAATCTTGAAGCTCATCAAGAGAATGCCAAGAGTGTGCAAAGCAGTCATCAAAGCGAAAGGTGGCTACTTTGAAGAACCTAGTATATAAGACATATTTTCAGTTGTTTCACAGTTTTTTGTTAAGTATATAATCCCACATGTGTTAATTCATAGTTTTGATGCCTTCAGTGTGAATGTACAATTTTCATAGTCATGAAAATACAGAAAAATCTTTAAATGAGAAGGTGTGTCTAAACTTTTGGTCTGTACTGTATATTAACTATTTCTATCCTAAATTATTGTGCCCACCACTGCACTTTACCCAATTCCTAATCTAATATACTATCCACTCCTAACATATACTGTCCCTGTAACTAACATTAGAAAATAGACATTTACATATTCATATATAAACACAGAGTAGAACGATACAGTCAAAAAAAGGCACAGTCTGTAGAGCAGTTGCACACGGTCCATTTAGTGAGCGATGTTCAACCCTATCAGGATTCAGTCCCGTAATGCAGCAGGGGAATGCGCAACAGGCGCAAGAACTTGCAGGGGGGGAAACAAACAAGAAAGATTTTCTCTTTCAACTGGGGTCAGACTGGCCAATACCAGAGGTTCTCTGTTTTCACTAAGGGCTCCTGCCCACAGAGTCGCTGATTAGTCTCATTATCCTGGTGCAACTAACACAACAAGACACACATTTTTTTAAAGTGATCACTTCACTTAGGGATCTCCCTGCAGCCGCCATACTTTATACTGCAGCCTTAATGTCTCTAGTCACTTCGGACCGCTCCATGACTTGCTGCTCCTTCCCTATCATTCTCACCAGCAATACTGCTGGCCCGCTTTGCTTTAAGCATACTCTTCTGGGGTGGGTATTCATCCGTCTCACCTGCTCGTTTCTTGGGAGTACCCTCCCATTCTCCATTGACTCGCAGCAATCGGTGGGATTTCTTTTTCTTCCGTTGCTCCCACCTGGGGTGGGCACCACTCACGATGGGTGATCTTCTGGGCCCAGGCCAGACAGATTTTCGCGCCATTTTGCTGTTACAATGCACATGATGGGCGGAGCTATCATCAGCCTCCGCATCACCATTTTAAAACCCACAATGGCCGCCATTTTGGGACTGCTAAAGGCCACTATTTTAACTGTTTCAGGGGTTCCTTCGCTTTCTATATGTGAATATTAGAATAGTCCTTTAAGTTTTAGTCTACATACAACTAGCTTGAAATAAATGCTATTAATTTCCAACATTGTACAGGTATATTTAAAGAAGACAATTTTATAAGCAATCTGCAAAAAAATAACCCCGTGCCCCTTCAAGTTACAGATTTGATTTTTATTTTTTAAAAGTGCAGAACACTAACTAGAGACCATTCATTATAAACTGAGGAACTACACTCTTGAACATTGAAATTGCATAAACAAGAAAGAAAAGTTGTGGAATTATGGGAATCACAGGATCAACAGATCAATAGACATGTTAATAATAAGTAAATGATAAAAAAGGGAACAAAGATTTCAAAACATCTCGATTTTATTAGTATTGAGTATGAGAACGACGTGCAGAAATACACGCACTTACACACCTTGGCTGCTATCTGTGAGGTTATTACTGGTTGTTTGAGGAATGCTCTGCCACACTAAATGTACTTTGGCATGCAGATCATGAATATCCGCTGTTGGCAGCTTACCTTGCAATTGCCAACAAATTACGTCCCATATCATATGTGATTGATAGAAGACCAGTCAGGGTCCATGGTAGCACATTTAGGCCACACAAGCTGCTCATAGTAGCACAAACAACATGAGGACTGTCAATGATGTGTTGAAAAATGGCTTCTGGGTTACTCTGGAGAAATGGCCATACCACTGGTTCCATCACCAAATCAATGTAACCCTTTGCCGTTAGTGTACCTGGAATGAGGACTATAGGGGTCCAGTTTCAGTACATTATGCCAACCCACACCATAGTCCCCAGAGTAGGACCAGTGTGACATTCATTCCCTCATGAGGGCCTCTCATTGGTGTTGCCCACATGATCTTGTGAAGTTAATAGAAAGAAGCATATTGATTCATTCTGAACTGCAAGTGAACTTGGACATCATATACAGAATCTAAGGCATCAAATAGGTTCTACACAAGCCATAGGAAGTTTTATGCACACCATTGGGCTTCTATCCAGACGTCCATATACAGTTGTTCAATTGACCTCGTATCACCGTTCTCAAAGGTTATCATGATGCAGCACAAGACAGCAATGAAGGCTGGATTAGAGGTTTATCCAGCAATGATTTGAACTTTTGTCTTGGATGCAGTGATGGCTTGAGATTAACCTTGAGACTATGTGGGCAATGACATGAAGAGGTCTTCAAAAGGAGTATGAAAGCGTATTGGGAGCAGTTTTTCAACATGTTTCATTCAACGTGAGGCTGCATGTTGCTGTGAGTTGCCTGCGTAGTTTAAATATACTACCATGATCAGCAGCATCTTTGGGCTTTCCATAGAGCACATCCAAGAGGTCATTGGTCAGAAATTGCAAAGGGAATTGCTAGCAGTGGATCCTGATGATTTCCGAGCTCAAGTGCATTCAGCATGGTAGAACATTCCTGAGACAACTATGAATAACCTCAATAATAGCATGCCAAGTTGTGTAGGTGAATGAATTTCGGCACATGGTGCTCATACTTGGTAGTGAATAAATCAAGATGTTTTGAAAATTTTGTTCCATTTTTACATCATTTGTATACCATTAACATGTCTGTTGATCCTGTGGTTTTCATGATTCCATGACTTTTCCTTCTTAGTGTTGCAATTTCATTGTTGAGGAGTGTATTTTATTCTGGAGCATTATGTGGAAAGCATATGTTCCTGAGAGACTTCCAGGCTGCGTAGCATGATTCTGAATCATTGCAAAGCTAAAGTGGGCTCTTTGGAAACGGCAGTTTATAGATGGTGCTAAAAAGGACCTTACAAAAACCATAATGTGTTTATCTACGTGATAAAGTGTTGACATTCTCATGCTTTGCTGCAAAGACAATCTGTTGCTCTACGACTCTTGACAGGGTGAGCGACTAAATATGTATCTGCTTGTCTGTCATATTTAATACAAGAAAAGATAATTGTATATTGGGAGAAGCAAGTGCTAATAATGCGATGCAGCTACTCTGCTCTAATCGGTTTCTGAGAAGCATAATAGAGTCATATACTAGCAGTGAATGCTTAGCTGATAAGGTTTATGATTTTGGTTCTAAATTCAGCTATGTAGAAAATAAACATTATTGTAAGAGTATAAAAAATGTATAAGATACAGCCAAGGTGCAAGCAAATATGTCAAAATAATAAAGATACATGTTATATTATACAAAATGGACAATGGAGAAAACCTGACATGTACAAAGGGATGTTGTCTCTCAAAAATGGAGGCAGCACGTCCTCCAATAAAACTTGGAAAGATATTTATTCCATGTCCAAGGTATGCAACGTTTCGGCTCTAACACTGAGCTATTGATATGTTGGAGCTGAAACATTGCATACCGTATTCCAAAAGAAATGTTAGGGGCAGGGCCGGCTCCATGATTATACGTAGTGATGAGCGAGCACTAAAATGCTCGGGTACTCGTTGTTCAAGTCGAGCAAATTGGAATACTCGGGTGCTCTGTCCGAGTAACGAGCCCAATGTAAGTCTATGGGAAACTCGAGCATTTTTACGGCGGCTTCCCCTGGCAGTCTGCAGAGGGCATAAAAATTTGCCCAAATCGATGAGAACAGTGCTCAAATGACATGGGAACAGCATGGGGAAGACCCCTGGAAGCATTTCTGACACCCAGGTCAATGCTGTCAATAACGTTGTCAGAGTATTACGCCACTTTTACGGACTCACAATAAAACATACAAAAACTAAACCTAAATGGATTTTCCTGGGAAATATGTTAAGGAACATCCTTTCCAGGATAATGACTTGTATATAAGGCAAAATAAATAGCCAAAAACAAAAATGCTTCTCCACACCTTGGGCTATGTTCACACGTAGCGTTTTTAATGCGTTTTTGCACTTTTGCATTGCTTTCAAGGGTCAAAAAACTTTTACCAGTAAATGTCATTTTAACATTTTACTACCTCACCGAGCCATGTGGTGTGTGACACATCATCAGACACATCCTGTTTCATTTATGATGAAGGCGACTCTGAAACTCACAGAGTCTATTTTTATAGGGCCATCAGGTGGCCCTTAGTATTCTTAAAGGGCCAGTAGTCAGCTATGCTTTGTTGTTCCCATTATTAACGAGTGGGTCTCCTATACTGTTATTGCATATGCAGTGACTGCAACGGCTGCCAAAAATTTGGAGGAACTCCAATGCCTCTTGGAAGAGACGTAGAGGTCGCAGGGCCACCTGCAAAAAATGCTCCCACTATTAGGAAGTGTGTCTCCCATACTGTTTGCCTATGCAGTGAAGCAACGGCTGCAAAAAAATTGGAGGAACTCCAATGCCCCTTGCAAGAGACGTAGAGGTCAGAGAGCCTCCTAAAAACAATGTTCCCATTATTAGGAAGTGGGTCTCCCATAGTGTTTGCCTATGCAGTGAAGAAAAGGCTGCCAAAAATTTGGAGGTACATATGGTGGTGATATGGTGGTGGAGGATGAGGATGCAGAGAAGGAGGAGGACAAGAGCAAATAGACAAAATCAGGAAGCGTATACCCATGTCTGGGTGTGAAGACAGAGGTGCATGGGAATAGAGTTAGACCTCCCAAAAAAAGACACTGTACTTGAGTTTATGTTACACTGCTATCATTCGGTGGTGTTGAGAAGTCTGACCCAATCCAGCCCTTGTTCATTTTTATAAGAGTCAGCCTGTCAGCATTTTCAGTTAACAGGCGAATGTGCCTATCGGTTATAGTTCCACCGGCGGCACTAAAAACCCACTCTGACAAAACGCTAGCGGCAGGGCAAGCCAGGACCTCCAAGGCGTAAAGAGACAGTTCATGTCCAGCTTGGATACCCAATAATTATAAGTCACAGAGGAATCACGGAGGAAGTTGGTACGGTCGGCAAGATACTCCCTCACCATCTTCTGAAACTTTGCACTCCTTGTGAGAGTACCCTGCACCTCAGGGCCTGTGTGCAATGGGAGGGTCTGAGAAAACTCTCCCAGAACTTTGACAGTGTCCCCCTGCCTCTGCTGGATTGCACTTGTGGCTCTCTCGCTTGTACTCTGTGGCCTTGCCCATTTTAAATGGAGGACAATATTTTCCACGTGCACTACTAATGGCTAGATTTGAACTGCAGTGACATGTGATACGTGTGACGGAAAACCACAGTTTTAAATAGCCTGCCTGTAGGTTACTATTTCTCACAGCCACCTCGTGTCAATAACTTCACTAACACACTGCAACAAAATTTAAATGGAGGCCAGAAATGACTGAATTTGGAGCGAACTTATATGTGATACGTGTGACGGAAAACCATAGTTTTAAATAGCTGGCCTGTAGGTTACTATTTTTCACAGCGAAAAACACAAGAACACAGCAAAACAAACGTATAAAAATACTCTGTTGTAAAAAAGTAACAGTAAACAGCAAGTGCTAGTAAAAAGATGATAAAAAATAGGGTATTTGGTTGACACTTTTTTTGAAAAAAATGTATACTAAGCCGCTCTACCAATGTCAAGGTAACCCCAATCAGAGCAGTCCCTAACTGATGTATTTAAAAACTGATCATGTGTATAGTACCTATATGAGCAGATCTGAAAGGTAATGTCCATGTGGACATGCTGCAGAGAATGGCATTTATGTGCGTGGCCCACAAGGGAGGGGTGGAGACCTCCTTAATCTTGCAAAAGCAAGAAACAAATTGAATACAAACACATGGGCCATGCACACGGTGAACAATCTGTAGGACAGTGTTCACACCACCAAAAGACTGAAATACACAAGGACACAGTAAAACAAATGTATAAAAATACTCTGTTGCCAAAAAGTAACAGTAAACAGCAAGTGCTAGTAAAAAGGTGATAAAAAACAGGGTATTTGGTTGACATGTTTTTTACAAAAAATGTATACTAAGCCACTTTACCATCGTCAAGGTAACCCACATCAGAGCAGTCCCTAACTGCTTTTTACTAGCACTTGCTGTTTACTGTTACTTTTTTTACAACAGAGTATTTTTATACATTTGTTTTACTGTGTCCTTGTGTTTTTCAGTCTTTTGGTGGTGTGAACACTGTCCTACAGACTTGTTCACCGTGTGCATGGCCCATGTGTTTGTATTCTATTTTTCACAGCGACCTGGTGTCAATAACTTCACTAACACACTGCAACAAAATTTAAATGGAGGCCAGAAATGGCTGAAATTGGAGTGAACTTATATGTGATAAGTGTGACGGAAAACCACAGTTTTAAATAGCTGGCCTGTAGGTTACTATTTTTCACAGCCACCTTTGGTCAATAACTTCACTAACACACTGCAACAAAATTTGAATGGAGGGCAATATTTTCCACGTTCACTACAAATTTCTGGATTTTTAGCGCTGTAATTTGAAAAGGATCTGGCTGTATTCTGCAGTAGCAACAAGCAAATGGAGCAGAAAAACGGTGATCTCTGGATTGCTTTTTAAGCAAACAATCAGGATTAAGATAAAAAAAAATTATCCCTGGCCCCTGATACCTGGGGCTATTTCTAGAAATATCTGTAACAGCAGCAGCAGCAGACATAACTGGAATGAAGCCTCTTGTGCTGTATGCACTGCAGTCTGCCACATACACTGCCTGCCTGCCTAGCTCTGATATACTGTATATATATAATATATATATATATATATATACTGTATATATATATATATATATATATATATATATTTATATATATATATACTGTATATGTATATATATATATATATATATATATATATATATATATACAGTCATATGAAAAAGTTTGGGCACCCCTATTAATCTTAAGCTTAATGTTTTCTAAAAATTAGTGTTTTTGCAACAGCTATTTCAGTTTGATATATGTAATAACTGTTGGACACAGTAATGTTTCTGCCTTGAAATGAGGTTTATTGTACTAACAGAAAATGTGCAATCTGCATTCAAACAAAATTTGACAGGTGCATAAGTATGGGCACCCTTATCATTTTCTTGTTTTAAATACTCCTACCTACTTTTTACTGACTTACTAAAGCACTTTTTTTGGTTTTGTAACCTCATTGAGCTTTGAACTTCATAGCCAGGTGTATGCAATCATGAGAAAAGCTAATTAAAGTGGCCACTTGCAAGTTGTTCTCCTGTTTGAAGCTCCACTGAAGAGTGCCATCATGGGCTCCTCAAAACAACTGTCAAATGATCTGAAAACAAAGATTATTCAACATAGTTGTTCAGGGGAAGGATACAAAAAGCTGTCTCAGAGATTTAACCTGTCAGTTTCCACTGTGAGGAACATAGTAAGGAAATGGAAGAACACAGGGACAGTTCTTGTTAAGGCCAGAAGTGGCAGGCCAAGAAAAACTTCAGAAAGGCAGAGAAGAAGAATGGTGAGATCAGTCAAGGACAATCCTCAGACCACCTCCAGAGAGCTGCAGCATCAACTTGCTGCAGATGGTGTCACTGTGCATCGGTCAACTATACAACACACTTTGCACAAGGAGAAGCTGTATGGGAGAGTGATGGGAAAGAAGCCGTTTCTGCAAGCACGCCACAAACAGAGTCGGCTGAGGTATGCAAAAGCACATTTGGAGAAGCCAATTTCTTTTTGGAAGAAGGTCCTATGGACTGATGAAACCAAGATTGAGTTGTTTGGTCATACAAAAAGGCGTTATGCATGGTGGCAAAAAAACACAGCATTCCAAGAAAAACACTTGCTACCCACAGTAAAATTGGGTGGAGGTTCCATCATGCTTTGGGGCTGTGTGGCCAATGCCGGCACCGGGAATCTTGTTAAAGTTGAGGGACGCATGGATTCCACTCAGTATCAGCAGATTCTTGACAATAATTTTCAAGAATCAGTGATAAAGTTGAAGTTACGCAGGGGATGGATCTTTCAGCAAGACAATGATCCAAAACACCGCTTCAAATCTACTTAGGCATTCATGCAGAGGAACAATTACAATGTTCTGGATTGGCCATCCCAGTCCCCAGACCTGAATATCATTGAACATCTGTGGGATCATTTGAAGAGGGCTGTCCATGCTCGGCGACCATCAAACTTAACTGAACTGGAATTGTTTTGTAAAGAGGAATGGTCAAAAATACCTTCATCCAGGATCCAGGAACTTATTAAAAGCTACAGGAAGCGACTAGAGGCTGTTATTTTTGCAAAAGGAGGATCTACTAAATATTAATGTCACTTTTCTGGTGAGGTGCCCACACTTATGCACCTGTCAAATTTTGTTTGAATACAGATTGCACATTTTCTGTTAGTACAATAAACCTCACTTCAAGGCAGAAACATTACTGTGTCCAACAGTTATTACATATATCAAACTGAAATAGCTGTTGCAAAAACACCAATTTTTATAAAACATTAAGCTTAAGATTAATAGGGGTGCCCAAACTTTTTCATATGACTGTATATATATATACACATATTTGTTGTGGAATACCTAGACTAAAAGGATATTCAATGGACCCTCTTGCTATATGCACTGCAGTCTGCCACATACACTGCCTGCCTAACTCCTGCTGTCACCACTGAATAGATGCAGTTGGATTAGTCCTCAGAAGGACTGTTAGTTCAGATGTATATATATAGATGTTGTGGTATACCTACACTAACTAATAAACAAGCAAATCTCTCCATAGCTCAGCAGCATCTCTCCCAAACACTGCCTGTTTCCAGGGTAGACTGTAACGAGCATGGCGACGCCAGGTCTTATATAGACCTGATGAAGCTGTGGGGCCAACCAATCACTATAATACCACAACCAACATGGCTATGGCATTATAGTGTGTGGCAGGCAATCCCTGCATGTTCATTGCCTCTCTAAAGAGCGCCAAACATGCAGGGAGGGGACCTGAGCTCCAGCCCAAGCAACCAGGAAATACTCGGCGAGCGTCGAGCATCTCAAGCAGTGAGATGCTCGGGCGATTATCGAGAAGTGGCAAGCACATTCTCACATTTGTAGTGAGCGTGGAAGATACTGTCCTCCATTTAAAATGGGTAAGGCACGATGCAAGGGACGGGGAACGGGACGTGATGGTAAAGGTGCATGCAGAGGCCAAGGACAAGGCCGTGGGCAAGCCGAAATTGTGCCACAACAAACACCCACATCTTCTCGCCTGACCTTCCTGTCCCAATTTCTAGGGGACAGCATCACACCACTATTGAACCCAGAGCAGTGTCAAAAGGTTGTTGGTTGGATAGCGGATAATGCTTCCAGTCACTTACTTAGCCACCACCACCACCACCCTGTCTTCCACACGGTCAAGTCTCAGTAGTCTGGACCGCATGTTCCTCACCCTGATCCTCCTTCCTCCCACCATGCCGAGTACCCAGAGACAACTGATCCCACACTTGGACATTCTGAAAAGCTGTTCACTTTTCCATTTACAGATTCGGGCCTCTCGCCCGGTCCACTTGAAGAGGGGCAAAAGGAGATCACGTGTAGCGTTGCCCAAATATTTGAGCAGCCACGATCACACGAAGGCGACCGTGGGAAAGTGTCGCAAGAGGTGGACGATGATGAGACACAATTGCCAGAAAGTTAGGAGGAGGACCAGGGTGCGGAAGTGGAAGACGAGGTGGTGGATGATATAGTAACTGACCCAACCTGGCAGGAGGACATGCAGAGTGAGGACAGCAGCACACAGGGGGAGGGAGGCAGAGCACCCCAACAGGCAGGAAGAAGCAGTGTGGCGGCCGCAGACAGAAGGCAGGCAACCGTTCCCCGTAACACCAACACGAAGAAAGTTGCCAGTACAACTGTTAGGCCGAGTCTAGTTGTATTTTAAAGACTCTGCCGATAACCCCAAAAAGGCCATTTGCACCACCTGCCAGGCCAGCATCAGCAGGGATGGCAAAACGACCAGCCTGACCACCACCAGCATGATCAAGCACATGGCAGCAAAGCACCCGACTCTGTGGGCCGAACCCCAGTGTCCTGATACAGTGTCTGCGGGTTACACCATTGCTTATTCCGCTGTTGTGCATGCAAGCCAATCTCCTGTCCATGGTGCATGCAAAGACGCCTCCTGTCCTGCACCTGTCGTTGCACACTCTCAAGTAGCAGCATCAGGAAGCAGGTCAACATCCTTGTCCCAGCGCAGCGTTCAGTTATCCATACCCCAGTCCTTGGAATGCAAGCGCAAATATGCAGCCAACACTCCACAGGCCACACTACTAAATTCTCACATTTCGCGACTGCTTGTGCTCGAAATGTTGCCTTTTAGGCTCGTGGAGACGGAAGCATTCCGCAACCTTATGGCAGTGGCCATCCCTTGGTACTCGGTCCCCAGCCACCAATATTTCTCCCAGTATGCCGTCCCCGCATTACACAAGCACGTGTCCCAAAACATTAGCCGTGCTCTCAACAACGCAGTTACCGGTAAAGTCCACCTAACCACGGACACGTGGACAAGTGCTTGTGGGCAGGGACGGTACATCTCGCTGACGGCACACTGGGTTAACATAGTGGAAGCCGGGACCCAGTCGGACCTTGGGACGGAACACGTCCTCCTGACGCCAAGGATTGCGGGCCCTAGGTCAATCAGGGTTGCCCCCACAGTCTACAGCTCCTGCACCTCATCCTCCTCAGCCTTCTCCTCCTCTTCAGCCTCCATCTCTGAAATGACCACATCAGTCACAAGCTGGAAGCACTGCAGCACTGCCTCGGCCAAACGGCAACAGGCTGTGCTGAAGCTAATATGCTTAGCTGAAATAAAGCACAATGCTGAAGAGTTGTGGACATCTCTGAAAGAGCAGGCAGATCTGTGGCTCACACCGCTGAACCTACAGCCAGGCATGGTCGTGTGTGACAATGGCCGGAATCTGGTGGCGGCTCTGAGGGGAGGCGAGCTCACACATGTACCATGCCTGGCCCATGTGCTTAACCTCGTGGTTCAGCGGTTTCTCAAATCCTACCCGGAGCTGCCGGATCTGCTTATTAATGTACGCTGGCTGTGCCCATTTTAGAAAGTCAGCTACAGCTTCCGCCGCCCTTGCAGTGTTTCAGCAGCGTTTGCAGCTTCCGGCTCACAGACTGATGTGTGATGTCTCCATGCGTTGGAACTCTACACTGCAGATGTTGGGAACGATTTGTGAGCAGAAGAGTGCAGTTGTTGAGTACCAGCATCAACAAGGCCGTCGGTATTCAGTTCAGACTCCACACATAAGACCTCAGGAGTGGACATGGATGTCAGACATATGTACCATCCTCCAAAACTTTGAGGACTCCACCAAGATGGTGAGCGGCGATGATGCCATAATTAGTGTCACCATCCCGCTTCTCAGTCTTCTGAAACGCTCTCTGCTCACAATCAAAGAGGATGCATTGCAGGTGGTGCAAGATGAGATGGAGCAAGGAACCATACAGGGTGATTAAACACAGTCAAGCCTTATCTCATCCCAACATGGATTGGGTGACAATGAGGAAGAGGAGGAGGAGGAGGAAGGACAGGAGCTAGTTTCATGTACTATAGATGGTACTACCTGCACAGCTGTCATACCGTCTGTTTAGCGTGGATGGCCAGAGGACAGAGAGGAGGAGGAGGAGGAAAAGAGCATGGTCAGTCATCCTCTTGGTGAGGACATGGAAGTCTTGCCTGTTAGTAGTCTGGCACGCATGGATAAGTTTATGTTACGCTGCCTTTCCCATGACCCTCGCGTTCTCAAAATTTTGGGTGACAGTCATTACTGGTTGGTGACACTTCTAGACCCACGCTACAAGGAGAACTTTCTATCTCTTATTCCTGAGGCGGACAGGTCTACAAAATGGGGCTGTACCAGAAGGCCTTTGTTGCGGAACTATTAAAAAATTCCCATCTGAAAATGCTGGCAGCAGAGGGCACACTTTGTTGGACAACCAAGGAGTACAGGCGAGAGAGACACAACTTCAATCCAGCAGGGGAACACTGTCAAAGTTCTGGGAGAGTTTTCTCAGACCCTCCCATCGCACAGGCCCTGAGGCGTGGGGTACTCTCACAAGGAGTGCAAAGTTTGGGAAGATGCTGAGGGAGTACCTTGCCGACCGTACCAACGTCCTCCGCGATTCCTCTGTGCCTTATAATTATTGGGTATCCAAGCTGGATACGTGGAATGAACTGGCCGCCAGCGTTTTATCAGAGCGGGTTTTTAGTGCCGCTGGTGGAATTATAACTGATAAGCGCATCCGCCTGTCAATTGAAAATACTGACAGGCTGACTCTTATAAAAATGAACAAGGGCTGGATTGGGCCAGACTTCTCAACACCACCGAATGATAGCTGCGTATCATAAGCACCAAACCAGTGTCTTTTCTTGGGAGGTGTATTCCCATGCACCTTTTCACACCCACACATGGGTATAAGCTTCCTGATTTTGTATATTTGCTCTTGTCCTCCTCCGTCTCCTCATCCTCCACCATCATATCACCAGGGTGACCGTGGTACGTGATGCAACACCCATATAATTTTTTTAAAGGGTGTTCATGATGCCCGTTAAAAATTTTTTATACAGTATGTTCATGTATACCCCCCAGGGGTAAATGTTTGTCAGCCCATACACTTAGTGCATGGGCATTACAAGTATAGGAGGCCCGCTCCTTTCTAACGGGAACATTTTTTTATGAGACCCTCCTCCACGTCTCTTCCAAGTGGCATTGTGGTGCCTCCAAATTTTTGGCAGCCCTTGCATTCACTGCATTGGCCAACACTATGGGAGACTCTCTCCTTTCTAATAGGAATTTGTCATTACTGTGGCCCTGCTCTATGTGTCTTTAAATTCTTAGTGGGGTTTATCCTAAAATTGGTCAGCCGTTGGACTCACTGCATACCCTATAACTGTATAGCAGACCCTCTCCTTTCTATTGGGAACATGTCGTACCTTGTTACTGTGGCCCTGCTCCGTGTGTCTTTAAATTCTTAGTGGGGTTTTTCCTAAAATTGATCAGCCGTTGGACTCACTGCATACCCTATAACTGTATAGCAGACCCTCTCCTTTCTAATGGGAACATGTCGTACTTGTTACTGTGGCCCTGCTCCGTGTGTCTTTAAATTCTTAGTGGGGTTTTTCCTAAAATGGTCAGCCGTTGGACTCACTGCATACCCTATAACTGTATGGCAGACCCTCTCCTTTCTAATGGGAACATGTCGTACCTTGTCACTGTGGCCCTGCTCTATGTGTCTTTAAATTCTTAGTGGGGTGTTTCCCAAATTTTGGCAGCCCTTGCCGTCACAGCATGGGCATTACCACTATAGGAGACCCGCTCCTTTATAATGGGAACATTTTTTTTACTGAGACCCTCCTCTATGTAACATCGCTGGCGGCGTGCTGGCATGGCTTACCACCTCCCACCATGCACGACCACCAACTTACCTATCAGTCCAGACTGCACACTTTGCTCCAGTACTTGCTGTGTGCATGTCTCTTGTCTGATTGCTTAGGGCGGCGGCGCAGTTACTGCCTGATTCTTAAAGTTACAGTGTGCGCAGTCCTAATGCGTCCCCAGCCTATTGCTGTGAGTCACTGGATACTTAAACCCCCTCCACCCAGTAGGAGGTGCCTGAGCATCACTTTCTTTCAGTGTGTTCTGTACAACTGAGTTGCCAGGTCCTGTCCTGTATCTTGTCTGTTTCCGCCACCCTGGGGGCTGAATTCCCAGGCCCGTTACCTGTATCTGTGACTTCTAGTCTGTTTCCGCCATCCTGGGGGCTGAGTTCCCAGGCTCGTTCCTGTATCTTTCTCCTGGTTCAGTTCCTGTCTGAACTGTGTCCTAGCCCGTTACCTGTTTGTATCTATGTCTGAACCTTCCCTTTTCCTGCAGTGTCTGAACCTGCACCTATCTCCAACTCGTTGTCTCTGTACTTCTGTTTGTGAGTTTTGTGTCCACTCGTTACTTCATTGCAAGTACCTTGTGTGTATCTGTTTCTGCTTGTCCCGTTTCCCTGCCTCCGTATCTACCTCCTGTGTTCTAGCTATCTTCCTGTGCTTCCCAGTCTGTTCCATGCGAACAGTGCCCTGTCCTGTCTGCCTGTACCTTCTGCTGTGCATATCCAACG
Source organism: Phyllobates terribilis (assembly GCF_046119375.1). Taxonomy (NCBI): domain Eukaryota; kingdom Metazoa; phylum Chordata; class Amphibia; order Anura; family Dendrobatidae; genus Phyllobates; species Phyllobates terribilis. The sequence continues at coordinate 442,295,098 of NW_027362771.1, read as the reverse complement.
CACCTGCGGTTTTGCTCTGCTCTGCTTGTCCACTGCACCTGCGGTTTCACTCTGCTCTGCTTGTCCACCGCACCTGCGGTTTCGCTCTGCTCTGCTTGCCCACTGCAAATGCAGTTTCGCTCTGCTCTGCTTGTCCACCGCACCTGCGGTTTCGCTCTGCTCTGCTTGTCCACCGCACCTGCGGTTTCGCTCTGCTCTGCTTGTCCACCGCACCAGCGGTTTCGCTCTGCTCTGCTTGTCCTCCACACCTGCGGTTTCACTCTGCTCTGCTTGTTTTCCGCACCTGCGGTTTCGCTCTGGTCTGCTTGTCCTCTGCACCTGCGGTTTCGCTCTGCTCTGCTTGTCCTCCGCGCCTGTGGTTCTGCTCTGCTTGTCCTCCGCACCTGCGGCTCTATTCCTGTATCCCAGTCTGTACTAGTCCCTATCCAGCCTGCATTCCTGCCTGTCTGCATACCAGCCGTGCCTGCCAGTACCCGCCTGTCTGCATACCAGCCGTGCCTGCCAGTACCCGCCAGTCTGCATACTAGCCGTGTCTGCCAGTACCCACCTGTCTGCATACCAGCCGTGCCTGCCAGTACCTACCTGTCTGCATACCTGCCGTGCCTGCCCATTCCTACATTCCCCGGTGTGGGTCAACAGCTGTGACCGGGGTCTGACCTGGAGTAGCACCTGGGCCACCTCTCATGTCTCTCCTCAGACCACGGAGTCGATTAAGCCGCCGTGTGTTCGTGGTCAGATCTGGCGAGGCCCCTAGTCACGCCCCTCCAGGCACTCCTCGGTTCGTGGCCCTGTTTGCTCAGGCCATGGTCCCCGTTGAGACCCACGGCCCTTCGCTCTCGGAGACATTTGAATCCTTGTCTGGCGAATACGTGCACCAAGGAAAAAATTTTTCTCAAGCTGAGGTCCAGGCGATTTACGCACCAGCCCAAATGGAGCTATCAGCACTCGTTCCTGCGGATCCACCACGGTACTATGGGGATCCAAAACAAAGCCGTGCCTTTGTGGAGCAATGCATGCTGCATTTCCAATTCTATGCTCACTATTTTCCCACCGATCGGGTTAAAGTAGCATTTCTGATGTCCTACCTAGCGGGTGATGCCTTGAATTGGATTACCTCTTTATGGGAAGCATGGGATCCTATCACCTCTGACCTGCAGGCATTCCTGGTGGCCTTTGTAATGGTCTTCAATGACCCTAACCCTGAAGCTTCTGCTCAAGCTTCCCTTCCCAATATCCTGGAGCAGTCCCGATGGGTGATGCGTGTAGGTAGCCCACCAGTTTCCCAGCCTGAATAGGCTGCTGCCCACCCAGAATCCACACAGGATGACAATGCTCCACAGAATACTTCTCTTCCTAACCTCAAGAGGCAGTCCAGACGTGCAAGGCGTAGAGGTAAATTGTCACGCCAGGTTCTGTCCTCCCAAAGACCTCTTGTTCCCCAGCCTGTAGAGGCAGCTATCCACACAGAATCCATGAAGGATGACCATGTTCGTCAGGCAAAGCAGAGGCCGGAACTCAGTCACAAAATCGGATTACGGTCCCGCTGCGATTGTTTGGGACACCCTGACGGTCTTTGTCCAGCGAAGGTTGGAGAATCCAAAGACATTAGACCAGTAGGAGAGGCTGCCCTTGGCATTAGTGTTTCCTCTCCACAGATGACGATGACTGTCTCCGTGGCAAGTGAAGGCCTCAAATTAACGGAAGTTTCGGGCTTAAAGCCTTGAAGAGTCGTGTCTGATTCCTGTCCGACAACTCCAGAATCCGGTTTGGGCATTGTCAGTGGAAGGACGAGCCCTACTCAGAAACAGTCAAAATATGTCTGTACAAATTAAGCTCCAGATTGGAGCATTACACATGAAGAAGTTCACATTCCAGGTGCTGTCTGGTTTACCCACAGGTTATCCAGAGCCGAGAGATCTAGTGCCCGCTCGGGTCTGGAGATCCTGCATGGTGTTTCCTGGGGGACTGCTGAGGTACAAGGGGTGTCCAGTCCCCATATCTTCAGGACAGTCAGCAGTGTCTTCTTCTTCACCAGATCTGCTAGTCGCTGACTCGCTGTTCGCTGAAGTTACCGAAGGAAGGGAAGCGGAGGCAATGTCCCCACACAGTCTCGACGATTGTACCAATGATCTGGCTTCAGGTAGCGCCCCGCCTCGCAGACGTGTCATCTCAGAAACCAGACTGACGCTGGTCCCAAAGCAAGGATCCTCCGTCTCTAATAAATCTGGCAATAAGTCCATCAAGGCGGTGGCTACCTCCAAGTCTCTGCACCCCTCCAACCAGGCGGAGGACCTCCAGTTGTCTCCTGAATCCTCCGGGGTGCTACCTGATAACAAATGGAGATAGACTTTCCTACACCCTGTACCTGGTACTTCGCCCACTTCATCCAGTAAGCTTGGCAAAGTGTACGTCAAGGCGGTGGTTACCCCCGAGTCTCTGCACCCCTCCAACCCAGTGGAGGATTTCCAGTTGTCCCGTGAATCCTTTGGGGTGCTACCCGATAATAATAAACAGAGAGAGACTTTCCTGTGTGCTGTTCCTTGTACTTCGCCCACTTCATCCAGTAAGCTTGGCAAAGTGTACGTCAAGGTGGTGCTTACCCACGAGTCTCTGCACTCCTCCAACCCGGTGGAGGATCTTCAGTAGTCCTGTGAATCCTTTGGGGTGCTACCCGATATTAACAAATGGAGAGAGACTTTCCTGTGTCCTGTTCCTGGTATATCACCCACTTCATCTGTTGCTGAAGATGGCTCGATGGGAGGAAGCATCCTAGTCACCAAGATGGTGAGACCAGTTTCGTTCCCTCTAGAGGACAGAAGAGTAGTGTTGAGCGAGCACTAAAATGCTCGAGTGCTCGAAGCTCGGGCCGAGCTCGCCGTGATACTCGGGTGCTCGACCCGAGCAACGAGCCCAATGTTAGTCTATGGGAGACTCGAGCATTTTTGCGGTGGCACACCCGGCAGTCTTTTAAAAGCCTAACAAGTGCCCAAAACGATAGCAACAGTGCTCAAATAACATGGGGACAGCATGGGGATCGCCCCAGGAAGCATTTCTGACCCCCAGGTCACTGCTGTCAACAACGTGGTCAGAGGTATTAAGCCACTTTTACGGGCTCACAATAAAACGTTCAAAAACGAAAGTTAAACTTTTTTCCTGTGAAATATGTTAAGGATAGTGTTGAGCGATACCTTCCGATATCTGGAAATATCGTATCGGATTGGATCGGACCGATACCCAAAAAGTATCGGATATCGCCGATTACGATACCGGAAACCAATGCAAGTCAATGGGACACAAATATCGGAATGAAAATAAACGCTTTCTTTCCTTGTAGGTTAATTCTACATGAAGTAAAACAACTAAGAATAATGTAGAATGTATTACGCGAAAAGCCAGCAATTCATCAGCGGCATACACCGGTACCCGACAATTTACAACAGAAAGAATAGAGCTTCACACATAGATTAGATAGATAGAAACATGTCAGTCACATATATATGAAGTACAGTGACAGTGTTGCTTACTGTACTTGTCATTTAGTGTAAAGGATTTATTTAAAAATATAATAGTGTTTTCATGCACCGTCTCTTTAAAAAAGCCGGCCGGCAATTCAGCATCTGTACCCGACAATTTATAACAGACAGAATAGAGCTTCACACATAGATTAGATAGATAGAAACATGTCAGTCACATATATATGAAGTACAGTGACAGTGTTGCTTACTGTACTTGTCATTTAGTGTAAAGGATTTATTTAAAAATATAATAGTGTTTTCATGCACCGTCTCTTTAAAAAAGCCGGCCGGCAATTCAGCATCTGTACCCGACAATTTAGAATAGAAGGAATAGAGAATCATACATAGATTAGATAGACAGAAACATGTCAGTCACATATATATGAAGTACAGTGACAGTGTTGATTACTGTACTTGTCATTTAGTGTTAAAATAAAGGATTTATTTAAAAAAAAATTGGCGTGGGGTTCCCCTTAATTTTAGTCTCTAGCGGAGGTTAAGCAGACAGCTGGGGCAGATGTTTGAAGCCTGGGAAGGGGGTAATACCCACGGAGCTTCCCAGGCTACTAATATGAGCCCCCAGCTGAATACCTAGCTTTACTAGCTATTAAAATGGGGGACCCCCTCAAAAAAATGACGTGGGGTCCCCCCTAATTTAATAGCTAGCAAAGGCTAGGCATACAGCTGGGGGCTGATATTAATAGCCCAGGAAGGGTGCCATGAATATTGGCCTCCTCCCAGGCTAGAAACACCAGCCGTCAGCCGCCCCAGAAATGGCGCATCCATAGGATGCGCCAATTCTGGCACTTAGCCTCGCATCAAGCCCAGGTTAGTAATGGAGAGGCGTCTATAAGAATTCTCCTGCACTCAGCGCTTCAGCGTGAGAATTTTCCCACGCTGTCAGTGACGTGCATGAGGTGAGCCGAGTTCATTGGACATGACCTCGGCTCATCTTTATGCCGTCACAGAGAGACACTGAGGAGCGCAAGCAAGCCTGCACTTCTCAGTGTCTGCGGGATGACAGGCTGGATGGCAGCGTTCTGCTGCGGTCCAGCCTGTCATCTCGATGTAGCAGAGCTGAAGCTGTCGTGGGAACCATGGAAAGGTAAGGATGAGGTTGCTTTATTATTTTTCTTTTATTGCAGGAGATCGTTGGCTTCAGCTGGAATGGGCGTGATGGTAAGTATAGTTTAATTTAGAATAAAGAATTGTGTGTTTATTTCAATTAAAGGACTTTTTTCTGGGTGTTGTGTTTTTTTTAAATACTTTACTAGAAATTCATGGTGGTCATGTCTAATATTGGCGCGACCCCATGAATTTCGGGCTTAGGGCCAGCTGATAATGCCAAGCTGGCCTTAACCCCTTTATTACCCAGTGAGCCACCGCACCAGGGACCTGGATGAGTTGAGTACAGCGCCAGAAGATGGCGCTTCTATGAACGCGCCATTTTCCGCGGTGGCTGCGGACTGCAATTTGCAGCGGGTGGGGCCCAGAAAGCTTGGGCCTTCCTGCGCTGCGGATTCCAGCCCCCAGCTGCCTTTTTGTACCTGGCTGGACACAAAAATAGGGCGAAGCCCCACGTATTTTTTTTTTTAATGATTTCATGAAATTCATGAAATAATTAAGAAAAAAAGGGCTTCCCTATATTGTTGTGTCCAACCAGGTACAAATAGGCAGCTGGTGGTTGGGGGCAGCCCATTCCTGCCTGCTGTACCTGGCTGGACACAAATATAGTGCGAAGCCCCACGTCAATTTTTTTAAAATTATTTCATGAAATAATTTTTTAAAAAAAGGGCTTCCCTATATTGATGTGTCCGGCCAGGTACAAATAGGCAGCTGGTGGTTGGGCGCAGCCCGTTCCTGCCTGCTGTACCTGGCTGGACACAAATATAGGGCGAAGCCCCACATCAATTTTTTTTTAATTATTTCATGAATTTCCTGAAATAATTAAAAAAAAATTGACGTGGGGCTTCGCACTATATTTGTGTCCAGCCAGGTACAGCAGGCAGGAATGGGCTGCGCCCAACTACCAGCTGCCTATTTGTACCTGGCCGGACACAACAATATAGGGAAGCCCTTTTTTCTTTATTATTTCATGAATTTCATGAAATAATTAAAAAAAAAAATATGTGGGGCTTCTCCGTATTTGTGTGTCCAGCCAGGTACAACTAGGCAGCTGGGGGATGGAATGTGCAGCGCAGGGAGGCCCAAGCTTTCTGCCCCCCCCCCCCCCGGTGCAAATTGCAGTCCGCAGCCTCCCCGGAAAATGGCGCGTTCATAGAAGCTGGATGCTGTACCTGGCTGGCATACAAAAATATGGCAAAGCCCAAGTCAAAATTTTTGGGAAAAATTAATTAAAAAATAAATAATAATTTAGGGACTGCATCTTTATTAACTCCTCAAATGTCATTTAGTGTTAAAATAAAGGATTTATTTAAAAAAAAATTGGCGTGGGATCCCCCATAATTTTAGTCTCTAGCGGAGGTTAAGCAGACGGCTGGGGCAGATGTTTGAAGCCTGGGAAGTGGGTAATACCCACGGAGCTTCCCAGACTACTAATATCAGCCCCCAGCTGAATACCTAGCCTTTACTAGCTATTAAAATAGGGGACCCCCCAAAAAAATGACGTGGGGTACCCCCTATTTAATAGCTAGCAAAGGCTAGGCAGACAGCTGGGGGCTGATATTAATAGCCCAGGAAGGGTGCCATGAATATTGGCCCCCTCCCAGGCTAGAAACACCAGCCGTCAGCCGCCCCAGAAATGGCGCATCCATAGGATGCGCCAACTCTGGCACTTAGCCTCGCTCTTCCACGCTGCCCTGGTGCGGTGGCAGGGGGTAATAGTGTTGGGGTTCATGTCAGCGCCAGCTGCCATGAAGCTAAGGTTAGTAATGATGGGCATCTATAAGACACCCCCATTACTAACCTACAAAGTGTTAAAAAGAAAAAACACACTACACCCAGAAAAAAATAATTTATTTGAAATAAAACACACAATTTTATTTAATTCTTAGTTTACTAAAAAAAAATAGTTACCTGTCCACGTTCCTGCGCTGATCTCCCATGCACAGCTGTCACATCTGGAGATGGTGACAGCTGTGCATGGCTGCTGAAAGCTCACACTGCCGGGAACACGTCCGCTCCCGGCAGCGGGAGCCACTGACTGAGGTCACCGGAGTGCATTCAGGCAGCGCAGCTCCGGAGACCTCCTTTACGGCACTGCTGCACCGTGGGAATTTCTCACGATACAGCAGGGCCGTAAAGGAGCTAACTGGAGCAGCGCTGCCTGAACTCCGGCGAACCCGCTTATGCAATGACGGGGCTGCTTTACGGCCCCATCATTCTAGCGGCGGCAGCGGTTCAGAGCGGTCACATTCTATGTGGCTGCTCTAAACTGGAGATCATCGTGGGACACTCGTGGACTACTACGGAGGGGTAAGGATAAGGTTGTGGTTTATTATTTTATATTTTATTACAGGAGATCGATGGCTTTGGGGAATTAGGTGTCTAGGTGAGTATAGGTGTAGTTTTTTATTTTTTTACTTTATTTTAGGTGGCGATCGGCGGGGACAGGTAATGTATGAACTATTGTAGGCAACCACTGGCCACCAATGACTTGTATTTAAAATTTATTGGGGACACAGTAGGGCAATTTAAATAGCAGGATCAGGCTGATGGGAACTACTGCTCCCATCGAGCTGATCCTGCTGGCACTAGTGGACGGGGGACAGACATAGGCCGATGGGAGTAGTAGTGTCACATCGGCCTATGTCTGCCTGCACGCACACACCCGCAGACATCGCACAGACACCGCACACACTCGCAGACATCGCACAGACACCGCACACACCCGCAGACATCGCACAGACGCCGCACACACTCGCAGACATCGCACAGACACCGCACACACTCGCAGTCATCGCACAGACACCGCAGACATCGCACAGACACCGCACACACCCGCACACACCCGCACACACACCGCACACACCCGCAGACATCGCACACACCTGCAGACATCGCACAGACACCCCGCACACACTCGCAGACACACGCACAGACACCCACACACACCAATCATGACGGGCTGATCGTCTGGGAGGTGAGGCTGACCTGTGCGGCCGTGGGAAAGTTCATGTGAGTTCATGCAATGCAGTCAAGCATGAACTTACGTGAACCCTCTGAGGGCACCGCGGCTACTTCAAATGAACAGCTGGTCAGAATTACCTGATACCTCAGCTGTTCATTTGAAATAACCGGCGGGAAAGCGCAGCACAGAACGGGAAAGCCGGCGGTGAAGTCTTTTCACTGCCGGCTTCCCCGCCCTGGTCCTTCGCTCCCCGCTCCTTGGTGCTGCGCTCCCCGCCCGGTCCTAACTTACGATCGGGATGGGAGGTGGCGAGGGGAGCGGAGGATCGGGGTGGGAGGCTGCGGGGAAGCAGTATGGGGCTGTATGATTGTTTAAAAGCCGGGTGCTTTTTACCGCCCGCCGGCTTTTAAACGATCAGGAGAATTCTCCCACGCTGGGATGGCATTCTGATGACAGGCTGGATCTCAGCTGAGCGCTGCCATCCAGCTTGTCATCCTTCAGCGACACTGCAGAGCGCAGGCATTATGGGAACTTCCGATTCCGGTATTCGATATTGTAAAAGTATCGGAATTAAGTATCGGAATTCCGATACCGCGAATATCGGCCGATACCCGATATTTCAGTATCGGAATGCTCAACACTAGTTAAGGAACATCCTTTCCAGGGAAAAGACTTCTGTATAAGTTAAAATAAATGACCAAAAACAAAAATACTCCTCCACACCTTCGGCTATGTTCACAAGTAGCATTTCTTATGCGTTTTTGCACTTTTGTATTGCTTTCAACTATGACAAATGCATTCACCGTGAAATGTCATTTTAACATTTTACAACCTTATCTGGCCATGTGCTGTGTGACACATGCATAAAGTGCTGAAAAGACAAGGGAACAGCATGGGGAAGACCCCTGGAAGCATCTCTGACTCCCAGGTCACTGTCTAAAAGTGTGCCCATCATAAGTGATCCTTACCGCATCAGAAGATGCAGACTTGCAACTATCCCCATGCAAGTTCTAGTCCCAGGGCAGTGTTCAATTGTACCTCCCCCATTCCTTGCAATACAAGCTAAAGTATGCTGCCTGCCACCCACCCACCCCCAGGCTGCAATACCATACTGCTTGCTTGCTTGCACTTTAAATTGGGCCTTTTAGGCATGTGGAGGCGGAATCTGGCCACCACGCCATGGCTGTGTCGGCGGCTTGGTATCCATACTCAGTCCCCAGCCTCCTGGTGGCCGGGTGTCCCCGCTTGCTCCCCAGCCTCCAGGAGGTGGCCGGGTGTCCATACTCGGTCCCCAGCCACCCCTATTTGTCCCGGTAACCTTTCCCACACTTTTCTTAGCCTGGCCTGCTTTAGGGCAGCATTGGCCGAGCCCACCGGACTATCGGACTCCTCCGGTGGGCCCTGGCTTCTCCATCAGGGGAGTTGAGAGTGCCAAGGTGAGGAGCATGATGAGGATGATAGAAGTTAGCATCTGCTTTGTTTTGTTGTAATGCAAGCGCATGTATGTAGTAGCGGCTAGGCCTGAGGTAGTCAGCGTTTTGGCGCATATCCTACCTCCTCCGAGGATTGCTGGATGTTTTCCTGCTACTATCCAAGTTCTATGACTCCCGTTAAAACAAAGCTTCAGGTGATAAATGATGGATGAGGTAGTGGCAAAGGAGAAAGAGCAGGAGGAACAGGGACCATTCACATCAATATCAGGCCAGTCAACCAGATATGTCTTGTAGGATATGTTTCTGTAACAAAAGGAGCAGTTCGGCTACACAGTTATAGGGCATACAGTGAGTGCAATGCCTACCAAAAATTTCGAGCCACTCCAATGCCCCTTGGAAATGACATGGAGGTCAGAGGGCATTAACTAAACCTTTTTTTCCATTTATAGCAACTGGGTCTCCCGTGCACTGTTGGCCTAAGCAGTGAATGGAAGGCTTTCCAAAAATTATGAGGAACTGCAATGCCTCTTACAAGAGCCATGTGTGGCACCCCAGGGGTCTGGTCACCACAGTAATAGAGATATTACGTCGGAGAGCAAGTGGGAGGTTTCCTGGTCAGGATCCCTTAAACATGCAACATCCTCCTGCCCCAATCCTGGGAGGGGAGAATTCTGCCCTTATAAACTGGATCTGGGGCGGGGTTGAGTGAGTCAGAGAACAGTCAGAGTCAGAGTGAGAGCAAGGGAAAGTAACAGCAAGGAGCTCTGTAGGAGCTAGGAGCTAAAGACCAGGAGCTGGAAGCTGAGCAGAGCTCGCCCTGGAAGAAGACAATAGGAACCGGACACAGGAGTCCGAAGATGTGAAGACTTATATATCCAGCAGCAGAAACCAGCCGGCAGGGGATTTCAGGTCCTCTGGCCATAGAAGCCCGGAGGCTCAGTCACAAGCAAGGGACCAGCACCGCCGTCGTGGAGTGGAGGCTAACAGAAGGCCCCAAGTCACCAGCCATACGGGTGAGCACTACACGGTACACTCAGGGACGTGGGCTACTTCTACCCGCTTACAGCAAGGTAGACAGGAAGAGTGCAGACAGACGGGGAGGCCTACAACTCCACCTGGCCAGGGGAACTCCTGCTTGCTCACAGACTGACCAGGCCTCTTATGCTAGCCAGTACTCCCGGGAGGGTCTACCTTATAATCATCAGTAAAGACCCTGAACTGCACTGCAAAGACTCTGAGTCATTCCTGCTGCGCTCGTGCACCATCACCCCCATCATCCACACTCACTGCCCTGAGGCTATGCTCCTCCCGAGGGGAGTTATCCCATTTTATGCTGCGCACACAACACCAGCCTCAGCGGTCTGCCTCGCAGCGGTGGTACTCCCTGACCGCAATCCACGGGTGGCGCAGTCGGACAATTAACCTCAAAACCTAAGAAAGATTGCCACTGGTTTGACCAGCCTGAGCCACGGGACCGGGTCACCGCCATGGAGACTACAGACCCCAGAGACCCGGCACCGGGTATCCCACACACGTGTACACACGGCCCAGGGGGCGCGTCACATGCAGTACAGCATATTACAAACATAAGTCCCATTATTGGGGAGTGGGTCTCCCATAGTATTTGCTTATGCTTTCCCAGCAAAAGCTGCCAAAAATTAGGACGGAGCAACTTGCAATGCCCCTTACAAGAGCCATGCAGTACAGCATATTACAAACATAAGTCCCATTATTGGGGAGTGGGTCTCCCATAGTATTTGCTTATGCTTTCCCAGCAAAAGCTGACAAAAATTAGGACGGAGCAACTTGCAATGCCCCTTACAAGAGCCATGCAGTACAGCATATTACAAACATAAGTCCCATTATTGGGGAGTGGGTGTCCCATGGTATTTGCTTATGCTTTCCCAGCAAAAGCTGCCAAAAATTAGGACGGAGGAACTTGCAATGCTGGCACCCTGGTGGTAAAGTGGTGGTGGAGGCTGAGGATAAGGAGAAGAAGATTAAACAGCCGAAACGAGGAAGCGTATACCCATGTGTGGGTGTGAAGCGGTGCATGTGAATACACCTCCCGAAGTAACACAGTGGATTTGACTTTATGTTACTCTGCTGTCATTTGGTGGTGATGAGAAGTCTGGCCCAATCCAGCCCTTGTTCATTTCGATAAGGGTCAGCTTGTCAGCATTGTCAGTTGACAGGCGAGTGCGCATATCAGTTATAATTCCCCCAGCGGCACTAAAAACACGCTCCGATAACACGCTAGCGGCAGGGCAGGCCAGGACCTCCAAGGCGTACAGAGCGAGTTCATTCCAAGTGTCCAGCTTGGATACCCAATAATTAAAAGGCACAGAGGAATCACGGAGGACGCTGGTACGATTGACAAGGTACTCCCTCACCATCTTTTGAAACTTTCCACTCCTTGTGAGAGTACCCCGCGCCTCAGGGCCTGTAAGCTGGGCGGGTGTCAGAAAACTGTCCCAGAATGTTGACAGTGTTCCCCTGCCTCTGCTGGATTGGAGTTGCATCTCTCTCGCCTGTACGCCTTGGTTGGGCAACGAACTGTGACCTCTGCCGCTAGCGTGTTCAGATGGGAATTTTTTTAAGAGTTCTGCAGCAAGGGCCTTCTGGTATTGCCCCATTTTTGTAGACCTCTCCACCTAAGGAATAAGAGAGTGAAAGTTCTCCTTGTAGCGGGGGTCTACAAGTGTCACCAACCAGTAATGACTGTCACCCAACATTTTGACAACGCGAGGGTCACGGTTAAGGCAGCGTAACATAAAGTCAGCCATGCGTGCCAGACTGGTAACGGGCAAGATTTCCGTGTCCTCACCAAGATGACGACTGACCATGCTCTCCTCCTCCTCCTCCTCCTCCTCTTCCTCCTCCCCCCTGTCCTCAGGCCACCCACTCTGAACCAACGGTATGACACTTGTACAGGTACTACCGTCTACAACGCATGATAGCAGCTCTTCTTCTTCCTCCTCCTCCTCCTCCTCTCCCTCATTGTCCCCCAATGCACGTTGGGATGAGATGAGGCTGGGCTGTGTGTAATCGCCCGCTACGGCTTCTTGATCCATCTCATCATACTCTGGCTGCAATGCCTCCTCTTTAATTCTCTGCAGAGAGCGTTGCAAAAGACAGACAAGTGGGATGCTGACACTAATGATGGCGTCATCGCCACTCACCATCTTGGTGGCCTCCTCAAAGTTTGTCAGGATGGTACATATGTCAGACATCCAGGTCCACTCCTGAGGTCTTATGTGTGGAGTCTGACCTGAATATCGACGGCCTTGTTGCAACTGGTACTCCACAACTGCTCTCTTCTGCTCACAAATCCTTTGGAACATGTGGAGGGTAGAGTTCCAACGTGTGGGGACATCACACACCAGTCGGTGTGCCGGAAGCTGCAAACGGTGCTGCAACACAGCAAGGGCGGCGGAAGCTGTAGCCGACTTGCGAAAATGAGCTGACAGGCGGCGTACTTTCACGAGCAGATCTGGCAACTCGGGGTACGATTTAAGAAACCGCTGAACCACGAGGTTAAGCACATGAGCCAGGCATGGTACGTGTGTGATCTCACCTCGCCTCAGAGCCGCCACCAGGTTACGGCCATTGTCACACACGACCATGCCGAGATGTAGGTTCAGCGGTCTCAGCCACAGATCTGCCTGCTCTTTCACAGCTGTCCACAACTCACAAGCAGTGTGAGGTTTATCACCTAAGCTTATGAGTTTCAGCACAGCCTGTTGCCGCTTGGCGGAGGCAGTACTGCAATGCTTCCAGCTTGTAACTGATGTGGTGATATCTGAGATGGAGGCTGAACATGAGGAGGAGGAGGAGGATGCGGAGGAGCTGTACACTGTGGGGGCAACTCTGACTGACATAGGGCCCGCAATCCTCGGTGTGGGGAGGATGTGTTCCGTCCCAAGGTCCGACTGGGTCCCGGCTTCCACTATGTTTACCCAGTGTGCCGTCAGAGAGATGTACCGTCCCTGGCCACAAGCACTTGTCCACGTGTCCGTTGTCAGGTGGACTCTCCCAGTAACTGCGTTGTTGAGGGCACGGCAGATGCTTTGGGACAAGTGCTTGTGTAGTGCGGGGATGGCACACCGGACAAAATAGTGTCTGCTGGGGACCGAGTACCGATGGACGGCCACTGCCATAAGATTGCGGAAGGATTCCGTCTCCACCAGCCTAAAAGGCAACATTTCCAATGCAAGCAGTCGTGAAATGTGCGAATTTAGGACTGTGGCCTGTGGGGCGTTAGCTGCGAATTTCCGCTTTCGTTCAAAGGTCTGGGATATGGACAATTGAACGCTGCGGTGGGACGTGGACGTTGATGCTGTATCTTGAGAAACTGCCATAACAAGTGAAGACTGAGAGGAGGGGGCATCTTTACATGCAGTATGGACAGGGGATTGCCTTGCACACACAACAGGGGGTTCTATTGCACGCACAACAGTGGAAGAAGCAGTGCTGACACCCGCTGACACAGGTCGTGGACCCTGGGTTTCGCCCCACAAAGTCGGGTGCTTTGCTGCCATGTGCCTGATCATGCTGGTGGTGGTCAGGCTGGTAGTTTTGTCACCCCTGCTGATGCTGGCATGGCAGGTGGAACATATGGCCTTTTTGGGGTTATCAGCAGAGTCTTTAAAAAAATTCCAGACTCTGGAAGACCTACCGCTTGTACTGGCAACGTCCCTCGTGTTGGTGTTACGGGGAACGGTTGCCTGCCTTCTGTCTGCGGCCACCACACTGCTTCTTCCTGCCTGTTGGGGTACTCTGCCTCCCTCCCCCTGTGTGCTGCTGGCCTCACTCTGCATGTCCTCCTTCCACGTTGGGTCAGTTACTAGATCATCCACCACCTCCTCCTCTTCCACTTGCGCACCACGATCCTCCTCCTCACTTCCTGGCAATTGTGCCTCGTCATCGTCCATCTCTTGTGACAGATTGCCAACGTCGACTTCCTGTGGCCGTGGCTGTTCAAATATTTGGGCATCGCAACATGGGATCTCCTCTTCCACCACTTCAAGCGTATCAGGCGAGGGGCCCAAATATGGAAATGGACCAGTGAACAGCTCTTCAGAGTGTCCAAGTGTGGGATCACTTGCTGTCTGACGACACTCGGCATGGTGGGAGGAAGGAGCATCAGGGTGAGGAGGAGTATGCGGTCGAGACTCACGGCTACTAAGAGTTGACCGTGTGGAAGACAGACCGGAGGTGGTGGTGCCCAGGTAACTGGAAGTATTGTCTGCTATCCAATTGATAACCTGCTCACACTGATCAGTTCTCAATACTGGTGTTGTTCTGTGCTTCCCTAGTAATTCGGTCAAGAAGTGGGAGCGAGAAGATGTGGCTGTTGGTTGTGGCACATTTTCACCTTGGCCACAGCCCTGTCCTCTGCACGAACCATCACCAGAACGTCCACTTCCACGTCCCTTGCCACGCGCCTTGCCCATTGTAAATGAAGTAAAATAGCTTACACTTGCACTATCAATGGAAAAAGGGTAATAAAGAGTAGATTAGAACCGTGGAAGAGGAAAACCACAGTTATTGTTTACTGGGGTATACCACACTTTTTTAAATAGAGATATTTGCGGCTGAACAGTGAGCGACACACTCAAACTGCTTTTTTTTAGATACCAAAGGCCCAAAACTGGATAGTACAGCGATTTGACCCGTGGAACTGCGAAACCACACTGGGATGTCGGGCCTACACAAGACTATTTTCAACAGATATATTTTTGTGTCACAACAGTCAGGAGACACTACTGTTCTTCTTTACGGAAAAAACTACCAAAACCTGAATAATAGAGATTTTTTACCGTGGAACAGCAAAAGCACACTTCTGTCTCTCTGGCCTACACCAGACTATTTTCAACAGATATATTTGTGCCTGAAAAATCAGGGAGACGCTATTATTATTTTTATGCAGCAAAAAATGCCAAAAACAGAATAATAGAGATGTTTTACCGTGGAACAGCAAAAGCACACTTCTGTCTCTCTGGCCTACACCAGACTATTTTCAACAGATATATTTATGTCTGAAAAATCAGGGAGACACTATTTTTTTTTTTACAGCAAAAAATGCAAAAAGCAGGATAATAGAGATTTTTTACCGTGGAACAGCAAAAGCACACTTCTGTCTCTCTGGCCTACACCAGACTATTTTCAACAGATATATTTGTGTCTGAAAAATCAGGGAGACACTATTTTTTTTTTTTACAGCAAAAAATGCAAAAAGCAGGATAATAGAGATTTTTTACCGTGGAACAGCAAAAGCACACTTCTGTCTCTCTGGCCTACACCAGACTATTTTCAACAGATATATTTGTGTCTGAAAAATCAGGGAGACACTATTATTATTTTTATACAGCAAAAAATGCCAAAAACAGGATAATAGAGATGTTTTACCGTGGAACATCAAAACCACAGTAATAATTTACTGGTGTATACCAGGTTTTTTAAAATATATACAGTACAGACCAAAAGTTTGGACACACCTTCTCATTTAAAGATTTTCTGTATTTTCATGACTTTGAAAATTGTACATTCACACTGAGGGCATCAAAACTATGAATTAAAACATGTGGAATTATATACTTAACAAAAAAGTGTGAAACAACTGAAAATATGTCTTATATTCTAGTTTCTTCAAAGTAGCCACCTTTTGCTTTGATGACTGCTTTGCACACTCTTGGCATTCTCTTGATGAGCTTCAAGAGGCAGTCACCGGAAATGGTTTTCACTTCACAGGTGTGCCCTGTCAGGTTTAATAAGTGGGATTTCTTGCCTTATAAATGGGGTTGGGACCATCAGTTGTGCTCTGCAGAATTCTGGTGGATACACAGCTGATAGTCCTACTGAATAGACTGTTAGAATTTGTATTATGGCATGAAAAAAGCAGCTCAGTAAAGAAAAACGAGTGGCCATCATTACTTTAAGAAATGAAGGTCAGTCAGTCCGAAAAATTGGGCAAACTTTGAAAGTGTCCCCAAGTGCAGTTGCAAAAACCATCAAGCGCTACAAAGAAACTGGCTCACATGAGGACTGCCCCAAGAAAGGAAGACCAAGAGTCACCTCTGCTTCTGAGGATAAGTTTATCAGAGTCACCAGCCTCAGAAATCGCAGGTTAACAGCAGCTCAGATTAGCGACCAGGTCAATGCTACACAGAGTTTTAGCAGCAGACACATCTCTACAACAACTGTTAAGAGAAGACTTTGTGCAGCAGGCCTTCATGGTAAAATAGCTGCTAGGAAACCACTGCTAAGGACGGGAAACAAGCAGAAGAGAATAGTTTGGGCTAAAGAACACAAGGAATGGACATTAGACCAGTGGAAATCTGTGCTTTGGTCTGATGAGTCCAAATTTGAGATCTTTGGTTCCAACCACTGTGTCTTTGTGCGACGCAGAAAAGGTGAACGGATGGACTCTACATGCCTGGTTCCCACCGTGAAGCATGGAGGAGGAGGTGGGATCATGTGGGGGTGCTTTGCTGGTGACACTGTTGGGGATTTATTCAAAATTGAAGGCATGCTGAACCAGCATGGCTACCACAGCATCTTGCAGCGGCATGCTATTCCATCCGGTTTGCATTTAGTTGGACCATCATTTATTTTTCAACAGGACAATGACCCCAAACACACTTCCAGGCTGTGAAAGGGCTATTTGACCAAGAAGGAGAGTGATGGGGTGCTACGCCAGATGACCTGGTCTCCACAGTCACCAGATCTGAACCCAATTGAGATGGTTTGGGGTGAGCTAGACCACAGAGTGAAGGCAAAAGGGCCAACAAGTGCTAAGCATCTCTGGAAACTCCTTCAAG
The DNA here is from genome assembly GCF_046119375.1 of Phyllobates terribilis. Classification (NCBI taxonomy): domain Eukaryota; kingdom Metazoa; phylum Chordata; class Amphibia; order Anura; family Dendrobatidae; genus Phyllobates; species Phyllobates terribilis. Next base: position 442,278,237 of record NW_027362771.1, on the reverse strand, counting down.
ATTGTTGGAAGACCATTTCTGGTGACTACCTCTTGAAGCTCATCAAGAGAATGCCAAGAGTGTGCAAAGCAGTCATCAAAGCAAAAGGTGGCTACTTTGAAGAACCTAGAATATAAGACATATTTTCAGTTGTTTCACACTTTTTTGCTAAGTATATAATTCCACATGTGTTAATTCATAGTTTTGATGCCTTCAGTGTGAATGTAGAATTTTCATAGTCATGAAAATACAGAAAAATCTTTAAATGAGAAGGTGTGTCCAAACTTTTGGTCTGTACTGTATATATTTGCGGCTGAACAGTGAGCGACACACTCAAACTGTTTTTTTTAGATACAAATGGCCCAAAAGTGGATAATACAGAGGTTTGTACCGTGGAACTGCAAAACCACACTTGTATTTCTCGGGCCTACACCAGACTATTTTCAACAGATATATTTGTGTCTGAAAAATCAGGGAGACACTATTTTTTTTTTTTGTTACAGCAAAAAATGCAAAAAGCAGGATAATAGAGATTTTTTATCGTGGAACAGCAAAAGCACACTTCTGTCTCTCTGGCCTACACCAGACTATTTTCAACAGATATATTTGTGTCTGAAAAATCAGGGAGACTCTTATTATTTTTATACAGCAAAAAATGTCAAAAACAGGATAATAGAGATGTTTTACCGTGGAACATCAAAACCACAGTAATAATTTACTGGTGTATACCAGGCTTTTTAAAATATATATATATTTGCGGCTGAACAGTGAGCGACACACTCAAACTGTTTTTTTTAAGATACAAATGGCCCATAGAACTGCAAAACCACACTTCTATTTCTCTGGCCTACACCAGACTATTTTCAACAGATATATTTGTGTCTGAAAAATCAGAGGCACACTTTTTTTTTGGGGGGGGGGGGGGGCACCAAAAGGTTAATAAGATGGGTATTTGTACATTGTGAAAGAGGAAAAAAAAAGAGGATTTAGATAAAAAAAAAGGATTTTTCCTGGTCCCCGGGTCCTGGAGCTAAGTCCAGCAATTTCAGCAACAGGAGCAGCACACAGGACTGTAATGCAGCGTTTGCTGGTATAACCACTGCGTCTCCTATACAGCCTGCCTGCCTGCCTGATATACCTGGGATGGATATTAGTCCTGAGAAGGACTGTTTGTTTGATCTAGCAGCCTTTACAGACCCTACACTAACTATTTTGCAGGATATATCTCTCCCTAAATCAGCAGCACTGTCCCTACACTGTCTGATCCGGAGAGACTGTGTCCAAGATGGCGGCGCCCGGTTTTAAATACTCGAGGTGACGCTGTGCGGCCAGCCAATCACTGTAATGCCCACAAACAACATGGCTGCGGCATTACAGTGACTGGCTGGCAATCCCTGCATGTTCATTGGCTCTGTAAAGAGCGGCAAACATGCAGGGCGGAGACCCGAGCTCCCGCCCGAGTAACCCGGAAATGCTCGGTGCTCGCCGAACATCCCGAGTAGCGTGATGCTCGGGCGAGTACCGAGCAGTGTCGAGCATGTTTGCTCAACACTACAGAAGAGGTAATCTTCTTGAAGAGAAGGAGCGGCCTCCAAATTCTCTGCAGAAAATCCTTGCAGGCTTGAAGAAGAGGGGGCGTAAAAGGGGGGTACTGTAACATACCTGGTGGCGTGCTGGCATGGCTTACCACCTTCCACCATGCAAGACCACCAACTTACCTATCAGTTCAGGCTGCACACTTTGCTCCAGTACTTGCTGTGTGCATGTCTCTTGTCTGATTGCTTAGGGCGGCGGCACGGTTACTGCCTGATTCTTAAAGTTACAGCGTGCGCAGTCCTAATGCGTCCCAGCCTATTGCCATGAGTCACTGGATGCTTAAACCCCCTCCACCCAGTAGGAGGTGCCTGAGCATCACTTTCTTGAGTGTGTTCTGTGCAACTGAGTTGCCAGGTCCTGTCCTGTATCTTGTCTGTTTCCGCCACCCTGTGGGCTGTACACCCAGGCCCGTTACCTGTATCTGTGACTTCTAGTCTGTTCCCGCCACCCTGGGGGCTGTATACCCAGACCCTTTACCTGTATCTGTGTCTTCTAGTCTGGTTCCGCCACCCTGGGGGCTGAGTTCCCAGGCTCATTCCTGTATCTTGTTCCTGGTTCAGTTCCTGTCTGAACTGTGTCCTAGCCCGTTACCTGTTTGTATCTATGTTCGAACATTCCCTTTTCATGCAGTGTCTGAACCTGCACCTAACTCCAACTCATTGTCTCTGTACTTCTGTTTGTGAGTTTTGTGTCCACTCGTTACTTCATTGCAAGTACCTTGTGTGTATCTGGTTCTGCTTATCCCGTTTCCCTGCCTCTGTATCTACCTCCTGTGTTCTAGCTATCTTCCTGTGTTTCCCAGTCTGTTCCATGTGAACAATGCCCTGTCCTGTCTGCCTGTACCTTCTGCTGTGCTTGTCCACCGCACCTGTGTTTTCTCTCTGCTCTGCTTGTCCACCGCACTTGCGGTTTTGCTCTGCTTGTCCACCGCACCTGCAGTTTCGCTCTGCTCTGCTTGTCCACCGCACCTGCGGTTTCGCTCTGCTCTGCTTGTCCACCGCACCTGCAGTTTCAATCTGCTCTGCTTGTCCACCGCACCTGTGGTTTCGCTCTGCTCTGCTTGTCCTCCGCACCTGCGGTTTCGCTCAGCTCTGCTTGTCCTCCGCACCTGTGGTTTCACTCTGCTCTGCTCCGCTTGTCCTCCGCGTCTGCGTTTCTGCTCTGCTTGCCCTCCGCACCTGCGGCTTTGTTCCTGTATCCCAGTCTGTACTAGTCCCTATCCAGCCTGCATTCCTGCCTGTCTGCATACCAGCCGTGCCTGCCCGTACCCGCCTGTCTGCATACCTGCCGTGCCTGCCCATTCTTGCATTCCTCAGTGTGGGTCAACAGCTGTGACCGGGGTCTGACCTGGAGTAGCACCTGGGCCACCTCCCATGTCCCTCCTCAGACCACGGAGTTGATTAAGCCGCCGTGTGTTCGTGGTCGGATCTGGCGAGGCCCCTAGTCATGCCCCTCCAGGCACTCCTCGGTTCGTGGCCCAGTGGGCCACTAACCACGCTCACGCCAGTCAGTCCGGGCATGAGCGTAACACTCTATATCTCTTGAAAGGGATATTGGGTTGTGTCCAAATTTTTAGCAGCCCTTGCAGTCACTGGATACGCATTAACAGTATAGGAGACCCACTTGTGAATAATGGGAACAACAAAGCATAGCAGGCTGATGGCTCTCTAACAATAGCTACGGCTGACTGTTGGCCTTTTAAGAATAGTAATGGCTGTCTGATGTCCCTGTAAAAATAGGCTTTATGACTTTCAGAGTCCCTCCATCATAAATAAAAAAGGATGTGTCTGATGATGTGTCACACACCACATTGCCAGATAAGGTTGTAAAATGTTAAAATGACATTTCCCGGTGAATGCATTTGTCTTATTTGTCTTAAAAAAATAACATAAAAAAAAAAACAATAGGATCTTTCTTTAGTATAAAAAACAGTGTCACCAATTTAACCTCAATGTAATCACATTGTTCAGCTCATGAACCTCCTCCTCCATCTCCGAAATGATCACATCAGTCACAAGCTGACAGCACTGCAGCACTGCCTTGGCCAAGCAGCAACAGGCTGTGCTGAAGATAACATGCTTAATGCTTAATTGACAAACCGCCCAGCGCTGCAGAGTTGTTGAAAGCTGTAACACAGCAGCCTGATCTGTGGCTCTCACCGCTGAACTTACAGCCAGGCATGGTCGTGTGTGACAATGGGCGGAACCTGGTGACGGAGAAATGACAGCCGGGGTAGATACGGTTTCCCTCAATGCCAGCCCTTTCACCGGGCTAAAGATTATGGCTGTGGTGGAATACAACCCCCACTGAGAAGCTGTTTCAGATTGAAAAACATTGTGCCCACCAGAGGATTTGATTCTGAGGGCTAACCTTTCTCACCCGCTCAAGAGCCCCATAGCAGCTGCAAAGTTAGCGCTATCATGAACTCTCCTGAGGTAGAAGCCAAGGCACACCAGAGGATTCTCTGGTGGGACCGTCCAACCCTGCTGAAAAGCAGTCCTGGCTAAGAAAAGTGTGTGGGAAGGTTCCCGGACACTCTATGGCTGCTTTTTTACTGAGGAGGAAACACATGCAAACATGGGGAGAACATACAAGGTCCTTGCTGATGTTGTCCTTGCTTGGATTTGAACCCAGGATCCCAGCACTGAAAGGCTTCAGTGCTAACTACTGATCCAATGTGCTGCCGTTCACCCTCTAATATCTAACAGCCTGGAGAAACTTGCACCTACTGCCACTCTATCTTCAGCTCCTTTGTGAGAAAATGTATTTGGGCAGCCACTCAGTCTACCAAATAAAATCCCAGAGAAGGAAATTGGGGATGGCTTCGCTACTGGTACTGGGGGCAGTGTTAATACCATGACGTTGTACCATAGTTTGCTGGAAATATTCCAGGCTGGTAGGAGGCAAGCAAATTCCCACAGAAAAGTACCAGTAGTAATGTTCAGGCCACATTTCAAGTGCAAGCAGCTTTAGAGGACTTCCTGGGAGAAATGACACGCAGGGTACATACGGTTTCCCTCTATGTCAGTCCTTTCACCGAGCTAAATACAACTCTTAGCAAAAAAAGTTGTGGACTGGCTCTGTACCATCCCTGGCCACATTCACCTGTCCACGTGTTTGTGGTTAGGCGGTCCTTCCCACTAAGTGCACTGGGGAGGGCACGGGTAATGTTGTGGGACCTGTGCTTGTGCAAGGCGGAGGCGATGCCGAGAAATATAGTGGCGGCTGGGGACCGAGTATGGACACCCGGCCGCCGCCGGCATGAGGTTGTGAAAAGCTTCCGCCTTCACGAGCTTAAAAGGCCATATTTCAGGTGCAAAGAGCTGTCCAGAAATCTGGCAGTTTAGTGTTGCAGCCTGTGGGTGGGTGGGTGGCTGGCTGCATACTTGCACTTGCATTCCAAGTAACGGAAAACTAAGCAGATGGTGGCCTCTATCACCATCATGGCCTCACCTCGGCACTATGAACTCTCCTGAAGGAGAAGCTAGGGCCCGCCGGAGGAGTCTCCGGTTCTGTGGTGGGCCCGTCCAACCCTGCCGAAAAGCAGCCCTGGCTAAGAAAAGTGTGGGGGAAGGTTTCCGGACACTCTATGGCTGCTATTTTAATGTGGATCAGCCATTCTTATGCATGTTATTTCTCAAAACCCATTACAGATCAGGCCATTGTCCAACTCTTTATTCAAGAAATTAAATGTGCAAAGAAAGATGTGTGTGTGTCAAAGCACCACCGACAAGTGCGAGTTGATGTTGGATGGGCTGCCATTGCTTCTGCAGCAAGCTCAATTACAGGACTTCCTGGGGGAAATGACACGCAGGGTAGATACGGTTTCCCTCTATGCCAGTCCTTTCACCGAGCTAAATACAACTCTTAGCAAAAAAAGTTGTGGACTGGCTCTGTACCGTCCCTGGCCACATTCACCTGTCCACATGTAAGTGCACTGGGGAGGGCATGGGTAATGTTGACACGTGCTTGTGTAAGGCGGAGGCGATACCGGGAAATATAGTGGCAGCTGGGGACCGAGTATGGACACTCGGCCGCCGCTGGCACGAGCCTAAAAGGACACATTTCAAGTGCAAGCAGTTGTCAAAAATTTGACAGTATAGTATTGCAGCCTGTGGGTGGGTGGGTGGGTGGCTGCCTGCATACTTGCACTTGCATTCCAAGGAATGGGGTAGGGACAACTGAACGCTGCAGTGGGACAAGGACGTGGACGGTGATTGTTGCAAGTCTGCAACGACAGGTGCATGGCGGGAGGCATCATCGCATGCGCCAAGGATCACTTATGATGGGCACACTTTTAGGCAGTGACCTGGGAGTCAGAGATGCTTCCAGAGGTCTTTCCCATGCTGTTCCCATGTCTTTTCAGCTGTCACGCTGTCTCGGCGTTCAGGAGGTCAGGAGCCTATGCTGACCCTACACTGAGGCCCAGCCTAATCCCTCTACCTGGAGGTACTGTTGATGGTACAGAGGTCCAGGCCGCCAGCGTAAACCTACCTCCTGAGAATCCCTGAACCTCAGTAATCTAGTCCTGAGAAGGACCCCGATCACAACAATTGGGGACAGGACCGTATATGCCAAACACAGTACAAGACGAAAGAGACAGTACAAGGGGCAAACCAAAAACCACCTTGCATACAAAAAACTTACACCACTACAACGGAGGGAACACCAACGGGTAAGGGGATAAAGAATAAAGCAAGGAAGGGAAAAAACCACACCGAGTACACTTCGCTCCTAACTCCACAATACCACGTATCACTCTGATAGTCTGCATGAAAAGCTTTCACCGACAACTACCCTATCAGAACGGCAGGTATTAGAAGGAGTCCCAATACTGCAGAATTAACAGCTGGGCGAGGGTGGGCCTCGTCTAGCACAGAGAGAGAGAATTAACTCCCTCTCTGCCGAAAAACACCAAGCACCAAAAACTCAGCTGCGAGAAGTCAGGCTGTGTAATTGCGACGATCTTCGTGGCACACACCCGTGACAGTACCCCCCCTTCTACGAGGGGCCTCCGGACCCTCAGGGCCAGGTTTATCCGGGTGAGTCATGTGGAAGGCCCGAATTAATCGGTCTGCGTTAATCTCCGACGCAGGAACCCACATCCTCTCCTCAGGACCATACCCCTTCCAATGAACCAGGTACTGAAGGGACTGGCGATTAAAACGTGAATCGATGACCTTCGATACCTGAAACTCCAAGTTACCATTGACCACCACAGGAGGAGGAGGTAAAGGTGACGGTATCACCGGCGCCACATACCTTTTAAGCAAAGATCTGTGGAACACGTTGTGAATTTTAAAAGTAGAGGGGAGGTCAAGACGAAATGTCACCGGATTAATTATAGAGCAGATCCTATACGGCCCAATGAACCTGGGACCCAGTTTCCAGGAGGGAACCTTAAGTTTTATATTCTTGGTAGACAACCATAACCGATCGTTCACACTTAGGTCCGGACCAGACACTCTCTTCCTATCAGCCATACGTTTGTATCGGTTCCCCATAGAACTTAGATTATACAGCAACCCTTTCCATATCGAAGCGAGTGATGACGAAAATCGTTCCTCCTCAGGAACCCCCGAAGAGCCCCCCCTACTGAAAGTACAAAACTGGGGGTGAAAACCATATGCCCCAAAAAAACGGGGACTTACCAGTGGACTCACTCCGCCTATTATTAAAAGCAAACTCCGCCAGAGGTAAGAAAGAAGCCCAGTCCTCCTGGTTCTCTGACACAAAACACCGGAGATATGTCTCCAAACTTTGGTTCAGACGTTCCGTCTGACCATTGGTCTGAGGATGAAAAGCCGAAGAAAATGATAAATGCATCCCCCGCCGTGTACAAAATGCCCTCCAGAATTTGGACACAAACTGAGACCCCCGATCAGACACCACATCAGAGGGTACACCGTGAAGCCTTACAATCTCCCCAATGAACACCTGCGCAAGAGTTTTAGCATTAGGAAGAGCAGGAAGAGCGATAAAATGTGCCATCTTGCTGAACCTGTCTATTACAACGAGTATGACCGTTTTACCCGAAGATGGCGGGAGATCTGTAATAAAGTCCACAGACAGATGAGTCCAAGGACACTCCGGGAACTTCAAAGGTAAGAGAGCCCCAGACGGACGGGTACGTGGGGTCTTAGAGCGCGCACAAACCCCACAGGACGCAACAAAAGTTCCCACCTCCCTATGTAAATTAGGCCACCCAAACCGACGTGAAAGGAGATCCACAGTTGCTTTACTCCCTGGGTGTCCTGCCAAAGCTGAGTTATGGTGTGCCTCAATCACCTTTTGTCGCAACTGATCTGGAACAAACAGTCTTCCAGGAGGTCCAACAGGGGCGTCCCCCTGAGCCTCCAATACTTCCTCCTCAAGCTCAGAGAATACTGCCGACACCACCACCCCCTCCTGAAGGATAGGAACTGGGTCATCCGTATTCCCGGCCCCAAGGAAACTACGAGATAAGGCATCCGCCTTTACATTTTTTGATCCAGGACGATATGTGACGACAAAATTAAACCTGGTAAAAAACAATGACCACCTAGCTTGTCTGGGATTCAGACGTTTTGCGGACTTCAGATATAGCAGGTTCTTGTGATCGGTGAGGACGGTGACCGGATGGATAGCCCCCTCCAAAAAATGGCGCCACTCCTCAAAAGCTAACTTAATGGCCAAGAGTTCCCTATTGCCGACATCGTAATTCCTCTCAGCGGACGACAATTTTTTAGAGAAAAAAGCGCACGGACGCCATTTACCAGGAGACGAACCTTGTGATAATAGTGCCCCTACCCCTACCTCAGAAGCGTCTACCTCTACAATGAATGGCTGTGACGCATCAGGTTGAATGAGTATGGGTGCCGAGGCAAAACATTTTTTCAAGGAAGAGAAAGCTTGACAAGCCTTGTCAGACCACCTAGAAAAATCTGTCCCTTTTTTTGTCGTGTCTGTGAGAGGTTTAACCATGGACGAGAAATTACGAATGAATTTCCGGTAATAATTAGCAAACCCCAGAAAACGTTGTAGTGCCTTAAGATTCTCTGGCAGATCCCACTCAAGAACTGCCCGCACTTTCCCAGGGTCCATACGAAAACCAGACGCTGACACCAAGAAGCCTAGAAACTGGAGTTCCTGAACGGCGAACACACACTTTACCCACTTGGCGTACAGTTTATTATCCTGCAAGATCTGTAACACCTGCCTAACATGCTCCTGATGAGACACAAGATCAGGCGAGTAAATTAAGATGTCATCCAGATAAATAAAAACAAACTGACCCACCAGGCAGCGAAAAATGTCATTAACAAAGTGTTGGAACACCGCCGTGGCATTAGTCAGACCAAATGGCATGACAAGGTTCTCATAATGTCCCTCCGGAGTGTTAAAAGCCGTCTTCCACTCATCCCCCTCCTTCATCCTAATCAGATTGTACTCCCCCCTGAGATCCAATTTAGAGAACCATTTGGCGCCCACGATCTGATTGAAGAGATCGGAGATAAGTGGGAGCGGATACGGATCTCAGACCGTAATCCAATTAAGTTCACGGAAATCCAGGCAAGGGCATAGGCCACCATCTTTCTTCTTTGCAAAGAAGAACCCCGCGGCCACCGGGGAAGATGAAGGTCTAATATGCCCCTTAGCCAGACTCTCTGAAATATAATCCTTCATGGCCTGCCTCTCCGGACCAGACAAATTATACAACCTAGATTTAGGTAACTTGACCCCAGGAAGCAGTTTTACCGAACAGTCATACACGCGATGAGGAGGTAGTTCCTGACACCCTCTTTCCGAGAACACATCCTCAAAGTCAGCCAGAAATGGGGGTAAGACCCTAGGAGCGACCATACCGATGACCGTATTCATGCAGTTTTTTTTACAGAATTCACTCCATTGGCTTATCTCTCTAGATTGCCAATTAATAACCAGGTTATGCTTAGTTAACCAAGGAAGGCCCAACACAATAGGAGTGGGAAGACCCTCCAACACGTAACAAGACAACAGTTCTTTATGTATCGCCCCCACCTGAAGATTTATGTTATGCACCGCTTGCGAAAAACTTCCCTGACCGAGAGGCCTGGCGTCGATCGAGAATATTGGGATGGGTTTAGCCAACACACTCAATCGCATACCTTGAACCCGAGCATCCACCAGATTAGTCCCGGCCCCACTATCCAGAAGAACAGATAACCTCTCAGTTCTCATACCCACCACCACCTCCGCCGGTACAAGAAACTGAGACGAACCTAGGGACGAAATACCTACTCCCAGATTGCCGTCCACCACACAACCTGGGATCAATAGTTTTCCGACGACTCTTTGCTCTGCGAAGGACGGGAAGGACACCCCCCAATAAAATGTCCCTTTCTCCCGCAGAAGAAACACCTTCCTGTCTTGTGGCGCACCGCCGATCCCCTCCCCCGAAAGGATGTCCCTCCTAACTGCATAGGCTCCTCTGGACTGACCAGGGGAACCTCCATGTAAGGGACCCTTGTAGAAGGTGGAGTCATCACAGGGGGTGGAGTTATCCCGCACCTCTCCAGAAGCCGTCAAGCAATGCGAATAGCAAGGGCCATAGCGGCTTCCAGCGACGCGGGAGAGTCATACTGTGCCAACATATCCTTTAATTTGTCAGATAAACCTTGACAAAACTGGCTCCGACGAGCCGGGTCATTCCACTAGGTGTCTGTGGCCCACCTACGGAACTCTGAACAGAATTCCTCCGCTGGACGATCTCCCTGCTGGATCCTACGTAACTTAGATTCAGCAAGGGAGATCCGATTCGGGTCATCATATACAAGACCCAGAGCAGAGAAAAACCCATCCACTGTCCGGAGAGCCGGAGAGCCCGGGGGAAGAGAGAACGCCCAAGATTGGGGGTCCCCTTGAAGGAGCGAGATGACTATTCCCACCCTTTGTTCTTCACTCCCCGATGACCGAGGCCGCAGCCGAAAGTACAACTTACATGCCTCCCGGAAAAAAAAAAACTTGTCCCGCCCCCCCGTGAACCTGTCAGGGAGAGCTACTTTGGGTTCTGATCCGGCTTGCTCCAGGGGATACAAAACCTTGGACTTAACGTCCGCCAGCTCCAAGGACAAACTCTGCAACTGCCGAGCTATATTAGCTACTGGATCCATGGTGGCTGGAGAGAATCTTTTAGGGGTCGGTGAAAATGTCACGCTGTCTCGACGTTCAGGAGGTCAGGAGCCTATGCTGACCCTACACTGAGGCCCTGCCTAATCCCTCTACCTGAAGGTACTGTTGATGGTACAGAGGCCCAGGCCACCAGCGTAAACCTACCTCCTGAGAATCCCTGAACCTCAGTAATCTAGTCCTGAGAAGGACCCCGATCACAACAATTGGGGACAGGACCGTATATGCCAAACACAGTACAAGACAAACGAGACAGTACAAGGGGCAAACCAAAAACCACCTTGCATACAAAAAACTTACACCACTACAACGGAGGGAACACCAACGGGTAAGGGGATAAAGAATAAAGCGAGGAAGGGAAAAAAACACACCGAGTACACTTCGCTACTAACTCCACAATACCACGTATCACTCTGATAGTCTGCATGAAAAGCTTTCACCGACAACTGCCCTATCAGAACGGCAGGTATTAGAAGGAGTCCCAATACTGCAGAATTAACTGCAGCTGGGCGAGGGTGGGCCTCGTCTAGCACAGAGAGAGAGAATTAACTCCCTCTCTGCCAAAAAATACCAAGCACCAAAAACTCAGCTGCGAGAAGTCAGGCTGTGTAATCGCGACGATCTTCGTGGCGACACACCCGTGACATCAGCACTGTATGCATGTGTCTGATGATGTGTCACACACCACATGGCCAGATAAGGTTGTAAAATGTTAAAATGACATTTCCTGGTGAATGCATTTCTCTTGGTTGAAAGCAATTCAAAAGTGCAAAAACGCATCAAAAATGGTGAACATAGCCCAAGTTGTGGAGGAGTATTTTTGCTTTTGGTTATTTATTTTGCCTTATATACAAGTCATTACCCTGGAAAGGATGTTCCTTGACATATTTCCCAGGAAAATCCATTTTGGTTTAGTTTTTGTATGTTTTATTGTGAGTCCGTAAAAGTGGCGTAATACGCTGACCACGTTGCTGACAGCAGTGATCTGGGAGTCAGAGATGCTTCCAGGGGTCTTGCCCATGCTGTTACCGTGTCATTTGAGCACTGTTCCCATCAATTTGGGCAATTTTTAGGCCCTCTGCAGACCGCCAGGGGGAGACGCCTGAAAAATGCTCGAGTTTCCCATAGACTTACATTGGGCTCGTTGCTTGGGTCGAGCACCCGAGTATTACAATTTGCTCGACCGGACCAACGAGTACCTGAGCATTTTAGTGCTCGCTCATCACTAATAATTACTATTTTGGAGTCAATACGACTTTCTAATTTCATTTTTATTCCATCTTTTGGGAGTCAAAGTGACCATAAAACAGTGATTCTGACAATTTTTTTCATTTTGGTGTATTGCTAACTCCTTCACAGGGTGAGCCTGCCCCATTCTTGTCAGGTAATGACTGTGTGTTACAGCTAGTGTGGTGCCCCTGAGGGTTCAGTCGCCACAGAGGTACTGGTGTGGTGTCTCCTTCTCTCAGGTAAGGAGGGAGTGCTGCCCGGAACCCCAACACCTGCATCCAACACTACACTGCTCCAGGCCGGCCGGAGGGTCAACATGCAGAGCGCAGCTGCTGAGCCCTGTCCCTGACTGGAGTGGGGGAAACCCAAAGGTAGGGGGAACCAGCAGTGGGTGTTGGTGGAGGAAGTAGTTAGAGGGAGCACTTTGGTAGGGGTATAAAAAGGGAAGCCATCTTAGGGTGGCAGAAGATGAGTGAGAGTTCAGCAGTGAGAGGACAGTTCAGAAGAACAGTCCGGGAGTAGAGTCTCAGTAGGAGCTCTGCTCCACAAGTAGGGCCCAGTCCTAGAGGCCCAGGTGGAGAGCAGAGGAGTAGGCTCCATTCTAAGAAGGGATCCTAGGGGGTACGGCGAGTGCAGGAAGGCACCCGCATGCCCCGCATCTGTCAGAAGACAGAGGGATCGTAGGCCGCAAGAAGGGGACCGGCCCCTGGCCCAGTCGTGTACTTCAAGTCCCGGCTGGAAAAACCGGAGGCTCCTGGCTTATATAGTCAGTTGCCGAAGCCTCATTCTAATCCCTGTAAGAGTCAAGCAGGTCTGTGAACTCCGACGGACAGGAGGGACTTCAGAGTACCCGAGCGGGATGGAGAGTGGGAAGCGCAGGGCAGGAGGGAAAAAGACCCAGCGTGAAGACGGTCTAGCTAGAAACACGAGAAAGTGGGGTTCTGTCAGGTACGCCTAACCTGCCTGAAGAAGAACTGAGCCCCTGCCTGGTGAACGCAGCGCGATGTGGGAGGCTAGCACCCGTACAGTGTACCAGTGGAACTGTCATAATAACTGTGAGTAAAAACTCGGATGACTGCACCGCACTGCCTCCGTCCATTCTTTAATCTGCGCCATCGCTCCCTCTCTGCACTACAACGCCCAGTGAAACCACCATTTACCTACACTGCCCTGGAGCTTGCTCTACCTGTGGAGAGCCACACCACCCCTGCTGCCGCAACACCAGCTCCAGAGGACTGCTCAGCAGCGGCGGTTCCTTTTGGCCGCAATCCACAAGTGGCGTTACGAACAATCCCAAAAACCCCATATAAAAGTACCCCCCTTTTGCACTGACCGCCCTGGGTCACGGACCGGGCCAGCCACCGTGATACTCCCCTACCAGCATACACAGAGGCCCGGCTGCCGAGTACCCCACGGCCCTGGGGGCGCGTCACTAGTACCTGCCTCCACCCACAATTGTTAACCTGTTAAATGCCGCTGTCAAACTCTAACAGCGGCATTTAACACGCGCCGGCATGGGTGTACGTCAGCCATGCGCCAATCGGTGCACCCGTGACGTGATCAGGGGTCATCGATAGGTTTCTATGACAGCAGGGGGTCTGCTAAAGATCTCCGTGCTTCTCATTATGGAGCTCCTTTAAAACCCAGCAAGTGGTTGGGCTTCAAAGAAGACTTTGCTAAATACAGCAAAGCTGTGGTATTGCTGTATATAGCATAAGCGATCAGATGACCATAGATTCAAGTTCCCTAAGGCTGGGGTCACACGACGTTGATTCTCTCACATGAGAGATTATGCTAATGTCACTCGTATCAAATTCGGTCAGAGTTTGATCCTATAGTAAACCGAGATGTGCCTTCAGGTAAACCAGGTTCACAATTTGACAATAACCAATATAGAAAACAGAACTCTTCACACAATATTATAATGATAATGAAAAACCTTTATTGAATACATAAAGTAAAAACAATACAAGGAAGAGAAGTCATGAAGAGTAAAAAGACAGTCTATCGCCAACTGATAAGGGAACCGGTTGCAGCTCATGAACAAGAGTAGTGAAAATACAACTCAAAAATTGGTTATGATACAATATGAATCAGGTTGCATGAGATGGCATACGATAAATACATATCATATAGATCACTATATCTCAATAAATAAAACAATCATGGAACACACGATAGAGATGTGTAAAAAAACTGCAAAAAAAAATGCAACACAACAATGTAGAGTGTTCATGTAAAGTGCATAATGCATGAATGAAAATTCTCACACGTAAGTGAATGGCCTCACATCAATATAATTGTAATGGTCAGTATCAGGAGAGCTTCACTTAAGAAGTATATAGAGAATCAATAACTCATAGTAGAGCCTACAATGACAGAGGTAGATGGAAATGGCTGATTTTTTTTTAGATAGGGTGCATAGTGCAAAACATAATTATGACAAAAATAAAAACTAGAAAATTCCATTGTATGATTTTTAAATAATTAAATTGCATTTTACTGCATGAAAGCATGAAATAAGTTTTTGATCACCTACCAAGCAGCAAGAATTCTGGCTCATTACCTGTATAAAAGACACCTGTCCACAAACTCAATCAATCACACTCCAAACTCTCCACCATGGTCAAGGCCAAAGAGCTGTCTAAGGTCACCAGGGACATAATTGTAGACCTGGACAAGGCTGGGATTGGCTACAGGACAATAGGCAAAATAAATAAAGTCATATTAATTTTTTCATAAACCTTAAAACTCCTCTTCTACTTTGTTGTTCTTAGGACAATTGTCAAGCAGCTTGGTGAGAAGGCAGCAACTGTTGGCACAATTATTAGAAAATGGAAGAAACACAAGATGACTGTCAATCTTCTTCAGTCTGAGACTCCATGCAAGATCATGCCTCGTGGGGTAAGGATCATTCTGAGAAAGGTCATGAATCAGCCCAGAACTACATGGGAGGACCTGGCCAATAACCTGAAGAGAGCTGGGACCACAGCTACCTTTAGTAACACACTACGCCATCATGGATTAAAATCCTGCAGCGCACGCAAGGTCTCCCTGCCAGCACATTTCCAGGCCCATTTGAAGTTCACCAATGACCTTCTGGATGATCCAGAGGAAGAGTGGGAGAAGGTCATGTGGTAAGATGAGACCAAATTAGAACTTTTCGGTATCAACTCCACTCACCGTGTTTGGAGGAAGAAGAAGGATGAGTACAACCCCAAAAACATCGTCCCAACTGTGAAGCATGGTGGGGGAAACATCACACTTTGGGGGTGCTTTTCTGCAAAGGGGACAGGACGACAGCACCGTATTGAAGGGAGGATGGATGGGGTCAGGTATCGCAAGATTTTGGTCAACAACCTCCTTCCCTCATTAAGAACATTGAAGATGAGTCGTGACTGGGTCTTCCAGCATGACAATGACCCGAAACACACAGCCAGGGCAACTAAGGAGTAGCTCCATAAGAAGCATTTCAAGGTCCTAGAGTGGCCTAGTCAGTCTCCAGACCAGAACCCAATAGAAAACCTTTGGAGGGAGCTGAAACTCAATGTTGCCCAGAGACAGCCCCGAAACTTGAAAGATCTGGAGAAAATCTGTATGGAGGAGTGGGCCAAAATCCCTGCTGCAGTGTGTGCAAACTTAGTCAACAAGTGCAGGAAACGTCAGACTTTTGTAATTGCAAACAAAGGTTTCTGTACCAAATATTAAGTTCTGTTTTTCTTTTCTATCAAATACTTATTTCATGCAATAAAATCCAAATTAATTTTGCAAAAATCATACAATGTGATTTTGTCGATTTTTTTTTTAAGATTCTGTCTCTCACAGTTGAAGTGTACCTACGATAAAAATTACAGATCTCTCCATTCTTTGTAGGTGGGAAAACGTGCAAAATCGGCAGTGTATCAAATACTTATTTTCCCCATGTTTGATCCGTGTGCCATCTTAGTGTGATCTGATTTTCTCACATGAGAGAATCATATCACAGGTGCGGAGAAGACGGAGAACTTAATTTTCTCCATCTTTTCCTTTCTCTGTGTCCGCGGTAATCAGACTGTTCTCGGATGACATCCAAGTGCAGTCCGATATTTCACACGCATGCATAGACTTGTATGGATGAGCGTGATTCGATTTTTGGATGCATCCTAAGCATGCTGAGATTGTTTTTTCACGCCGAATCGGCATAAAAAGATTGCAGATCTGCACTGCCCCATAGTATAACACTGGCCCTAGTGTTATCCAATAAAACATTGGATAGCACTCAGCCGTGTTATATGGTCATGTAAGCAAGTCCATAGGGGACTAACAAGTTCAGTGAAAAGTAAAAATTATTTAAAAAAAATATGAAAAAAATAAAAACACATACGTTTCTCCCATTAAAAATAAAGATAATTAAAAAAAAAATGCACATGTGGTATAGCTGAGTTAAAAAAAGTTCTATCTATCAAAATATTAAAATAATGAACCTGATTGGTAAACACTGTAAACGAAAAAAATGGAAGAACACCAAAATTACGTTTTTTTGGTTGGTGATATAGAACAAAAAAATGATGTAATGTCATATCTATCCCAAAATTGCATCAATAAAAAAACGTTGCCTTATCCCACAAAAAATAAGCCATCACATAGCTCCATCGACAAAACCTCCCAAGTTTATTTTTAGCAAAGGTTTGATTTTTTTTCACCACTAAAATAATAAAAAACTGGACATGTTTGGTTTTGCCTAAATCGTTCTGATAAGCAGAATAATATTGCGATGTCATTTTTACTACAAAATGTACACAGTAAAAACAGTTCCCAAAAACAATGTCAGAATTTGCTTTTTTTCACAATTTCCCCCACTTGGAATTTTTTTTTTACGTTTTCCAGTGTACTATGTGGTAAAATTAATGATGTCCTCAAAAGTACAACCTGTCCTGAAAAAAACAAGCCCTCATATGTTTATGTGTATGGAGAAATAAAAAACTTATGGCTCTGGGAAGAAGGGGATGAAAAAACTAAAATGAAAATTGGACAAGTTGAGAAGAGGTTAACTCAGATAATTACACACATGGTGATACCAAATATGTACATTTTTTATTTAAAAATGATTGATCTCCTATGAAGTCCAGTAACAAGCTAGGTTTTAGAGGTATACAAACATGACAGACATGGGAGCCTTCAGTAGGCCCTCTTACTGCCATAACAATGTCATGGACATCTGTTGAAAGAGAGGGGGCAATGGGCACCAGAATGGACACCTTCCACCATTTCCAAATTCTTAAAGTCTGCTGTCACAAGTGACATTGAATACTCAGGAGTTAGAATCAGGTGCTGGCTGTATAGCACAGCAGACAGTGGCTCAGCTCTTGAGTCCGCTTTATACATGCAGTGCGCACAACTACTGTAATTTAGAGCGGATGTTGCCAATTGAAACTAAGGCGGGATGAGCCCTCCAAGCACCGTGGTCATTGCACACTTGCCTGGGTTCCTTGGGTTCTGGCACTGGTGGACTATTGCCATATTATATTTTAGGGATAGTAAATAGTTAGAATTAGTGTAATACATATGCAAAGAGTAGAAAATGTACAATTCTATGTAAGGTCCTTGGATATTGTAAAATTGTTTATAAGATTTTGAGAATATTCAAGAAATTTTCCATTTTTAGCACTGAAGAAAGATGTTTTTGTTCTTAGTAATAATGCTGAACATCAATAGCAGTAATATGAAAGTAGATAGCAGTAGCAGTAATATTTCCAACATTCAATGCCTGGGTTACAATAATACCTCGAGGTCACTGTATTCTCCAGAGATCTTGCTGTAATTCACGTTATGAAACTCCCACTATAATGCTGACTTGTTAGCAAGGACTATGGTATAAATGGTGGAATTCTGTTGGAAAGCCTTCACTTGTGTGACCCATCCATTTTCTTTATTGCCATTCCATTAGTCACCATTAAAAGGAGACCTTGCACTATGGTAATGGAAAGTATCTGATGGCCGCTTCCTTACATATATCAGTTGATTGAAGTCATTATTATTCATCGAGGAACATGATTACTGCTTTAAAATGCAGGTACTGAAGAGAGATGGTTTTGAAAAGAAGAGAGAACTTGATTAAGACAGCTTATTGTAAAGTCCTAATACATCACAAACGAGACATTATGATATATTACTTAGGAACAAGGCAATAAAAGTTTTGTTAAATATATAGTGAAACCAGACGTAAAGGGGTCAACCAGCACCTCTCACTTCCACATTGGGAGGTACGAGGTGTTGCTAATATTGTGTCAATGGCTGCTTGCCAGGTCTTGGGCACAGTCGGCCTGTATCATACACACGCCTAGTCTATTTAATAGGTGCACAATGGGCAACAAGGTGTGCATGAGACCTGCCGATGCCTGGCAGATGGTCATAAAATTGAGAAGAAGTTTACAATTCACCTTTGAGCACCATTTGAGTCTCAGTCTTGCATCCACAGAACCAAACTTAGGCTATGTTCACTCAATGTCATTTTCAGGCATATTCTACCCGGAGACGTCCTGAAAAAGCATCCCATGAAATTAACATACACCACATCAATGTCAAAATGACATTGTTGTGTACATGTCAGATCTTATGTTATTTCTTTTAACCACTTCAGAAGTGAGTACAAGATGCCGTTGGCAGAGCTGCCGCAAGAACAGCAGAGCCACCAGAGAAGCCACTTCAGGAAAACAAGACACAGTGTGCACTTAGCCTTACAGGATGAAAAAAAACCTGTGGGTTTAGCATAAATGCAGCAGAGAGAACAGCATCCCCCAACGGGTGAAAATACAGCATCTGCAGCTACACACAAAACCTGACCCCCTGCTGCATCAGCCACCACCAGTGTTGGCACCGACCCGTGGCTGTTTAACCCCTTAGATGCTGTAGTTAATAGTGACTACGGCATTTAGATGGTTAACAGAGTGTAGGGGCTCCCTCTTTAACCCCGTCGGCACCCTAAGATCATGACTTTGTTGTCTTAATGGTTACCATAACAATTTACTGCCAAATTATAGCTTTAGAGTCTGCCAACTGTAGTGACCTATTCAGAAGTTAGCAAAATTTAGGTAGTAAAAATAAATATATTCATTCTTGTAATTCCACTTTTCATTAATTCCTGAAAAGCACCTGAAGGGTAAATAAACTATCTGGCAGCAGGTTTGAAAATATCCTTGAAAAAAAATTAAAAATTGCTGCTAAAGTTTTAAACTTTCTAACATCCTAACAAAATAAAAGAACATTTTACAGATGGTGCTAATATGAAAAAGACACAAGGTAAATGTTATTTATTGGCTTTTTCAAAGTTTGAAAATTGCTAATTTTTGGACATTTTTGTCAAATTGTAACTACAAACTTCTTAGTAGGCCACTCCTCTATTGTTTAGCATTGCTACAGAGGATTGGCTCCTTCTTAAGAAAAGCAAGATTTACACATGACCTAACGTAAGTGTTCATGGAGACTAACACCACTAAATGTGGGAGAAAGCATTTTCAAGACTAGCAGTTACACAACACACTACTTCAAAGGAACCTACCTCTAGATTACTTCTGCCTGAACCACAGGCTTCACAAATCAGAGCATGGTTCCATAGTTAGAAAAGCCAGCCATGGACTATAGGGAGAGGCCTGACTAGTCCAGCACAGCCTCTAACCGGCTTCCCTCTCCCTCTCCAGTTGATTGACAGGTCTCTCCCATGTGTGTACAGCAGAGTTCAGGCAGCATGAATCAAGTAATATGTTCCCTTTAACCTGCTACTCCTTAAAGTAATACACATATACATAGAAAAGAATAACCTCAAATATAAAATAAATGACTGTGGCAGAGATACTTATATTTCAAACATTGTTTGTATGCCTATAGTGTTGGTTAGGGAAGTAGCTCTAAGAGTTGTAAAGGTAGCAGTCACAGGTAAATGGAGGGGATTGTTGCAGCTCTTGAATTAGGGCCCCAGAGCAATGTTGCTAGCCTGTATTGTCATTGGTTCATCATGAGTTGATATCTTACAAGCTACCAAACCTTAGTCGTCTCAATGATAGCCTGCATTGTGTATGGGAGAACAGAGCAATGTAATTTCTAAAAGCTGCAAATATTGGCCACTGTAGCAGCTGTAGGATCTCAGAGCGTAAGGTAATCCATTAATGCCTTTTAGGAGCACATAACAGATGGCACAAAGAAATAATATGTTCTTAATCCCTTTGTTTCTTAGAGGGTCCACTGCTTGGCTACTTTTATTTGCTCTGCCATTTTCTCCATCTGCTTCATCGTATGGTAGAAGAAAATGATCTTGTTGGTCAGCAGCTGTTTTCCCTCAATGTGCCAAGCTTCTGCAAGAGTCACAGCAAAGCAAAAAACAGAAGTGTCTGTTGCTTGACATGATGCAAATATATCATAGACAAACATTATAGCCTAGCATCAAAGTGAAGACAGTTTGTTAAGAGGTGTCAAAAAGTATTTTAGTGGTCTGACACCTTAATGACACTACTATTATCGAATCCTAAGTAAAGGCAATATCAATTTGTCACATTTTGAGTTTGGAATTAATTAACTGCTATCAGCCTTAAGAAATGATGAGAGCAGGCCCTCACAGAAACAGAGACAGTAAAAGTAAAGGAAGAAGATTTAAAAGGAAAATGCTAATGAGCTTTGTGATTTTAGTTTATTTATTTTTTTAATTCTGAAGCAAGATGGAATTCCAAACTTTGCCCTGCTGATCAGCATAGGATAGTTTAGCCAATATATGTTTGTACAATACAGCAAAAAATATACTGTATATAAAACCAACCCTTAATTTATTTTTTTTAATTATGTCATTATGTTCCACTGACATGTTCAAGCTATACTAAAAGCTAGTATAGTACAAAACATGACACTGGTTTTGTCGATGATCTGTTTAACCAAACCATCTAATATTAATACCCATCTTCCCATGAAATTCCTTTACTTAACTAAAATAAGACCAAAACACCATATACTTTGGGAAAAACTGGCCACAGCAGCCTTTATTTAAACAAAATTACATAGATAAGTAATTAAATTAACACACAATGGTAGGAGGGTCCTTGAAGCTCCAAACATCTGGTGATTAACATAAACCAATAATTAACACCAACTTGCCCCCAGCCGATACCCACTGGCTCAAGAGCACCACAACCCAACATGGGTTCCAAAAATTGCTTCCACTTCCCGGGCTCCGACATTCCCTGCCGTGAGACCCCCAAAACCAGATCAGCAATCAACGCTTTACAATTAAGGAATCCATACCCAAATGGACCCCTTATACCAATTTAAAACCAACTTCAAGGACCCCCAACCGCCAAGAGCCACAGTGACCCAAAACCAAACTAAAACCCCTTAACCAAATGCGAACCTTAGGGTGGGCGGGCGGGACAACTCACCACCCTTGTGAGCGGGAACATGTGACGCCCCTCCCCTCCCTGGCACTTAAACCTTCCGTTAAACCCCTCCCAATGCTAATAGCCTTAGCCACTCCCTCCAACCCATTGACATGCAGGCCTGCGTCCAAGCCTGCGGGGGAGGGGGGGGCTGTACTCCGGCCTGTCCTTGACACTGGTATTGTCGATGATCCGTTTAACCAAACCATCTAATATTAATACCCATCTTCCCATGAAACTCCTTTACTTAACTAAAATAAGACCAAAACACCATATACTTTGGGAAAAACTGGCCACAGCAGCCTTTATTTAAACAAAATTACATAGATAAGTAATTAAATTAACACACAATGGTAGGAGGGTCCTTGAAGCTCCAAAGATCTGGTGATTAACATAAACCAACAATTAACACCAACTTGCCCCCAGCCGATACCCACTGGCTCGAGAACACCACAACCCAACATGGGTTCCAAAAATTACTTCCACTTCCCGGGCTCCGACATTCCCTGCCGTGAAACCCCCAAAACCAGATCAGCAATCAACGCTTTCCAATTAAGGAATCCATACACAAATGGACCCCTTATACCAATTTAAAACCAACTTCAAGGACCCCCAACCAACACAACAAGGGCGCTTTGAATATCTCAAATGCCCGAGACCCCCCGAACGAAAAGCTATGGCCCTCTCAATGCCCTCTTGTAACCCCAAAGCCCACATGTCAATACCTACTGCGTTCAAATGCACCCCATCTGCCAACCAAAATTCACCCTCTCCTTTCTCTAACTCAAAGTGCCGCACCGCAATCCCCCCATTCCTAGTAACAACACTAGAGACTGCCCTATTAACTTTAATCCTGGCTTTATTGATTTTCTCCACTGACCTAGCCCTACGCCAACATCTTCGAGGAACAATCTCCGACCAAACAATAAACAAGCCTGGAAATGCCACCCACAAACGCAACAAATCATGTTTAACATCCCTTATCAACTCTCTAAAAGGGCGTGAACCTAGGTCGTTCCCCCCCACGTGCAACACCAAAATGTCAGGTGACCTATCTAAACGCGCACTGTGATGTACCTCCTGCAGCACTCTGCACCAACTCATGCCTCTAAAGCCCAACCACCTAATCACAGCTGTTTCTCTGTCAAAACCGAGCTGCCTTCCTGCAGGCCTTATATCCGCCCTCAGTGCTCCCCAATGAATGTAGGAGTGTCCCAGAATTCATACCAACGCGGAATTGGAACCTGCAGAAAATACAAACAAACTTGAACAACTCTCGCAATAACAACACCTGCCGTAAATTAAACATTAAAGTTGTATTTTACCCTGAGCCTGAGGCCTGATATAACTCTGATAACGCCTCGATTCCCAACGCCCAATGCTCTGTATAGTCTCCCCACTAAGACCACCCGCAGCCGCTTCCGTTGCTGCTCCAATCCGAAACAAGTGGGACCCAAAACGGGATGCATCTAACCCTAATGAATTTAAACACTTCCTAAATACCGCTATGAACTGATATCTGGACAAGAAGGAACCGTCCTCATGACACAATAACGGACCACCCTGCTTTGGTTCGGACTCCCTAAACAGTTGCAAGCATCTTAGCGGACACATAATGGAATTCCCAATTGCTCTCAAAACTACACACCTCCCTTTTCCCACCGGGTCCGTTTTAGATTTCCTGATCCAAAATTCCACACCTCCTGAGGTACCAATCACATCTGCTGACAAAAGCCCCCCGCCCACTGACTTGCTGGGTGACACAATCTCACCCAACCTCAATGCTCCAAAGAAGGCCAGGGAGAAGGCCAATCTAAAAAGACAGATTTCAAACCCGGAGCAACACACAGAAGGTAACACCCCCCCAATCTTTTCCAAAATGCCAAATGAAACCGGTCTCCTGGAGTCCACTTGCCCTTTCCCTTTCCGAAACCCCTTCAAAGCCTGTTTGATCAAAAAACTTTTTGTCAAATCTCTCTGACCATGAAACTTGAAACCAAAAGCCAAAGCCGCCATAGTCTGAGAGATTTTTGCTACCGACCAACTCTCCCCAGCCCCTTGACTAATCCATGACAATAGTGCGCCTAACTGATCGTCATCCTGAGCCATAAGCCCGACTGTATTAAGCAACCGATCTTCCCATAAATGCCAAATAGACTGATACGCTTCCCAAGTTCCCCCCGCCAACGATGACCTAATCAGCGACTCAGCGGCCCGCATACCACCTTCCAAAGCTCTGGAGGGCACTCCAGCCCCTTGTCTGCCGCCTCTGGTGCCAACTGCCGGAAGCCCTCCCACTGAAAACGAGAAAGTGAGTCAGCAATTGCATTCTGGACTCCCGGTACGTGAGAAGCTGTCACATAAGCATTCATGGAAAGGCAAGTCAGCACTAACTGTCGTAGAACCCTAATCACTGGAGGTGAAGATGCTGTAATGTTATTAATTGCAAACACAACCCCCATGTTGTCGCAATTAAACCTCACCCTCTTATTTTGCAGTTCCCCCTTCCACAAATATATTGCCACCAAAATGGGAAAAATCTCTAATAGGGCTATGTTCTTTACCAATCCTGATGTTACCCACTCCTTAGGCCAACTGGATGCGCACCATCGACTTCTAAAGTGCGCCCCAAAACCTGAACTTCCCGCCTCATCCGTGTACAACTCCAAAGCACAGTTGTCCTGTACTTCCTCCATGAGCCATGATCGTCCATTATATTGCTCCAAAAATTTCTCCCACACTACCAAATCGTCTCTGTGTTCAGATGACAAACGCATGTAATGATGCGGCAATTTTAGACCCGCTGTAGCGCTGGCTAACCGGCGAGAAAAAATTCTCCCCATAGGAATAATGCGACATGCAAAATTAAGTTTCCCAAGAAGAGACTGCATTTCTCTCAAAGTCATCTTCTTTAACTTCCTAGCCCGTGCGACCTCTTCCTTCAAAGCCTTCACTTTCTCCTCAGGCAACCTAAATTCCCAATTCACTGAATCAATTACAATTCCTAAAAAACAAATGGTGGTAGTTGGACCTTCGGTCTTTTCTGGAGCCAAAGGCACTCCGAAATGCTCTGCTACCCACTGAGTCGTTCTCAGCAAAATTTCACAACATGAAGAATCGCCCGAACCGATGCACAGAAAATCATCCAGGTAATGTATAATGGATTCAAGCCCTGTCACATCCTGTACGACCCCTTCAAAAATTTGCTGAAAGCCTCAAACAAGGAGCAGGATAAAGAACATCCCATGGGCAAACATCTATCTACGAAAAACTCGCCCTCCCAGTAACAACCCAACAACCTAACACTTTCAGGATGAACGGGCAACAACCGAAACGCTGATTCCACATCCGTCTTAGCCAGCAATGCCCCTTTACCACACTGTCTGACCCACCGAGCCGCCTCATCAAATGATGTATAAACCACGGAACATAGTTCCGGATCAATCCCATCATTCACTGACCTTCCCCGCGGATAGGAAAGATGGTGAATGAGCCTAAACTTATTAGGCTCCTTTTTGGGCACCACCCCCAATAGCGATACTACTAAATTCGAAAAAGGAGGATCGGAAAACGGACCCGCCATGCGCCCCAAAGCTACCTCCTTTTGTAACTTAGCAGAAACCACCTCCGCATATTGAACTGCTGATCTAAGATTTTTCAACACCCGGGGAATCTCGAATGGAGGTGGAGGAATTTTAAAACCGTCAGCAAAACCTGATACTAACACTGCAGCTTTTTCCCTATCGGGAAACCTACTTAGATAAGGGAGCATCGCGGTTAGTTTCACCGGCGTCTCCCCCTTGGGAATTGTTGGCCCCTGGCTTAGCCTTCTTTTGAAACATCTGGCAGCACCGTGTGATGATCCACTGCAGTGCGAGCAAAGATGCTTGAACCTGCAGTTAGCCCCAAATTTGCACTGGCCGACGTTGAACTGCCAGCATAAACCCGGTTTCTGCGTTCCCGCTTGCCCTGACGTGCCTCCGTTCCCCTGCGTACTTGATTGACCCCCGGAATGGCTGGCAAAACCGGCCCCTCCATGAAAGGAATGCCCTAATCTAGAAGGAGCCATCACCAGTAACCAAAGGCCAATGTCCTTCTGATCCCGTCTTATGGCAGGACGAATAGCTTTCCTCTGACGAAACTGCTCGTCATAACGAAGCCATGCTTGTCCCCCATAAGTTCTGTGAGCCTCCCCAATAGCATCCATATAGCAAAACAAGGGAGAGCAATTCTCCGGTGCTTTTTCACCTATTACGCTCGCCAAAATGGCGAATGCCTGCAGCCAATTAGTAAGTCTGCGGGATTAAGCGCCACCTTTTCTTTTCCTCCTCCTCCTTCTTACTATCATCCTTCTTACTTTTTTCCAGGTTAAATTTCACCAGAGGCAAAAGAGAAAAAATTTCGACGTACTCATCTTTCCAAATTTTTTCCCTCACCTCCTTCTTGAGGTGTGCACCCAACGGACCCTCAAAACACACGTAAACCTCGCCATGAGACCTATCATCCAAATGAATTCTACACTCTTATTCTTTCTCTGTCTGGACTGACACCAAAACGGGCTCAGGCAATTGGCTCGCGCCCCCAAATCTATTACTTAAGCTGTTCAGCCCGCCCCATTGCGGGCTCACCCATGCGGCTAAATAGCCCGAAACAGCACTACTACCCCTTTCCAAACGCAACAATAACTCCCTCACATTTGCTAAAACCTCACTCACACTCTCCCCAACCTGTTCCTGACTTGTACCCCCAGCCACTGACCCCCGATTAGCACTTAAACCTGGGGATAAAAAATTGTGGGATAACGATCAAGACATAGAACCCAACTCACCGGGCTGCAGAGGAGCTGTGGTCCCCCCAGCCGATAATCCCGACTCCAGCCGTACATCCCGACTTCCGATTCTTCCCGTTGGACCCTCTATCTCTTGAGGCCCGAGCACCACCGATGCACTGGATCCCGCCGACGCAGCCCTGTAAGGCCGAAAGTTACTGACATGCACTGGAGTTGAAGAAGGACCAAAGGGTTGTGTATGTGGGGACATATTAATATCACCCGACCCCCTGTCCGCTCTGCCAACTGCCCGCAAGGTCTGTGTATTGGCATCCGGTCCCGAATTTGACGCTGCCCAAGGACCATCTGTAAGGGCCGGTAACAACACTTGCCTGTTATCACCGCCCGATTGCTGCCCATCGTGGATAATCCTGCCGTCTACTGTGTCTGAGGAGGCAGGCCGTCCGACCGGAGAATCGGCGATGCGACCCCCCGTGACGTCACTGGAGTTGCGAGGACTGGCGCGTGTAGGCCCCTGCCCGAGCGCAGGCTGCGGCCTACTAACCGCTGCGTGACACGCGCTGGCAAGTGGATTCCACCCAGACCGGTGCCTGCTGCTGCGCTTCCTAACCGGCACCCGGCCTGGAGGGTCCCCGGAGGGGTTCCTGCGCCTGCGCTGTGTCTGGGGAGCTAAATCAGGCGACAGCCTGGCAGGAGGCCTCGCCCGACGGGAACGCCGCTCAGGCTGCGCTGACACAGCCACCGTCCCCGCTCCCCTTCCAATGATCGCCGCTATCTGCTCTTCCAGCCAGCCCACAGGGTGCGACTCTGCAGCCGCCCTCAGGGACTCAAACAGCTGCGCCGTGGACACCATGAGGTACGCAGCACGATGTGGGGGAGACAACTCACCACCCTTGTGAGCGGGAAAATGTGACGCCCCTCACCTCCCTGGCACTTAAACCCCCCGTTAAACCCCTCCCAATGCTAATAGCCTTAGCCACTCCCTCCAACCCATTGTCATGCAGGCCTGCGTCCAAGCCTGCGGGGGAGGGGTCGGCTGTACTCCGGCCTGTCCTTTTCCTTAGCAATTCCCACAACTACTCTATCAATGCTTGTGTAGCACCCTGAGGATTCGGCTGCTACAGGGGTATTGCACCTCAACCCAGAGGTGTGATATTCCACTCCCGGGTAAGGATGGAGTGTGGAACTGAGCTCAGTAGGCTGCATGCACTACACACATCCCATTTCCGGGGGACAGACCAATGGTACTCCCACTAGAGAAATGTGCAGGTACGACAGTGTCTGTCCCTGGCTGGAGTGGGAGGGGGTTGGAACATCCCAGTAGTGTAGGGGCAGATAGGGGGAGCAGTCTGGGTAAAGCTAGGAGCTCATTGGGTGCTGGTCACCTGAGCTCACACATAGAGGGAGTATATAAGGTGGGAACCATCTTAGAACAGGGTCTTTGTAGAGGTTTGGTCAGTCAGTCAGTCAGAGGAAGAGAGCAGAGGAGAAGAGCAGCTCCAAGGCCCAGAGAGAGAGAGGAGAAAGAAGGACCCAGAGGGGGAGAAGAGAGAACTCCAAGAACCCAAGATTAGATCAGAGGGTGAAGAGTTGGCACAAGGGTACCGGATCCCAAGCTGGTGGAGGGCACTAATCCTCAGCCAGAGACCGGAGGTCGTGGGCAGGATCTGCCACGACCACCCACTAAATCCACCCGGAAGGCAAACCAAGAATAGGGTCAGGGAACCCAGAGACAAGGGTTTACCAACAAGAGGCCCGAGGGAGCCGGACTTAGGTGGATCCCTGGTGGGGAAGGCCAGAGAGAAGGACAAGTCAGAAAGGGAGCTCAGGACCACGCTCCAGAATCACCTGGGGGTTGGCCGAGTCCAAGACCTGGTGGACGCAGCACGGCTCGGGCGGTCACTTAAGGCCAGAGTGACCACAAGAACAGCAGTAAGTAAAAACCCTGAACTGCACAGCCCGGCTCGGAGTCTTCTTAACATCCACACTGCACCACCACTACCACCATCCTCTACACCTGACCCCCTGAGGCTATACCCCTCCCGTTGGGGGTTATACTACCAAAGCTGCACACATACCAACAGCCTCAGCGGACGCTGCTGCAGCGGCGGCCTTTTGACCGCAAATCAACGGGTGGCGTAGTCGACACAACGAACACTAATAACATCTGTAAGGACTGCCACACACTGAGCTTGACACCCTGGGCACGGACCGGGTCACCGCCACTCGGAGACTACAACCCCCATCTGATCCGGCTCCGGGTATCCCCCAAACAACACTGGCCCAGGGGGCGCGTCAACTTTGGCGTAGTCGGCAGGATAACGTGCCCGCAACAACCGGGTACTGCGTGCCTGAAGAAAAGTTCACCGTTACCTTAAAAAGAAGTCTCCCGCCGGTTCCGGAGGGTCCCCGCCAACGGACCCCATCACAGGTCGTTTCCCGCCGGTTGTCCGCCATTTGCAGCTTTTTCCCGCCATTTCCAAAGATTTCCCGCCTTGGAAGAGCGGACGCCATTATGGGCGTGCCAGAGGGTGGCAAGAGGCCACCTCCCATTGTGGGCCAGGTCGAAGAATGGCGCCAAAAGCGGAAACCGCGCCCACCGACAGAGACTGTGATGCTGGAAGTGTCCATCAGCGTGAGAGAACTGCCCCTGGAACTGAAGTTGCCCCGGGACGACCCTCAATGTGGGCGGAGACAGAACAAGAGAGCAAAGATGGGTGTCGCCTGGAGCAGTCTGGAGAGAGCGCACCCGGAGACAAGAAGTCTGGAGAGGAGTCCAGAGAAAGCGTACCCGGAGATGGAGGGAGAGACAGGCAGCACCGACCCAGTGGTCAGGAGCCTGCTGCAAGCAACAACCCCACTAGGCTTAGTGGAGATCCTGGCACAGCTCCCCCGAGACCGGGAGTGTGCACAGACTGCGCTGGAGGGCCTCGCACGGAGGATGGCCCGGGTGCAGCGAGAGACGTTGGCGGAGTGGAGCCGAGAGATTGCCCAGCAGACCGGCACCCGTCAGCGGAGCACGCCGCCCGAGACGAGGAGACAGAACGCCTCTGAGGATGGTGCAGGAGGACTGAAGGCCGGAGACGGCGCCGAGAAGGGAGCTGAACGGATGGAGGCAGGTAAAGGGGACGTCTCTACCCCGAGCCGGGAAACCGTGTACCTGCCCCAGCTCCCCGTCGCAGAGCCCGAAGTTCCCCCTGCCGTGCCCGTCGCTGCATCGTCACCGCCGCCGACTAGGCCTCAACCGGAAACCGCGGCCGCGACCCCTGTGACGTCACGCGCTTCGACCCTGAGCGCGGCAAAGCAGGAAATACCATCGGCCTGGTCGCAAGGCCTAGTACACCTGGGCGCCGCCATTCCAACAGCGCCCCCTACCTCCGCGGAGCCACCAGCCTGGTCGCAGGGCCGAGTAACCACGGGCGCCGCCGTTCTTACGGTGCCCTTTTCCTTTAGCGTGCCCCAAGCCTGGTCGCAAGGCCTGGTCAACCCGGGCGCCGCTACCACCACAGCGCCCATAACACCTAAAGTACCGCACCTGGGTGAGGACCTGTTCGCTCAGCATACATGCCCGGATGGGCAGCCCTTCATATGGCCCCAGGAGTACTACCAACTGGAACTCCAAAGGGCGAGGCCCCTGTGTGAGCCCCTGATTCCGGCTCCGAAGCCCGTCAGGAGGACCCAGCCCCCGCTAGAGGAGGCACAGTTTGAGTGGGACCCCACCGGAGGAGACCTCATGGGGTTCACTCAGGAGACTCGGGCGGCCGCAGCGGAGCGTGCAGAGTGCTGCTGCCAGCAGCTCGAGGTCTTCGAGAGGGAGCGGAGAGAGAGGTGGGTCCGGGAACAGCAAATGCAGATAAGGAGCGCGGAGCAGAAGAGCCGGACCAGGAGGAATCCCCGTGCAGCTCATGGTCCCCCTTCCACCGGGACTGTGATAAAATTCAACATGCAGCATGGGTGGGGCTTCATTAGAGACCATCAGACCCCCGGCGACGTCTTTGTAACCCGCAGAGACGTAGAAAGCCATCTGCCGGAGGGACACAGAGGTCGTGACCTGTATGTAGGGGACGAGGTCACCTTCACCCGGCACAAGTGTGCCAAAGGACCCTACGCCCTCCATGTGCATCGCCTGACGGAGGAGGAGCTGCGGTGTGAGGAGGAGCAAGAGGACCCGGACGGGTCTGAAGATAAAGAAGGAGCAGGAGGACGCCGTCGTTAAAGTACGGTAAAGAGACTGTAAATAGTTACCTGTCGGGGTACAGTGAACTGTTGCTGCTTTAAATATGTCCCCGTTGGGACAAGTGTAAACTGTTAACCTGTGTGTCCCTTAATCCAACTGACCGAGGACTGAGAGCGGTCATTCCTTCCTTATACCTGGCCGAGGACTGAGAGCGGCCATACTTTCCCCTTGTAAATAGTTGCGCTTCCTAAGGCGCCCCCTACCGGTTTTATAGGAAACTGTTGTTTTGCTTAAAGAGACTGTCGCACTTTACCCGGTCACAAGTTGCACCGTGGCCGGAGGAACAAGAATGTTATTTATATGAAAAGTTTTATGCTGATGATATATATATGATGTTTTCTATGTTTATGTTTATGAAAAAAAAAAAAAATTGTATGTTTTGGATGTTTTTTATATCTTACAGCCCGAGGACGTGCTGTGATTTACCAGGGGGGAATGTAGCACCCTGAGGATTCGGCTGCTACAGGGGTATTGCACCTCAACCCAGAGGTGTGATATTCCACTCCCGGGTAAGGATGGAGTGTGGAACTGAGCTCAGTAGGCTGCATGCACTACACACATCCCATTTCCGGGGGACAGACCAATGGTACTCCCACTAGAGAAATGTGCAGGTACGACAGTGTCTGTCCCTGGCTGGAGTGGGAGGGGGTTGGAACATCCCAGTAGTGTAGGGGCAGATAGGGGGAGCAGTCTGGGTAAAGCTAGGAGCTCATTGGGTGCTGGTCACCTGAGCTCACACATAGAGGGAGTATATAAGGTGGGAACCATCTTAGAACAGGGTCTTTGTAGAGGTTTGGTCAGTCAGTCAGTCAGAGGAGGAGAGCAGAGGAGAAGAGCAGCTCCAAGGCCCAGAGAGAGAGAGAGGAGAAAGAAGGACCCAGAGGGGGAGAAGAGAGAACTCCAAGAACCCAAGATTAGATCAGAGGGTGAAGAGTTGGCACAAGGGTACCGGATCCCAAGCTGGTGGAGGGCACTAATCCTCAGCCAGAGACTGGAGGTCGTGGGCAGGATCTGCCACGACCACCCACTAAATCCACCCGGAAGGCAAACCAAGAATAGGGTCAGGGAACCCAGAGACAAGGGTTTACCAACAAGAGGCCCGAGGGAGCCGGACTTAGGTGGATCCCTGGTGGGGAAGGCCAGAGAGAAGGACAAGTCAGAAAGGGAGCTCAGGACCATGCTCCAGAATCACCTGGGGGTTGGCCGAGTCCAAGACCTGGTGGACGCAGCACGGCTCGGGCGGTCACTTAAGGCCAGAGTGACCACAAGAACAGCAGTAAGTAAAAACCCTGAACTGCACAGCCCGGCTCGGAGTCTTCTTAACATCCACACTGCACCACCACTACCACCATCCTCTACACCTGACCCCCTGAGGCTATACCCCTCCCGTTGGGGGTTATACTACCAAAGCTGCACACATACCAACAGCCTCAGCGGACCCTGCTGCAGCGGCGGCCTTTTGACCGCAAATCAACGGGTGGCGTAGTCGACACAACGAACACTAATAACATCTGTAAGGACTGCCACACACTGAGCTTGACACCCTGGGCACGGACCGGGTCACCGCCACTCGGAGACTACAACCCCCATCTGATCCGGCTCCGGGTATCCCCCAAACAACACTGGCCCAGGGGGCGCGTCACTTGCCCTTGCTTTTTTTAGGACAACTGTAAACAATCGGAACCCTAGTTGGAAACACATTGGAGCTGATTCATATAATTCTTATAATTACACGATTCAACTTTTTGAAATTTGAATTTGCCGGGTCAAGTGAACTTTTCCCAAAAGTTGGATTTGCGATGAATAAATTTGCCACAAAACACTGGTACTCCAATTGCATCGAAAAGATGTGTATGACATCCTGAAGTCTCCAAGGATTTATCAATCTTTTATACACAAACACAGCCTTCGTAATGTTAAAGTAACCTCACCATAGAAGCAGATGTGACTCTGATAGTAATCAACAGCCCATTTAATAACTCAGTGAGAGTGAGAAGATGAGTGATGTGCGATATTTTCCATAGTGACCTCCAATCCTCAGTTCCTTGACAGGGGAGGACAATTGTCACTTGCGTTTGGTACTACTACGATTGCCTGGACAGCTGGTGTCAGTGGTGGTGGTGCTTCTGATGCTAGTGGCTCCCACATTGCTAGCCATGGTATTGTTTTCTTACTCTTTTACACTAGCCCGTCCCCTGTCATTGACACTTTTACAATATATTTTAGACAATTAAATCTTGACAATTTTTTCCATCCCAATTATTAAAACCTTGACAAAAAGGATGTTTTACGAAATGCTAGATAGCTAGGTACATGTACAGAAAGCAAAATGTGGTAGCAGCAGAAGCACCATCACTATTGGCATCAGATGTCCAGGCAGTACTATTAAATGCATGCCACTATTGGCCTCTTTTGCCTCCAGCAAGCATATTAGTGGTTAAGAAGCAAAGGGCATTATGGAATATATGGTGCATCATGCATCTCAGTCACAGCAGGAATATGTTACCTCTATCAACAACACCATCAGTTTAAGTCAATGTTCTTTACATAACGATCTGCCTGACCACAAATGTCTAAGAGTGCTAATTTTTTATCTGTTTTGTTGTCTATAATTCTGAAGTCACTATGACAATTCAAAGGCTGTGTTTGCATTAAAGGGAACCTGTCAGGTCCCCTGTGCCCCCAGAACCTCTAGCAGTTGTGTCTACCTATCTAAATTCCCTACCTAACAGTCCCTTTATTACATTAGACACTTAAACAGATCTGTTGAAAAGCTATGTGGGCGTAATAAAATGGCTTACAAGAGCTGGCGTCATCGCCAGCACTGTACAAATCTCACGCATGCGCACATCTTTGTGCACTTACATCATTGAGCCTCTGAAGCCAGGTGTACGTGACGCGCCCCCTGGGCCGTGGGGTACTCGGTAGAAGGGCCGGTCGAGGCTGGGGGATGGCACAGTGGCAGTGACCCGGTCCGTGACTCAGGGCGGTCAATAAAAGGGGATTATAGTTTTTATAGTTTAATGCTCGTGACGCCACCTGTGGTATGCAGCTATATGGAGCCGCTGCTGCAGTGTAGATTCTCAGGAGTAGAGATGAGCGTTGTTCTACTCGAACTGTTCGCCAATCTCAAATTCGAGCTGTTTTGGGCGGTGTTCGAGCAGTTCGGCGAACACGAACAATTTGAGAAAAATTCGGCTGTTCGAGGTTATGTTCGATAACTGTTCGTGCACCAAAATCATAACTGGATTTTTTCTCAGTAATGATGAAAATTAATGTTAATACGCAGTTTGAGTGTACAGCGGGGTGGGGGGAGGGGCAGGGGATGGATCTCTGCAGGAACAATGAAGATCTCCATTTTTTTTCCTCTTTCCCGCATTTACAGTAGGGAGGTGCAATCTGTCAGCCTATCAGCAGCGCACACACGGAGCGAAGTGCTTTTTTTCACACAAGCAAGGGCATGTGTCATTGGCAGTGTATGTCACATGTCCTTACTCTATAAGACCAAGCCATTTTCCCCGTCGCCACCATTTTCTCACTGCTGCAGCTGCGTGTTAGACGGCACCGCTGTTGCTGTGTGCGCTATACCTTGTTAATTTCAAGCCAATTTTCGCACAAATCTACATATAGCTTGGGAGTAGGGAATAGTTGTGATTGCAGTCCTTTTAAGGACTAGGTTACAGCATTTCCTACGACTTTTATCAGGCAGGTCTGTGCTCTTAAATAGATAGATTGTGGGAGTAAAGACTAATTGTAATTGGAGTCCTTTTCAGGACTAGGTTACATCAGTTCCTATCAGTTTTTGCCAGGCAGATCTGTGCCAGTGCTGTGCAAGTTTTTTTCACAGCATTTGGCTGAATCTAGCAAATTGCAGTGTGTGTTAGTCAGTGGAGTAGCCTATCTGTGTTGCAAGATATACCACCTGTGTATAGAATACCAATTTTTTTACTGCACCTAGTGAAGTAAAATCTTTTGGGCATAGCATCATTCTATTAGTCCATCTATACTGACCTCCATCAGGTTGCAAATTGAATATAATTTTTTTCTGCATCTAGCTCTGAAAAAATATTGGGCTTCTAGCTGTGTGTGGGACTTGTTGTATTAGTCCATCTATACTGACCTCCATCAGGTTGCAAACTGCATATATTTTTTTCTTCATCTACCTCTGAAAAAATATTGGGCTTCTAGCTGTGTGTGGGACTTGTTCTATTAATCCATCTATACAGACCTCCATCAGGTTGCAAACTGAATATATTTTTTTCTGCATCTACCTCTGAAAAAATATTGGGCTTCTAGCTGTGTGTGGGACTTGTTCTATTAATCCATCTATACAGACCTCTGTAACGGGTCTGGGAGGCGGAACCTCTGGGCTACAATACAAGGGGGCGGTCCTTGTAAGGGAGCGGGTGGCGACCAGGCAGGCAGTCACAGGAGGTGACCTGGACAGTCTCTGAGTGAACGGGACAGTCTCTGAGTGAACGGGACAGTCTCTGAGTGAACGGGGCTGGAGGTCACGGCAAGTGACCGGGGCAGTCTCTAGGTATAGGGTTGGTACGACCTGTGGCGGCTGAAGATAGACGAGAGCTCCCAGGTGAGCAGGCGAGAGTCTCTGGATGAACGGGTGGTCACAGCATGTGACGGCGGAGCCTCCAGGAAGACCAGCGGACAGGCGACAGATGAGCGCTCCCAGGTGAGCGGGCAGAAGTCTCTGGACAGGCGGGTGGTCACAGCACGTGACGGCAGAGCCTCCGGGTAGGCAAACAGACAGGTAGCAGATGAGCGCTCCCAGGTGAGCGGGCAGGAGTCACTGGACAGGCAGGTGGTCACAGCACGTGACGGCGGAGCCTCCAGGTAGGCTAGCAGGCAGATAGCAGATGTGTGCTCCCAGGTGAGCGGGCAAGCTGGTCCATAGACAGACTGACAGGAGTTGGTAGGCAGACCGTCGGACCTCAGGCAGGCAGGCAGGTAGCTGATGTGCGCTCCCAGGTGAGCGGGCGAGAGTCTCTGGAATAGCTGGTGGTCACAGCACGTGACAGCGGAGCCTCCGGGCAGGCAAGCAGGCAGGTAGCGGAGAAGCGCTCCCAGGTGAGCGGGCAGGCTGGTCCTTAGACAGACTGACAGGAGTAGTAAGGCAGACCGTCGGACCTCAGACTAGCAGACAGGTAGCAAGTAATCAGGCAGGAATCTGACAGGTAACTGGCAGGTAACTGGCAACGGGACCTGAGGGCTGAAGCACAGGTGAGACACAGGTGCAAACAACATTGCTCGGGCACCTCCATTTTGGAGGAGGTGCCTTATATATGATGAAGTCATCCGGCCATTGGCCGGGGACTCCTTAGGACGACGCGCGCGGCCCCTTTAAGAGGAGGGGAGCGCGCTCGCGTGCGCCCTAAGCACAGGGGCCGGGAAGGAGCGCGCGCTGAGAGCAGAGCGGGAGGAGGACGCCGGGAAGGAGCGCGCGCTGACAGCAGAGCGGGAGAGGGACGCCGGGCACGGGGCAGAGCGGTGAGGGGAGCAGCGTCCCTGCCTAGCAGAGGGCAGGGACGCCGGCACTACAGTACCCCCCCCTTTAGGCCAGACAGAAATTTAGCTAGGATGAGAGGGGCATGGATGTTCTCCCGGGGCTCCCACGTTCTCTCCTCAGGACCAAACCCCTTCCAATCTACCAGAAAAAAGGTCTTTCCTCTTACCCTTTTGGTGGCAAGAATGTTCTCTACCTCAAACTCGTCCTCAGCGGAAACCGGAGCAGGAGGCGTACCTGTAGACTTGGAAAAAGAGTTAAGTACCACAGGTTTGAGGAGAGATACATGGAAGGAGTTAGGGATCCGTAAGTTGGCCGGGAGTTTCAATTTATAGGCCACCGGGTTGATCTGACTGGTGACCTCCAGAGGTCCGATGAACCGAGGCCCTAGCTTGTAAGAAGGTATCTTGAGTCGAACATATTTAGATGAGAGCCAGACCTTATCTCCTGGACGAAATTGAGGAGGATCCAGGCGTTTTTTGTCAGCGTGTCTTTTCATCCGTTCGGACGACTGAAGGAGTGCGGATCGGGTACTCTCCCAAATGGAGGAAAATTTGCTAACGAGAGATTCCGCAGCCGGGTTGTCCACCGAGGTGGAGACAGGAAAAGGAATCCGAGGATGCTGACCAAAGACTACAAAAAACGGGGATTTGGAGGAGGATTCGCTCTCGTGATTATTGTAAGAGAACTCGGCCCATGGTAGGAGATCCACCCAGTCAGAATGGTGGGCATTAACGAAGTGCCGGAGGTAACTGGTCAGGTTCTGATTGATCCGCTCCACTTGACCATTGGACTGTGGGTGGTAAGCGGAAGAGAAGTCCAGGGTGACGTCTAGTAGTTTATAAGTGGCTCTCCAGAAGCGTGAGGTGAACTGTACCCCACGATCCGACACGATGTGGAGGGGCAGGCCATGAAGACGGAAGATGTGACGAATAAAGTCTCTAGCTAGCTCGGGTGCAGACGGGAGGCCTGGTAGGGGAACGAAATGAGCCATCTTGGAGAAGCGGTCAACGACCACCCAAATGACCGTACAACCGGCAGAGAGTGGGAGGTCAGTTATGAAGTCCATTGCAATATGCTGCCAGGGGGCAGCAGGTACTGGGAGCGGAAGGAGGCGACCGGCTGGCAGATGTCTCGGAACCTTGTTGCGGGCGCAGGACACACAGGCAGAAACAAAGTCTATTACATCCTTGTGCAGGGTAGGCCACCAGTAGTGACGGGAAATAAGCTGGAGGGTCTTCTTCTGACCAGCGTGGCCAGCCAGTTTAGACGAGTGACCCCAGTGAAGGATCTTCTCCCGATCAGGTACTGATACGAACGTCTTTCCGGGAGGGAGACGATTTAGACTCACGGGAGCCACCTGCATTACTCTGGCGGGATCGATGATGTGTTTCGGATCTTCCTCGAGATCAGATACCAGAAAGGATCGAGACAAGGCATCCGCCTTGACGTTTTTGTCAGCCGGGCGAAAATGAAGGACAAAATCAAAACGAGCAAAAAACAAGGACCACCGGGCTTGGCGCGGGTTAAGTCTCTGGGCATGCTGGAGGTAAGCCAAGTTCTTGTGGTCAGTGTAAATTATTACCGGGTGAAGAGCCCCCTCAAGCAGGTAACGCCACTCCTCCAATGCCAGTTTGATGGCCAATAACTCTCGATCTCCTATGGAATAATTGCGCTCTGAGGAGGAGAAGAGTTTAGAGAAGAAGCCGCAAGTTACCATCCTTCCGGAAGAAGATTTTTGAGTAAGTACCGCTCCAGCTCCAGAGGAGGAGGCGTCCACTTCCAGGAAGAACTGCTTGTTGCCGTCCGGGCGATGCAGCACCGGGGCGGAAGAGAAGGCCTGTTTTAAGGAAAGAAAGGCTTCTTCTGCTTCGGGCGGCCACTGTTTGGGATTAGTACCCTTACGGGTGAGCGCGGAAATTGGGGCAGTCCGGGAAGAGAAGTGTGGTATGAAGAGGCGGTAGTAGTTGGCGAAGCCCAGGAACCGCTGAATGGCTTTCAACCCCTCCGGTCGGGGCCATTTCTCGATGGCAGACAGTTTCTCTGGATCCATTCGTAGGCCGGTCTGAGAAATAATGTAGCCCAAAAACGGAAGCGAGGTCTGCTCAAAGAGGCCCTTCTCGTATTTAGCGAAGAGGTGATTCTGCCTGAGCCTGAGCAGGACCTGACGAACGTCCCTCCGGTGAGTCTGGAGATCCGGAGAGAAGACCAAGATGTCGTCCAGGTACACCACTACGCAGGAGTAGAGAAGGTCCCGGAAGATGTCATTGACCAACTCTTGAAAGACGGCAGGAGCGTTACAGAGACCAAAGGGCATTACCAGGTATTCATAGTGGCCGTCCCGGGTGTTGAATGCCGTCTTCCATTCATCCCCCTGACGGATACGAACCAGGTTGTACGCCCCACGGAGGTCTAGTTTGGTGAAGATTCTAGCCCCCCTCAGACGATCAAATAATTCTGGAATGAGCGGAAGGGGGTACTTATTCTTCACCGTGATCTGGTTTAGGCCTCTATAGTCTATACAGGGACGGAGAGAGCCGTCCTTCTTTTTGACGAAAAAGAAGCCTGCTCCCGCCGGGGAGGTAGATTTCCGGATGAATCCCCTGGCCAGATTCTCCTCAATATATTCGGACATCGACCGGGTCTCAGCAGCGGATAAAGGATAAATACGCCCACGGGGAGGAGTAGTACCGGGTAACAGGTCGATGGGAAAGTCGTATGGTCTATGAGGGGGTAATGTCTCTGCCTCCTTTTTATTAAAGACATCAGCATAAGACCAATAAGGAATCGGAAGTCCAGGTAGATTAGCTGGGGTAGGAGAGGGACGGACGGGATGGACGGGAACCAGGCAGGTCTTATGACAGTCTTGTCCCCAGCGAAGGACTTCTCCGGTTTGCCAGTCAAGCACGGGTGCATGTTTCTGGAGCCAAGGCAGACCTAGCAAGAGGGCGTGAGAGAGTCCAGGCAGAACATGAAAGGAGATACTTTCAGAATGCAGCATTCCCACCTGCAGAGTAATGGATTCGGTGATGAGTTGGATGGGGCGTGGTAACAGCCCCCCATCCACGGCAGCCACAGACAAGGGTACAGCCAGAGGTTTGGTGGGGATGCGGTATTTCCCTACCAGGGACTGTGAAATAAGATTCCCGGCTGCTCCAGAGTCCAGTTGGGCTAGTTCGAAATAACGGTTCTCCCCGTAGACGATTGAAACTGACAACAGCAGGGATGGAGAGGATTTATTCTTGTCTAGGTGGACCTCTCTGAGCGAACCTAGACACAGGCGTTTCCCGACCTCTCCGGGCAGGCATGGATCCGGTGCTCCTTACTGCCACAGTAGAAGCAGGTCCCCTCGGCACGGCGTAAGTCCTGACGGGTCTTGACCATCTTGGTCTGGTCGACCTGCATAGGCTCAGGAGGGTGTACCTGGTTAGAGACAGAAGGAGTGACGGGTTTCTGAAAAGTAGGAGCTAGACGTAGTAACCTCCTCTCACGGGTGACCTCTCTGGCACGCTCCTGGAACCGTAGGTCAATCCGGGTGGCAAGAGTTATTAAGTCATCGAGAGTGGTAGGAATGTCCCGACCGGCAAGTTCATCTTTAATACGGCCGGACAGACCCTCCCAGAAGACGGAAACCAGAGCGTCGTTATCCCAGGCCAGCTCCGAGGCAAGGGTACGGAACCGTATGGCATATTGGCCCACGGTGAGGCTTTCCTGACAGAGGCGTAGCAATGATGATGCGGATGAGGTCTTCCGTCCGGGTTCGTCGAAGACTTTCCGGAAAGCCGTGAGAAAAGCAGGCAAGTTGGACACCAGGGGGTCTCCTCTCTCCCATAGAGGATTTAGCCAGGCCAGAGCCTCCCCGGTGAGATGGGACATGATGAATGCAATTTTGGCTCGGTCGGAGTTAAACTGGTGGGACAATAGTTCAAAGTGCAGGGTGCACTGATTTATGAAGCCCCGAGCCTGGACGGAGTCGCCTCCGAAGCGAGGAGGTGCAGAAAGCCGGGGTCCCGGGTAGGATACCATGGTATTAGTGGGCAGCGGAGCTGCCGGATTGCGAGACATGGCACTGGCGGAGGTTGTCGGTGGAGCAGTCAGAGTATCCAGGCGAGTATTGACATTCCGCAGGTGACCCAAGATGGACTCCTGTTGGGACCTTTGACGGGACAGTTCATGACACAGGTCCGAGAGCGAGGGAGCTTGGGTGCCACCGGGTTCCATGGCCCGAGCAAACTGTAACGGGTCTGGGAGGCGGAACCTCTGGGCTACAATACAAGGGGGCGGTCCTTGTAAGGGAGCGGGTGGCGACCAGGCAGGCAGTCACAGGAGGTGACCTGGACAGTCTCTGAGTGAACGGGACAGTCTCTGAGTGAACGGGACAGTCTCTGAGTGAACGGGGCTGGAGGTCACGGCAAGTGACCGGGGCAGTCTCTAGGTATAGGGTTGGTACGACCTGTGGCGGCTGAAGATAGACGAGAGCTCCCAGGTGAGCAGGCGAGAGTCTCTGGATGAACGGGTGGTCACAGCATGTGACGGCGGAGCCTCCAGGAAGACCAGCGGACAGGCGACAGATGAGCGCTCCCAGGTGAGCGGGCAGAAGTCTCTGGACAGGCGGGTGGTCACAGCACGTGACGGCAGAGCCTCCGGGTAGGCAAACAGACAGGTAGCAGATGAGCGCTCCCAGGTGAGCGGGCAGGAGTCACTGGACAGGCAGGTGGTCACAGCACGTGACGGCGGAGCCTCCAGGTAGGCTAGCAGGCATATAGCAGATGTGCGCTCCCAGGTGAGCGGGCAAGCTGGTCCATAGACAGACTGACAGGAGTTGGTAGGCAGACCGTCGGACCTCAGGCAGGCAGGCAGGTAGCTCATGTGCGCTCCCAGGTGAGCGGGCGAGAGTCTCTGGAATAGCTGGTGGTCACAGCACGTGACAGCGGAGCCTCCGGGCAGGCAAGCAGGCAGGTAGCGGAGAAGCGCTCCCAGGTGAGCGGGCAGGCTGGTCCTTAGACAGACTGACAGGAGTAGTAAGGCAGACCGTCGGACCTCAGACTAGCAGACAGGTAGCAAGCAATCAGGCAGGAATCTGACAGGTAACTGGCAGGTAACTGGCAACGGGACCTGAGGGCTGAAGCACAGGTGAGACACAGGTGCAAACAACATTGCTCGGGCACCTCCATTTTGGAGGAGGTGCCTTATATATGATGAAGTCCTCCGGCCATTGGCCGGGGACTCCTTAGGACGACGCGCGCGGCCCCTTTAGGAGGAGGGGAGCGCGCGCGCGCCCTAAGCACAGGGGCCGGGAAGGAGCGCGCGCTGAGAGCAGAGCGGGAGGAGGACTCCGGGAAGGAGCGCGCGCTGACAGCAGAGCGGGAGAGGGACGCCGTGCACGGGGCAGAGCGGTGAGGGGAGCAGCGTCCCTGCCTAGCAGAGGGCAGGGACGCCGGCACTACAACCTCCATCAGGTTGCAAACTGAATATATTTTTTTCTGCATCTACCTCTGAAAAAATATTGGGCTTCTAGCTGTGTGTGGGACTTGTTCTATTAATCCATCTATACAGACCTCCATCAGGTTGCAAACTGAATATATTTTTTTCTGCATCTACCTCTGAAAAAATATTGGGCTTCTAGCTGTGTGTGGGACTTGTTCTATTAATCCATCTATACAGACCTCCATCAGGTTGCAAACTGAATATATTTTTTTCTGCATCTACCTCTGAAAAAATATTGGGCTTCTAGCTGTGTGTGGGACTTGTTGTATTAGTCCATCTATACTGACCTCCATCAGGTTGCAAACTGAATATATTTTTTTCTGCATCTACCTCTGAAAAAATATTGGGCTTCTAGCTGTGTGTGGGACTTGTTCTATTAATCCATCTATACAGACCTCCATCAGGTTGCAAACTGGATATATTTTTTTCTGCATCTACCTCTGAAAAAATATTGGGCTTCTAGCTGTGTGTGGGACTTGTTGTATTAGTCCATCTATACTGACCTCCATCAGGTTGCAAACTGAATATATTTTTTTCTGCATCTACCTCTGAAAAAATATTGGGCTTCTAGCTGTGTGTGGGACTTGTTCTATTAATCCATCTATACAGACCTCCATCAGGTTGCAAACTGAATATATTTTTTTCTGCATCTACCTCTGAAAAAATATTGGGCT
Organism: Phyllobates terribilis; assembly: GCF_046119375.1. NCBI lineage: Eukaryota > Metazoa > Chordata > Amphibia > Anura > Dendrobatidae > Phyllobates > Phyllobates terribilis. The sequence goes on along the minus strand of NW_027362771.1, from coordinate 442,236,182 downwards.
TCTAGCTGTGTGTGGGACTTGTTGTATTAGTCCATCTATACTGACCTCCATCAGGTTGCAAACTGAATATATTTTTTTCTGCATCTACCTCTGAAAAAATATTGGGCTTCTAGCTGTGTGTGGGACTTGTTCTATTAATCCATCTATACAGACCTCCATCAGGTTGCAAACTGAATATATTTTTTTCTGCATCTACCTCTGAAAAAATATTGGGCTTCTAGCTGTGTGAGGGACTTGTTGTATTAGTCCATCTAAACTGACCTCCATCAGGTTGCAAACTGAATATATTTTTTTCTGCATCTACCTCTGAAAAAATATTGGGCTTCTAGCTGTGTGTGGGACTTGTTCTATTAATCCATCTATACAGACCTCCATCAGGTTGCAAACTGAATATATTTTTTTCTGCATCTAGCTCTGAAAAAATATTTGGCCTTCTAGCAGTGTGTGGGACTTTCTCTATTAGTCCATCTATACTGACCTCCATCAGGTTGCAAATTGAATATAATTTTTTTCTGCATCTAACCCAGCCAATAGTTTTGGCCTAATACCACAGTTTGGCCACTCAGCTCTGCTCGGTTCCCATCCATTGATTTTTTGTGCAAACAACTCCAGAGTTGTTAATTAATTAACCACCAAAATGAGTGGAAAAAGGACTGCTGCTGGTGGAAAGGGGAATAGGCGTGTTGGGAAGGGGAAAAAAGGTTGTGTCCATGGGGTAGGTGTTAAAGCAACAGTAACATCTGCAGAAGAAAGACCATCTTCCAGCCAAACTAAAATGTCTACTTCTTTTAGCGGACAATGTGATAAGATCCCTTTCTTACGGCCACGCCAATCGCTACAAATTCCAGATGAGGCACAAAAACAGCATATGCTTCAACGGATATCAAGTGCTCCTTTAAGTGGGCTCTTCTCCACATCAACTTCAACATCACAAATACTCCAGTCCTCAAAGGTGTCACCCCAATCGCACTTGCTTCCTCACAGCTCCCAAATCTCCAGCTGCCCGTCTGAGTATGAGGTAGAACAGATGGTTGAGTCTGCAGAGCTGTTTACTCATACTATAGCCTGGGAATCAGAGGTCGACTCCAGCGCTTCTGTGAATCCAGACGAGGAAATGATCTGCACTGATGCCCAGAATCTTTATGAGTCGGATCCAGGACCAGACGCAGAAGGTTCTGACCATAATGTAGACCCTCATTCCCAAACTGTAACTCCTGTTGGTGGAGACAATGAGGAAGACGATGATAAGACTCAAATACCTGATTGGAGCGACAACTTTAGTTTTTTGTCAGGGCAGGAACAGGTTGGCTCTGAGGACGACGGGTGTGATAACGCACAGGGTGATGATGATGAGGTTGGAGATCCAACTTACTGTCAACCCACAGTCAGCCAAGAGATGAGGTCAGCAGAGGAGGTGGAGGAAGATGCTAGTGACGACGAGGTCAGGTTGCGCCTTCCTGGACAGAGACGTAGTACTGGAAGCACGTCAACAACTGCATCCTCAAACACAACTCTGCCTCTCACCACAAGTCGTGGTGGCTCTTCAGGTCGCATGGGTGCTAAGCCTTGCATAGCCTGGGCATTTTTTCAGATCGATAAAGATGACCCAACTCGTGTTATCTGTAACATTTGTCAGCAAAAGCTAAGTAGAGGCCAAAAAATACATAGTTTGAGTACTTCATGCATGAACCGGCACATGGACATGAAGCATAAGTTGCAGTGGGAAGCTCAGTGTGCTACAATGCGGCCTAGCCGGCCGGGCCAACCACCGTCTGCCATATCTTGTGCATCCGCGGCCTCTTCATCCTCTGTGACTGGGGGGACAGCAGTCACACCTGTTTTGGGGCGCAGACCTGCCACCTCTTTACCCGCAACAGCCAGCGTGATTGGCAGGTCATCATTTTCTTTGGAGGTGGTAACACCAGCTGGTGTTGAGCGCTGTCCGACATCGATAGCACCACCTTTGGATCAAGGCAACCTAACATGTCCGCCTGCATCTTCCTCACAGACCGGCAGTTTGCCGGGGACACCCTTATCAACCCCGTCTAAGCACAATAGCCAGTCCTCGGTCCCTCAGATGTGGACAAGTAAAAGACCATTTCCTCCTAGCCATGAGAAAGCTAAGAGGTTGAATTTCACCATCTGCAAGTTCTTGGCTACAGAAATGCTGCCTTTCCGCCTGGTGGACACAGAGGATTTTCGAGACCTTATGTCCGTCGCAGTGCCCCAGTACCAGATGCCCAGTCGGCACTACTTCTCAAAGAAAGGTGTGCCTGCGCTCCACCAGCATGTCGCACACAACATCACCGCTTCTTTGAGAAACTCTGTGTGTGACAGGGTGCATTTCACCTCAGACACTTGGACGAGTAGGCATGGACAGGGGCGTTACATGTCGCTGACTGGGCACTGGGTAACTATGGTGACAGCAGGACAAGGGGCTGCTGTCCAAGTCTTGCCGTCCCCACGAGTTGTGCGTCAATCCTCTTTATGTCAAAGTTCCTCCACTGCTTCTGCCTCCTCAACCTCCTCTCGGTCTTCCACCTGCACCCAAAGCCTGTCTGGTCATGCCACAAGCTTTCTAACTGCGCAGAAGGGATCCTGCACACCTCCTTACTATGCTGGCAGTAGGGCTCAACGTCATCAGGCGGTTTTTACATTGAAATGTCTGGTAAATGTGAGTCACACAGCTGAGGAGTTGTGGTCAGCTCTGGAGAACCAATTTCATGAATGGTTGTCTCCACTGGACCTGAAACCAGGGAAGGCCGTGTGCGACAATGCTGCAAACCTGGGTGCGGCCCTTCGCCGGGGCAATGTCACACACGTGCCTTGTATGGCTCACGTGTTGAACCTGGTTGTCCAGCAATTTTTAGCCCACTATCCCAGACTAGATGGCCTTCTGCAGAGGGCACGGTCGCTGTGTGCTCACTTTCGCCGTTCGCATCCCGCAGCTCAGCGACTTACATCTCTACAGAAGTCGTTGGGCCTGCCACTTCACCGGCTAAAATGCGATGTGCCTACCCGGTGGAATTCAACTCTGCACATGTTGCAGCGACTGTGGCAGCACCGACAAGCCCTGGTGCAATACGTTCTGACGTATAGCCTGGGCCAACGAGATCCAGAGGTGGGGCAAATCACGCTGGAGGAGTGGTCTCAGATCAGGGACCTATGCACCCTTCTGCACAGTTTTGAAATGGCGACGAAGATGTTTAGTGCTGACGATGCCATTATCAGCATGACTATTCCGGTGATTTACATGCTGGAGCACATGTTAAACAGAATTCGGAGTCAGGTGGTGGCACAAGAGGAGGTGGAGGAAGTAGAGGAGGAGGAGTTGTATGCGGAAGGGCTAACATCTGCAAGGTCCAGACGGTCGGCAGCACCAAGGCGGCAGGCATGTGAGGGTGGGGGAGATGGTTTTACCAGGGCGCATGGTAGCAGCCAAACTAGTGAGGAAGGTGCAGGAGCCCAGGAAGAAGTGGAGGATGAACTGATGGAAGACTCATCAGATGAGGGAGACCTTGATCACATTTCTGTTGTGCGAGGTTGGGGGGAGAGGACAGAGGAAGGAAGCATGATTGTTACCTCGCCACCAACACAACAGGGACTTGGTGCTCCTGGATGCGCAACACACATGAGTGCCTTCTTGCTGCACTACCTGCAACATGACCCTCGAATTGTGAGAATTAGAAATAATCCTGACTACTGGGTTGCCACACTGTTAGATCCCCGGTACAAAAGTAAATTTGCAGAAATTATTCCTGCCATAGAAAGGGATGCACGCATGCAGGAGTATCAACAGAGACTGTTGCAGAATCTTACATGTGCTTTTCCACAAAATACCAGTGGTGCACGTAGTGAATCTCATAGTTCCAACTTGCCAACCGTGGGACCGTCAAGTGTTCAGCACTCAAACCGTAACAGAACCACAGTATCTGCTGGTAACATCAATTTTGCGGAATCATTTCACCACTTTTTTAGCCCATCCTTTGCAAGGCCACAGGAGACAAGAAGTCTGACACATAGTCAACGCCTAGAGACGATGGTACAGGAGTATCTCCAAGTAAACATTGAAGCCACGACTGTCTCACTGAACCCTTGCTCTTTTTGGGCTTCCAATCTGGATAAATGGCCGGAGCTAGCCACTTACGCCTTGGAGATCTTGTCATGCCCCGCAGCCAGCGTTCTGTCTGAACGTGTGTTCAGCGCTGCTGGTGGTGTGCTGACAGATAAGCGCACGCGGCTCTCCACTGATAATGTAGACAGACTCACGTTCATAAAGATGAACAAATCATGGATCCGAAACGACTTTTCTACCCCTGTGTCATCCTGGGGAGAGTAAAAGCTTGATGATTGGTTAAAATCACCCTACCAACCGTTTTAAGCTTTCAAATTACTAATCATGTTTATCTGTATCTTGGCTGGAAAATAATTTGGGCTTTGTAGCAGTGTGCAGCACTGATTCTATTAGGCCATCTATAATAAGCTCCACCAGATTTAAAATTACTAATCATGTTTATCTGTATCTTGACTGGAAAATAATTTGGGCTTTGTAGCAGTGTGCAGCACTGATCCTATTAGGCCATCTATACTAAAGCTTCATTAGATTTAAAATTAATAATAATTTTTAGCTGCATCTAGCCCGGAAAATAATTTTGGGGCTCCGAGATGCGCAAGACACATAAGTGCCTTCTTGCTGCACTACCTGCAGCATGACCCTCATATTGTCAGAATTCGAAGTAATCATGACTACTGGGTTGCCACACTCTTAGATCCCCCAAACTTTTCGACCAACCTTTTCATTTTAATAAAGACCAAAAAAATGGTCATTTTTGAAATTATAAGCATTAGCAGGTTGTTAGAAACTGAAATCAAACAGTTTTCAACTCAAAACTTTATTCTAGGTGATGTTACATTTTCACATAGGACCCCTTGTTCGAAAGGAGCTTCTGAACTCTCTCGTCCATTGAATTTGTCAGGTTTTGGATGGTTTCTGCTTCAATTGCTTTGCATGAGGACAGAATACCCTCCCAGAGCTGTTGCTTAGATGTGAACTGCCTCCCGCCATCATAGACACTCCTTTTAATGATGCTCCAAAGGTTCTGAATGGGGTAGAGGTCAGGGGAGCATGGGGGTCACACCATAAGCTTGTCCCCTTTTATGCCCATATCAGCCAGAGATGCAGATGTTTTATGTGCAGCATGAGATGGTGCATTATCATGCAGAAAAATGATCTTGCTGTGAAATACACGGTTCTTCTTCTTGAACCATGGCAGGAAGTGCTGTTTGAGAAAATCCACATACATTATGGAGTTCATCTTTAGCGCCTTCAGGGATCCTAAAGGGGCCGACAATCTCTCTCCCCATGATTCCAGCCCAAAACATTACTCCACCTCCTCCTTGTTGGCGCTGTAGCCGTGTTTGCGTGGGGTGTCCATCAACCAGCCATCCTCCACTCCATCCATCTGGACCATCGAGCGCTGCACGGCACTCATCCGTGAACAAAACAGTTTTGAAATCAGTCTTCATGTAATGTTTGGCCCACTGGAGCCATTTCTGCTTGTGTGAAGTGGATAGAGGAGGTCGACAGGATGGCGTATGCACAGCTGCAAACCTCTGAAGGACCCTGCATCTTGTTGTTCGGGGGACGTTGGAGGCACAAGCAGCTTCAAAAACTTGTCTGCTGCTATGACAAGGCTTTTTTGCCGCTGCTCTTTCAACCTGACGTAATTGCCTGTAGGAAAGAGTCCTCAATTTGCCCTTACCAGCACGCACACGTGTGTACTGTGAATCAGCTACATACTTCTTGATTGCCAAGACACTTCATCCTCATCATCGCACAATGTTGATTGTAGTCATGCCTTGACCTAAACACTCCACAATTTGTTGCTTCTCAGCAGCCGACACATCCTTTTTCTTTCCCATTTTGGCAGAAAATGTAGGCTGCTTAATAATGTGAGACAGCCTTCTTAAGTAGTCTTGCCTTTCGTTGGACACACCTGCCAAACTAATTAGCACAGGTGTCTGCAATTGCTTACAGTGATATAAAGAGCCCTGACACACATCACCATCAATGAGTTTAACTGACAAACAAATTCTTCCCTTATCACTCCTAAACACTTTTTGCATAATAATTTGGAACACAGTGTACATGTGCTTTTCCACAAAACACCAGTGGTTCACGTAGTGAATCTTACAGTTCTAACTTGCCAACCGTGGTCTGTATGGAGTTGTTCAATAAAGGGCCCAAAATTAAGATAACATAGATGTAAGAGGTCTTTATGAATAGGAATTCCTAAGTATTTGATACCCTGTGAGGGCCAGGCAAAGGGAAAGTTGGACTGGATGGAATCCTATATGGATTTGGGGAGGGAGACATCGAGGGCCTCAGACTTCGCTGCATTGATTTTAAAATTTGACCATGTAACAAAGTGATCTATTTCAGCCATAACAGCATGGATGGATATATGTGATTGAGTGATATATACTAGGACATCATCAGCAAATAGAGAGCACTTGTACTCGGTGCCTCCCACCTCAATCCACCTAATATTGGGGTTATGGCGAATTGATGAGAGCAGGTGCTCCGTCACTAGGATGTATAAGAGAGGGGACAGAGAACATCCCTGCCTTGTCCCATTGGTGATTGTGAAAGGTGATGAAAATGTTCTGACGCGCCCCCTGGGCCTTGGGACACCAGGAGCCGGACCCTTTTTGGTGGATGCTGGTGGTTGTAGTCTCCGTGGCGGCGACCCGGTTCCGTGGCTCAGGGCGGTCAAACCAGTGGCGGAACTATTTATGTGGTTTTGATGTTTAAATGTCCGACTACGCCACCCGTGGATTGCGGTCAGAGTGAACCGCCGCTGCAGGGCAGACCGCTGAGGCTGGTGTTGTGGGTGCAGCAGAGCGTAGCATAACTCCCCACAGGAGGACTATAGCCTCAGGGCAGTGTATGCGGAGGATGGGGGTGATGGTGCAGGGCAGCAGCAGTAACGACACGGAGTCAGTGATGCAGTCCAGGGCCTTTACTCACAGTTCTTATTATCCAGACCACGTCTGCAGGTAACGGCTGCCCACGTCGTACTGTGCTCACCAGGTGAGGGGCTCAGACAACTCCCAGATAACTTTGGAGTGCTTCACAGGACCCCCTTTGTGTGTCCTTTGTCTGGCCTTTCTTACCAACCCTTCTGTCCGGCTGCCTCGGGCCTCCTCTTGGTAAACTTGGCGCCAGTTTCCCTGACCCTATGTGGTGCCTTCCTAGCGGGTGTAGCGAGGGGCTGCGCCACATAAAATGTCACAGCCTCCTGTTTCTAGCTGAGGGTCGTTTCCTGCCTCCACTAGTTTCGAGGACCGGTCTCCCCCTTTGGCCTGACCCCTCCACGCAGGTGGATTCGGGCGTGCGGTGGCGACTCGCCCGTCCGCACCCCTGAGATCCCTTCGTTCCTCGTTCCTGGAACCTTCTCCGCTCCCTGCCACTTCTGCTCAGACTTCTCTGCACTGAACTAAGATGGTGCCCACCTTTTATACTCCCTTCTCAATGCACCCAGGAACTGCTTCCTCCCTGCTCCTGCACTACAGGGTTCCCCTTCCTCAGTGTTCACTCCCCCCACTCCAGCCAGGGACAGGGACTGTCGTGCCCATCTCAGGGGCATATTGGTCGCCCTGCCCCACGGCAATGTGGTGTAATGCATGCAGGTGTCGGGTCCTGATCCACACTACATCCTTACCTGAGAGCGAGATATCACACCTCTGGGTGAGGTGCAATACCTCTGTAGCAACCGAGCCCTCAGGGTGCTACAGTTCCATTTATCTTCAGCCTAGGTGACGTATTGCGATACAGGGCCGTGATTTTGGCTATAAAAGGGTCCCCTAGACCCCTACCCCAAGCTTTTTAAGAGAATCATATATGGCGTGCCAGGAGACTCTATGGAATGCTTTCTCAGCATCCAACGAGAGTATCTAATTACAAATTTTTAACTGCATCTAGCCCAGGAAATACTTTGTGCCTAGTAGCAGTGTCTGCTAGTCAGCGGATTATCCCGGCTGTTAAGCAAGCTACACCACCTGTAGTTTGGACACTTCATTTTTTCAAAGGAAATGCTTCGGGACCACGGGATACTCAGTGAAGAGCATCAGGAGGCACCCCAAGGCATAGGGGCTCGGACTGGCAGTAGGATGCCTTGCGGTGGACAGCCGAGCTCGATCCTTATAAAAGCTTTTTAACTGCAGCAGCTTTAGTGGACGCTACTGGAGCTGGAATTACGCGGCTGCTGGCATGAGACTTGCCCTCCAATAGATCCTTGTAAATGGATTTAAAGTGTATTTATTCAAATTAGAGAGACAATTTAAATTAAAAAGCTTAGAGCTGCCTCCACCACAGGGGGGCTCGCTCGACCCACCAGCGGACAGGCACCAGTATTGGGAGAGGGGGGCTGGCCGTCAGGGTTCACCGCGGCTCTGGCACAAACCCGGCTACACGGAGGTGGCACGGGCAGGAGCGGACTGAACGTGTCGGCTTCTCACTTTTTGGATTTTAGAAGGGCATGACATGCCTATATCTGTGTCTCCCCCTCCTTTTACTCCTCCACCTCTTTTCTTTTCGCATGACTATATGTACTTGTCACTTTTCCATGTGTTAGTTGTGTCTTCTGAGCAGTTTGTCAGCTTTTGGACACCTTTAAAGGTGTTTTCTATGTGTTTCTATGTGTTTTTGTTTGCCTGCCATTGGTTTTAACGGTGTTCGAAGGTGTTCGACGAACAGTTCGACGAACAGTTCGGCGAACACACGGGTGTTCGACGAACCGAACCGAACTCGAACACTACGGGGGTGGCTCAACACTACTCAGGAGCTGTTGGTAATGCAGCAGAGTTGGTTCAGCTCTCCACAGGTAGAGCTAAGCTCCAGGGCAGTGAAGAATTTGCATGAGGTAGATGTTGCTGGTGCTGTGTAGTGCAGGGCGAGTGATGGCGCAGCAATTATTCACAGACACAGTGGGGTGCAGTCTTCAAGGTTTACTCACAGTTGTTGACCTCCAGGTTACCAGTACTAGAGTAACCTCCCACGTCGTCCTGCGTTCACCAAGGAAGTGCCAACAATATACAGATAAAAGTTTTTGGCTGCTCACAGTCCTCAGTCTGTCAGATTTTATACCCTTACCGGGTAACTAGGTAAAAACTAGTGATGAGCGAGCACTAAAATGCTCGGGTGCTCGAAGCTCGGACCGAGCTCATCGTGATACTCGGGTGCTAGACCCGAGCAACGAGCCCAATGTTAGTCTATGGGAGACCTGAGCATTTTTAGGGCGGCACCCCCGGCAGTCTGTAGAAAGCCTGAAAAGTGCCCAAAACGATAGTGACAGTGCTCAAATGACATGGGGAAATCATGGGGATCGCCCCAGGAAGCATTTATGACGCCCAGGTCACTGCTGTCAGCAATGTGGTCAGAGGTATTAAGCCACTTTTACGGGCTCACAATAAAATGTTCAAAAACAAAACTGAAACGGTTTTCCTATGATATATGTTAAGGAGCATCCTTTCCAGGGTAAAGACTTGTGTATAAGGTAAAATAAATAACCAAAAACAAAAATACTCCTCCACACCTTGGGCTATGTTCACAAGTAGCATTTTTTATGCGTTTTTGCACTTTTGTATTGCTTTCAACCGTGACAAATGCAATCACCAGGAAAAGTCATTTTAACATTTTACCACCTTATCTGGCCATGTGTTGTGTGACACATACATACAGTGCTGAAAAGACATGGGACCAGCATGGGGAAGACCCCTGGAAGCATCTCTGACACCCAGTTCACTGCCTAAAAGTGTGCCCATCAGAAGTGATCCTTGCCGCATCAGAAGATGCAGACTTGCAACTATCCCTGGGCAAGTCCTTGTCCCAGGGCAGTGTTCAATTGTACCTCCCCCATTCCTTGCAATGCAAGCGCAAGTATGCAGCCTGCCACCCACCCACCCCCAGGCTGCAAAACCATACTGCTTGCTTGCACTTGAAATTGGGCCTATTAGGCATGTGGAGGCAGAATCTGGCCACCACGTCATGGCTGCGTCGGCGGCCTAGTATCCATACTCAGTTCCCAGCCACCCGGCGGCCAGGTGTCCACGCTTGGTCCCAAGCCGCCAGGGGGTAGCCGGGTGTCCATACTCAGTCCCCAGCCGCCCCACGGCCGGGTGCCCACACACGGTCCCCAGCTGCCTGGGGGCGGCCGGGTGTCCATAAATGGTCCCCAGACGCCCCTTTTTGAAGGACAGCCTAACCACAAACACGTGGACAAGAAAATGTGGCTCGGGATGGTCCATCTGACTGGCGCCTTCATACTGGGTTAATATTGTGGAAGCCGGGACACAGTTGGACACTGGGATGCAACACGTCCTCCAGACATAGAGGATTGCGGGTCCTGGGTCAATCAGGCTTCAACACAAAGTTCAGAAGGTAGACAGCAGCAGTGGTCGGCCTCCTACACAACGAGTAAACTATTCATTATCATGAGGTCATCCATCTCCTTAGCTTTCTGTTCCTTGGAATGCAAGCGCATGTATATAGTAGCGGCTAGGCCTGAGCTGGTCAGCGTTTTGGCGCATATCCTACCTCCTCCGAGGATTGCTGGATGTTTTCCTGATACTATCCCAGTTCTATGACTCCCGTTAAAACAAAGCTTCAGGTGATGAATGATGGATGAGGTGGTGGCAAAGGAGAAAGAGCAGGAGGAACAGGGACCATTCACATCAATATCAGGCCAGTCAACAACACATATCTTGTAGGATATGTTTCTGTACCAAAAAGAGCGGTTTGACTTCACAGTTATAGGGCATACAGTGAGTACAATGCCTACCAAAAATTTCGAGGCACTTCAATGCCCCTTGGAAGTGACATGGAGGTCAGAGGGCCTTAACTAAACCGTTTTTTCCATTTATAGCAACTGGGTCTCCGGTACACTGTTGGCCTAAGCAGTGAATGGAAGCCTTTCCAAAAATTATGAAGTACTGCAATGCCCCTTGAAACAGACGTGGATTACAGCATACTAAAAACCTTCTACCCATTATTGGGGAGTGGGTCTCCCTTAGTGTTCGCCTATGCATTGAAAAGCAAAAGCTGACTAAAATTAGGAGGAAATGCAATGCCCGTTGGAAGAGTCGTAGAGGTTAGAGTTAATTAAAAACAACATTTCAATGCCCCTTGGAAGAGCTGTGGAGATCAGAGTGGTTTAACACGACGTTTTTAATGCCCCTTGGAAGAGACGTGGAGGTCAGAGTGGTTTAACAAGACGGTTTTAATGCCCCCTGGAAGAGACGTGGAGGTCACAGTAGCTTAACAAGACAGTTTTCATGCCCCTTGGAAGAGTGGTGGAGGTCACAGTAGCTTAACAAGACAATTTTAATGCCCCTTGGAAGAGACGTGGAGGTGAGAGTGGTTTAACAAGACGGTTTTAATGCCCCTTGGAAGAGACGTGGAGGTCACAGTAGCTTAACAAGATGGTTTTAATGCCCCTTGGAAGAGTGGTGGCGGTCACAGTAGCTTAACAAGACGGTTTTATTGCCCCTTGGAAGAGTGGTGGAGGTCACAGTAGCTTAACAAGACGGTTTTAATGCCCCTTGGAAGAGTGGTGGAGGTCACAGTAGCTTAACAAGACGGTTTTAATGCCCCTTGGAAGAGGGGTGGAGGTCACAGTAGCTTAACAAGATGGTTTTAATGCCCCTTGGAAGAGACGTGGAGGTCAGAGTGGTTTAACAAGAAGGTTTTAATACCCCTTGGAAGGGTGGTGGAGGTCACAGTAGCTTAACAAGACGGTTTTAATGCCCCTTGGAAGAGTGGTGGAGGTCACAGTAGCTTAAAAGGACTGTTTTAATGCCCCTTGGAAGAGTGGTGGAGGTCACAGTAGCTTAACTAGACAGTTTTAATGCCCCTTGGAAGCGTGGTGGAGGTCACAGTAGCTTAACAAGATGGTTTTAATGCACCTTACAAGAGCCATGCAGTACAGCATATTAAAAACATTATTCCCATTATTGGGGAGTGCGTCTCCCATAGTCTTTGCCAATGACTTCCAAGCAAAAGCTGCCAAAAAATAGGACGGAGGAACTTGCAATGCTGGCAACACGGACCACGGTCACGCTGGTGGTATAGTGGTGGTGGAGGCTGAGGATAAGGAGATGAGCAAAAAACAGCCGAAATGAGGAATCGTATACCCATGTGTGGGTGTGAAGCGGTGCATGGGAATACACCTCCCGAAATAACACAGTGGATATGACTTTATGTTACTCTGCTGTCATTTGGTGGTGATGAGAAATCTGGCCCAATCCAGCCCTTGTTCATCTTGATAAGGGTCAGCTTGTCAGCATTGTCAGTTGACAGGTGAGTGCGCTTATCAGTTATAATTCCCACAGCGGCACTAAAAACACGCTCCGATAACACGCTAGCGGCAGGGCAGGCCAGGACCTCCAAGGCGTACAGAGCGAGTTCATTCCAAGTGTGCAGCTTGGATACCCAATAATTAAAAGGCACAGAGGATTCACGGAGGATGCTGGTACGGTCAGCAAGGTACTCCCTCACCATCTTTTGAATCTTTCCACTCCTTGTGAGAGTACCCCGCGCGTCAGGGCCTGTAAGCTGGGCGGGTCTCAGAAAACTGTCCCAGAATGTTGACAGTGTTCCCCTGCCTCTGCTGGATTGGAGTTGCGTCTTTCTCGCATGTACGCCTTGGTTGGTCAACGAACTGTGACCTCTGACGCTAGCGTGTTCAGATGGGAATTTTTTTAACAGTTCTGCAGCAAGGGCCTTCTGGTACTGCCACATTTTTGTAGACCTCTCCACCTCAGGAATAAGAGAGTGAAAGTTCTCCTGGTAGCGGGGGTCTAAAAGTGTCACCAACCAGTAATGACTGTCACCCAACATTTTGACAACGCGAGGGTCACGGTTAAGGCAGCGTAGCATAAAGTCAGCCATGCGTGCCAGACTGGTAACGGGCAAGACTTCCATGTCCTCACCAAGATGACGACTGACCATGCTCTTCTCCTCCTCCTCCCCCTGTCCTCAGGCCACCCACGCTGAACCGACGGTATGACTGTTGTACAGGTACTACGGTCTACAGCGCATGATACCAGCTCCTCTTCTGACTTCTCCTCCTCCTCTCCCTCATTGTCCCCCAATGCACATTGAGATGAGATGAGGCTGGGCTGTGTGTAATCGCCCATTACGGCTTCTTGATCCATCTCATCATACTCTATGTAACATACCTGGCGGCGTCCTTGCATGGTGGTCCATCTCCCACTGTGCAAGAGCGCGCACTTGATCTCCAGTCCAGAATGTCTCTCTGGCTTCCCTCCTTGCTGTCTGTTTGTCTGTTTTGGCTGCATAGGGCGACGCCCGCTGAACTTCCTGTTTCTTGTACCTGCTGCGGACACGCCACTGTTGCACCTTCAGCCTATTGCTGTCCATCTTTGGGTATTTATACCACCTTCTTCCTCAAGATGGCGCCTGAGCATTGTTTCCTGTCAGTTGGCTTTTTGTCTCTGACGTGCCAGGTCCTATCCTGTTTTCCTGCCTGTTCTCCAGTTCTTTGTCTGAACTGTGGTCTGTTCTTGTGAACACGCTTCTAGCCTGTTCTTTCGCCTTCTAGGGGCTGTATTCCTAGATCTGCCTGTCTGTGCCTTGCGGTATCTGTTCCCGTCTGAACAGAGTCCTGTTTGTGTCCCAGCCTTGCTGTATTTGTTCCCGTTCCTCTGTTTCCAGTTGTCTGTGCCTTGCGGTATCTGTTCCCGTCTGAACAGAGTCCTGTTTGTGTCCCAGCCTTGCTGTATTTGTTCCCGTTCCTCGGTTCCCAGTTGTCTGTGCCTCGTTTCTACTTTAGCCTTTTCTCCCTTTTCCCTCTATGTCTGTTTTCTGCGTCTTTCTGCAGAGTCTGAACTTGCTCCTAAATTCCTTCTCGTCGTCTCTGTACCTCTGTTGTGAATTTAGTGTACGCTCGCTACTTCTTTGTAAGTACTTTGTGTGCTTCTGGTTCTGCCTTTCCTTCTCCGTCTGTTCTTTGTGAACAGAGTCCTATCCCCTTGCCTTGTCTCGTTCGCCGCTCCGGCGGTTCTTAGCCGCTCTGCGGTTTCCGCTCTGCTCCTGCTTAGCTTGCCGCTCTTGCGGTTTCTGCTCTGCTCCTGCCTTGTTTACCGCTCTGCGGTTTCCGCTCTGCTCCTGCCTTGGTTGCCGCTCTGCGGTTTCTGCTCTGCTCCTGCCTTCTTAGCCGCTCTGCGGTTTCCGCTCTGCTCCTGCCTTGTTTACCGCTCTGCGGTTTCCGCTCTGCTCCTGCCTTGTTTACCGCTCTGCGGTTTCCGCTCTGCTCCTGCCTTGTTTACCGCTCTGCTCCTGCCTTGTTTACCGCTCTGCGGTTTCCGCTCTGCTCCTGCCTTGTTTGCCGCTCTGCGGTTTCCGCTCTGCTGCGGCCTTCTTAGCCGCTCTGCGGTTTCCGCTCAGCTCCTGCCTTGTTTACCGCTCTGCGGTTTCCGCTCTGCTCCTGCCTTGTTTGCCGCTCTGCGGTTTCCGCTCTGCTCCTGCCTTGTTTGCCGCTCTGCAGTTTCCGCTCTGCTGCGGCCTTGTTTACCGCTCTTGCGGTTTCCACTCTGCTCTTGCCTTGCTTGCCGCTCCTGTGGTTTCTGCTCTGCATCTGCTCGATGCTCCGGCGGTCCTGTCCTGCTCTGCTTCTGCTCGCTGCTCCGGCAGCCCCGTCCTGCTCTGCATCTGCTCGCTGCTCCGGCAGTCCTGTCCTGCTCTGCTTGTGCTCGCTGCTCTGGCAGTCCCGTCCTGCTCTGCTCTTGCCCACCGCTTCGGGCGTTCCCTCTCTGCTGTGTTTGGCTACCGCATCTTCGGTTCTGTTTCTGTGACCCAGTCTTTACTGGGTCTTGTCCTCTCTGTGCTTCAGCCCGTCCTTTCGGCCAGTACCTCCCTGCCTGCATATTCGCCTGTATCCACCCGTCTGCATACCTGCCGTATTTGCTTATATCCACCAGTCTGTGCCAGCCTAGCCTGCCTGTTCCAGTAATCCCTGTGTGGGTCAACCCCCGTGTCCGGAGTTTGACCTGGAGTAGCACCTGGTCCCTCTGCCCGGTTTCTCCCTGGTGCACTGGCGTCGTATGCCGTCGTGCCACCTTGGTCGGATCGGCCAGATACTTAGTCACGCCCCTCCAGGCACTCTCCGGTCCATGGTCCAGTGGAACCACTACTCCCGCACACGCCAGTCAGTCCGGGCGTGTGCATAACACTCTGGCTGCAATGCCTCCTCTTTAATTCTCTGCAGAGAGCATTGCAAAAGACAGACAAGTGGGATGCTGACGCTAATGATGGCGTCATCGCCACTCACCATCTTGGTGGACTCCTCAAAGTTTGTCAGGATGGTACATATGTCAGACATCCAGGTCCACTCTTGAGGTCTTATGTGTGGAGTCTGACCTGAATATTGATGGCCTTGTTGCAGCTGGTACACCACAACTGCTGTCTTCTGCTCGCAAATCCTTTGCAACATGTGGAGGGTAGAGTTCCAAAGTGTGGGGACATCACACACTAGTCGGTGTGCCGGAAGCTGCAAACACTGCTGCAACACAGCAAGGGCGGCGGAAGCTGTAGCCGACTTCCGAAAATGAGCTGACAGTTGGCGTACTTTGACGAGCAGATCTGGCAACTCGGGGTACGATTTAAGAAACCGCTGAACCACGAGGTTAAGCACATGAGCCAGGCATGGTACGTGTGTGATCTCGCCTCGCCTCAGAGCCGCCACCAGGTTACGGCCAGTGTCACACACGACCATGCCTGGATGTAGGTTCAGCGGTCTCAGCCACAGATCTGCCTGCTCTTTCACAGCTGTCCACAACTCACAAGCAGTGTGAGGTTTATCACCTAAGCTTATGAGTTTCAGCACAGCCTGTTGCCGCTTGGCTGAGGCAGTACTGCAGTGCTTCCAGCTTGTAACTGATGTGGTGATATCTGAGATGGAGGCTGAACATGAGGAGGAGGAGGAGGATGATGCACAGGAGCTGTACACTGTGGGGGCAACTCTGACTGACATAGGGCCCGCAATCCTCAGTGTGGGGAGGATGTGTTCCGTCCCATGGTCCGACTGGGTCCCGGCTTCCACTATGTTAACCCAGTGTGCCGTCAGGGAGATGTACCGTCCCTGGTCACAAGCACTTGTCCACGTGTCCGTTTTCAGGTGGACTCTCCCAGTAACTGCGTTGTTGAGGGCACGGCAGATGTTTTGGGACACTTGCTTGTGTACTGCGGGGATGGCACACTGGGCAAAATAGTGTCGGCTGGTGACCGAGTACCGAGGGACGGCCACCGCCATAAGGATGCAGAAGGATTCCGGCTCCACCAGCCTAAAAGTCAGCATTTCCAACGCAAGCAGTCGTGAAATGTGCGAATTTAGGACTGTGGCCTGTGGGGCGTTGGCTGCGAATTTGCGCTTTCGTTCAAACCTCTGGGATATGGACAATGGAACGCTGCGGTGGGACGTGGACGTTGATGCTGTTTCTTGAGAAACTGCCATAACAAGTGAAGACTGAGAGGAGGGGGCATCTTTGCATGCAGTATGGACAGGGGATTGCCTTGCACGCACAACAGGGGGTTCTATTACACTCACAACAGCTGAAGAAGCAGTGGTGACACCCGCTGACACTGGTCGTGGACCCTGGGGTTTGCCCCACAAAGTCGGGTGCTTTGCTGACATGTGCCTGATCATGCTGGTGGTGGTCAGGCTGGTAGTTTTGTCACCCCTGCTGCTGCTGGCCTGGCAGGTGGTATAAATGGCCTTTTTGGGGTTATCAGCAGAGTCTTTAAAAAAATTCCAGACTCTGGAAGACCTACCGGTTGTACTGGCAACGTCCCTCGTGTTGGTGTTACGGGGAACTGTTGCCCGCCTTCTGTGTGCGGCCACCACACTGCTTCTTCCTGCCAGAGATTTGTTCCGTGGAACTGCAAAACTACAGTTATAGTTATGTGGCCTACACCAGACTCTTTTAAACAGATATATTTGTGTCTGAACAGTCAGGGAGACACTATTTCTGTTTTTTTTTTTTCGGAAAAAATGCCAAAAGCAGGATAATACAGAGATTTGAACCGCGGAACTGCAAAACCACAGTTCTAGTTATCTGGCCTACACCAGACTCTTTTAAACAGCTATATTTGTGTCTGTACAGTCAGGGAGACACTATTACTGTTTTTTTTTACGGAAAAGATGCCAAAAGCAGGATAATACAGAGATTTGACCCATTAAACTGCAAAACCACAGTTCTAGTTATCTGGTCTACACCAGACTCTTTTAAACAGATATATTTGTGTCTTAACAGTCAGGGAGACACTATTACAGTTTTTTTTTACGGAAAAAATGCCAAGAGCTGGATAATACGGAGATTTGACCCGTGGAACTGCAAAACCACAGTTCTAGTTATCTGGCCTACACCAGACTCTTTTAAACAGATAAATTGGTGTCTGAACAATCACAGACACACTCAATTTTTTGGGGGGGTGGGGGGGAAATACCAAAAGGTTAATAAGATACGTATTTGTACAGTCTGACTGAGGGAAAAAAAAAATACAGGGTTTAGATGAAAAAAAAAGGATTTTTCCTGGCCCCTGAGACCGGGGAATAAGTCTAGCAATTTGACCAGCAGGAGCACACAGGACTGTAATTCAGCATTTGTTGGTATAACCACTGCGTCTCTTATACATCCTGCCTGCCTGCCTGATATCTGGGATGGATATTAGTCCTGAGAAGGACTGTTTGTTTGATTTGGCAGGCTTTAGAGACCCTACACTAACTATTTCGGAGTATAAATCTCTCCCTAGCTCAGCAGCACTGACCCTACACTGGCTGATTCGGAGCAACTGTGTCCAAGATGGCGTCGCCCGGTTTTAAATACTCGAGGTGATGCTGTGCGGCCAGCCAATCACTGTAATGCCCACAAACAACATGGCTGCGGCATTACAGTGACTGGCTGGCAATCCCCGCATGTACATTGGCTCTGTAAAGAGCGCCAAACGTGCAGGGCGGAGACCCGAGCTCCCGACCGAGTAACCCGGAAATGCTCGGTGCTCGCCGAACATCCCAAGTAGTGAGATGCTCAGGCGAGTACCGAGCAGTGTCGAGCATGCTCACTCAATACTAGTAAACACACAATAAGTACACATAAATTCTTCAAACACACTAACTGGTTCAATACCAGGTAACTTATTTACAGTTCAGCTTTCACAACTGGAGTTCAATAGTGGTGCTCCCTCCTGGGAGACACCTGTTCTCTGTAGGCTGGCCCAGCCGGGTCGTCAGCCTCGAACTGTAGGGGCATGTCCTCCTCCTCCTCCTCCACTACTCTGTGTACATGGAGGGCATACCAGCCCCACTCTCCTCTGTGCCGGGTATAGGTGACTCGGTCACCAGGGTACAGGTCTCTGTCAGGATGTCCTTGCTGGAGGTGGGACTCCACATCCCTCCGGTTAACAAATAGATCCTTCGCGGCCTGTGGTTCTCTGATGATGTCCCACCCAGCGTCCAGGTTGAACTTCACAACAGTCCCTTCTGCGCGGGGACTGGGTGTGGCCATCTTTGCCTTGCGGGCCCGGGTCTTCTCCTTCATGTTACGGGCCTCCATTTTCTCCCAGTGCACCCTCCGGGTGCACTGCTCCTTTTCCAGTTGAAGGAGTTCCCGCCGGCAATGCTCCTCTCGGCAGCCTCCTTTTGGGTCTCTCGAGGAAAACCCATCAGGTCACCCGCCGGGATATCCCAATGGAATTGGTCTCCCTCTTCCCTCAGAGCAGCCAAGGGTGTGGGAGCGGGCAACAGAGGGCGGCTCTGGTCCTCGACTTCTGCGCACCAATCCCAGGCCGCGCGTCCGTACACCCATTCAGGTGTAGGGGCAGGTAGCTCCTGTAGGGGGCCTAGGAGCAGGTCAGCGCCGTGAGCGTCTGGGGACGGAGAGTCCTGCAGGGGGCCTAGGAGCAGATCAGCGTCATGCGCACCCGGGGAAGGAGGTTCCTGAAGGGGGACCAGGAACGGATCAGCGCCAGCGGGACAAGGATATCGCTCCTACCTGCTCCCGCGATTACTTCAGCTCGGCCCGACACCTCCTGGTCTAGGAGCAGCTCCGCCGGGGCTGGGGCGCTGCCGGTCACATGCAGCGCAGACTGCTGCCGGGTTAGCATCTTCTCCAGGAGCTCAGCTCTCCAGACGGCAACAGGAGCTCGCTGGGCCTCCTCCATTCTCCTGCCCAGTTCTTGAACCTCGTCTCGGAGGAACCCAGTATCCTCCAGGGGCAGATTCATTAATATCCCCTCCAGGGTGAGGGGTGACGCACTTGGCTGCAGGCCACAGCCCAGAGTCAGAGGCTGATCTCCGTCCATGTTGCCTGCCGGGTGCGGTCTGGCTGCTTTGCTGGAGACTCTGCCCTGTCTCCAAGGTTTCTTCTCTCCTCTCCCCTTTCTGGGGCGGTCCCATGGCTGCTTGCTGTTGGCCACACCTGGGGCGGCTTCCCCAGACTGATTGACAGATCCAGATACATGGCCACAAGCGCATGGGGCGGGTTGCGCTTTTGGCGCCATTTTGGGACCCGGCCCACGATAGGAGGTTTCTTGTCGTCTTTGATAACGCACATAATGGCGCCCGTTCTTCTGGGGCAGGCGCCACATTCAGCATACAACACAGTCTCTAGGCGCACAATACCCGGTGATAACGGGTGGGTTCACATCCTGTTCGTGACGCCAAAAATGACGCGGCCCCTGGGATGTGGGGTACTCGGTAGAAGGGCCGGTCGAGGCTGGGGGATGTCACAGTGGCAGTGACGCGGTCCGTGACTCAGGGCGGTCAATAAAAGGGGATTATAGTTTTTATAGTTTAATGTTCGTGACACCACCTGTGGTATGTGGCTATATGGAGCTGCCGCTGCGGTGCAGATTCTCTGGAGCTGTTGGTAATGCAGCAGACTTGGTTCAGCTCTCCACAGGTAGAGCTAAGCTCCAGGGCAGTGTAGATGTTGTATGAGGTACATGTTGCTGGTGCTGTGTAGTGAAGGGCGAGTGATGGCACAGCAATTATTCACAGACACAGTGGGGTGCAGTCTTCAAGGTTTATTCACAGTTGTTGACCTCCAGGTTACCAGTACTAGAGTAACCTCCCACGTCGTCCTGTGTTCACCAAGGAAGGAGTTCAGCAAACTCTCAAGTAACTCAGGAGTACTTAAACGGGACCCCGTTCTATGTGCCTTCCTCAGTCGTCTTCCTGCGCTGGCTCTCACCCTCCTGCCCTGCGCCTCACAATCAGTGTCCCAAGCCGGTAGCCTCGGATCTTGTCGGGCGACCTGCAGTCCCTGGACCCTCTGTGGCCACCTTTTCGGCGATGTAATTGTGGTGATTGGCAGATGCACCCTGAAAGTACAGAAGCCTCAGGTTTCTAGCTGAGCCTTGTAATTCTCCACTAGTTTAGGGGCCGGTCACCTCTGCGGCCTGATCCCTCCACGTCCTGGTAGATTTGGGCGCATGGGTTGCATCTGCACTTCCCGTGCCCCTGGGATCCCCTCACTTCTGGAGCCTTCCTCTGCTCCCTTACTCTTCAGCCTTTCCTCCTAGGCCTCTCAACTCAGGCCCACTCCTCCTGAGCAGAGCTCCTACAGAGCTCCTGCTCCACACTCTCTCTCCTCACTGTTCTGACCACTTCCAAGATGGCTCCCCTTTTTATACTACTGCTAAAGTGCTCCCCTCTTCTTCCTCCACCCACACCCACTACATGGTTCCACCCTCCAGCTAGGGACCAGGGACTGTGCTCTCCCTTAGGAGCAATCTCGCCCTTCCCTCTGAAGTGGAGTGTAATGGATGCAAGTGTGTGGGTCCCGGGCAGTACTCCATCCTTACCTGAGAGTGGGATACCACACCCCTGGGTGAGATGCAGTACCTCTGTGGCGATTGAACCCGCAGGGGCGTCACATACGCGTCCTCGCTTCAGAGAGGCGCACTGCGCATAATCGGAAGTCTTCTGATGCCGGCTCTTGTAAGCCATGTTATCATCCCCACAGGGGCGTGATATGATAAGTGGCCCAACTAGTCTGGGGAAACTAAGACACCATCGACTAGTCAAAGAGTTAATTTACATATCATAAATGGACTTTAGAAATACTTTTTCTAAAGATCTATGTCCAATGTAATATAGGGACTGTTAGGCAGGGAATTTTGATAGGTACACACAACTGCTGGTGCTTCTGGGGGCACATGGGTCCTGACAGGTTCCATTTAACTGCTTCCCAACCGCCCACTGTACATAAATGTCGGCGCTGCCTGAGCTCTGTGCAGCGCCGACGTTTATGAACGGTTGGTGGTCCCGCAGCCCTCAGGACCCCCAGGGTCCTGCAAGTGCTGCGGTTGCGGTTCAGAGCGACAGCTCTGACAGGGGACATCATCGGGACCTGATTGCATCGGGACCTGATTGGATCAGGTCCCAATGATGTTAACCCTTTGCTATCTTCTATATGCTGCGATCTATAGTGATCGCGGCATTTAGAAGATAGTGAGAGGAGAGGGGGTCGTCCACTTACCTCTCCGACGGCCCCCTGATGTCTTCCAGGACCTGCCGTTGTTATGGCAGCCGGAGGTCACATGACCACCTCCGGATCTGCCATATATGGTGTCCTGATAGGCTCAGCCTGCAGCTGAGTCTAGCAGGAGATAATGACAGTTTTACACTGTCAGCAGAGTTCTCATGCAATGCAATACATGTCTATTGCATTGCATGAGAACAGTGATTAGAAAAGTAAATATTAATGTCCCATACAGGGACTAAGTAAAAATGTAAAAAAAAGTCTAAAAAATGTTTTCAAACTATTAAAAAAAATCACAAAATAAATAAAAATAAATAAATAAAATATTAAACCAATAAATCCGTATATTTATGCAAAAACAAAAAAAGTGCACATATTTGGTATCGCCGCGTCCAAAACAACCCGATATATAAAACTGTCACACTAATTAACTCCTTCTGTGCACACCGTAATAAAAATTTAAAAAAGTAAACGGAGCAAAAAACTATGCTTTTTCATCATATCGCCAAACAAAAAGTGGAAAAAAAATGCGATCAAAAAGCAAAATGGAAATAAAAACGGTACCGCTGAAAACGTCATCTTGTTCCTCAAAAAAAGCCGCCATACAGCTCCATCAGCTGAAAAATAAAAAAGTTATAGCTCTCAGAATAAAGCGATGCAAAAAAAATAATTTTTCTATAAAATTGTTTCATTGTGTAAAAGTGCCAAAACATAAAAAAAAATACAGTAAGTGTAGTATCGCTGTAAACGTACTGACCCGAAGAATAATGCTGCTTTATCACTTTTACCACACGCAGAATGGCATAAAAAAAACCTCAAAAAACAATTCCTGAATTGCTGTTTTTTGTTAATTTTACCTCCCATAAAACGGAATATAAAGCGATCAAAAAATGTCACGTACACAAAAATGGTACCAATAAAAATGTCAACTCGTCTTGCAAAAGACAAGCCATCATATGACTCTGTCGGCCGAAATATGGAAAAATTATAGCTCTCAAAATATGGTGATGCAAAAACTAGATTTTGCAAAAAAAAGTGTCTTTTAGTGTGTGACAGCTTTCAGTCATAAAAACCCGATATAAATCTGGTATCTCTGCACCGACCCGAAGAATAAATGAATCTCATCACTTATACTGCATAAGGAACGGTGTAAAAAATAAATAAAACCAATTCTTCACCTGCTACTGATTTGTTTATTATGTCTCCCAAAGATCACAGTAAGGCTCTGGTCACACTTATCCTGCGCGCTGCGCTGAGCACTTACACCAGCGTTTCCGTGTAAATCTCTGAAATACGTGATTCAGATGGAACCCAAGTGGATGCCATCTGGCCTGTGATCCCACGGTGTCAGTTTTTTTAGGCGTGCATAAAAGTAACATAGTAACATAGTAACATAGTTTGTAAAGCCGAATAAAGACTTGCGTCCATAAAGTTCGACCTGTTAGTTCTGTAATTGCTAAAGTTGATCCAGAGGAGGGCAAAAACCCCAAATGATTTAGCCAATCTTCACCTGAGGAAAAATTCCCTCCCGACTCTGAAACCAGCAGTCAGAATAAATCCCTGTATCAACCTACTATTTTATTTTATTTTTAAGTATATGCTGAAATCTGCCTGGTATCTAGAAATGCATCCAGTCCCCGCTTGAACTGGTGTAGTGAATCTGACATTACCGTCTCCTCACTCAGTGAATTCCATATTCTCACTGCTCTTACCGTAAAGAACCCCTTCCTATGCTGGTGCTGAAACCTTTTCTCTTCCAGTCTTAGTGAATGCCCTCTTGTTACCGTAATATCCCTCCTTTTGAACAAATCCCGGGCAAGATCTCTATACTGTCCCCTAACATATTTGTACACATTTATTATGTCCCCCCTCAACCTTCTCTTTTCCAGGCTGAATAGTCCTAGTTTTGCCAACCTCTCTGGGTATTGCAGTCCCTCCATTCCCTTTATTAATTTTGTTGCCCTGCTTTGTACCTTTTCAAGCTCATTTATATCCTTTCTATATATTGGGGCCCATAACTGAGCACAGTATTCCAAGTGTGGTCTGACCAGTGCTTTGTACAGTGGAAGAACAATGTTCTCATCCTTTGCAGCTATACCTCTTCTGATACATCCCATTACCCTGTTTGCCCTTACAGCAGCGGCCTGACTTTGGGCACTCCAATTTAGTTTGCTATCAATCAAGATGCCCAAGTCCTTCTCCATCTCTGAATTCCCCAATGATTTCCCATTCAGTGAGTACTGGTGACTTCCATTTTTCCTTCCGATATGTATGACCTTACATTTCTCCTCGTTAAACCTCATTTGCCATTTAATGCTCCACCTACCCAGCTTATCCAAATCCCTCTGTAGGTCTGCACTGTCCTCTTTTGTATTAATTGTTTTACATAACTTTGTGTCATCTGCAAATATTGATATTTTACTATTTATCCCGTTGACTATGTCCTTAATAAAGATGTTTTGTGCACTTCTGAAAAAAAGGACACCGCTAAGCAGAGGCCAGATGGAGTCCAGAGTAACTCTGCTGCCTCATTACGTGAATGGATCCCGCAGGGGTTTCATCTGAATTACATCACTTGGAAATTTAGATGGAAACCCCGATGTAAGTGCTCAGCCTAGAGTGCTGGATAAATGTTACGTAAAATGTTCCCAATAAAAGCTTCAACTCAGTCCTCAAAAAAAGCTAGTCCCCACTCAGGTCCGTCATCTGTTAAAATTATAAGGGACTTCCAAGTTACTGCTTGCAGAAAGGCTCTGGAAAAGCGAAATGGCCCTTGCCCCCCAAAAGAAATTCAGAAAATTTTGTGCTCCCAAATCCAAAGCCTATTCTACAATAATTTGTTCTCCAATTGTCAAATAGCGCTCCGTCCCTCCCAGATCTCGCCGTATGGCTAAGCGGTACGATACAGCCACATATGGGGTAAGGCCACTTTTAGAAGAAATTGTGTGACACATTTCGGCACCATTTTTACCCATTGCCCTGTGTGAAAATGTAAAATCTGAGGATAAAACATTTTTTTGTGGTAAAAATATAATTATGTTTCCTTCACTGCCCAATGGTATAAATTTAAAATTAAAAAATACTCACTACTTCCCTAGATGAATTCCTTGAGAGGTGTAATTTACAAAATGGGGTCACTTGTGGGGGTTTCTGCTGTTTCGGCATGTCAGCGACTCTTCAAATGTGACATGGTGTCTGCAACCTATCCCAGCCAACATAGCGCTCCTTTCTCTTCCGAACCCTGCCGTACACCAAAGCAGTGGTTTTCCCCCACATATGGGGTATCGGCGGACTCAGGAGAAATTGCACAACAAATTTCATGGTGCAATTTCTCCTGTTATCCTTATGATAATGCAAAATTAGGGGATGAAAAACATTTTTTTTGTGGGAAAAATGTGAAAATGTTATTTTTACGGCTCAATATTATAAACTTCTGTGAAGCACCTGGGAATGCAAGGTGCTCACCACACATCTAGATAAGTTCCCTAAGGGGTCTAGTTTCCAAAATGGTGTCACTTGTGGGGGGTTTCCACTGTTTAGGAATATTAGGGGCTCCCCAAATGCGATATAGCGTCCGCTAATTATTCAAACAAATTTTATATTCAAAAAGTCAAATGGCGCTCCTTCCCTTCCAAACCCTGCCGTGCGCCCAAACAGTGGTTTTCCTCCACATATGGGGTATAAACGTGTTCAGGAGAAATTGCACAACAAATTTCATGGTGCAATTTATCCTATTACCTTTATGATAATGCAAAATTAAGGGATGAAAAACGTTTTTGTGGGAAAAATGTGAAAATTTTATTTTTACAGCTCAATATTATAAACTTCTGTGAAGCACCTTTGGGTTCAAGGTGCTCACCACACACCTAGATAAGTTCCCTAAGGGGTCTAGTTTCCAAAATGGTGTCACTTGTGGGGGGTTTCCACTGTTTAGGCACACCAGGAGCTCTCCAAGCGCAACATGGCGTCTGCTAATTATTCAAACAAATTTTACATTCAAAAAGTCTAATGGCGCTCCTTCCCTTCCGAAGCCTGTAGTGCGCCCAAACAGTGGTTTTCCCTCACATATGGGGTATCAGCGCGCTCATGAGAAATTGCACTACAAATTGGGTATTCCATTCCTGCTACCCTTGTGAAAATAAAAAAATTGGGTCTAAATTAACATTTTTGTGAAAAAAATTAAATGTTCATTGTTTTCTTCCACATTCCAAAAATTCCCGTGAAACACCTGAAGGGTTAATAAACTTCTTGAATGTGGTTTTGAGCACCTTGAGGGTTGCAGTTTTTAGAATGGTGTCAGTTTTGGGTATTTTCTGTCATAAAAGCCCCTCAAAGTCACTTCAAATATGATGTGGTCCTTAAAAAAATGTTTTTGTAAATTTTGTTGGAAAAATGAGAAATTGCTGGTCAAATTTTAGCCCTTATAGCTTCCTAACAAAAAAAAAATTTGGTTCCAAAATTGTGCTGATGTAAAGTATATATGTGGGAAATGTTATTTATTAACTATTTTGTGTGACATATCTCTCTGATTTAAGGGCATGCAAATTCAAAGTTTGAAAATTGCAAAATTTTCAAAATTTTTGCCAAATTTCCGATTTTTTCACAAATAAACGCAAGTGATATCGAAGAAATTTTACCACTATCATGAAGTACAATATGTCACGAAAAAACAATCTTAGAATCAGGGGGATGCGTTGAAGCGTTCCAGAGTAATTACTTCATAAAGTGACAGTGGTCAGAATTGAAAAAATTGGCCTAGTCACGAAGGCAAAAACAGGCTCTGGCGCGAAGTGGTTAAAGAGATTAAAAAAGGTTGGATAGAGTAATAGGAGATCTCAGAGTGCTATACATCTTTGCAGGACTTTGGAATACCTACAATTCATGGCAAATCTATTCACTTACAATTTTTCTGAAAAAATTAACCGAACCTGGCGAATTTAAATTAAAAAAAGTTTCAATGATCTCTAATAGCTTCTCTTTAAAGATTTTAACATTGTTTGTGCTTAGATAGTGAGATATTCTGATTTTTTTGCATGGCATTTCATACATCTCACATTCTGAGCTAGAGGAAAACCTGAGTAATAGACAGAGAGATACATTCTCTACGTTTTGGCAGACATAACTAATAAAGTAAGATTATAAATAGGTTACAGTTTTGTAACTTTGTCTAGCCTCACCAATTTTAGACTAGGAAAGGGAAACTGGCAAACTTATCATTCAAAACTGGAACAATTGTGTTAAAAAGACAGTATAGGTTTTCTATTAAATGTCTACTGATGCAATTGTTCTATTTTTCTAACATGAGCAGATTAGTACATAAATTTCATGGTATTTATGAATGATGTTTATGTGAACCCAATATAGCTTCATACTGATATAAATGTAAGTATTTATGTTTAATATAGGGCTACTGTAGTTGAGCACCAGAAATAAAATTATCCCACTCTGCTCCCATAAATGTCACTATTTTCTTTTACAGTTGGGTCAAAAATTCAAGGGTTGATGATGAAGGCTGCATGCAGATCCTTTGGTGCCAAATACAAATATCTATCTGTTTGACCAGCTAATATTTTATAACCCTGACTTTGTTTGCCCCTGTGGGTGGTTAGACCCCAAAAACCACAGTCATACAAATATAGAACATCTCTCCCTGTGAGAGTCTTTAGGGGCTGCACATTTAAGTCTGTGGAGAGCATACATAGACTTTAACAGTACACTGCTGCCAAGATCATTTGACTTGCAAACACATCAAGTAAATGAAACTGTGATGATGGCTAGGTGTTCTGGAGAAGAGTTGACGGGAGTATGACTGATCATTATGATGCTTGCATGAAAAGATGCCCAAGGGAACAATTCTGTGGTCCAAAAACAGTGCCTTATGCTTCCCATGTACTGAAGCAGGTTTTACTCAATCCCTGGTGGATTGGACTATCCCAATATTTTCAGTAATTTTTTCAAGATAAAGGAAGGCAAGAGTAAATTCCTTCTATTGTACAGTTAACCAGTCTCATAAGGTTAATATCGTAATCAGTGCTCTAGTGCCCATGCATACCATATAGTCATATTTTTCATATATAAATTGTTAAAGCATTTCAGACAAAAATATGTTTTACTTATATTAGTGTATGTAACTCACAAGATCGTTCCATAGATTACAATGAGTTTATCTGGTCTCTCACATTAAACTCTATGTACATCTGAGATCTGTGATACTCATTGGAGTGCTGTCTATCTAATGATTAGCAATCTTGAAGGTTCCAATACTTACGCATCCAGCAATCATATTTTTTATGGCATATTCTGTAGATCAAATTCCATAAGTATTAATTAGAACTACAGTGGTGGCCAAAAGTATTGGCACCCCTGCAATTCTGTCAGATAATACTCAGTTTCTTCCTGAAAATTATTGCAATCACAAATTCTTTAGTATTATTATCTTCATTTAATTTGTCTTCAATGAAAAAACACAAAAAGAATTCTCCTAAAGCCAAATTGGATAAAATTCCACACCAAACCTAAAAAAGGGGGTGGACAAAAGTATTGGCACTGTTTGAAAAATCATGTGATGCTTCTCTAATTTGTGTAATTAACAGCACCTGTAACTTACTTTTGGCACCTAACAGGTGTTGGCAATAACTAAATCACACTTGCAGCCAGTTAACATGGATTAAAGTTGACTCAACCTCTGTCCTGTGTCCTTGTGTGTACCACATTGAGCATGGAGAAAAGAAAGAAGACCAAAGAACTGTCTGAAGACTTGAGAAACCAAATTGTGAGGAAGCATAAGCAATCTCAAGGCTACAAGTCCATCTCCAAAGACCTGAATGCTCCTGTGTCTTCCGTGCGCAGTGTCATCAAGAAGTTTAAAGCCCATGGCACTGTGGCTAACCTCCCTAGATGTGGACGGAAAAGAAAAATTGACGAGAGATTTCAACGCAAGATTGTGCGGATGGTGGATAAAGAACCTCGATTAACATCCAAACAAGTTCAAGCTGCCCTACAGTCCGAGGGTACAACAGTGTCAACCCGTACTATCCGTTGTCGTCTGAATGAAAAGGGACTGTATGGTAGGATACCCAGGGAGACCCCACTTCTTACCCCGAGACATAAAAAAGCCAGGCTGGAGTTTGCCAAAACTTACCTGAGAAAGCCGAAAACGTTTGGAAGAATGTTCTCTGGTCAGATGAGACAAAAGTAGAGCTTTTTGGGAAAAAGCATCAACATAGAGTGTACAGGAAAAAAAAAGAGGCATTCAAAGAAAAGAACACAGTCCCTACAGTCAAACATGGCGGAGGTTCCCTGATGTTTTGGGGTTGCTTTGCTGCCTCTGGCACTGGACTGCTTGACCGTGTGCATGGCATTATGAAGTCTGAAGACTACCAACAAATTTTGCAGCATAATGTAGGGCCCAGTGTGAGAAAGCTGGGTCTCCCTCAGAGGTCATGGGTCTTCCAGCAGGATAATGACCCAAAACACACTTCCAAAAGCACTATAAAATGGTTTGAGAGAAAGCACTGGAGACTTATAAGGTGACCAGCAATGAGTCCAGACCTGAATCCCATAGAATACCTGTGGAGAGATCTCAAAATGGCAGTTTGGAGAAGGCACCCTTCAAATATCAGGGACATGGAGCAGTTTGCCAAAGAAGAATGGTCTACAATTCCAGCAGAGAATTGTAAGAAACTCATTGATGGTTACCGGAAGCGGTTGTTCGCAGTTATTTTGGCTAAAGGTTGTGCAACCAAGTATTAGGCTAAGGGTACCAATACTTTTGTCTGGCCCATTTTTGGAGTTTTGTGTGAAATGATCAATGATTTGATTTTTGCTTCATTCTCTTTTGTGTTTTTTCCTTGCAAGCAAATTAAATGAAGATAATAATACCAAAGAATTTGTGATTGCAATCATTTTCAGGAAGCAACTGAGTATTATCTGACAGAATTGCAGGGGTGCCAATACTTTTGGCCACCACTAGAGTGATGAGCGAGTGTGTTCGTTTAACCCTTTCACCGAGCACGCTCGGATGCTTTCCGAGTATATTCGACATGCTCGTATATTAAGTTCGAGTCCCTGCATCTGCATGATTTATGAGTGTTAGTCAGCCTCAACACTTGTGAGGATTCCCTGACAAACAGGTAATCTCTGCATGTGTTGAGGCTGACTAACAGCCATAAATCATGCAGACGCAGGGATTCAAACTTAATATACGAGCATGCCGAAGATACTCGGAAAGCACCAGAGCGTGCTCGGCGAAAGGGTTAAACAAGCATGCTCGCTTATCACTAGTTTTAACTCTAGAAAAAAGACATGGACCGCACATGCAAAACTCATACAATGATCTGCTGCATGTAAGCAAAAATGTAGAAAATTGAAAATGAGGTTTTTAGTTAAAGGAAACCTGTCACCTCGTTTTTCACTATTAAACTGGCCCCAGTGTGTTGTTAGTGATGCAATGTGCATCACCAGCAAGTTGTTTTCAAGCAAAATGGCACAGAATTCATGCCAAAAATCACTTTGTATAGTTATATTCTACCTTGTCTTTCAGTCATAGGGGTGGGCTTCCGTTGGTTTTAGTTATGGTCTCGTCATCTTATCCACACCCACGCCCTCTGATTGATCTGCAGTACTAGCCCGGCGTCTTCATGGGTACAACACGTACCCATTATAATCTATGGTGCTGTTCACATGTCCATGTTTTTGCACAAACCATGTGCAAAACACATGGAGATATGTCTGTTTTTTTTAGCAGCATGGATGACAAGGGCCAATACAAGTCTATGGGTCTGTAGAAAACACGTACAGCATACGGATGGCATCTAGATGCTGTCCATGTTTAACATTGCAAAGTATAGGAGAAGCTTTGTCACTTCTTACTTTCCTTACCGATGCCAGAAAAACTTTGATGACACACTGATGGTAAAAACAGACACATGGTTGCCACACTGATGAAAAATGCTAATAGTAATGACACCAGTACCGGTATATGTATATGTTTATAACGTATATAACTGGTCTGCTGTTCTGTACATCCTTTGGGAAAGCTTTAAAAACCCCTGTCACTGTGCAGTGACTTCTGCACCCAATATTGTCACATGCAATTCTGTGTGAGGGTATGTGCACACGATGCAGAAATGAAGCAGAAAATTTCTGCATCATTTCTGCATCTCCCTGGCAGAAAAAACGCATGCAGATTGTGCATGCGTCTTTCCTGCAGAATACATGCGGATCCACATGCAGATTCACATGCGTTTCCGCATGCAGATTGACAAGCGCTTTCCAGGCGATGTTAGTGACGCGCCCCCTGGGACATATTCCTTTTTGAGGGGAATACCCGGCACCGGATCAGATGGGGGGGGTTGTAGTCTCCGAGCGGCTGTGACCCGGTCCCGTGCCCAGGGCGTCAAGCTAAGTGTTATGTGGCAGTCCTACAGATGTTATTAAAGTTCTTTTGTGTCGACTACGCCACCCGTTGTGATGCGGTCACTGTGGCCGCCGCTGCTGCAGGGTCCGCTGAGGCTGATGGTGGATGTGCAGCTTGGTGGGATAACCCCCAACGGGAGGGGTATAGCCTCAGAGGGGACAGGCGCAGAGGATGGGGGTTGTGGTGGTGCGATGCAGCCGGCAATGAAGACAGACTCGGGTTGTGCAGTTAAGGGAGTTTACTTACTGCTGATGTTGTACTGGTCACTCCAGCTGCTAGTGACCACCCGAGCCGTGCTGCGTCCACCAGGTCCTGGATCCAGCCAACCCCCAAACAAGTCCGGAGCGTGGCCCTGAGCTCTCCCTCTGTCCTTTCTTCAGCCGTCCCCACCAGTGATTCACCTAGGTCCAGCTCCCTCGGGCCTTCTTTTGGGACACCCTTGGCCCTGGGTTCCCTGACCCTTCATGTGGTGTGCCTTCGGGGTGAATGTGGTGGGTGACCGTGACAGACACTGCCCACGGTCTCCGGTCTCTGGCTGGGGAATGTCTTTGCCCCCACCAGCTTGGGTTCCGGTACCCTCTTGCTGACTCCTCACCCGGTGCTCTAATTTGGGTTCTTGGGTCCCTTCAGTCTTCCCCCTCTGGGTCTTTCTCTTTCTTTCTCCTCTCTCTCTCTCCAGGGCTGCTGTTTCCTTTTCTCTCTCCAACTGACTTGTTCTCAGCGTCTGACCCTGATCTAAGTTGGTGCCCTCCTTATATATCCCTCTATGTGTGAGCTCAGGTGACCAGCACCCAATGAGCTCCTATCACTACCCAGACTGCTCCCCCTATCTGCCCCTACACTACATGGGATGTACCACCCCCCTCCCACTCCAGCCAGGAACAGGCTCGGTTGTACCTGCACATTTCTAAGTGGGAGTACCGTCGGCCTGCTCCTCTGAAATGGGATGTATGTAGTGCATGCAGTCTATCTGAGCTCAGTTCCACACTCCTTCCTTACCCGGGAGTGGAATATCACACCTCTGGGTTGAGGTGCAATACCCCTGTAGCAGCCGAATCCTCAGGGTGCTACATTCCCCCCTGGTAAATCACAGCACGTCCTCGGGCTGTAAGACATAAAACACCAAAACATACAAAATTTTTATATGAACATATAAAACATATAAACATTATATATATATAAAACTTTTTATATAAACATTCTCGTAGACTTCTCTTGTCTCTGGTTCCTCCTCCGGACACTGTGCAACGTGTGTCCGGGAAAAGTGCGACAGTCTCTTAGAAAAATCTGGTTTTCTTATAAAACCGGTAGGGGGCGCTTTAGGACGCGCAACTATATACAGGGAAGTTGGAAGTTGGCCGCTCTCAGTCCTCGGCCAGGTAGAGGGAAGGGAATGGCTGCTCACAGTCCTCAGCCTGTAGGATGAAGGGGTTAACGGGTAAAACAGTTCACTGGTCCCAACGGGGACTATTTTAGCAGCAACAACAGTTCCAGTTCCTTTATACCCTGATTGGGTAACTATTTACAACACCTGCTCTGCCGCACTCAACGGCGTCTTCCTCCTGCTCTTTGCTTATAGCTGGTTGTTACTTCAGACCCGTCCGGGTCCTCTTGCTCCTCCTCCTCGCACCGCAACTCCTCCTCCGTCAGGCGGTGTACGTGGAGGGCGTAAGGTCCTTTGGCACACTTGTGCCGGGTGAAAGTGACCTCGTCTCCGACGTAGAGGTCACGGCCTTTGTGACCTTCCGGCAGGTGGGACTCGACGTCTCTGCGAGTCACAAAAACGTCACCGCGGTTGTTACGGTCCCGAATAAAGCCCCACCCATGCTGCGGGTTGAACTTTATCACTGTCCCGATGGTGCGGGGACAATGCGCTGCACGGGGGTTCCTCCTAGTCCGGCTCTTCTGCTCCGCGCTCTGGATTTGGGCCTGTTGTTCTCTGACCCGCCTCTCCTCCCGTTCTCTCTTAAACTCTGCCAGCTGTTGACGGCAACACTCTGTACGTTCAGCTGCGGCTGCCCGAGTTTCTCCGGTGAACCCCATCAAATCTTCTCCCGTGGGGTCCCACACGAATTGGGCTTCTGCTAGAGGAGGCGAGACCCGAGCCACGGGCTTCGGAGTCGGGATTAGGGGCTCACACAAGGGCCCTAGTCTTTGCTGCCGCTCCAGCTCAGGGTACCCTTCGGGCCAGATGAAGGGCCGCCCGTCCGGCCATGTGAGCTGGCCGAAGAGGTCCTCCCCCAGGTGTGGCACCCTAGGTATTGCGGGCGCGGGCGCGGTGGTGGTGGCGCCCGGGTTGCCCAGGCCTTGCGGCCAGGCCTGGGGCACCTGGAAGGTGAAGGGCACCGTTAGGACGGCGGCGCCCTGGGCTACCTGGCCTTGCGGCCAGGCCGGAGGCTCCGCGGAGGTAGGGGGCGCTGTTGGTGGTGCGGCGCCCGGAGGTACTAGGCCTTGCGACCAGGCTGGTGGTACTTCCTGCTTTGTCACGCTCCGGGTCGGGGCGCGTGACGTCACAGGGGTCGCTGCGGCGGCTTCCGGTCGGGGCCTAGTCCATGGCGGTGACCTGGCGGCTACGGGCACAGCAGGGGGACTTTCGGGCTCTGCGACGGGGAGCTGGGGCAGGTGAGCGGTGTCACGGCTTGGGGTATAGGCGTCCCCTTTACCTGCCTCCATGCGTTCGGCTCCCTCCTCGGCGCCGTCTCCGGCCTTGGGTCCTCCTGCGCCATCCTCAGAGGCGGTCTGCTTCCTCTTCCAGGGTAGCGTGCTCCGCTGACTGGTCTCTGCGTGCTGAGCCATCTCCCGGCTCCACTCCGCCAGTATCTCCCGCTGTACCCGGGCCATCCTCCGTGCGAGGCCCTCCAGGGCTGTTTGTGCACACTCCCGGTCTCGGGGGAGCTGCGCTAGGATCTCCGCTAGACCTAGCGGGGTTGTGGACTCTAGCAGGCTCCTGACCATCGGGTCGGTGCTGCTCTGCTCTGCTTCCGGCAGGCTCCTGGCCAGCGGGCCGGTGCTGCTCTGCCCTCCTTCCTCGGTCTCTAGCAGACTCCTGGCCAGTGGGCCGGTGCTGTTCTGCTCTCTTTCCATCTCCGGGTGAGCTTTTCTGCTGCTCCTTTCCAGGCTTCCTGCCTCCGGGTGCGCTCGCTCCACACTGCTCCAAGCGACACCCATCTTTTCTCTCCTCTTTCGTCTCCTCCCACCTCGAGGGCGGTCCCGGGGCAACTCGGTGACTGTCAGCTCCAGGGGGAGTTCTTTCACGCTGACAGACACCTCCAGCATCACAGTCTCTGTTGGTGGGGGCGGTTTCCACTTTTGGCGCCATTTTCTGTCCTGGCCCACGATGGGAGGTGGCCTCCTGCCCTCCTTTGGCACGCCCATAATGGCGTCCGCTGCTCTTCCAAGGCGGGAAATCTGCGGTTTTGGCGGGAAGCGTCGCCCAGTGGCGGGAAACTCTGCAGATGGCGGGAACAAGCTGGAAATGGCGGACAATCGGCGGGAAACGACTGGTGATGGAGTCCGATGGCGTGGACCCTCCGGAACCGGCGGGAGACTTCTTTCTGAGGTAAACTTGCACTTTTCTTCAGGCACGCAGTACCCGGGTGTTGCGGGCACGTAATCCTGCCGACTACGCCAAAGTTGACGCGCCCCCTGGGACATATTCCTTTTTGAGGGGAATACCCGGCACCGGATCAGATGGGGGGGGTTGTAGTCTCCGAGCGGCTGTGACCCGGTCCCGTGCCCAGGGCGTCAAGCTAAGTGTTATGTGGCAGTCCTACAGATGTTATTAAAGTTCTTTTGTGTCGACTACGCCACCCGTTGTGATGCGGTCACTGTGGCCGCCGCTGCTGCAGGGTCCGCTGAGGCTGATGGTGGATGTGCAGCTTGGTGGGATAACCCCCAACGGGAGGGGTATAGCCTCAGAGGGGACAGGCGCAGAGGATGGGGGTTGTGGTGGTGCGATGCAGCCGGCAATGAAGACAGACTCGGGTTGTGCAGTTAAGGGAGTTTACTTACTGCTGATGTTGTACTGGTCACTCCAGCTGCTAGTGACCACCCGAGCCGTGCTGCGTCCACCAGGTCCTGGATCCAGCCAACCCCCAAACAAGTCCGGAGCGTGGCCCTGAGCTCTCCCTCTGTCCTTTCTTCAGCCGTCCCCACCAGTGATTCACCTAGGTCCAGCTCCCTCGGGCCTTCTTTTGGGACACCCTTGGCCCTGGGTTCCCTGACCCTTCATGTGGTGTGCCTTCGGGGTGAATGTGGTGGGTGACCGTGACAGACACTGCCCACGGTCTCCGGTCTCTGGCTGGGGAATGTCTTTGCCCCCACCAGCTTGGGTTCCGGTACCCTCTTGCTGACTCCTCACCCGGTGCTCTAATTTGGGTTCTTGGGTCCCTTCAGTCTTCCCCCTCTGGGTCTTTCTCTTTCTTTCTCCTCTCTCTCTCTCCAGGGCTGCTGTTTCCTTTTCTCTCTCCAACTGACTTGTTCTCAGCGTCTGACCCTGATCTAAGTTGGTGCCCTCCTTATATATCCCTCTATGTGTGAGCTCAGGTGACCAGCACCCAATGAGCTCCTATCACTACCCAGACTGCTCCCCCTATCTGCCCCTACACTACATGGGATGTACCACCCCCCTCCCACTCCAGCCAGGAACAGGCTCGGTTGTACCTGCACATTTCTAAGTGGGAGTACCGTCGGCCTGCTCCTCTGAAATGGGATGTATGTAGTGCATGCAGTCTATCTGAGCTCAGTTCCACACTCCTTCCTTACCCGGGAGTGGAATATCACACCTCTGGGTTGAGGTGCAATACCCCTGTAGCAGCCGAATCCTCAGGGTGCTACATTAGCATCACCTGGAAAGTGCTTGATAACTAGGTCACACTATATAAATCCATGCAAACAGCATGGATTTATACAGTGTGAACCGAGAGAGTGTATATACTTACCTCCGATGGCCCGCGCTGTCCTACTCAATCTGTTCTCCCTCGCCGGCAACTTTGAATTGAAAGACCTGCCGACGTCAGCGTCACGTGACCCGTCACATGACTCTGACGTCACCGCAGGTCCTACAACTCACTGCAAGTGCCGGGAACCAAGCAGGAGCGGTGCGCGGGCCGACAGATGGTAAGAATACATTTATTTTTTATTTTATTCTTCTTTTACAGCTTTTTTAATGGTACCTGGGTGTGGATGAGACTCTCCTCTCCTCCACACCCGGGTACCATCCGCACATTAGAACGCACCAATTACGCAAGTACAAATGCTGTCTTGCGGAATTGGCGCGTTCTAATGCAAGTCAATGGCGGCGAAATCGCCGCGTTTCCGCAAAATTAATTGACATGCTGCGGATTTTTGACCGCAGCGTCAACGCTGCGGAAAAATCCGCATCATGGGCACAGCACATGCGGATTTCCATTGGGGAACATTGCTTCCCTTCTACCATGCGTTTTTCATGCGTTTCCGCGGCGTTTACGCAACTGCAAAAACGCCGCGGAAACGCATGAAATACGCATCGTGTGAACACAGCCTTAAGGTAGACATAGATTTAAACCCCAATATTAATTATAATTTAGTCTGCTGTAATTTTATGAGGAATGGCAATCAATAACCAGAGTAGGCACAATGCTGTCTCATTTAAAAATGCCTGATTAAAGAAATAGTGGCATTGGATTGGGTAATTTAAAAGAAAACACCCAAGCCACATAATCTGCCAGCAAAAATGGGGCAGACTGTACCACATACTATGTTGGCAGAGAGAATGACGCACCCCCTGGGCCATATTCTTTAGGGGAATACCCGGAGCCGGATCAGATGGGGGTTGTAGTCTTCCGAGTGGCTGTGACCCGGTCCGTGCCCAGGGTGTCAAGCTCAGAGTATGTGGCAGTCCTACAGATGTTATAAAGTTCTTTATGTCGACTACGCCACCCGTTGTATTGCGGTCACTAGGGCCGCCGCTGCAGCAGGGTCCGCTGAGGCTGATGGTATTGGTGCAGCTTTTGGTAGTATAACCCCCAACGGGTGGGGTATAGCCTCAGGGGGTCAGGTGCAGAGGATGGGGGTTGTGGTGGTGCAGCATAGATGTTAAGTGAAGACAGAGTCGGGTTGTGCAGTTTAGGGTATTTACTCACTGCTGATGTTCCGGTCACTCCAGCTTCAAGTGACCACCCGAGCCGTGCTGCGTCCACCAGGTCCTGGATTCAGCAAACCCCCAAACAAGTCCGGAGCGTGACCCTGAGCTCTCCTTCTGTCCTTTCTTCTGGCCGTCCCCACTATTGATCCACCTAGGTCCAGCTCCCTCGGGCCTTCTGTTGGGAGACCCTTGGCCTTGGGTTCCCTGACCCTCCACGTGGTTCGCCTTCGGGGTGGATGTGGTGGGTGGCCGTGGCAGATGCTGCCCACGGCCTCCGGTCTCTGGCTAGGGTGTGCTTTTGCCCCCACCAGTTTGGGATCCGGTACCCTATTGCCGACTCTTCACCCGGGGATTGAATTTGGGTTCTCAGAGTCCTTTCTTTGTCCCCTCTGGGTCTTTCCTTCTCTGCTCCACTCTCTCTCTGCAGGCTCATCTGGACCTTTGCTTCTTACTGGCTCTGACAGACTGACCCTGATCTTTGATGGTGCCCACCTTATATACTCCCTCTATGTGTGAGCTCAGGTGACCAGCACCCAATGAGCTCCTATCTTTACCCAGGCTGCTCCCCCTATCTGCCCCTACACTACTTGGGATGTACCACCCCCCTCCCACTCCAGCCAGGAACAGACTCGGTCGTACCTGCACATTTCTAAGTGGGAGTACCGTTGGCCTGCCCCTCGGAAATGGGATGTGTGTAGTGCATGCAGCCTACCGAGCTCAGGTCCACACTCCATCCTTACCCGGGAGTGGAATATCACACCTCTGGGTTGAGGTGCAATACCCCTGTAGCAGCCGAATCCTCAGGGTGCTACATTCCCCCCTGGTAAATCACAGCACGTCCTCGGGCTGTAAGAACAAAACACCACAAAACATACAAATTTTTGCATAAACATATAAAACATCATACAAAACCTTATATATATATATATCAATAAAACTTTTCATATAAAACATTCTTGTAGACTTTTCCTCGCTTCTAGCTCCTCCTCCGGTCACTGTGCAACGCGTGACCGGGTAAAGTGCGACAGTCTTTTCTTGAAAAATGGTTTTCCTATAAAACCGGTAGGGGGCGCTTTAGGACGCGCAACTATATACAGGGAATATGGCCGCTCTCAGTCCTCGGCCAGGTATAAGGGAGGAATGACCGCTCTCAGTCCTCGGTCAGTGGGATTTAAGGGTTAAACGGGTAAACAGTTCACACTTGCTGGTCCCAACGGGGACTATGATAGCAGCAGTAACAGTTCACTGTGCCCCGACGGGCAACTATATACAGCTTCTGCTTCGCTGTACTTAACGACGACGTCCTCCTGCTCTTTCTTTATGGTTTCCTTTAACTTCAGATTCAGACCCGTCCGGGTCCTCTTGTTCTTCCTCCTCACACTGCAGCTCTTCCTCCGTCAGGCGATGCACATGGAGGGCGTAGGGTCCTTTGGCACACTTGTGCCGGGTGAAGGTGACCTCGTCCCCGATGTAAAGGTCACGACCTCTGTGTCCCTCCGGTAGGTGGGATTCAACGTCTCTCCTGGTTACAAAGACGTCGCCTGGGGTGCGGTGGTCTCGGATGAAGCCCCACCCATGCTGCATGTTAAACTTGATCACAGTCCCGGTGGTGCGGGGACTATGCGCTGCACGGGGGTCTCTCCTGGCCCGGCTCTTCTGCTCCGCGCTCCTTATTTGAGCTTGCTGTTCCCGGACCCGCCTCTCTCTCCGCTCCCTCTC
Source organism: Phyllobates terribilis (assembly GCF_046119375.1). NCBI lineage: Eukaryota > Metazoa > Chordata > Amphibia > Anura > Dendrobatidae > Phyllobates > Phyllobates terribilis. The sequence goes on along the minus strand of NW_027362771.1, from coordinate 442,197,360 downwards.
GAAGACCTCGAGCTGTTGGCGGCAGCACTCAGCACGCTCCGCTGCAGCTGCCCGAGTCTCCTGAGTGAACCCCATGAGATCTTCTCCGGTGGGGTCCCACTCAAATTGGGCCTCTTCTAGCGGGGGCGAGATCCTCTTTACGGGCTTTGGAGCCGGGATCAGGGGTGCACACATGGCCCCAGCCTTCCTCTGCCGTTCCAGTTCATGATATTCCTGGGGCCAGATGAAAGGCTGCCCATCCGGGCACGTGTGTTGGGTAAACAGGTCCTCTCCCAGATGCGGCACTCTTGGTCTTATGGGCGCGGTGGTGTTAGCGCCCGGGTTGCCCGGGCCTTGCGGCCAGGCCTGGGGTATCTGGAAGGTGAAGGGCACCGTAAGGACGGCGGCACCCTGGGCTACTTGGCCCTGCGACCAGGCCGGGGGCTCCGCGGAGGTAGGGGGCGCTGTTGGTATTGCGGCGCCCGGGGGTACTAGGCCTTGCGACCAGGCTGGTGGTATTTCCTGCTTGGTCACGCTCGGGGTCGAGGCGTGTGACGTCACAGGGGTCGCGGCTCCCGTTTGAGGCCTAGTCTGCGGCGGTGACGTTGCAGCGACGGGCACGGCAGGGGATACTTCGGGCTCTGCGACGGGGAGCTGGGGCAGGTACGCGGTTTCCCGGTTTGGGGTATAGACATCCCCTTTACCTGCCTCCACTCGTTCGGCTCCCTTCTCGGCGCCGTCTCCGGCCTTCAGTCCTCCTGCGCCATCCTCAGAGGCGGTCTGTCTCCTCGTCTTGGGTGGCGTGCTCCGCTGACGGGTCTCGGTCTGCTGGGCCATCTCACGGCTCCACTCCGCCAACGTCTCTCGCTGCACCCGGGCCATCCTCCTTGCAAGGCCCTCCAGAGCGGTCTGTGCACACTCCCGGTCTCGGGGGAGCTGTGCTAGGACCTCCACTAGGCCTAGTGGGGTCGTTGTTTCCAGCAGGCTCCTGACCAACGGGTCGGTGCTGCTCTGCTCTCCTTCCACTGTTTCCAGCAGGCTCCTGGCCAACGGGCCGGTGCTGCTCTGCTCTTCCTCCTCTGTTTCTAGCAGGCTCCTGGCCAACGGGCCGGTGCTGCTCTGCTTTCTCGCCATCTCCGGGTAAGCTCCTCCGATACTCTTCTCCAGGCTTCTTGCCTCCGGGTGCGCTCTCTCCAGACTGCTCCAAGCGACACCCATCTTTGTTCTCTTCTCCTCAGTCCTCCCACTTCGAGGGCGGTCCCGGGGCCACTTGGTGATTGTCAGCTCCAGGGGCAGTTCTTTCACGCTGACAGACACCTCTAGCATCACAGTCTCTGTTGGTGGGGGCGGTTTCCACTTTTGGCGCCATTTTCGGTCCTGGCCCACGATGGGAGGTGGCCTCTTGCCACCCTTTGGCACGCCCATAATGGCGTCCGCTCCCCCAAGGCGGGAAATCTTCGAAAATGGCGGGAATCGTCTCCCAGTGGCGGGAAACTCTGCAGATGGCGGGAAAAAGCTGTTAATGGCGGATAACCGGCGGGAATCGACCTGTGATGGAGTCCGATGGCGGGGACCCTCCGGAACCGGCAGGAGACTTCTTTTTGAGGTAAACTTGTTCTTTTCTTCAGGCACGCAGTACCCGGGTGTTGCGGGCACGTAATCCTGCCGACTACGCCAAAGTTGACGCACCCCCTGGGCCATATTCTTTAGGGGAATACCCGGAGCCGGATCAGATGGGGGTTGTAGTCTTCCGAGTGGCTGTGACCCGGTCCGTGCCCAGGGTGTCAAGCTCAGAGTATGTGGCAGTCCTACAGATGTTATAAAGTTCTTTATGTCGACTACGCCACCCGTTGTATTGCGGTCACTAGGGCCGCCGCTGCAGCAGGGTCCGCTGAGGCTGATGGTATTGGTGCAGCTTTTGGTAGTATAACCCCCAACGGGTGGGGTATAGCCTCAGGGGGTCAGATGCAGAGGATGGGGGTTGTGGTGGTGCAGCATAGATGTTAAGTGAAGACAGAGTCGGGTTGTGCAGTTTAGGGTATTTACTCACTTCTGATGTTCCGGTCACTCCAGCTTCAAGTGACCACCCGAGCCGTGCTGCGTCCACCAGGTCCTGGATTCAGCAAACCCCCAAACAAGTCCGGAGCGTGACCCTGAGCTCTCCTTCTGTCCTTTCTTCTGGCCGTCCCCACTATTGATCCACCTAGGTCCAGCTCCCTCGGGCCTTCTGTTGGGAGACCCTTGGCCTTGGGTTCCCTGACCCTCCACGTGGTTTGCCTTCGGGGTGGATGTGGTGGGTGGCCGTGGCAGACGCTGCCCACGGCCTCCGGTCTCTGGCTAGGGTGTGCTTTTGCCCCCACCAGTTTGGGATCCGGTACCCTATTGCCGACTCTTCACCCGGGGATTGAATTTGGGTTCTCAGAGTCCTTTCTTTGTCCCCTCTGGGTCTTTCCTTCTCTGCTCCACTCTCTCTCTGCAGGCTCATCTGGACCTTTGCTTCTTACTGGCTCTGACAGACTGACCCTGATCTTTGATGGTGCCCACCTTATATACTCCCTCTATGTGTGAGCTCAGGTGACCAGCACCCAATGAGCTCCTATCTTTACCCAGGCTGCTCCCCCTATCTGCCCCTACACTACTTGGGATGTACCACCCCCCTCCCACTCCAGCCAGGAACAGACTCGGTCGTACCTGCACATTTCTAAGTGGGAGTACCGTTGGCCTGCCCCTCGGAAATGGGATGTGTGTAGTGCATGCAGCCTACCGAGCTCAGGTCCACACTCCATCCTTACCCGGGAGTGGAATATCACACCTCTGGGTTGAGGTGCAATACCCCTGTAGCAGCCGATTCCTCAGGGTGCTACATTCCCCCCTGGTAAATCACAGCACGTCCTCGGGCTGTAAGAACAAAACACCACAAAACATACAAATTTTTGCATAAACATATAAAACATCATACAAAACCTTATATATATATATATCAATAAAACTTTTCATATAAAACATTCTTGTAGACTTTTCCTCGCTTCTAGCTCCTCCTCCGGTCACTGTGCAACGCGTGACCGGGTAAAGTGCGACAGTCTTTTCTTGAAAAATGGTTTTCCTATAAAACCGGTAGGGGGCGCTTTAGGACGCGCAACTATATACAGGGAATATGGCCGCTCTCAGTCCTCGGCCAGGTATAAGGGAGGAATGACCGCTCTCAGTCCTCGGTCAGTGGGATTTAAGGGTTAAACGGGTAAACAGTTCACACTTGCTGGTCCCAACGGGGACTATGATAGCAGCAGTAACAGTTCACTGTGCCCCGACGGGCAACTATATACAGCTTCTGCTTCGCTGTACTTAACGACGACGTCCTCCTGCTCTTTCTTTATGGTTTCCTTTAACTTCAGATTCAGACCCGTCCGGGTCCTCTTGTTCTTCCTCCTCACACCGCAGCTCTTCCTCCATCAGACGATGCACATGGAGGGCGTAGGGTCCTTTGGCACACTTGTGCCGGGTGAAGGTGACCTCGTCCCCGATGTAAAGGTCACGACCTCTGTGTCCCTCCGGTAGGTGGGATTCAACGTCTCTCCTGGTTACAAAGACGTCGCCTGGGGTGCGGTGGTCTCGGATGAAGCCCCACCCATGCTGCATGTTAAACTTGATCACAGTCCCGGTGGTGCGGGGACTATGCGCTGCACGGGGGTCTCTCCTGGCCCGGCTCTTCTGCTCCGCGCTCCTTATTTGAGCTTGCTGTTCCCGGACCCGCCTCTCTCTCCGCTCCCTCTCGAAGACCTCGAGCTGTTGGCGGCAGCACTCAGCACGCTCCGCTGCAGCTGCCCGAGTCTCCTGAGTGAACCCCATGAGATCTTCTCCGGTGGGGTCCCACTCAAATTGGGCCTCTTCTAGCGGGGGCGAGATCCTCTTTACGGGCTTTGGAGCCGGGATCAGGGGTGCACACATGGCCCCAGCCTTCCTCTGCCGTTCCAGTTCATGATATTCCTGGGGCCAGATGAAAGGCTGCCCATCCGGGCACGTGTGTTGGGTAAACAGGTCCTCTCCCAGATGCGGCACTCTTGGTCTTATGGGCGCGGTGGTGTTAGCGCCCGGGTTGCCCGGGCCTTGCGGCCAGGCCTGGGGTATCTGGAAGGTGAAGGGCACCGTAAGGACGGCGGCACCCTGGGCTACTTGGCCCTGCGACCAGGCCGGGGGCTCCGCGGAGGTAGGGGGCGCTGTTGGTATTGCGGCGCCCGGGGGTACTAGGCCTTGCGACCAGGCTGGTGGTATTTCCTGCTTGGTCACGCTCGGGGTCGAGGCGTGTGACGTCACAGGGGTCGCGGCTCCCGTTTGAGGCCTAGTCTGCGGCGGTGACGTTGCAGCGACGGGCACGGCAGGGGATACTTCGGGCTCTGCGACGGGGAGCTGGGGCAGGTACGCGGTTTCCCGGTTTGGGGTATAGACATCCCCTTTACCTGCCTCCACTCGTTCGGCTCCCTTCTCGGCGCCGTCTCCGGCCTTCAGTCCTCCTGCGCCATCCTCAGAGGCGGTCTGTCTCCTCGTCTTGGGTGGCGTGCTCCGCTGACGGGTCTCGGTCTGCTGGGCCATCTCACGGCTCCACTCCGCCAACGTCTCTCGCTGCACCCGGGCCATCCTCCTTGCAAGGCCCTCCAGAGCGGTCTCTGCACACTCCCGGTCTCGGGGGAGCTGTGCTAGGACCTCCACTAGGCCTAGTGGGGTCGTTGTTTCCAGCAGGCTCCTGACCAACGGGTCGGTGCTGCTCTGCTCTCCTTCCACTGTTTCCAGCAGGCTCCTGGCCAACGGGCCGGTGCTGCTCTGCTCTTCCTCCTCTGTTTCTAGCAGGCTCCTGGCCAACGGGCCGGTGCTGCTCTGCTTTCTCGCCATCTCCGGGTAAGCTCCTCCGATACTCTTCTCCAGGCTTCTTGCCTCCGGGTGCGCTCTCTCCAGACTGCTCCAAGCGACACCCATCTTTGTTCTCTTCTCCTCAGTCCTCCCACTTCGAGGGCGGTCCCGGGGCCACTTGGTGATTGTCAGCTCCAGGGGCAGTTCTTTCACGCTGACAGACACCTCTAGCATCACAGTCTCTGTTGGTGGGGGCGGTTTCCACTTTTGGCGCCATTTTCGGTCCTGGCCCACGATGGGAGGTGGCCTCTTGCCACCCTTTGGCACGCCCATAATGGCGTCCGCTCCCCCAAGGCGGGAAATCTTCGGAAATGGCGGGAATCGTCTCCCAGTGGCGGGAAACTCTGCAGATGGCGGGAAAAAGCTGTTAATGGCGGATAACCGGCGGGAATCGACCTGTGATGGAGTCCGATGGCGGGGACCCTCCGGAACCGGCAGGAGACTTCTTTTTGAGGTAAACTTGTTCTTTTCTTCAGGCACGCAGTACCCGGGTGTTGCGGGCACGTAATCCTGCCGACTACGCCAAAGTTGACGCACCCCCTGGGCCATATTCTTTAGGGGAATACCCGGAGCCGGATCAGATGGGGGTTGTAGTCTTCCGAGTGGCTGTGACCCGGTCCGTGCCCAGGGTGTCAAGCTCAGAGTATGTGGCAGTCCTACAGATGTTATAAAGTTCTTTATGTCGACTACGCCACCCGTTGTATTGCGGTCACTAGGGCCGCCGCTGCAGCAGGGTCCGCTGAGGCTGATGGTATTGGTGCAGCTTTTGGTAGTATAACCCCCAACGGGTGGGGTATAGCCTCAGGGGGTCAGATGCAGAGGATGGGGGTTGTGGTGGTGCAGCATAGATGTTAAGTGAAGACAGAGTCGGGTTGTGCAGTTTAGGGTATTTACTCACTTCTGATGTTCCGGTCACTCCAGCTTCAAGTGACCACCCGAGCCGTGCTGCGTCCACCAGGTCCTGGATTCAGCAAACCCCCAAACAAGTCCGGAGCGTGACCCTGAGCTCTCCTTCTGTCCTTTCTTCTGGCCGTCCCCACTATTGATCCACCTAGGTCCAGCTCCCTCGGGCCTTCTGTTGGGAGACCCTTGGCCTTGGGTTCCCTGACCCTCCACGTGGTTTGCCTTCGGGGTGGATGTGGTGGGTGGCCGTGGCAGACGCTGCCCACGGCCTCCGGTCTCTGGCTAGAGTGTGCTTTTGCCCCCACCAGTTTGGGATCCGGTACCCTATTGCCGACTCTTCACCCGGGGATTGAATTTGGGTTCTCAGAGTCCTTTCTTTGTCCCCTCTGGGTCTTTCCTTCTCTGCTCCACTCTCTCTCTGCAGGCTCATCTGGACCTTTGCTTCTTACTGGCTCTGACAGACTGACCCTGATCTTTGATGGTGCCCACCTTATATACTCCCTCTATGTGTGAGCTCAGGTGACCAGCACCCAATGAGCTCCTATCTTTACCCAGGCTGCTCCCCCTATCTGCCCCTACACTACTTGGGATGTACCACCCCCCTCCCACTCCAGCCAGGAACAGACTCGGTCGTACCTGCACATTTCTAAGTGGGAGTACCGTTGGCCTGCCCCTCGGAAATGGGATGTGTGTAGTGCATGCAGCCTACCGAGCTCAGGTCCACACTCCATCCTTACCCGGGAGTGGAATATCACACCTCTGGGTTGAGGTGCAATACCCCTGTAGCAGCCGAATCCTCAGGGTGCTACATTCCCCCCTGGTAAATCACAGCACGTCCTCGGGCTGTAAGAACAAAACACCACAAAACATACAAATTTTTGCATAAACATATAAAACATCATACAAAACCTTATATATATATATATCAATAAAACTTTTCATATAAAACATTCTTGTAGACTTTTCCTCGCTTCTAGCTCCTCCTCCGGTCACTGTGCAACGCGTGACCGGGTAAAGTGCGACAGTCTTTTCTTGAAAAATGGTTTTCCTATAAAACCGGTAGGGGGCGCTTTAGGACGCGCAACTATATACAGGGAATATGGCCGCTCTCAGTCCTCGGCCAGGTATAAGGGAGGAATGACCGCTCTCAGTCCTCGGTCAGTGGGATTTAAGGGTTAAACGGGTAAACAGTTCACACTTGCTGGTCCCAACGGGGACTATGATAGCAGCAGTAACAGTTCACTGTGCCCCGACGGGCAACTATATACAGCTTCTGCTTCGCTGTACTTAACGACGACGTCCTCCTGCTCTTTCTTTATGGTTTCCTTTAACTTCAGATTCAGACCCGTCTGGGTCCTCTTGTTCTTCCTCCTCACACCGCAGCTCTTCCTCCGTCAGACGATGCACATGGAGGGCGTAGGGTCCTTTGGCACACTTGTGCCGGGTGAAGGTGACCTCGTCCCCGATGTAAAGGTCACGACCTCTGTGTCCCTCCGGTAGGTGGGATTCAACGTCTCTCCTGGTTACAAAGACGTCGCCTGGGGTGCGGTGGTCTCGGATGAAGCCCCACCCATGCTGCATGTTAAACTTGATCACAGTCCCGGTGGTGCGGGGACTATGCGTTGCACGGGGGTCTCTCCTGGCCCGGCTCTTCTGCTCCGCGCTCCTTATTTGAGCTTGCTGTTCCCGGACCCGCCTCTCTCTCCGCTCCCTCTCGAAGACCTCGAGCTGTTGGCGGCAGCACTCAGCACGCTCCGCTGCAGCTGCCCGAGTCTCCTGAGTGAACCCCATGAGATCTTCTCCGGTGGGGTCCCACTCAAATTGGGCCTCTTCTAGCGGGGGCGAGATCCTCTTTACGGGCTTTGGAGCCGGGATCAGGGGTGCACACATGGCCCCAGCCTTCCTCTGCCGTTCCAGTTCATGATATTCCTGGGGCCAGATGAAAGGCTGCCCATCCGGGCACGTGTGTTGGGTAAACAGGTCCTCTCCCAGATGCGGCACTCTTGGTCTTATGGGCGCGGTGGTGTTAGCGCCCGGGTTGCCCGGGCCTTGCGGCCAGGCCTGGGGTATCTGGAAGGTGAAGGGCACCGTAAGGACGGCGGCACCCTGGGCTACTTGGCCCTGCGACCAGGCCGGGGGCTCCGCGGAGGTAGGGGGCGCTGTTGGTATTGCGGCGCCCGGGGGTACTAGGCCTTGCGACCAGGCTGGTGGTATTTCCTGCTTGGTCACGCTCGGGGTCGAGGCGTGTGACGTCACAGGTGTCGCGGCTCCCGTTTGAGGCCTAGTCTGCGGCGGTGACGTTGCAGCGATGGGCACGGCAGGGGATACTTCGGGCTCTGCGACGGGGAGCTGGGGCAGGTACGCGGTTTCCCGGTTTGGGGTATAGACATCCCCTTTACCTGCCTCCACTCGTTCGGCTCCCTTCTCGGCGCCGTCTCCGGCCTTCAGTCCTCCTGCGCCATCCTCAGAGGCGGTCTGTCTCCTCATCTTGGGTGGCGTGCTCCGCTGACGGGTCTCGGTCTGTGGGCCATCTCACGGCTCCACTCCGCCAACGTCTCTCGCTGCACCCGGGCCATCCTCCTTGCAAGGCCCTCCAGAGCGGTCTGTGCACACTCCCGGTCTCGGGGGAGCTGTGCTAGGACCTCCACTAGGCCTAGTGGGGTCGTTGTTTCCAGCAGGCTCCTGACCAACGGGTCGGTGCTGCTCTGCTCTCCTTCCACTGTTTCCAGCAGGCTCCTGGCCAACGGGCCGGTGCTGCTCTGCTCTTCCTCCTCTGTTTCTAGCAGTCTCCTGGGAAACGGGCCGGTGCTGCTCTGCTTTCTCGCCATCTCCGGGTAAGCTCCTCCGATACTCTTCTCCAGGCTTCTTGCCTCCGGGTGCGCTCTCTCCAGACTGCTCCAAGCGACACCCATCTTTGTTCTCTTCTCCTCAGTCCTCCCACTTCGAGGGCGGTCCCGGGGCCACTTGGTGATTGTCAGCTCCAGGGGCAGTTCTTTCACGCTGACAGACACCTCTAGCATCACAGTCTCTGTTGGTGGGGGCGGTTTCCACTTTTGGCGCCATTTTCGGTCCTGGCCCACGATGGGAGGTGGCCTCTTGCCACCCTTTGGCACGCCCATAATGGCGTCCGCTCCCCCAAGGCGGGAAATCTTCGGAAATGGCGGGAATCGTCTCCCAGTGGCGGGAAACTCTGCAGATGGCGGGAAAAAGCTGTTAATGGCGGATAACCGGCGGGAATCGACCTGTGATGGAGTCCGATGGCGGGGACCCTCCGGAATCGGCAGGAGACTTCTTTTTGAGGTAAACTTGTTCTTTTCTTCAGGCACGCAGTACCCGGGTGTTGCGGGCACGTAATCCTGCCGACTACGCCAAAGTTGACGCACCCCCTGGGCCATATTCTTTAGGGGAATACCCGGAGCCGGATCAGATGGGGGTTGTAGTCTTCCGAGTGGCTGTGACCCGGTCCGTGCCCAGGGTGTCAAGCTCAGAGTATGTGGCAGTCCTACAGATGTTATAAAGTTCTTTATGTCGACTACGCCACCCGTTGTATTGCGGTCACTAGGGCCGCCGCTGCAGCAGGGTCCGCTGAGGCTGATGGTATTGGTGCAGCTTTTGGTAGTATAACCCCCAACGGGTGGGGTATAGCCTCAGGGGGTCAGGTGCAGAGGATGGGGGTTGTGGTGGTGCAGCATAGATGTTAAGTGAAGACAGAGTCGGGTTGTGCAGTTTAGGGTATTTACTCACTGCTGATGTTCCGGTCACTCCAGCTTCAAGTGACCACCCGAGCCGTGCTGCGTCCACCAGGTCCTGGATTCAGCAAACCCCCAAACAAGTCCGGAGCATGACCCTGAGCTCTCCTTCTGTCCTTTCTTCTGGCCGTCCCCACTATTGATCCACCTAGGTCCAGCTCCCTCGGGCCTTCTGTTGGGAGACCCTTGGCCTTGGGTTCCCTGACCCTCCACGTGGTTTGCCTTCGGGGTGGATGTGGTGGGTGGCCGTGGCAGACGCTGCCCACGGCCTCCGGTCTCTGGCTAGGGTGTGCTTTTGCCCCCACCAGTTTGGGATCCGGTACCCTATTGCCGACTCTTCACCCGGGGATTGAATTTGGGTTCTCAGAGTCCTTTCTTTGTCCCCTCTGGGTCTTTCCTTCTCTGCTCCACTCTCTCTCTGCAGGCTCATCTGGACCTTCCAGGCGGGAAATCTTCGAAAATGGCGGGAATCGTCTCCCAGTGGCGGGAAACTCTGCAGATGGCGGGAAAAAGCTGTTAATGGCGGATAACCGGCGGGAATCGACCTGTGATGGAGTCCGATGGCGGGGACCCTCCGGAACCGGCAGGAGACTTCTTTTTGAGGTAAACTTGTTCTTTTCTTCAGGCACGCAGTACCCGGGTGTTGCGGGCACGTAATCCTGCCGACTACGCCAAAGTTGACGCACCCCCTGGGCCATATTCTTTAGGGGAATACCCGGAGCCGGATCAGATGGGGGTTGTAGTCTTCCGAGTGGCTGTGACCCGGTCCGTGCCCAGGGTGTCAAGCTCAGAGTATGTGGCAGTCCTACAGATGTTATAAAGTTCTTTATGTCGACTACGCCACCCGTTGTATTGCGGTCACTAGGGCCGCCGCTGCAGCAGGGTCCGCTGAGGCTGATGGTATTGGTGCAGCTTTTGGTAGTATAACCCCCAACGGGTGGGGTATAGCCTCAGGGGGTCAGATGCAGAGGATGGGGGTTGTGGTGGTGCAGCATAGATGTTAAGTGAAGACAGAGTCGGGTTGTGCAGTTTAGGGTATTTACTCACTTCTGATGTTCCGGTCACTCCAGCTTCAAGTGACCACCCGAGCCGTGCTGCGTCCACCAGGTCCTGGATTCAGCAAACCCCCAAACAAGTCCGGAGCGTGACCCTGAGCTCTCCTTCTGTCCTTTCTTCTGGCCGTCCCCACTATTGATCCACCTAGGTCCAGCTCCCTCGGGCCTTCTGTTGGGAGACCCTTGGCCTTGGGTTCCCTGACCCTCCACGTGGTTTGCCTTCGGGGTGGATGTGGTGGGTGGCCGTGGCAGACGCTGCCCACGGCCTCCGGTCTCTGGCTAGGGTGTGCTTTTGCCCCCACCAGTTTGGGATCCGGTACCCTATTGCCGACTCTTCACCCGGGGATTGAATTTGGGTTCTCAGAGTCCTTTCTTTGTCCCCTCTGGGTCTTTCCTTCTCTGCTCCACTCTCTCTCTGCAGGCTCATCTGGACCTTTGCTTCTTACTGGCTCTGACAGACTGACCCTGATCTTTGATGGTGCCCACCTTATATACTCCCTCTATGTGTGAGCTCAGGTGACCAGCACCCAATGAGCTCCTATCTTTACCCAGGCTGCTCCCCCTATCTGCCCCTACACTACTTGGGATGTACCACCCCCCTCCCACTCCAGCCAGGAACAGACTCGGTCGTACCTGCACATTTCTAAGTGGGAGTACCGTTGGCCTGCCCCTCGGAAATGGGATGTGTGTAGTGCATGCAGCCTACCGAGCTCAGGTCCACACTCCATCCTTACCCGGGAGTGGAATATCACACCTCTGGGTTGAGGTGCAATACCCCTGTAGCAGCCGAATCCTCAGGGTGCTACATTCCCCCCTGGTAAATCACAGCACGTCCTCGGGCTGTAAGAACAAAACACCACAAAACATACAAATTTTTGCATAAACATATAAAACATCATACAAAACCTTATATATATATATATCAATAAAACTTTTCATATAAAACATTCTTGTAGACTTTTCCTCGCTTCTAGCTCCTCCTCCGGTCACTGTGCAACGCGTGACCGGGTAAAGTGCGACAGTCTTTTCTTGAAAAATGGTTTTCCTATAAAACCGGTAGGGGGCGCTTTAGGACGCGCAACTATATACAGGGAATATGGCCGCTCTCAGTCCTCGGCCAGGTATAAGGGAGGAATGACCGCTCTCAGTCCTCGGTCAGTGGGATTTAAGGGTTAAACGGGTAAACAGTTCACACTTGCTGGTCCCAACGGGGACTATGATAGCAGCAGTAACAGTTCACTGTGCCCCGACGGGCAACTATATACAGCTTCTGCTTCGCTGTACTTAACGACGACGTCCTCCTGCTCTTTCTTTATGGTTTCCTTTAACTTCAGATTCAGACCCGTCCGGGTCCTCTTGTTCTTCCTCCTCACACCGCAGCTCTTCCTCCGTCAGACGATGCACATGGAGGGCGTAGGGTCCTTTGGCACACTTGTGCCGGGTGAAGGTGACCTCGTCCCCGATGTAAAGGTCACGACCTCTGTGTCCCTCCGGTAGGTGGGATTCAACGTCTCTCCTGGTTACAAAGACGTCGCCTGGGGTGCGGTGGTCTCGGATGAAGTCCCACCCATGCTGCATGTTAAACTTGATCACAGTCCCGGTGGTGCGGGGACTATGCGCTGCACGGGGGTCTCTCCTGGCCCGGCTCTTCTGCTCCGCGCTCCTTATTTGAGCTTGCTGTTCCCGGACCCGCCTCTCTCTCCGCTCCCTCTCGAAGACCTCGAGCTGTTGGCGGCAGCACTCAGCACGCTCCGCTGCAGCTGCCCGAGTCTCCTGAGTGAACCCCATGAGATCTTCTCCGGTGGGGTCCCACTCAAATTGGGCCTCTTCTAGCGGGGGCGAGATCCTCTTTACGGGCTTTGGAGCCGGGATCAGGGGTGCACAAATGGCCCCAGCCTTCCTCTGCCGTTCCAGTTCATGATATTCCTGGGGCCAGATGAAAGGCTGCCCATCCGGGCACGTGTGTTGGGTAAACAGGTCCTCTCCCAGATGCGGCACTCTTGGTCTTATGGGCGCGGTGGTGTTAGCGCCCGGGTTGCCCGGGCCTTGCGGCCAGGCCTGGGGTATCTGGAAGGTGAAGGGCACCGTAAGGACGGCGGCACCCTGGGCTACTTGGCCCTGCGACCAGGCCGGGGGCTCCGCGGAGGTAGGGGGCGCTGTTGGTATTGCGGCGCCCGGGGGTACTAGGCCTTGCGACCAGGCTGGTGGTATTTCCTGCTTGGTCACGCTCGGGGTCGAGGCGTGTGACGTCACAGGGGTCGCGGCTCCCGTTTGAGGCCTAGTCTGCGGCGGTGACGTTGCAGCGACGGGCACGGCAGGGGATACTTCGGGCTCTGCGACGGGGAGCTGGGGCAGGTACGCGGTTTCCCGGTTTGGGGTATAGACATCCCCTTTACCTGCCTCCACTCGTTCGGCTCCCTTCTCGGCGCCGTCTCCGGCCTTCAGTCCTCCTGCGCCATCCTCAGAGGCGGTCTGTCTCCTCGTCTTGGGTGGCGTGCTCCGCTGACGGGTCTCGGTCTGCTGGGCCATCTCACGGCTCCACTCCGCCAACGTCTCTCGCTGCACCCGGGCCATCCTCCTTGCAAGGCCCTCCAGAGCGGTCTCTGCACACTCCCGGTCTCGGGGGAGCTGTGCTAGGACCTCCACTAGGCCTAGTGGGGTCGTTGTTTCCAGCAGGCTCCTGACCAACGGGTCGGTGCTGCTCTGCTCTCCTTCCACTGTTTCCAGCAGGCTCCTGGCCAACGGGCCGGTGCTGCTCTGCTCTTCCTCCTCTGTTTCTAGCAGGCTCCTGGCCAACGGGCCGGTGCTGCTCTGCTTTCTCGCCATCTCCGGGTAAGCTCCTCCGATACTCTTCTCCAGGCTTCTTGCCTCCGGGTGCGCTCTCTCCAGACTGCTCCAAGCGACACCCATCTTTGTTCTCTTCTCCTCAGTCCTCCCACTTCGAGGGCGGTCCCGGGGCCACTTGGTGATTGTCAGCTCCAGGGGCAGTTCTTTCACGCTGACAGACACCTCTAGCATCACAGTCTCTGTTGGTGGGGGCGGTTTCCACTTTTGGCGCCATTTTCGGTCCTGGCCCACGATGGGAGGTGGCCTCTTGCCACCCTTTGGCACGCCCATAATGGCGTCCGCTCCCCCAAGGCGGGAAATCTTCGGAAATGGCGGGAATCGTCTCCCAGTGGCGGGAAACTCTGCAGATGGCGGGAAAAAGCTGTTAATGGCGGATAACCGGCGGGAATCGACCTGTGATGGAGTCCGATGGCGGGGACCCTCCGGAACCGGCAGGAGACTTCTTTTTGAGGTAAACTTGTTCTTTTCTTCAGGCACGCAGTACCCGGGTGTTGCGGGCACGTAATCCTGCCGACTATGCCAAAGTTGACGCACCCCCTGGGCCATATTCTTTAGGGGAATACCCGGAGCCGGATCAGATGGGGGTTGTAGTCTTCCGAGTGGCTGTGACCCGGTCCGTGCCCAGGGTGTCAAGCTCAGAGTATGTGGCAGTCCTACAGATGTTATAAAGTTCTTTATGTCGACTACGCCACCCGTTGTATTGCGGTCACTAGGGCCGCCGCTGCAGCAGGGTCCGCTGAGGCTGATGGTATTGGTGCAGCTTTTGGTAGTATAACCCCCAACGGGTGGGGTATAGCCTCAGGGGGTCAGATGCAGAGGATGGGGGTTGTGGTGGTGCAGCATAGATGTTAAGTGAAGACAGAGTCGGGTTGTGCAGTTTAGGGTATTTACTCACTTCTGATGTTCCGGTCACTCCAGCTTCAAGTGACCACCCGAGCCGTGCTGCGTCCACCAGGTCCTGGATTCAGCAAACCCCCAAACAAGTCCGGAGCGTGACCCTGAGCTCTCCTTCTGTCCTTTCTTCTGGCCGTCCCCACTATTGATCCACCTAGGTCCAGCTCCCTCGGGCCTTCTGTTGGGAGACCCTTGGCCTTGGGTTCCCTGACCCTCCACGTGGTTTGCCTTCGGGGTGGATGTGGTGGGTGGCCGTGGCAGACGCTGCCCACGGCCTCTGGTCTCTGGCTAGGGTGTGCTTTTGCCCCCACCAGTTTGGGATCCGGTACCCTATTGCCGACTCTTCACCCGGGGATTGAATTTGGGTTCTCAGAGTCCTTTCTTTGTCCCCTCTGGGTCTTTCCTTCTCTGCTCCACTCTCTCTCTGCAGGCTCATCTGGACCTTTGCTTCTTACTGGCTCTGACAGACTGACCCTGATCTTTGATGGTGCCCACCTTATATACTCCCTCTATGTGTGAGCTCAGGTGACCAGCACCCAATGAGCTCCTATCTTTACCCAGGCTGCTCCCCCTATCTGCCCCTACACTACTTGGGATGTACCACCCCCCTCCCACTCCAGCCAGGAACAGACTCGGTCGTACCTGCACATTTCTAAGTGGGAGTACCGTTGGCCTGCCCCTCGGAAATGGGATGTGTGTAGTGCATGCAGCCTACCGAGCTCAGGTCCACACTCCATCCTTACCCGGGAGTGGAATATCACACCTCTGGGTTGAGGTGCAATACCCCTGTAGCAGCCGAATCCTCAGGGTGCTACATTCCCCCCTGGTAAATCACAGCACGTCCTCGGGCTGTAAGAACAAAACACCACAAAACATACAAATTTTTGCATAAACATATAAAACATCATACAAAACCTTATATATATATATATCAATAAAACTTTTCATATAAAACATTCTTGTAGACTTTTCCTCGCTTCTAGCTCCTCCTCCGGTCACTGTGCAACGCGTGACCGGGTAAAGTGCGACAGTCTTTTCTTGAAAAATGGTTTTCCTATAAAACCGGTAGGGGGCGCTTTAGGACGCGCAACTATATACAGGGAATATGGCCGCTCTCAGTCCTCGGCCAGGTATAAGGGAGGAATGACCGCTCTCAGTCCTCGGTCAGTGGGATTTAAGGGTTAAACGGGTAAACAGTTCACACTTGCTGGTCCCAACGGGGACTATGATAGCAGCAGTAACAGTTCACTGTGCCCCGACGGGCAACTATATACAGCTTCTGCTTCGCTGTACTTAACGACGACGTCCTCCTGCTCTTTCTTTATGGTTTCCTTTAACTTCAGATTCAGACCCGTCCGGGTCCTCTTGTTCTTCCTCCTCACACCGCAGCTCTTCCTCCGTCAGACGATGCACATGGAGGGCGTAGGGTCCTTTGGCACACTTGTGCCGGGTGAAGGTGACCTCGTCCCCGATGTAAAGGTCACGACCTCTGTGTCCCTCCGGTAGGTGGGATTCAACGTCTCTCCTGGTTACAAAGACGTTGCCTGGGGTGCGGTGGTCTCGGATGAAGCCCCACCCATGCTGCATGTTAAACTTGATCACAGTCCCGGTGGTGCGGGGACTATGCGCTGCACGGGGGTCTCTCCTGGCCCGGCTCTTCTGCTCCGCGCTCCTTATTTGAGCTTGCTGTTCCCGGACCCGCCTCTCTCTCCGCTCCCTCTCGAAGACCTCGAGCTGTTGGCGGCAGCACTCAGCACGCTCCGCTGCAGCTGCCCGAGTCTCCTGAGTGAACCCCATGAGATCTTCTCCGGTGGGGTCCCACTCAAATTGGGCCTCTTCTAGCGGGGGCGAGATCCTCTTTACGGGCTTTGGAGCCGGGATCAGGGGTGCACACATGGCCCCAGCCTTCCTCTGCCGTTCCAGTTCATGATATTCCTGGGGCCAGATGAAAGGCTGCCCATCCGGGCACGTGTGTTGGGTAAACAGGTCCTCTCCCAGATGCGGCACTCTTGGTCTTATGGGCGCGGTGGTGTTAGCGCCCGGGTTGCCCGGGCCTTGCGGCCAGGCCTGGGGTATCTGGAAGGTGAAGGGCACCGTAAGGACGGCGGCACCCTGGGCTACTTGGCCCTGCGACCAGGCCGGGGGCTCCGCGGAGGTAGGGGGCGCTGTTGGTATTGCGGCGCCCGGGGGTACTAGGCCTTGCGACCAGGCTGGTGGTATTTCCTGCTTGGTCACGCTCGGGGTCGAGGCGTGTGACGTCACAGGGGTCGCGGCTCCCGTTTGAGGCCTAGTCTGCGGCGGTGACGTTGCAGCGATGGGCACGGCAGGGGATACTTCGGGCTCTGCGACGGGGAGCTGGGGCAGGTACGCGGTTTCCCGGTTTGGGGTATAGACATCCCCTTTACCTGCCTCCACTCGTTCGGCTCCCTTCTCGGCGCCGTCTCCGGCCTTCAGTCCTCCTGCGCCATCCTCAGAGGCGGTCTGTCTCCTCGTCTTGGGTGGCGTGCTCCGCTGACGGGTCTCGGTCTGCGGGCCATCTCACGGCTCCACTCCGCCAACGTCTCTCGCTGCACCCGGGCCATCCTCCTTGCAAGGCCCTCCAGAGCGGTCTGTGCACACTCCCGGTCTCGGGGGAGCTGTGCTAGGACCTCCACTAGGCCTAGTGGGGTCGTTGTTTCCAGCAGGCTCCTGACCAACGGGTCGGTGCTGCTCTGCTCTCCTTCCACTGTTTCCAGCAGGCTCCTGGCCAACGGGCCGGTGCTGCTCTGCTCTTCCTCCTCTGTTTCTAGCAGGCTCCTGGGAAACGGGCCGGTGCTGCTCTGCTTTCTCGCCATCTCCGGGTAAGCTCCTCCGATACTCTTCTCCAGGCTTCTTGCCTCCGGGTGCGCTCTCTCCAGACTGCTCCAAGCGACACCCATCTTTGTTCTCTTCTCCTCAGTCCTCCCACTTCGAGGGCGGTCCCGGGGCCACTTGGTGATTGTCAGCTCCAGGGGCAGTTCTTTCACGCTGACAGACACCTCTAGCATCACAGTCTCTGTTGGTGGGGGCGGTTTCCACTTTTGGCGCCATTTTCGGTCCTGGCCCACGATGGGAGGTGGCCTCTTGCCACCCTTTGGCACGCCCATAATGGCGTCCGCTCCCCCAAGGCGGGAAATCTTCGGAAATGGCGGGAATCGTCTCCCAGTGGCGGGAAACTCTGCAGATGGCGGGAAAAAGCTGTTAATGGCGGATAACCGGCGGGAATCGACCTGTGATGGAGTCCGATGGCGGGGACCCTCCGGAATCGGCAGGAGACTTCTTTTTGAGGTAAACTTGTTCTTTTCTTCAGGCACGCAGTACCCGGGTGTTGCGGGCACGTAATCCTGCCGACTACGCCAAAGTTGACGCACCCCCTGGGCCATATTCTTTAGGGGAATACCCGGAGCCGGATCAGATGGGGGTTGTAGTCTTCCGAGTGGCTGTGACCCGGTCCGTGCCCAGGGTGTCAAGCTCAGAGTATGTGGCAGTCCTACAGATGTTATAAAGTTCTTTATGTCGACTACGCCACCCGTTGTATTGCGGTCACTAGGGCCGCCGCTGCAGCAGGGTCCGCTGAGGCTGATGGTATTGGTGCAGCTTTTGGTAGTATAACCCCCAACGGGTGGGGTATAGCCTCAGGGGGTCAGGTGCAGAGGATGGGGGTTGTGGTGGTGCAGCATAGATGTTAAGTGAAGACAGAGTCGGGTTGTGCAGTTTAGGGTATTTACTCACTGCTGATGTTCCGGTCACTCCAGCTTCAAGTGACCACCCGAGCCGTGCTGCGTCCACCAGGTCCTGGATTCAGCAAACCCCCAAACAAGTCCGGAGCATGACCCTGAGCTCTCCTTCTGTCCTTTCTTCTGGCCGTCCCCACTATTGATCCACCTAGGTCCAGCTCCCTCGGGCCTTCTGTTGGGAGACCCTTGGCCCTGGGTTCCCTGACCCTCCACGTGGTTTGCCTTCGGGGTGGATGTGGTGGGTGGCCGTGGCAGACGCTGCCCACGGCCTCCGGTCTCTGGCTAGGGTGTGCTTTTGCCCCCACCAGTTTGGGATCCGGTACCCTATTGCCGACTCTTCACCCGGGGATTGAATTTGGGTTCTCAGAGTCCTTTCTTTGTCCCCTCTGGGTCTTTCCTTCTCTGCTCCACTCTCTCTCTGCAGGCTCATCTGGACCTTTGCTTCTTACTGGCTCTGACAGACTGACCCTGATCTTTGATGGTGCCCACCTTATATACTCCCTCTATGTGTGAGCTCAGGTGACCAGCACCCAATGAGCTCCTATCTTTACCCAGGCTGCTCCCCCTATCTGCCCCTACACTACTTGGGATGTACCACCCCCCTCCCACTCCAGCCAGGAACAGACTCGGTCGTACCTGCACATTTCTAAGTGGGAGTACCGTTGGCCTGCCCCTCGGAAATGGGATGTGTGTAGTGCATGCAGCCTACCGAGCTCAGGTCCACACTCCATCCTTACCCGGGAGTGGAATATCACACCTCTGGGTTGAGGTGCAATACCCCTGTAGCAGCCGAATCCTCAGGGTGCTACAAGAACATGCCATGTTAGCAAAAACAGATGGAGTAAAGCATGTAAGAAAGCATGTCATATTATTAATAAAATAGATGATCCAACTGTAAATTGGAGCAAATATAAAGTATGATGAAGTAGCTTGGGCTAGTATTCAGGCTACTTCATCTGTCTGCAATGACCTTGCAACTATTCAATTCTCAAGGAAGGATCATATTGATTCCGCATTTTAGTTCACAACATTGTGTTGTGCCTGTGCTTGCAGAAATCTCAAAGGTGAGCCTACTTATTTCTACTAGCCAATCAATCCTTGTCCAAATTTACTAACCCTTTGAGTGTCCTGTTTTATTTCTTCGTTCTGCTCCATATGTAGATTTGAAGAATGTAAAGAGAAACACGTATCTTTCTCTTACAAAGTTGGTTTCAACCTAAGAAAGATGTTCACTCTATGTTATGCCCAACTGGTGCCAACTTGAATGAGCCAAGGGAGTCCTGTCCATTGTACAATTACCATTTATTCCACATTTTGCCATTAACATCAACAATTCGTTTGATGGACCTGTCCAACTTCTGATTGTGGATAAATACATGAACATGGAAACACTGGTTCTAGTAAAATAAGTATCTGGCTCAATATGCAAAGGAAAGCAGCTTGTCATGATAGCAAACCAGCACAATATTGAAGTTCTTTGCTTATTCTCCAATGATGCAGAGACTGAGCTGGTAGCACCTGGTAAAAATTTGAATCTCAGACTCAGAGAAGTAGAAGAGGAGACATTAATAGAATTTATCTAGAAAAGAACGCATACATTAGCATATTACCAGGACAAACTGTGTGCCAAGCTTGTTATAGCTTTTGCTGAGCAGACACCTGCCAGTAATTTGTCTGACCAGGAGGCTCCTCATCCCGCTTTGTTACTGCTCCACAACCTCTGCCAGAGCAATTGCAACATCAAACAGACAAGGCAGCAGCATCAGCAGCAATGAATACATGAATAAAAAATGGATCCGTGAGGATTTTTCCTAGATCGCCTAATACCAATGAATAGATCTGTCATTTCTGACAATGGAGAACTGGCAATTTATCAGTGGTCCAATGATGCCATTACCTCTGCCTGCTGTCCATCTTGTTTTAAAGTATATTGCTGCATCTGGGAAGCCCACACTGCACAGGGTAAATACAACAAACCTGAAGCTGCTCCCCAAAAAAATTATATTTTGTGATGACTAAAAGAAGCAATTGCTTCTTCTCTTTCCAAACAGTAAACCAACTGCTGATTCAAAAAATAGGAATAATTTTTGGATAACTAAAAGATGCCCTTGCTTCTTCACTTTCCAAACAGCAGACCTGTTGCTAATGAGAAAAGGGCAAATTTTTGGATTGCTAAAAGAAGGCATATTCACTTTCTAAACACAAAACATCTTGCTACTGCCCAAAGGTAGATACTTTTGGACCAACTAGTTAAAACGCGATTGCTATTTCTGTATAACTGTATGTGTATAAATACCTGCAGGAATCTGCCCCTAAAAAGTGATCATTTTCAAAATGGTTTTAATTTTAAAAAGCATAAAAGTTTGATAGTAGTGCAGTTTGTAATTAAACACGTTTGTTACCAAAAGTTACCATACATATACCCATAGATGTATATGTTGATGTCAATTTTACATTTCTATAGATGACTTTAGGTTATTTGGAATGGATTGGATATAGTCCTAGGAGAACTCAGATTGGACAAATTGGATCCAAAGCAAATTTCTGAAAATTGTCTCATTTTTAGTTACTAGTGATGAGCGAGCACTAAAATGCTCGGGTACTCATTGCTCGGGTCAAGCAAATTGAAATGCTTGAGTGCTCGGTCCTAGCAACAAGCCCAAGTTTATGGGAAACTCAAGCATTTTTCCGGCGGCCCCCTCCCCAGCGGTCTGCAGAGGGCCTAAAAATTGCCCAAATCGATGGGAACAGTGCTCAAATGACATGAGAACAGCATGTGGAACACCCCTGGAAGCATCTCTGACTCCTAGGTGACTGGTGTCAAGAATGTGGTCAGAGGTATTACGCCACTTTTACAGACTCACAATAAAACATACAAAAACTAAACCAAAATGGATTTTCCTTGGAAAAATGTTAAAGAACATCCTTTCCAGGGTAATGACTTGTATATAAGGCAAAATAAATATACAAAAACAAAAATGCTCCTCCACACCTTGCGAAATGTTCACACGTAGCGTTTTTGATGCATTTTTGCACTATTGCATTGCTTTCAAGGGTGAAAAATGCATTCACCAGGAAATGTCATTTTAACATTTTACTACCTTATCTGGCCATGTGGTGTGTGAGGCATCATCAGAAACATCCTGTTTCATTTATGAAGGAAGGACTCTGAAAGTCACAAAGACTATTTTTATAGGGCCATCAGGTGGCCCTTACTATTCTTAAAGGGCCAGCAGTCAGCTATGCTTTATTGTTCCCATTATTAAAGAGTAGGTCTCCTATACTGTTATTGCGTATGCAGTGACTGCAAGGGCTGCCAAAAATGTGGATGCACCCCAATACCCCTTTGAACAGACATAGAGAAGGGTCTCAATAAATAAATGTTCCCATTTTTAAGGAGTGAGTCTTCTATAGTGGTAATGCCCATCCAATGACTGCAAGGGCTTGCTAAAATTTGGGAAAAACCCCAAAAGCAACAGATACATAGAGCTAGGCCACAGTAACGAGTATGACATGTGTTATGTTCTGCAACATATAACTAAGGAATAGGAGGGAAAAGCTGTCCCTGCTCTGAGACTCAGCTTTACCCTACGCTAGGGTGGGTGCCCTATTCCTTATGAATAGCCCCACCGAAACGCTTGCAATGAACTCAAACGAAGACCTGTAGGAAAAGGAAAGGGGTCCCTAAAAGATCTAAGGACTGGGAGCAAAAGCAGGAGACCTCCTAACAGAAAAGTTAGTTGCAGAAGCGAAAATTAAAGGAAACAAAACTGGTGGAACAAGAAGTCCCAGGATAACAATTGTCAAAAGGAAGCAGAACTAAACCAGGCTACTTAGCCAGAGCACGAGCGAAACAAAACTGATGTCCAGCAGGGAATGGGGGCCAGGTGCTGGGTAATAAAGAGTGCAGAGATCACGTGACCAAGAAACCCAGCACCAGAGGAAAGACTAGAAGCCAGCAAACCAGAACAAGATGGCCGATAGTAAAACAACATAGATTCTAACAGTACCTCCCCTTTTATGAGGATCCTCTGGATCCTCTAGGCCGAGCCTTACCAGGAAATCTCCTGTGAACAGCCTTAATTAGCCTTGAGGCCGAGACGTCCTCGGCCTTCACCCAGGAATTATCCTCGAGGCCGAAACCTCTCCAGGACACAAGATACTGTAATCTTCCTCTATGCCACCTGGAATCCAAAATGCGACAAATCTCAAATTCACCGTCCTCATTAACAGGAGGAATAGTAGGCTTCACCTGCTTATCAGGCGTGTGCGCCTTCTTAAGTAACAAGACATGAAATACAGAATTAATCCTCCAGGACGAGGGAATGCCCAACCTCACAGTTGCTGAGTTGACAATCTGAACCACTTTGAAAGGACCCACAAATTTAGGCCCCAGTTTTTCAAATGAAGATTCCTAGAGGACAACCAAACCATGTCCCCAACAGCAAACAAGGACTCCTTTCTTTTTTGTCAAAACACCTTTTTGATCTCCTGTTAGCCTCTTTAAGGTTCAGGCGTACACTGGTCCAAACTCTCTCTAAATCACCAGAAAAATTGTCCTCCTCCGGTACAGCAGCCCCAACTTTGGAAAATGGACCAAAAGATGGATACCTGCCAGTACAACAATAAAAGGGGAACAACCAGCCGAGGAAGAAGTATGATTATTAAGGGCAAACTCCGCAAGTGATAGAAATTCTGACCACATTTCCTGATTGTCTGCCACAAAACATCTCAAAAACTGCTCTACATCCTGGTTCTTCCTTTCAGTCTGTCCATTGGACTCTGGATGATACCCCGACGAGAATGACAAATGAATTTTCAAACTGTCACAACAAGCACACCAAAAGCGAGCTACAAAATGTGGTCCTCTATCGGAAACAATATCCGTGGGAACACCATGGAGCCTGACAATCTCCTTCACAAAAGCCTTAGCAAGAGTCTTGGCGCAAGGTAACTTGTTGAACGGAACCAGATGACACATTTTACTAAACCGGTCCACGACAACCCAGATGACAGAAAAACCCTCCGATAAAGGCAGATCGGTGATAAAATCCATGGCAGGGTGCGTCCATGGCAAACTAGGAACTTCCAAGGGGCATAGCAATCCCACAGTGGGAGCATGAGAGGCCTTCGACCTAGAGCACACAAAACACTGACACACCCACTTGATGACTTCCCTTTTCCTCCCTGGCCATCAGAAACTCCGACCAATAGACTTCCTAGTTTCCGAAATCCCTGGGTGACCCGCCAGCCGAGACTCATGACATTCAACAAACAACGCTCTCCTCAAGGCTCTAGGCACAAACAATTTACCACACAGAGTGTTAGTTGGTGCCGCACTCTAAGCTCCTAGGATGCTATTCTCCAACTCAGAATCCAATGTGGACACCACCACCGCTCTCTGCAAAATACACTCCTCCCTCTTAGCATTCACCACTGGAGAGAAAATGCAAGATAAAGCATCAGCCTTAACATTCTTTGTCCCAGGGACAAAGGTTACGGAAAAATTGAACTGGGCAAAAAACAGTGCCCACCTAGCCTGACGGTAATTCAAACGTTTAGCTGCGTCCAGATACGGTAAATCAAATTCTTATGATCAGTGAAAACCTGTATAGGATGTCAAGCCCCCTCCAAAAAATGTCGTCAATGCTCGAACGCGAGTTTAATAGCCAACAACTCACGATTCCCAACATCATAGCTGAGCTCTGTCTCAGAAAATTTGTTTTGAAAAGAAAGCACAGGGATGCACCCCATCCTTACCCTCCTGGGACAAAACTGCCCCCACGCCTATAGATGAGGCATCCACCTCAACCAAAAATGGCTTGGTCTCATCTGTCTGGATAAGAACAGGAGCAGAGCTGAACCTTTCCTTGAGATACTCAAAATCTTCAATAGCCTCAGTGGACCATTGGGCTGTATTAGCACCCTTCTTGGTGAGATCAGTAATGGGTTTAGCGATGACAGAGAAATTCTTTATGAATTTCCTGTAATAATTTGCAAACCCCAAAAACCTCTGTACGGACTTCAAACCCTCGGGCCACGGCCACTCCAGCACAGCCTGAACTTTCACCGGGTCCATCTCAAAACCATCACAAGAGACAAAGTAACCCAAAAAACTAATTTTCTGGACAGCAAACTGACACACGTCTCCAATTTAGCAAAGAGTGTGTTATCTCTCAGTATCTGAAGAACATCGCGGAATCTCTGCCAATGAGACTCAAGATCCGATGAATAAATCAAAATGTCATCCAGATAAACAATAACACTTCTACCGATCAAGGGTCTCAGAATGTCATTGATGAAATTTTGAAAAAATGCAGGGGCGTTAGTAAGCCCAAAAGGCATCACCAAACACTCAATATGACCTTCCGGGGTGTTAAAAGCTGTCTTCCATTCATCTCCGTCCTTCACCTGCAGCAAATTATATGCCCCACGAAGGTCAATCTTAGAAAACCATTTAGCTCTGGTCAATTGGTTAAACAAATCGGGAATAAGTGGTAACGGGTAATGATTGCGTACAGTGATCTTATTAATCTCCCTAAAATCCAGACATGGCCTAAGACCCCCATCCTTCTTTTTGAAAAAAAAGAACCCAACCGCCACAGGAGACTTAGAGGGTTTTATGTGACCTGCAGCTAAACTAGTCTGAAGGTACTCCTTCAAAGCCTACCTCTCAGGAATTGTCAGATTAAACAACCGGCTCTTAGGGAGCTTAGCATCAGGCACGAAGTCAATAGCGCAATCATAATTTCTATGAGGTGGTAAAACTTTCGACTCCACGTCCGAAAAAACTCTCCAAAAATCCTGAATGGGTTCAGGTAATTCCCCCTTCACAACAGCCGCAATGTGAACATTACAACACTTACCATAACACCCCTGACCCTAGGATCTTATGGAACCAGATGACCAGTCCAGCAAAGGATTATGCACTTTTAACCAGGGCAACCCCAGGACGACTGGGGAAGGCAACTTAACAAGTACAAATAAGTCAATCTGCTCCTGATGTTCCATATTTATAGTAAGCGGAAACCCTGTGACCTTTCGAAGAATGCTCCCATGCTCCAGGGGAGTATTATCAATCGCCACCACAGGAAAAGGAGACGACAAAGGTTCAGAATCAAACTTATACTTTTCAAGAAATTATTGATCAATCAAAATAGGTGCAGAACCACAATCCACCATAACCTGAAACTCAATCAAACGACCCTGACAGGTGATATTACCAGGAAAAACACCCCAGCAAAACGTAAAAACGCAATGCAAACGGGAGTGTTATTTTCTACTGACCATTTTTTTTTCCTTTCTTTAAGCGAACCTCACATTGCTTTAAAAAATGATCAACCTTACCGCAATACAAGCAAAGTCCCTCAGAGAACCTCCTGTCCCTCTCCCTGGAACGGGATGACATTGCCCCGACCTGCATAGGTTTCCCAGTGTCGGCAGGAATATCGTGAGAAACAGAATCCAACAATAAAGGAAACTTCTCCTCATTCTGTCTAGCCCTCAACCTTCTATCCACACGGATAGCTAACTGCATGGCAACTTGCAGAGTATCAGGTGCAGGGAATGCAATGAGCAAATCTTTAACCCTTTCACTCAAGCCTGCCTGAAACTGAAACTTGAGTGCAGGGTCATTCCACCTGACCTCTGCAGACCATCGTCTGAACAGGGTGCAATAACTCTCAGCATCAAGAGAACCCTGTTTGAGACGTCTGAGCTCTGCCTCAGCTGATGTAACCCGATCAGGATCATCATATAGAAAACCCATGGCATAAAAAAATGCCTCCACAGACCTCAGACAATGATCATCAGGAGACAATGAAAACGTCCAGATTTGAGGTTCCTTAAGCAATAGAGACATGATAATTCCTACACACTGTAGTTCACTAACAGAAGATCTAGGTCTGAGCCGAAAATACAACAAACAAGCATTTTTAAATGAAAAAAAATCCTGTCGTTTCCCCGAGAAACACTCAGGTAATCCTACCTTAGGTTCTTCATAGCGTTCTGTAGGGTATTTACTCACGTACTGCTGAATATTGGCAACCTCCAGAGTCAGTCCTTTCAAGCGTTGAGCAAGCTCCTGGATGGTACACATACTGAAGAAAATCCAGGAAGAGGAGAGGAGAAGAAAAAAGAGACTGAGACCCAGCTTTACCCTATGCTGGGGTGGGAGCCCTATTCCTTATGAATAGCCCCACCGAAACTCCTGCACTGAACTCAAACAAAGACCTGTAGGAAAGAGAAAGGGGTCCCTAAAAGATCTAAGGACTGGGAGCAAAAGCAGGAGACCTCCTAACAGAAAAGTTAGTTGCAGAAATGAAAATTAAAGGAAATAAAACTGGTGGAGCAAGAAGTCCCAGGATAACAATAGTCAAAAGCAAGCAGAACTAAACCAGGCTAGTTAGCCAGAGCACGAGCGAAACAAAACTGATGTCCAGCAGGGAATGGGGGCCAGGTGCTGGGTAATAAAGAGTGCAGAGATCACGTGACCAAGAAACCCAGCACCAGAGAAAAAGAGTAGAAGCCAGCAAACCACAACAAGATGGCTGATAGTAAAACAACATAGATTCTAACAACATGTTCCCATTAGAAAGGAGAAGGTCTGTCATACAGTTATAGGATATGCAGTGAGTCCAATGGCTGCCAAAATTTAGGAAAAACCCCACTAACAATTTAAAGACACATAGATCTGGGCTACAGTAACGACATGTTTCTATTAGAAAGGAGAGGGTCTGCTATACAGTTATAGTCTATGCAGTGAGTCCAACGGCTGCCAAAATTTAGGAAAAACCCTACTAACAATTTAAAGACACCTATAGCTGGGCCACAGTAACAACATGTTCCCATTAGAAAGGAGAGGGTCTACTATACAGTTATAGAGTATGCAGTGAGTCCAATGGCTGCCAAAATTTAGGAAAAACCCTACTAACAATTTAAAGACACATAGAGCTGGGCCACAGTAACGACAGGTTCACATTAGAAAGGAGAGGGTTCGCTATACAGTTATAGGGTATGAAGTGAGTCCAACGGCTGCCAAACTTTAGGAAAAACCCCACTAACAATTTAAAGACACATAGAGCTGGGCCACAGTAATGACATGTTCCCATTAGAAAGGAGAGGGTCTGCTATACAGTTACAGGGTATGCAGGGAGTACAACGGCTGCAAAAATTTAGGAAAAACCCCACTAACAATTTAAAGACACAGACCTGTGCCACAGTAAAGAGTACGACATGTTCTTATTAGAAAGGAGAGGGTCTGCTATACAGTTATAAGGTATGCAGTGAGTCCAATGGCTGCCAAAAATTTGGAGGCACTCCAATGTCCCTCGAAAGAGACGTAGAGGTTGGAGGGCCCCCTGAAAACAATGTTCCCATTATTAGGAAGTCGGTCTCCCATACTGTTTGCCTATGCAGTGAATGCAACGACTGCCAAAAATCTGGAGAAACTCCAACGTCTCTTGCAAGAGATGAAGAGGTCAGAGGGTCTCCTGAAAACAAGGTTCCCATTATTAGGAAGTGGGTCTCCCATACTGTTTGCCTATGCAGTCAATGCAATGGCTGCCAAAAATTTGGAGGAACTCCAATGTCCCTTGCAAGAGATGTAGATATGGTGATATGGTAGATATAGTGGTGATATGGTGGTGGAGGATGAGGATGAGGAGAAGGAGGAGGACAAGAGCAAATACACAAAATCAAGAAGCGTATACCCATGTCTGGGTGTGAAGACAGAGGTGCATGGGAATAGTGTTAGACCTCCCAAAAAAAAGACACAGTATTTGAGTTTATGTTATGCTGCTATAATTCGGTGGTGTTGAGAAGTCTGGCCCAATCCTGCCTTTGGTCATTTTTATGAGTCAGCCTGTAAGCATTTTCAGTTGACAGGCGGATGCGCCTATTGGTTATAATTCCACCAGCAGCACTAAAAACCCGCTCTGACAAAAAGCTAGCGACAGGGCAGGCCAGGACCTCCATGGCGTAGAGAGCCAGTTCATGCTACGTGTCCAGCTTGGATACCCAATAATTATAAGGCACAGAGGAATCACGGAGAACGTTAGTACGGTTGGCAAGGTACTCCCTCACCATCTTCTGAAACCTTTCCCCTCCTGTGAGAGTACTTCACGCCTCTGGGCCTGTGCGATGGGATGGTCTGTGAAAACTGTCCCAGAACTTTGATAGTGTTTCCCTGCCTCTGCTGGATTGCATTTGTGTCTCTCTCGCCTGTACTCCTTGGTTGTCCAATGAACTATGACCTCTGCCGCCAGTGTTTTCAGATTGGAATTTTTTAAATAATTCCTCCACAAGGGCCTTCTTGTACTGCCCCATTTTATTAGGCCTGTCCTGCGCGGGAATAAGAGATAGAAAGTTCTCCTTGTAGCATGGGTATAGAAGTGTCACCAACCAGCAATGACTGTGACCCAAAATTTGGACAACGCGAGGGTCATGGGAAAGGCAGCGGAACATAAACTCAGCCATGTGCGCCAGGCTGCTAACAGACAAGACTTCCGTGTCCTCACCAAGAGGACGACTGACCATGCTCTCCTCCTCATCCTCCTCCTCCCTGTCCTCAGGCCATCCACGCTGAACAGACGGTATGACAGTTGTGCAGATATTACCATCTATAGTACAGGAAACTAGCTCCTGTTCTTCCTCCTCCTCCTCTTCCTCATTGTCAGTCAATCCACGTTGGGATGAGATGAGGCTGGGCTGTGTGGAATCACCCTGTATGGTTCCTTGCTCCATCTCATCATGCTCCGCATGCAATGCTTCCCCTTTGATTGTGAGCAGAGAGCGTTTCAGAAGACAGAGAAGCGGGATGGTGACGCTAATTATGGCGTCTTCGCCGTTCACCATCTTGGTGGAGACCTCAAAGTTTTGGAGGATGGTACAGATGTCTGACATCTATGTCCACTCCTGAGGTCTTATGTGTGGAGTCTGACTTGAAAATCGACGGCCTTGTTGATTCTGGTAGTCAACAATTGCCCTCTTCTGCTCACAAATCCTTCCCAACATCTGCAATGTAGAGTTCCAACATGGGGGACATTGCACACCAGTCGGTGAGCTGGAAACTGCAAACTATGCTGAAGCATGGCAAGGGCGGCAGAAGCTGTAGCTGACTTTTTAAAATGGGCACACAGGCATCGTACTTTGACAAGCCGATCTGGCAGATCCGGGTAGGTTTTCAGAAACCGCTGAACCACGAGGTTAAGCACATGGGCTAGGTATGGTACATGTGTTAGCTTGCCTTGCCTCAGAGTCGTCACCAGGTTCTGGCCAATGTCACACACGACCATGTCTGGCTGTAGGTTCAGCGGTGTCAGCCACAGATCTGCTTGCTCTTTTAGAGCTGTCCACAACTCTTCGGTGTTGTGCGGTTTGTCACCTAAGTGTATTAGCTTCAGCACAACCTGTTGCCGCTTGGCAGAGGCAGTGCTACAGTGTGTAGCATCGGTGTCTCTGCCCACTGCTAGGCAGAGACGCCGTTCCTCTCACCTTCCCGCTCCTGGCGCGGCGTCCTCCTGCGCTCCCCTCCTCGCTGCTGCATGCGCGCGCTCCTTCCCGGGCTCTGTGCTTAGGGCGCACACACGCGTGCTCCACCTCTCTTAAAGGGACCACGCGTGCCGTCCTAAGGAGTCCACGGCCAATGGCCGGAGGACCTCCCATATATAAAGCACCTCCTCCAAAATGGAGGTGCCCGAGCAAAGTTGTTGCAAAGCATACTCACCTCTGCTTCAGCCCTCAAGTCCTGTTGCCAGCCTGACTACCAGTCCTGTCTGCCAGCTTGTCTTCTCTCCAGCCCGACAGTCTGTCTCCAATCATCCGCCAGTCTGTCTATGGGCGAGTCCATCTGTATACCAGGAAGCACATGCCAGTTGCCTGCCTGCTACCTGCCGTACCTGTTAGCCCGCTCACCTGGGAGCGCACGTCTGCTACTCGCCTGCTGGCCTACCAGGAGGCTCTGCCGTCACATGCCGTGACCTCCTGCCTGCTAGCCAAGAGACTTCTACCTGTTCTGCCGTCACATGCTGTGACCACCTGCCTGCTAGCCAAGAGACTTCTACCTGTTCTGCCGTCACATGCTGTGACTACCAGCCTGCTAGCCAAGAGACTTCTACCTGTTCTGCCGTCACATGCCATGATCTCCTGCCTGCTAGCCAAGAGACTTCTACCTGTTATGCCGTCACATGCTGTGACCACCTGCCTGCTAGCCAAGAGACTTCTACCTTCTCTGCCGTCACTTGCCATAACCACCTGCCTGCTAGTCAAGAGACTTCTTCCGTCACGTACCATGACCACCAGTCAGCTAACCCAGAGACTGCTGCCTGCTTGTTGTGTCCACCCGCTATACCGGTCAGTCCCAGCTATCTGACCCGTGGGAGCCACCTGCTCTTTTACAAGGTCGTCCCCAGAGTAGCACCTGCCCCTCTGGCTCCCTCCTTGTTCCAAGGCACAGAGGTTCCACCACCCGGATCCGTTACAATTTGCTCGGGCCATTGAACCCGGTGGCACCCAAGCTCCCTCGCTCTCTGACCTGTTCCACGAAGTCTCCCGTCAGAGATCCCAACAGGAATCCATCCTGAACCACCTGCGTAATGTCAACTCCCGCCTGGACACACTGACTGCTCCACCAGGACCTGCCTCCAGTCGTACGACTCACGTCCCGGCAGCGCCGCTGCCCATCAATACCATGGTACCCGGTCCGGGTCACCGGCTCTCTGCGCCGCCTCATTTTGGTGGAGACCCCGCCTTGGCTCGAGGCTTCATTAATCAGTGCACCCTGCACTTTGAACTCTTGGCACATCACTTTACCACCGACCGGGCCAAAGTGGCCTTCATCATGTCCCATTTCACTGGGGAAGCACTGGCTTGGCTAAATTCCCTGTGGGAGAGAGGAGATCCCCCGGTATCCAACCTGTCAGCTTCCCTCACTGCTTTCTGGAAAGTCTTCGATGAACCGGGACGAAAGACCTCGTCAGCCTCCTCTCTGCTACGTATCCGCCAAGGGAGTCTCACCGTGGCGCAATATGCCATACGGTTCCGTACCCTCGCTTCTGAGCTTGCCTGGGATAATGAGGCCCTGGTGTCCATCTTCTGGGAGGGCCTCTCCGGTCAGATTAAAGACGAACTTGCCGGTCGGGACATTCCAACCACCCTGGATGACTTGGTGACACTAGCTACCCGGATTGACATCCGACTCCAGGAACGTACCAAAGGGACCACCCGTGAGAGGAGGTTTCCCCGCCTTGCTCCTACTTTCCAGAGACCTGTCTCTTCATCTGTCACACCCCGGGCGCACTCACCCGAGCCCATGCAGATCGACCAGACCAAGATGGTCAAATCTCGCCAAGAGTCACGCCGAGCCAAGGGGAGCTGTTTCTATTGTGGCAGTAAAAAGCACCTGATCCGTTCCTGCCCGGAGAAGCCGGAAAACTCCAGTGTCTAGGTCCGCTTGGAGAGGTCGTCCTAGACAAAAGTAAGCCCTCTCCATCTCTAACCTTGTCTGTCTCTATCTCCTGGGGAGAGAATCGCCACTTTGAAATCGCACACCTGGACTCTGGAGCCGCTGGAAACCTCATCTCCCAGTCTTTGGTAGAGAGATAACGTATCCCCACCAAGCCCCTGGCTGAACCATTGTCAGTCGCCTCCGTGGATGGAAGACTTCTCCCGGTGACCATCCTGCTCGTCACTGAACCCATAACCCTGCAGGTGGGAATGCTGCACTCTGAGGAAATCTCATTCCATGTGCTGTCCGGACTCTCTCACTCCCTATTGCTTGGTCTACACTTGCTACAGATACATGAACCCATATTGAACTGGCGATCCGGTGAAGTACTCCGGTGGGGACCAAACTGCCATAAGACCTGCCTGGTTCCGGTCAGCCCAGCTCGCCCTCCACCTACTCCAGCTAATCTACCCGGTCTCCCGGCTCCATACTGGCCCTATGCGAACGTCTTCGGTAAAAAGGAAGCAGAGACGTTGCCACCCCATAGGCCATATGATTGCCCGATGGACCTGGTACCTGGCGCCACTCCGCCCCGTGGGCGTATCTACCCATTGTCTGTAGCCGAAACCCGGGCCATGTCTGAATACATTGAAGAGAATCTGGCTAGGGGATTTATTCGAAAATCTACCTCCCCGGCTGGAGCCGGATTCTTCTTTGTCAAAAAGAAAGACGGCTCGCTACGTCCCTGTATTGACTATAGAGGACTCAATCAAATCACGGTAAAAAACAAATACCCCCTGCCGCTTATCTCCGAGTTGTTTGATCGCCTCAAAGGCGCCAGGATCTTCTCCAAGCTGGATCTTCTGGGAGCATATAACCTGGTCCGTATCCGTCAAGGAGACGAGTGGAAGACAGCATTCAATACCCGGGACGGTCACTATGAGTACCGTGTGATGCCCTTCGGTCTCTGCAATGCTCCCGCCGTCTTTCAAGAACTGGTCAACGACATCTTCCGCGATCTCCTGTACTCCTGCGTGGTGGTATACCTGGACAATATCTTGGTCTTCTCTCCGGATCTCCCCACACACCGGAGGGATGTTCGTCAGGTCCTGCTTAGGCTCAGGCAGAACCACCTCTATGCCAAGTATGAGAAGTGCCTCTTCGACCAGACCTCCCTTCCATTCTTGGGCTATGTTATCTCCCAGACAGGCTTGCGAATGGATCCCGAGAAGCTCTCTGCTGTCCTGAGGTGGCCCCATCCAGAGGGGTTGAAGGCGATACAGCGATTCCTGGGCTTCGCCAATTACTATCGTCTCTTCATCCCACACTTCTCGTCCCGGACTACTCTCATATCTGCGCTCACCCGTAAGGGGGATAATTCCAAGGTATGGTCGCCCGAAGCTGAGGAGGCCTTTCTTTCCTTAAAGAAAGCCTTCGCCTCTGCCCCAGTCCTGCACCGTCCGGACTGTAATAAACAATTCAACCTGGAGGTTGATGCCTCCTCCTCCGGAGCCAGAGCGGTACTCATCCAAAAATCTTCTACCGGGAGAATGGTAACCTGCGGCTTCTTCTCCAAAATCTTCTCCTCGTCTGAGCGCCTCCATAGGAGAACTGCTAGCCGTCAAATTGGCACTGGAGGAGTGGCACTACCTGCTTGAAGGGGCTCTATACCCGGTGATCATCTACACGGATCACAGAAGTCTGGCATATCTCCAAAATGCCCAGAGACTTAATCCGCGTCAGGCCCGGTGGTCTTTGCTTTTTGCCCGCATCGACTTCATCTTACATTTCCGCCCGGCGGACAAGAATGTCAAAGCAGATGCCTTTTTCCGATCCTTCCTGTCCTCCGATCAAGAGGAGGAGCCTATGCACATCATCGACCCCTCCAAGGTGATGAATGTGGCCCCCTTGGATCTGACTCGTCTTCCACCCGGTAAGACGCTTGTAGCTGTACCAGATCGTGAGAAGGTTCTTCGCTGGGGTCATTCTTCTAAACTAGCCGGCCATGCTGGCCAAAAGAAGACCTTTCTGCTCATTACCTGGTATTACTGGTGGCCTACCCTGCGTAAGGATGTTGTAGACTTCGTCACGGCCTGTTCGTCTTGTGCCCGCAACAAAGTTCCCAGACATCTACAAACCGGTCATCTTCTGCCCCTTCCCATACCCGCTGTTCCATGGCAGCACATTGCTATGGACTTTATCACCGACCTTCCTGATTCTGCCGGGTGTACAGTCATTTGGGTGGTCGCTGACCGCTTTTCGAAAATGGCCCACTTCATTCCCCTGCCTGGTCTCCCTTCTGCACCCGAGCTGGCAAAGGACTTTATCCGCCACATTTTCCGTCTCCATGGCCTACCCCTCCACATCGTGTCGGATTGAGGGGTTCAGCTCACCTCACGCTTCTGGAGAGCCACATGTAAGCTGCTGGACGTCACCCTTGATTTCTCCTCCGCTTACCACCCACAGTCCAATGGTCAAGTGGAGCGGATCAATCAGATACTTACCAGCTACCTCCGGCACTTCGTTAATGCCCACCATTCCGATTGGGTAGACCTCCTACTTTGGGCCGAGTTCTCTTATAATTACCATGAGAGCGAATCCTCTTCCAAGTCCCCATTCTTTATAGTTTGTGGCCAACATCCCCGGATTCCGGTTCCCGTCTCCACTTCTGTGGACAACCCTGCTGCAGAGTCTCTTGTCAGCGAATTTTCTACCATTTGGGAGAGTACTAGGTCCGCTCTTCTTCTGTCTTCGGAGCGGATGAAGAGATATGCTGATAAGAGACGTCTGGATCCGCCTCTATTTAGTCCAGGAGACAAGGTCTTGCTCTCCTCCAAACATGTGCGGCTCAAAGTACCCTCCTACAAGTTGGGCCCTCGATTCATCGGTCCTTTCGAAGTCCTCAGGCAAATTAATCCAGTAGCCTACAAATTAAAACTCCCGGCCACCCTACGCATTCCCAACTCCTTCCACGTATCTCTCCTCAAACCCGTTATCCTTAACACTTTTTCCAACAATCCAGGTACTCCTCCTGCTCCGGTTTCTGCTGAGGACGTCTTTGAGGTAGAGAGTATTCTGGCCACCAAAAGGGTAAGGGGGAGAACTTTTTTTCTGGTGGATTGGAAGGGGTTTGGTCCTGAGGAGAGAACGTGGGAACTCAGGGAGAACATCAACGCCCCGCTTCTTCTTGAGAAATTTCTCTCTGGCCTAAAAATGGGGGGGCCTAAAGGGGGGGTACTGTAGCATCAGCGTCTCTGCCCACTGCCAGTCTGTCTATGGGCGAGTCCACCTGCATACCAGGAAGCACCTGCCAGTTGCCTGCCTGCTACCTGCCGTACCTGTTAGCCTGCTCACCTGGGAGCGCACGTCTGCTACTCGCCTGCTGGCCTACCTGGAGGCTCTGCCGTCACATGCCGTGACCTCCTGCCTGCTAGCCAAGAAACTTCTACCTGTTCTGCCGTCACATGCTGTGACCACCTGCCTGCTAGCCAAGAGACTTCTACCTGTTCTGCCGTCACATGCTGTGACCACCTGCCTGCTAGCCAAGAGACTTCTACCTGTTCTGCCGTCACATGCCGTGATCTCCTGCCTGCTAGCCAAGAGACTTCAACCTGTTCTGCCGTCACATGCTGTGACCACCTGCCTGCTTGCCAAGAGACTTCTACCTGCTCTGCCGTCACTTGCTGTGACCACCTGCCTGCTAGTCAAGAGACTTCTACCTGCTCTGCCGTCACTTGCTGTGACCACCTGCCTGCTAGTCAAGAGACTTCTTCCGTCACGTACCGTGACCACCCGTCAGCTAATCCAGAGACTGCTGCCTGCCTGTTGTGTCCACCCGCTATACCGGTCAGTCCCAGCTATCTGACCCGTGGGAGCCACCTGCTCTTTTACAAGGTCGTCCCCAGAGTAGCACCTGCCCCTCTGGCTCCCTCCTTGTTCCAAGGCACAGAGGTTCCACCACCCGGATCCGTTACACAGTGCTTCCAGCTTGTGACTAATGTGGTCATTTCAGAGATGGAGGCTAAAGAGGAGAAGGAGGAGTTGAAGGAGCTGTAGAATGTGGGGGTAACCATGATTCACCCAGGGCCTGCAATTCTCGGGATCGGGAGGACGTGTTCTGTCCCAAGGTCCGACTGGGTCCTGGCTTCCACTGATGTACCGTCCCTGCCCACAAGCACTTGTCCACATGTCTGTGGTTAGGTGGACTTTCACAGTAACTGCGCTGTTGAGGGCACGGCTAATGTTGTGGGACACGTGCTCATGTAATGCGGGGACAGCACACCGGGAGAAATAGTGGCGGCTGGGGACCGAGTACCGAGGGACGGCCAACGCCATTAGGTTGTGGAAAGCTTCCATCTCCATGAGCCTAAAAGGCAACATTTCGAGAGCAAGCATTCGCGAAATGTGTGAATTTAGTAGTGTGGCCTGTGGGGCGTTGGCTGCATATTTGCGCTTGCGTTCCAAGGACTGGGGTAGGGACAATTGATCGCTGTGCTGGGACTAAGACATGAATGTGCTTGCTGCTGGTGCTAGTTGAGAGTGTGCAACGACAGGTGCAGCGCGGGAGGCATATTCGCATGCGCATCTCTCCCTGACTCAGCAGCAGCTCTCCATACTCTGCCTGGTTCTGTGGTAGACTGTGACGAGCATAGCGGCGCCAGGTCTTATATAGACCTGATTACGCTGCGCGGCCAGCCATTCACTGTAATGCCCGCAACCAACATGGCTACAGCATTAAAGTGCTTGGCAAGTGAACCCTTCATGTTCATTGGCTCGCTAAAGAGCACCAAACATACAGGGCGGGGACCTGAGTTCCCACCAGAGCAACTCTGAAATACTCGCCGAGCACCGAGCCTGTCGGGCACAGTGATGCTCGGGCAAGTACTGAGCAGTGGCGAGCACGTTCACTCATCACTACTAGTTACCAATAGTGTTCGTTCCATACTATTACATTGCAAAGGCTTTGTGCTCTCTATTTATACCTGTTACTGCATTGTTTCTACACTGTAACACAGTGACTCCTACAAAGCTTTCATTTGACAGGTACACAAAAAACATACAAAAGAAAGACAGAAAGATGAAGTAATTAGTACAGAAAAGTTAGCATAAATGAATGTGAAATAAAAACAATATAATAAAGTTAATAAAGTAAAACATTATCCTCAAGCTAGTAGGATCATATAAAAATGTATAAAAAAATCTAGGGAACCAATTGTTCTAAACATGTTTAAATGATTGCTTTTGTACAACTTTGTTCCTTTGGTAAAGTTGATGCTGACATTAGTACTAAAACTTTATATATTTGAAAATTAACATATCAATGGTAAATCTTGTATCTTTGGAATAATTCTTCATAACTTTTTTGCTGTGTATTTTACTTTATACAAATTAGAAATCTATTTGTATATGCACTTTGAGAATTTTTGACCTTTCTATGACTTAATTTATATTTTCCGTTATTACTTGTTTAAAGAAGACCTATCAGCACGTTTTTACATATGGAAATAGTGGTATAGCCTAATAGGAGCTTGAACTCCAATAAAAATTATACATTTTTTATTGATATTCGATGTGCCTGTCATGCAAAATCTAGTGAAGAAGCCACATGCCAACTCCAACTTAAAAGTTTCTGGGATTCAGTTTACAGCCGGTGATCATAATGAAATACATAGGCCTGTGGTTTCCAAGAGTCTCCAAAGAAATCTGGCATGTACGTTTATCTAAAGCCTTCCTAGGATAGGTGTATCGTGCATAAATTTAGGCCTTTTAACATGATAGCAAATAATGTATAATGAGTAAAGGCACTCACTGCATCCACCCAGCTTATGCACACCCCTTAACAAATCTTTGTTTCAGTGATTTCTGTGAGAATTACCACACACTGAGATTTGGCAGGCCTGAAGACATTAACCTCTTCATTACTCCAACAGGGGTTAATGCAATTGGACTGCTTCTTCCAAGTGCATTGACATACCCCTAATGTACTTTCACCCTGATACGGCTTATCTGCTAGCGGGAGATAACTATGAACCATACCACAAATTCAATATGTAAAAACAATATGACTGGTTCCCTTTTAACATCCATGATATCAAAGCAAAATACATTATGAAATTAGAAGCCACGGGAGTTGATGTGACAGGACTGGGAAGAGAATAAGGCTGCAGTCAGACTGACATATTACTCGCGTGAGGATCGCATTACAATGCTCGGACTGGCTTTCTGCTCTCCTGACCTGAGCGCAAGAGCATGTATTTCTGTGCAGCTGCCATGCTCAGGTCAAGAGAGCCACCGGCCAGTCTGAGCATTGCAATGCGATCCTCGAGCGGGTAGTACAGCCATCTGACTGCGCTCTTGGGCATCTATTTAAAATGCTGGCTAGTAGGCACAATTTATTGATTTAAAAAATGAATGTAAGAAAAGTAAATGGTAAAGCAAGAAAAGGCACTGCCAGTAGAATCTTATTGCAGATACTTGGTAAGAAGGAGGGAATAAAAACTAGAAAGGACAAGTATTGTAAAGGTTCAGGTAGGTAGTGAAATAAGGATGGTCAATCCCAAACAGCTAATTTAACTTTTCTGATTGAGGGAAAGGGTGTTGTTTAACCCTCCGTCACATACAATAGGCCTGACAGGCACATTGCTTTTACTTTCATTTCTCCTTCCTCACCAGATTGTGAGGAAATCCCCTCCCTCCAGGTAGTCTCCTGTCTCTAGCAGCTCTGTGAAACCTCATACCACAGTTGGATTGCAGAGCTTCAGGAGGACAGATATAACTGCGCTAATCTCTCAGGCTCATTGTGTGTGAACACGTCACACTCAATAAGGTTGGTATTTTATGTTTTTATTCATCACAATTGTTTATTTAGCTTGTTTTATGAATGTATAGCACAAAGTGTGAGGATATTTCATAGAAATAAGGCAGATTAAAAAAGAAAGTGTGCTGCTCAAGCATATACAGTAGTTCCCTAACACATATTCCTTCTCTTGCTTCAGATTATCTGCTGAAATGGAGAGGAAAATGTACAATTTATCAAAAAACCTTGATGTTGAGGAAGTAACAAACATGCTGTTAGATGATGCAGACCCCACACTTAATGAGGATTTAGGAGAGGAAAGTGAGATTGATTCTCATGATGAGGTGGAAGTATGTGAAGTGGATTCTGAAACAGAGCAAGATGGTGACAGTGATGAGGATGAAGATGTAGAATCGTATTATATGGGAAAAGATTAAAAAAAAACAATGGAACAAGAAGCCACTCCAGAAAAAACGTAGGGAACCTCAAAACATTATTACTCAC
The DNA here is from genome assembly GCF_046119375.1 of Phyllobates terribilis. Lineage (NCBI taxonomy): Eukaryota > Metazoa > Chordata > Amphibia > Anura > Dendrobatidae > Phyllobates > Phyllobates terribilis. The sequence continues at coordinate 442,158,532 of NW_027362771.1, read as the reverse complement.
CTTCCTGCAGTTATAGGAACTGCAAGTAATGCAAAAACTGCAGTTGAATGCTGGAATAGTTTATTCACAGATGACATTCTGGACTCTATTGTCACATATACCAACCAATATATAGACATTATAAAGGTCAAGTTCATCTGCAACAGAACCATCAAGGCCACAGATGAAATAGAACTGCGTGCTTTTTTTGGATTATTATACCTTGCAGGAGCTTATAGGGCAAATAGACAAAGTTTGGAGGAACTTTGGAGTAAAGATGGGGATGGAGTTGAAAAATTTGGCCTTGTTATGTCCATAAACAGATTCAAGCTTCTAATTCGTTGCCTTCGGTTTGACGACAGAACTACCCGAACCGAACGTAAAACACATGACCGACTTGCTCCAATTCGTGATATATTCCAAAAATTTGTTGAAAACTGTAAAAAAAGCTATTGCCCTGGGGAGAATCTCACTATTGACGAAATGCTCCCTGGTTTTCGTGGTAAATGTGCCTTTCGTCAATATATTCCATCAAAGCCTAACAAATATGGAATAAAAATGTATGCCCTTGTTGATGCCAGTAAGACCTACACTTACAACCTGGAAGTTTATGCAGGAAAACAACCAGAAGGTCCTTACTGTGTCAGCAACAAACCCAGTGATGTTGTAAAAAGACTGGCTGAGCCCTTATTTGGATCGGGTCGCAATATAACAGCTGACAATTGGTTTTCAAATTGTGATCTGATTGATTATCTGAAAATGCAGACGCTTTCATATGTCGGAACTGTAAGAAAAAATAAAAAAGAATTGCCTACACAGTTTGTAAGTGTGAAAGGGAGACAATAGTACAGCAGTATGCTTGCATTCCATAATGGAAAGGTTTTGATTTCCTATGTACCACAAGCAAAAAATATTGTACTTCTTCTATCCACACTTCATGATGATGATGCCATCGATCCTGGGACTGAGGCACAAAAAAAAACGGAGATAATTACATTTTATAATGCAACCAAAGGGGGTGTTGATACAGCTGATCAGATGTGCTCAACTTTCAACGTCAGCAGAAACACCAAACGCTGGCCAATGGTCATATTTTTTGCTATGTTGAATTTGGGTGGTATAAATTCACAAGTCATTTACCTTGAAAACAAGCTTGAACCACTCCGTAGACGATTCTATCTGAAAAAATTGGCCCATGAACTAGTGCTTGGAGAGCTACGCAGGAGAAGTATGAAAACAATCGGTATCCCCTCTCGCCTTCAAGTTCAGCTCAAAAGATTCCGCCCAGAAGATGATAGTGAAAATTCACCACCAGCACCACCTCCCAAAAGAAGGAGATGCACCACCTGCACCACGGAAAGCGGAATCAGAAGGCTTTCTAATTATGAATGTCACAAATGTCATAATGCAATCTGCCTGACACATGCAAAAATGATGTGTAATTCTTGCTCTTTGCTCTGCAAGTGTAATTTTTCTGGGGAAACTTCAGGATCTAATTCTGATTGAATACGTGTTTAATAGTACTTAAGGTACCTTAAAATTAAGTTTGTTTCCATAAATTTTCTTTGTAGAGTTTTTTGACAGCGTCGAACTGGGGACTATTTGGCGGGAGTTTTGAAATATTTGTATTTCAGAGTTATTAGTTTTATGTTAAGTAAATGGGGTTTTTTTGCACCTGATTATGTGTAGTCTCTTTTATTACATCCCTATGAAGGTCACTGATCACTTTTAGAGCACTGAAATTGCAAACATTAGATATTATAGGTATTTTTCTAGCCTGCGCCTGACAGTCACATTGTATGTGAACTCGTTAGAACCGATATTGTATGTGACGGAGGGTTAAAACCCTAGCCTTAGCCACCAAGACATCTTGTACCACCATATTGTAAGAGCACCTTCCTCCACTCACAATAAATAACAAAAAAAAGATGGGACTTCAAGCACCACATATTGTTTTACAAATTTTTAATGAAGGTATTATCGATTCTAACGCAAGTATAATGGTTAGTTTTTGGGTTTTTTTAGTGATGAGCGAGCATGCTCGCCACTGCTCGGTACTCGCCCGAGCATCTCAGTACTCGAGATGCTCGGAGCTCGCCGAGTACTGGCGTTATTTAGAGCACCAATCATGCAGGGATTGTCTGCCACTTACTGTAAAGTCACAGCCATGGTGGTTGTGGCATTACAGTGATTGCCCAAATCGATGGGAACAGTGCTCACAGTGAAACATGAAAAGCTGGCAATTCAGCAGCGGCATACACCGGTACCCGACAATTTAGAACAGAAAGAATAGAGCATCACACATAGATTAGATAGAAACATGTCAGTCACATACAGTACAGACCAAAAGTTTGGACACACCTTCTCATTTAAAGATTTTTCTGTATTTTCATGACTATGAAAATTGTACATTCACACTGAAGGCATCAAAACTATGAATTAACATATGTGGAATTATATACTTAACAAAAAAGTGTGAAACAACTGAAAATATGGCATATTCTAGGTTCTTCAAAGTAGCCACCTTTTGGTTTGATGACTGCTTTGCACACTCTTGGCATTCTCTTGATGAGCTTCAAGAGGTAGTCACCAGAAATGGTTTTCACTTCACAGGTGTGCGCTGTCAGGTTTAATAAGTGGGATTTCTTGCCTTATAAATGGGGTTGGGACCATCAGTTGTGTTGTGCAGAAGTTAGGTGGATACACAGCTAATAGTCCTACTGAATAGACTGTTAGAATTTGTATTATGGCAAGAAAAAAACAGCTAAGTAAAGAAAAACAAGTGGTCATCATTACTTTAAGAAATGAAGGTCAGTCAGTCTGAAAAATTTGGAAAACTTTGAAAGTGTCCCCAAGTGCAGTTGCAAAAACCATCAAGCACTACAAAGAAACTGTCTCTCATGAGGACCGCCCCAGGAAAGGAAGACCAAGAGTCACCTCTGCTTCTGAGGATAAGTTTATCCGAGTCACAAGCCTCAGAAATCGCAGGTTAACAGCAGCTCAGATTAAAGACCAGGTCAATGCCACACAGAGTTCTAGCAACAGACACATCTCTACAACAACTGTTAAGAGGAGACTTTGTGCAGCAGGCCTTCATGGTAAAATAGCTGCTAGGAAACCACTGCTAAGGACAGGCAACAAGCAGAAGAGACTTGTTTTGGCTAAAGAACACAAGGAATGGACATTAGACCAGTGGAAATCTGTGCTTTGGTCTGATGAGTCCAAATTTGAGATCTTTGGTTCCAACCACCGTGTCTTTGTGCGACGCAGAAAAGGTGAACGGATGGACTCTACATGCCTGGTTCCCACCGTGAAGCATGGAGGAGGAGGTGTGATGGTGTGGGGGTGCTTTGCTTGTGACACTGTTGGGGATTTATTCAAAATTGAAGGCATACTGAACCAGCATGGCTACCACAGCATTTTGCAGCGGCATGCTATTCCATCCGGTTTGCGTTTAGTTGGACCATCATTTATTTTTCAACAGGACTATGACCCCAAACACACCTCCAGGCTGTGTAAGGGCTATTTGACCAAGAAGGAGAATGATGGGGTGCTACGTCAGATGACCGGTCCTCCACAGTCACCAGACCTGAACCCAATCAAGATGGTTTGGGGTGAGCTGGACCGCAGAGTGAAGGCAAAAGGGCCAACAAGTGCTAAGCATCTCCGGGAACTCCTTCAAGATTGTTGGAAGACCATTTCCGGTGACTACCTCTTGAAGCTCATCAAGAGAATGCCAAGAGTGTGCAAAGCAGTCATCAAAGCAAAAGGTGGCTACTTTGAAGAACCTAGAATATAAGACATATTTTCAGTTGTTTCACACTGGTTTGTTAAGTATATAATTCCACATGTGTTAATTCAAAGTTTTGATGCCTTCAGTGTGAATGTACAATTTTCATAGTCATGAAAATACAGAAAAATCTTTAAATGAGAAGGTGTGTCCAAACTTTTGGTCTGTACTGTATATATATATATATATATATATATATATATATATATATATAGTGAAGTGTTGTGGCTGTATAATTACTCAGTGTGACAGTATTTAATTGAGACGCCTCTCCATTACTAACCTGGGCTTGATGTCAGCTGGCATTATAAGCTGACATCAACCCCAACCCTATTACCCCACTGCCACCGCTACAGGGCAGTGGGAAGAGCGAGGCTAAGTATCAGAATTGGCGCATCCTATGGATGCGCCATTTCTGGGGCGTCTGGCGTCTGGTGTTTCTAGCCTGGGAGGGAGCCAATATTCATGGCACCCTTGCTGGGCTATTAATACCAACCCCCAGCTGTCTGCCGAGCCTTTGCTAGCTATGAAAATAGGGGGTACCCCACGTCATTTTTTTGGGGGGTCCCCCATTTAATAGCTAGTAAAGGCTAGGTATTCAGATGAGGGCTGATATTAGTAGCCTGGGAAGCTCCGTGGGTATTACCCCCTTCCCAGGCTTCAAACATCTGCCCCAGCCGTCCGCTTAACCTCCGCTAGAGACTAAAATTACGGGGAACCCCACGCCAATTTTTTTTTTAATAAGTCTTTTATTTTAACACTAAATGACAAGTACAGTAACCAACACTGTCACTGTACTTATTATAGATGTGACTGACATGTTTCTATCTATCTAATCTATGTGTGATGCTCTATTCTTTCTGTTCTAATTTGTCGGGTACTGATGTATGCCGCTGATGAATTGCCGGCCGGCTTTTTAAAGAGACAAAAACACTATTATTTTTTTTTTTAATAAATCCTTTATTTTAACACTAAATAACAAGTACAGTAACCAACACTGTCACTGTGCTTATTATATATGTGACTGACATGTTTCTATCTATCTAATCTATGTGTGATGCTCTATTCTTTCTGTTCTAAATTGTCGGGTACCGGTGTATGCCGCTGGTGAATTGCCAGACGGCTTTTTTAAAGAGACAGGTGCATGAAAATCGGAGGGCACTAGTGTGTTCCAAGTGCCCTGCTATTTTTTTCATGCACCCTCCTATATACCCTACCTGCCTGTCTGCCTATATATTCTGCCTGCCTGACGTTTTATTGAGCACTGTTCCCATCGATTTCGGCAATTTTTGACCTTCTGCAGACAGCAGGGGGGGACCGCCAGAAAAATGCTTGAGTTTCCCATAGACTTACATTGGGCTCGTTGCTCGGGTCGAGCACCCGAGTGTTCCAATGTGCTCGACCCGAGCTTTGAGCACCCGAGCATTTTAGTGCTCGCTCATCACTATTTTTTTAAATTCAATGCCATATTTCTAATCATTGTTAACAATGTTGTTATTTGAATCATTGTATAATTTATTTATAATCTACCAAGGTTGTCTGCACAGATGCAGATGTAGAGAATAAATAAGACATAACAGTGACACATTGTCTGGCACAAAAGGTTATACATTTGCCATTATTATTAGCTAAACAATACCAATGAGAATAAATAAGATGATGATTGTTGAGTATTTGCTTGATTTCGGTTTTCTTTTAGCAGGTGCGTTAATTATATTTTCAGTATGAATTTTCTGCTATTTTTTTATGTCAACCTCTTGTCCCTTATCAAAACTCCCTCTTCTGCTTTTTTATATGTGTGTTGAGTCAGACTTAAGGCTGCGGGCACCTTTGACATGGTAAAAAGTATTTTTTACATATATTAGTTGTTAACTTTCATTAATAAAATTACACTAAGTTTTAGTTTGCAATCTCCATCTGATCATTCATTTTCAGACCTCCTGATTTGCAGTTTAAAGCCCGATCCAAGGTTCAGATTTGTTTTCTTTTCAAAATTATTCTCCCTGTAATATATGATGGATGTAAGGCCTGTGTATATTTAGGGTACTGCTGACTTTACTTGTCTTTCGTGTATCAGCACAGCTATAAATACTTTTCTTATTTCCTCTTCATGTGCTTTCCTCCTTTTCTATAGCCCTTATTCTCTGCCCTTCCTGTGACTGTAGCTGCTTTCTCCTTTTTCCACACTGTGAAGAATGTGTGTCAAACCCCCTCCCTCTCGCTGCTGCTATCTATAACACTGAAAGAAGATAGCGTTCAGCAAAAACCATCAGACACAGGAGCAGGAGCTCTCATAGATTTTGCAAGAACACTCCGAAAGATAAAGGACTAACAGACACTCTGCATCAGCAAAATGGTGTAATGTTTCAATGAAGACTATTTAGAAAATTGCTTAATTTTGAATCTTGCATACTAATTATTTTTGGTGAATATAGCCTTTTTATCAGATCTATCACCTGACTTATCAAATCCAAACTATATACATTTTTAAATAAATCTCTTCGATCTAATGCAGCTGTTGTGCAAGTTTTAATCCATGTCAGAATTGCTGTATAATCCTAATGTTACAATGAGCGCTAAACAGTTAAAGAGCTCATATAGCCAAGTGTATTCAATCTCCTCCCACCATGCCTGACTGACAGCTGTAGCTTGGTTGAGCAATGTTAGACCTCATCATCAGCAGGAAGGAGGGACACTAAGAAGCTGTTTATTAGGCTAGAGTTTGCATTTTTATAAAGGATTATACAAACATTCTGACATGGAATTTCAAAATAAGTAAAATAAGTAAAACAGATTCATCAGATCTGAGAGATCTATTTAACCTCATAAAGCTCCATGTTTTACTTTGCCATGCAATGTGTCAGGGACTTTGGAGCCCACTCCAAAGAGGCAGATGCTGGCTATATTATATAGCTGGCATCTGCCTCTAGCATCAGCCATCGTTACTGTTAACCTGGCAAATGCTGCTGTCAATCACTTACAGCAGCATTTAGGCCCTGCAATCCTCTTTGGACACTAATTTGGGCACCCATCCTCTCCACAACATGATCATTGGGGCTAATGAGTTGCTATGACTGTCAATGGCTAGCTGACTCCCCATGCCTGTCATCTCTTCTGTGACATTCAGCCTGTGGTTGGACCTCACAGGAGACTGTGATTTCTACCATATATAGAAATACTGGGGTTTTGATGTATGCAGTAGAAGCAATCCGACAATTGGAGGTTTAGGTTCCCTAGGTGAATTAACAAATAAAGTAAAAAGTAAAAAAAAAAACTATGTCTGTACATTTATATATATCTATACAGGGTTGTCCAAAAGAAGGTGGACAGAAAGTGTAATAAGGTTATGAAGGGGGAGATTTATCAAACATGGTGTAAAGTGAAACTGGCTCAGTTGCCCTTAGCAACCAATCAGATTCCACTTTTCATTCCTCACAGACTCTTTGGAAAATGAAAGGTGGAATCTGATTGGTTGCTAATGGCAACTGAGCCAGTTTCACAGATCTAGTTTGCACAGATAGATCTCCCCCAAATCTGTTTTCTTTTCAGATAATTCAGATAACACATAATGGCAAATAATTTAAATAGAGATCAAAGAAAATGGATTTTAACAGAGTATTGGAAATCTCAAAATGCTCAAACCGGTAGAGCAAATTGGGTTGAAACATTTGGTACTCAAGTCCCAAAGAGACAAACCATTTACCACATTCGTGACAAATTCAATGCCACTGGCTCAATCCTTAACCCCTTTCCAACCCTTGCCGTATTAGTACGCACATTTGCGTACCCCGGTTCAGCGGGGGCTGCTGCGCTGAGCCCTCACTGAACCGAGCACATGTCATCTGATTCTTACAGCTGACATGTGCCCGCAACAGCCGCGGGTGGAATCGCGATCCACCCGCGGCTGTTAACATGTTAAATGCCGCTGTCAATCTCCGACAGCGGCATTTAACGCGCGCTTCCGGGTTGCGCGTCATAAGCCCCGCCCACCGGCGACCCCGTCACTTGATCGCGGGTCACCGATGGGCGTGCATGACAACCCAGGGTCTGCAGCAGACGCCTGTCGTTGTCATGATCTCGTCGCTATGAGCGCCACCTAGTGGTCGGCGCTCATAGCACAGGACCATTTCTGCTATATGCAGGGGATCTGCTGATCCCCTGTATGTAGCAGAGACGATCAGACAACTGCTGCTTCTAGTCTCCTATGGAGACTATTGAAGCATGCAGTAAGTGAAAAAAAAATGTTTTTAAAAATATAAAAAAAATAAAAAAAATATAAAAGTTTAAATCACCCCCCTTTCGCCCCATTCAAAATAAAATGTAAAAAAAAAAAACCCACATACACATATTTGGTATCGCCGCGTTCAGAATCGCCTGATCTATCAATATAAAAAAAAGAATTAATCCGATCGGTAAACGGTGTAACGAGAAAAAAATTCTAAACGCCAGAATTACGTTTTTTGGTCGCCGCAAAAATTGCAATAAAATGCAATAACGGGCGATCAAAACCTCGGATCTACCCCAAAATGTTATCAATAAAAACGTCAGCCCGGCGCGCAAAAAATAAGCCCTCATCCAGCCCCAGATCACGAAAAATGGAGACGCTACAGGTCTCGGAAAATGGCGCTATTTTTTTTTTAGGTTTTTTTACCAAATTTTGGAATTTTTTTTCACCACTTAAATATAAAATAACCTATACATGTTTGGTGTCTACGAACTCATAATGACCTGGAAAATAAGAATGGCAGGTCAGTTTTAGCATTCAGTGAACGTGGTAAAAAAAAAAAACAACTGTGGTATTGCACTTTTTTTTGCAATTTTACCGCACTTGGAATTTTTTTCCCGTTTTCCCGTACACGATATGGTAAAACTAGTAATGGCGTTGAAAAGTACAACTTGTCCCGCAAAAAATAAGCCCTCACACGGCCATATTGTCCAAAAAATAAAGACGCAATGGCTCTGGGAACAAGGGGAGCAAAAAACGAAAAAGCAAAAACGACAAAACCCAAGGTTGCGAAGGGGTTAATGCTCCAAAAACTGGTCGACCCAAAACAGTCTGTACAGAAGATAATAAACAACTTGTTGCTGAAACATTTGTTCAGAGTCCAAAAAAGTCCACCAGAAGAGCCTCTTTGGAATTGGGAATTTCACGAGCTTCTATCATGCGAATCCTGAAATCTATTGGGTGGAAAGCTTATCGTCCACGTCTAATTCATGGTTTATTGGAGGATGATCCAGACAGGCGGCTGCAATTCAATTTAGTGAGATTATGCTTAACGAAGTTGAAGAAAATCCAGTAATTTTAGATAACATTATGTGAGTGATGAAGCTTCTTTCAAATTATCCGGCCATATTAACAGACATAATTGTATTTACTGGTATAATGAGAACATGCATTTAACATTAGAGCAACAACTAAATGAGCCTGGTGTCAATGTTTGGGGTGGTATTTCAAGTTTTGGTGTTTTAGGACCAATATTTTTTGATGGAACAGTCACAGGAGATAAGTATCTTGAAATTCTAATGAATCAAGTTGTTCCCCAGTTACAGCAACAGCCTAATTCAGATGACCTTTATTTCCAACAAGATGGGGCCCCTCCACATTATTCAAGAGTAGTCCGCGAGTGTCTTGATGAAACATTTCCTAATAAATGTATTGGCCAAAGAGGCCCACTTGATTGGCCGGCATGTTTACCAGACTTGACCCCAATGGATTTTTTCTTTTGGGGAGTACTCAAGGACAAAGTTTATAGTCAACAACCAAAAAGTGTCAATGATTTGAAAAATTACATAAGAGATGCATTTCAAGAAATTAATACCCAAAGAGACTTGTGCAAAAAAGTTTGTTGAAGCGTAAGAGGCAGACTTCAAAGCTGTGCAAATTGTAATGGAAAACAGATTGAGCACCTGCATTGATAAAATTTAATGGCTTTTGTATTATTGTTCAGAATAAAATTTAATTGTCAATGTTATGCTTGTGTTAGTAAATATAATTTTATATATAAATCAAAATAAATGTTATTATTTTCTGTCCACCTACTATATTTATTTATTTTAAATCACCTTTCGTTTCCCCAGTTAACAATGAAGAAATGTAAAAAATAGGTCAATTCAGGTCAATTTTACTGTACAATTAACACTATAAAGAATAGAACTCCAAAAAATAATGGTGTATTTGCGTTTTTGTGCCCCACTTTACTGCACTTTGAATTTTTTTTGCTATATTCCTTTACTCTAAATGGTAAAATAAATGGTGACATTTAAAACTGCATCCCATCTTGCAAAAAACAAGCCGTCATGTCTATGTCAGTGCAAAAATAAAAAAGTTATGGCTCTTTGAAATACATAGAAATACATACTGTATAAATACATACCGTACTTGCATAGAAATACATACCGTCACGCTCGGATCAGGAGAGCCGATAGCCAATCTGAGCATTGCATAGCGAACCTCATCTGAGTTTTACAGCCGTCTGACTCTGCCCTAATGCTGTGGAATATGCTGGCACTATTAACCCCTGTAAAGTCCATGACGTATTAATACGCATCTGTGCCCTGGGCTTTAAGAGCCTGACCCATATTAGTACGTCATGGCGATCGCGTGCGCACACAGGCTGTGCGGGCTCGATCGCCGCCGGGTGTCAGCTGATTGTCACAGCTGACACCCAGTGTTATGTGCAGGGAGCGGTCCCGCACCACTCCCAGCACATTAACCCCCGCAATGCTGCGATCAAAGTCGATCGCAGCATTGCGGTGGCTAAGGGGAGGTGATCGCGATACTCACCTCCTCTTCCGGCCTCCAGCGCTGTCTGCCGCGGCTTCCCGGATGTTGCCATGACGACCCGATGTCGTCATGACAACATCCGGGTCACCAGACAGCAGGAAGATTTTTTGGTCATGCGCAGTGCATGACCAAACTATCTTCTCACTGTGCAGCGCTGACAGCCTGCATGGCACAGGGATGGTGCTCCATCCCTATGCTATGCAGACGATCAGAATAAAAAAAGTGAAAGTCCCAGAGTGGGACAAAGTGTAAAACAAAAAAACGGTCAGAAAGTGAAAAAAAAAAAAAAAAAAAAAAAAAATTGTAAAAATATTAAAAAAAAAATAATCCACCAAAAATAAAAATATAAGGTACCCATCAATAAATATTATTATGAAAAAAAAAAACAATAAAAGTACACATATTTGGTATCGCCGCGTCCGAAACGACCTGACCTATAAAACTGTCCCACTAGTTAACCCCTTCAGTGAACACGGTAAAAAAAAAAAAACGAAGCAAAAAACAATGCTTTATCATCATACCGCCAAACAAAAAATGGAATAACACGCGATCAAAAAGACGAATATAAATAAAAATGGTACCGCTGAAAACGTAATCTCGTCCCACAAAAAGCAAGCTGCCATACAACTCCATCTGCCAAAAAATAAAAAAGTTATAGCTCTCAGAATAAAGCAATGCAAAAAAATAATTTTTTCTCTAAAATTGCTTTTATTGTGTAAAAGCGCCAAAACATAGAAAAACAATATAAATGTGGTACTGCTGGAATCACACCGACCTGAAGAATAAGCTGCCTTATCAATTTTACCACACGCGGAGGAGAATAAAAGAATTAAAAAAAAAAACAATTCCTGAATTGTTGGTTTTTGTTTATTCTGCCTCCAAAAAATGGAATAGAAAGTGATCAAAAAATGTCACGTGCCTGAAAATGGCACCAATGAAAATGTCAACTCATCGCGCAAAAAACAATGGCCGACATGACTCTGTCGGCCAAAATATGGAAAAATTATAGCTCTCAAAAATATGGCTATGCAAAAACTAGATTTTACAAAAAAATGCGTCTTTTAGTGTGTGACAGCCGTCAATCAAAAAAACCTGATATGATTCTGGTATCTCTGTAGTCGCACCGACCCGAAGAATAAAGTCGTCTAATCACTTATACCGCACGAGGAACGACGTAAAAAATAAACTCTCGGGTTAGGGTTGTGCTAGGGTTAGGGTTGGGGTTGGGGTTAGGGTTGTGCTAGGGTTAGGGTTGGGCTAGGGTTAAGGTTGGGATTTTTTTCAAAAGTAAAAAAGAAAAGATGACGATATGGCAACTAGTGTTGAGCGCAAGTGCTCACTACTTGAGTTTGCATTGGGTGCTTGGGTATGCACTGAGTATCATGGGTGCTCGAGTGACATGCTCGAGTCTCCGCCCCATATGCTTCGCGGCCAAAAATACCTTGCGGGGATTGCCTGCCATGCACGAGCGATCCCCGCATGTTTTTGCTTGGGTGTCTAATAACCGTGAAACATGCGGGCGGGGACTCGAGCATGTCACTCGAGCACCCTTGATACATGGTGAATACCTGAGTACCCGATGCAAACTCAAGTAGCGAGCACTTGCACTCAAGACTAATGACAACTTATTCAATATGATGACCTAATGTTATCAAATTCTGTGTCATACCTCTGGGTTCAAAATGTTCACTATACCCCTTGATAAAATCCTTGAGGGGTGTAGTTTCCAAAATGAGGTCACTTGTGGGGGGTTTCCACTATTTAGGCACATCAGATGCTCTACAAACGCGATATGGCGTCCGCTCTCGATTCCAGCCGATTCAAAAAGTCACACAGTGCTCCTTCCCTTCTGAACTCTGACGTGTGCCTAAACACTGTATTTTTCCCACGTATGGGGTATTGGCGTACTCAGGAGAAATTGCACAAAAGTTTTTGGGGTCCATTTTCTCCTCTTACCCTTGTGAAAATAAAAAAATTGGGGCTAAAACATAATTTTTGAGGAAAAAGTTTGATTTTTTCATTTTCACGGCCCCATGTTATAAACTTCTGTAAAGGACTTGGGGGTTCAGGGTGCTCACCACACATCTAGATAAGTTCCTTGAGGGGTCTAGTTTCCAAAATGGAGTCACTTGTGGGGGGTTTCCACTGTTTAGGCACATCAGTGGCACATCTGCTAATTATTCAAGCAAATTTTACATTCAGAAAGTCAAATGGTGCTCCTTCCCTTCCGAACCCTGCCGTATGCCCAAGCAGTAGTTTTCCCCCACATTTGGGGTATCTGCTTACTCAGGAGAAATTGCACAACAAACTGCATGGTGCAATTTCTCCTGTTACCCTTATAAAAATGCAAAATTGGGGGCTGAAAAACATTTTTGTGGGAAAAATGTGAAAATGTTATTTTTACGGTTCAATGTTATAAACTTCTGTGAAGCACCTGGGGGTTCAAGGTGCTCACCACACATCTAGATAAGTTACCTTAGGGGTCTAGTTTCCAGAATGGTGTCACTTGTGGGGTGTTTCCACTGTTTAGGCACATCAGGGGCTCCCCAACTGCAACATGGCGTCCGCTAATTATTCAAGCAAATTTTACATTCAAAAAGTCAAATGGCGCTCCTTCCCTTCCGAACCCTGCCCTGTGCCCAAACAGTGTTTTTCCCCCACATATGGGGTATCTGCTTACTCAGGAGAAATTGCACAACAAATTGCATGGTGCAATTTCTCCTGTTACCCTTATGAAAATGCAAAATTGGGGGCTGAAAAACATTTTTGTGGGAAAAATGTGAAAATTTTATTTTTACTGCTCAATGTTATAAACTTCTGTGAAGCACATGAGGGTTCAAGGTGCTCACCACACATCTAGATAAGTTACCTGAGGAGTCCAGTTTCCAGAATGGTGTCACTTGTGGGGGGTTTTCACTGTTTAGGCACATCAGGGGCTCTCCAAACACAACATGGCGTCCGCTAATTATTCAAGCAAATTTTACAATCAAAAAGTCAAATGGCACTCCTTCCCTTCCGAACCCTGCCGTGCGCCCTAACAGTGGTTTTCCCCCACATATGGGGTATCTGCTTACTCAGGAGAAATTGCACAACAAATTGCATGGTGCAATTTCTCCTGTTACCCTTATGAAAATGCAAAATTGGGGGCTGAAAAACATTTTTGTGGGAAAAATGTGAAAATTTTATTTTTACTGCTCAATGTTATAAACTTCTGTGAAGCACATGGGGGTTCAAGGTGCTCACCACACATCTAGATAAGTTCCCTGAGGAGTCTAGTTTCCAGAATGGTGTCACTTGTGGGGGGTTTTCACTGTTTAGGCACATCAGGGGCTCTCCAACGCAACATGGCGTCCGCTAATTATTCAAGCAAATTTTACAATCAAAAAGTCAAATGGAGCTCCTTCCCTTCCGAACCCTGCCGTGCGCCCAAACAGTGGTTTTCCCCCACATATGGGGTATCTGCTTACTCAGGAGAAATTGCACAACAAATTGCATGGTGCAATTTCTCCTGTTACCCTTATGAAAATGCAAAATTGTGTGCTGAAAAACATTTTTGTGGGAAAAATGTGAAAATTTTATTTTTTAGGTCTAGTTTCCAAAATGGTGTCGCTTGTGGGGGGTTTCCACTGTTTAGGCACATCAGGGGCTCCCCAAATGCAACATGGCGTCCGCTAATCAAGCTAATTTTACATTCAGAAAGTCAAATGGCGCTCCTTCCCTTCCGAACCCTGCCCTGTGCCCAAACAGTGTTTTTTCCCCTCATATGGGGTATCTGCGTGCCCAGGGGAAATTGCACAACAAATCTTGGGGTCCATTTTTTCCTGTTACCCCTGCAAAAATAAAAAAAATTGGGTCTAAAGTAACATTTTTGTGAAAAAAGTTAAATGTTCATTTTTTTCTTCCACATTCCAAAGATTCCTGTGTTCTTGAATGGGGTTTTGAGCACCTTGAGGGGTGCAGTTTTTATAATGGTGTCACTTTTGGGTATTTTCTGTCATAAAGACTCCTCAAAGTGACTTCAAATATGATGTTTTCCCTAAAAAAAATGGTTTTGTAAATTTTGTTGGAAAAATTAGAAATCGCTGGTCAACTTTTAACCCTTATAGCTCCCTAATAAAAAAAAATTTTGGTTCCAAAGTTGTGCTGATGTAAGGTAGACATGTGGGAAATGTTATTTATTAACTATTTTGTGTGACATATCTCTCTGATTTAAGGGCATAAAAATTCAAATTTTGAAAATTGCTAAATTTTCAAAATTTTCGCCAAATTTCCATTTTTTTCACAAATAAACGCAAGTGATATCAAATAAATTTTACCACAATCATGAAATACAATATTTCACAAAAAACAATTCTCAGAATCAGGGGGATCCATTGAAGCGTTCCAGAGTAATTACCTCATAAAGTGACAGTGGTCAGAATTGTAAAAATTGGCCTGGTCATTAACGTGCAAACCACCTTAGGTTGTAAAGGGGTTAAAGGGGTGTACAAAACTAAAGTTGATTTTAATCTATTTATTGTAATAATCTAACCACTTTTCTAATATACCTTAATTAAAAAGTCCCTACCGTTCCTCATCTACTCTATCTGGTTTAATTTTTTTTTATTTCCGGTATGATGACGTTTCATTTAAAAATCCCCTGTGCATGCAGGGATACTCAAGCGGGACATCACCAAGGGACTAGGGCTGCAGTCCCTGCCCCCTCACAGAAACAAAGTGTCATAAGTGACATCCGTTTCAGGAACTGAGCTAGTCCCAGGTCTACTGAGCATGTGTCAGTTGTCAATTCTGACACATGCTCATTATGAGCTCCCTGTTCACTATGCAATATTCCTTTACAATGCACAGTGAAAGTGCGCTTCCTTGCCAAGTCAAATGAGAAGTGAGGAGTCGGCAAGAGAGCGCAGACTCGGCCTCTTGATAACAGCCCATTTGAGTATCCCAGCATGCACTAGGGATTTTGTTAATTAAACGTCATCAAAACGGAAGTAAAAGTTAAGTAAATAAAGCAGTTAGAGTAGAGAGGGAATGGTATGGACTTTTTAATTAAAGTATATTAGAAAAACTAATTAGATTTTTACGTTAAAGCAAAAGGTATTTAAGATTTAAATCAACTCTAGTTTCGATCCACCCCAAGGAATGCTGTGTGAGTATCTTTTACTACTGCAGATTCAAACCGTTGTGTTTTTACAGCATGAAAGACTTATGCAGTATTTATACTAAGCAGAGATGAGTGGATTAATCTGCTGCAGATAAACTTTGAATAGAATTTCTTGAAATTCACAAGTCCCCATAAATTCGTACAATTTTCGTTACAGTAGCCAGAGTGTGAGCTCATGACATGAGGCATGGCCACATAGGCTTCCCTATAATACCTTACAGATATGACATCACATGGTCTGGCATTGCCAATCAGGGGGGATATTATAGCAACTGTAAAAGATGAGGGCCGGCCAAGCAGCACTGTATTAGGATTTTACAGCACATGGACAGGAAGTCAGAGCGCACAGCTCATTATAAATAGGGATAGAAAAAGGCCTAAATCTGATTGTGCTGCAATAATGCAGTGCTGAAGTACAGTGAATATGGGAGTCATAGTCACAGTCTGTCAGTAATAATAGAAAGATTCAAATGATAGAGAAGTGCTGGACCTGCAGAGTCAGGGTGAATGCGAATTGATTGATCTGTGATATCCTGCAGCTACAGCACCTTAAAAACAGCACTAATTTCATTCCTTACATACTGCAAGCAAGGAGTGCAGATTAATTCCTATCCGTCCTAATTTTGCTAGTACAGAAAAATCTTGAAACCACAACTTGTGTCGCATAGTGTGCTTGTGAGTATATATATGTACAGTGGTGGCCAAAAGTATTGGCACCCCTGCAATTCTGTCAGATAATACTCAGTTTCTTCCTGAAAATGATTGCAATCACAAATTCTTTGGTATTATTATCTTCATTTAATTTGTCTTCAATAAAAAAACACAAAAAGAATTGTCCTAAAGCCAAATTGGATATAATTCCACACCAAACCTAAAAAAGGGGGTGGACAAAATTATTGGCACTGTTTGAAAAATCATGTTATGCTTCTCTAATTCTCTAACAGCATCTGTAACTTACCTGTAGCACTTAACAGGTGTTGGCAATAACTAAATCACACTTGCAGCCACTTAACATGGATTAAAGTTGACTCAACTTCGGTCCTGTGTCCTTTTGTGTACCACATTGAGCATGGAGAAAAGAAAGAAGACCAAAGAACTGTCTGAGGACTTGAGAAGCCAAATTGTGAGGAAGCATGAGCAATCTCAAGGCTACAAGTCCATCTCTAAAGACCTGAATGTTCCTGTGTCTTCCGTGCGCAGTGTCATCAAGAAGTTTAAAGCCCATGGCACTGTGGCTAACCTCCCTAGATGTGGACGGAAAAGAAAAATTGACAAGAGATTTCAACGCAAGATTGTGCGGATGGTGGATAAAGAACCTCGACTAACATCCAAACAAGTTAAAGCTGCCCTGCAGTCCGAGGGTGCAACAGTGTCAACCCGTACTATCCGTCGGCGTCTAAACGAAAAGGGACTGTATGGTAGGATACCCAGGAAGACCCAACTTCTTACCCCGAGACATAAAAAAGCCAGGCTGGAGTTTGCCAAAACTTACCTGAGAAAGCCTGAAACATTTTGGAAGAATGTTCTCTGGTCAGATGAGACAAAAGTAGAGCTTTTTGGGAAAAAGCATCAACATAGAGTGTACAGGAAAAAAAAAGAGGCATTCAAAGAAAAGAACACGGTCCCTACAGTCAAACATGGCGGAGGTTCCCTGATGTTTTGGGGTTGCTTTGCTGCCTCTGGCACTGGACTGCTTGACTGTGTGCATGGCATTATGAAGTCTGAAGACTACCAACAAATTTTGCAGCATAATGTAGGGCCCAGTGTGAGAAAGCTGGGTCTCCCTCAGAGGTCATGGGTCTTCCAGCAGGACAATGACCCAAAACACACTTCCAAAAGCACTATAAAATGGTTTGAGAGAAAGCACTGGAGACTTCTAAGGTGGCCAGCAATGAGTCCAGACCTGAATCCCATAGAACACCTGTGGAGAGATCTCAAAATGGCAGTTTGGAGAAGGCACCCTTCAAATATCAGGGACCTGGAGCAGTTTGCCAAAGAAGAATGGTCTACAATTCCAGCAGAGCATTGTAAGAAACTCATTGATGGTTACCGGAAGCGGTTGTTTGCAGTTATTTTGGCTAAAGGTTGTGCAACCAAGTATTAGGCTGAGGGTGCCAATACTTTTGTCTGGCCCATTTTTGGAGTTTTGTGTGAAATGATCCATGATTTGATTTTTGCTTCATTCTCTTTTGTGTTTTTTCCTTGCAAGCAAATAAAATGAAGATAATAATACCAAAGAATTTGTGATTGCAATCATTTTCAGGAAGAAACTGAGTATTATCTGACAGAATTGCAGGGGTGCCAATAATTTTGGCCACCACTGTATATATATATATATATATATATATATATATATATATATATATATATATATATATATATATTTTTTTTTTTTTTAAACAGATAAATATCTTCAAATTCCATGAATTGAAATGCATTTCTTTACCTCACACTGTGCATGTTGTATAAGAGAAAGAAAAAAAGTTTTTTGATCACCTCATTGATAGATTAGTCTAATTCTAGACCCATATATATAGCACCTAAATACTAACTAATTAACTAACAGTTCCTGGCAGCCCAGTGAGTGTTAGTTGTTTAATGCCTTTTTATATCTACAAAATGTGCGATGCCCAACACTCTTGCCCTGCTTGGCTCTACACCACCAGTATGAATTGACTCTTGCTTACTCTTGATGACAACTTCCCTCTCTCTACCCTCTCTCTACCATCTTGGAGCTACCAACTACTGTTCATACCAAGGTCTCCTCCCCAGTCATGGCATTGCGGAATGTTTGGCATCTGACGTCTCCTAATTTAAACTGACAAGTCTCCACTACACATCACCGGAAGACCTGATCACTGCCATAAGAGTTCCCCACATGGCATAAAAATGAATGCTGCAAAATAGACATAGGCATAAAGGATAACATCACAAAGTCAATGGTGCCATGATCATAGCTCTAATCTATGACTACCTTTAACAATGAAAGACAAAGCATCAAGCTCAAGAAATTTCTTCAACGTGAGGCAATAGACCACAGAATAAGAAGTCATAACAAAATAAATTCATTCCCAGAGTAAAAAACTAAGAAATACAATCATTTCTACCCATATATACCCTTATAATAATAGCACTGAGAATGATGCTTGGCTTTACATTGGCTTTGTTTCTTAATAGTTTGTGGGATATACAATATTCCATTGATGAAGACATTGTGGAATTAGAGCCTCAAGGAAAATAATAATTTTCCTCTTCTTTACAGTGAGTCAATTATACCACATTGCATGGTAAGCCAGTTCCCTCGCTCTCCTATAATGGTATGGTCTATAAGTTCAGGATAACTGCTTAGTCACTTTGGGAAAAGACCCTCTCACCATACCATAAATTATTGGCAGCAAAAGCACTGAATATACAAAGTGTATTTGTTAAATGTGAAAATCCTAAACCCACTGCTTCCAGGAATATCTTGCTTGACTGAGATATTCTAGAAGCTTTACAGATGGGGTAGCTGTGATTAACCCATTACTAATGACAGCTATGTGTCTCAAAACCACACGCAGAAGGGTTACAATAATATGACCATTAATACACATGGAAAATAACGTCCTGATCTATTCCCTGGCACTGATTTTTAATACTACCCCATGTGCCGTAAAATCAGCTCTATTCATTTATTCCAATATAGCTGTCAATTTACTTCATGGTCATGATAATTCACAGTAATGGTTACAGCATTGAGTACAAGCTTTATGCAAAATTTAAAGAGCTTGTTAAGACAATGACCTCCCTGTCTACAATACCCACATTCACACAATCTCCTGGCTTCATTCATTTTAAGGTCTTTGTAATATTTTCTTTTTCTTTTTCTTTTCTATACTTACAGCGTCTCGAGACCTTGGATATTTCTCTTTGGAAATATGTTTTACAATAAAGGTTAAGCAATGGCAGTTTATATGAATATGGTGATATTGTATAATGATTATTCTGGGGAGCAGATAATGTTTAACATGCTGCAATACACAACATGACATTGTATGATATTTTAAAATGTCACTGCATGCTGAAAATGCCACACAATGTATCTGGATAGATATGATTGCCCTTGCAGGGACAGGTATAACATAATTATTATGCATTGGAATTAGGTCATTTAACCCTTTAGAAACGTAGGCTATCTGATGAGTAAAGGTTAAGAAAAATATGAATTCGATTTACAACTCGCACTATTGTTCTGCACCTTTAGGGCTTCTTACAAGTGCCACTTGCACCGCATTCACAATCAGTTTGAAATGCTATGTATATTTTTGCAGCACGATAACAATGATTGGACTTGAAACATTGTCACAATCCGCTGGAGTCCAATTCTGTTCCAAAGCGCTTTAGTGATTGTATAGTAGAATAATGTGACAGCTAATGATTCACTTGGGCTGTCATTTCAGCAGCCTCTAGTGGCAGGAAGCCAAAACTGCGTCTCGATTGTAATGTAGTATACTTATTGTGATCACAATTTGCATAAAAAAAAAAAATCCATTAAAAAGGATAAATTGAATTAGGACAATAGGAATAACATCAATTGTAATTAGGACATTTAATTTGATGTAACAAGTGCACGAAAACAAGATATAAAATTTCTACAATAGTCAACAATACTTTTATTTTTATGTAAAGTGGCACTAGCAAGGCTATTTGCAGTGCCGTAAAAAAATGGAGAACATTCACATTTAACAATACCGAATGTGTAATTAAAAAGCACTTAACTACGCATTGTGATGAATGGGCAATGTTCACTAGAATGATCCCATCAAATTATCAGAAAAACTCCACTTCCATGAACATAAGTTCATAATGTAAAATGCTACTGTACAAAGATGATGAGTGTACATTGATATATTAGTGCTCCACAGATTAAAATAAAAGACTGAAAGCCAGCAGACCTTACATGTATGTGTGCAAAGTGTAATACACTCACTAGGTATTTATATAGCTTCAAACTGGATTTACATTGCCATGCAATGTAAATGTAGCACAGTAAGCAGCATCTAAATGTTTACTAGAAATCAGAGGTGTAGCTAGGGGCTCAGCTCAGGGTGGGGTGGACATCTTAGGGGGCCCCTAACCAGGTAACCCTGATTACAACTATAGTGCCACTCCCCGATAGTGGATGTAGGAGAACCTCTGCAGATGACCCTGCTGTTACTGAAAAAAATCTATACAAAAACCAACACTTATATTACCGCCATATGGTGACCAAATAGTGTTAGATACCAGTGCTGCAGAACATATAAGAAATTACAGCACAATTATAGATAGAGGCTTAAAGGTGACATTCTCCAGCCAGGACTCGGCTGCAGAGATTACAACAAAGACACATTTGACATTTCCAGCCCCGTCCCCATCTATTCCCAACCTGCACAAATGCCTCATCCTATTGTCATCCTAACGATGAGCCGCTGCTGCCGTATGTGTCCCTATTAATGCACCTTCTGTGTGGTACAAAAACAGTGCTCCTTTTCCATCCCACATAGTAATGCCACCACTATGCCCCTTACATAGTAAAATGTCTCCTTTATGCCCTCTAGATGAATAAAAATGCCCACTAGAAAATATTAGTGTCCTGTGTACGTGCCCTAGAAAACAGTGTAAAAATTTTGCCCCTAGAAAGTAATAATGCCCCATGTGCACCTTTGACGGTCACAATACCCTTACCCATACCAATACCACTATACCATAGAGTACCCCTATGACAAAAGTAGTTCTTAAGTGTCCACTTAACATTTAGTAATGTCCCCTGAGTCCCCCCATAAACAGTGTGATGGACCCACAGCTCCCCTATACCCTTTATGACGGACCTACAGCTCCCCTATGTGCAGCATGATGGTCCCACAGCTCCCTTATACACAGTATGATGGGCCCACAGCTACCCCAAAACACAGTATAGTGGTCCACACACTGTATCATGGACCCAACACTTTATAATGGCCCCACAGTATCCTCCACACAGTTTAATGGTGTGAACAGTAGCACCCACACTTTATGAGGGCCCCCACAGTAGCCCCCAAACTTATAATGGCCCTCACATTAGCAACCACATTGTATAATGGCTCCCAAAGTAGTCCCCACAGTTTATGTTGGCCCCCCACAGTAGCTCGCACACGGTATAAAGACCCCCACAGTAGTCCCCATACTATATAATGGCCCCTTCAGTTTGTGAAAGCCTCCTACAGAAGCTCCCACACTGTATAAAGCCCTCCACAGTGTACGATGACCCTCAAAGTAGCTCCCATAAAGTAGCCTTCAAACTGTATAATGGCCACTGCATTAGCTCCAATTCTGTATAATGGCCCCACACTGTATAATGGCCCTTACATTAGTATAATGGCACCCACATTAGCATTCACGCTGTATAATGGCCCCCACACTTTGACACGTTGACACGGAGGGACGCACGACTCCTGGATACAGTATGGGTGAGCAATAATTTACATTTGGGGACCTATTAGCACTTTAGAGAGGGATATAGGGATGGATTCTTCTACCCTTGTCATATCCCTTGTCATAATACTGGAACCCAATTTTGCTACTTTGCACAAGGACCCTTAACTGTACCAGATGCACTTTATTTCCCCTCTGTTGCCTTTGTGTTATTCTTTTCCCCTACCTTGCCTCTCTGCTCAGTCCTTTGTTTATCCTTTTATTGTCTCCAAGATTTGTATAAGCTGTCCACAATGTAACCGATTAATAAACGGAATTGCATTTTGAACACTAGCATGGACATTCTTGGTGTTCTTATTTGGGCCATTATGTACTCATTATTTTCTGGTTTAAATTTATATATAGAGTAGAAGGCCCTTCCTTAACTATGTTGACATCCTGCTGGTGTCCTTTTATTTATTATAATGGCCCCCGCAGTAGCTTCTACGCTGTATGATGGCCCCCACAGTAGTCCCCACATCGTATGATGGCCCCCAAGGTAGTCCCCAAATTGTATAATGGCCCCCGCATTAATATACTGGCCCTGCATTAGCTGTCATGCTGTATAATGGCGGGCCTTGCAAGGGGCCTGGCGTGCTTCCATGTGATGAAGTACCTGGGCCTATTTAGGGGCTTCTAAGACACACACCCGGGCCTTGGTATTTAATCTGAGACTAGACTTGCAGTTTGTGTGTGCACAGCAACCTGGCTGTGGGCTGCAGGATGTCTCCTGTAGACCAACAGTTCTAGTGCTTCTTCCTACTTATCTGCAGCTTCTAGTGACTCTGGAGTTCTGTCGGCTAACTGTCCCTGGGTCTCCTGGACCTCTACTCTGTGTCCTCCTGTGGCTTTCAGGATGTCTTCATGGATGTGTATGGCTTCCTTGGTTGATAATTCTCCTGCTAATCCTGTTAGTAGTGTTATCTACTACCTGCCTGAGGTTTCCTGCACTCTACCTGCTTGCCTGCCATTTCTTGCCATCCTCCACCTGCCTGAGGTTTCCAGCATTCTACCTGTCTACTTATAGTTTCTAGTCCCTCTACTCACCAACTTGCTGCATCGCCGCACATGGCCCATGCACCCACCTTGAACTTTTCGTAACAGTATAATGGCCACTGCATTAGCTTTCATGCTGTATAATGACCCCCGCATTAATATAATGACCCCCGCATTAGCTTTCATGCTGTATAATGGACCCTGTATTATTATAATGGCCCCCGCATTAACTCTCACGCTGTATAATGTCCCTCGCATTGGCCTTCACACTGTATAATGGCCCCCGCATTAGCTCCCACGCTGTATAATGGCCTCCACATTAGCTCCCAAGCTGTATAATAGTCATCACATTAGTACTGTACGAGGGCCCCCCACAGTAGTCCCTACAGTGTATAAAGGGGCCCACCACACTGTATGATGGTGTCCCATACATTATGATGCCCCCACAAACACGACGCATTTTAGATTAAATAAAAAAAAATCCTATATTCACCTAATCCAGAATCCTGACTAGCCCAGCCCGCAAAGCATGGTCAGATCAATGCGTTGTCATCGCATGCACAGGACATCAGAGTCCCAGCGCAGCGCAATGATGTCACCGTGTCAGGACCGGCTCATCACCTGCTGTTCTGTAGACCACAGGCTTAAAGTGACCTGAGATCTATAGAACACAGAGTGGTAGTGCAGGGAGAACATGCCTCTCTGCACTACCACACAGCTTAACTATATAGGAGTGCTGATATTGTTAACAGTGACCGTAGCTCCGGATGGGTCCCTCTGAGCGCAGGGCCGTAGTAACTGCACTGTTTGGCTCCCCCCACCCCATTAGCTATGCTATTGCTACAAAAAGTTTAATTCAGTACAGTTTGCTATTCTAAAATGTAACATACATATATGATTATTGGATAGACACTACTACCCAATGATTACTGTGACATATAATCCTTCTGATGAACAAGTGCAGCACCTTTTCCTGCATGGCTGCTAGAGATGAGCGAATACTCTTGAGGGCAAATTAATTCTCCTTGAATTTGATAAAAATATGCAGAATTTCTGATTTCTTATAATTTGCTTCCTCATGGATTCAACTAAATAGCGGTTGGTGGCTTCCATTTTTGGAAACCGTAAAAGCCATCAAAATGTAAAACAAAAGTGCTTATACTCATCTTTCAAGCCCCCCTCATCACCGGTTTAGCCCTCACCACATCTTCAGATCACATCGTCCCTAGCTGAAATCCCCCCCCCAGTCATACTGAGCCTGTACTTCCGGATTTGATGAAGGCCTGGGAGGGCTCTGTGAAAGGGCTTGAAATGTCATAACGTTAAGACATTAAGGTGTGCGCTGTGACTTTGTGTGTGTGTGGCACCCCAGGGGTCTGGTTGCCACAGTGATAGAAATATCACGTCTGAGAGCAAGTGGGAGTTTCCTGGTCAGGAGCCCTTAAACATGCAACACCTCCTGTCCCAGACCAGATAGGGGAGGAACCTGCCCTATATAAACTGTCTGGGGCGGGGTTAGCAGAGACAACAGAGATGGAGTTCAGAGAGAGTGAAGTTCCAGACACAGGGAAAGCAACAGCTAGGAGCTCTGTAGAAGCAGGAGCTGAGTGCCAGGGACTGGAAGCAGATATTGCTCGTCCTGACTGAAGACACTACGACCGGACAACAGAGTCGGAGGATGTGGGGATCTCTAAGTCCAGCAACAGAAACCAGCCGGCAGGGGATTCCAGGTCCTCTGGCCATAGAAACCCGGTGGCTCAGTCACGAGCAAGGGACCAGCACCACCATCGAGGAGCGGAGGCTATCAGAAGGCTCCAAGTCACCAGCCATACGGGTGAGCACCACACGGTATACTCAGGGACGTGGGCTACTTCCACTCGCTTACAGCAAGGTAGCCAGGAAGAGTGCAGACAGACGGGGAGGCCTTCAACTCCACCTGGCCAGAGGAACTCTTGTTTGTTCACAGACTGACCAGGCCTCTTATGATAGCCAGTACTCCCGGGAGGGTCTGCCTTATCATCATCAGTAAAGACCCTGAACTGCACTGCAAAGACTCTGAGTCGTTCCTGCTTTACCCGTGCACCATCAATCCCATCATCCACACTCACTGCCCTGAGGCTATACTCCTCCCGTGGGGAGTTGTCCCATCCTCTGCTGCGCACACAACACCAGCCTCAGCGGCGTGCCTCGCAGCAGCGGTACACCCTGACCGCAATCCACGGGTGGCGTAGTCGGACATTAAATCATAAAAACCCTATAAAAGACTGCCACTGGTTTGACCACCCTGAGCCACGGGACTGGGTCGCCGCCACGGAGACTACAACCCCCAGAGACCCGGCTCCGGGTAACCCACACATGTGCACACACGGCCCAGGGGGCGCGTCAACTTTGGCGTAGTCGGCAGGATTTCGTGCACGCAACCACCGGGTACTGCGTGCCTGAAAGAAAGACTGTCATACCTGCCATGGTGAAGTTTCCCGCCATCCGCAGCTGTTTTCCCGCCACCCGCAGTCGTTTTCCCGCCATCGTGCGCCATCTTCAAGATGCCGCGCGGGAAGAAGAGGGGCGTGGACGCCGAAAGCGCGTGAGATCCGAAGCCCCGCCCTGCGTCCTGACGCTGCGCAAGGTCCTGGAAGGAGCCCAGCGGACGCCAACGTCATCAGCATGCGACGCAAGGTCCTCAACCCCGATGATCGCCTGCGGAGCCGCGGCCTACGGAGGAAGAGCAACAAAAGGTAGGCCACGGTTAACTAGGGGGGCGGAAGATACCAGGAATGGAGGGAGCTCGGACCGCCAGCGCGGCTGTTGCCGCAGTGATGCCGTTCACGATGCCATATATCCCCGGAGCGGCATGGCTACCCCAGTACTCAGGGGAGTCACATACCCTAAGTGACTTTAAGGAAAGACTAAACAGCCTCTTCCAAGTATACCCCCTGAAAGAAGAGCAAAAAGTGAGCATCTTGGTGGGCCAGTTAATCGGAGCAGCCCAAAGGGAGGTAAAGTCCTGGCCACCACGGGAGAAGAGGACTGTCAGGGAAATACTGGCCCGTCTAAAGGACACTTTTGATACCCGCACCACCGCTGAGATTAAACTAAGATTTTATGGGTGCAAGCAGCGGGCCCAAGACAGTATAAGAGACTTTGCTTTGAATTTGCAAGAGGCCCTGGGAGCCATTAAACAGGCAGACCCTGACAGCGTGCGGAATGAAGATAAGCTGTTGACTGAACAATTCATAGAGGGTCTACTGTCCAATGCCCACCGAACCCAGTTGTGGGCAATGGACCTACAGGACCCTGATTTAGATTTTGCACAGTTCAAGGACAGAGCCATCCGGGTGCTCCGAGAACCGGCACCAGGTGGCGCTGTAACCCACAGGCGCCACACAATCACCTATCACCAGGGGGCGGCGCCCTTGTCTGTAGGGCCTGTGGGGGCGGATGCGCAGGCTTTGGACAACAACCCGGCTACAGACCTGCACCATCAGGTCCAAGAGCTAACCAAAAGCGTTGCCGCGCTAACCAGAACTGTGCAGTCTTTACAGGTCTCTCCTCCAGGAAAGATCCAGCTGGCATCCAGACCTGAGGATGTCCCATGGCGCCGACAGAGGAGGATCCCATCGTCCAGAGGAAGACCCAGCGACACATACAATGAGGACGGACAACCCATCTGCCGCCGCTGCAATCAACCCGGACATATGGCAAGGTACTGTCATTTAAACAGGCACAACCTGGGGCAGAGAGCCAACCCCCAGGCATAAGATCATCAGGCCCATCAAACTGGCATGATAAATACATAGGGGGACGTCCAGTCTTGCCTGTGGTACTGGATGGCATTCCAATGAGTGCCCTACTAGACACCGGGTCACAGGCAACTACCATCCCTTACGTGCTTTAAGCGGTACTGGAATGACTCGGACATAACCCGCTACCCAGATGACGACCTGAGTATCATCGCCAGCAATGGTCAGCCCGTGCCGCAGGTGGGATTCAAAGAGGTGACCATTAAAATCGGTAAAGTCGAACTGGCGGCACAAGGACTGATTATTGTGGACATTGACCGTCGTGAGAGTCAACCTAAAATAACCTTGGGTACTAACGTGATTGAAAATTGTCTTGCAGAGATAATTCTCATTTTACAGCAGGTTGCCATGAACGCCAGTTCCAGCCAGCAGCGTGTCCTCCAAAAAGAGATCCGGGCACTGATGAAACGGCAACAGGTGGAACTGTCTGGTGGTGAGATTGGTAGCATTAGGATGAGTGACCCGTTCCCTATTGCCATGCCCCCGAAAAGTGAGATGATGATCTGGTGCCAGGCAGCTATTGGTCTAAGAGGTAGAGACTACCAAGCAATGGTAGAACCCATCTACTCAGATAGTAGGCCCACCATTTTGACAGCACGGGGGGTGGTCGATGTACGCCATGGGAGGGTACCCGTCCGCATCATAAATATCGGGGAGAGAAAAGTATACCTGCCCCGGTATGCCACGCTAGCCAAATTGTTCACCATAAACCAAAATTCTGTAAAGGCCGTAGAACCCTTGCCTCCATCTCAACCAGAGGAAGGTAACGGCTCTAAGAAACAAATGGAGGACTGGTGTCAGCAGCTGCATTTGGGTACTGACTCCACTCCCTCACACCAAAAACAGGGAGTCTACCGGGTGGTTCAGGAGTACGAAAGAGTCTTTAGTAAACACCCGCTAGACTTCGGGCGAGTAAAGGGGGTAGAACATCACATCCCCACAGGAGACCATCCACCCATAAAGGAAAGATACCGGCCTGTACCCCCTGCACACTATCAGCATGCGAAGGGGATGTTGCGAGACATGAAGGAGGCTGGGGTAATCAGGGACAGCTGTAGCCCCTGGGCAGCTCCACTAGTTCTAGTGAAAAAGAAGGACAACACAATGAGAATGTGTGTAGACTACAGAAAGGTCAACCGTATCACATACAAAGATGCGTACCCGTTACCTAGGATAGAAGAATCTTTAGCTGCATTAAAATCTGTTAACTTCTTCTCCACTTTGGATCTTACTAGCGGGTACTGGCAGGTTCCTGTAGCAGAGGCGGACAAGGAGAAGACCGCATTCACCACCCCGATGGGTCTCAGCGAATTCAACTGTATGCCGTTCGGGCTCTGCAACCACCAGAAACCTTCCAGCGGTTGATGGAATGCTGTCTGGGACACCGGAATTTCGAGACGGTCCTGTTATACCTGGACGATATCATCGTTTATTCCAAAACCTATGAGGACCATCTGAAACACCTCGCTGAGGTGTTTGACGCCCTGGCAAGCTACGGCCTAAAGGTGAAACCCTCCAAGTGTCATCTGCCGAAACCAAAGGTACAGTACCTGGGACACGTGGTGAGTGCCGACGGAGTGGCTCCTGACCCCGATAAGATCACCGTGATTAAGGAATGGCCAAGACCCTCCAACATAAAGGAAGTGCGGCAGTTCCTCGGGTTGGTAGGCTACTACCGAAGATTCATTCCCGGTTTCACCAAAATGGCAGCTCCTATGCAGGACCTCCTGATAGGTCAATCCAGGAAGGCCAAAAACCAGAAGCCACCCTTCAGGTGGGAAAAGTTCGAAGAGGAGTCCTTCCGCCAGCTGAAGATGGCCCTTACGGGGGATGAAATCCTGGCGTACCCTGACTACGGCCAGCCCTTTATCCTCCACACGGACGCGAGCAACATTGGGCTAGGAGCCGTACTGTCCCAGATCCAACAGGGGAGAGAACGGGTAATCGCTTACGCCAGCCGAAAACTATGGCCCACAGAGAGAAACCCTGAGAATTATAGCTCATTCAAGCTAGAGTTCCTGGCAGTGGTGTGGGCAGTGACGGAACGTTTCAAGCATTACCTTGCCTCTTCCAAGTTCACCGTGTACACGGACAACAACCCGTTGACACATCTGGACACTGCAAAACTTGGTGCCCTGGAGCAGAGATGTCCAGCTATGAATTCACCATCAAATACCGGGCGGGACGCTCAAATGCCAACGCAGACACCCTGTCCAGGATGCCAAACTTACCGGACGGAGGGGAAGATCCAGAGGAACTGGAAGAGATCGAACTCCCTGCGTTCCACCGTCATGGGATTACCCAGTATTCCCACCATGTAAGGGACAGGCACTCTGCTACGTTCAATCCCTTACCCCACTACAGCTGGGAGGAGACGCAAGACAGTGACCCAGCAGTCCGCCTGGTAAAAGAGATGCTGACGCAGGCTGATGCCCGCCCTGACCCAGACGCCCCGGAGGAGACCAAACAGCTGTTGAAGGAGAAGAGTAAACTGTTTCTCTACAAGGGGAAGCTGTGCCGGAGAACTGTCAACTCCCGGACACATGAGCTGACCTGGCAAGTAGTGGTCCCGAGACGAGATGCGGCTATGGTTCTGGAGGCATACCACGACGGAGCAGGTCACTTCGGATGGAAGAAGCTGGAGTTCCTGTTGCATGGACGGTTCTTCTGGGTAGGCATGAGAGAGCCATCGAGAGATGGTGCAGAGACTGTGGCCCTTGCAACCTAAGAAGGAAGGACCGTGCCAGCCAGAAGACTCCTCTGCAGCCCATCATCACCAGGCAGCCACTGGAGCTGGTAGCTCTGGACCATGTGAAACTGGCTCAAAGCAGATCTGGGTACGTCTACGCCCTCACCATCGTAGATCACTACTCCCGGTTCCTGGTGGTGGTCCCTGTCAAAGACTTAACTGCTCAAGCAGCAGCCAGAGCCTTCCAGCTGCACTTCTGCCATCCACACGGGTATCCAGAGCAAGTGTTAATGGACCAAGGACCAGCCTTCGAAGCAGAGGTCTTCCAGGAGTTCTGCAACCTGTATGGCTTCAGGAAGATAGGAACAATGCCCTATCACCCTCAGACCAACGGACTATGTGAGAAAATGAACCAGGTGGTGATAGGCTTGCTAAAAACGTTGCCACTGGAAGAACGCAGTTTGTGCCCTGAAAAACTGCCTGATCTGGTGGACTTGTATAACCACATCCCCGTAGGTTCCACCAACAGTACCCTGGCTTACCTAATAATAATAATAATAATAATAGTTTATTTTTATAGCGCCAACATATTCCGCAGCACTTTACAAATTTTAGGGGGGACTTATACAGACAATACAGAATAAGCATATCTCATATCGAACGGAGTGAGGGCCCTGCTCGCGAGCTTACATTCTATGAGGAAGTGGGGGAGACACAAAAGGTAAAAAGTACATATATTGTATAATGCAGCCTTGATATACTGAATAGGATAAATAATAATACATGGACTGGTCGCCAGCCAGTATGTGTGCAGTCCTGACAGAGGCTTTTATGTGCATGGTTGGTTTGAACCCGAAGTTGAAGAAGATTTTAATATGGGGGAAAGCTGGGATGGACAGAGTGTGTTTAGGTGATACGCCAGTCTAAAGAAATGTGTTTTTAGGGTTCGCTTGAAACTGTGGGTATTGGGAATTAATCGAACTGTCCTGGGTAGTGCATTCCAGAGAATTGGCGCAGCACGCGAGAAATCTTGGAGACGGGAGTGGGAAGTTCGGATTATGGAGGATTTTAGTTTCAAGTCATTTGCAGAACGGAGGGCACGTGTAGGGTGGTAGACTGAGACAAGGGAGGAGATGTAGGGGGGTACTGAAGCATGGAGCGCTTTGTGGGTAAGCGTGATAAGTTTAAAACGAACTCTATATTGGATGGGCAACCAATGCAATGACTGGCACAGGGAAGAGGCATCTGAGTAGCGGTTGGCGAGGAATATGATCCTGGCTGCTGCGTTCAGGACGGATTGGAGAGGGGAGAGTTTAGTAAGAGGGAGACCGATTAGTAGAGCGTTGCAATAGTCAAGACGAGAATGAATAAGAGCGACAGTAAGAGTTTTTGCCGAGTCAAAGGTGAGAAAAGTCCTGATTCTTGAGATGTTTTTGAGGTGTAGATGACATGAACGAGCGAGTGATTTGATGTGAGGAGTGAAAGAAAGATCTGAATCAAAAATGACCCCAAGACAGCGGGCTTGTAGCTGGGGAGTAATGGTTGAGCCACAAACGGAGATGGCAATATCGGGCACAGGTAGATTAATGGAGGGAGGAAAGACGAGTAGTTCAGTTTTTGACAGATTCAGTTTTAGGTAGAGGGAGGACATAATGTTAGACACAGCAGAAAGACAATCACTGGTCTTTTGTAGTAATGCAGGGGTGATGTCCGGAGCAGAGGTGTATAATTGGGTGTCATCAGCATAGAGATGGTACTGAAAACCGAATCTACTGATTGTTTGTCCAATAGGAGCGGTGTATAAGGAGAAAAGAAGGGGGCCGAGGACTGATCCTTGAGGAACCCCGACAGTAAGAGGAAGTAGGGAGGAGGAGGAGCCGGCAAAAGACACAGAGAAGGAGCGGTCAGAGAGATAAGAGGAGAACCAGGAGAGAACCGTGTCCTTGAGGCCAATAGTGCGGAGCATAGTGAGGAGGAGCTGATGATCCACAGTGTCGAATGCTGCAGAGAGATCCAGGAGAATCAGCAGGGAGTAGTGACCATTAGATTTAGCTGTTAGTAGATCATTAGAGACTTTAGTGAGGGCAGTTTCAGTAGAATGTAAAGAGCGGAAACCAGATTGTAAAGGGTCAAGAAGAGAGTTGTCTGAGAGATAGCGGATTAGACGGGAGTGGACCAGGCGTTCCAGGAGTTTAGAGATAAAGGGAAGATTGGAAACAGGTCTGTAGTTGGCCGTGCAGTTCTGGTCGAGGGATGGTTTTTTAAGTAATGGTTGTATGCTGGCGTGTTTAAAAGAAGAGGGAAAGATACCAGATGAGAGGGAAAGGTTGAAAATTTTAGTTAGGTGAGAGGTGACAGCTGGAGCAAGGGACTGAAGGAGATGTGAGGGAATAGGGTCGCTGGTGCAGGTGGTAGGGCGAGAAGATGCAAGGAGCCTGATCACTTCATCTTCCGTGACTGGTTCGAAGTCAGAAAATGAGCAAGATACAATGTGGCGGGGGGGAGCATGCATAACATTTGGGGATTGGGAGAAAATTTCCTGTCGGATATGGTCAATTTTTTCTTTGAAATAGTTAGCCAGATCGTCAGCGCTGAGGTCGGTGGTCGGGGCCTGTGCTGTTTGATTGAGGAGAGAATGAAACGTGTCAAAGAGTCGTTTAGGATTATTGGAAAGTGAGATGATGAGGTTGTTAAAGTAGGTTTGTTTGGAGAGGTGAAGGGCAGAGTTATATGTTTTCAGCATAAATTTATAGTGGAGGAAATCTTCGGGCAGATTTGATTTTCTCCACAGCCGTTCAGCGCACCTGGAGTACCTCTGGAGAAGACGTGTTTGAGGCGTGTGCCAGGGTTGTCGCCGTCTATGCCGAATTGTTCTTTGTGTAGGAGGTGCGGCTTCATCCAGGGCGCATAGCATTATTTTGTTATAATGCTTCAATGCAGATTCGGGACATGAGAGGGAGGAGATTGGGGCCAATGATGATTGCAACCTTTTTATAAATTTCTGGGTGTTAATGGCGCGTAAATTTCTATAAGTGTGGACGGTGGGAGTGTCTTGAGTAGAGTCACAGTTCTTGACAGAGAATGAAAGAAGATTATGGTCAGAGAGTGGAAGGGGAGAGTTAGTAAAGTCATGTACTGAGCAAAGCCGGGAGAAGATCAGGTCCAATGTGTTCCCGTCCTCATGTGTAGGAGAATTAGCAAGCTGTGAAAGGCCGAAGGAGGAGGTTAGGGATAAAAGATGCGTGGCAGATGGGGAAAGAGGATCGCCAATTGGGATGTTAAAGTCTCCCATGATTATCGTGGGGATGTCGCAGGATAGAAAATTTGTAAGCCAGGCAGCAAAGTGATCCAGGAATTGACGGGGGGGACCTGGGGGGCGATAGACAACCGCCACTCGCAGGGAGAAGGGCCGGTAGAGTCTGACTGT
The DNA here is from genome assembly GCF_046119375.1 of Phyllobates terribilis. NCBI lineage: Eukaryota > Metazoa > Chordata > Amphibia > Anura > Dendrobatidae > Phyllobates > Phyllobates terribilis. The sequence continues at coordinate 442,125,435 of NW_027362771.1, read as the reverse complement.
GTGGGCCTCAAAGGACGGGAAGATAAGGGAGGGTACAGGGGGGATAACCTGAAAAGTACATTTTGTTGAAAGAAGCAGACCAACACCTCCACCTGATCTGTTGTCAGGTCGCGGGGTATGAGAGAAATGTAGGCCACCATAGGAGAGAGCTGCAGCGGCGGTGGTGTCCGACTGCTGGATCCAGGTTTCAGTGAGAGCCAGAAGGTTGAGGGAATTAGAGAGGAAAAAGTCATGGATGTAAGAGAGTTTATTACAAGCTGAGCGTGCATTCCAAAGGGCACAGTTGAATGAGACAGAAGATATGCAGGGAATATTAATGAGATTAGCAGGGTTTCTAAATGTAACAGGGAAAGAGTTAGTGTTGTTATTACTGGAGGGTCCTGGGTTGGGAGAAATATCACCTGCGACTAATAGAAGGAAGATACAGAGAGTGAGCAGATGATTGAGTGATTTGTGAGAGCGTTTCCTGCGTTGTATGGTGGGAATGAATGGATCTGCGTGGTATAACATTGTGAAGAGAGCATGACAACTGTACATAGGAGAAGAGAGGAGTGAGGGATTAATATGGATGAAGTGTGCCGCATTTGTGGGTGAACGGTGAATGTGGATGATTGTAGCAACCAGAGTATAAATGGCACAGATACAAATGGTGAATACTGTTTGCCAAAAAGATGACCTGGAAGCAAGTTTGTTTAATTGTCTTGCATGTCTTACCTGTCTCCTGCCCTGTCCAACTGCCATTTTCTAACTGCCAGGGCACTTTGCTAAATTATGGCACTTCGATAAAGTATGCATAAATGCTATATGCATAAATGCCCCCGCATAAATGCCTCCCCTTAACTAAGTCTCAATATATAGGGACGTATCTGCTTAGATCTGCACAGATTTAACTCATTAACAATCAATCACTAGCTTAAAAGACAACAGGAGACCATAAAGTGCAGGGAAAAAAAAAAAAACAGACTAGTAAACTCGGCATGGATCATAAACTCTTAAAGTAAGTGTGATGACCTTTAAGTATCATGGAATAAAAAAGCTAGAGGAGTGAAAAAATATATACCAGAAATTGATAGGCTGCAGAGCATTGCATGGAGATATAATGCAGTTTTCAGGACAGATCACACAAGCAGTGAAAAATATATACCAGAAATTGATAGGCTGCAGAGCATTGCATGGAGATATAATGCAGTTTTCAGGACAGATCACACAAGCAGTGAAAAATATATACCAGAAATTGATAGGCTGCAGAGCATTGCTTGGAGATATAATGCAGTTTTCAGGACAGATCACACAAGCAGTGAAAAATATATACCAGAAATTGATAGGCTGCAGAGCATTGCATGGAGATATAATGCAGTTTTCAGGACAGATCACACAAGCAGTGAAAAATATATACCAGAAATTGATAGGCTGCAGAGCATTGCATGGAGATATAATGCAGTTTTCAGGACAGATCACACAAGCAGTGAAAAATATATACCTGTAAGAAGAGAAGAAAGATGAATATTAGCAATGCCATTTTCTAACTGCCAGGGCACTTTGCTAAATTATGGCACTTCGATAAAGTATGCATAAATGCTATATGCATAAATGCCCCCGCATAAATACCTAATGAGAGCAAGACCTGGTAAGCTGCCTATTGACCTGGATATGGGAGTCCTGACACCTGAGGACACCTCGACAGAGGCAGACTGGGATACAGAACGGCAGCAGCAGTATCGGAAAGTACAGGAGAGCGTCGAGCGAAGTCTGTCTCAAGCAAGAGAAAGGCAAGAGAAGACTTATAATCAGCATGCTCCCACTGTTCCCCTGGTACCTGGAGAGCAGGTCTTAAAGAGGAAGAGACGGCTCCACACGTTGGATGACCAGTGGGAGAAGGACCCGTACACTGTACTGCCCTCAAGTCATGATAATCCAAAAGTCTGCATAATCAGTAGGGACGGAGGAGAGACCACAGCCACTGTCTCCAGAGACCACCTGAAGAAGTGTCCCGAGCAGCTACAAGGTGCTGAAGAAGACCAGGATATCCTTCAACCCGCAGAGGAAAAGGAAGAAATGATCAGTACCGTACTCGGAGACTTTCCCCGGTCCTGGACTCAAATCAACAACGCAGTCGTGGTACCCATCATCACCTTTCCCCAGCCAGCCCCTCAAGGGCCTACAGAAGAACAGAGAGTGTCGGGAGAGCAGCCAGCCCAGGAGGCAGAAGGATCCATACAAGCAGCCCAGGAGAATCAACCCTCTGCTAGTAGTGAGCCTGTCGTGCCCCTAGTAAGCCAAAGGAAGCTGCCAGGCCTACCCGCAACACCTCCTACACCCTGTAGTGCAGAGCCGGATAGTGGGTTACGTTGGTCCACCAGGACCACTAGAGGACAGATGCCCGCTCGCTGGAGAATCTAGAATGTAATGTGGATTAACCTGTAAATTGCAAATGCTGAAAATGGTTTATGTTTTTGTTGCCTGTTTATTAATTATGTTTCTCTAGTTACCCTGCAGGTTTATTTGGACTGACAGGTTATGGACGCTGAATAACCGGAACTACATTGTAAATAGTTGCACTTGGTGCCTCTTGCGAAGACGGCCACGGAAGAAAAACCTGTCTGGCGTGGCCCCGTGTGGTCCAAAGTAGTTAGCTTCGCCTTGCAGCCACGCCCAGGGCCAACGTTTGGGGTTTGCTTTGGACACGTCCCCGCACCGTTCAAGACTTCACCTCGTTGGGTGACATGGACACCCGGTCACGGACGCGCCGTGACCTCTAAGACTAAACTTCCTGTACATATGTTGTTGTATTATTGTTTATACCCTGTTATGTTAAGTGGCAAAAATGTGTTTAGTCCCGGAGTACTAAATTTCACTAGGGGGGAATGTGGCACCCCAGGGGTCTGGTTGCCACAGTGATAGAAATATCACGTCTGAGAGCAAGTGGGAGTTTCCTGGTCAGGAGCCCTTAAACATGCAACACCTCCTGTCCCAGACCAGATAGGGGAGGAACCTGCCCTATATAAACTGGGTCTGGGGCGGGGTTAGCAGAGAGAACAGAGATAGAGTTCAGAGAGAGTGAAGTTCCAGACACAGGGAAAGCAACAGCTAGCAGCTCTGTAGGAGCAGGAGCTGAGTGCCAGGGACTGGAAGCAGATATTGCTCGTCCTGGCTGAAGACACTACGAGGCTCAGTCACGAGCAAGGGACCAGCACTGCCATCGAGGAGCGGAGGCTATCAGAAGGCCCCAAGTCACCAGCCATACGGGTGAGCACCACACGGTATACTCAGGGATGTGGGCTACTTCCACTCGCTTACAGCAAGGTAGCCAGGAAGAGTGCAGACAGACGGGGAGGCCTACAACTTCACCTGGCCAGGGGAACTCCTGTTTGTTCACAGACTGACCAGGCCTCTTATGCTAGCCAGTACTCCCGGGAGGGTCTGCCTTATCATCATCAGAAATGACCCTGAACTGCACTGCAAAGACTCTGAGTCGTTCCTGCTTCACCCGTGCACCATCACTCCCATCATCCACACTCACTGCCCTGAGGCTATACTCCTCCCGTGGGGAGTTGTCCCATCCTCTGCTGCACACACAACACCAGCCTCAGCGGTCTGCCTCGCAGCGGCGGTACACCCTGACCGCAATCCACGGGTGGCGTAGTCAGACATTAAATCATAAAAACCCTATAAAAGACTGCCACTGGTTTGACCACCCTGAGCCACGGGACCGGGTCGCCGCCACGGAGACTACAACCCCCAGAGACCCGGCTCCGGGTAACCCACACGCGTGCACACACGGCCCAGGGGGCGCGTCATGTGCATGAGCAGAACCCTCCCAGGCTCCATCAAAGCCAGAAGTCCTGGCACAGCATGAGAGGCCCGTGGATTTCATCACGAGGAGCGAGGACTTTGCCGCTGAAGATGTGGCGAGGACCGAACACGTGACACTGAGGAGCACAGAGAAGAGAGAGGTGAGTGTTAAGGTGTGTATAAGAATTTTATTTTTTACGCTTATCATGCCCTTGGGTCTGGAGAGAACCTAGATCATCGAATTTCCCAGGAAAAAACGAGCGAACAGGCAAATTTGAATTTTGCCTGATCCGCTCAACTTTAATGTCTGCATATAGGCATCTGCTTCTTGAGTGCGCTTGAATATAAGACACTGCATACCCAATGAATTATGACAAAGTGAAGTTATGATCTTCACATATCAGAAGAAAAGTAAGTCAATCTCCTTGATTTTTTAAACGATTACTAAATACAAGTGTGCAGGCGCATACATAGAAATCATAGGGCCCCATAGCAGAAATTCCAATTGTCCCCCTCCCCACAAAATAAATAATAATATTCAGCAGTGTCACAGAATGGCATATTTCACAATTTTGCAGCCTTTACAAAGTAATTTTGCCCCTATTGAAGTCTTTTTGTGTTCCCACTCACGAAGGTACCTCTTTCATTGCCCCATAAAGTGTAATGCCAACAAAATTTCCCCCCCAAATACAATAAGATACCCCCACAGTGACTTCCTCCATTGTACCCTGCACACTCACTGTAAAATGACCCTACAGTACCCATCCCTCACAAAGAAAGATACCCCCACATTGACCCCAACACAGTGTGATGGCCTCCAGGGTCCCCCACACGCAGTATGATGGACTTCACACAACTCTCTACACATTAAAATGGCCCCCACTAGCTCTCCAAACAGTATAATTCCTCCCACGACCCACCACTCTGTATAATGGCCTACATACAGTATAATGGCCCCCACTAGCCCTCTAAACAGTATAATGGCCCCACATAGCACCCCAAACAGTATAATGACCCCCATGCAGCCCTGTAAACAGTATATTGGCCCCACATAGCCCTCTAAACAGTATCATAGCCACCACATAGCCGTCAGAGATATCAGACGCACAGGGAGAATGATGGAGGAGGAACCAGGATGTGGATAAAGTTGAAAGTGTGATGCCGGGCAGGGGGATTTTAGCCGGGCAGGAAGGGGGGGGGGGCCTTTCTAGGGTCGCATGGTCTTCCGCTATTAGCAGTATGCCACTGAAAGTGTGGTTTGATTTTGTCTATAATGATCTAAATGAATTGATAACACACATGGCATAGAAAAAGAAGAAGAGGAGTGTTTCAGACTTTCTACCGTGCTCTTCGTGCCTCCACAGCAGTCATTTCATAGAAGAGAAAAATGGGCTACTTTTACACTCACGCTCAGACTGTTTATCCCGAGCGTCGAGCATGGTCACACTGTGCCACGGACCGAGGAGTGCCTAGAGGGGTGTGACTAAGTGCCACTCCCAGACTAACCTTGTATGCACGGCACGGTGCCGTGATCCGAGGAGAGCCCAGGAGGGGCAGAACCAGAAGCTACACTAGGGCAGACCTCGGACACACGGCTGCTGACCCACAACGAGGTATGCATGTACTGGCAGGTGCAGCTGGTATACTGATTTGCACTGGCAGGTGCAGGCAAGTCCGGGTGGTATACAAATAAGGACTGAAAGGTGCGGGCGGGTCCGGCTGGTATACAGATAAGCACTGGCAGGTGCGGACGGGTCCGGCTGGTATACAGGCAAGTATTGGCGGACACGGCTGATATACAGACACGGATAGGACCCAGTTCAGACTGGACGGACAGGCAGGGAGAAGCAGATGCGGACAGGCAGGGAGAAGCAGATGCGGACAGGCAGGGAACCGCAGACGCAAGCAAGCAGGGAACCGCAGACATGGATAGGCAGAGAACTGCAGATGCGGACAGGCAGGGAACCACAGACCTGGACAGGCAGGAAACTGTAGATGCCGACAGGCAAGACAGGACTCGGTTCACAAGGAGTAGGCACGGTCAGGTACACACAGGACTCATACAAGGATAGGTACGGATGAGACAGACTGGAACAAGTTCACTCAGGATACTTACAATGAAGTAGCAAGTGTACTCACTAAACACTAATGTTGCACAGCGACAACAAATTAGTGTTAGGCACTCGTTCAGTCACTGAAGGTTTCAGAGATAGGTACAGGTTCAAACACTGCAGGTTACAGACACAAGAGGTGAAGGGAAAGATCCAGACACAGATACAGATAGGTCCTAATTCAGATAAGAACTGACATTGGTAACCAAAATTTCATTAGGCACATCATAATGCGAAAGACCACCCAATCCCAATTAGGGTCCCATATATAGGGAAGGTGATTGTCAATGCCACTCCATAGAACACAGGTAAAAAATGGACAAAAATCAGAATTTTTTGGCAAAAAAGTAACAACACACTTTATTGAACATATAAGACAATAACATATAAAACGGATGACTTAGACAACCAAGCTGGGCAGCTTATCAATATAAAGATAATGCAATTGATGATATAAATAGTAATAGGGCTAAAGTGCCAGTCTCAAATGAGAAATCATATATGCACAACACATAACACTTCATTAATGTGTAAATGGCCTAATAACCATAACAAGATGGTCATGTGGTATGCATAAATAATAACTATAGAAAACTCCAGTTCATTATTATATTTATAGTATTGCACTCTTACCCATAAATAGAAATCAAAGCGCCCAGCATAAGAAATCCCCAAAGAACTGACATAGGTATAAACAAGTTCACTGATAGGTCCCAATTCAGACAAGAACTGACACAGGTATAAACAGGTTCAGGTATGGGCCCCAATTCAGACAACAACTGACACAGGTACAAACAGGTTCAGGGTTCAGGCCTGGGTACTCAGCCCCCAGAGTGGCAAAAACAGGGACAGAAACACACAGAAAGAGAGTGTTGCTCAGGCACTTCCGTACAGGTGGAGGTGGTTTAAGTACCAAGTGCCTGCCAGCCATAGGCTGGGGACACATTATACATAGTCATACATACATAGTTTATAAGGCCGAAAAAAGACAAGCGTCCATCCAGTTCAGCCTATTTCTTGTGCACTGCAGCTATTCCGCAGCGTTGATCCAGGGGAAGACAAAAAAAAACATGCGGTATAGGCCAATTTACATAATTGAGGAAAAATTCACTTCCCGACACCAATCTGGCAGTCAGATTAAATCCCTGGATTAATTAACTATCACTAAGCATAAGATGTAATTTTATTGTTCTCAAGAAAGGCGTCCAGGCCTCTCTTGAACTCATTAAGTGAGTTGGACATCACCACTTCCTCTCCCAGAGAGTTCCAGAGTCTCACGGCTCTGACCGTAAAGAATCCCCTTCTATGCTGGTGCAGGAACCTCCTTTCCTCCAGACGCATAGTGTGCCCCCTCGTCTTTGTCACCATCCTTGGTATAAACAGGTCATGGGAGAGATCTCTGTACTGCCCCCTGAAGTATTTATACATGTTTATGAGGTCTCCCCTAAGCCTTGTCTTTTCCAACGTAAATAGGCCTAATTTTGACAACCTCTCTGGGTATTCTAGTCCCTCCATTCCCTTTATTACCTTAGTCGCCCTCCTTTGTACCCTCTCTAGCTCCAATATGTCTTTCCTGAGCACCGGAGCCCAGAACTGTGCACAATATTCTAAGTGCGGCCTTACCAGCGCTTTATACAGAGGAAGAGCAATGTTCTCATCATATGCCCCTATTCCTCTTCTGATGCAAGCCATGACTCTATTTGCCTTCTCAGCTGCTGCCTGACACTGGGCACTCCAATTTAATTTGCTATTAACCAAGACGCCCAGGTCCTTCTCCATGTCAGATTTCCCCAACGGTTTCCCATTTAATATGTATGGGTGACTGCTGTTTTTCTTTCCCATGTGCATGACCTTACATTTATCGGCATTGAACCCCATTTGCCATTTTTTGGCCCAACTCCCCAATTTATCTAAATCCTCCTGTAGCTGTGCCCTAGCCTCATCTGTATTAACTACTTTACAAAGTTTAGTATCATCTGCAAATATTGCTATTTTACTATGCAACCCTTCCACTAGATCATTAATAAATATATTAAATAATATAGGGCCCAAGACAGACCCTTGAGGCACCCCGCTAGTAACCCTGACACCCCCTGAGGTTACTCCATTGATAACCACCCTCTGCTTTTTATCACTCAGCCAGCTATTTACCCACTTGCACACATTATCACCCAGACCAAGCATTCTCATTTTATATACCAACCTTTTGTGTGGCACGGTATCAAACACTTTGGAGAAGTCAAGGTATACAACATCCACTGACTCTCCCGGGTCCAGCAGTGAGCTCACCTCCTCGTAGAAGGCGATCAGGTTTGTTTGGCAGGAGCGATCCCTCATGAATCCATGTTGATATGGAGTTAGACAGTTATTATCATTAAGATATTCTACAATAGCATCTCTAAGAAATCCTTCAAACAATTTACCCACAACAGACGTTAAGCTTACTGGTCTATAGTTCCCAGGGTCACTTTTAGACCCCTTTTTGAATATTGGTACCACATTTGCTTGGCGCCAGTCTAGTGGGGCAGTCCCTGTCCATAAAGAGTGCTTGAATATAAGATACAGCGGTCTGTCTATCACATTACTTAATTCTTTTAGTACCCGGGGGTGTATGCCATCTGGGCCTGGTGACTTGTCTATTTTGATATTATTTAGGCGTTTCTGAACTTCCTCCTGGGTTAGGTGGGTGATATTTAGCGGAGGGTTTACATTAGGAATGCACGCACTGTTTCTTTAAGAATCAAGAAGTGCTCGTGTGACCGCCCTAAGCATGCAGTCAGGAAATATAAGCATCAGCAGGACCGAGAGTACATAGTTTAATGACTATACATGGGAAATGCATAGTCACATTTAGGTTAGGGCTCGTTCACACGACCGTAATTTAGGTCACAGTGCTCTCAGTGAAAAAAATGAACAGCACTCGGACCAATGTAATTCAATGAGACACTGCAGATGACAGATTTTTTTTTAACTGACCGACTCTGCGTATGAAAATAATTACAGCATGCACTGGTTTCTGTGGTTAAATCGGATGACACGCTCCCATTCAAGTCTATGGGTGTGTAAAAAAAAACGGATCCTATAGGGAGAATCCGTATAGCATCTGTTTTTTACAGATCACTTGCTGAATGAACCAGGGACTTGAACCTTGCAACACAGGAAGTTCTACTACTCGGAAGTAGTTTAGCATGAACTAACACAACTACACAGAGCATACCTTGCTCAATGAACGTTGACATGCTCAATGTACTTGTCCAGGAGAGGCCAGAGTTTTAGGACAGCAGAGATCATGTGTGAAGTTGTGGAGAATTAGGCAAGTTTGAATTGCCAAGTTGACATTTTTCTTTTTCATTTGAATGGCGCTTAGGAGTACTCTCCATTTTGCACACAGTATTCCAAATGTGCATTCAACCAATCTACGAGTCCTGGGTAGGCGATAATTGAAAATACGTCTCCGGTTATCCACCCTTTTGCGGATATGGATGCAGAACTTTAGTGTTAACTAAAAACGCCTTGTAACATACCTGGCGGCGTCCTTGCATAGTGGTCCATCTCCCACTGTGCAAGAGCGCGCACTTGATCTCCAGTCCAGTCTGCTAGCCTGGCTTCCCTCCATGCTGTTTTCTTGCCTCTGTTTCTGCTGCTTAAGGGTGGCGCCCGATCACTTCCTGTTTCTTGTACCTGCTGCAGACACACCCCTGATGCGTCCTCAGCCTATTGCTGTCTGTCACCTGGTATTTAACCCAGCTCCTCCCAAGAAACCCTGCCTGAGCATTGTGTTTCATTCAGTGTGCTCTTTCACTCTGAATGTGCCAGGTCCCTTTCTGTGTTTGCTTGCCTGCCTTTCCTGGAGGCTGTATTTCCAGGCCTGTCTGAACTCGCTCCTAGCCTGTTCCTTCCGCCTTCTAGGGGCTGCATACCTAGACCCGCTCCTGTATCTCGTCTGTCCTGTCTGAACACGCTCCTAGCCTGTTCCTTCCGCCTTCTAGGGGCTGCATACCTAGACCCGCTCCTGTATCTTGCTACTGTGTCTGTTCTTGTCTGAATACTCTTCTAGTCTGTTTCCTGTTTTTCTCTATGTCCATACCTTTCCTTTTTCTGCAGAGTCTGAACTCGTACCTAACTCCTGTTCGTTGTCACTGTACTTCTGTTTGTGAGATTGTGGTCCACTCGCTACTTCACTGCAAGTACCCTGTGGGTATCTGGTTCTGCCTTTCCCTTCCTGTCTGTTCCGTGTGAACAGAGCCCTGTCCCCTCTGCCCTGCCTCGCTCTCCGCTCCTGCGGTTCTCACTCTGCTCTGACCCTTTGCTCGCTGCTCCGGCAGTCTTGCTCTGCTCTGACCCTGTGCTCGCTGCTCCGGCAGTCTCGCTCTGCTCTGACCCTTTGTTCGCTGCTACGGCAGTCTCGCTCTGCTCTGACCCTTTGCTCGCTGCTCCGGCAGTCTCGCTCTGCTCTGACCCTTTGCTCGCTGCTCTGGCAGTCTCGCTCTGCTCTGACCCTTTGCTCGCTGCTCCGGCAGTCTCGCTCTGCTTTGACCCTTTGCTCGCTGCTCCGGCAGTCTTGCTCTGCTCTGACCCTTTGCTCGCAGCTCCGGCAGTCTCGCTCTGCTCTGACCCTTTGCTCGCTACTCCGGCAGTCTCGCTCTGCTCTGACCCTTTGCTCGCTGCTCCGGCAGTCTCGCTCTGCTCTGACCCTTTGCTCGCTGCTCCGGCAGTCTCGCTCTGCTCTGACCCTTTGCTCGCTGCTCCGGCAGTCTCGCTCTGCTCTGACCCTTTGCTTGCTGCTCCAGGCGGCCTCGTCCTGCTCTACTCTTGCTCACCGCTCCAGGCGTCCTTGTCCTGCTCTACTCTTGCTCACCGCTCCAGGCGGTCTCGTCCTGCTCTACTCTTGCTCACCACGCCAGGCGGTCTCGTCCTGCTCTACTCTTGCTCACCGCTCCAGGCGGTCTCGTCCTGCTCTACTCTTGCTCACCGCTCCAGGCGGCCTCGTCCTGCTCTACTCTCGCTCACCGCTCCAGGCGGCCTCATCCTGCTCTTCTCTCGCTCACCGCTCTAGGCGGTCTCATCTTGCCCTGCTCTCGCCCACCACTCTGGGCGGCCTCACTGTGCTGTGTTTGTCCGCCACATCTGTGGTTCTGTTCCTGAGTCCCAGTGTGTACTGGGTCCTATCCCGCCTGTGTTCCAACCTGCTAGTGCCTCCCTGTCTGCACTCTAGCCGTGCTTGCCTGTACCCCCCTGCCTGCATACCCGCCTGCCTGCATACCAGTCGTGCCTGCCTATACCCACCAGTCTGTGTGCCAGCCTATCCTGTCTGTTCCTGTGTTCCCCGGTGTGGGTCAACAGCCGTGTCTGGGGTCTGTCCTGGAGTAGCACCTGGTCCCTCTGCTTGGTTCCTCCTTGGTGCACTGGCGTCGTATGCCGTCGTGCGACCCTGGTCGGATCGGGTAAATACTTAGTTACGCCCCTCCAGGCATTCACTCTCCGGCACGGTCCAGTGGAATCACTATATATACACGCACACGCCGCTCATCATGGGCGTGTGCATTACAGCATGCTCAGGCCATGGTTCCCGTTGAGCCCCACGGCCTTCGCTCTCTGAGACTTTTTCCAGCGAATACGTGCTTCTAGAAGAAATTTATTTTTTTTTGCTACCAGCTGAGTTTCAGGCGAATTACGCATCCGTCCAGATGGATCTATCAGTACTCGTTCCTGCGGATCCGCCACGGTACTATGGGGATCCAAGACTGAGTCATGCATTTGTGGAGCAATGCATGCTACACTTCAAGTTCTACCCTCTTTGTTTTCCCACCGATCGGGCTAAGGTGGGATTCATGATGTCTTACCTATCGGGTGATGCCTTGGAATGGATCAACCCCCTATGGGAAGCACAGGATCCTATCCTCCTGGACCTTCAGGCCTTCCTGGTGGCCTCTCTAATGGTCTTCGATGACCCTAACCCGGAGACCCCTGCTGAAGCTTCACTTCCCAATGTCCCGGAGCAGCCCCGATGGGTGATGTGTGTGGGTAGTGCACTAGTCCTCCTGCCCGAAGAGACTACTGCCCACCCAGAATCCACACAGGATGACTACACTCTCCGGAATACTTCTCCCAACCTCAAGAGGCAGTCCAGACGTGCTAGGGGTAGAGGCAAGCCGTCACGCCAGGGTCTGTCCTCCCAAAGACCTCCTGACCCCAACCTTGAAGTCCCTGCTGAAGCTTCACTTCCCTGTATCCCGGAGCAGCCCCGACGGGTAATGTGCGTGGGTAGCACACCAGTTCTCCTGCCTGAAGAGACTTCTACCCACCTAGAATCCACACAGGAGGACTTCCTGCACCCGGTATCTGATGCTTCACCCACTTTAACCGGTGAGCCTGTCCAAGGGTACTCCGAAGCAGTGATTACCTCCGAGTCTGTGCATCTCTACTACCTGGCGGAGGACCCCCTGTTGCCTCCTGAATCCTCCGGGATACCAAATGATGACAAATGGAGAGAGACTTCCCTACACCCGGTCCCTGATACTTCGTCCGCTCCGTCCTGAGAGCCTGACAATGGGTACCTCAAAGCGGTAGTTAACCCCGAGTCTCTACACCCCTCCGACCAGGCGGATGACCTCCAGTTGTCTCCAGAACCCTTCGGGGTGCTACCTGGTAGCGAATGGACTGAGTCTTCCCTATACTCTGTACCTGATACCTCGCCCGCTTCGTCCAGTGAGTCCGACCTAGTGTACTCCGAAGCAGAGGTTATCCCCGAGTCTCTACACCCCTCCGACCAGGCGGAGGACCTCCAGTTGTCTCCTGAACCCTTCGGGGCGCTACCTGATAGCGAATGGACAGAGACTCTCCTATACTCGGTACCTGATACCACGGCCGCTTCTTCCAGTGAGTCCGACCTAGTGTACTCCGAAGCAGTGGTTATCCCCGAGTCTCTACACCCCTCCGACCAGGCGGAGGACCTCCAGTTGTCTCCTGAACCCTTCGGGGTGCTACCTCATAGCGAATGGACAGGGACTCTCCTATACTCGGTACCTGATACCTCGCCCGCTTCTTCCAGCGAGTCCGACCTAGTGTACTCCAAAGCACAGGTTACCCCCGAGTCTCTGCACCCCTCCAACCCGGCGGAGGACTTCCAGTTGTCTCTTGAACCCTCTGGGTGCTACCTGATAATAAGTGGAGAGAGACTTCCTTGTGTGCTGTTCCTGGTACTCCACCCATTTCGTCTGTTGCTGAGGATGGCTGGATAGGAGGTAGCATCCTAGCTACTCAGATGAGACCAGTTTTTCCTGTGGACAGTGGAAGTGATCTCCTAGAAGTGAAAGATTGGCCCTCGAATTCCCTGCGGAACATTCTGGCAGGCCTGAAGAAGAGGGGGCGTAAGGGGGGGGTACTGTAACATACCTGGCGGTGTCCTTGCATAGTGGTCCATCTCCCACTGTGCAAGAGCGCGCACTTGATCTCCAGTCCAGTCTGCTAGCCTGGCTTCCCTCCATGCTGTCTGCTTGCCTCTGTTTCTGCTGCTTAAGGGCGGCGCCCGATCACTTCCTGTTTCTTGTACCTGCTGCAGACACACCCCTGATGCGTCCTCAACCTATTGCTGTCTGTCACCTGGTATTTAACCCAGCTCCTCCCAAGAAACCCTGCCTGAGCATTGTGTTTCATTCAGTGTGCTCTTTCACTCTGAATGTGCCAGGTCCCTTTCTGTGTTTGCTTGCCTGCCTTTCCTGGAGGCTGTATTTCCAGGCCTGTCTGAACTCACTCCTAGCCTGTTCCTTCCGCCTTCTAGGGGCTGCATACCTAGACCCGCTCCTGTATCTCGTCTTTCCTGTCTGAACACGCTCCTAGCCTATTCCTTCCGCCTTCTAGGGGCTGCATACCTAGACCCGCTCCTGTATCTTGCTACTGTGTCTGTTCTTGTCTCAATACTCTTCTAGCCTGTTTCCTGTTTTTCTCTATGTCCGTACCTTTCCTTTTTCTGCAGAGTCTGAACTCGTACCTAACTCCTGTTCGTTGTCACTGTACTTCCGTTTGTGAGTTTGTGGTCCACTCGCTACTTCACTGCAAGTACCCTGTGGGTATTTGTTTCTGCCTTTCCCTTCCTGTCTGTTCCGTGTGAACAGAGCCCTGTCCCCTCTGCCCTGCCCTGCTCTCTGCTCCTGTGGTTCTCGCTCTGCTCTGACCCTTTGCTCGCTGCTCCGGCAGTCTCGCTCTGCTCTGACCCTTTGCTCGCTGCTCCGGCAGTCTCGCTCTGCTCTGACCCTTTGCTCACTGCTCCGGCAGTCTCGCTCTGCTCTGACCCTTTGCTTGCTGCTCCGGCAGTCTCGCTCTGCTCTGACCCTTTGCTCACTGCTCCAGCAGTCTCGCTCTGCTCTGACCCTTTGCTCGCTGCTCCAGCAGTCTCGCTCTGCTCTGACCCTTTGCTCACTGCTCCGGCAGTCTCGCTCTGCTCTGACCCTTTGCTTGCTGCTCCGGTAGTCTCGCTCTGCTCTGACCCTTTGCTCGCTGCTCCGGCAGTCTCGCTCTGCTCTGACCCTTTGCTCGCTGCTCCGGCAGTCTCGCTCTGCTCTGACCCTTTGCTCGCTGCTCCGGCAGTCTCGCTCTGCTCTGACCATTTGCTCGCTGCTCCGGCAGTCTCGCTCTGCTCTGACCCTTTGCTCGCTGCTCCGGCAGTCTCGCTCTGCTCTGACCCTTTGCTCGCTGCTCCGGCAGTCTCGCTCTGCTCTGACCCTTTGCTCGCTGCTCCGGCAGTCTCGCTCTGCTCTGACCCTTTGCTCGCTGCTTCGGCAGTCTCGCTCTGCTCTGACCCTTTGCTCGCTGCTTCGGCAGTCTCGCTCTGCTCTGGCCCTTTGTTCGCTGCTCCGGCAGTCTCGCTCTGCTCTGACCCTTTGCTCGCTGCTCCGGCAGTCTCGCTCTGCTCTGACCCTTTGCTCGCTGCTCCAGGCGGCCTCGCCCTGCTCTACTCTTGCTCACCACTCCAGGCGGCCTCGTCCTGCTCTACTCTTGCTCACCGCTCCAAGCGGTCTCGTCCTGCTCTACCCTTGCTCACCGCTCCAGGCGGTCTCGTCCTGCTCTACTCTCGCTCACCGCTCCAGGCGGCCTCGTCCTCCTCTACTCTCACTCACCGCTCCAGGCGGCCTCGTCCTGCTCTTCTCTCGCTCACCGCTCTAGGCGGTCTCGTCTTGCCCTGCTCTCGCCCACCGCTCTAGGCGGTCTCGTCTTGCCCTGCTCTCGCCCACCACTCTGGGAGGCCTCACTCTGCTGTGTTTGTCCGCCACATCTGTGGTTCTGTTCCTGAGTCCCAGTGTGTACTGGGTCCTATCCCGCCTGTGTTCCAACCTGCTAGTGCCTCCCTGTCTGCACTCTAGCCGTGCTTGCCTGTACCCCCCTGCCTGCATACCCGCCTGCCTGCATACCAGTCGTGCCTGCCTATACCCACCAGTCTGTGTGCCAGCCTAGCCTGTCTGTTCCTGTGTTCCCCGGTGTGGGTCAACAGCCGTGTCTGGGGTCTGTCCTGGAGTAGCACCTGGTCCCTCTGCTCGGTTTCTCCTTGGTGCACTGGCAACGTATGCCGTCGTGCGACCCTGGTCGGATCGGGTGAATACTTAGTTACGCCCCTCCAGGCATTCACTCTCCGGCACGGTCCAGTGGAATCATTACATATACACGCACACGCCGCTCTGCCCGGGCGTGTGCATTACACGCCTCATCTGCTACCATGAAAAATGGTGCAGGTTTCCTGGTGGAGCTAGGCAAGATCCATGGCGCTGGTGCTGTCATTTGATTCATTGACCCATTCTGGAAGAATTGAAGATTCTGGAATCTCCAGTCCTTCCATAGGCCCCGTTATCTACTATTATAAACTTATAATTACTGTCGGCCAAGTCCACAAGCACTCCAGAAACATATCGCTTAGAATTGTAGTATTAGGACCTAGAATGCGGTGGCTTCTTAAGACGAATGTGTTTGCAATCCATGGCCCTACTACAGTTGGGAAACTGACAATTTTTCTCAAAACCCCTGGCAATCTGCAGCTAATGTCGTGATGTAGACTTCGGCATCCCTGATTGTTTTAGTTTCTCACAGATTACAATGGTGAGCTTCACAATCAACGAAATAGTTGACTTACCAAAAATTCCAAATGCAACTAGGCAAAAATATTTACAGTTGCAAGAAACCTGTAGGAAGAACAAAAGGACACATCAATTTAAATGCTAATTTATCGTACTTTTTATTACAATATTTAGAAATTTACACTAAGGGTACACATCCACTTCTTGTATTAGAGCAACATTGACAATCTATAACTCACAAAGTGCCTCAACATTATTTTCGTGGTTATAGTTTGTTTTGAGTTCGGTTGAAAATGCAATTGTATGTAAGAAATGCATAACAGGTAGAAAAATGCCTATTCGTATGCCCACACATGGGAATTATATGCCGGGTAAACTCAAGATATCATTTAGGAGAAGGGAAGGCTATGCATAAATGTGACCAGGTTGACAGGTAATACTATAGGAATGAAGACCTTAAAAACAAAGCAAAAAAAACAATAGCGGGTTTGAATTTTTATTTCAACATTTTACCACATTTAGATGTTTTTTATCCATTTTCCAGTACTTTGTATGGTAAAATGAATTGTGTATTTTCGAAAGTACAACTCATTCCACAAAAACAAGTCAAAGAGATTATCGAATCTGTTGAAATTCAAGTATGCCAGGTTCATAAAATTTTTGCCAAAAATTTGATTTGCGGCGAATAACTTTGCCTTGAAGAGCAATGCTGTAAAGACCCTAGTTGTTTGGAAAAGTTGTTTGTAACACTCTGTGGTCTCCTAAGACAGTATACAATGCCTTTCAAGCTCTTTAAAAAAAAGCACAACCTTAATAATGTCAAAGTGATTTCAGTATAGAAACAAATGGTAACCCATAGGTAACCAACAGTGCATTTAATAGCACAGTGCACCGACAGACTTTTCATGTTTTTTTTTAATTGAAAATTGATACAAAAATTATCTCTTTTAGCCATTTGCGATCAGACAGACAGTTCTTTACAGAACACTGACTAAAACTGACAGTGTTGCTGTCAGAGGTAACCTCATTCTTCTGTGACTGAGACAAGTAATGCATCGTATATTGCATAAACCATTTCTCATCCTCCCCACTAATTCAGTTGCTGGAGACAAAGGGGGACAATTGTGGCCTGCATGTGGTAATACTACTGCCCAGATGGCTGGTGCCGGGGGTCGCGCTTCTGTTGCTGGTCTCCCACATTCGTAACCATGATATTTTATTTTTTCCTGAATTTTTTGCTTTTTTGCTGAATTTTAAACTGAACTAATTCATATTCACTGAGTAGATATACTCCTTCATTTTTTTATTTTTTTCTGGTACTTCCCATATCAAAATCATGTCATCAAATAAACACTTATAGAGATATAGATATGATAAAAATTCATCATTATTATATATAAATTTCTGTTTAAAGGCCCCAATTTATAAATCAGGCAAAACCAACGTGCATTTTGCACCCATTGTAGTTTTATTGCAAGGGAAACTTCCCACATAAAACCAAATACAGTAATTACGTTTTAAAATAAAGATCAGTTCATTTTGAGAAAGTACACGGCCAGGAACGCCACCTTACCATAAACTAATATTCTTACACATATTAACCGAATAAACACAGCATATTGGAGCTATAGTAAGACCAATATTGCGACTATGCAGAAACTAATTTTTAGTCAACATATAAATGAGCATCTGAAGCTCTTTCCTTAGATTTTTTTAAATGTAATCTGGATTTTTGGTGAGTACCACTTACAATGTTATCTGTGTCTTAAGGTTGTAGATGAAGTTGACAAAAGGGGTGAAGCTTTGGAGATATTGGCTCCTTGCCCATAGGCTATAGGAGAGGGCAGGTCTCCAGCATAAGCAGATGCAATGAGATCATTAGGGCCTACATGCTTTATCTCACTATTGCTCAGGCTGAGGTCAGAAAATGTTGAAACAATATCCATAGAACAGAGTACATAAAAATAACACCATGTGATTGTGGCCCAATGCCTTTCAGAATCAGGGCCACTAATAATGTAACTTAAGGACACTCCAAAACATGAGCAACCAAACAAAAAAATTGGAGTAAATTATCCATAAAAATATCTAAAATTTTATTAGATTACCAACAATACAAAGGTAATTACATTTATACTACATAGTTTAAAGATGATTAGCTCAGATCAGGTGTTAAAAAGTATGACATCCACTATTTTAGTTTTAACCTGGGGTGGGAAGAGCTTATGTCAAAACATATTATACTTAAAGTGCTAGTGACCAAAATATTCACTCACAATGACTGGTGTGTCTACAACCCATATGGTAAATATCAACAATCCTAAATCTCATAGACCACAACAGTCATAGAGAAAACATGGGCTCTTATCCATAATAAACCAGTGTGGGATATCACCGCAGCAGCCCCAATGCGCATTTTGCATTGGCTGTGACATACTGCGTGTCACACTACTATAAATAAAACTCACCTAGGTGTACCATATTGCGGCATTAATACTTAGCACATTTGTGAAGACACGGGGTCTTTTGTGGGTGTAATACCACTCAGACAACACAGGGTGAGGTTAAAACAGTGTGGCAATACTTTATTGAACCACCAAATGGACAATAAACACATAGAACAGTCCCAATAAATACCCAAGATGGTGCAAAGTTACACAGTCTCACCTTTTCACTGGCCCAATGGGAATAGAGCAGCTGCGACTTTGTGACTTCCAGGGCCAATCAGTGGCCCGCTGATTTTGGTGGACCCCCATAGAGAGGAGGTAGCGGCAAGCTTAGGAAGCTGACAGTCCATCGAGGTCAATGGAGCAGATCTGTATCCTTCCAGTCAGGGCCGTGTACCCTTAGGCTGAAATCATGCAGAATCCTTATCTGTGTCTATCTGGATGAAGCCATGCTACCAAGCTGATGTCCTGAAGAGTCTGAATGATCTTTGACTCTCTCTTTCAATTATGACTGTTACAGAGGCATATATCCATTAAATAGTTACAATTATCCTTTCAAGTACACATCCACAGTTCAAGGATTAGGGATGATATTATTCCACAGGGCTCAGGTCTCATTGTTTTTGCATTTAATCAATTTACATAGTGGGTATAGCAGGGGGGCTCTTTAAATCAATGACTCGCTAGCTTTAGTACAATATGTAATTAGCATATTAACAAACATTATTGTTTCCAAACCAAGAGAAGTCAACATTCAGGTTTATACACATAATGGTATGTCCTTCTTGACCAACCAAAGAAAAACACATAGATTCAAAATTAAACACAAACACAATAGTGTATTTCTCTTGGCTTAACAAATCTAGATGTTTGGCTGATTAAGATTAGAAGCTGTTTCATCACAGCATGCGTGGTGCTGCCCGTATCACATAGAGGCATTATTATCCGGCGCATGCGTGCTACTGCCCGTACCAGAACTGACATCACTTCCGGCTTCCAAAATGATGCGGCAGGTAGGGAAAATCCCTTGAGACATCACAGAAAATGTCCACCACTGGGTATAATATGGGCATGTGGTTAAGTAAGCGTTTGAATATTTTTATTTCATAGGATAAAGCATTCTTCTTGGGGATACTATTATTTTAGCAAGCACTCTGGTACAAATTTTCTTTGTGCTAGATGGGGACACAATTAACATTGGGGGCACTTTTGGGGTACTCAGATTGGCACAGTTGTTTTGAGAACACTGTGGGGGCAGCACTTAATGTTAGGACACACTTTTATGCACTATGGATGCAATATAGCTGATATAAATATTGTGCAAATTAGTAGATACTGAAACAAGAACTGAAATGAGCATTTTAAGCACTCTCCAATATGTCTATTGAATCAGATTTAATGAAACTCAACAAAATCCATATTCAACTGCAACTGGCCTGCTCCCCTTAGTGGAAATAGAGATTTGTGTTGGAAAATATTCAGAACTCTGTATAAAACAAGCAGAGATGCACAGAATTCTAAATTTCTTAAGAAAATACTTCAGTTGTATCTCTCATTTAACTTATTGCATAGCCACAAGACATGCCATACATGTTTTATAGACTATCAAGTATCTTGAGTGGGGATGAATAGAGATGAAGTTGGACTATTCAAAACAGGAGAAGACTGAAATGCACAAAGCAAAAAAGAAAAGTACTGAGTAACATCTAACCCCGTTCATTGTCAACAAACTTAGGCAATAACTGGATTTTATAACACCCAGAAAATCCCTATGAATGGACATCTGTGTATTATTCTTTGAGCTCTGTATTAAAGGGGTGGTCCGAAACTAACATTTATTTTAATCCTAAATGTCTATTTAATGTCATAATCTAATCTCCAATATACTTTAATTAAAAAGTCCCTATCGTTCCCTCTCTATTCCATCTAACTGCTTTATTTTATTTTACCTTCTCCCTGTTGGATGATACTTTATTTGAGAACCTGCATGCTGCTGGGATATTCAAACAAGCCATCATCAAGGGGAAGAGGCTGCTGTCAGTACAACAGCCTCTGCACATTACTATGTGCTCCCTCGCTGGCTATGATGAGAAGTTATGAGCCGGCAAGAGAACGCACTTTTAGTGCGCATTTAATGAGAAAACTTGACAAGCTGAGACCGGTACAGCAGTGACATCACTTGAAGGGGCGAAGCTGGTGTCTGCTTTTACTGCATACCAGGTAATCTCCTTATAATGTGCACAGTGCATTCTCTTGCTGGCTTGTCACTTCTCATCAGAGCTGGTAAGAGAGCGCACTGTCACTGTGCATATTGACAAAACCCTACTGAGCATATGTCGGAATTGACAATTGATGCATGCTCAGTAGAGTAGAGACTAGCCCAGCCCCTGAAATGGATGTCACTGATGACACTTCGTTTCACGGTGAGGACAGAGGCTGTAGCAGTGAGCCCAATCTCTACCCCCTGATGACGGCTCGTTTGGGTTCTCAAACAAAGCATCATCAAACAGGAAGAAGGTAAAAAAATAAATAAATCAGTTAGATAGATGTGAGGGAACAATAGGGAATTTGTAATTAAAATATATTAGAAAATACATTAGATTATGACATTAAATAGACATACATTTAGGATTAAAATAAATGTTAGTTTTGGACCACCTTTTTAAACAGATAAAGCAAAAATCACTAAAAATACATCCATATTTAGAAATGAATCAGCACAGAATTTTAATCTATTTAAAAAATGGCAAGCTATATATTTTATGGTAATATATGTTATTTTTAATGTCAGCAGTATGTTGGAGCAGAGTCCATGGCACAAATACCTTTCCTTTTCCTTTTTCTTTACTTATAGGTTAACAGATGGTCGCCATAACCTTGGATTACTGTACTAACATCAGAACCTGACCTTAACATCAGCTAGTGCTGTAATTCTCTTTTATTAGTTTAATGGTAGTAGACAAGCTTTTTGAGACTCTCTTCAAGTTTTCATTTGCTATTTTCTGTCAAAATGTGTTTTTTTCCTGTCAGTGTTCAATTGTTAATGACTTTACCTAAAGAATGAATTTCTTCTGCACGCATTTTGGTCGGCCCTTAAAAGTACTTAAAGGATTTTTCTGACCCTAAAATAAATTTTTAATAATGCTGCCATTTATGCATAAATGTTACATAAATGACCCGAGTTTATTTTTTATTTTTAATTCCCTTTTATGTTCAGCTCACCGCTGTAGTCTGGTTTGTTTTGTTATTCCTCCTTCTTGGTTCTGCTGTTTCCAGCTTCTTTTCCTACTATACCCAGCATGGTTAACAATATCCTTAAAGCTATGGCTAGTTATGTTCCTCCTATCTAACTGAGCTAGTCTGAGCTTGCACACTCCACCAACTGTATCCATCCACCCTGCACCACCATTCTGGAATTCCTTTGTCAGGTTGTCTGCAAAATGCTAGAACAGAGCCACAAATGGGAACTTGGCTCCTCTCGTTTATTTTAGTAGAATACTGTAGTACAAAGAATAAAAAGGGAGCTCTCTGCTTTCACCAGATTCTCGGCTGCAACATGTGCATAAGAAGTGACCAAGTTCGATGCGAAAATCCACCTCTCAATAGTCATGAAGTCATTTGTGTCATCAGAAGTCAGGACCACTGAAGAAAGCAAATAGAAGACTTGTCATCATGTGACTAGAACAAGAAAAATGAAGGAAGAGGATGGTCAATTTGAGCTTTCTATTTCCAAGATGGAGCAGAATCACAAAAGTGAGTACATGACACCCTATTATGAATCCTTAAGCCAGGGCATCTAATTTTGTGAATGCTGGACAACCCTTTTAACATCAAATATTATGTCATAAAAGTCAGTCTTTCATCAAAGTGTCAAATCTTTGCATTATGACATACTTTAGTACTGATCACCTTTGTCCTAATTTTGCTACTGAAGAAAACTCCTGAACTAAGGCTTGTGTGTCAGAGAAAGTGTTCTTCCTGTAAACGAAACACTCAAAGTGTGCTTGTTGTAAAAAAAAGTAAATGTTTTTGCACACTTCCTTATTGTAATAGTCATATATTACACCCATACTTGACACACAAACACAAGGATATGAACCCACCTAGCAACACCCCTTGTGGAAAAGCTATGGCTTTTTCCATTTGTACCGCCTATTCATAACCAAAAAAGGAAACATGTTTCATTCCTAGCTGAAAAAACATTATTTCTTTATATTTAAAACAGTGCATCTGTTTTTTAACCCTGAGTAAAGGGATAATTTTTGGTTGGGTTGTGAAATAGCTACTTCATTTAGCAAAGAACAAAGCTCTTGTTATTCCCCAAACAAGGATAATTTTTTCAATGCACTTCCTGTGTATAGACACCACATATGTAATTATTCTCCAGGTGGTATGCGCTCCCGGAACACAGTAGGTAGGATGCGGTGATATATTGAATAATCAAATTTTATTAACATAACATAGGTATGCTATGTTAATAAAATTTGGTTATTCAATATATCACCGCATCCTACCTACTGTGGTCCTGGAGCGCATACCACCTGGAGAATAATTACATATGTGGTTTCCTATTGTAACACCTCGAGTGCTTTCACAAGCGCCCAGGATTGTGCAGCAAACCGTGAAAAGGAGGAACCTACAACTAACCCACCCAGTGGAATTATTGACAAGTTTATTATGACATCAAAAAAGTGAGTGCAACCAGCACTTATTTAATATATATTTGAATCTTGATACTGCACTTAGATTCTGCGCTCTCTCCCCTCTCTCCACTTTTCTTATAGTATATAAACACCAGTAGAGCAGTTCTCTGCCACAAAAGAGGGATCATTTTCACAACTTAAGTAGCCTAAAAGTTTGCTGCTGCAGAGTTGTTAAATGGGCTGTTGGTTACCATCCATTAATAGGATGAGGCCACTAAGACATTAGTTAGGCTTAATTTGCATTAAAAGGCTCAAAAGGGGTTTAATACAGTCCTTGGAGACCTCAGAGTGCTATACATGTTTTTTCTGAGCAAATAAAGACTTTGCAGTATTGAGATTTGTGACAAATTTATTGTCTTGAAATTTAATTTTTGGGAAAAATGTCAAAAGTTTTGCACATCTCTAGTCGCTTTTGAAATTTCGAGAAAATTACTATTAACCCCTTCACAACCCCTCAATTTTCCAATTTTTTGCTTTTGTTTTTTCTTCCCTTCTTCTAAGAGCCATAACTTTTATATTTTTCTTTCCACATAGCCGTATGAGGGCTTGTTTTTTTGCGGAATGGGTGGTACTTTTGCATGACATAATCAATTCTATCATATGAAGCACAAGAAAGCAGTAAAAAAAATTCCAAGTGCGATGAAATTGCAAGAAAAGTGAAATTTCACAATTATCTTTTGTTTGTTTTTATTTACCATGTTCATTATATGGTAAAACTGACCTGGCAATGTGATTCTACAGGTCAGTACAATTATGGAGATACCAAACATGTATAGTTCTTTTTTTACTGAAATGAAAGAACTATACATGTTTTTTATTTATTTTGCTTGTGTCGCCATTTTCCAACACCCGTAATGATTTCAATTTTCGTCGAGATATGGGGCTGTGTGAGGCCTAATTTTTTGCGGCCTTAGCTGTTGTTTTTATTAATGCCATTTTGGGGTAGCTACAATGTTTTGATCGCCTCTTATTGCCTTTTACTTCAATGTTGTGGCTGCCAAAAGACTTAATTCTGGTGTTTCTTTTTTTTCCTCATTACGCTGTTTAACGATCAGATTAATTTTTTTTTAGATTTTGGGTTTTTTTAATTTTAAAAAGGGGGTGATTTGAACTTTTGTTTTTTATTTTCTTCATATTTTTAAAAACTTTTTTTTTAAATTTTTACTATATTTAATAGTCCCCTTAGGAGACTTGAAAATGTGATTGTCTGATCGCTTGTGCCATACATAGCAGTTCTATGTATATTGAAAATCATGATCTAAGAACACCAGTTAAACGATGACAGGGAAGGGGGTCATCAGCAGACCCCAGGCTTTCATGACAACCCATTGCCACCCCACGATGACATCACGTAAAGACTAGAGATGAGCGGTGTTCGACTAGAACTGTTCGCCAATCTCAAATTCGAGCTGTTTTGGGCAGTGTTCGAGTTGTTCAACGAACCCGAACGATTTGCAAAAAATTCGGCTGTTCGAGGTTATGTTCGATAACTGTTCGTGCACCAAAAGCGTGTCCTGCATGTCTGGCGCTATTTAGAGCACGAATCATGCAGGGATTGTCTGCCATTCACTGTAATGCCACAGCCATGGTGGTTGTGGCATTACAGTGATTGCCCAAATCGATGGGAACAGTGCTCTTAGTGAAACATGAAAAGCCGGCAATTCAGCAGCAGCATACACCGGGACCCGACAATTTAGAACCGAAAGAATAGAGCATCACACATAGATTAGAGAGATAGAAACATGTCAGTCACATATATAATAAGTACAGTGACAGTGTTGGTTACTGTACTTGTCATTTAGTGTAAAGGATTTATTAAAAAAAAATATTAGTGCTTTCATGGACCATCTCTTTAAAAAAGCCGGCCGGCAATTCAGCAGCGGTACCCGACAATTTAGAATAGAAGGAATAGAGAATCACACATAGATTAGATAGATAGAAACATGTCAGTCACATATATATGAAGTGCAGTGACAGTGTTGGTTACTGTACTTGTCATTTAGTGTTAAAATAAAGGATTTATTTAAAAAAAAATTGGCGTGGGGTTCCCCGTAATTTTAGGCTCTAGCGGAGGTTAAGCAGACAGCTGGGGCAGATGTTTGAAGCCTGGGAAAGGGTAATACCCACGGAGCGTCCCAGGCTACTAATATCAGCCCCCAGCTGAATACCTAGCCTATACTAGCTATTAAAATGGGGGACCCCCAAAAAAATGACGTGGGGTCACCCTATTTTAATAGCTAGCAAAGGCTAGGCAGACAGCTGGGGGCTGATATTAATAGCCCAGGAAGGGTGCCATGAATATTGGCCCCCTCCCAGGTTAGAAACACAAGCCGTCAGCCGCCCCAGATAGGATGCGCGAATTCTGGCACTTAGCCTCGCTCTTCCCACTGCCCTGTAGCGGTGGCAGTGGGGTAATAGGGCTGGGGTTGATGTCAGCTTACAATGGCAGCTGACATCAAGCCCAGGTTAGTAATGGAGAGGCGTCTATAAGACACCCCCATTACTAACCCCATAGTCAAAGATAAAAAAAACACAAACACCCAGAATAAAGTCCTTTAATTGAAATAAAGACACAATTCTTTATTGTTCTAAATTAAACCATACTTACCATCACGCCCATTCCAGCTGAAGCCAATGTCTTCTGCAATAAAAATAAAATAATAAAGCAACATCATCCTTACCTTCCCATGGTTCCCACGACGTCTTCAGCTCTGCTACATTCACATAACAGGCTGGATCGCAGCAGAACGCTGCCATCCAGCTTGCCATGCCGCAGACACTGAGAAGCACAGGCATGCTTGCGCTCCTCAGTGTCTGCCTGTGACGGCATCCAGATGAGCCGAGTTCATGTCCAATGAACTCGGCTCAGCTCATGCACGTCACTGACAGCGTGGGAAAATTCTCCTGCACTCAGCGCTTCAGCGTGAGAATTCTCCCACGCTGTCAGTGACGTGCATGAGGTGAGCTGAGATCATTGGACATGAACTCACCTCATGCACGTCACTGACAGCGTGGGAAAATTCTCACGCTGAAGCGCTGAGTGCAGGAGAATTTTCCCACGCTGTCAGTGACGTTCATGAAGTGAGCTGAGCTCATTGGACATGAGCTCACCTCATGCACGTCACTGACAGCGTGGGAGAATTCTCACGCTGAAGCGCTGAGTGCAGGAGAATTTTCCCACGCTGTCAGTGATGTGCATGAGGTGAGCCGAGTTCATTGGACATGAACTCGGCTCATCTGGATGCCGTCACAGCGAGACACTGAGGAGCGCAAGCATGCCTGCGCTTCTCAGTGTCTGCGGCATGGCAAGCTGGATCGCAGCATTCTGCTGCGGTCCAGCCTGTCATCTCGATGTAGCAGAGCTGAAGCTGTCGTGGGAACCATGGAAAAGTAAGGATGATGTTGCTTTATTATTTTTCTTTTATTGCAGGAGATCGTTGGCTTCAGCTGGAATGGTCGTGATGGTAAGTATGGTTTAATTTAGAACAATAAAGAATTGTGTGATTATTTCAATTAAAGGACTTTATTCTGGGTGTTGTGTTTTTTTAAAATACTTTACTAGAAATTCATGGCAGTCATGTCTAATATTGGCGTGACCCCATGAATTTCGGGCTTAGGGCCAGCTGATAATACCAAGCTGGCCCTAACCCCTTTATTACCCAGTGAGCCACAGCACCAGGGCCCTGGATGAGTTGGGTACAGCGCCAGAAGATGGTGCTTCTATGAACGCGTCATTTTCCGGGGTGGCTGCGGACTGCAATTTGCAGCGGGGGGGGGGCACAGAAAGCTTGGGCCTCCCTGCGCTGCGGATTCCAGCCCCCAGCTGCCTAGTTGTACCTGGCTGGACACAAAAATAGGGGGAAGCCCCACGTATTTTTCTTTTTTAATTATTTCATGAAATTCATGAAATAATTAAGAAAAAAAGGGCTTCCCTATATTGTTGTGTCCGGCCAGGTACAAATAGGCAGCTGGTGGTTGGGGGCAGCCCGTTCCTGCCTGCTGTACCTGGCTGGACACAAATATAGTTCGAAGCCCCACGTCAATTTTTTTTTAATTATTTCATAAAATAATTAAAAAAAAAGGGCTTCCCTGTTTTGTTGTGTCCGGCCAGGTACAAATAGGCAGCTGGTGGTTGGGGGCAGCCCGTTCCTGCCTGCTGTACCTGGCTGGACAGAAATATAGTGCGAAGCCCCACGTCAATTTTTTTTTAATTATTTCATGAATTTCCTGAAATAATTTAAAAAAATTGATGTGGGGCTTCGCACTATATTTCTGTCCAGCCAGGTACAGCAGGCAGGAACGGGCTGCCCCCAACCACCAGCGGCCTATTTGTACCTGGCCGGACACAACAAGTTAGGGAAGGCCTTTTTTTCTTAATTATTTCATGAATTTCATGAAATAATTTAAAAAAAAATACGTGGGGCTTCGCCCTATTTTTGTGTCCAGCCAGGTACAACTAGGCAGCTGGGGGCTGGAATCTGCAGCGCAGGGAGGCCCAAGCTTTCTGGGCCCCCCCCCCACTGCAAATTGCAGTCCGCAGCCACCCCGGTAAATTGCGCGTTCATAGAAGCGCCATCTTCTGACGCTGTACCCAACTCATCCAGGGCCCTGGTGCAGTGGCTCACTGGATAATAAAGGGGTTAGGGCCAGCTTGGTATTATCAGCTGGCCCTAAGCCCAAAATTCATGGGGTCACGCCAATATTAGACATGACCGCCATGAATTTCTAGTAAAGTATTTTAAAAAAAACACAACACCCAGAATAAAGTCATTTAATTGAAATAAACAAACAATTCTTTATTGTTCTAAATTAAACAATACTTACCATCACGCCCATTCCAGCTGAAGCCAACGATCTCCTGCAATAAAAAGTAAAATAATAAAGCAACATCATCCTTACCTTTCCATGGTTCCCACGACAGCTTCAGCTCTGCTACATCGAGATGACAGGCTGGACTGCAGCAGAAAGCTGCCATCCAGCCTGTCATCCCGCAGACACTGAGAAGCACAGGCATGCTTGCGCTCCTCAGTGTCTCGCTGTGACGGCATCCAGATGAGCCGAGTTCATGTCAATGAACTCGGCTCACCTCATGCACGTCACTGACAGCGTGGGAAAATTCTCACGCTGAAGCGCTGAGTGCAGAAGAATTTTCCCACGCTGTCAGTGACATGCATGAGGTGAGCCGAGTTCATTGGACATGAGCTCACCTCATGCACGTCACTGACAGCGTGGGAAAATTCTCACGCTGAAGCGCTGAGTGCAGGAGAATTTTCCCTCGCTGTCAGTGACGTACATGAGGTGAGCTGAGTTCATTGGACATGAGCTCACCTCATGCACGTCACTGACAGCGTGGGAAAATTCTCCTGCACTCAGCGCTTCAGTGTGAGAATTCTCCCACGCTGTCAGTGACGTACATGAGGTGAGCAGAGTTCATTGGACATGAGCTCACCTCATGCACGTCACTGACAGCGTGGGAAAATTCTCACGCTGAAGCGCTGAGTGCAGGAGAATTTTCCCACGCTGTCAGTGATGTGCATGAGGTGAGCTGAGTTCATTGGACATGAACTCACCTCATGCACGTCACTGACAGCGTGGGAAAATTCTCACGCTGAAGCGCTGAGTGCAGGAGAATTTTCCCACGCTGTCAGTGACGTGCATGAGGTGAGCTGAGTTCATTGGACATGACCTCGGCTCATCTGGATGCCGTCACAGCCTGACACTGAGGAGCGCAAGCATGCCTGCGCTTCTCAGTGTCTGCGGGATGACTGGCTGGATGGCAGCTTTCTGCAGCGATCCAGCCTGTCATCTCGATGTAGCAGAGCTGGAGCTGTCCTGGAAACCATCGAAAGGTAAGGATGATGTTGCTTTATTATTTTTCTTTTATTGCAGGAGATTGTTGGCTTCAGCTGGAATAGGCGTGATGGTAAGTATGGTTTAATTTAGAACAATAAAGAATTGTGTGCTTATTTCAATTAAAGGACTTTATTCTGGGTGTTTGTGTTTTTTTTAACTTTGACTATGGGGTTAGTAATGGCGGTGTCTTATAGACGCCTCTCCATTACTAACCTGGGCTTGATGTCAGCTGGTATTATAAGCTGACATCAATCTCAACCCTATTACCCCACTGCCACCGCTACAGGGCAGTGGGAAGAGCGAGGCTAAGTGCCAGAATTGGCGCATCGTATGGATGCGCCATTTCTGGGACGGCTGACGGCTTGTGTTTCTAGCCTGGGAGGGGGCCAATATTCATGGCACCCTTCTTGGGCTATTAATATCAGCCCCCCGCTGTCTGCCAAGCCTTTTCTAGCTATTAAAATAGGGGGGACCCCACATCATTTTTTTGGGGGGGTCCCCCATTTTAATAGCTAGTAAAGGCTAAGTATTCAGCTGGAGGCTGATATTAGTAGCCTGGGAAGCTCCATGGGTATTACCCCCTTCCCAGGCTTCAAACATCTGCCCCAGCCGTCTGCTTAACCTCCGCTAGAGACTAAAATTACGGGGAACCCCACGCCAATTTTTTTTTTAATAAATCCTTTATTTTAACACTAAATGACAAGTACAGTAACCAACACTGTCACTGTACTTCTTATATATATGACTGACATGTTTCTATCTATCTAATCTATGTGTGATGCTCTATCTTTCTGTTCTAAATTGTCGGATACCGCTGCTGAATTGCCGGCTGGCTTTTTTAAAGAGACGGTGCATGAAAACACTAATATATTTTTTAATAAATCCTTTACACTAAATGACAAGTACAGTAACCAACACTGTCACTGTACTTCTTATATATGAGACTGACATGTTTCTATCTATCTAATCTATGTGTGATGCTTTATTCCTTCTTGTCTAAATTGTCGGGTACCGGTGTATGCCGCTGCTGAATTGCCGGCCGGCTTTTTTAAAGAGAGCGTCTTCTGAGCAGTTTGTCAGCTTTTGGACACCTTTGAAGGTGTTTTCTTTGTGTTTCTATGTGTTTTTGTTTGCCTGCCATTGGTTTTAACGGTGCTCGACGGTGTTCTAAGGTGTTCGACGAACAGTTCGACGAACAGTTCCTCGAACATCCCGGTGTTCGACGAACCGAACCCAAACACTACGGGGGGTGGCTCAACACTAGTAATGACATGCCCCCCCTCCTGCCGGCGCTAGTTAAATGCCGCAGTCAGAGATTGTCAGGACATTTAACATATTAACAGTATTTCTTCCTTACAACATCTGCCATTGATTGACATCTATTGTCCTCCTGAAAATACACAGCACAATCCACTGGAGTCCAACAGTAGCTCCAACGAAGCAGACCATATCAAAAACTATTCAATGTGCTTACAGTGGCATGTAAAAGTTTGAGAATCCCTGGTCAAAATTACTGTTATTGTGAACAGTTAAACAAGTTAAAGATGAAATGATCTCTTAAAGGCCTAAAGTTAAACATAACACATTTCCTTTGAATTTTAGGCAAAAAATAAAAATATATTGTAATTTTTTACATTTTAAAAATTACAAAAAGGAAAATGAGCCGATGCAAAAGTTTTGGCACCCTTGGAGATTTGTGTGCTCAGATAACGTTGACCAAGCTTTCAGACCTTAATTATCCTGTTAGGGTTATGGTTTGTTCACTATCATCATTAGGAAAGGCCAGGGGATGTAAATTTCCCAGCTTTATAAATGCCCAGGCTCCTCTAACCTTGTGCCAAAAAATAGCAGCCATGGGTTCTAAGCAGCTGCCTAGCACTCTGAAAATGAAAATGATGGAGGCCCACAAAGCAGGAGAAGGCTATAAGAAGATGGCAAAGCTTTTTCAACTTGCCCTTTTCTCAGTTCAAAGTGTAATTAAGAAATGTCAGTTAACAGGAACAATGGAGGTCAATATAAGGTCTGGAAGGCCAAGTAAAACTTCAGTGAGAGCTGCTCGTAGGATTGCTAGAGAGGCAACAAGCAAGAGCACAGAATTTCAGGAAAAGAACATCTCGACAACCATTAAGCATGGGGGTGGATCAATTATGCTTTGGGGTTGTGTTGTAGCCAATGGCATGGGGAACATTTCATGGGTAAAGGGAAGAATGGATTCAATTAAATTTCAACAAATTCATGATGCAAACATAACACCATCTGTAAAAGAGCTGAAGTTGAAAAGAGGATAGCTTCTACAAATGTATAATGATCCTAAATACATGTCAAAATCCACAATAGATTAACTCAAAAAGCGCAGGCTGAAGGCTTTACAATGGCCATCACAGTCCCCTGATCTGAACATCATTGAAAATCTAGACATCATTGAATGGCTAGACCTCAAAATAGCAGTGCATGCAAGACGACACCGGAATCTCACAGAACTGGAAAAATTTTCAAAGGAAGAATGGATGAAAATTCTTCAAACAAGAATTGAAAGACTCTTATCTGGCTACAAAAAGCATTTACAAGCTGTGATACTTTCAAAAGGGGGTGCTACTTAGTACTAACCATGCAGGGTCCCAAAACTGCATTGGACCATTTTCCTTTTTGTAAATTTTAAAATATAAAAGATGAAAATATTTTTTTTTGCCTAACATGCAAAGGAAATCTGTAATCTTTAACTTTAGACCTCTTAGAGATCATTTAATCTTCATCTTGCTTAACTGTTCACAATCACAGTAATTGTGCCCAGGGGTGCCCAAACTTTTACATGCCACTGTATACCGTTATCGAGAAGGAACTGTCCGCTGAAGATGTCTAATAGAGATGAGCGTTGTTCTACTCGAACTGTTCGCCAATCTCAAATTCGAGCTGTTTTGGGCGGTGTTCGAGCCGTTCGGCGAACACGAACAATTTGAGAAAAATTCGGCTGTTCGAGGTTATGTTCGATAACTGTTCGTGCACCAAAATCATAACTGGATTTTTTCTCAGTAATGATGAAAATTAATGTTAATACGCAGTTTGAGTGTACAGCGGGGTGGGGGGAGGGGCAGGGGATGGATCTCTGCAGGAACAATGAAGATCTCCATTTTTTTTTTCTCATTCCCACATTTACAGTGGGGAGGTGCAATCTGTCAGCCTATCAGCAGCGCACACATGGAGCGAAGTGCTTTTTTTCACACAAGCAAGGGCATGTGTCATTGGCAGTGTATGTCACATGTCCTTGCCCTATAAGACCAAGCCATTTTCCCCGTCGTCACCATTTTCTCACTGCTGCAGCTGTGTGTTAGACGGCACCGCTGTTGCTGTGTGCGCTATACCTTGTTAATTTCAAGCCAATTTTCGCACAAATCTACAGATAGCTTGGGAGTAGGGAATAGTGGTGATTGCAGTCCTTTTAAGGACTAGGTTACAGCATTTACTACGACTTTTATCAGGCAGGTCTGTGCTCTTAAATAGATAGGTTGTGGGAGTAAAGACTAATTGTAATTGGAGTCCTTTTCAGGACTAGGTTACATCAGTTCCTATCAGTTTTTGCCAGGCAGGTCTGTGCCAGTGCTGTGCAAGTTTTTTTCACAGCATTTGGCTGAATCTAGCAAAGCTAATCCTTTTTGGCCTATTGCAGAGTGTGTTAGTCAGTGGAGTAGCCTATCTGTGTTGCAAGATATACCACCTGTGTATAGAATACCAATTTTTTTACTGCACCTAGTGAAGTAAAATCTTTTGGGCATAGCATCATTCTATTAGTCCATCTATACTGACCTCCATCAGGTTGCAAATTGAATATAATTTTTTTCTGCATCTAGCTCTGAAAAAATATTGGGCTTCTAGCTGTGTGTGGGACTTGTTGTATTAGTCCATCTATACTGACCTCCATCAGGTTGCAAACTGCATATATTTTTTTCTTCATCT
Organism: Phyllobates terribilis; assembly: GCF_046119375.1. NCBI lineage: Eukaryota > Metazoa > Chordata > Amphibia > Anura > Dendrobatidae > Phyllobates > Phyllobates terribilis. The sequence goes on along the minus strand of NW_027362771.1, from coordinate 442,092,514 downwards.
ACCTCTGAAAAAATATTGGGCTTCTAGCTGTGTGTGGGACTTGTTCTATTAATCCATCTATACAGACCTCCATCAGGTTGCAAACTGAATATATTTTTTTCTGCATCTACCTCTGAAAAAATATTGGGCTTCTAGCTGTGTGTGGGTCTTGTTGTATTAGTCCATCTATACTGACCTCCATCAGGTTGCAAATTGAATATAATTTTTTTCTGCATCTAGCTCTGAAAAAATATTGGGCTTCTAGCTGTGTGTGGGACTTGTTGTATTAGTCCATCTATACTGACCTCCATCAGGTTGCAAACTGAATATATTTTTTTCTGCATCTACCTCTGAAAAAATATTGGGCTTCTAGCTGTGTGTGGGACTTGTTCTATTAATCCATCTATACAGACCTCCATCAGGTTGCAAACTGAATATATTTTTTTCTGCATCTACCTCTGAAAAAATATTGGGCTTCTAGCTCTGTGTGGGACGTGTTGTATTAGTCCATCTATACTGACCTCCATCAGGTTGCAAACTGAATATATTTTTTTCTGCATCTACCTCTGAAAAAATATTGGGCTTCTAGCTGTGTGTGGGACTTGTTGTATTAGTCCATCTATACTGACCTCCATCAGGTTGCAAATTGAATATAATTTTTTTCTGCATCTAGCTCTGAAAAAATATTGGGCTTCTAGCTGTGTGTGGGACTTGTTGTATTAGTCCATCTATACTGACCTCCATCAGGTTGCAAACTGAATATATTTTTTTCTGCATCTACCTCTGAAAAAATATTGGGCTTCTAGCTGTGTGTGGGACTTGTTCTATTAATCCATCTATACAGACCTCCATCAGGTTGCAAACTGAATATATTTTTTTCTGCATCTACCTCTGAAAAAATATTGGGCTTCTAGCTGTGTGTGGGACGTGTTGTATTAGTCCATCTATACTGACCTCCATCAGGTTGCAAACTGAATATATTTTTTTCTGCATCTACCTCTGAAAAAATATTGGGCTTCTAGCTGTGTGTGGGACTTGTTCTATTAATCCATCTATACAGACCTCCATCAGGTTGCAAACTGAATATATTTTTTTCTGCATCTACCTCTGAAAAAATATTGGGCTTCTAGCTGTGTGTGGGACTTGTTGTATTAGTCCATCTATACTGACCTCCATCAGGTTGCAAACTGAATATATTTTTTTCTGCATCTACCTCTGAAAAAATATTGGGCTTCTAGCTGTGTGTGGGACTTGTTCTATTAATCCATCTATACAGACCTCCATCAGGTTGCAAACTGAATATATTTTTTTCTGCATCTACCTCTGAAAAAATATTGGGCTTCTAGCTGTGTGTGGGACTTGTTGTATTAGTCCATCTATACTGACCTCCATCAGGTTACAAACTGAATATATTTTTTTCTGCATCTACCTCTGAAAAATATTGGGCTTCTAGCTGTGTGTGGGAATTGTTCTATTATTCCATCTATACAGACCTCCATCAGGTTGCAAACTGAATATATTTTTTTCTGCATCTACCTCTGAAAAAATATTGGGCTTCTAGCTGTGTGTGGGACTTGTTGTATTAGTCCATCTATACTGACCTCCATCAGGTTGCAAACTGAATATATTTTTTTCTGCATCTACCTCTGAAAAAATATTGGGCTTCTAGCTGTGTGTGGGACTTGTTCTATTAATCCATCTATACAGACCTCCATCAGGTTGCAAACTGAATATATTTTTTTCTGCATCTACCTCTGAAAAAATATTGGGCTTCTAGCTGTGTGTGGGACTTGTTGTATTAGTCCATCTATACTGACCTCCATCAGGTTGCAAACTGAATATATTTTTTTCTGCATCTACCTCTGAAAAAATATTGGGTTTCTAGCTGTGTGTGGGACTTGTTCTATTAATCCATCTATACAGACCTCCATCAGGTTGCAAACTGAATATATTTTTTTCTGCATCTACCTCTGAAAAAATATTGGGCTTCTAGCTGTGTGTGGGACTTGTTCTATTAATCCATCTATACAGACCTCCATCAGGTTGCAAACTGAATATATTTTTTTCTGCATCTACCTCTGAAAAAATATTTGGCCTTCTAGCAGTGTGTGGGACTTTCTCTATTAGTCCATCTATACTGACCTCCATCAGGTTGGAAATTAAAAATAATTTTTATCTGCATCTAGCTCTGAAAAAGTATTTGGCCTTCTAGCAGTGTGTGGGACTTTCTCTATTAGTCCATCTATACTGACCTCCATCAGGTTACAAATTGAATATAATTTTTTTCTGCATCTAACCCAGCCAATAGTTTTGGCCTAATACCACAGTTTGGCCACTCAGCTCTGCTCGGTTCCCATCCATTGTTTTTTTGTGCAAACAACTCCAGAGTTGTTAATTAGTTAACCACCAAAATGAGTGGAAAAAGGCCTGCTGCTGGTGGAAAGGGGAATAGGCGTGTTGGGAAGGGGAAAAAAGGTTGTGTCCGTGGGGTAGGTGTTAAAGCAACAGTAACATCTGCAGAAGAAAGACCATCTTCCAGCCAAACTAAAATGTCTACTTCTTTTAGCGGACAATGTGATAAGATCCCTTTCTTACGGCCACGCCAATCGCTACAAATTCCAGATGAGGCACAAAAACAGCAGGTGCTTCAATGGATATCAAGTGCTCCTTTAAGTGGGCTCTCCTCCACATCAACTTCAACATCACAAATACTCCAGACCTCAAAGGTGTCACCCCAATCGCACTTGCTTCCTCACAGCTCCCAAATCTCCAGCTGCCCGTCTGAGTATGAGGTAGAACAGATGGTTGAGTCTGCAGAGCGGTTTACTCATAATATAGCCTGGGAATCAGAGGTCGACTCCAGCGCTTCTGTGAATCCAGACGAGGAAATGATCTGCACTGATGCCCAGAATCTTTATGAGTCGGATCCAGGACCAGACGCAGAAGGTTCTGACCATAATGTAGACCCTCATTCCCAAACTGTAACTCCTGTTGGTGGAGACAATGAGGAAGACGATGATAAGACTCAAATACCTGATTGGAGCGACAACTTTAGTTTTTTGTCAGGGCAGGAACAGGTTGGCTCTGAGGACGACGGGTGTGATAACGCACAGGGTGATGATGATGAGGTTGGAGATCCCACTTACTGTCAACCCACAGTCAGCCAAGAGATGAGGTCAGCAGAGGAGGTGGAGGAAGATGCTAGTGACGACGAGGTCAGGTTGCGCCTTCCTGGACAGAGACGTAGTACTGGAAGCACGTCAACAACTGCATCCTCAAACACAACTCTGCCTCTCACCACAAATCGTGGTGGCTCTTCAGGTCGCATGGGTGCTAAGCCTTGCATAGCCTGGGCATTTTTTCAGATCGATAAAGATGACCCAACTCGTGTTATCTGTAACATTTGTCAGCAAAAGCTAAGTAAAGGCCAAAAAATACATAGTTTGAGTACTTCATGCATGAACCGGCACATGGACATGAAGCATAAGTTGCAGTGGGAAGCTCAGTGTGCTACAATGCGGCCTAGCCGGCCGGGCCAACCACCGTCTGCCATATCTTGTGCATCCGCGGCCTCTTCATCCTCTGTGACTGGGGGGACAGCAGTCACACCTGTTTTGGGGCGCAGACCTGCCACCTCTTTACCCACAACAGCCAGCGTGATTGGCAGGTCATCATTTTCTTTGGAGGTGGTAACACCAGCTGGTGTTGAGCGCTGTCCGACATCGATAGCACCACCTTTGGATCAAGGCAACCTAACATGTCCGCCTGCATCTTCCTCACAGACCGGCAGTTTGCCGGGGACACCCTTATCAACCCCGTCTAAGCACAATAGCCAGCCCTCGGTCCCTCAGATGTGGACAAGTAAAAGACCATTTCCTCCTAGCCATGAGCAAGCTAAGAGGTTGAATTTCACCATCTGCAAGTTCTTGGCTACAGAAATGCTGCCTTTCCGCCTGGTGGACACAGAGGATTTCCGAGACCTTATGTCCGTCGCAGTGCCCCAGTACCAGATGCCCAGTCGGCACTACTTCTCAAAGAAAGGTGTGCCTGCGCTCCACCAGCATGTCGCACACAACATCACCGCTTCTTTGAGAAACTCTGTGTGTGACAGGGTGCATTTCACCACAGACACTTGGACGAGTAGGCATGGACAGGGGCGTTACATGTCGCTGACTGGGCACTGGGTAACTATGGTGACAGCAGGACAAGGGGCTGCTGTCCAAGTCTTGCCGTCCCCACGAGTTGTGCGTCAATCCTCTTTATGTCAAAGTTCCTCCACTGCTTCTGCCTCCTCAACCTCCTCTCGGTCTTCCACCTGCACCCAAAGCCTGTCTAGTCATGCCACAAGCTTTCTAACTGCGCAGAAGGGATCCTGCACACCTCCTTACTATGCTGGCAGTAGGGCTCAACGTCATCAGGCGGTTTTTACATTGAAATGTCTGGGAAATGTGAGTCACACAGCTGAGGAGTTGTGGTCAGCTCTGGAGAACCAATTTCATGAATGGTTGTCTCCACTGGACCTGAAACCAGGGAAGGCCGTGTGCGACAATGCTGCAAACCTGGGTGCGGCCCTTCGCCGGGGCAATGTCACACACGTGCCTTGTATGGATCACGTGTTGAACCTGGTTGTCCAGCAATTTTTAGCCCACTATCCCAGACTAGATGGCCTTCTGCAGAGGGCACGGTCGCTGTGTGCTCACTTTCGCCGTTCGCATCCCGCAGCTCAGCGACTTACATCTCTACAGAAGTCGTTGGGCCTGCCACTTCACCGGCTAAAATGCGATGTGCCTACCCGGTGGAATTCAACTCTGCACATGTTGCAGCGACTGTGGCAGCACCGACAAGCCCTGGTGCAATACGTTCTGATGTATAGCCTGGGCCAACGAGATCCAGAGGTGGGGCAAATCACACTGGAGGAGTGGTCTCAGATCAGGGACCTATGCACCCTTCTGCACAGTTTTGAAATGGCGACGAAGATGTTTAGTGCTGACGATGCCATTATCAGCATGACTATTCCGGTGATTTACATGCTGGAGCACATGTTAAACAGAATTCGGAGTCAGGTGGTGGCACAAGAGGAGGTGGAGGAAGTAGAGGAGGAGGAGTTGTATGCGGAAGGGCTAACATCTGTAAGGTCCAGACGGTCGGCAGCACCAAGGCGGCAGGCATGTGAGGGTGGGGGAGATGGTTTTACCAGGGCGCATGGTAGCAGCCAAACTAGTGATGAAGGTGCAGGAGCCCAGGAAGAAGTGGAGGACGAACTGATGGAAGACTCATCAGATGAGGGAGACCTTGATCACATTTCTGTTGTGCGAGGTTGGGGGGAGAGGACAGAGGAAGGAAGCATGATTGTTACCTCGCCACCAACACAACAGGGACTTGGTGCTCCTGGATGCGCAACACACATGAGTGCCTTCTTGCTGCACTACCTGCAACATGACCCTCGAATTGTGAGAATTAGAAATAATCCTGACTACTGGGTTGCCACACTGTTAGATCCCCGGTACAAAAGTAAATTTGCAGAAATTATTCCTGCCATAGAAAGGGATGCACGCATGCAGGAGTATCAGCAGAGACTGTTGCAGAATCTTACATGTGCTTTTCCACAAAATACCAGTGGTGCACGTAGTGAATCTCACAGTTCCAACTTGCCAACCGTGGGACCGTCAAGTGTTCAGCACTCAAACCGTAACAGAACCACAGTATCTGCTGGTAACATCAATTTTGCGGAATCATTTCACCACTTTTTTAGCCCATCCTTTGCAAGGCCACAGGAGACAAGAAGTCTGACACATAGTCAACGCCTAGAGACGATGGTACAGGAGTATCTCCAAGTAAACATTGAAGCCACGACTGTGTCACTGGACCCTTGCTCTTTTTGGGCTTCCAATCTGGATAAATGGCCGGAGCTAGCCACTTACGCCTTGGAGATCTTGTCATGCCCCGCAGCCAGCGTTCTGTCTGAACGTGTGTTCAGCGCTGCTGGTGGTGTGCTGACAGATAAGCGCACGCGGCTCTCCACTGATAATGTAGACAGACTCACGTTCATAAAGATGAACAAATCATGGATCCGAAACGACTTTTCTACCCCTGTGTCATCCTGGGGAGAGTAAAAGCTTGATGATTGGTTAAAATCACCCTACCAACCGTTTTAAGCTTTCAAATTACTAATCATGTTTATCTGTATCTTGGCTGGAAAATAATTTGGGCTTTGTAGCAGTGTGCAGCACTGATTCTATTAGGCCATCTATAATAAGCTCCACCAGATTTAAAATTACTAATCATGTTTATCTGTATCTTGACTGGAAAATAATTTGGGCTTTGTAGCAGTGTGCAGCACTGATCCTATTAGGCCATCTATACTAAAGCTTCACCAGATTTAAAATTAATAATAATTTTTAGCTGCATCTAGCCCGGAAAATAATTTTGGGGCTCCGAGATGCGCAAGACACACAAGTGCCTTCTTGCTGCACTACCTGCAGCATGACCCTTATATTGTCAGAATTCGAAGTAATCATGACTACTGGGTTGCCACACTCTTAGATCCCCCAAACTTTTCGATCAACCTTTTCATTTTAATAAAGACCAAAAAAATGGTCATTTTTGAAATTATAAGCATTAGCAGGTTGCTAGAAACTGAAATCAAACAGTTTTCAACTCAAAACTTTATTCTAGGTGATGTTACATTTTCACATAGGACCCCTTGTTCGAAAGGAGCTTCTGAACTCTCTCGTCCATTGAATTTGTCAGGTTTTGGATGGTTTCTGCTTTAATTGTTTTGCATGAGGACAGAATACCCTCCCAGAGCTGTTGCTTAGATGTGAACTGCCTCCCGCCATCATAGACACTCCTTTTAATGATGCTCCAAAGGTTCTGAATGGGGTAGAGGTCAGGGGAGCATGGGGGTCACACCATAAGTTTGTCCCCTTTTATGCCCATATCAGCCAGAGATGCAGATGTTTTATGTGCAGCATGAGATGGTGCATTATCATGCAGAAAAATGATCTTGCTGTGAAATACACGGTTCTTCTTCTTGAACCATGGCAGGAAGTGCTGTTTGAGAAAATCCACATACATTATGGAGTTCATCTTTAGCGCCTTCAGGGATCCTAAAGAGGCCGACAATCTCTCTCCCCATGATTCCAGCCCAAAATATTACTCCACCTCCTCCTTGTTGGCGCTGTAGCCGTGTTTGCATGGGGTGTCCATCAACCAGCCATCCTCCACTCCATCCATCTGGACCATCGAGCGCTGCACGGCACTCATCCGTGAACAAAACAGTTTTGAAATCAGTCTTCATGTAATGTTTGGCCCACTGGAGCCGTTTCTGCTTGTGTGAAGTGGATACAGGAGGTCGACAGGATGGCGTATGCACAGCTGCAAACCTCTGAAGGACCCTGCATCTTGTTGTTCGGGGGACGTTGGAGGCACCAGCAGCTTCAAAAACTTGTCTGCTGCTATGACAAGGCTTTTTTGCCGCTGCTCTTTCAACCTTTTTTGCCTGTAGGAAAGAGTCCTCAATTTGCCCTTATCAGCACGCACACGTGTGTACTGTGAATCAGCTACATACTTCTTGATTGCCAAGACACTTCATCCTGATCATCGCACAATGTTGATTGTAGTCATGCCTTGACCTAAACACTCCACAATTTGTTGCTTCTCAGCGGCCGACACATCCTTTTTCTTTCCCATTTTGGCAGAAAATGTAGGCTGCTTAATAATGTGAGACAGCCTTCTTAAGTAGTCTTGCCTTTCATTGGACACACCTGCCAAACTAATTAGCACAGGTGTCTGCAATTGCTTACAGTGATATAAAGAGCCCTGACACACATCACCATCAATGAGTTTAACTGACAAACAAACAAATTCTTCCCTTATTACTCCTAAACACTTTTTGCATAATAATTTGGAACACAGTGTACATGTGCTTTTCCACAAAACACCAGTGGTTCACGTAGTGAATCTTACAGTTCTAACTTGCCAACCGTGGTCTGTATGGAGTTGTTCAATAAAGGGCCCAAAATTAAGATAACATAGATGGGAGAGGTCTCTATGAATAGGAATTCCTAAGTATTTGATACCCTGTGAGGGCCAGGCAAAGGGAAAGTTGGACTGTATGGAATCCTATATGGATTTGGGGAGGGAGACATCGAGGGCCTCAGACTTCGCTGCATTGATTTTAAAATTTGACCATGTAACAAAGTGATCTATTTCAGCCATAACAGCATGGATGGATATATGTGATTGAGTGATAGATACTAGGACATCATCAGCAAATAGAGAGCACTTGTACTCGGTGCCTCCCACCTCAATCCACCTAATATTGGGGTTATGGCGAATTGATGAGAGCAGGTGCTCCGTCACTAGGATGTATAAGAGAGGGGACAGAGAACATCCCTGCCTTGTCCCATTGGTGATTGTGAAAGGTGATGAAAATGTTCTGACGCGCCCCCTGGGCCTTGGGACACCCGGAGCCGGACCCTTTTTGGTGGATGCTGGTGGTTGTAGTCTCCGTGGCGGCGACCCGGTTCCGTGGCTCAGGGCGGTCAAACCAGTGGCGGAACTATTTATGTGGTTTTGATGTTTAAATGTCCGACTACGCCACCCGTGGATTGCGGTCAGAGTGAACCGCCGCTCCAGGGCAGACCGCTGAGGCTGGTGTTGTGGGTGCAGCAGAGCGTAGCATAACTCCCCACGGGAGGAGTATAGCCTCAGGGCAGTGTATGCGGAGGATGGGGGTGATGGTGCAGGGCAGCAGCAGCAATGACACGGAGTCAGTGATGCAGTCCAGGGCCTTTACTCACAGTTCTTATTATCCAGACCACGTCTGCAGGTAACGGCTGCCCACGTCGTACTGTGCTCACCAGGTGAGGGGCTCAGACAACTCCCAGATAACTTTGGAGTGCTTCACAGGACCCCCTTTGTGTGTCCTTTTTCTGGCCTTTCTTACCAACCCTTCTGTCCGGCTGCCTCGGGCCTCCTCTTGGTAAACTTGGCGCCAGTTTCCCTGACCCTATGTGGTGCCTTCCTAGCGGGTGTAGCGAGGGGCTGCGCCACATAAAATGTCACAGCCTCCTGTTTCTAGCTGAGGGTCGTTTCCTGCCTCCACTAGTTTCGGGGACCGGTCTCCCCCTTTGGCCTGACCCCTCCACGCAGGTGGATTCGGGCGTGCGGTGGCGACTCGCCCGTCCGCACCCCTGAGATCCCTTCATTCCTCGTTCCTGGAGCCTTCTCCGCTCCTCTTCCTTCCTTCTCCCTCTTCCAGGCCTGGGCCTCTGTTACTAGGCCCGCCTCCGGAGCAGAGCTCATGCAGAGCCCCTGCTCCCTGCCACTTCTGCTCAGACTTCTCTGCACTGAACTAAGATGGTGCCCACCTTTTATACTCCCTTCTCAATGCACCCAGGAACTGCTTCCTCCCTGCTCCTGCACTACAGGGTTCCCCTTCCTCAGTGTTCCCTCCCCCCACTCCAGCCAGGGACAGGGACTGTCGTGCCCATCTCAGGGGCATATTGGTCGCCCTGCCCCACGGCAATGTGGTGTAATGCATGCAGGTGTCGGGTCCTGATCCACACTACATCCTTACCTGAGAGTGAGATATCACACCTCTGGGTGAGGTGCAATACCTCTGTAGCAACCGAGCCCTCAGGGTGCTACAGTTCCATTTATCTTCAGCCTAGGTGACGTATTGCGATACAGGGCCGTGATTTTGGCTATAAAAGGGTCCCCTAGACCCCTACCCCAAGCTTTTTAAGAGAATCATATATGGCGTGCCAGGAGACTCTATGGAATGCTTTCTCAGCATCCAATGAGAGTATCTAATTACAAATTTTTAACTGCATCTAGCCCAGGAAATACTTTGTGCCTAGTAGCAGGGTCTGCTAGTCAGCGGATTATCCCGGCTGTTAAGCAAGCTACACCACCTGTAGTTTGGACACTTCATTTTTTCAAAGGAAATGCTTCGGGACCACGGGATACTCAGTGAAGAGCATCAGGAGGCACCCCAAGGCATAGGGGCTCGGACTGGCAGTAGGATGCCTTGCGGTGGACAGCCGAGCTCGATCCTTATAAAAGCTTTTTAACTGCAGCAGCTTTAGTGGACGCTACTGGAGCTGGAATTACGCGGCTGCTGGCATGAGACTTGCCCTCCAATAGATCCTTGTAAATGGATTTAAAGTGTATTTATTCAAATTAGAGAGACAATTTAAATTAAAAAGCTTAGAGCTGCCTCCACCACAGGGGGGCTTGCTCGACCCACCAGCGGACAGGCACCAGTATTGGGAGAGGGGGGCTGGCCGTCAGGGTTCACCGCGGCTCTGGCACAAACCCGGTGACACGGAGGTGGCACGGGCAGGAGCGGACTGAACGTGTCGGCTTCTCACTTTTTGGATTTTAGAAGGGCATGACATGCCTACCGTATATCTGTGTCTCCCCCTCCTTTTACTCCTCCACCTCTTTTCTTTTCGCATGACTATATGTACTTGTCACTTTTCCATGTGTTAGTTGTGTCTTCTGAGCAGTTTGTCAGCTTTTGGACACCTTTGAAGGTGTTTTCTATGTGTTTCTATGTGTTTTTGTTTGCCTGCCATTGGTTTTAACGGTGTTCGAAGGTGTTCGACGAACAGTTCGACGAACAGTTCGACGAACACACGGGTGTTCGACGAACCGAACCGAACTCGAACACTACGGGGGTGGCTCAACACTACTATCTAAGTCAAGTGAGTTATGCTCTTAGTACAACCACACCAGGTTAATGTATCATTGTAACTTGCATTCGCTGCATCATCTTCTGGTGATGCCCTATGTGTGTATAAGCTTCTTTTTGTCTCCTTTATAGAAAACTTTAGAGGTCCGAGGTCACTGCTGTCAACAACGTTGTCAAGTATTACACCACTTTTACGGATTCACAATAAAACATACAAAAACAAAAACAAAATGGATTTTCCTGGGAAATACAGTACAGACCAAATATTTGGACATACCTTCTCATTTAAAGATTTTTCTGTATTTTCATGACTATGAAAATTGTACATTCACACTGAAGGCATCAAAACTATGCTTTAACACATGTGGAATTATATACTTAACAAAAAAGTGGGAAACAACTGAAAATATGTCTTATATTCTAGGTTCTTCAAAGTAGCCACCTTTTGCTTTGATGACTGCTTTGCACACTCTTGGCATTCTCTTGATGAGCTTCAAGAGGTAGTCACCGGAAATGGTTTACACTTCACAGGTGTGCCCTGTCAGGTTTAATAAGTGGGATTTCTTGCCATATAAATGGGGTTGGGACCATCAGTTGTGTTGTGCAGAAGTCAGGTGGATACACAGCTGATAGTCCTACTGAATAGACTGTTAGAATTTGTATTATGGCAAGAAAAAAGCAGCTATGTAAAGAAAAACGAGTGGCCATCATTACTTTAAGAAATGAAGGTCAGTCAGTCTGAAAAATTGGGAAAACTTTGAAAGTGTCCCCAAGTGCAGTTGCAAAAACCATCAAGCGCTACAAAGAAACTGGCTCACTTGAGGACCGCCCCAGGAAAGGAAGACCAAGAGTCACCTCTGCTTCTGAGGATAAGTTTATCCGAGTCACCAGCCTCAGAAATCGCAGGTTAACAGCAGCTCAGATTAGAGACCAGGTCAAAGTCACACAGAGTTCTAGCAGCACACACATCTCTTCAACAACTGTTAAGAGGAGACTTTGTGCAGCAGGCCTTCATGGTAAAATAGCTACTAGGAAACCACTGCTAAGGACACGCAACAAGCAGAAGAGACTTATTTGGGCGAAAGAACACAAGGAATGGACATTAGACCAGTGGAAATCTGTGCTTTGGTCTGATGAGTCCAAATTTGAGATCTTTGGTTCCAACCACCGTGTCTTTGTGCGACGCAGAAAAGTTGAACGGATGGACTCTACATGCCTGGTTCCCACCGTGAAGCATGGAGGAGGAGGTGTGATGGTGTGGGGGTGCTTTGCTGGTGACACTGTTGGGAATTTATTAAAAATTGAAGGCATACTGAACCAGCATGGCTACCACAGCATCTTGCAGCGGCATGCTATTCCATCTGGTTTGCGTTTAGTTGGACCATCATTTATTTTTCAACAGGACAATGATCCCAAACACACCTCCAGGCTGTGCAAGGGCTATTTGACCAAGCAGGAGAGTGATGGGGTGCTACGCCAGATGACCTGGCCTCCACAGTCACCAGACCTGAACCCAATCGAGATGGTTTGGGGTGAGCTGGACCGAAGAGTGAATGCAAAATGGCCAACAAGTGCTAAGCATCTCTGGGAACTCCTTCAAGATTGTTGGAAGACCACTTCCGGTGACTACCTCTTGAAGCTCATCAAGAGAATGCCAAGAGTGTGCAAAGCAGTCATCAAAGCAAAAGGTGGCTACTTTGAAGAACCTAGAATATAAGACATATTTTCAGTTGTTTCCCACTTTTTTTGTTAAGTATATAATTCCACATGTGTTAATTCATAGTTTTGATGCCTTCAGTGTGAATGTACAATTTTCATAGTCATGAAAATACAGAAAAATCTTTAAATGAGAAGGTGTGTCCAAACTTTTGGTCTATACTGTACAGTCATGGCCAAAAGTTTTGAGAATGACACCAAAATTATATTTTCACATGATCTGCTGGCCTCTGGTTTTTATTAGTGTTTGTCTGATGTTTATATCACATACAGAAATATAATTGCAATCATATTATGAGTACCAATAGGTTATATTGACAGTTAGAATGAGTTAATGCAGCAAGTCAATATTTGCAGTGTTGCCCCTTCTTCTTCAAGACCTCTGTAATTCTCCGTGGCATGCTCTCAATCAACTTTTGGACCAAATCCTGACTGATAGCAGTCCATTCTTGCATAATCAATGCTTGCATTTTGCCAGAATTTGTTGGTTTTTGTTTGTCCACCCATCTCTTGATGATTGACCACAAGTTCACAATGGGATTAAGATCTGGGGAGTTTCCAGGCCATGGACCCAAAATCTCTATGTTTTGTTCCATGAGCCATTAGTTATCACCTTTGCTTTATGGCAAGGTGCTCCATCATGCTGGAAAAGGCATTGTTGGGCGCCAAACTGCTCTTGGACGGTTGGGAGAAGTTGCTCTTGGAGGACATTCTGGTACCATTCTTTATTCATGGCTGTGTTTTTAGGCAAGACTGTGAGTGAGCCGATTCCCTTGGCTGAGAAGCAACCCCACACATGAATGGTTTCAGGATGCTTTACAGTTGGCATGAGACAAGACTGGTGGTAGCGCTCACCTCTTCTTCTCCGTATAAGCTGTTTTCCAGATGTCCCAAACAATCGAAAAGGGGATGCATCAGAGAAAATGACTTTGCCCCAGTCCTCAGCAGTCCACTCCCTGTACCTTTTGCAGAATATCAGTCGGTTCCTGATGTTTTTTCTGGAGAGAAGTGGCTTCTTTGCTGCCCTCCTTGAAACCAGCCCTTGCTCAAAGAGTCTCCGCCTCACAGTGCGTGCAGAAGCACTCACACCAGCCTGCTGCCATTCCTGAGCAAGCTCGGCACTGCTGGTAGTCCGATCCCGCAGCTGAAACAGTTTTAAGATATGGTCCTGGCGCTTGCTGGTCTTTCTTGGGCGCCCTGGAGCCTTTTTGACAACAATGGAAGCTCTCTCATTGAAGTTCTTGATGATGCGATAGATTGTTGACTGAGGTGCAATCTTTGTAGCTGCGATACTCTTCCCTGTTAGGCCATTTTTGTGCAGTGCAATGATGGCTGCACGTGTTTCTTTAGAGATAACCATGGTTAACTGAAGAGAAACAATGATACCAAGAACCAGCCTCCTTTTAAAGTGTCCAGTGATGTCATTCTTACTTAATCATGACTGATTGATCGCCAGCCCTGTCCTCATCAACACCCACACCTGTGTTAATGGATCAATCACTAAAACGATGTTAGCTGCTCCTTTTAAGGCAGGACTGCAATGATGTTGAAATGTGTTTTGGGGGTTAAAGTTTATTTTCTGGGCAAATATTGACTTTGCAAGTACAGTAATTGCTGTTAAGCTGATCACTCTTTGACATTCAGGAGTATATGCAAATTGCCATTACAAAAAATGAAGCAGTAAACTTTGGAAAAATTACTTTTTGTCTCATTCTCAATACTTTTGGCCATGACTGTATATTAAGGAACATCCTTTCCAAGGTAATAACTTGTATATAAGGCAAAATAAATAACCAAAACCAAAAATACTCCTCCATACCTTGGGCGATGTTCACACGTAGCGTTTTTGATGCGTTTTTGCACTTTTGCATTGCTTTCAACAAAGACAAATGCATTCACTGGGAAATGTCATTTTAACATTTTACAACCTTATCTGGCCATGTGGTATGTGACACATCATCAGACACATGCATACAGTGCTGAAAAGACATGGGAACAGCATGGGGAAGACCTCTGGAAGCATTTCTGACTCCCAGGTCACTGCCTAAAAGTGTGCCCATCATAAGTGATCCCTGGCGCATGCGAAGATGCCTCCCACCATGCACCTGTCGTTGCAGACTTGCAACAATCACCGTCCACATCCTTGTCCCATTGCAGCGTTCAGTTGTCCCTACCCCATTCCTTGGAATGCAAGCGCAAGTATGCAGCCAGCCACCCACCCACCCACAGGCTGCAGTACTATACTGCCAAATTTTTGACAGCTGTTTGTACTTGAAATGTGGCCTTTTAGGCTAGTGGAGGCGTAAGCTTTTCATAACCTCATGCTGGCGGTGGCTGGGTGTCCATACTCGGTCCCCAGCCGCCACTGTTTCTCCCGGTGTCGTCTCCGCCTTCTACAAGCACGGGTCCCACAACATTATCCGTGCCCTCCCCAGTGCACTTACTGGGAAGGACCACCTAACCACAAACACGTGGACAGGTGAATGTGGCCAGGGACGGTACGGAGCCAGTCCACAGCTTTTTTTGCTGAGAGTTGTATTTAGCTCTGTGAAACGACTGGCATAGAGGCAAACCGTAGCTACCCTGGGTGTCATTTCTCCCAGGAAGTCCTCTAATGCAGCTTGTTGCAGAAGCAATGGCAGCCCGTCCAACATCAACTCGCACTTGTCGGTGGTGCTTTGACACAAAAAAATCTTTTTTTGCACATTTAATTTCATGGATACAGAGTTGGACAATGGCCTGATCTGCAATGCTGTTAAAGAAATGACATGCATAAGCATGTCCAATCCACATTAAAAAAGAAGCTATAGAGTGTCCGGGAACCTTCCCCCACACTTTTCTTAGCCAGGGCTGCTTCACTGCTGGGTTGGACGGGCCCACCAGAGAACCGGAGACTCCTCCGGTGGGCCCTGGCTTCTCCTTCAGGAGAGTTCATAATGCCGAGGTGAGGCCATGATTATGATAGAGGCCACCATCTGCTTAGTTGTCTGTTATTTGCAATGCAAGCGCAAGTATGCAGCCAGCCAGCCACCCACACACAGGCCGCACCACTAAACTGCCAAATTTCTAGCAGCTTCTTGCACTTGAAATATGGCTTTTTAAGCTAGTAGAGGCGGAAGTTTTTCACAACCTCATGCCGGCGGCGGCCGGGTGTCCATACTCAGTTCCCAGCCTACACTATTTCTCCCGGCATCATCTCCACCTTCCACAAGCACGGGTCCCACAACATTACCCGTGCCCTCCCCAGTGCACTTACTGGGAAGAACCGCCTAACCACAAACACGTGGACAGGTGAATGTGGCCAGGGACGGTACGGAGCCAGTGCACAGCTTTTTTTGCTGAGAGTTGTATTTAGCTTGGTGAAAGGACTGGCATAGAGGGAAACCGTATCTACACTGGGTGTCATTTCTCCCAGGAAGTCCTCTAATGCAGCTTGTTGCAGAAGCAATGGCAGCCCGTCCAACATCAACTCGTATTTGTCGGTGGTGCTTTGAGATGCAAACATCTTTCTTTGTGCATTTAATTTCATGAATACAGAGTTGTACAATGGCCTGATCTGCAATGCGGTTTAAGAAATAACATGCATAAGCATGTCCGATCCACATTAAAAAAGCAGCCATAGAGTGTCCGGGAACCTTCCCCCACACTTTTCTTTGCCAGGGATGCTTCCCGGCAGGGTTGGATGGGCCCACCAGAGAACCGAATACTCCTCCGGTGGGCCCTGGCTTCTCCTTCAGGAGAGTTCATAGTGCCGAGGTGAGGCCATGATGATGATAGAGGCCACCATCTGCTTAGTTTTCTGTTACTTGGAATGCAAGCGCAAGTATGCAGCCAGCCACCCACCCACAGGCCGCAACACTAAACTGCCAGATTTCTGGGCAGCTGCTTGCATTTGAAATGTGGCCTTTTAGGCTCGTGGAGGCGGAAGCTGTCCACAATCTTATGGTGGCGGCAACCGGTTATCCATACTTGGTCCCCAGCCGCCATTATGTCTCCCGGTATCGTCTCCGCCTTCCTCAAGCACAGGTCCCACAACATTACCCGTGCCCTCCCCAGTGCACTTACTTGGAAGGACCGCCTAACCACAAACACGTGGACAGGTGAATGTGGCCAGGGACGGTACAGAGCCAGTCCACAGGTTTTTTTGCTGAGAGTTGTATTTAGGTCGGTGAAAGAATTGGCATAGAGGGAAACCGTGACGTAAACCGGCTGTCATTTCTGCGTCACCAGGTTCCGCTCATTGTCACACACAACCATGCCTGGCTGTATGTTCAGTGGTGAGAGCCACAGATCAGGCTGCTGTGTTACAGCTTTCAACAACTCTGCAGTGCTGGGCAGTTTGTCAATTAAGCATTAAGCATGTTATCTTCAGCACAGCCTGTTGCCGCTTGGCCAAGGCAGTGCTGCAGTGCTGTCAGCTTGTGACTGATGTGATCATTTCGGAGATGGAGGAGGAGGTGCAGGAGCTGAACAATGGGATTACATTGAGGTTAAATTGATGACGCTGCTTTTTATACTAAAGAAAGATCCTATTATTTTGGTTTTTTTACGTTATTTTTTAAGACAAATGCATTCACCGGGAAATGTCATTTTAACATTTTACAACCTTATCTGGCAATGTGGTGTGTGACACATCATCACACACATCCTGTTTCATTTATGATGGAGGGACTCTGAAAGTCATAAAGCCTATTTTTGTAGGGCCATCAGACGACCCTTACTATTCTTAAAAGGCCAGCAGTCGGCCCTCGCTATTGTTAGAGAGTAGTGTTGAGCTTTCCGATGCTGAAATATCGGATATCGGCCGATATTCGCGGTATCGAAATTCCGATTCTTAATTCCGATACTTTTAGAATATCGAATACCGGAATCGGAAGTTCCCATAATGCCTGCGCTCTGCAGTGTCTCTGAAGGATGACAAGCTGGATGGCAGTGCTCAGCTGCGATCCAGCCTGTCATCAGAATGCCTTCCCAGCGTGAGAGAATTCTCCTGATTGTTTAAAAGCCGGCGGGCGGCCGACTTTTAAACAATCACACAGCCCCATACTGCTTCCCCGCAGCCTCCCACCCCGATCCTCCGCTCCCCCCATCCTGATCGTAAGTTAGGACCGGGCGGGGAGCGAAGCACCAAGGAGCAGGGAGCGAAGGACCCGGGCGGGGAAGCCGGCAGTGAAAAGACTTCACCGCCGGCTTTCCCGTTCTGTGCTGCGCTTTCCCGCCGGTTATTTCAAATGAACAGCTGAGGTATCAGCTGATGTCGATCAGATGTTCATTTGAAGTAGCCGCGGTGCCCTCAGAGGGTTCATGTGAGTTCATGCTTGACTGCATTGCATGAGCTCACATGAACTTTCCCACGGCCGCACAGGTCAGCCTCACCTCCCAGACCATCAGACCCGTCATGATTAGTGTGTGCGCGGTGTCTGTGTGATGTCTGCGAGTGTGTGCGGGGTGTCTGTGCGATGTCTGTGGGTGTGTGCGGTGTCTGTGCAGTGTCTGTGCAATGTCTGCGGGTGTGCGCGGTGTCTGTGCGATGTCTGCGGGTGTGTGCGTGCAGGCAGACATAGGCCGATGTGACACTACTACTCCCATCGGCCTATGTCTGTCCCCCGTCCACTCGTGCCAGCAGGATCAGCTCGATGGAAGCAGTAGTTCCTATCAGCCTGATCCTGCTATTTAAACTGCCCCATATGTTATTTTGCCCCTATACACATCTTTTATTCTTTTAGGACCCCATATATATTTGTTTTTGGTCCCCAATAAATTTTAAATACATGTCATTGGTGGCCAGTGGTTACCTAAAATAAATTAGTTTATAAATTACCTGTCCCCGCCGATCGCCATCTAAAATGAAGTAAAAAAAAAAAAAATACACCTATACTCACCTAGACACCTAATTCCCCGAAGCCATCGATCTCCTGTAATAAAATATAAAATAATAAACCACAACCTTATCTTTACCCCTCCGTAGTAGTCCACGAGTGTCCCACGATGATCTCCAGTTTAGAGCAGCCACATAGAATGTGACCACTCTGAACCGCTGCCGCCACCAGAATGACGGGGCCGTAAAGCAGCCCCATAATTGCATAAGCGGGTTCGCCGGAGTTCAGGCAGCGCTGCTCCGGTTAGCTCCTTTACGGCCCCGCTGACCGTGAGAAATGCCCACGGTACAGCAGTGCCGTAAAGGAGGTCACCGGAGCAGCGCTGACTGAATGCACTCCGGTGACCTCAGTCAGTGGCTCCCGCTGCCGGGAGCGGACGTGTTCCCGGCAGCGTGAGCTTACAGAAGCCATGCACAGCTGTCACCATCTCCAGATGTGACAGCTGTGCATGGGAGATCAGTGCAGGAACGTGGACAGGTAACTATTTTTTTTTAGTAAACTAAGAATTAAATAAAATGGTGTGTTTTATTTCAAATAAATTATTTTTTTCTGGGTGTAGTGTGTGTTTTTTCTTTTTAACACTTTGTAGGTTAGTAATGGGGGTGTCTTATAGACGCCCATCATTACTAACCTGGGCTTCATGGCAGCTGGCGCTGACATGAACCCTACCACTATTACCCCCTGCCACCGCACCAGGGCAGCGTGGAAGAGCGAGGCTAAGTGCCAGAATTGGCGCATCCTATGGATGCGCCATTTCTGGGGTGGCTGACGGCTGGTGTTTCTAGCCTGGGAGGGGGCCAATATTCATGGCACCCTTCCTGGGCTATTAATATCAGCCCCCAGCTGTCTGCCTAGCCTTTGCTAGCTATTAAAATAGGGGGGACCCCACGTCATTTTTTTGGTGGGTCTCCCATTTTAATAGCTAGTAAAGGCTAGGTATTCAGCTGGGGGCTGATATTAGTAGCCTGGGAAGCTCCGTGGGTATTACCCCCTTCCCAGGCTTCAAACATCTGCCCCAGCCGTCTGCTTAACCTCCGCTAGAGACTAAAATTATGGGGGATCCCACGCCAATTTTTTTTTTTAATAAATCCTTTATTTTAACACTAAATGACACTTGATGGGTTAATAAAGATGCAGTCCCTAAATTTTTATTTATTTTTTAATTAATTTTTCCCAAAAATTTTGACGTGGGCTTTGCCATATTTTTGTATGCCAGCCAGGTACAGCATCCAGGAACGGGCTGCCCCCTACTCCCAGCTGCCTATTTGTACCTGGCCGAACGCAACAATATAGGGAAGCCGTTTTTTTATTATTATTTCATGAATTTCATGAAATAAGTAAAAAAAAAAAAAATACGTGGGGCTTCGCCCTATTTTTGTGTCCAGCCAGGTACAACTAAGCAGCTGGGGGCTGGAATCCACAGCGCAGGGTGGCCCAAGCAGTCCGCAGCCACCCCAGAAAATGGCGCGTTCATAGAAGCGCCATCTTCTGGCGCTGTATCCAGCTCATCCAGGGCCCTGGTGTGGTGGCTCACTGGGTAATAAAGGGGTTAGGGCCAGCTTTGTATTATCCGCTGGCCCTAAGCCCGAAATTCATGGGGTCACGCCAATATTAGACATGACCACCATGAATTTCTAGTAAAGTATTTAAAAAAAACACAACACCCAGAATAAAGTCCTTTAATTGAAATAAACACACAATTCTTTAATGTTCTAAATTAAACCATACTTACCGTCACGCCCATTACAGCAGAAGCCAACGTTCTCCTGCAATAAAAGTAAAATAATAAAGCAACATCATCCTTACCTTTCCATGGTTCCCAGGACAGCTTCAGCTCTGCTACATCGAGATGACAGGCTGGATCGCAGCAGAAAGCTGCCATTCAGCCTGTCATCCTGCAGACACTGAGAAGCTCAGGCATGCTTGCGCTCCTCAGTGTCTGGCTGTGACGGCATCCAGATGAGCCGACAATGAACTCAGCTCACCTCATGCACGTCACTGACAGCGTGGGAGAATTCTCCTGCGCATGCGGTGAGCGTGAGAGACTCGGCTCATCTGGATGCCGTCACAGCCTGACACTGAGGAGCGCAAGCATGCCTGCGCTTCTCAGTGTCTGTGGGATGACAGGCTGGATGGCAGCTTTCTGCTGCGATCCAGCCTCTCATCTCGATGTAGCAGAGCTGGAGCTGTCCTGGGAACCATGGAAAGGTAAGGATGATGTTGGTTTTTTATTATTTTTCTTTTATTGCAGGAGATCATTGGCTTCAGCTGGAATGGGCGTGATGGTAAGTATGGTTTAATTTAGAACAATAAAGAATTGTGTGTTTAGTTTATTTCAATTAAAGGACTTTATTCTGGGTGTTGTGTTTTTTTTAAATACTTTACTAGAAATTCATGGCGGTCATGTCTAATATTGGCGTGACCCCATGAATTTCAGGCTTAGGGCCAGCTGATAATACCAAGCTGGCCCTAACCCCTTTATTACTCAGTGAGCCACCGCACCAGGGCCCTGGATGAGTTGGGTACAGCGCCAGAAGATGGCGCCTCTATGAACGCGCCATTTTCCGGGGTGGCTGCGGACTGCAATTTGCAGCGGGGGGGGGGGGCAGAAAGCTTGGGCCTCCCTGCGCTGCAGATTCCAGCCCCCAGCTGCCTAGTTGTACCTGGCTGGACACAAAAATAGGGAGAAGCCCCACGTATATTTTTTTTTTATTATTTCATGAAATTCATGAAATAATAAAGAAAAAAAGGGCTTCCCTATATTGTTGTGTCCAACCAGGTACAAATAGGCAGCTGGTGGTTGGGGGCAGCCCGTTCCTGCCTGCTGTACCTGGCTGGACACAAATATAGTGCGAAGCCCCATGTCAATTTTTTTTTAATTATTTCAGGAAATTCATGAAATAATTTAAAAAAAATTGATGTGGGGCTTCGCCCTATATTTGGGTCCAGCCAGGTACAGCAGGCAGGAACGTGCTGTCCCCAAAGACCAGCTGCCTATTTTTACCTGGCCGGACACAACAATATAGGGAAGCCCTTTCTTTTAAATTATTTCATGAAATAATTAAAAAAAAATTGACGTGGGGCTTCGCACTATATTAGTGTCCAGCCAGGTACAGCAGGCAGGAACGGGCTGCCCCCAACCACCAGCTGCCTATTTGTACCTGGTTGGACACAACAATATAGGGACGCCCTTTTTTTCTTAATTATTTCATGAATTTCAGCAGAAAGCTGCCATCCAGCCTGTCATCCCGCGGACACTGAGAAGCGCAGGCATGCTTGCGCTCCTTAGTGTCAGGCTGTGACGGCATCCAGATGAGCCGAGTCTCTCACGCTCACCGCATGCGCAGGAGAATTCTCCCACGCTGTCAGTGACGTGCATGAGGTGAGCTAAGTTCATTGTCGGCTCATCTGGATGCCGTCACAGTCAGACACTGAGGAGCGCAAGCATGCCTGCGCTTCTCAGTGTCTGCGGGATGACAGACTGGATGGCAGCTTTCTGCTGCGGTCCAGCCTGTCATCTCGATGTAGCAGAGCTGAAGCTGTCCTGGGAACCATGGAAATGTAAGGATGATGTAGCTTTATTATTTTTCTTTTATTGCAGGAGATCCTTGGCTTCAGCTGGAATGGGCGTGACAGTAGGTATGGTTTAATTTAGAACAATAAAGAATTGTGTCTTTATTTCAATTAAAGGATTTTATTCTGGGTGTTTGTGTGTTTTTTTAACTTTGACTATGGGGTTCGTAATGGCGGTGTCTTATAGACGCCTCTCCATTACTAACCTGTGCTTGATGTCAGCTGGCATTATAAGCTGACATCAACCCCAGCCCTATTACCCCACTGCCACCGCTACAGGGCGCCATTTCTGGGGCGGCTCACGGCTGGTGTTTCTAGCCTGGGAGGGGGCCAATATTCATGGCACCCTTCCTGGGCTATTAATATTAGCCCCCAGCTGTCTGCCTAGCCTTTGCTAGCCATTAAAATAGGGGGGACCCCACGTCATTTTTTTGGGGGGAGGTCCACCATTTTAATAGCTAGTAAAGGCTAGGTATTCAGCTGGGGGCTGATATTAGTAGCCTGGGGAGATCCGTGAGTATTACCCCCTTCCCAGGCTTCAAATATCTGCCCCAGCAGTCTGCTTAACCTCCGCTAGAGACTACAATTACGGGGAACCCCACGCCAATTATTTTTTTTAATAAATCCTTTATTTTAACACTAAATGACAAGTACAGTAATCAACGCTATCACTGTACTTCTTATATATGTGACTGACATGTTTCTATCTATCTAATCTATGTGTGATGCTCTATTCTTTCAGTTATAAAATGTCGGGTACCGCTGCTGAATTGCCGGCCGGCTTTTTTAAAGAGACGGTGCATGAAAACACTAATATTTTTTTAAATAAATCCTTTACACTAAATGACAAGTACAGTAAGCAACACTGTCACTGTACTTATTATATATGTTACTGACATGTTTCTATCTATCTAATCTATGTGTGATTCTCTATTCTTTCTATTCTAAATTGTCGGGTACCGCTGCTTAATTGCCGGCCGGCTTTTTTAAAGAGACGGTGCATGAAAACACTGTTATTTTTTTAAATAAATTCTTTACACTAAATGTCAAGTACAGTAAGAAATACTGTCACTGTACTTCATATAAATATGACTGACATGTTTCTATCTATCTAATCTAGGTGTGAAGCTCTATTCTTTCAGTTATAAATTGCCGGGTACCGGTGTATGCCGTTGCTGAATTGCTGGCTTTTCATGTTTCACTGTGAGCACTGTTCCCATCGATTTGGGCAACCACCTCCCCCAATACATTCTACATTATTGTTAGTTGTTTTCCTTCATGTAGAATTAACCTGCAAGGAAAGAAAGGGTTTATTTTCATTCCGATATTTGTGTCCCATTGACTTGCATTGGTTTCCGGTATCGGAATCGGCGATATCCGATACTTTTTGGGTATCTGCCCGATCCAATCCGATCCGATATTTCCTGATATCGGAAGGTATCGCTCAACACTATTAGAGAGCCATCAGCCGGCTATGCTTTGTTGTTCCCATTATTAACAAGTGGGTATCCTATACTGTTATTGCATATCCAGTGACTGCAAGGGCTGTCAAAAATTTGGACGCAACCCAATATCCCTTTGAAGAAACATAGAGGAGGGTCTCAGTAAAAAAAATGTTCCCATTGTAAAGGAGCGGGTCTCCTATAGTGGTAATGCCCATGTTGTGACTGCAAAGGCTGCCAAAATTTGGGAAAACCCCCACTAAGAAATTAAAGACACATAGAGCAGGGCCACAGTAACGACAAATTCCATTTAGAAAGGAGAGAGTCTGCTATACAGTTATAGGGTATGCAGCGAGTCCAACGGCTGACCAATTTTAGGAAAAGCCCCACTAAGAATTTAAAGACACATAGAGCAGGGTCACAGTTTTCGACAAATTCCATTTAGAAAGGAGAGAGTCTGCTATACAGTTATAGGGTATGCAGTGAGTCCAACGGCTGACCAATTTTAGGAAATACCCCACTAAGAATTTAAAGACACATAGAGCAGGGCCACACTAACAATAAATTACCATTAAAAAGGAGAGAGTCTGCTATTCAGTTATAGGGTATGCAGTGGGTCCAACGGCTGACCAAATTTAGGAAAAACCCCACTAAGAATTTAAAGACACATAGAGCAGGGCCATACAAATGACAAATTCCCATTAGAAAGGAGAAAGTGTCCCATAGTGTTGGCCTATGCAATGAATGCAAGGGCTGCCAAAAAATTGGAGGCACTTCAATGCCCCTAAGAAGAGACGTGGAGAAGGGCCTCATAAAAAAATGTTCCGATTAGAAAGGAGCGGGCCTCCTATACTTGTAATACCCATGCACTAAGTGTATAGGCTGACAGACATGTACCCCAGGGGGGTATACATGAACATACTGTATAAAACCTTTTTTAAACAGGCATCATAAACGCCCTTTAAAAAAATTATGTGGGTGTTGCATCACGGATGACGATCACCCTGGTGATGTGGTGGAGGATGAGGAGAAGGAGGAGGACAAGAGCAAATAGACAAAATTAGGAAGCGTATGCACATGTGTGGGTGTGAAAAGGTGCATGGGAATACACCTCCCAAGAAAAGACACTGGATTTGAGTTTATGTTACGCTGCTATCATTCGGTGGTGTTGATAAGTCTGGCCCAATCCAGCCCTTGTTGATTTTTATAAGAGTCAGCCTGTCAGCATTTTCAGTTGACAGGCGGATGCGCTTATCAGTTATAATTCCACCAGCGGCACTAAAATCCCCTCTGATAAAACGCTGGCGGCAGGGCAGGCCAGGACCTCCAAGGCATAGAGAGCCAGTTCATTCCACGTATCCAGCTTGGATACCCAATAATTATAAGGCACAGCGGAATCACGGAGGACGTTGGTACGGTCGTTAAGGTACTCCCTCAGTATCTTCATAATCTTTGCACTCCTTGTGAGAGTACCCTGCACCTCAGGGCCTGTGCGATGGGAGGGTCTGAGAAAACTCTCCCAGAACTTTGACAGTGTTCCCCTGCCTCTGTTGGATTAAAGTTGTGTCTCTCTCGCCTGTACTGCTTGGTTGTCCAACGAAGTGTGCCCTTTGCCGCCAGCGTTTTCAGATGGGAATTTTTTTTATAGTTAAGCAACAAGGGCCTTCTGGTACATCCCATTTTTTGTAGACCTGTCCACCTCAGGAATAAGAGATATAAAGTTCTCCTTGTAGCGTGGGTCTAGAAGTGTCACCAACCAGTAATGACTGTCACCCAAAATTTTGAGAACGCGAGGGTCATGGGAAAGGCTGTGTAACATAAACTCAGTCATGCGTGCCAGACTACTAACAGGCAAGACTTCCGTGTCCTCACCAGTAGGATGACTGACCATGCTCTCCTCCTCCTCTCTGTCCTCTGGCCATCCACGCTGAATAGACGGTATGACAGCTGTGCAGGCAGTACCGTCTATAGTGCATGAAACTAGCTCGTGTCCTTCCTCCTCCTCCTCTTCCTCATTGTCACCCAATCCACATTGGGATGAGATGAGGCTTGGCTGTGAGTAATCACCCTGTATGGTTCCTTGCTCCATCTCATCGTGCTCTGCCCACAATGCATCCTCTTTGATTGTGAGTAGAGAGCATTTCAGAAGACAGAGAAGCGGGATGGTGACGCTAATTATGTCGTCATCGCCGATCACCATCTTGGTGGAGTCCTCAAAGTTTTGGAGGATGGTACATATGTCTGACATCCATGTCCACTCCTGAGGTGTTATGTGTGGAGTCTGAACTGATTACCGACGGCCTTGGTGATGCTGGTGCTCCACAACTGCCCTCTTTTGCTCACAAATCCTTCCCAACATCTGCAGTGTAGAGTTCCAATGCGTGGGGATATCACACACCAGTCTGTGAGCCGGAAGCGGCAAACGCTGCTGAAATACGGCAAGGGCGGCGGAAGCTGTAGCTGACTTTCTAAAATGGGCACACAGGCGGCGTACTTTAACAAGCAGATCCAGCAGCTCTGGGTAGAATTTGAGAAACCGCTGAAACAGCTGAACCATGAGGTTAAGCACATGGGGCCAGGCATGATTAGTGTTGAGCCACCCCCGTAGTGTTCGAGTTCGGTTCGGTTCGTCGAACAACCTTGTGTTCGCCGAACTTTTCGTCGAACTGTTCGTCGAACACCTTCAAACACTGTTAAAACCAATGGCAGGCAAACAAAAACACATAGAAACACATAGAAAACACCTTCAAAGGTGTCCAAAAGCTGACACACTGCTCAGAAGACACAACTAACACATGGAAAAGTGACAAGTACATATAGTCATGTGAAAAGAAAAGAGGTGGAGGAGTAAAAGGAGGGGGAAACACAGATATAGGCATGTCATGCACTTCTAAAATCCAAAAAGTGAGAAGCCGACACGGCCAGTCCGCTCCTGCCCGTGCCACCTCCGTGTCGCCGGGTTTGTGCCAGAGACGCGTTGAACCCTGACGGCCAGCCCCCCTCTCCCAATACTGGTGCCTGTCCGCTGGTGGGTCGAGCGAGCCCCCCTGTGGTGGAGGCAGCTCTAAGCTTTTTAATTTAAATTGTCTCTCTAATTTGAATGAATACACTTTAAATCCATTTACAAGGATCTATTGGAGGGCAAGTCTCATGCCAGCAGCCGCGTAATTCCAGCTCCAGTAGCGTCCACTAAAGCTGCTGCAGTTAAAAAGCTTTTATAAGGATCGAGCTCGTCTGTCCACCGCAAGGCATCCTACTGCCAGTCCCAGCCCCTATGCCTTGGGGTGCCTCCTGATGCTCTTCACTGAGTATCCCTTGGTCCCGATGCATTTCCTTTGAAAAAATTAAGTGTCCAAACTACAGGTGGTGTAGCTTGCTTAACAGCCGGGATAATCCGCTGACTAGCAGACACTGCTACTAGGCACAAAGTATTTCCTGGGCTAGATGCAGTTAAAAATTTGTAATTAGATACTCTCGGATGCTGAGAAAGCATTCCATAGAGTCTCCTGGCACGCCATATATGATTCTCTTAAAAAGCTTGGGGTAGGGGTCTAGGGGACCCTTTTATAGCCAAAATCACAGCCCTGTATCGCAATACGTCACCTAGGCTGAAGATAAATGGAACTGTAGCACCCTGAGGGCTTGGTTGCTACAGAGGTATTGCACCTCACCCAGAGGTGTGATATCTCACTCTCAGGTAAGGATGGAGTGTGGATCAGGACCCGACAACTGCATGCATTACACCACATTGCCGTGGGGCAGGGCGACCAATATGCCCCTGAGATGGGCACGACAGTCCCTGTCCCTGGCTGGAGTGGGGGGAGGGAACACTGAGGAAGGGGAACCTGTAGTGCAGGAGCAGGGAGAAAGCAGTTCCTGGGTGCATTGAGAAGGGAGTATAAAAGGTGGGCACCATCTTAGTTCAGTGCAGAGAAGTCTGAGCAGAAGTGACAGGGAGCAGGGGCTCTGCATGAGCTCTGCTCCGGAGGCGGGCCTAGTAACAGAGGCCCAGGCCTGGAAGAAGGAGAAGGAAGGAAGAGGAGCGGAGAAGGCTCCAGGAACGAGGAACGAAGGGATCCCAGGGGTGCGGACGGGCGAGTCGCCACTGCACGCCCGAATCCACCTGCGTGGAGGGGTCAGGCCAAAGGGGGAGACCGGACCCCGAAACTAGTGGAGGCAGGAAACGACCCTCAGCTAGAAACCGGAGGCTGTGATATTTTATGTGGCGCAGCCCCTCGCTACACCCGCTAGGAAGGCACCACATAGGGTCAGGGAAACTGGCGCCAAGTTTACAAAGAGGAGGCCCGAGGCAGCTGGACAGAAGGGTTGGTAAGAAAGGCCAGACAAAGGACACACAAAGGGGGTCCTGTGAAGCGCTCCAAAGTTATCTGGGAGTTGTTTAAGCCCCTCACCTGGTGAGCACAGTACGACGTGGGCAGCCGTTACCTGCAGACGTGGTCTGGATAATAAGAACTGTGAATAAAGGCCCTGGACTGCATCACTGACTCCGTGTCGTTACTGCTGCTGCCCTGCACCATCACCCCCATCCTCCGCATACACTGCCCTGAGGCTATACTCCTCCCGTGGGGAGTTATGCTACGCTCTGCTGCACCCACAACACCAGCCTCAGCGGTCTGCCCTGCAGCGGCGGTTCACTCTGACCGCAATCCACGGGTGGTGTAGTCGGACATTTAAACATCAAAACCACATAAATAGTTCCGTCACTGGTTTGACCACCCTGAGCCACGGAACTGGGTCGCCGCCACGGAGACTACAACCACCAGCATCCACCAAAAATGGTCCGGCTCCGGGTGTCCCAACGCCCAGGGGGTGCATCAGAACATTTTCATCACCTTTCACAATCACCAATGGGACAAGGCAGGGATGTCCTCTGTCCACTCTCTTATACATCCTAGTGACGGAGCACCTGCTCTCATCAATTCGCCATAACCCCAATATTAGGTGGATTGAGGTGGGAGGCACCAAGTACAAGTGCTCTCTATTTGCTGATGATGTCCTAGTATATATCACTCAATCACATATATCCATCCATGCTGTTATGGCTGAAATAGATCACTTTGTTACATGGTCAAATTTTAAAATCAATGCAGCGAAGTCTGAGGCCCTCGATGTCTCCCTCCCCAAATCCATACAGGATTCCATCCAGTCCAACTTTCCCTTTGCCTGGCCCTCACAGGGTATCAAATACTTAGGAATTCCTATTCATAGAGACCTCTCCCATCTATGTTATCTTAATTTTGGGCCCTTTATTGAACAACTCCATACAGACCACGGTTGGCAAGTTAGAACTGTAAGATTCACTACGTGAACCACTGGTGTTTTGTGGAAAACCACATGTACACTGTGTTCCAAATTATTATGCAAAAAGTGTTTAGGAGTGATAAGGGAAGAATTTGTTTGTTTGTCAGTTAAACTCATTGATGGTGATGTGTGTCAGGGCTCTTTATATCACTGTAAGCAATTGCAGACACCTGTGCTAATTAGTTTGGCAGGTGTGTCCAATGAAAGGCAAGACTACTTAAGAAGGCTGTCCCACATTATTAAGCAGCCTACATTTTCTGCCAAAATGGGAAAGAAAAAGGATGTGTCGGCTGCTGAGAAGCAACAAATTGTGGAGTGTTTAGGTCAAGGCATGACTACAATCAACATTGTGCGATGATCAGGATGAAGTGTCTTGGCAATCAAGAAGTATGTAGCTGATTCACAGTACACACGTGTGCGTGCTGATAAGGGCAACTTGAGGACTCTTTCCTACAGGCAATTACGTCAGGTTAAAAGAGCAGCGGCAAAAAAGCCTTGTCATAGCAGCAGACAAGTTTTTGAAGCTGCTGGTGCCTCCAACGTCCCCCGAACAACAAGATGCAGGGTCCTTCAGAGGTTTGCAGCTGTGCATACGCCATCCTGTCGACCTCCTCTATCCACTTCACACAAGCAGAAACGGCTCCAGTGGGCCAAACATTACATGAAGACTGATTTCAAAACTGTTTTGTTCACGGATGAGTGCCGTGCAACGCTCGATGGTTCAGATGGATGGAGTGGAGGATGGCTGGTTGATGGACACCCCACGCAAACACGGCTACAGCGCCAACAAGGAGGAGGTGGAGTAATGTTTTGGGCTGGAATCATGGGGAGAGAGATTGTCGGCCTCTTTAGGATCCCTGAAGGGGTAAAGATGAACTCCATAATGTATGTGGAGTTTCTCAAACAGCACTTCCTGCCATGGTTCAAGAAGAAGAACCGTGTATTCCACAGCAAGATCATTTTTATGCATGATAATGCACCATCTCATGCTGCACATAAAACATCTGCATCTCTGGCTGATATGGGCATAAAAGGGGACAAACTTATGGTGTGACCCCCATGCTCCCCTGACCTCTACCCCATTCAGAACCTCTGGAGCATCATCAAAAGGAGTGTCTATGATGGCGGGAGGCAGTTCACATCTAAGCAACAGCTCTGGGAGGGTATTCTGTCCTCATGCAAAACAATTGAAGCAGAAACCATCCAAAACCTGACAAATTCAATGGACGAGAGAGTTCAGAAGCTCCTTTCGAACAAGGGGTCCTATGTGAAAATGTAACATCACTTAGAATAAAGTTTTGAGTTGAAAACTGTTTGATTTCAGTTTCTAATAACCTGCTAATGCTTATAATTTCAAAAATGACCATTTTTTTGGTCTTTATTAAAATGAAAAGGTTGATCGAAATGTTTGGGGGATCTAAGAGTGTGGCAACCCAGTAGTCAGGATTACTTCGAATTCTGACAATATGAGGGTCATGTTGCAGGTAGTGCAGCAAGAAGGCAGTTATGTGTCTTGCGCATCTCAGAGCCCCAAAATTATTTTCCGGGCTAGATGCAGCTAAAAATTATTATTAATTTTAAATCTGGTGGAGCTTAGTATAGATGGCCTAATAGAATCAGTACTGCACACTGCTACAAAGCCCAAATTATTTTCCAGCCAAGATACAGATAAACATGATTAGTAATTTTAAATCTGGTGGAGCTTATTATAGATGGCCTAATAGAATCAGTGCTGTACACTGCTACAAAGCACAAATTATTTTCCAGCCAAGATACAGATAAACATGATTAGTAATTTGAAAGCTTAAAACGGTTGGTGAGGTGATTTTAACCAATCATCAAGCTTTTACTCTCCCCATGATGACACAGGGGTAGAAAAGTCGTTTCGGATCCATGATTTGTTCATCTTTATGAACGTGAGTCTGTCTACATTATCAGTGGAGAGCCGCGTGCGCTTATCTGTCAGCACACCACCAGCAGCACTGAACACACATTCAGACAGAACACTGGCTTCGGGGCATGACAAGATGTCCAAGGCGTAAGTGGCTAGCTCCGGCCATTTATCCAGATTGGAAGCCCAAAAAGAGCAAGGGTCCAGTGACACAGTCATGGCTTCAATGTTTACTTGGAGATACTCCTGTACCATCGTCTCTAGGCGTTGACTATGTGTCAGACTTCTTGTCTCCTGTGGCCTTGCAAAGGATGGGCTAAAAAAGTGGTGAAATGATTCCGCAAAATTGATGTTACCAGCAGATACTGTGGTTCTGTTACGGTTTGAGTGCTGAACACTTGACGGTCCCACGGTTGGCAAGTTGGAACTGTGAGATTCACTACGTGCACCACTGGTATTTTGTGGAAAAGCACATGTAAGATTCTGCAACAGTCTCTGCTGATACTCCTGCATGCGTGCATCCCTTTCTATGGCAGGAATAATTTCTGCAAATTTACTTTTGTACCGGGGATCTAACAGTGTGGCAACCCAGTAGTCAGGATTATTTCTAATTCTCACAATTCGAGGCTCATGTTGCAGGTAGTGCAGCAAGAAGGCACTCATGTGTGTTGCGCATCCAGGAGCACCAAGTCCCTGTTGTGTTGGTGGCGAGGTAACAATCATGCTTCCTTCCTCTGTCCTCTCCCCCCAACCTCGCACAACAGAAATGTGATCAAGGTCTCCCTCATCTGATGAGTCTTCCATCAGTTCGTCCTCCACTTCTTCCTGGGCTCCTGCACCTCCCTCACTAGTTTGGTTGCTACCATGCGCCCTGGTAAAACCATCTCCCCCACCCTCACATGCCTGCCGCCTTGGTGCTGCCGACCGTCTGGACCTTGCAGATGTTAGCCCTTCCGCATACAACTCCTCCTCCTCTACTTCCTCCACCTCCTCTTGTGCCACCAAATGACTCCGAATTCTGTTTAACATGTGCTCCAGCATGTAAATCACCGGAATAGTAATGCTGATAATGGCATCGTCAGCACTAAACATCTTCGTCGCCATTTCAAAACTGTGCAGAAGGGTGCATAGGTCCCTGATCTGAGATCACTCCTCCAGCGTGATTTGCCCCACCTCTGGATCTCGTTGGCCCAGCCTATACGTCAGAACGTATTGCACCAGGGCTTGTCGGTGCTGCCACAGTCGCTGCAACATGTGCAGAGTTGAATTCCACCGGGTAGGCACATCGCATTTTAGCCGGTGAAGTGGCAGGCCCAACGACTTCTGTAGAGATGTAAGTCGCTGAGCTGTGGGATGCGAGTGGCGGAAGTGAGCACACAGCGACCGTGCCCTCTGCAGAAGGCCATCTAGTCCTGGATAGTGGGCTAAAAATTGCTGGACAACCAGGTTCAACACGTGAGCCATACAAGGCACGTGTGTGACATTGCCCCGGCGAAGGGCCGCACCCAGGTTTGCAGCATTGTCGCACACGGCCTTCCCTGGTTTCAGGTCCAGTGGAGACAACCATTAATGAAATTGGTTCTCCAGAGCTGACCACAACTCCTCAGCTGTGTGACTCACATTTCCCAGACAATTCAAAGTAAAAACCGCCTGATGACGTTGAGCCCTACTGCCAGCATAGTAAGGAGGTGTGCAGGATCCTTTCTGCGATGTTAGAAAGCTTGTGGCATGACCAGACAGGCTTTGGGCGCAGGTGGAGGACCGAGAGGAGGTTGAGGAGGCAGAAGCAGTGGAGGAACTTTGAGATAAAGAGGATTGACGCACAACTCGTGGGGACGGCAAGACTTGGACAGCAGCCCCTTGTCCTGCTGTCACCATAGTTACCAAGTGCCCAGTCAGCGACATGTAACGCCCCTGTCCATGCCTACTCGTCCAAGTGTCTGTGGTGAATTGCACCCTGTCACACACAGAGTTTCTCAAAGAAGCGGTGATGTTGTGTGCGACATGCTGGTGGAGCGCAGGCACACCTTTCTTTGAGAAGTAGTGTCGACTGGGCATCTGGTACTGGGGCACTGCGACGGACATAAGGTCTCGAAAATCCTCTGTGTCCACCAGGCGGAAAGGCAGCATTTCTGTAGCCAAGAGCTTGCAGATGGTGAAATTCAACCTCTTAGCTTTCTCATGGCTAGGAGGAAATGGTCTTTTACTTGTCCACATCTGAGGGACCGAGGGCTGGCTATTGTGCTTAGACGGGGTTGATAAGGGTGTCCCCGGCAAACTGCCGGTCTGTGAGGAAGATGCAGGCGGACATGTTAGGTTGCCTTGATCCAAAGGTGGTGCTATCGATGTCGGACAGCGCTCAACACCAGCTGGTGTTCGACCTCCAAAGAAAATGATGACCTGCCAATCACGCTGGCTGTTGCGGGTATAGAGGTGGCAGGTCTGCGCCCCAAAACAGGTGTGACTGCTGTCCACCCAGTCACATAGGATGAAGAGGCCCCGGATGCACAAGATATGGCAGACAGTGGTTGGCCCAGCCGGCTAGGCCGCATTGTAGCCCAGTGAGCTTCCCACTGCAACTTATGCTTCATGTCCATGTGCCGGTTCATGCATGAAGTATTCAAACTATGTATTTTTTGGCCTCTACTTAGCTTTTGCTGACAAATGTTACAGATAACACGAGTTGGGTCATCTTTATCGATCTGAAAAAATGCCCAGGCTATGCAAGGCTTAGCACCCATGCGACCTGAAGAGCCACCACGCACTTGTGGTGAGAGGCAGAGTTGTGTTTGAGGATGCAGTTGTTGACGTGCTTCCAGTACTACGTCTCTGTCCAGGAAGGCGCAACCTGACCTCGTCGTCACTAGCATCCTCCTCCACCTCCTCTGCTGACCTCATCTCTTGGCTGACTGTGGGTTGACAGTAAGTGGGATCTCCAACCTCATCATCATCACCCTGTGCGTTATCACACCCGTCGTCCTCAGAGCCAACCTGTTCCTGCCCTGACAAAAAACTAAAGTTGCCGCTCCAATCAGGTATTTGAGTCTCATCTCGTCTTCCTCATTGTCTCCACCAACAGGAGTTACAGTTTGGGAATGAGGGTCTACACTATGGTCAGAACCTTCTGCGTCTGGTCCTGGATCTGACTCATAAAGATTCTGGGCATCAGTGCAGATCATTACCTCGTCTGGATTCACAGAAGCGCTGGAGTCGACCTCTGATTCCCAGGCTATAGTATGAGTAAACAGCTCTGCAGACTCAACCATCTGTTCTACCTCATACTCAGACGGGCAGCTGGAGATTTGGGAGCTGTGAGGAAGCAAGTGCGATTGGGGTGACACCTTTGAGGACTGGAGTATTTGTGATGTTGAAGTTGATGTGGAGGAGAGCCCACTTAAAGGAACACTTGATATCCGTTGAAGCACCTGCAGTTTTTGTGCCTCATCTGGAATTTGTAGCGATTGGCGTGGCCGTAAGAAAGGGATCTTATCACATTGTCCGCTAAAAGAAGTAGACATTTTAGTTTGGCTGGAAGATGGTCTTTCTTCTACAGATGTTACTGTTGCTTTAACACCTACCCCACGGACACAACCTTTTTTCCCCTTCCCAACACGCCTATTCCCCTTTCCACCAGCAGCAGGCCTTTTTCCACTCATTTTGGTGGTTAACTAATTCACAACTCTGGAGTTGTTTGCACAAAAAAACATTGGATGGGAACCGAGCAAAGCTGAGTGGCCAAACTGTGGTATTAGGCCAAAACTATTGGCTGGGTTAGATGCAGAAAAAAATTATATTCAATTTGCAACCTGATGGAGGTCAGTATAGATGGACTAATAGAACAAGTCCCACACACAGCTAGAAGCCCAAATATTTTTTCAGAGGTAGATGCAGAAAAAAAATATATTCAGTTTGCAACCTGATGGAGGTCAGCATAGATGGACTAATAGAGAAAGTCCCACACACTGCTAGAAGGCCAAATATTTTTTCAGAGCTAGATGCAGACAAAAAATTATTTTTAATTTGCAACCTGATGGAGGTCAGTATAGATGGACTAATAGAGAAAGTCCCACACACTGCTAGAAGGCCAAATATTTTTTCAGAGCTAGATGCAGATAAAAATTATTTTTAATTTGCAACCTGATGGAGGTCAGTATGGATGGACTAATAGAGAAAGTCTCACATACTGCTAGAAGGCCAAATATTTTTTCAGAGCTAGATGCAGATAAAAATTATTTTTAATTTGCAACCTGATGGAGGTCAGTATAGATGGACTAATAGAGAAAGTCCCACACACTGCTAGAAGGCCAAATATTTTTTCAGAGCTAGATGCAGATAAAAATTATTTTTAATTTGCAACCTGATGGAGGTCAGTATAGATGGACTAATAGAGAAAGTCCCACACACTGGTAGAAGGACAAATATTTTTTCAGAGCTAGATGCAGTAAAAAGTTATATTCAGTTTGCAACCTGATGGAGGTCAGTATAGATGGACTAATAGAACAAGTCCCACACACAGCTAGAAGCCCAAATATTTTTTCAGAGCTAGATGCAGGCAAAAAATGATTTTGAATTTGCAACGTGATGGAAGTCAGTATAGATGGACTAATAGAACAAGTCCCACACACTGCTAGAAGGCCAAATATTTTTTCAGAGCTAGATGCAGAAAAAAATTATATTCAGTTTGCAACCTGATGGAGGTCAGTATAGATGGACTAATAGAACAAGTCCCACGCACTGCTAGAAGCCCAAATATTTTTTCAGAGCTAGATGCAGAAAAAAATTATATTCAATTTGCAACCTGATGGAGGTCAGTATAGATGGACTAATAGAGAAAGTCCCACACACTGCTAGAAGGCCAAATATTTTTTCAGAGCTAGATGCAGACAAAAAATTATTTTGAATTTGCAACCTGATGGAGGTCAGTATAGGTGGACTAATAGAACAAGTCCCACACACTGCTAGAAGGCCAAATATTTTTTCAGAGCTAGATACAGGAAAAAATTATATTCAGTTTGCAACCTGATGGAGGTCAGTATAGATGGACTAATAGAACAAGTCCCACACACAGCTAGAAGCCCAAATATTTTTTCAGAGGTAGATGCAGAAAAAAATTATATTCAGTTTGCAACCTGATGGAGGTCAGTATAGATGGACTAATAGAACAAGTCCCACACACAGCTAGAAGCCCAAATATTTTTTCAGAGCTAGATGCAGAAAAAAATTATATTCAATTTGCAA
The DNA here is from genome assembly GCF_046119375.1 of Phyllobates terribilis. NCBI lineage: Eukaryota > Metazoa > Chordata > Amphibia > Anura > Dendrobatidae > Phyllobates > Phyllobates terribilis. The sequence continues at coordinate 442,056,772 of NW_027362771.1, read as the reverse complement.
CCTGATGGAGGTCAGTATAGATGGACTAATAGAGAAAGTCCCACACACTGCAAGAAGGCCAAATCTTTTTTCAGAGCTAGATGCAGACAAAAAATTATTTTGAATTTGCAACATGATGGAGGTCAGTATAGATGGACTAATAGAACAAATCACACACACTGCTAGAAGGCCAAATATTTTTTCAGAGCTAGATGCACAAAAAATTATATTCAGTTTGCAACCTGATGGAGGGCAGTATAGATGGACTAATAGAACAAGTCCCACACACTGCTAGAAGCCCAAATATTTTTTCAGAGCTAAATGCAGAAAAAAATTATATTCAATTTGCAACCTGTTGGAGGTCAGTATAGATGGACTAATAGAGAAAGTCCCACACACTGCTAGAAGCCCAAATATTTTTTCAGAGCTAGATGCAGACAAAAAATTATTTTGAATTTGCAACCTGATGGAGGTCAGTATAGGTGGACTAATAGAACAAGTCCCACACACTGCTAGAAGGCCAAATATTTTTTCAGACCTAGATGCAGACAAAAAATTATATTCAGTTTGCAACCTGATGGAGGTCAGTATAGATGGACTAATAGAACAAGTCCCACCTACTGCTAGAAGCCCAAATATTTTTTCAGAGGTAGATGCAGAAAAAAATTATATTCAGTTTGCAACCTGATGGAGGTCAGTATAGATGGACTAATAGAACAAGTCCCACACACAGCTAGAAGCCCAAATATTTTTTCAGAGGTAGATGCAGAAAAAAAATATATTTAGTTTGCAACCTGACGGAGGTCAGTATAGATGGACTAATAGAGAAAGTCCCACACACTGCTAGAAGGCCAAATATTTTTTCAGAGCTAGATGCAGACAAAAAATTATTTTTAATTTGTAACCTGATGGAGGTCAGCATAGATGGACTAATAGAGAAAGTCCCACACACTGCTAGAAGGCCAAATATTTTTTCAGAGCTAGATGCAGACAAAAAATTATTTTGAATTTGCAGCGTGATGGAGGTCAGTATAGATGGACTAATAGAACAAGTCCCACACACTGCTAGAAGGCCAAATATTTTTTCAGAGCTAGATGCAGAAAAAAATTATATTCAGTTTGCAACCTGATGGAGGTCAGTATAGATGGACTAATAGAACAAGTCCCACACACTGCTAGAAGCCCAAATATTTTTTCAGAGCTAGATGCAGACAAAAAATTATTTTGAATTTGCAACCTGATGGAGGTCAGTATAGGTGGACTAATAGAACAAGTCCCACACACTGCTAGAAGGCCAAATATTTTTTCAGAGGTAGATGCAGAAAAAAATTATATTCAGTTTGCAACCTGATGGAGGTCAGTATAGATGGACTAATAGAACAAGTCCCACACACAGCTAGAAGCCCAAATATTTTTTCAGAGGTAGATGCAGAAAAAAAATATATTCAGTTTGCAACCTGATGGAGGTCAGTATAGATGGACTAATAGAGAAAGTCCCACACACTGCTAGAAGGCCAAATATTTTTTCAGAGCTAGATGCAGACAAAAAATTATTTTTAATTTGTAACCTGATGGAGGTCAGCATAGATGGACTAATAGAGAAAGTCCCACACACTGCTAGAAGGCCAAATATTTTTTCAGAGCTAGATGCAGACAAAAAATTATTTTGAATTTGCAGCGTGATGGAGGTCAGTATAGATGGACTAATAGAACAAGTCCCACACACTGCTAGAAGGCCAAATATTTTTTCAGAGCTAGATGCAGAAAAAAAATTATATTCAGTTTGCAACCTGATGGAGGTCAGTATAGATGGACTAATAGAACAAGTCCCACACACTGCTAGAAGCCCAAATATTTTTTCAGAGCTCGATGCATAAAAAAATTATATTCAATTTGCAACCTGATGGAGGTCAGTATAGATGGACTAATAGAATGATGCTATGCCCAAAAGATTTTACTTCACTAGGTGCAGTAAAAAAATTGGTATTCTATACACAGGTGGTATATCTTGCAACACAGATAGGCTACTCCACTGACTAACACACTCTGCAATAGGCCAAAAAGGAATAGCTTTGCTAGATTCAGCCAAATGCTGTGAAAAAAACTTGCACAGCACTGGCACAGACCTGCCTGGAAAAACTGATAGGAACTGATGTAACCTAGTCCTGAAAAGGACTGCAATTACAATTAGTCTTTACTCCCACAACCTATCTATTTAAGAGCACAGGCCTGCCTGATAAAAGTCGTAGGAAATGCTTAAAAGGACTGCAATCACAACTATTCCCTACTCCCAAGCTATCTGTAGATTTGTGCGAAAATTGGCTTGAAATTAACAAGGTATAGCGCACACAGCAACAGCGGTGCCGTCTAACACGCAGCTGCAGCAGTGAGAAAATGGTGGCGACGGGGAAAATGGCTTGGTCTTATAGGGCAAGGACATGTGACATACACTGCCAATGACACATGCCCTTGCTTGTGTGAAAAAAAGCACTTCGCTCCGTGTGTGCGCTGCTGATAGGCTGACAGATTGAACCTCCCCACTGTAAATGCGGGAAAGAGAAAAAAAAATGGAGATCTTCATTATTCCTGCAGAGATCCATCCCCTGCCCCTCCCCCCGCCCCGCTGTACACTCAAACTGCGTATTAACATTAATTTTCATCATTACTGAGAAAAAATCCAGTTATGATTTTGGTGCACGAACAGTTATCGAACATAACCTCGAATAGCCGAATTTTTCTCAAATCGTTCGTGTTCGCCGAACGGCTCGAACACCGCCCAAAACAGCTCGAATTTGAGATTGGCGAACAGTTCGAGTCGAACAACGCTCATCTCTAGGCATGATACGTGTGTGAGCTTGCCTCGTTTCCGAGCCAACACCAGGTTCCGGCCATTGTCACACATGACCATGCCGGGCTCTAGGTTCAGCGGTGGGAGCCACAGATCTGCCTGCTCTTTCAGAGCTGTCCACAACTCTTTAACATTGTGCGGTTTGTCACCTAAGCATATTAGCTTTAGCACAGCCTGTTGCCGCTTGGCCGAGGCAGTGCTTCAGTGCTTCCAGCTTGTGACTCATGTGGACATTTCGGAGTTGGAGGCTGAAGAGAAGGAGGAGGCTGAGGAGGATGAGGTGCAGGAGCTGTAGAATGCAGGGGCAACCCTGAATGACCTAGGGCCCGCAATCCTTGGCGTCGGGAGGACTTGTTCGGTCCCAAGGTCCGACGGGGTCCCGGCTTCCACTATGTTAACCCAGTGTGCCGTCAGCGAGATGTACCGTCCCTGCCCACAAGCACTTGTCCACGTGTCCGTGGTTAGGTGGACTTTCCCGGTAACTGCGTTGTTGAGGGCATGGCTAATGTTTTGGGACACGTGCTTGTGTAATGCGGGGACTGCACACAGGGAGAAATAGTGGCGGCTGGGGACCGAGTACCGAGGGATGGCCGCCGCCATCAGATTGTAGAATGCTTCCGTCTCCACGAGCCTAAAAGGCAACATTTCGAGCACAAGCAGTCGTGAAATGTGAGAATTTAGTAGTGTGGCCTGTGGGGCGTTGGCTGCATATTTGCGCTTGCGTTCCAAGGACTGGGTTATGGACAACTTAACGCTGTGCTGGGACAAGGAGATGGACATGCTTCCTGATGCTGGTACTTGAGAGTGCGCAATGACAGGTGAAGGGCAGGAGGCATCTTCGCATGCTCCATGGCAGGGGATTGGCTTGCATGCACAACAGCGGAAGAAGCAATGGTGCCAACTGCAGACACTGTTCCTGGACCCTTGGGTTCGGCCTACAAAGTAGGGTGCTTTGCTGCCATGTGCCTGATCATGCTGGTGGTGGTCAGGCTGGTTGTTTTGCCACCTCTGCTGATGCTGGCCTGGCAAGTGGTGCGAATTGCCTTTTTGAGGTTATCGGCAGACTCGGGAAGACCTAACAGTTGTACTGGCAACTTCCTTCGTGTTGGTGTTACGGGGAACGGTTGCCTGCCTTCTGTCTGCGACCACCACACTGCTTCTTCCTGCCTGTTGGGGTGCTCTGCCTCCCTCCCCCTGTGTGCTGCTGTCCTCGCTCTACATGTCCTCCTGCCAGGTTGGGTCAGTTACTATATCATCCACCACCTCGTCTTCCACTTCCGCACCCTGGTCCTCCTCCTGACTTTCTGGCAATTGTGTCTCATCATTGTCCACCTCTTGTGACACTTTCCCACTATCGCCTTCATGTGACTGTGGCTGCTCAAATATTTGGGCATCGCTACACGCGATCTCCTCTTGCCCCGCTTCAAGTGGACCGGGCGAGAGGCCCAAATCTATAAATGTAAAAGTGAACAGCTCTTCAGAGTGTCCAAGTGTGGGATCATTTGTCTCCGGGCACTTGGCATGGTGGGAGGAAGGAGGATCAGGGTGAGGAATATGCAGTCCAGACTCACGGCTACTGAGACTTGACCGTGTGGAAGACAGGGTGGTGGTGGTGGTGGCTAAGTGACCGGAAGCATTATCCGCTATCCAACCAACAACTTTTTGACACTTTTTGACACTGCCCTGGGTTCAATAGTGGTGTGCTGCGGTCCCCTAGGAATTGGGACAGGAAGGTCCGGCGAGAAGATGTGGGTGTTTGTTGTGGCACAATTTCAGCTTGCCCACGGCCTAGTCCTCGGCCTCTGCATGCACCATCACCATCACATTCAGTTCCCCATTCCTTGCCACGTGCCTTGCCCATTTTAAATGGAGGACAGTATCTTCCACGCTCACTACAAATGACTGATTTTTATTAACAAGTACAGTAAAATACACAGGCAAGACACTGCTCCACTCCTTCACAAGGGCCTCTGCCTCCTGGTTCAAGATTATTTTTTATTTTTTTCTATGTTATTTTAAGTAATTTTCCTATCCACATTTGTTTGCAATGCAATTTCCCTGCTCTTACCCCCATTTTGCTTTCTTTTGCAGCTCCCTAGCCCTTACTATGACCATTTTACAGGCATTTTACAGCACCAAGGAAGGAAATTTCAGCTCACATTTATCCTCCACTCTATGCTAAGTGTGGCGCCCCTGAGGGTTCGACCGCCACAGGGATGCTGCACTTCTCTAATGGAGTGTAGTGTTCCTCCTCTGAGGTAAGAACAGTTTGATGGTCAGGACCCCACGTCCACATCCAACACCACACTTCTCCCAACAGAGGGAGATAGAATGCACTAGGTGCTGCCCCTGCTGGAAGTGGGAGACTGGGGAGCCAAGAGTTAGGGGAACCAATTAGTGGGTGAGGGTGGAGGACTCACATTTTAGTGACACTTAATAATTCATATTTAATACACAGCCATCTTGGTTCATGGTCTTGTCTTTTGATGGTTCTTTGACTGTTCCTTATCGTGACCTCCCTCCCTGAGCGTGGATCCTGTGTGGACCTTGAGAGGACGGGGACACGGCTCTCCTACCCCAGGCTGCAGATAATGTATGTCTCAGCCCGGTCAAGGACCATGACCAAGAAGGCCCGGAGCTTAAGAGTGTAGCTCCACCACAAATGGATCCCAGGGAGGATGCAGACGGAGCGGTATACGCCACCTGTCCTCGCCAACCTGATCTATTCAGATGGATTCCGGCTGCAAGAGGGGTACCGGCCCCCGACACCCGACCTTGCTACTCCACGTCCTGGTCGGGAAAGTCCGGTAGGCCCTGAGGATCCCACCGGGTAACGGAAGGAGCGGAGCTGCCACCCGTACCCTTTTTCTGAGAGAAGTTCAGAGGGAGACCCGGCCTATCTACACATACACAGACAGGAAAGCACCCGGTCTGAAGTCTAGGAACACTCTGGGGCGGGGTCCTGATTGAATGCTGGACTTACTCGGAGGTTGTCGGACCCCCCCATCTCTGGTGACCGCAGAACTCCACGAGGAGCAGGGAGACGCCTTCCTACTGCCATCTCCATCGTGAGTAAACACCCTGGAAGTTAACCCCTATGGCCTCCGGACTCTTTATTCTGCATTACACCGCGCTACGCAGCACCAGACCTCTTAGACTACTACCCCCTTCATCCTGTCCTTCTGCCCTGAGGTCCTGCTCCGCCTGTGGGGAGTAGTAACAATGACGGCTGCCATGACACCATGTCTCGGCGGACTGCAGAAGCACTGGTGGCCTTCACCAGGTGCCACATGTGGCGTAGTCGAGATCAGCCACTCAACCCAGATAAGCCCATACCATCCTTTTTAAAGTGCGACGGCCCTGGGCACGGAGCAGGTCTGGGCCACGGCTGCACCCCATCCACAACAGGACCCGGCTCCGAGTCCCCATCTCCCAGGGTAGGGCTTTCGAGCGTCACACAGTTTATGGAAGTCTGGTTAGTTAATAGAAAAGACCTCTTTTGTCAGAGACACTACAAAAACTGCTCTGAGTAGGCGATTACTCGTTTTATGGCTTCATGCATAGAAAGGGTTAATCGCATGTATTTTTGCTAGCATATAACTGTTTATTCTGTTAACTGTACCTGTGTATACTCTTATTCTGTGTTATTTAGAGGAACTGCTGCCATTGTATTTGTTATTTGTTCACTGTTTACCTACCATGCTGTCCTTTATTTTTTTATAAATTGTTTAGTAAATATTTATAATTAGTGTTGAGCGATACCTTCCGATATCGGGAAATATTGGATCGGATTGGATCGGACCGATACCCAAAAAGTATCGTCTATCGCCGATTCCGATACCGGAAACCAATGCAAGTCAATGGGACACAAATATCGGAATAAAAATAAACCCTTTCTTTCCTTGTAGGTTAATTCTACATGAAGGAAAACAACTAAGAATAATGTAGAATCACATGAAAAGCCAGCAATTCAGCAGCGGCATACACCGGTACCCGACAATTTACAACAGAAAGAATAGAACATCACACATAGATTAGATAGATAGAAACATGTCAGTCACATATATAAGAAGTACAGTGACAGTGTTGCTTACTCTACTTGTCATTTAGTGTTAAAGGATTTATTTAAAAAAATAACAGTGTTTTCATGCACCGTCTCTTTAAAAAAGACAGCCGGCAATTCAGCAGCGGTACCCGACAATTTAAAATAGAAAGAATATAGAATCACACATAGATTAGATAGATAGAAACATGTCAGTCACATATATAATAAGTACAGTGACAGTGTTGATTACTGTACTTGTCATTTAGTGTTAAAATAAAGGATTTAATTAAAAAAAATTGGCGTGGGGTTCCCCGTAATTTTAGGCTCTAGCGGAGGTTAAGCAGACAGCTGGGGCAGATGTTTGAAGCCTGGGAAGGGGGTAATACCCACGGAGCTTCCCAGGCTACTAATATCAGCCTCCAGCTGAATACCTAGCCTTTACTAGCTATTAAAATGGGGGACCCCCCAAAAAAATGACGTGGGGTCCCCCCTGTTTTAATAGCTAGCAAAGGCTAGGCAGACAGCTGGGGGCTGATATTAATAGCCCAGGAAGGGTGCCATGAATATTGGCCTCCTCCCAGGCTAGAAACACCAGCCGTCAGCCGCCCCAGAAATGGCGCATCCATAGGATGCGCCAATTCTGGCACTTAGCCTCGCTCTTCCCACTGCCCTGTAGCGGTGGCAGTGGGGTAATAGGGCTGGGGTTGATTACGGGGAACCCCACGCCAATTTTTTTTAATAAATACTTTATTTTAACACTAAATGACAAGTACAGTAATCAACACTATCACTGTACTTCTTATATATATGACTGACATGTTTCTATCTATCTAATCTATGTGTGATGCTCTATTCTTTCTATTCTAAATTGTCGGGTACCGCTGCTGAATAGCCTGCCGCCTTTTTTAAAGAGACGGTGCATGAAAACATTATTATTTTTTTTAATAAATCCTTTACACTAAATGACAGGTACAGTAAGCAACACTGTCACTATACTTCTTATATATGTGACTGACATGTTTCTATCTATCTAATCTATGTGTGATACTCTATTCTTTCTGTTGTAAATTGTCGGGTATGCCACTGTTGAATTGCCGGCCGGCTTTTTTAAAGAGATGGTGCATGAAAACACTATTATTTTTTTAAATAAATCCTTTAACACTAAATGACAAGTGCAGTAAGCTGAGCGCTGCCATCCAGCTTGTCATCCTTCAGAGACACTGCAGAGCGCAGGCATTATGGGAGCTTCCGATTCCAGTATTCGATATTCTAAAAGTATAGGAACTCAGTATCAGAACTCCGATACCGCGAATATCGGTCGATACCCAATATTTCAGTATCGGAATGCTCAACACTATTTATAATATATTATTTAATATTTATGCATGTTTGCTGAATGTTGCTTTCCCCTGGTCCTTTGGTCAACCCTCACTCACATCACTGCCAGCGGGGTACAGCATCACAATGCAGAAGGCGACCGGGGATTGTAGTACAGGCTGCAGGGTCCGCTGGAGCACCTGTCCCAGTCATTCTCTCGTCGACTCAAACCACTCCGAGCCTGAGCTTGTCAGCAGGGTCCATACTGAGACAACTTGCAAAATTTGATGGTGATAACATGTCAATTGAAGAATGGGCCAATCGTATGAAAAGTACATACAGCACATACAGTGTCATGCAAGGTGTGGAAAAGACTTCATGCAACACAGAGGGAAGAGGAAAAGGGAGCCCAGACACTAGGGAAAGGGGGGAGTGGAGACCTCCTAGTCTGGTCTAGTGTCACCCTGTCTCAACTACAGTCCCTATGTTGGCTCTTCACCAATCGCCGCACGCGTGCCTCGCCCTGACTTTCACTGGCGTATGGCTAAGGCTAGGGAAGGAAGGAGATGAGCACTAGTCGATCTCCACTAAACTCTATAGACAACAAGGGTAAACAAACAGGGGGGAATTGCTAAGCTTTAGACATGGATTCTGACACCATCCTGAAAGAACAGTTTGTTCAGGGACTGATGGATACATTGCTGAGGCGGACGTTATGGGATCAGATGTGGGCAAATGAGACACTTCAGTTTGCTCAGGTTGCCACAGAAGCTTTGGCTTGTGAAGGCGAGGATGATATGGGGCTCAGCATTGTGCGGATGCATGGCCCCAGAGGACAGACAGTCGAGGCTGAAAATCAGCAGTCCGACTCCTTGGCTGAGATGGGAGCTGCAATCCATGAACTGACCCGGTAAGTGGATCAGCTAAGAAGGTCTCATGCCTCGTCGCCCTGTCAAGTAGGGTGGGAAAAACCGGTCCATTCGACGTATGACCTGTCTCCCTGACAGATGGTGTGGGAAGAACTGAGACATCAGTCAAACATCCCTTCATATAGGTCACCAGAAGAATCCCAGGACTGGATGGCAGGGTCGGACTGTGACTGAAAATCAGCCCTGGCACTCAAACCAAAGCAGCCACATGCAATCGCTGTTTTTAAATAGGAGTGCATCTTTTCTTTGCAGCCTTTTCTGTACAGTTTGTGGGTGAGAACACCATGGGAGTTTAATATGGGAAAAATGACTGTCTTTCTGTGACTGTGCCTATGTCCCATGACCCCACTGAGAATTTTTGGTTTTGAAATTGAGAACCAGAATTAGGACTTCTTCTATGTATGCCCCTAGCTGCAGGAGTACCTAAGGTCAGTGCATATTGTAATAATTATAATTTATACACTCAGCCCACCCTATGTCCTAGTTATAGGGGTTTTTCACCCAGAGCACATTTTTTGTCAGCAGTGAAACTTGCTAACTACTAATAGTGTCATGTTGGGATTTGGTTTTACCAGGCGGTTCAGGCAGTTGTCACATGACCATAAGTATGTGATCTGCAAACACATTCTCATCACTACTCATCCAATTCTCTTACGAGATGAGAATGTGTTTGGCACAGTGAGGCCTCGCTCACACTAGTGTATAACACGGCTGACTGCTAGCCGATGGTTTATCGCATAGGTCTCGGCCCAATGTTATACAATGGGCTGTGCATATCTGCGTTGTTTTCAATATACCAAATCGGTCTGAAATTTGCAGCATGCTGTGAGTGACTCAGGAATTCAGATCACCCGTACAAGTCTATGGGTCAGTGTGAAATATCGGACTGCACTCATACGTCATTCAACTACAGTCTGATGTAAGCGGACACAGATAATGGAGGAGATGGAGAAATTCAGCTCTCCATCTTCTCCGCACCTGAGATACGAATCTTATGCAAGAGAATCAGATCACAGTAAACTGACACTGATCAAACTCTGACCAGAGTGTGATCAATGTCATTACCATAATCGATCTGATTATCTGGCAATCATCGATCGTGTGAATGAGCCCTTAATGTTATCACTAGTGATGAGTGAGCATGCTTGCTACTGCTCGGTGCTCGCCTTAGCATCTCACTGCTCGAGATGCTCGGCACTCGCCGAGTATTTCCGAGGTTGCTCGGCGGGAGATTGGGTCCCCTCCCTGCATGCTCTTTAGAGCACCAATAAACATGCAGGGATTGCCTGCCACTCACTGTAATGCTATAGCCATGTTGGTTGTGGCATCACAGTGATTGGCTGGCCGCACAGTGTCATCAGGTCTATATCAGACCTGGCACCGCCATGCTCATCACAGTCACTCCGGAATCAGACAGTGTAGGGAGAGGTGCTGCTGCGTCAGGGAGAGATTTGCTTGTGTATTAGGTAGTGTAGGGAGAAAAACCGTACATTACCCATATCCATCTTAACAAACAGTCCTTTTGAGGACTAACAAATCCATCTGCAGAGATATCAGGCAGGCAGTGTATGTAGGCAGGCAGGCAGGGTATATAGCAGACTGCAGTGTATATAGCACAAGAGGCTCCATTCCAATTCTGCCTTCTGCTGCTGTTAGATATTTCTATATAAAGGCCCAGGTCTCAGGGGCCAGGAATACTTTTTTTTGGATCTTAATCCTCATTATTTGCTTAAAAAGCAATCCAGAGAACACCGTTTTTCTGCGCCATTTGCTTGTTGGCACTACAAACTACAGCCAGGTCCTTTCCATATTAGAGCGCTAGAAATCAAGCTATTTAAAACTCTGTTTTCTCCGTCAAACGGATCACATATACGTTGTCAGAAAATACTGCCATTTCTAGCCTCCATTAAAAATTTCCTTTAGTGTGTCAGTGAAGTAATTCACAGCAGTTTGCTGTTCAAACTACTTACCTACAGGCCAGGTATTTAAAACTCTGTTTTCTCCGTCACACGGATCACATATAAGTTCGCTCAAAACTTTGTCATTTGTAGTGAGCATGGAAGATGCTGTCCTCCATTTAAAATGGGCAAGGCACGTGGCAAGGGACGGGGAACTGGACGTGATGGTGATGGTGCATGCAGAGGCCGAGGACAAGGCCGTAGGCAAGCAGAAATTGTGCCACAACAAACACCCACATCTTCTCGCCTGACCTTCCAGTCCCAATTCCTAAGGGATCACAGCACAACACTATTGAACCCAGAGCAGTGTGAAAAGGTTGTTGGTTGGATAGCAGATAATGCTTCCAGTCACTTAGCCACCACCACCCTATCTTCCACACAGTCAAGTCTCAGTAGCCGTGAGTCTAGACTGCATATTCCTCACCCTGATCCTCCTTCCTCCCACCATGCCGAGTGCCCGGAGACAAATGATCCCACACTTGGACACTCTGAAGAGCTGTTCACTTTTCCATTTATAGATTCGGGCCTCTCGCCAGGGCCACTTGAAGAGGGGCAAGAGGAGATCGCGTGTAGCAATGCCCAAATTTTTGAGCAGCCACGGTCACACGAAGGCGATAGTGGGAAAGTGTCACAAGAGGTGGACGATGATGAGACACAATTGCCAGAAAGTCAGGAGGAGGACCAGGGTGCGGAAGTGGAAGACGAGGTGGTGGATGATATAGTAACTGACCCAACCTGGCAGGAGGACATGTAGAGCGAGGGCAGCAGCACACAGGGGGAGGGAGGCAGAGCACCCCAACAGGCAGGAAGAAGCAGTGTGGTGGCTGCAGACAGAAGGCAGGCAACCATTCCCCGTAACACCAACACGAAGGAAGTTTCCAGTACAACTGTTAGGTCTTTCCGAGTCTGGATGTTTTTTAAAGACTCTGCTGATAACCCCAAAAAGGCCATTTGCACCACCTGCCAGGCCAGCACCAGCGGGGGTGGCAAAACGACCAGCCTGACCACCACCATCATGATCAGGCACATGGCAGCTAAGCACCCGATTTTGTGGGTCGAACCCCAGGGTCCAGGAACAGTATCTGCGGGTGGTACAATTGCTTCTTCCGCTGTTGTGCATGCAAGCCAATCCCCTGTCAATGGTGTATGCGAAGATGCTTCCTGCCCTGCACCTGTCGTTGCGCACTCTCAAGTAGCAGCATCAGGAAGCACGTCCATGTCCTTGTCCCAGCGCAGCGTTCAGTTGTCCATACCCCAGTTCTTGGAACACAAGCGCAAATATACAGCCAACGCCCCACAGGCCACACTACTAAATTCTCGCATTTCACGACAGCTTGTGCTCGAAATGTTGTCTTTTAGGCTCGTGGAGACGGAAGCATTCCGCAACCTGATGGGGGCGGCTGTCCCTCGGTACTCGGTCCTCAACCACCACTATTTCTCCCGGTGTGCCGTCCCTGCATTACACAAGTACGTGTCCCAAAACATTAGCCGTGTCCTCAACAACGCAGTTACCGGGAAAGTCCACCTAACCATGGACACGTGGACAAGTGACCATGGGCAGGGATGGTACATCTCGCTGATGGCACACTGGGTTAACATAGTGGAAGCCGGGACCCAGTTGGACCTTGGAACGGAACACGTCCTCCCGACGCCAAGGATTGCGGGCTCTAGGTCAATCAGGGTTTCCCCCGTGGTCGACAGCTCCTGAACATCATCCTCCTCAGCCTCCTCCTCCTCTACAGCCTCCATTTCCGAAATGACCACATCAGTCACAAGCTGGAAGCACTGCAGTACTGCCTTGGCCAAGCGGCAACAGGCTGTGCTGAAGCTAATATGCTTAGGTGACAAAACACACAATGCTGAAGAGTTGTGGACAGCTCTGAAAGAGCAGGCAGATCTGTGGCTCACACTGCTGAACCTAGAGCCAGGCATGGTCATGTGTGACAATGGCCGGAACCTGGTGGCAGCTCTGAGGCGAGGCGAGCTCACACACGTACCATGACTGGCCCATGTGCTTAACCTCGTGGTTCAGTGGTTTCTCAAATCCTACCTAGAGCTGCCTGATCTGCTTGTTAAAGTACGCCGCCTGTGTGCCCATTTTAGAAAGTCAGCTACAGCTTCCGCCGCTCTTGCTGTGTTTCAGCAGCGTTTGAAGCTTCCGGCTCACAGACTGGTGTGTGATGTCCCCACGCGTTGGAACTCTACACTGCAGATGTTGGGAAGGATTTGTGAGCAGAAGAGGGCAGTTGTTGAGCACCAGCATCAACAAGGCCGTCGGTATTCAGTTCAGACTCCACACATAAGACCTCAGGAGTGGACATGGATGTCAGACATATGTACTATCCTCCAAAACTTTGAGGACTCTACCAAGATGGTGAGCGGCGATGACGACATAATTAGCGTCACCATCCCACTTTTCTGTCTTCTGAAACGCTCTCAGCTCACAATCAAAGAGGATGCATTGCAGGCATAACATGATGAGATGGAGCAAGGAACCATACAGGGTGATTACACACAGCCAAGCCTCATCTCATCCCAACGTGGATTGGGTGACAATTAGGAAGAGGAGGAGGAAGGACAGGAGCTAGTTTCATTCACTATAGACGGTACTACCTGCACAGCTGTCATACCGTCTGTTCAGCGTGGATGGCCAGAGGACAGAGAGGAGGAGGGGGAGGAGAGCATAGTCAGTCATCCTCTTGGTGAGGACACGGAAGTCTTGTCTGTTAGTAGTCTGGCACTCATTGCTGATTTTATGTTACGCTGTCTTTCCCATGACCCTCGCGTTCTCAACATTTTGGGTGACAGTCATTACTGATTGGTAACACTTCTAGACCCACGCTAGAAGGAGAATTTTATATCTCTTTTTCCTGAGGCGGACAGGTCTACAAAAATGGGGCTGTACCAGAAGGTCCTAGTTGCGGAACTATTAAAAAAATTCCCATCTGAAAACGCTGGCGGCAGAGGGCACACTTCGTTGGACAACCAAGCAGTACAGGCGAGAGAGACACAACTTCAATCTGGCAGAGGCAGGGGAACAATGTTAAAGTTCTGGGAGAGTTTTCTCAGACCCTCGCATCACACAGCCCCAGAGACGCAGGGTACTCTCACAAGGTGTTCAAAGTTTGGGAAGAAGCTGAGGGAGTACCTTGCTGACCGTGCCAACGTCCTCCGTGATTCCTCTGTGCCTTATAATTATTGGGTATCCAAGCTGGATACGTGGAATGAACTGGCTCTCTATGCCTTGGAGGTCCTGGACAGCACTGCCGACAGCGTTTTATCAGGGCGGGTTTCTAGTGCCGCTGGTGGAATTATAACTGATAAGTGCATCCGCCTGTCAACTGAAAATGCTGACAGGCTGACTCTTATAAAAATGAACAAGGGCTGGATTGGGCCAAACTTCTCAACACCACCGAATGATAACATAAACTCAAATCCAGTGTCTTTTCTTGGGAGGTGTATTCCTATGCACCTTTTCACACCCACACATGGGTATACTCTTCCTGATTTTGGCTATTAGCTCTTGTCCTCCTCCTTCTCCTCATCCTCCACCACCATATCACCAGGGTGACCGTGGTCCGTGATGCAACACCCACATAATTTTTTTAAAGGGTGTTTATGATGCCCGTAAAAAAAACATTTTTATACAGTATTCATGTATACCCCCAGGGGTAAATGTTTGTCAGCCCATACACTTAGTGAATGGGAATTACAAGTATAGGAGGCCCGCTCCTTTCTAATGGGAACATTTTTTTTATGAGGCCCTCCTCCACGTTTCTTCCAAGGGGCATTGAAGTGCCTCCAAATTTTTGGCAGCCCTTGCATTCACTGCATAGGCCCACACTATGGGAGACTCTCTCCTTTCTAATGGGAATTTGTCGTTACTCTGGCCATGCTCTATGTCTCTTTAAATTGTTAGTGGGGTTTTTCCTAAATTTGGTCAGCCGTTGGACTCACTGCATACCCTATAACTGTATAGCAGACCTTCTCCTTTCTAATGGGAATTTGTCGTTACTGTGGCCCTGCTCTATGTGTCTTTAATTTCTTAGTGGGGTTTTTCCTAAATTTGGTCAGTCGTTGGACTCACTGCATACCCTATAACTGTATAGCAGACCCTCTCCTTTTTAATGGGAACATGTCGTAGCTTGTTGCTGTGACCCTGCTCTATGTGTCTTTGAATTCTTAGTGGGTGTTTCCTAAAATTGGTCAGCGGTTGGACTCACTGCATACCCTATAACTGTATAGCAGACTCTCTCCTTTCTAAATGGAATTTGTCGTTACTGTGGCCCTGCTCTATGTGTCTTTAATTTCTTAGTGGGGTTTTTCCTAAATTTGTTCAGCCTTTAGACTCACTGTATACCCTATAAATATATAGCAGACCCTCTCCTTTCTAATGGGAACATGTCGTACCTTGTTACTGTGGCCCTGCTCTATGTGTCTTTAAATTCTTAGTGCGGTTTTTCCTAAAATTGGTCAGCCGTTGGACTCACTGCATACCCTATAACTGTATAGCAGACTCTCTCCTTTCTAAATGGAATTTGTCGTTACTGTGGCCCTGCTCTATGTGTCTTTAATTTCTTAGTGGGGTTTTTCCTAAATTTGTTCAGCCTTTGGACTCACTGCATACGCTATAAATGTATAGCAGACCCTCTCCTTTCTAATCGGAACATGTCGTACCTTGTTACTGTGGCCCTGCTCTATGTGTGTTTAAATTCTTAGTGGGGTTTTTCCAAAAATTGGTCAGCCGTTGGACTCACTGCATACCCTATAACAGTATAGCAGACTCTATCCTTTCTTATGGGATTTTGTCGTTACTGTGGCCCTGCTCTGTGTGTCTTTAAATTCTTAGTGGGGTTTTTCCTAAAATTGGTCAGCCGTTGGACTCACTGCATATCCTATAACTGTATAGCAGACTCTCTCCTTTCTAAATGGAATTTGTCATTACTGTGGCCCTGCTCTATGTGTCCTGCTCTATGTGTCTTTAAATTCTTAGTGGGGCTTTTCCTAAAATTGGTCAGCCGTTGGACTCACTGCATACCCTATAACTGTATAGCAGACTCTCTCCTTTCTAAATGGAATTTGTCATTACTGTGGCCCTGCTCTATGTGTCCTGCTCTATGTGTCTTTAAATTCTTAGTGGGGTCTTTCCTAAAATTGGTCAGCCGTTGGACTCACTGCATATCCTATAACTGTATAGCAGACTGTCTCCTTTCTAAATGGAATTTGTCATTACTGTGGCCCTGCTCTATGTGTCTTTAAATTCTTAGTGGGGTTTTTCCTAAAATTGGTCAGCCGTTGGACTCACTGCATACCCAATAACTGTATAGCAGACTCTCTCCTTTCTAAATGGAATTTGTCATTACTGTGGCCCTGCTCTATGTGTCTTTAAATTTTTAGTGGGGTTTTTCCTAAAATTGGTCAGCAGACTCTCTCCTTTCTAAATGGAATTTGTCGTTACTGTGGCCCTGCTCTATGTGTCTTTAAATTGTTAGTGGGGTTTTTCCCAAATTTTGGCAGCCCTTGCAGTCACAGCATGGGCATTACCACTATAGGAGACCCGCTCCTTTATAATGGGAATATTTGTTTTCCTGAGACCCTCCTCTATGTCTCTTCAAAGGGGTATTGGATTGTGTCCAAATTTTTGGCAGCCCTTGCAGTCACTGGATACGCAATAACAGTATAGGAGACTCACTTGTTAATAATAGGAACAACAAAGCATAGCCGGCTGATGGCTCTTTAACAATAGCGAGGGCCGACTGCTGGACTTTTAAGAATAGTAAGGGCCGTCTGATGGCCCTATAAAAATAGTCTTTATGACTTTCAGAGTCCATCCATCATAAATAAAACAGGATGTGTCAGATGATGTGTTACACACCACATTGCCAGATAAGGTTGTAAAATGTTAAAATGACATTTCCCGATGAATGCATTTGTCTTAAAAAATAATGTTAACAAAACAAAACAATAGGATCTTTCTTTAGCATAAAAAACAGCGTCACCAATTTAACCTCAATGTAATCACATTATTCAGCTCCTGCACCTCCTCCTCCATCTCCAAAATGACCACATCAGTCTCAAGCTGACAGCACTGCAGCACTGCCTTGGCCAAGCGGCAACAGGCTGTGCTGAAGATAACATGCTTAATGCTTAATTGACAAACCGCCCAGCGCTGCAGAGCTGTTGAAAGCTGTAACACAGCAGCCAGATCTGTGGCTCTAACCGCTGAACATACAGCCAGGCATGGTCGTGTGTGACAATGGGCGGAACCTGGTGACGGAGAAATGACAGCCGGTTTACGTCACGGTTTCCCTCTATGCCAATCCTTTCACCGAGCTGAATACAACTCTCAGCAAACAAAGCTGTGGACTGGCTCTGTACCGTCCCTAGCCACATTCACCTGTCCACGTGTTTGTGGTTAGGCGGTCCTTCCCAGTAAGTGCACTGGGGAGGGCACAGGTAATGTTGTGGGACCCATCCTTGTGGAAGGCGGAGACGATACCGGGAGAAATAGTGGCGGCTGGGGACTGAGTATGGACACCCGGCCGCCGGCATGAGGTTATGAAAAACTTCTGCCTCCATGAGCCTAAAAGGCCACATTTCAACTGCAAGCAGCTGTCAAAAATTTGGCAGTATAGTATTACAGCCTGTGGGTGGGTGGGTGGCTGGCTGCATACTTGCGCTTGCATTCACAGGAATGGGGTAGGGACAACTGAACGCTGCAAGGACGTGGACGGTGATTGTTGCAAGTCTGCAACGAAAGGTGCATGGCGGGAGGCATCTTCGCATGCGCCAAGGATCACTTATAATGGGCACACTTTTAGGCAGTGACCTGGGAGTCAGAAATGCTTCCAGGGCTCTTCCCCATGCTGTTCCCATGTCTTTTCAGCACTGTATGCATGTATCTGATGATGTGTCACACACCACATGGCCAGATAGGGTTGTAAAATTTTAAAATGACATTTCCTGGTGAATGCATTTGTCTTGGTTGAAAGCAATGCAAAAGTGCAAAAATGCATCAAAAACGCTACGTGTGAACATAGCCCAAGGTGTGGAGGAGCATGTTTTGTTTTCGTTATTTATTTTGCCTTATATACAAGTAATTACCCTGAAAAGGATGTTCCTTAACATATTTCCCAGGAAAATCTATTTTGGTTTCGTTTTTGTATGTTTTATTGTGAGTCCATAAAAGTGGCGTCATACTCTGACAACACTGTTGACAGCAGTGACCTGGGAGTCAGAAATGCTTCCAGGGGTCTTCCCCATACTGTTCCCATGTCATTTGAGCACTCTTCCCATCGATTTGGGCAATTTTTAGGCCCTCTGCAGACCGCCCGGGGGAGCCGCCTGAAAAATGCTCGGGTTTCCCATAGACTTACATTGGGCTCGTTGCTCGGGTCGAGCACCCGAGTATTCTAATTTGCTCGACCCGAGCAACGAGTACCCGAGCATTTTAGTACCCGCTCATCACTAATTATCACGACATAACGAAAAAAAAAATGGGTTTGTCCCTCCTACTAAAAACAGCCAGTTCTCCAGCCAGTTTTACACCAGGAGCTTATTTACATACATACATAGTAACATTGTTTTAACCGCTTTGCGACTGCCCACTGTAGATAAACGTCGGCGCTGCCTGGGCTCTGTGCAGCGCCGACGTTTAAAAACGGTGGGTGGTCCCGCAGCACTCAGGACCCCGAGGTGATCGCAGCATATAGAAGATAGCAAGAGGAGAGGGGGTCGTCTACTTACCTCTCCGACGACCCCTGATATCTTCCAGGACCTGGCGTTGTTATGGCAGCTGGAGGTCACATGACCGCCTCCAGATCTGCCATATATGGTGTCCTGCTAGGCTCAGCCTGCAGTTGAAGCCTGGCAGGACACACTGACTGTGAAACAGTCAGCAAAGATCTCATGTAATGTACTACATGTCTATTACATTACATGAGATCAGTGATCAGAAAAATAAAAATTAATGTCCCATACAGGGACTAAGTAAAAATGTAAAAAAAAAGTCAAAAAAATGTTTTGAAACTGTTAAAAAAAAAATCACTAAATAAATAAAAATAAATAAATAAAATATTGAACCGATAAATCTGTATATTTATGCAAAAACAAAAAAAGTACACATATTTGGTATCGTCGTGTCCGAAACAACCCGAGCTATAAAACTGTCACACTAATTAACTCCTTTTGTGCACACCGTAATAGAAATAAATAAAAAACGGAGCAAAAAACTATGCTTTTTCCTCCTATCTCCAAACAAAAAGTGGAAAAAAATGCGATCAAAAAGCAAAATGGAAGTAAAAATGGTACCACTGAAAACGTCACCTTGTTCCGCAAAAAAAAAAACGCCATACAGCTCCATCAGCCAAAAAATAAAAAAGTTATAGCACTCAGAATAAAGTGATGCAAAAAAAATATTTTTTCTATAAAATTGTTTTATTGTGTAAAAGCGCCAAAACATAAAAAAAATATACAGTAAGTGTAGTATCGCTGTAAACGTACTGACCCGAATAATAATGCTGCCTTATCACTTTTACCACACGAAGAACGGCATAAAAAAAAACCTCAAAAAACAATTCCTGAATTGTTGGTTTTTGTTAGTTTTACCTCCCAAAAAACAGAATAGAAAGCGATCAAAAAATGTCACGTACCCAAAAATGGTACCAAAAAAAATCTCAACTCGTCCGGCAAAAAACAAGCCATCACATGACTCTGTCGGCCGAAATATGGAAAAATTATAGCTCTCAAAATATGACGATGCAAAAACTAGATTTTGTAAAAAAAAGCGTCTTTTAGTGTGTGACAGATGTCAATCATAAAAACCCGATATAAATCTGGTATCTCTGTAATCGCACCGACCCGAAGAATAAAGTAATCTAATCAGTTATATCACACTAGGAACGGCGTAAAAAATAAATAACCTGCTACTGATTTGTTTATTATGTCTCCCAATGTGCTCACCACATATCTAGATAAGTTCCCTAAGGGGTCTAGTTTACAAAATGGTGTCACTTGTGGGGGGTTTCCACTGTTTAGGCACATTAGGGGCTCCCTAAATGCGACATGGCGTCCGCTAATTATTCAAACAAATTTTACATTCAAAAAGTCAAATGGCGCTCCTTCCCTTCCGAACCCTGCAGTGTACCCAAATAGTGGTTTTCCCCCACATATGGGGTATCGGCATACTCAGAAGAAATTGCACAGCAAATTTAATGGTGCAATTTCTCCTGTTACCCTTATGATAATGCAAAATTAGGGGATGAAAAACATTTTTTGTGGGAAAAATGTGAAAATTTTATTTTTATGGCTCAATATTATAAACTTCTGTGAAGCACCTTGGGGTGCAAGGTGCTCACCACACATCTAGATAAGTTCCCTAAGGGGTCTAGTTTCCAAAATGGTGTCACTTGTGGGGGGTTTCCACTGTTTAGGCACATCAGGGGCTCCCCAAATGCAACATGGCGTCCGCTAATTATTCAAGCAAATTTTACATTCAAAAAGTCAAATGGCGCTCCTTCCCTTCCAAACCCTGCCGTGCGCCCAAACAGTGGCTTTCCCCACATATGGGGTATCGGCGTGTTCAGGAGAAATTGCACAACAAATTTCATGGTGCAATTTATCCTATTACCCTTATGATAATGCAAAATTAGGAGATGAAAAACATTTTTGTGGGAAAAATGTGAAAATTTTATTTTTACAGCTCAATATTATAAACTTCTGTGAAGCACCTTGGGGTTCAAGGTGCTCACCACACATCTAGATAAGTTCACTAAGGGGTCTAGTTTCCAAAATGGTGTCACTTATGGGGGGTTTCCACTGTTTAGGCACATCAGGGGCTCTCCAAACGCAACATGGAGTCTGCTAATTATTCAAACAAATTTTACATTCAAAAAGTCTAATGGCGCTCCATCCCTTCCGAACCCTGCCGTGCGCCCAAACAGTGGTTTTCCCTCACATATGGGGTATGTGCGCGCTCAAGAGAAATTGCATAAAAAATTTTGGGGTTCATTTTTTCCTGTTACCCCTGCGAAAATAAAAAAAATTGGGTCTAAAGTAACATTTTTGTGAAAAAAGTTAAATGTTAATTTTTTTCTTCCACATTCCAAAAATTCCTGTGAAGCACCTGAAGGGTTAATAAAGTTCTTGAATGTGATTTTGAGCACCTTGAGGGGTGCAGTTTTTAGAATGATGTCACTTTTGGGTATTTTCTGTCATAAAGACCCCTCAAAGTGACTTCAAATATGATGTGGTCCCTAAAAAAATGTTTTTGTAAATTTTGTTGGAAAAATGAAAAATCGCTGGTCAACTTTTAACCCTTATAAGTCCCTAACAAAAAAAATTTTGGTTCCAAAATTGTGCTGATGTAAAGTAGACATGTGGGAAATGTTATTTATTAACTATTTTGTGTGATATATCTCTCTGATTTAAGGGCATGAAAATTCAAAGTTTGAAAATTGCAAAATTTTCAAAATTTTCGCCAAATTTCCGATTTTTTCACAAATAAACGCAAGTGATATCGAAGAAATTTTACCACTATCATGAAGTACAATATGTCACGAAAAACAATCTCAGAATCAAGGGAATCCATTGAAGCGTTCCAGAGTAATTACTTCATAAAGTGACAGTTGTCAGAATTGAAAAAATTGGCCCGGTCACGAAGGCAAAAACAGGCTCTGGCGCGAAGTGGTTAAAGGTTGAAGGAAGACTAAGTCCATCTAGTTCAACCCATAGCCTAACATGTTGATCCAAAGGCAGGCAAAAAAAAAACATGTGGCAAACACTAAGCTCCTCATTGGGGAAAAAAATTCCTTCCTGACTCCATACGGCAATCAGACTAGTTCCCTGGATCAACGCCCTATCAAGGAATCTAGTATATATAAGCTGTAATATTATACTTTTCAAGAAAGGCATCCATGCCCTTCTTAAATGTTAGTAGTGACTCACTAATTACAACATCATGCGGCAGAGAGTTCCATAGTCTCACTGCTCTTACAGTAAAGAATCCGCGTCTGTGATTATGATTAAACTTTCTTTCCTCCAGACGTAGAAGATGCCCCCTTGTCTCCGTCTCAGGCCTCAGAGTAAAAAGATCAGTAGAAAGTTCTTTGTACTGTCCCCTCATATACTTGTACATAGTAATAAGATCACCCCTAAGCCTTCTTTTTTCCACAGTAAATAACCCCAAGTGTAATAACCTGTCTTGGTATTGCAGACCCCCCAGTCCTCTAAAAACCTTGGTCGCTCTTCTCTGCACCCTCTCTAGTTCAGCTATGTCTTTCTTATACACCGGAGACCAGAACTGTACACAGTATTCTAAGTGTGGTCGCACTAGTGACTTGTATAGAGGTAAAATTATGATCTCCTCCTATGCCTCTTTTAACCCCTTTAAAGCCCATGACGTACTAATACGCGTCAGTGCCCTGGGCTTTAAGAGCCTGACCCGTATTAGTAGGTCATCGCGATCGCGCGCGCACACAGGCTGTGCGGGCGCGATCGCCGCCGGGTGTCAGCTGATTGTCACAACTGACACCCGGTACTATGTGCAGGGAGCGGTCCCTCACAGCTCCCAGCACATTAACCCCCGCAATGCTGCGATCGAAGTCAATCGCAGCATTGCGGAGGCAAGGGGAGGCGATCGTAGATACTCACCTCCTCTTCCGGCCTCCAGCGCTGTGTGCCGCGGCTTCCCGGGTGTTGCCATGATGACCCGATGTCGTCATGACAACATCCGGGTCACCAGATAGCAGAAAGATTGTTTGGAGCGCAGTGCATCTCCAAACTATCTTCACTCTGTCCAGCGCTGACTGCCCGCATGGCACAGGAATGGTGCTCCATCCCTATGCTGTGCAGGCGATCAGAATAAAAAAAGTGAAAGTCCCATAGTGGGACAAAGTTAAAAGGTAAAAAAACTCCCAAAAAGTGAAAAAAAAAAAAATTGTAAAAATATTAAAAAAAAAATAACAAAAATAATACACTAAAAATAAAAATATAATGTACCCATCAATAAATAATATTATGAAAAAAAACAAAACAATAAAAGTACACATATTTGGTATCACCGCGTCCGTAATGACCTGGCCTATAAAACTATTCCACTAGTTAACCCCTTCAGTGAATATGGTAAAAAAAAACAAAAAAAAACAAAGCAATAAACAATGATTTATCATCATACTGCCGAACAAAAAATGGAATAACACGCGATAAAAAAGACAAATATGAATGAAAATGGTACCGGTGAAAACTTCATCTCGTCCCGCAAAAAACAAGCCGCCATACAGCTCCATCATCCGAAAAATAAAAAAGTTACAGCTCTCAGAATAAAGCGATGCAAAAGAATAATTTTTTCTATAAAATAGCTTTTATTGTGTAAAAGCACCAAAACATAAAAAACAATATAAATGTGGTACCGCTGTAAATGTACTGACCCGAAGAATAAAGCTACCTTATCAATTTTACCACACCCGGAGCAGAATAAAAAAATGTAAAAAAACACAATTCCTGAATTGTTGGTTTTTGTTTATTCTGCCTCTCAAAAATAGGAATAGAAAGTGATCAAAAATGTCACGTGCCTGAAAATGGCACCAATAAAAACGTCAACTCATCCCGCAAAAAACAAGCCGTCACATGACTCTGTCGGCCAAAATATGGCGATGCAAAAACTAGATTTTACAAAATATATGTCTTTTAGTGTGTGACAGCTGTCAATCATAAAAACCCGATATGATTCTGGTATCGCTGTAATCGCACCGACCCAAAGAATAAAGTAATCTCATCACTTATACCGCACGAGGAACGGCGTAAAAAATAAACGCTAGGGCTGGGGTTGGGGTTGTGCTCTTGCTAGGGTTGGGGTTGTTTTTTTTTTACAAAAGTAAAAAAAAAAAAAAGATGACGATATGGCGACTAGTGTTGAGCGCAAGTGCTCGCTACTTGAGTTTGCATCGGGTGCTCGGGTATGCACTGAGTATCGCGGGTGCTCAAGTCTCCGCCCCATATTCTTCGCGGACAAAAAAACCTTGCGGGGATTGCCTGCCATGCACGAGCAATCCCCGCATGTTTTTTTGGGGGTGTCTAATAACCGTGAAACATGCGGGCGGGGACTCGAGCATTTCACTTGAGCACCCGTGATACATGGTGCATACCTGAGTACCCGATGCAAACACAAGTAGCGAGCACTTGCGGTCAAGACTAATGACAACTTATTCAATATGACGACCTAATGTTATCAAATTCTGTGTCGTACCTCTGGGTTCAAAATGTTCACTATACCCCTTAATAAAATCCTTGAGGGGTATAGTTTCCAAAATTGGGTCACTTGTGGGGGAGCTCCACTGTTTAGGCACATCAGGGGCTCTCCAAATGTGACATGGTGTCCGCTAACAAATTGAATGGAAAATCGGCTCAAATTGTTAGCGGACGCCATGTTGCGTTTGGAGAACCCCTGTGTGCCTAAACATTGGAACTCCCCCACAAGTGACCCCATTTTGGAAACTAGACCACCCAAGGCACCTATCTAGATGCATAGTGAGCACTTGGAACCCCCAAGTGCTTCACAAATTGATTCGTAAAAATGAAAAAGTGGAAAAAAAAACACTTTTTCATTTTTACGAATCAATTTGTGAAGCACCTGGGGGATCCAAGTTCTCACTATGCATCTAGATAGGTGCCTTGGGGGGTCTAGTTTCCAAAATGGGGTCACTTGTGGGGGGTTTCCACTGTTTAGGCACATCAGGGCCTCTCCAAACACAACATGGTGTCCGCTAACAATTTGAGCCGATTTTCCATTCAATTTGTTAGCGGACACCATGTCGCGTTTGGAGAGCCCCTGATGTGCCTAAACAGTGGAGCTCCCCCACAAGTGACCCCATTTTGGAAACTAGACCCCCCAAGGCACCAATCTAGATGCATAGTGAGCATTTGGAACCCTCAGGTGCTTCACAAATTGATTCGTAAAAATGAAAAAGTGGAAAAAAAATACTTTTTCATTTTTACAAATCAATTTGTGAAGCACCTAGGGGTTCCAAGTTCTCACTATGCATCTAGATAGGTGCCTTGGGGGGTCTAGTTTCCAAAATGGGGTCACTTGTGGGGGGTTTCCACTGTTAGGCACATCAGGGGCTCTCCAAACGCAATATGGCGTCCGCTAATTATTCAAGCAAATTTTTCAATCAAAAAGTCAAATGGCGCTCTTTCCCTTCTGAGCCCTGCCGTGTGCCCAAACAGTGTTTTTTCCCCACATATGGGGTATCTCCGTGCCCAGGGGAAATAGCACAACAAATTTTCGGGTCTATTTTTTCCTGTTACCCCTGCAAAAATCAAAAAAAATTGGGTCTAAAGTAACATTTTTGTGAAAAAAGTTAAATGTTCATTTTTTTCTTCCACATTCCAAAAATTCCTGTGAAACACCTGAAGGGTTAATAAAGTTCTTGAATGTGGTTTTGAGCACCTTGAGGGGTGCAGTTTTTAGAATGGTGACACTTTTGGGTATTTTCTGTCATAAAAACCTCTCAAAGTGACTTCAAATGTGATGCGGTCCCTAAAAAAATGGTTTTGTAAATTTTGTTGGAAAAATTAGAAATCGCTGGTCAACTTTTAACCCTTATAGCTCCCTAACAAAAAAAATTTTGGTTCCAAAATTGTGCTTATGTAAAGTAGACATGTGGGAAATGTTATTTATTAACTCTTTTGTGTGACATATCTCTCTGATTTAAGGGCATAAAAATTAAAATTTTGAAAATTGCTACATTTTCTAAATTTTTGCCAAATTTCTGTTTTTTTCACAAATAAGCACAAGTGATATCGAAGAAATTTTACAACAATTATGAAGTACAATATGTCACGAAAAAACAGTCTCAAAATCAGGGGGATCTGTTGAAGCGTTCCAGAGTAATTACCTCATAAAGTGACAGTGGTCAGAATTGTAAAAAATTGGCCTGGTCATTAATGTGCAAACCACCCTCGGGGGTAAAGGGGTTAAAGCATCCCATTATTTTATTTTCCTTTGTAGCAGCTGCCTGACACTGGCCACCAAACGTGAGCTTGTCGTCCACCAATACACCCAGGTCTTTTTCAGTGACAGTTTTGCCCAGTGTTTTACAATTAAGCATTTAATTATTAGAGATGAGCGGTGTTCGACTAGAACTGTTCGCCAATCTCAAATTCGAGCTGTTTTGGGCGGTGTTCGAGTCGTTCGACGAACGCGAACGGTTTGCAAAAAATTCGGCTGTTCGAGGTTATGTTCGATAACTGTTCGTGCACCAAAAGTGTGTCCTGCATGTCTGGCGCTATCTAGAGCACCAATCATGCAAGGATTGTCTGCCACTCACTGTAATGCCACAGCCATGGTGGTTGTGGCATTACAGTGGCTGCCCAAATCGATGGGAACAGTGCTCACAATGAAACATGAAAAGCCGGCAATTCATCAGCGGCATATACCGGTATCCGACAATTTAGAACCGAAAGAATAGAGTATCACACATAGATTAGATAGATAGAAACATGTCAGTCACATATATAAGAAGTACAGTGACAGTGTTGGTTACTGTACTTGTCATTTAGTGTTAAAGGATTTATTAAAAAAAATATTAGTGTTTACATGCACCGTCTCTTTAAAAAAGCCGGCCGGCAATTCAGCATCGGTACCCGACAATTTATAACAGAAAGAATAGAGCATCACACATAGATTAGATAGATAGAAACATGTCAGTCATATATATAAGAAGTACAGTGATAGTGTTGATTACTGTACTTGTCATTTAGTGTTAAAATAAAGGATTTATTTAAAAAAAAATTGGCGTGGGGTTCCCCGTAATTTTAGTCTCTAGCGGAGGTTAAGCAGATGGCTGGGGCAGATGTTTGAAGCCTGGGAAGGGGGTAATACCCACGGAGCTTCCCAGGCTACTAATATCAGCCCCCAGCTGAATACCTAGCCTTTACTAGCTATTAAAATGGGGGACCCCCCAAAAAATGACGTGGGGTCCCCCCTATTTTAATAGCTAGCAAAGGCTAGGCAGACAGCTGGGGGCTGATATTAATAGCCCAGGAAGGGTGCCATGAATATTGGCCCCCTCCCAGGCTAGAAACACCAGCCGTCAGCCGCCCCAGAAATGGCGCATCCATAGGATGCGCCAATTCTGGCACTTAGCCTCGCTCTTCCCACTGCCCTGTAGCGGTGGCAGTGGGGTAATAGGGCTGGGGTTTATGTCAGCTTATAATGCCAGCTGACATCAAGCCCAGGTTAGTAATGGAGAGGCGTCTATAAGACACCCCCATTACTAACCCCATAGTCAAAGTTAAAAAAAAACACAAACACCCAGAATAAAGTCCTTTAATTGAAATAAACACACAATTCTTTATTGTTCTAAATTAAACGATACTTTCCGTATCGCCCATTCCAGCTAAAGCAAACGATCTCCTGCAATAGAAGTAAAATAATAAAGCAACATCATCCTTACCTTTCCATGGTTCCCACTACAGCTTCAGCTCTGCTACATTCACATGACAGGCTGGACCGCAGCAGAACGCTGCCATCCACCTTGCCATGCCGCAGACACTGAGAAGCGCAGGCATGCTTGCGCTTCTCAGTGTCTGGCTGTGACGGCATAAAGATGAGCCAAGGTCATGTCCAATGAACTCAGCTCACCTCATGCACGTCACTGACAGCGTGGGAAAATTCTCCTGCGCATGCGGTGAGTGCAGGAGAATTTTCCCACGCTGACAGTGACGTGCATGAGGTGAGCTCATGTCCAATGAACTCAGCTCACCTCATGCACATCACTGACAGCTAGGAAAATTCTCCTCGCATGCGGTGAGTGCAGGAGAATTTTCCCACGCTGTCAGTGACGTGCATGAGGCAAGCTCATGTCCAATGAACTCGGCTCACCTCATGCATGTCACTGACAGCGTGGGAAAATTCTCAGCGCTCAGCACTTGAGCAGGAGAATTCTCCCACGCTGGGATGGCATTGAGATGACAGGCTGGATCACAGCTGAGCGCTCCCATCCAGCATGCCATCCTTCATAGACACTGCAGAGTGCAGGCATGCTTGAGGTGCATGAGGTGAGCTGAGTTCATTGGATATGACCTCGGCTCATCTTTATGCCGTCACAGCCAGACACTGAGAAGCGCAAGCATGCCTGCGGTTCTCAGTGTCTGCGGCATGGCAAGCTGGATGGCAGCGTTCTGCTGCGGTCCAGCCTGTCATGTGAATGTAGCAGAGCTGAAGCTGTCATGGGAACCATGGAAAGGTAAGGATGATGTTGCTTTATTATTTTACTTTTATTGCAGGAGATCGTTGGCTTCAGCTGGAATGGGCGTGATGGTAAGTATGGTTTAATTTAGAACAATAAAGAATTGTGTGTTTATTTCAATTAAAGGACTTTATTCTGGGTGTTGGTGTTTTTTTTTTAAACTTTGACTATGGGGTTACTAATGGGGGTGTCTTATAGACGCCTCTCCATTACTAACCTGGGCTTGATGTCAGCTGGCATTATAAGCTGACATCAACTCCAGCCCTATTACCCCACTGCCACCGCTAGAGGACAGTGGGAAGAGCGAGGCTAAGTGCCAGATTTGGCGCATCCTATGGATGCGCCATTTCTGGGGCGGCTGACGACTGGTGTTTCTAGCCTGGGAGGGGGCCAATATTCATGCCACCCTTCCTGGGCTATTAATATCAGCCCCCAGCTGTCTGCCTAGCCTTTGCTAGCTATTAAAATAGGGGGGACCCCACGTCATGTTTTTGGGGGTCCCCCATTTTAATAGCTAGTAAAGGCTAGGTATTCAGCTGGGGGCTGATATTAGTAGCCTGGGAAGCTCCGTGGGTATTATCCCCTTCCCAGGCTTCAAACATCTGCCCCAGCCGTCTGCTTAACCTCCGCTAGAGACTAGTGTTGAGCCACCCCCGTAGTGTTCGAGTTCGGTTCGGTTCGTCGAACACCCGTGTGTTCGTCGAACTGTTCGTCGAACTGTTCGTCGAACACCTTCGAACACCGTTAAAACCAATGGCAGGCAAACAAAAACACATAGAAACACATAGAAAACACCTTCAAAGGTGTCCAAAAGCTGACAAACTGCTCAGAAGACATAACTAACACATGGAAAAGTGACAAGTACATATAGTCATGTGAAAATAAAAGAGGTGGAGGAGTAAAAGGAGGGGGAGACACAGATATAGGCATGTCATGCCCTTCTAAAATCCAAAAAGTGAGAAGCCGACACGGCCAGTCCGCTCCTGCCCGTGCCACCTCCATGTCGCCGGGTTTGTGCCAGAGCCGCGGTGAACCCTGATGGCCAGCCCCCCTCTCCCAATATTGGTGCCTGTCCGCTGGTGGGTCGAGCGAGCCCCCCTGTGGTGGAGGCAGCTCTAAGCTTTTTAATTTAAATTGTCTCTCTAATTTGAATGAATACACTTTAAATCCATTTACAATGATCTATTGGAGGGCAAGTCTCATGCCAGCAGCCGCGTAATTCCAGCTCCAGTAGCGTCCACTAAAGCTGCTGCAGTTAAAAAGCTTTTATAAGGATCGAGCTCGTCTGTCCACCGCAAGGCATCCTACTGCCAGTCCCAGCCCCTATGCCTTGGGGTGCCTCCTGATGCTCTTCACTGAGTATCCCATGGTCCCGAAGCATTTCCTTTGAAAAAATTAAGTGTCTAAACTACAGGTGGTGTAGCTTGCTTAACAGCCGGGATAATCCGCTGACTAGCAGACACTGCTACTAGGCACAAAGTATTTCCTGGGCTAGATGCAGTTAAAAATTTGTAATTAGATACTCTCGTTGGATGCTGAGAAAGCATTCCATAGAGTCTCCTGGCACGTCATATATGATTCTCTTATAAAGCTTGGGGTAGGGGTCTAGGGGACCCTTTTATAGCCAAAATCACGGCCCTGTATCACAATACGTCACCTAGGCTGAAGATAAATGGAACTGTAGCACCCTGAGGGCTCGGTTGCTACAGAGGTATTGCACCTCACCCAGAGGTGTGATATCTCACTCTCAGGTAAGGATGGAGTGTGGATCAGGACCCGACACCTGCATGCATTACACCACATTGCCGTGGGGCAGGGCGACCAATATGCCTCTGAGATGGGCATGACAGTCCCTGTCCCTGGCTGGAGTGGGGGGAGGGAACACTGAGGAAGGGGAACCCTGTAGTGCAGGAGCAGGGACTAAGCAGTTCCTGGGTGCATTGAGAAGTGAGTATAAAAGGTGGGCACCATCTTAGTTCAGTGCAGAGAAGTCTGAGCAGAAGTGGCAGGGAGCAGGGGCTCTGCATGAGCTCTGCTCCGGAGGCGGGCCTAGTAACAGAGGCCCAGGCCTGGAAGAGGGAGAAGGAAGGAAGAGGAGCGGAGAAGGCTCCAGGAACGAGGAATGAAGGGATCCCAGGGGTGCGGACGGGCGAGTCGCCACCGCACGCCCGAATCCACCTGCGTGGAGGGGTCAGGCCAAAGGGGGAGACCGGTCCCCGAAACTAGTGGAGGCAGGAAACGACCCTCAGCTAGAAACCGGAGGCTGTGACATTTTATGTGGCGCAGCCCCTCGCTACACCCGCTAGGAAGGCACCACATAGGGTCAGGGAAACTGGCGCCAAGTTTACCAAGAGGAGGCCCGAGGCAGCCGGACAGAAGTGTTGGTAAGAAAGGCCAGACAAAGGACACACAAAGGGGGTCCTGTGAAGCGCTCCAAAGTTATCTGGGAGTTGTCTGAGCCCCTCACCTGGTTAGCACAGTACGACGTGGGCAGCCGTTACCTGCAGACGTGGTCTGGATAATAAGAACTGTGAGTAAAGGCCCTGGACTGCATCACTGACTCCGTGTCGTTACTGCTGCTGCCCTGCACCATCACCCCATCCTCCGCATACACTGACCTGAGGCTATACTCCTCCCGTGGGGAGTTATGCTACGCTCTGCTGCACCCACAACACCAGCCTCAGCGGTCTGCCCTGCAGCGGCGGTTCACTCTGACCGCAATCCACGGGTGGCGTAGTCGGACATTTAAACATCAAAACCACATAAATAGTTCCGCCACTGGTTTGACCACCCTGAGCCACGGAACCGGGTCGCCGCCACGAAGACTACAACCACCAGCATCCACCAAAAAGGGTCTGGCTCCGGGTGTCCCAAGGCCCAGGGGGTGCATCAGAACATTTTCATCACCTTTCACAATCACCAATGGGACAAGGCAGGGATGTCCTCTGTCCCCTCTCTTATACATCCTAGTGACGGAGCACCTGCTCTCATCAATTCGCCATAACCCCAATATTAGGTGGATTGAGGTGGGAGGCACCGAGTACAAGTGCTCTCTATTTGCTGATGATGTCCTAGTATATATCACTCAATCACATATATCCATCCATGCTGTTATGGCTGAAATAGATCACTTTGTTACATGGTCAAATTTTAAAATCAATGCAGCGAAGTCTGAGGCCCTCGATGTCTCCCTCCCCAAATCCATATAGGATTCCATCCAGTCCAACTTTCCCTTTGCCTGGCCCTCACAGGGTATCAAATACTTAGGAATTCCTATTCATAGAGACCTCTCCCATCTATGTTATCTTAATTTTGGGCCCTTTATTGAACAGCTCCATACAGACCACGGTTGGCAAGTTAGAACTGTAAGATTCACTACGTGAACCACTGGTGTTTTGTGGAAAAGCACATGTACACTGCGTTCCAAATTATTATGCAAAAAGTGTTTAGGAGTGATAAGGGAAGAATTTGTTTGTCAGTTAAACTCATTGATGGTGATGTGTGTCAGGGCTCTTTATATCACTGTAAGCAATTGCAGACACCTGTGCTAATTAGTTTGGCAGGTGTGTCCAATGAAAGGCAAGACTACTTAAGAAGGCTGTCTCACATTATTAAGCAGCCTACATTTTCTGCCAAAATGGGAAAGAAAAAGGATGTGTCGGCTGCTGAGAAGCAACAAATTGTGGAGTGTTTAGGTCAAGGCATGACTACAATCAACAATGTGCGATGATCAGGATGAAGTGTCTTGGCAATCAAGAAGTATGTAGCTGATTCACAGTACACACGTGTGCGTGCTGATAAGGGCAAATTGAGGACTCTTTCCTACAGGCAATTACGTCAGGTTGAAAGAGCAGCGGCAAAAAAGCCTTGTCATAGCAGCAGACAAGTTTTTGAAGCTGCTTGTGCCTCCAACATCCCCCGAACAACAAGATGCAGGGTCCTTCAGAGGTTTGCAGCTGTGCATACGCCATCCTGTCGACCTCCTCTATCCACTTCACACAAGCAGAAACGGCTCCAGTGGGCCAAACATTACATGAAGACTGATTTCAAAAACTGTTTTGTTCACGGATGAGTGCCGTGCAGCGCTCGATGGTCCAGATGGATGGAGTGGAGGATGGCTGGTTGATGGACACCCCACGCAAACACGGCTACAGCGCCAACAAGGAGGAGGTGGAGTAATGTTTTGGGCTGGAATCATGGGGAGAGAGATTGTCGGCCCCTTTAGGATACCTGAAGGCGCTAAAGATGAACTCCATAATGTATGTGGATTTTCTCAAACAGCACTTCCTGCCATGGTTCAAGAAGAAGAACCGTGTATTTCACAGCAAGATCATTTTTCTGCATGATAATGCACCATCTCATGCTGCACATAAAACATCTGCATCTCTGGCTGATATGGGCATAAAAGGGGACAAACTTATGGTGTGACCCCCATGCTCCCCTGACCTCTACCCCATTCAGAACCTTTGGAGCATCATTAAAAGGAGTGTCTATGATGGCGGGAGGCAGTTCACATCTAAGCAACAGCTCTGGGAGGGTATTCTGTCCTCATGCAAAACAATTGAAGCAGAAACCATCCAAAACCTGACAAATTCAATGGACGAGAGAGTTCAGAAGCTCCTTTCGAACAAGGGGTCCTATGTGAAAATGTAACATCACCTAGAATAAAGTTTTGAGTTGAAAACTGTTTGATTTCAGTTTCTAACAACCTGCTAATGCTTATAATTTCAAAAATGACCATTTTTTTGGTCTTTATTAAAATGAAAAGGTTGATCGAAAAGTTTGGGGGATCTAAGAGTGTGGCAACCCAGTAGTCATGATTACTTCGAATTCTGACAAAATGAGGGTCATGTTGCAGGTAGTGCAGCAAGAAGGCACTTATGTGTCTTGCGCATCTCGGAGCCCCAAAATGATTTTCCGGGCTAGATGCAGCTAAAAATTTTTATTAATTTTAAATCTGGTGAAGCTTTAGTATAGATGGCCTAATAGGATCAGTGCTGCACACTGCTACAAAGCCCAAATTATTTTCCAGTCAAGATACAGATAAACATGATTAGTAATTTTAAATCTGGTGGAGCTTATTATAGATGGCCTAATAGAATCAGTGCTGCACACTGCTACAAAGCCCAAATTATTTTCCAGCCAAGATACAGATAAACATGATTAGTAATTTGAAAGCTTAAAACGGTTGGTAGGGTGATTTTAACCAATCATCAAGCTTTTACTCTCCCCAGGATGACACACGGGTAGAAAAGTCGTTTCGGATCCATGATTTGTTCATCTTTATGAACGTGAGTCTGTCTACATTATCAGTGGAGAGCCGCGTGCGCTTATCTGTCAGCACACCACCAGCAGCGCTGAACACACGTTCAGACAGAATGCTGGCTGCGGGGCATGACAAGATCTCCAAGGCGTAAGTGGCTAGCTCCGGCCATTTATCCAGATTGGAAGCCCAAAAAGAGCAAGGGTCCAGTGACACAGTCGTGGCTTCAATGTTTACTTGGAGATACTCCTGTACCATCGTCTCTAGGCGTTGACTATGTGTCAGACTTCTTGTCTCCTGTGGCCTTGCAAAGGATGGGCTAAAAAAGTGGTGAAATGATTCCGCAAAATTGATGTTACCAGCAGATACTGTGGTTCTGTTACGGTTTGAGTGCTGAACACTTGACGGTCCCACGGTTGGCAAGTTGGAACTGTGAGATTCACTACGTGCACCACTGGTATTTTGTGGAAAAGCACATGTAAGATTCTGCAACAGTCTCTGCTGATACTCCTGCATGCGTGCATCCCTTTCTATGGCAGGAATAATTTCTGCAAATTTACTTTTGTACCGGGGATCTAACAGTGTGGCAACCCAGTAGTCAGGATTATTTCTAATTCTCACAATTCGAGGGTCATGTTGCAGGTAGTGCAGCAAGAAGGCACTCATGTGTGTTGCGCATCCAGGAGCACCAAGTCCCTGTTGTGTTGGTGGCGAGGTAACAATCATGCTTCCTTCCTCTGTCCTCTCCCCCCAACCTCGCACAACAGAAATGTGATCAAGGTCTCCCTCATCTGATGAGTCTTCCATCAGTTCGTCCTCCACTTCTTCCTGGGCTCCTGCACCTTCCTCACTAGTTTGGCTGCTACCATGCGCCCTGGTAAAACCATCTCCCCCACCCTCACATGCCTGCCGCCTTGGTGCTGCCGACCGTCTGGACCTTGCAGATGTTAGCCCTTCCGCATACAACTCCTCCTCCTCTACTCCCTCCACCTCCTCTTGTGCCACCACCTGACTCCGAATTCTGTTTAACATGTGCTCCAGCATGTAAATCACCGGAATAGTCATGCTGATAATGGCATCGTCAGCACTAAACATCTTCGTCGCCATTTCAAAACTGTGCAGAAGGGTGCATAGGTCCCTGATCTGAGACCACTCCTCCAGCGTGATTTGCCCCACCTCTGAATCTCGTTGGCCCAGGCTATACGTCAGAACGTATTGCACCAGGGCTTGTCGGTGCTGCCACAGTCGCTGCAACATGTGCAGAGTTGAATTCCACCGGGTAGGCGCATCGCATTTTAGCTGGTGAAGTGGCAGGCCCAACGACTTCTGTAGAGATGTAAGTCGCTGAGCTGCGGGATGCGAACGGCGGAAGTGAGCACACAGCGACCGTGCCCTCTGCAGAAGGCCATCTAGTCTGGGATAGTGGGCTAAAAATTGCTGGACAACCAGGTTCAACACGTGAGCCATACAAGGCACGTGTGTGACATTGCCCCGGCGAAGGGCCGCACCCAGGTTTGCAGCATTGTCGCACACGGCCTTCCCTGGTTTCAGGTCCAGTGGAGACAACCATTCATGAAATTGGTTCTCCAGAGCTGACCACAACTCCTCAGCTGTGTGACTCACATTTCCCAGACATTTCAATGTAAAAACCGCCTGATGACGTTGAGCCCTACTGCCAGCATAGTAAGGAGGTGTGCAGGATCCCTTCTGCGCAGTTAGAAAGCTTGTGGCATGACCAGACAGGCTTTGGGTGCAGGTGGAAGACCGAGAGGAGGTTGAGGAGGCAGAAGCAGTGGAGGAACTTTGACATAAAGAGCATTGACGCACAACTCGTGGGGACGGCAAGACTTGGACAGCAGCCCCTTGTCCTGCTGTCACCATAGTTACCCAGTGCCCAGTCAGCGACATGTAACGCCCCTGTCCATGCCTACTCGTCCAAGTGTCTGTGGTGAAATGCACCCTGTCACACACAGAGTTTCTCAAAGAAGCGGTGATGTTGTGTGCGACATGCTGGTGGAGCGCAGGCACACCTTTCTTTGAGAAGTAGTGCCGACTGGGCATCTGGTACTGGGGCACTGCGACAGACATAAGGTCTCGAAAATCCTCTGTGTCCACCAGGCGGAAAGGCAGCATTTCTGTAGCCAAGAGCTTGCAGATGGTGAAATTCAACCTCTTAGCTTTCTCATGGCTAGGAGGAAATGGTCTTTGACTTGTCCACATCTGAGGGACCGAGGGCTGGCTATTGTGCTTAGACGGGGTTGATAAGGGTGTCCCCGGCAAACTGCCGGTCTGTGAGGAAGATGCAGGCGGACATGTTAGGTTGCCTTGATCCAAAGGTGGTGCTATCGATGTCGGACAGCGCTCAACACCAGCTGGTGTTAACACCTCCAAAGAAAATGATGACCTGCCAATCACGCTGGCTGTTGCGGGTAAAGAGGTGGCAGGTCTGCGCCCCAAAACAGGTGTGACTGCTGTCCCCCCAGTCACAGAGGATGAAGAGGCCGCGGATGCACAAGATATGGCAGACGGTGGTTGGCCCGGCCGGCTAGGTCGCATTGTAGCACACTGAGCTTCCCACTGCAACTTATGCTTCATGTCCATGTGCCGGTTCATGCATGAAGTACTCAAACTATGTATTTTTTGGCCTCTACTTAGCTTTTGCTGACAAATGTTACAGATAACACGAGTTGGGTCATCTTTATCGATCTGAAAAAATGCCCAGGCTATGCAAGGCTTAGCACCCATGCGACCTGAAGAGCCATCACGACTTGTGGTGAGAGGCAGAGTTGTGTTTGAGGATGCAGTTGTTGACGTGCTTCCAGTACTACGTCTCTGTCCAGGAAGGCGCAACCTGACCTCGTCATCACTAGCATCTTCCTCCACCTTCTCTGCTGACCTCATCTCTTGGCTGACTGTGGGTTGACAGTAAGTGGGATCTCCAACCTCATCATCATCACCCTGTGCGTTATCACACCCGTCGTCCTCAGAGCCAACCTGTTCCTGCCCTGACAAAAAACTAAAGTTGTCGCTCCAATCAGGTATTTGAGTCTTATCATCGTCTTCCTCATTGTCTCCACCAACAGGAGTTACAGTTTGGGAATGAGGGTCTACATTATGGTCAGAACCTTCTGCGTCTGGTCCTGGATCCGACTCATAAAGATTCTGGGCATCAGTGCAGATCATTTCCTCGTCTGGATTCACAGAAGCGCTGGAGTCGACCTCTGATTCCCAGGCTATAGTATGAGTAAACAGCTCTGCAGACTCAACCATCTGTTCTACCTCATACTCAGACGGG
Organism: Phyllobates terribilis; assembly: GCF_046119375.1. NCBI lineage: Eukaryota > Metazoa > Chordata > Amphibia > Anura > Dendrobatidae > Phyllobates > Phyllobates terribilis. The sequence goes on along the minus strand of NW_027362771.1, from coordinate 442,019,889 downwards.
CAGCTGGAGATTTGGGAGCTGTGAGGAAGCAAGTGCGATTGGGGTGACACCTTTGAGGACTGGAGTATTTGTGATGTTGAAGTTGATGTGGAGGAGAGCCCACTTAAAGGAGCACTTGATATCCGTTGAAGCACCTGCTGTTTTTGTGCCTCATCTGGAATTTGTAGCGATTGGCGTGGCCGTAAGAAAGGGATCTTATCACATTGTCCGCTAAAAGAAGTAGACATTTTAGTTTGGCTGGAAGATGGTCTTTCTTCTGCAGATGTTACTGTTGCTTTAACACCTACCCCACGGACACAACCTTTTTTCCCCTTCCCAACACGCCTATTCCCCTTTCCACCAGCAGCAGGCCTTTTTCCACTCATTTTGGTGGTTAACTAATTCACAACTCTGGAGTTGTTTGCACGAAAAAACAATGGATGGGAACCGAGCAGAGCTGAGTGGCCAAACTGTGGTATTAGGCCAAAACTATTGGCTGGGTTAGATGCAGAAAAAAATTATATTCAATTTGCAACCTGATGGAGGTCTGTATAGATGGATTAATACAACAAGTCCCACACACAGCTAGAAGCCCAATATTTTTTCAGAGGTAGATGCAGAAAAAAATATATTCAGTTTGCAACCTGATGGAGGTCTGTATAGATGGATTAATAGAACAAGTCCCACACACAGCTAGAAGCCCAATATTTTTTCAGAGGTAGATGCAGAAAAAAATATATTCAGTTTGCAACCTGATGGAGGTCTGTATAGATGGATTAATAGAACAAGTCCCACACACAGCTTGAAGCCCAATATTTTTTCAGAGGTAGATGCAGAAAAAAATATATTCAGTTTGCAACCTGATGGAGGTCTGTATAGATGGATTAATAGAACAAGTCCCACACACTGCTAGAAGCCCAATATTTTTTCAGAGGTAGATGCAGAAAAAAATATATTCAGTTTGCAACCTGATGGAGGTCTGTATAGATGGATTAATAGAACAAGTCCCACACACAGCTAGAAGCCCAATATTTTTTCAGAGGTAGATGCAGAAAAAAATATATTCAGTTTGCAACCTGATGGAGGTCTGTATAGATGGATTAATAGAACAAGTCCCACACACAGCTAGAAGCCCAATATTTTTTCAGAGGTAGATGCAGAAAAAAATATATTCAGTTTGCAACCTGATGGAGGTCAGTATAGATGGACTAATACAACAAGTCCCACACACAGCTAGAAGCCCAATATTTTTTCAGAGGTAGATGCAGAAAAAAATATATTCAGTTTGCAACCTGATGGAGGTCTGTATAGATGGATTAATAGAACAAGTCCCACACACAGCTAGAAGCCCAATATTTTTTCAGAGGTAGATGCAGAAAAAAATATATTCAGTTTGCAACCTGATGGAGGTCTGTATAGATGGATTAATAGAACAAGTCACACACACAGCTAGAAGCCCAATATTTTTTCAGAGGTAGATGCAGAAAAAAATATATTCAGTTTGCAACCTGATGGAGGTCTGTATAGATGGATTAATAGAACAAGTCCCACACACAGCTAGAAGCCCAATATTTTTTCAGAGGTAGATGCAGAAAAAAATATATTCAGTTTGCAACCTGATGGAGGTCTGTATAGATGGATTAATAGAACAAGTCCCACACACAGCTAGAAGCCCAATATTTTTTCAGAGGTAGATGCAGAAAAAAATATATTCAGTTTGCAACCTGATGGAGGTCTGTATAGATGGATTAATAGAACAAGTCCCACACACAGCTAGAAGCCCAATATTTTTTCAGAGGTAGATGCAGAAAAAAATATATTCAGTTTGCAACCTGATGGAGGTCTGTATAGATGGATTAATAGAACAAGTCACACACACAGCTAGAAGCCCAATATTTTTTCAGAGGTAGATGCAGAAAACAATATATTCAGTTTGCAACCTGATGGAGGTCTGTATAGATGGATTAATAGAACAAGTCCCACACACAGCTAGAAGCCCAATATTTTTTCAGAGGTAGATGCAGAAAAAAATATATTCAGTTTGCAACCTGATGGAGGTCTGTATAGATGGATTAATAGAACAAGTCCCACACACAGCTAGAAGCCCAATATTTTTTCAGAGGTAGATGCAGAAAAAAATATATTCAGTTTGCAACCTGATGGAGGTCTGTATAGATGGATTAATAGAACAAGTCCCACACACAGCTAGAAGCCCAATATTTTTTCAGAGTTAGATGCAGAAAAAAATATATTCAGTTTGCAACCTGATGGAGGTCTGTATAGATGGATTAATAGAACAAGTCCCACACACAGCTAGAAGCCCAATATTTTTTCAGAGCTAGATGCAGAAAAAAATTATATTCAATTTGCAACCTGATGGAGGTCAGTATAGATGGACTAATAGAATGATGCTATGCCCAAAAGATTTTACTTCACTAGGTGCAGTAAAAAATTGGTATTGTATACACAGGTGGTATTTCTTGCAACACAGATAGGCTACTCCACTGACTAACACACTCTGCAATAGGCCAAAAAGGATTAGCTTTGCTAGATTCAGCCAAATGCTGTGAAAAAAACTTGCACAGCACTGGCACAGACCTGCCTGGCAAAAACTGATAGGAACTGATGTAACCTAGTCCTGAAAAGGACTCCAATTACAATTAGTCTTTACTCCCACAATCTATCTATTTAAGAGCACAGACCTGCCTGATAAAAGTCGTAGGAAATGCTGTAACCTAGTCCTTAAAAGGACTGCAATCACAACTATTCCCTACTCCCAAGCTATCTGTAGATTTGTGCGAAAATTGGCTTGAAATTAACAAGGTATAGCGCACACAGCAACAGCGGTGCCGTCTAACACGCAGCTGCAGCAGTGAGAAAATGGTGGCGACGGGGAAAATGGCTTGGTCTTATAGGGCAAGGACATGTGACATACACTGCCAATGACACATGCCCTTGCTTGTGTGAAAAAAAGCACTTCGCTCCGTGTGTGCGCTGCTGATAGGCTGACAGATTGCACCTCCCCACTGCAAATGCGGGAAAGAGAAAAAAAAATGGAGATCTTCATTGTTCCTGCAGAGATCCATCCCCTGCCCCTCCCCCCACCCCGCTGTACACTCAAACTGCGTATTAACATTAATTTTCATCATTACTGAGAAAAAATCCAGTTATGATTTTGGTGCACGAACAGTTATCGAACATAACCTCGAACAGCCGAATTTTTCTCAAATTGTTCGTGTTCGCCGAACGGCTCGAACACCGCCCAAAACAGCTCGAATTTGAGATTGGCGAACAGTTCGAGTAGAACAACGCTCATCTCTACTAGAGACTAAAATTACGGAGAACCCCACGCCAATTTTTTTTTTAATAAATCCTTTATTTTAACACTAAATGACAAGTACAGTAATCAACACTATCACTGTACTTCTTATATATATGACTGACATGTTTCTATCTATCTAATCTATGTGTGATGCTCTATTTTTTCTGTTATAAATTGTCGGGTACCGATGCTGAATTGCCGGCCGTCTTTTTTAAAGAGATGGTGCATGAAAACACTAATATTTTTTTTAATAAATCCTTTAACACTAAATGACAAGTACAGTAACCAACACTGTCACTGTACTTCTTATATATGTGACTGACATGTTTCTATCTATCTAATCTATGTGTGATGCTCTATTTCTTCTTGCCTAAATTGTCGGGTACCGGTGTATGCCGCTGCTGAATTGCCGGCCGGCTTTTTTAAAGAGAGTGTCTTCGGAGCAGTTTGTCAGCTTTTGAACACCTTTGAAGGTGTTTTCTGTGTGTTTCTATGTGTTTTTGTTTGCCTGCCATTGGTTTTAACGGTGTTCGACGGTGTTCTAAGCTGTTCGACGAACAGTTCCACGAACATCCCGGTGTTCGACGAACCGAACCGAACCCAAAACTACGGGGGTGGCTCAACACTAATAATTATACATTTTATTTCCTCTGCCCAAGTGCCTTCCCTTACATTTATCCCCATTAAAGCTCATTTGCCATTTATCAGCCTAAGCTTCTAGTTTACATAGATCCTCCTGTAATATAAAATTGTCCTCCTCTGTATTGCTTACCCTGCAGTTTAGTGTCATCTGCAAACATTGAAATACTACTCTGTATGCCCCCTACAAGGTCATTAATAAATATGTTAAAAAGAACCGGGCCCAATACCGACCCCTGTGGTACCCCACTGTTAACTGAGACCCAGTCTGAGTGTTTTCCATTAATAACCACCCTTTGTTTCCTATCACTGAGCCAGTTCTTAACCCACATACATATATTTTCCCCTATCCCCATTATTCTCATTTTATGTATCAACCTTTTGTGTGGAACCGTATCAAAAGCTTTTGAAAAGTCCATATACACAACATCCACCGCATTTCCTTGATCCAGTCCGGAACTTACCTCTTCATAAAAGCTGATCAGATTAGTTTGACAGGAATGGTCCCTCATAAACCCATGTTGATATTGGGTCATGAGTAGTGTTGAGCGATACCTTCCGATATCAGGAAATATCGTATCGGATTGGATCGGGCCGATACCCAAAAAGTATCGGATATCGCCGATTCCGATACCGGAAACCAATGCAAGTCAAAGGGACACAAATATCGGAATGAAAATAAACCCTTTCTTTCCTTGTAGGTTAATTCTACATGAAGTAAAACAACTAAGAATAATGTAGAATGACATGAAAAGCCGGCAATTCATCAGCGGCATTCACCGGTACCCGACAATTTACAACAGAAAGAATAGAGCTTCACACATAGATTAGATAGATAGAAACATGTCAGTCACATATATATGAAGTACAGTGACAGTGTTGCTTACAGAGCTTGTCATTTAGTGTAAAGGATTTATTTAAAAACATATTAGTGTTTTCATGCACCGTCTCTTTAAAAAAGCCGGCCGGCAATTCAGCATCTGTACCCGACAATTTAGAATAGAAAGAATAGAGCATCACACATAGATTAGATAGATAGAAACATGTCAGTCACATATATATGAAGTACAGTGACAGTGTTGATTACTGTACTTGTCATTTAGTGTTAAAATAAAGGATTTATTTTTAAAAAAATTGGCGTGGGGTTCCCCTTAATTTTAGTCTCTAGCGGAGGTTAAGCAGACAGCTGGGGCAAATGTTTGAAGCCGGGAAGGGGGTAATACCCACGTAGCTTCCCAGGCTACTAATATCAGCCCCCAGCTGAAAACCTAGCCTTTACTAGCTATTAAAATGGGGGAACCCCCCCCAAAAAATGACGTGGGGTCCCCCCTAATTTAATAGCTAGCAATGGCTAGGCAGACAGCTGGGGGCTGATTTTAATAGCCCAGGAAGGGTGCCTTAATATTGGCCCCCTCCCAGGTGAGAAACACCAGCCGTCAGCCGCCCCAGAAATGGCGCATCCATAGGATGCCCCAATTCTGGCACTTAGCCTCGCTCTTCCCACTGCCCTGTAGCGGTGGCAGTGGGGTAATAGGGCTGGGGTTGATGTCAGCTTATAATGCCAACTGACATCAAGCCCAGGTTAGTAATGGAGAGGCGTCTATAAGACACCCCCATTGCTAACCCCATAGTCAAAGTTAAAGAAAAACACAAACACCCAGAATAAAGTCCTTTAATTGAAATAAACACACAATTCTTTATTGTTCTAAATTAAACCATACTTACCATCATGCCCATTCCAGCTGAAGCCAACGATCTCCTGCAATAAAAGAAAAATAATAAAGCAACCTCATCCTTACCTTTCCATGGTTCCCACGACGGCTCCAGCTCTGCTACATCGAGATGACAGGCTGGACCGCAGCAGAAAGCTGCCATTCAGCCTGTCATCCCGCAGACACTGAGAAGCGCAGGCATACTTGCACTCCTCAGTGTCTGGCTGTGACGGCATAAAGATGAGCCGAGGTCATGTCCAATGAACTCAGCTCACCTCATGCACGTCACTGACAGCGTGGGAAAATTCTCACGCTGAAGCGCTGAGTGCAGGAGAATTTTCCCACGCTGTCAGTGACGTGCATGAGGTGAGCTGAGTTCATTGGACATGACCTCGCCTCATGCACGTCACTGACAGCATGGGAAAATTCTCCTGCACTCAGCGCTTCAGCGTGAGAATTTTCCCACGCTGTCAGTGACGTGCATGAGGTGAGCTGAGTTCATTGGACATGACCTCGGCTCATCTTTATGCCGTCACAGCCAGACACTGAGGAGTGCAAGTATGCCTGCGCTTCTCAGTGTCTGCGGGATGACAGGCTGAATGGCAGCTTTCTGCTGCGGTCCAGCCTGTCATCTCGATGTAGCAGAGCTGGAGCCGTCGTGGGAACCATGGAAAGGTAAGGATGAGGTTGCTTTATTATTTTTCTTTTATTGCAGGAGATCGTTGGCTTCAGCTGGAATGGGCGTGATGGTAAGTATGGTTTAATTTAGAACAATAAAGAATTGTGTCTTTATTTCAATTAAAGGACTTTTTTCTGGGTGTTTGTGTTTTTTTTAAATACTTTACTAGAAATTCATGGCGGTCATGTCTAATATTGGCGTGACCCCATGAATTTCGGGCTTAGGGCCAGCTGATAATGCCAAGCTGGCCTTAACCCGTTTATTACCCAGTGAGCCACCGCACCAGGGCCCTGGATGAGTTGGGTACAGCGCCAGAAGATGGCGCTTCTATGAACGCGCCATTTTCCCGGGCGGCTGCGGACTGCAATTTGCAGCGGGTGGGGCCCAGAAAGCTTGGGCCTCCCTGCGCTGCAGATTCCAGCCCCCAGCTGCCTAGTTGTACCTGGCTGGACACAAAAATAGGGCGAAGCCCCACGTATTTTTTTTAAAATTATTTCATGAAATTCATGGAATAATTAAGAAAAAAAGGGCTTCCCTATATTGTTGTGTCCGGCTAGGTACAAATAGGCAGCTGGTGGTTGGGGGCAGCCCGTTCCTGCCTGCTGTACCTGACTGGACACAAATATAGGGCGAAGCCCCACATCAATTTTTTTTAATTATTTCATGAATTTCCTGAAATAATTTAAAAAAAATTGACGTGGGGCTTTGCACTATATTTGTGTCCAGTCAGGTACAGCAGGCAGGAACGGGCTGCCCCCAACCACCAGCTGCCTATTTGTACCTGGTTGGACACAACAATATAGGGAAGCCCTTTTTTTCTTAATTATTCCATGAATTTCATGAAATAATTAACAAAAAAAAAAACGTGGAGCTTCTCCCTATTTTTGTGTCCAGCCAGGTACAACTAGGCAGCTGGGGGATGGAATCTGCCGCGCAGGGAGGCCCAAGCTTTCTGCTCCCCGCTGAAAATTGCAGTCCGCAGCCGCCCCGGAAAATGGCGCGTTCATAGAAGCTGGATGCTGTACCTGGCTGGCATACAAAAATATGGCGAAGCCCACGTCAAAAGTTTTGGAAAAAATTAATTAAAAAATAAATAATAATTTAGGGACTGCATCTTTATTAACTCCACAAATGTCATTTAGTGTTAAAATAAAGGATTTATTTAAAAAAAAAAATGGCGTGGGATCCCCCATAATTTTAGTCTCTAGCGGAGGTTAAGCAGACGGCTGGGGCAGATGTTTGAAGCCTGGGAAGGGGGTAAAACCCATGGAGCTTCCCAGGCTACTAATATCAGCCCCCAGCTGAATACCTAGCCTTTAATAGCTATTAAAATGGGGGACCCCCCCCCAAAAAAATGACGTGGGGTCCCCCCTATTTTAATAGCTAGCAAAGGCTAGGCAGACAGCTGGGGGCTGATATTAATAGCCCAGGAAGGGTGCCATGAATATTGGCCCCCTCCAAGGCTAGAAACACCAGCCATCAGCCGCCCCAGAAATGGCGCATCCATATGATGCGCCAATTCTGGCACTTAGCCTCGCTCTTCCACGCTGCCCTGGTGCGGTGGCAGGGGGTAATAGTGGTGGGGTTCATGTCAGCACCAGCTGCCATGAAGCCCAGGTTAGTAATGATGGGCGTCTATAAGACACCCCCATTACTAACCTACAAAGTGTTAAAAAGAAAAAACACACTACACCCAGAAAAAAATAATTTATTTGAAATAAAACACACCATTTTATTTAATTCTTAGTTTACTAAAAATAATAGTTACCTGTCCACGTTCCTGCGCTGATCTCCCATGCACAGCTGTCACATCTGGAGATGGTGACAGCTGTGCATGGCTGCTGTAAGCTCACGCTGCCGGGAACACGTCCGCTCCCGGCAGCGGGAGCCACTGACTGAGGTCACCGGAGTGCATTCAGTCAGCGCTGCTCCGGAGACCTCCTTTATGGCAGTGCTGTACCGTGGGAATTTCTCACGATACAGCAGGGCCGTAAAGCAGCTAACCGGAGCAGCGCTGCCTGAACTCCGGCGAACCCGCTTATGCAACGACGGGGCTGCTTTACGGCCCCGGCATTCTAGCGGCGGCAGCGGTTCAGAGCGGTCACATTCTATGTGGCTGCTCTAAACTGGAGATTATCGTTGGACACTCGTGGACTACTACGGAGGGGTAAGGATAAGGTTGTGGTTTATTATTTTATATTTTATTACAGGAGATCGATGGCTTCGGGGAATTAGGTGTCTAGGTGAGTATAGGTGTAGTTTTTTATTTTTTACTTCATTTTAGGTGGCGATCGGCGGGGACAGGTAATGTATGAACTAATTTATTGTAGGTAACCACTGGCCACCAATGACATGTATTTAAAATTTATTGGGGACACAGTAGGGCAATTTAAATAGCAGGATCAGGCTGATGGGAACTACTGCTCTCATTGAGCTGATCCTGCTGGCACGAGTGGACGGGGGACAGACATAGGCCGATGGGAGTAGTAGTATCACATCGGCCTATGTCTGCTTGCACGCACACACCCGCACACATCGCAGACACCGCGCACACCCGCACACACTCGCAGACATCGCACACACCCGCACACATCGCACAGACACCGCGCACACCCGCACACACCCACAAACATCGCACAGACACCCCGCACACACACGCAGACATCGCACACACACCCCGCACACACACACGCGCACACACACCAATCATGACGGGTCTGGGAGGTGAGGCTGACCTGTGCGGCCGTGGGAAAGTTCATGTGAGTTCATGCAGTCAAGCATGAACTCACATGAACCCTCTGAGGGCACCGCGGCTACTTCAAATGAACAGCTGATCGGCATCACCTGATACCTCAGCTGTTCATTTGAAATAACCGGCGGGAAAGCGCAGCACAGAACGGGAAAGCCGGCGGTGAAGTCTTTTCACTGCCGGCTTCCCTGCCCGGGTCCTTCGCTCCTTGGTGCTGCGCTCCCCGCCCGGTCCTAACTTACGATCGGGATGGGAGGTGGCGAGGGGAGCGGAGGATCGGGGTGGGAGGCTGCGGGGAAGCAGTATGGGGCTGTGTGATTGTTTAAAAGCCGGCGGCTTTTTACCGCGCGCCGGCTTTTAAACAATCAGGAGAATTCTCCCCCGCTGGGATGGCATTCTGATGACAGGCTGGATCTCAGCTGAGCGCTGCCATCCAGCTTGTCATCCTTCAGCGACACTGCAGAGCGCAGGCATTATGGGAACTTCCGATTCCGGTATTCGATATTGTAAAAGTATCGGAATTAAGTATCGGAATTCCGATACCACGAATATCGGCCGATACCCGATATTTCAGTATCGGAATGCTCAACACTAGTCATGAGGTTTTTCTTCTTCATATACTCTAGTATAGCATCTCTTAGAAAACCCTCCAGGATTTTACCCACAGTAGAGGTTAAGCTTACTGGCCTATAATTTCTAAGTTCGGTTTGTGTCCCTTTTTGAATATTGCCACCACATTTGCTATACGCCAGTCCTGTGGTACAGACCCTGTTATTATGGAATCTTTAAAATTTGGCCAAGAAGATATGATTTACATAGGGACTGATTGTCCACCACTTATAGAAATCATATGTTCTTGGACAAATAAGCTCCTGGTGCAAAACTGGCTGGAGGACTGGCCGTTTTTAGTAGGGAGAAAATGTAATCATCATCAGCCCCAAAAGTCAGCCACCAGCCATTTCTGGACCAGAGGAAAGAAACATGAATATTTAAAGGGGTTGCCCACTACTTTAACACTGATGACCTATCCTTAGGATAGGTCATCAATGTCTGATTGGAGTTGGTGCGACATCTGGCATCCCCGCAGATCATCTGTTCTCTATGCCGGCAGGAACAGCTCAGTTACAGAACTGCACGGCTCCGTCTACAGTGTAGTGGCCATAACCGGGTACTGCACATCCGCCCCTTATTGATTGAAATAGGTGACGAATGTGCAGTACCTGGCTGCGGCCACTATACAGTAGACGGAGCTGTGCTGTGCCATAAAGGAGCTGAGAGAACAGCTGATCTGTGGGGGTGCCAGGTGTCACAGCCACACAGATCAGACATTGATACCCTATCCTAAGGATAAGTCATCAATGTTAAGAGTGGACAACCTCTTTAAATTGACTAAATGTGTCTCTGGGCTGGGATAGAACATGAACTCACACAGTGACTCAGATTGCTGCAGATTGGGGCAGGAACGATAACACACTGCGGATGACTGCTGGTCTGGAGCGGATTAGGCGGCCACCAGGGGCGTACATAGAAATTATGGGGCCCCATATTAAAAGTCCTAATAGCCCTGCATATAGCATGATGGCCTCACATACAGTCCTGTACATAATATGATGGCACCACATAGAGTGCTGCACATAGTATGATGGCCCCACATACAGTCCTGCACATAGTATGATGGCCCCACATACAGTCCTGCACATAGTATGATGGCCCCATATATATAGTCCTGCACATAGTATGATGGTCCCACGAATAGTGCTGCAGATTGTATGATGGCCCCACATAAAGTCCTGCACATAGTATGATGGCCCCATATATAGTCCTGCACATAGTATGATGGTCCCACGAATAGTCCTGCAGATTGTATGATGGCCCCACATAAAGTCCTGCACATAGTTTGATGGTCCCACATACAGTCCTGCACATAGTATGATGGCCCCATATATAGTGCTGCACACAGTATGATGCTCCCACATATAGTGCTGCAGATAGTATGATGGCCCCACATATAGTGCTGGAGATAATATGATGGCCCCACATGTAGTGCTGCACATAGTATGATGGCCCCACATACAGTACTGCACATATCATGATGGCCCCACATACAGAACTGCACATATCATGATGGCCCCACATACAGTGCTGCACATAGTATGGTGGCCCCACATACAGTCCTGCACATAGTATGATGGCCCCACATACATTCCTGCACATAGTATGATGGCCCCACATACAGTCCTGCACATTGTATGATGGCTCCACATGTAGTCCTGCACAGAGAATAATGGCCCCACATACAGTCCTGCCCACAGTATGATGGCCCCATATACAGTCCTTCCCACAGTATGATGGCCCCACATACAGTCCTACCCACAGTATGATGGTCCCACATATAGTCCTCCACATAGTATGGAGGCCCCACATACAGTCTTGCCCACAGTATGATGGCCCCACATATAGTCCTGCACATTGTATGATGGCCCCACATATAGTCCTGCACATTGTATGATGGCCCCACATACAGTCCTGAACATAGTATGATGGCCCCACATACAGTCCTACCCACAGTATGATGGCCCCACATATAGTCCTGCACATTGTATGATGGCCCCACATACAGTCCTGTACATAGTATGATGGCCCCACATATAATATGGTCCACAGTATGATGGCCCCACATATAGTCCTGCCCACAGTATGATGGTCCCACATATAGTCCTCCACATAGTATGGTGGCCCCACATACAGTCTTGCCCACAGTATGATGGCCCCACATATAGTCCTGCCCACAGTATGATGGTCCCACATATAGTGCTACAGATAGTATAATAGCCCCACATATAGTCCTGCATATAGTATGATGGCCCACATACAGTACTGAACAAAGTATGATCATGGCGACACATAGAGTGCTGTACATAGTATGATAGCCCCACATACAGTCCTGCACATAGTATGATGGCCCCACATATAGTCCTGCAAACAGTATGATGGTCCCACGAATAGTGCTGCAGATAGTATGATGGCCCCACATATAGTCCTGCACATAGTATGATGGCCCCACATATAGTGCTGCGCATAGTATGATGGTCCCACATATAGTGCTTCAGGTAGTATGATTGCCCCACATATAGTGCTGCAGATAGTATGATGGCCCCACATATAGTGCTTCAGATAGTATGATGGCCCTACATATAGTGCTGCACATAGCATGATGGTCCCACATACAGTCCTGCACATAACATGATGGCCCCACATACAGTCCTGCACATAGTATGATGGCCCCACATACAGTCCTGCACATAGTATGATGGCCCCACATACAGTCCTGCCCACAGTATGATGGCCCCATATATAGTCCAGCCCACAGTATGATGGCCCCACATACAGTCCTGCACATAGTATGATGGTCCCACATACAGTCCTGCACATAGTATGAAGGCCCCACATGCAGTCCTGAACATAGTACGATGGCCCCACATATAGTCCTGCACATAGTATGATGGTCCCACATATAGTCCTTCCCACAGTATGATTGTCCCACGTATAGTCTTGCACATAGTATGATGACCCCAAATACAGTCCTGCACATTGTATGATGGCCCCACATATAGTCCTGCCCACAGTATGATGGCCCAATATATAGTGCTGCAGATAGTATGATGGCCCCACATATAGTCCTGCACATAGTATGATGGCCCCGCATACAGTCCTGCCCACAGTATGATGGTCCCATATATAGTGCTGCAGATAGTATGATGGCCCCACATATAGTCCTGCCCACAGTATGATGGTCACACATATAGTGCTGCAGATAGTATGATGGCCCCACATATAGTCCTGCACATAGTATGATGGCCCACATACAGTACTGAACATAGTATGATCATGGCCACACATAGAGTGTTTCACATAGTATGATGGCCCCACATACAGTCCTGCACATAATATGATGGCCCCACATGCAGTCCTGCATATACTATGATGGTCCCACGAATAGTGCTGCAGATAGTATGATGGCCCCACATAAAGTCCTGCACATAGTATGATGGCCCCACATATAGTGCTGCACATAGTATGATGGTCCCACATATAGTATGGTCCACAGTATGATGGCCCCACATATAGTCCTGCCCACAGTATGATGGTCCCACAGATAGTCCTCCACATAGTATGGTGGCCCCACATACAGTCTTGCCCACAGTATGATGGCCCCACATATAGTCCTGCCCACACTATGATGGTCCCACATATAGTGCTGCACATAGTATGATGGCCCCACATATAGTGCTTCAGATAGTATGATGGCCCAACATATAGTCCTGCACATAGTATGATGGCCCCACATACAGTACTGAACAAAGTATGATCATGGCGACACATAGTATGATGGCCCCACATATAGTGCTGCACATAGTATGATGGTCCCACATATAGTATGGTCCACAGTATGATGGCCCCACATATAGTCCTGCCCACAGTATGATGGTCCCACAGATAGTCCTCCACATAGTATGGTGGCCCCACATACAGTCTTGCCCACAGTATGATGGCCCCACATATAGTCCTGCCCACAGTATGATGGTATCACATATACTGCTGCAGATAGTATGATGGCCCCACATATAGTGCTTCAGATAGTATGATGGCCCAACATATAGTCCTGCACATAGCATGATGGTCCCACATACAGTCCTGCACATAACATGATGGCCCCACATACAGTCCTGCACATAGTATGATGGCCCCACATACAGTCCTGCACATAGTATGATGGCCCCACATACAGTCCTGCCCACAGTATGATGGCTCCACATATAGTCCTGCCCACAGTATGATGGCCCCACATACAGTCCTGCACATAGTATGATGGTCCCACATACAGTCCTGCACATAGTATGAAGGCCCCACATGCAGTCCTGAACATAGTACGATGGGCCCACATATAGTTCTGCCCACAGTATGATGGCTCCATATATAGTACAGACCAAAAGTTTGGACACACCTTCTCATTTAAAGATTTTTCTGTATTTTCATGACTTTGAAAATCGTACATTCACACTGAAGGCATCAAAACTATGAATTAACACATGTGGAATTATATACTTAACAAAAAATGTGTGAAACAACTGAAAATATGTCTTACATTCTAGGTTCTTCAAAGTAGCCACCTTTTGCTTTGATGACTGCTTTGCACGCTCTTGGCTTCAAGAGGTAGTCACCGGAAATGGTCTTCCAACAATCTTAAAGGAGTTCCCAGAGACGCTTAGCACTTGTTGACCCTTTTGCCTTCACTCTGCGGTCCAGCTCACCCCAAACCATCTCGAATAGGTTCAGGTCTGGTGATTGTGGAGGCCAGGTTATCTGGCGTAGCACCCCATCACTCTCCTTCTTGGTCAAATAGCCCTTACACAGCTTGGAGGTGTGTTTGGGGTCATTGTCCTGTTGAAAAATAAATGATGGTCCAACAAAACGCAAACCGGATGGAATAGCATGCCGCTGCAAGATGCTATGGTAGCCATGCTGGTTCAGTATGCCTTCAATTTTGAATAAATCCCCAACAGTGTCACCAGCAAAGCACCCCCACACCATCACACCTCCTCCTCCATGCTTCCTGGTGGGAACCAGGCATGTAGAGTGTTACGCTCGCGCCCGGACTGACTGGCGTGAGCGTGATTAGTGATCCCACTGTACCATGAACCGAGGAGTGCCTGGAGGGGCGTAACTAAGTATCAACCCGATCCGACCAAGGTCGCACGGCGGCTTAGTCGACTCCGTGGACCAAGGAGGAACCGAGCAGAGGGACCAGGTGCGACTCCAGGTCAGACCCTGGTCACAGTTGTTGACCCACACCGGGGAATGCAGGAACAGGCAGGTTAGACTGGCATACAGGCAGGTGGGTATTGGCAAGTATGGCTGGTATGCAGACAGGTGGGTACTGGAAAGTATGGCTGGTATGCAGATAGGTGGCACTTGCAAGCTCGGCTGGTATGCAAACAGGTGGCCACTGGCAAGCACGGCTGGTATGCAGACAGGTGGGCACTGGCAAGCACGGCTGGTATGCAGACAGGGACATACTGTCAAGCACAGCTGGAGTGCAGACCGGGAGGTACTAGCAGGTTGGAGCGCAGGCTGGATAGGGTCCAGTACAGACTGGGAGACAGGTACAGAGCCGCAGATGCGGTAGACAAGCAGAGTAAAGCGAAACCGCTGGAGCAGAGGACAAGGCAGAGCAGAGAGGAACTGCAGGTGAGGTGAGCAAGCAGAGCGGAGCGAAAACCGCCGGGGCGGTGGACAAGGCAGAGCAGAGAGAAACCACAGGTGCGGTGGACAAGGCAGAGCAGAGCGGAAGCGCCGGAGCGGTGGGCAAGGCAGAGCAGAGAGAAGCCGCCGGAGCGGTGGGCAAGGCAGAGCAGAGAGAAGCCGCCGGAGCGGTGGGCAAGTCAGAGCAGAGAGAAACCGCTGGTGCGGTGAGCAAGGCAGAGCAGAGAGAAGCCGCCGAAGCGGTGGGCAAGGCAGAGCATAGAGAAGCCGCCGGAGCGGTGGGCAAGTCAGAGCAGAAAGAAACTGCTGGTACGGTGAGCAAGGCAGAGCAGAGAGAAGCCGCGGGAGGGGAGTGCAAGTCAGAGCAGAGAGAAGTCGCCGGAGCGGTGGGTAAGTCAGAGCAGAGAGAAGCCGCCGGAGAGGTGGGTAAGTCAGAGCAGAGAGAAACCGCCAAAGCGTTGGGTAAGGCAGAGCAGAGGGAAACCGCCGGAGCGGTAGGCAAGTCAGAGCAGAGCAAAACCGCAGGTGCCGTGGACAAGGCAGAGAGGACAGGGCTCTGTTCACATGGAACAGACTGGAAAATACAGGAAGATACGGAGGAAGGGAAAAGGGACAAGCAGAACCAGATACACACATGGTACTTCCTATGAAGTAGCAAGTGGACACAAAACTCACAAACACAAGTACAGAGACAATGAGTTGGAGTTAGGTGCAGGTTCAGATACTGCAGGAAAAGGGAAGGTACGGACATAGAGACAAACAGGTAACAGGCTAGGATACAGTTCAGACAGGAACTGCTACTGCGAGGAGATACAAGAACGAGCCTGGGTATACAGCCCCCAGAGATGGCGGAAACGGACAAGAAGTCACAGATAACAGGTCTGGGTATGCAGCCCCCAGAGATGGCGGAAACAGACAAGAAGCAGAACTGGACCTGGCAACTTCAGAGTCAAGGAACACACTGAATGTTAGTGTTGCTCAGGCACCTCCTACTGAGTGGAGGGGGTTTAAATATCCAGTGACTCACAGCAATAGGCTGGAGACGCATTAGGGGTGCGCCCACAGCAGCTATAAGAATCAGGAAGTAACCGGGCCGCCGCCCTAAGAAGTCAGTCAAGAGACATGCACACAGCATGAACTGGAGCAAGATTTGCAGGCTGCACTGACAGGTAAGATTGCGGTCTTGCATAGTGGGAGGTGGTGCACTATGCAAGCACGCCGCCAGGGATGTTACATAGAGTCCATCCGTTCACCTTTTCTGCGTCGCATAAAGACACGGTGGTTGGAACCAAAGATCTCAAATTTGGACTCATCCGACCAAAGCACAGATTTCCACTGGTTTAATGTCCATTCCTTGTGTTCTTTAGCCCAAACAAGTCTCTTCTGCTTGTTGCCTGTCCTTAGCAGTGGTTTCCTAGCAGCTATTTTACCATGAAGGCCTGCTGCACAAAGTCTCCTCTTAATAGTTGTTGTAGAGATGTGTCTGCTGCTAGAACTCTGTGTGGCATTGACCTGGTCTCTAATCTGAGCTGCTGTTAAACTGCGATTTCTGAGGCTGGTGACTCGAATAAACTTATCATCAGAAGCAGAGGTGACTCTTGGTCTTCCTTTCCTGGGGCGGTCTCCTCAAGTGAGCCAGTTTCTTTGTAGCGCTTGATGGCTTTTGTCACTGCACTTGGGGACACATTCAAAGTTTGCCCAATTTTTCGGACTGACTGACCTTCATTTCTTAAAGTAATAATGGCCACTCGTTTTTCTTTACTAAGTTGCTTTTTTCTTGCAATAATACAAATTCTAACAGTCTATTCAGTTGGACTATCAGCTGTGTATCCACCAGACTTCTGTACAACACAACTGATGGTCGCAACCCCATTTTTAAGGCAAGAAATCC
This sequence comes from Phyllobates terribilis, assembly GCF_046119375.1. Classification (NCBI taxonomy): domain Eukaryota; kingdom Metazoa; phylum Chordata; class Amphibia; order Anura; family Dendrobatidae; genus Phyllobates; species Phyllobates terribilis. The sequence continues at coordinate 442,002,654 of NW_027362771.1, read as the reverse complement.
CACTTATTAAACATGACAGGGCACACCTGTGAAGTGAAAACCATTTCCGGTGACTACCTCTTGAAGCTCATGAAGAGAATGCCAAGAGTGTGCAAAGCAGTTATCAAAGCAAAAGGTGGCTACTTTGAAGAACATCGAATATAAGACATATTTTCAGTTGTTTCACACATTTTTGTTAAGTATATAATTCCACATGTGTTAATTCATAGTTTTGATGCCTTCAGTGTGAATGTACAATTTTCAAAGTCATGAAAATACAGAAAAATCTTTAAATGAGAAGGTGTGTTCAAACTTTTGGTCTGTACTATATATGGAGCCATCATACTGTGGGCAGAACTATATGTGGGCCCATCATACTATGTTCAGGACTGCATGTGGGGCCTTCATACTATGTGCAGGACTGTATGTGGGACCATCATACTATGTGCACGACTGTATGTGGGGCCATCATACTGTGGGCAGGACTATATGTGGAGCCATCATACTGTGGGCAGGACTGTATGTGGGGCCATCATACTATGTGCAGGACTGTATGTGGGGCCATCATACTATGTGCAGGACTGTATGTGGGGCCATCATGTTATGTGCAGGACTGTATGTGGGACCATCATGCTATGTGCAGCACTATATGTTGGGCCATCATACTATCTGAAGCACTATATGTGGGGCCATCATACTATCTGCAGCAGTATATCTTTAAATCTTTAAATGAGAAAGTGTGTCCAAACTTTTGGTCTGTACTGTATATTCCTGAACATAGTATAATGGCCCCACATACAGTCCTGCTCACAGTATGATGGCCCCACATATAGTCCTGCACATCGTATGATGGCCCCATATACAGTCCTGTTCACAGTATGATGGCCTCACATGCAGTCCGGCCCACAGTATGATGGCCCTACATATAGTCCTGCCCACAGTATGATGGCTCCCACATACAGTCCTGCCCACAGTATGATGGCTCCACATACAGTCCTGCACATAGTATGATGACCCCACATACAGTCCTGCACATAGTATGATGGCCCCACATACAGTCCCGCACATAGTATGATGGCCCCGCATAGAGACCTTCACATAGTATGATGGCTCCACATATAGTGCTGCACATAGTATTATTGCCCCACATACCATATGGCCCACAGTATGATGGCCCCTACATACAGTAAGGCCCACAGGATGATGGCTCCACATACAGTATGGCCCACAGAATTATGGCCCCACATACAGTATGGCCCACACAGGATGATGGCCCCACATATAGTATGGTCCACACAGGATGATGGCCCCACATACAGTATGGCCCATGCAGAATGATGGCCCCACATACAGTATGGCCCACACAGGATGATGGCCCCAAATACAGTATGGCCCACACAGGATGATGGCCCCACATACAGTATGGCCCATGCATGATGATGGCCCCACATATAGTATGGTCCACCCAGGATGATGGCCCCACATACAGTATGGCCCATGCAGAATGATGGCCCCACATACAGTATGGCCCATGCATGATGATGGCCCCACATATAGTATGGTCCACACAGGATGATGGCCCCACATACAGTATGGCCCATACAGGATGATGGTCCCACATACATTATGGCCCACACAGGATGATGGCCCCACATACAGTATGGCCCATGCAGGATGATGGCCCCACATACAGTATGGCCCATGCAGGATGATGGCCCCACATACAGTATGGCCCATGCAGGATGATGGCCCCACATACAGTATGGCCCACGCAGGATGATGGCCTCACATACAGTATGGCCCACGCAGGATGATGGCCTCACATACAGTTTGGCCCACGCAGGATGATGCACCCACAAAATACTGTTCGTTTATAATAATAAAAAAAAAAAATACACACCTTGCTCTCTAATGCTCTGGCGGGGCCGCGGCTGCTGTGCTGCTGGGGCTGCGGGCGGGAGAACACAGCGCGCATGCCGCGTTTTCTGCTCACAGAACGCGCTGACGCACTCCGGCCTCATGTGCATCGCAGCGTTCAAATGATGAATGCTGCGTGCGTGTGCCCAGCCCCCGTTGATGCCAAGCCACCATGACAGGCACCCGGAAAATTTAAGGGGCCGTCAGCCTTAAAAACAGGCTGGAGGCCCCCAAGCAGTGCCACACCGAGGCCCCCCGGGAAAGTGGCCGGAAGGGCAGATTAGCAATCCAGGCCTGCTGGATGGCCCCAGTGCAGACTGACCCACCCCCAAGGACAATCTCGTCCAAACCAGGACCGAACCCAAGAACACTTGAACACTCTCTACCCCGGGGCTCAATGTGCAGGAGGTGCAGAGAAAGAGAACATATCTCCAGGAACTGTCCCCAGCTCAGACAATGGATGGTAGAGTGCGAGCCAGAAAATCTAAACGAGGATCACCTCCATTGGTAGGGCGCACTGAAGGGAATGACCCATGTAGGCAAGGCCTGAAATGCCCTTTGAACCTGAGTACACCCCAGAGTACTGAAGGAGATCGTAGAAGAAATTTTAGAACCACTCTCCATAATCTTTGAAAATTCTTGGAGAACAGGAGAAGTCCCAGATGTCTGGAGAAGAGCAAATGTTGTTCCTATCTTCAAAAAGGGGAAGAAGGTGGACCCAGGGAACTATAGGCCGGTGAGTCTGACTTCTATACCAGGAAAGATCTTTGAACAAATTATTAAACAACATGTATGTAAGTACACGGATAAGAATGAAGTGATTAACCAGAGTCAGCATGGGTTTGTAACTAACAAGTCATGTCAGACTAACTTAATTTCCTTCTATGACAGAATCACTGACTGGGTGGATCAGGGAAATGCTGTAGATATAGTATATCTTGACTTCAGCAAAGCATTTGACAAAGTATCTCACACCATCCTTATTGAAAAAATGACCAAGTATGCAATGGACAAGGCAACTGTTAGGTGGATTCATAACTGGCTTAGTGATCGGACTCAAAGGGTGGTTGTAAATGGCTTCACATCCAGCTGGATGAATGTCTCAAGTGGGGTACCACAGGGCTCCGTCCTGGGACCTGTATTGTTCAACATCTTTATCAATGATTTAGATGAAGGAATTGAGGGTAAACTGATGAAATTTGCTGATGACACAAAGCTATGAGGGATAGCTAATACTAGAGAAGAGAGAGAGAGGATTCAAAAAGACCTAAATAAACTGGAGCAGTGGGCAGCAACCAACAGAATGGTTTTTAACAGGGAAAAATGCAAAGTACTACATCTGGGCAATAAAAATGAAAAAAGCATATACAGAATGGGAGGAATAGAGCTAAGCAACAGTACATGTGAAAAAGACTTAGGTATACTAATAGATCATAGACTGAACATGAGTCAACAGTGTGATGCAGCAGCAAAAAAGGCAAATACAATTCTGGGATGTATTAACAGAAGCATACAGTCTAGATCACGTGAAGTCATTATCGGTCTTGACTCCTCTTTGGTCAGACCTCATCTGGAATACTGTGTACAGTTTTGGGCACCACATTTTAAAAAAGACATAGACAAACTGGAGCAAGTTCAGAGAAGAGCGACCAGAATGGTGACTGGTCTGCAAACCATGTCCTATGAGGAACGGTTGCAGGATTTGGGAATGTTTAGCTTGCAAAAAAGAAGACTGAGAGGAGACTTAATAGCTGTCTACAAGTATGTCAAGGGCTGTCACATTGTAGAAGGATCATCTTTATTCTCATTTGCACAAGGAAAGACTAGAAGCAATGGGATGAAACTAAATGGGAGGAGACACAGATTAGATATTAGAAAAAACTTTTTGACAGTTAGGGTGATTAATGAGTGGAACAGGCTGCCACGAGAGGTGGTGAGTTCCCCTTCAATGGACGTCTTCAAACAGAGGCTGGACAGACATCTGTCTGAGATGATCTAGTGAATCCTGCTTTGAGCAGGGGGTTGGACCAGATGACCCAGGAGGTCCCTTCCAACTCTACCATTCTATGATGTTCCAAAGTCCAGTGATGGACGTACTGATTGAAGACAAGACTATGGGTGGCTTAGTGGATGCAGGAGCCGAAGTCTCCGAAATGCCTCTGGAGTACATTGGAACCCATTTTGGTCACTTTATCAAATCCGAGCAAGGAAAACTGATTAAGCTGACGGCTGTTAACCAGACGAAGATTCCAGTCCACAGGATGGCGTGGATGCACAAGAAGATTGGAGACCTAGATGTGGGTCAAAATGTGATCATGCAGGTGGATGGGGATTAACGGTCAGTAACCTCGATTATATTAAGAATGAATATCCTGCGTGATCTGGACTGGTTGATGTTCCACAAAGATGGCCCGGGATACTGGCAGAGAGTCACCAATCATCGGCCTACACAAAAGGCATTCCAGAGATTGAGTCCAGTATGTGGGATTCACTACAGTGTTCCCAAAGATAAAGTGGTGGAGAATGCGACCGTCCCACCAGGGCGTCAAAATATTATCTCGCCTCATCAGGAGCAGATCGTTCAGATGCATGTGGGTAGCCACTGAAGACTCAACTGATTAGAGGTGATGACTGTGCCCCAGAAGCACAGTACTATGGCAACAGTGGTGGATGGCACATCCGGTGTGCCAATGTACATAATTTTCCTGTAGCGCTTTGTGCAGGCGAAAAAGTTGGAAATCTGTATGTGTATGGAGGAGAGACAGCCCCCGAAGTCCAATTTGCTCTGATTGCTGATAACCATGGACTGTGTCTGTGTCCGAAGCTCCGAGGACAGAACCGACTCCGGAGTGGAATGGCCGAAGATGCTTGAAATAATACAACTGGACACCAGTCAATTCTCTTCTTAACAAATTCAACTGATGGAAGATCTGTTATGGGAATTTCAAGCTACTTTCTCCAGAAATTAAGATGATTTTGGATGTACAACCCACATTGAACACGAGATTCCGAAGGGAGACACACCTCCAATCCGTGGGTGATATTGACAAATTCCCCCTAACCTGTACCAGGAAGTAAATGCCATGCTATCACAGATGCTGAGTAGTGGAGTAGTGTGGGTGAGTCAGAGTCAATGGGCCGCACCAATAGTGCTTGTCCGAAAGAAGGACGGAAGCCTGAGATTTTGTGTCGACTATTGCAAGTTGAATAGTGTCACCATGTGAGATGCTTACCCTTTGTCTAGAGTGGAAAAGTCCCTGACAGCGCTCTGACAGGCTAAGTATTTCTCCACATTAGATATGGCAAGTGGCTACTGGCAGGTTCCAGAGGCTGAAAGAGATAAGCCCAAGGCAGCTTTCATTTTACCAATGGGCCTGTACGAGTGCAATAGAATGCCTTTCGGACTCACCAATGCACCTGGGACTTTTCAGTGGTGAATGGAACACTGGGTGAGCTGAATTTTGAATCCGTCTTGATCTATCTGAACGACGTCATCATTCATGCACCTACATTTGAGCAACATATGTGAAGACTACCATAACTGCTGACCCATCTACAGGCCCATGGTCTGAAGTTGAAACCCTGAAAGTGTAATTTGTTTCAGACAGAAATTGAATATATAAGGCACGTGGTGTCTTTGGGTGGAGTGCCCCCAGCTGGAAGCAAAGTGGAAGCTGTAAGAAGCTGGCCTCTGCCACAAACCCTTCGAGAGCTGCAAGCCTTCTTGGGAATAGCATAAAAATATCAACGTTTCATCTCGAATTTCACTAAAAAAATAGTCAAGCCTCTTCGCAAGTTACTGAAGGGGACCACAAAAGGACCAAAGAATTGGCTGATTGCCTGAAGACCCTCGCAACAATGAGCCCTGGATCAGCTGAAAAAAGACTTGTTCAATGCTCTGGTGTTGGCATATGCCCAATATGATTGTCCCTTCATTCTATATACGGATGGAAGTCTTCATGAATTGGAAGTGGTGCTGGCCCAGGAGCAAGGGGGCCAGGAACGAGTAATTGCTAGTGATGAGCGAACGTGCTCGCCACTGCTCGGTACTCACCCGAGCATCTTACTGCTCGAGATGCTCGGCATTCGCCGAGTATTTCCTGGTTGCTCGGGCGAGAGCTCGGGTCCCCTCCCTGCATGTTTGGCATTCTTTAGAGAGCCAATGAACATGCAGGGATTGCCTGCCACACACTGTAATGCCGTAGCCATGTTGGTTGTGACATTACAGTGATTGGCTGGCCACACAACGTCATCAGATCTATATAAGACCTGGCGCCGCCATGCTCGTCACAGTCTACCCTGGAATCAGGCAGTGTAGGGAGAGATGCTGGTGAGCTAGGGAGAGATTTGCTTCTTTATTAGTTAGTGTAGGTATACCACAACATCTAGATATATCCATCTGAACTAACAGTCCTTCTGAGGACCAATCCAGCTGCATCTATTCAGTGGTGACAGCATGAGTTATATTAGATATATATCAGAGCTAGGCAGGCAGGCAGTCTATATGGCAGACTGCAGTTCATACAGCACAAGAGGCTCCATTCCAGTTCTGTTTGCTGTTGCTGTTACAGATATTTCTAGAAATAGCCCCAGGTATAAGGGGCCAGGCAGGGCCGGCTCCAGGTTTTTCTGGGCCCCGGGCGAAAGAGTGGGCCCCTTTAACACATACCACAATTCATGATGCACAGATACCGCAGAGAAATATATATATAGTACAATGCCGAAGATTTCCCTTCTTACATTACATGAGTGATATCTAATGTAAATTCCACAATAGCTCAGAAACCGGCGAATCCTCACAGCGCACAGTGCAGACCGGACAGTATAGTCCTCCATACAGTATTATGGGCCCCATATATTTCTCCATGCAGAATACTGGTCCCCATATAACGCTCCATACAGGATACTGGTCCACATATAATGCTCCATATAGGATACTGGCCCCCATAAAATGCTCTGTACAGGATACTGGCCCCCATATAATGCTCCATATAGGATACTGGCCCCCATAAAATGCTCTGTACAGGATACTGGCCCCCATATAATGCTCCATACAGGATACTGGTCCCCTTATAACGCTCCATACAGGATACTGGTCCCCTTATAACGCTCCATACAGGATTATGGCCCCCATATAATGCTACAAGCAGGCTGTTCCCCCTACATAATGCCCTATGAAGGCTGTTCCGCCCCTTATAATGCCCAATGCAGGATGTCACCCCCCATATAATGCCCCATGCATGATGTCACCCCCCATATAATGCCCCATGCAGGATGTCACCCCCCATATAATGCCCCATACAGGATATCACCCCCACATATAATGCCCCATGCAGGATGTCACCCCCCCATATAATGTCCCATACAGGATGTCACCCCCCCATATAATGCCCCATGCAGGATGTCACCCCCCCATATAATGTCCCATACAGGATGTCATCCCCCCTCCCCCTCCATATAATGCCCCATGCCTACATAGAAAAAAAAATCAGATACTCACCTCACTTCTCCTCACGTGCTGCCACTGCTCAGGTCCGGACTCCAGCGTTGCCGGCGTCTTCCCGCTCTGCGCTGCCTGTGATGGCTCAGGGGAGGGCGCGGTGAAAAGACGTCACCGCACCCTCTGACCTGAGACGTCACAGGGAGCACACAGCAGGAAGATAGCGGATCTGCGGAGGCACGGAGAGAGGTAAGTATCCGGTTGCCGGGGCCCTGAGCACGCGGGGGAGAAGGCGGGCACTGGCACCGCTCTCCTCCGCCCATAGCCCGGCGGGGTGTCCGACCTCGAGTGGGCCCCCCGCCTGCTCAGGCCTCGGCACTTGCCCGGGTGCGCCGGGTGCTGATGCCGGCCCTGGGGCCAGGGATAATTTTTTTTATCCTAATCCTGATTATTTGCTTAAAATGCAATCCAGAGAACACCGTTTTTCTGCTCCATTTGCTTGTTGCCACTGCAGAATACAGCCAGGACTTTTCCATATTACAGCGATAAAAATCCAGAAATTTGTAGTGAACATGGAAAATATTGGCCTCCATTTCAATTTTGTTGCAGTGTGTTAGTGAAGTTATTGACACCAGGTCGCTGAGAAAAATAGTAACCTACCCGACAGCTATTTAAAACTGTGTTTTTCCGTCACACGTATCACATACAAGGTTGGTCCAAATTCAGCCATTTCTGGTCTCCATTTAAATTTTGTTGCAGTGTGTTAGTGAAGTTATTGACACCAAGTTGCTGAGAAAAATAGTAACCTACAGGCCAGCTATTTAAAACTGGTTTTCCGTCACATGTATCACATACAAGTTCGCTCCAAATTCAGCCATTTCTGGCCTCCATTTCAACTTTGTTGCAGTGTGTTAGTGAAGTTATTGACACCAGGTCGCTGTGAAAAATAGTAACAGCTATAGGCCAGCTATTTAACACTGTGGTTTTCCGTCACACATATCACATATAAGTTCGCTCCAAATTCTGCCATTTCTGGCCTCCATTTAAATTTTGTTGCAGTGTGTCAGTGAAGTTATTGACACCAGGTCGCTGTGAAAAATAGTAACCTACAGGCCAGCTATTTTAAAATGTGGTTTTCCGTCACACGTATCACATATAAGTTTGCTCCAAATTCAGCCATTTCTGGCCTCCATGCAAATTTTGTTGCAATGTGTTAGTGAAGTTATTGACACCAGGTCGCTGTGAAAAATAGTAACCTACAGGCTAGCTATTTAAAACTGTGGTTTTCCGTCACACGTATCACATATAAGTTCGCTCCAAGTTCAGTCATTTCTGGCCTCCATTTAAATTTTGTTGCAGTGTGCCAGTGAAGTTATTGACACCAGTTTGCTGAGAAAAATAGTAACCTACACGCCAGCTATTTAAAACTGTATCACACGTATCACATATCACTGCGGTTCAAATCCAGCCATTTGTAGTAAACTTGGAAAATATTGTCCTCCATTTAAAATGGACAAGGCACGTGGCAAGGAAGTGGACGTGATGGTGATGGTACATGCAGAGGCCGAGGCCGTGGGCAAACTGAAATTGTGCTACAACAAACACCCACATCTTCTCGCTCAACCTTCCTGTCCCAATTAATAGGGTACCGTAGAACACCACTATTGAACACAGAGCAGTGTGAAAAGGTTATTGGTTGGATTGCAGATAATGCTTCCAGTCACTTAGCCACCACCCCTACCCTGTCTTCAACACAGTCAAGTCAAGTCTCAGTAGCCGTGAGTCTGGACTGCATGTTTCTCACCCTGATTCTCCTTCCTTCCACCATGCCGAGTGCCTGGAGACAACTGATCCCACACTTGATCCCACACTCCGAAGAGCTGTTCACTTTTACATTTATAGATTCGGGCCTCTCGCCCGGTCCACTTGAAGCGGGGCAAGAGGAGATTGCATGTAGCGATGCTCAAATATTTGAGCAGCCACGGTCACACGAAGGCAATGGTGGGAAACTGTCACAAGAGGTGGATGATGACGAGACACAATTGCCAGAAAGTCAGGAGGAGGACCAGGGTGCGGAAGTGGAAGATGAGTTGGTGGACGATGAAGTCAGTGACCCAACCTGGCAAGGTGACATGCAGAGCGAGGACAGCAGCGCACAGGGGGAGGGAGGCATAGCACCAAAACAGGCAAGAACAAGCAGGGTGGTGGCCGCAGACAGAAAGGGGGCAACTGTTCCCCATAACATCAACACGACGGAAGTTGTCAGTACAATTGTTAGGTCTTCCCGAGTCTGGTTGTTTTTAAAAGACTCTGCAGATAACCCCAAAAAGGCCATTTGCACCACCTGCCAGGCCAGCATCAGCAGGGGTAGCAAAACTAGCAGCCTGACCACCACCAGCATGATCAGGCACATGGCAGCAGATCACTCGACTAAGTGGGCCGAACCCCAGGGTCCAGCAACAGTGTCTGCGGGTGACACAACTGCTTGTTCCACTGTTGTGCGTGCACGCCAATCCATGGCGCATGCCAAGATGCCTCCCGCCCTGCACCTGTCATTGAACACTCTCAACTAGCACCATCAGCAAGCACATCCACGTCCTTGTCCCAGTGCAGCGTTCAGTTGTCCCTACCACAGTCTTTGGAACGCAAGCGCAAATACACAGCTAACGCCCCACAGGCCACACTACTAAATTCACACATTTCGCAAATGCTTGCTCTCGAAATGTTGTCTTTTAGGCTCATGGAGACGGAAGCTTTCCGCAACCTGATGGCAGCGGCCATCCCTCGGTACTCGGTCCCCAGCCGCCACTATTTCTCCCGGTGTGCCGTCCCTGCATTTCACAAGCACGTGTCCCACAACATTAGCCGTGCCCTCAACAATGAGTTACTGGAAAAGTCCACCTAGCCACGGACACGTGGACAAGTGCTTGTGGGCAGGGATGGTACATCTCGCTGACAGCACACTGGGTTAACAAAGTGGAAGCCAGGACCCTGTCGGACCTTGGGACGGAACACGACCTCCTGACAGCGAGGATTGCGAGCCCTGGGTCAATCAGGGTTGCCCCTATATTCTACAACTCCTGCACCTCCTCTTTCTCCTCTTCAGCATCCATCTACGAAATGACCACATCAGTCACAAGCTGGAAGCACTGAAGCACTGCCTCGGCCAAGCGGCAACTGGCTCTGCTGAAGCTAATATGCTTAGGTGACAAACCGCAACAATGCTGAAGAGTTGTGGACAACTCTGAAAGAGCGGGCAGATCTGTGGCTGACACCGCTGAACCTACAGCCAGGCATGGTCGTGTGTGACAATGGCCGGAACCTAGTGGCGGCTCTAAGGCGAGGCGAGCTTACACATGTACCATATCTGGCCCATGTGCTTAACCTCGTGGTTCAACGGTTTCTCAAAACCTACCCGGATTTGTCGCATCTGCTTGTCAAAGTACACCGCCTGTGTGCCCATTTTAGAAAGTCAGCTACAGCTTCCGCCGCCCTTGCTGTGTTTCAGCAGCGTTTGAAGCTTCCGGCTCACAGACTGGTGTGTGATGTCCCCACGCGTTGGAACTCTACACTGCAGATGTTGGGAAGGATTTGTGAGCAGAAGAGGGCAGTTGTTGGCTACTAGAATCAACAAGGTATTCAAGTTGTAACATACCTGGCGGCGTCCTTGCATAGTGGTCCATCTCCCACTGTGCAAGAGCGCGCACTTGATCTCCAGTCCAGTCTGCTAGCCTGGCTTCCCTCCATGCTGTCTGCTTGCCTCTGTTTCTGCTGCTTAAGGGCGGCGCCCGATCACTTCCTGTTTCTTGTACCTGCTGCGGGCACATCCCTTGTGCGTCCTCAGCCTATTGCTGTCTGTCACCTGGTATTTAACCCAGCTGCTCCAATGAATCCCTGCCTGAGCATTGTGTTTCATTCAGTGTGCTCTTTCACTCTGAATGTGCCAGGTCCCCTTCTGTGTTTGCTTGCCTGCCCTTCCTGGAGGCTGCATTTCCAGGCCTGTCTGAACACGCTCCTTGCCTGTCCGTTCCGCCTTCTAGGGGCCGCATACCTAGACCCGCTCCTGTATCTTGTCTGTCCTGTCTGAACACGCTCCTAGCCTGCTCCTCCCGCCTTCTAGGGGCTGCATACCTAGACCCGCTCCTGTATCTTGCTACTGTGTCTGTTCTTGTCTGTATTCTCTTCTAGCCTGTTTCCTGTGTTTCTCTATGCCCGTACCTTTCCTTTTTCTGCAGAGTCTGAACTCGCACCTAACTCCTGCTCGTTGTCACTGTACTTCCGTTTGTGAGTTAGTGGTCCACTCGCTACTTCACTGTAAGTACCCTGTGGGTATCTGGTTCTGCCTTTCCCTTCCTGCCTGTTCTGTGTGTACAGAGCCCTGTCCCCCCTTCTCTGCCTTGCTCACCGCTCCGGCAGTTCTAGCCTGCTCTGCCTTGCTCACCGCTCCGGCGGATCTAGCCTGCTCTGCCTTGCTCACCGCTCCGGCGGTTCTAGCCTGCTCTGCTTTGCTCACCGCTCCGGCGGTTGTAGCCTGCTCTGCCTTTGCTCACCGCTCTGGCGATTCTGGCCTGCTCTGACCCTTTGCTCACTGCTCCGGCAGTCTTGCTCCGCTCTGACCCTTTGCTCACTGCTCCGGCAGTGTTGCTCCGCTCTGACCCTTTGCTCACTGCTCCGGCAGTCTTGCTCCGCTCTGACCCTTTGCTCACTGCTCTGGCAGTCTTGCTCCGCTCTGACCCTTTGCTCACTGCTCCGGCAGTCTCGCTCCGCTCTGACCCTTTGCTCACTGCTCCGGCAGTCTCGCTCCGCTCTGATCCTTTGCTCACTGCTCCGGCAGTCTCGCTCCACTCTGACCCTTTGCTCACTGCTCCGGCAGTCTCGCTCCGCTCTGACCCTTTGCTCACTGGTCCGACAGTCTCGCTCTGCTCTGACCCTTTGCTCACTGCTCTGGCAGTCTCGCTCTGCTCTGACTACTCTTGCTCACCGCTCCAGGCGGCCTCGTCCTGCTCTACTCTTGCTCACCACTCCAGGCGGCCTCGTCCTGCTCTACTCTTGCTCACCGCTCTAGGCGGCCTCGTCCTGCTCTACTCTCGCTCACCGCTCCAGGCGGCCTCGTCCTGCTCTACTCACGCTCACCGCTCTAGGTGGTCTCGTCTTGCCCTGCTCTCGCTCACCACTCTGGGCGGCCTTACTCTGCTGTGTTTGTCCGCCACATCTGTGGTTCTGTTCCTGAGTCCCAGTGTGTACTGGGTCCTATCCCGCCTGTGTTCCTACCTGCTAGTGCCTCCCTGTCTGCACTCTAGCCATGCTTGCCTGTACCCCCCTGCCTGCATAACCGCCTGCCTGCATACCAGTCGTGCCTGCCTATACCCACCAGTCTGTGTGCCAGCCTAACCAGTCTGTTCCTGTATTCCCCTGTGTGGGTCAACAGCCGTGTCCGGGGTCTGTCCTAGAGTAGCACCTGGTCCCTCTGCTCGGTTCCTCCTTGGTGCACTGGCGTCGTATGCCGTCGTGCGACCCTGGTCGGATTGGGTGAATACCTAGTTACGCCCCTCCAGGCATTCACTCTCCGGCACGGTCCAGTGGAATCACACGCACACGCCGCTCAGCCCGGGCGTGTGCATTACACAAGTCAGACTCTACAAATAAAACCTCATGAGTGGACATGGATGTCAGACATATGTACCATCCTCCAAAACTTTGAGAACTCCACCAAGATGGTGAGCGGCGATGATGCCATAATTAGCATCACCATCCCGCTTCTCTGTCTTCTGAAACACTCTCTGCTCTCAATTAAAGAGGATGCATTGCAAGCGGAGCACGATGAGATGGAGCAAGGAACCATACAGCGTGATTCCACACAGCCCAGCCTCATCTCATCCCAACGTGAATTGGGTGACAATGAGGAAGAGAAGGAGGAGGAGGTAAGAACAGGAACTAGTTTCCTGCGCTATAGACGGTACTACCTGCACAACTGCCATACCGTCTGTTCAGCGTGTTTGGCCTGAGGACTGGGAGGAGGAGGAAGAGGAGGAGAGCATGGTCAGTCGTCCTCTTGTTGAGGACACGGAAGTCTTGCCTCTTTGCAGTCTAGCACACATGGCTGAGTTTATGTTACTCTGCCTTTCCTGTGACCCTCATGTTGTCCAAATTTTGGGTGACAGTCATTACTGGTTGGTGATGCTTCTAGACCCACGCTACAGGGAGAACTTTATGTCTCTTATTCCTTTGCAGGACCGGCCTAATAAAATGGGGCAGTACGAGAAGGCCCTTGTTGCGGAATTAGTGAAAAAATTCCCATCTGAAAATACTGGCAGCAGAGGTCACAGTTCGTTGGACAACCAAGGAGTACAGGCGAGAAAGCCACAAATGCAATCCAGCAGAGGCAGAGGAACACTGTCAAAGTTCTGGGACAGTTTTATCAGACCCTCCTATCGTACAGGTCCTGAGGCCGGGTTTCCTCTCACAAGGAATACAAAGTTTCAGAAGTGGTGAGGGACTACCTTACCGACCGTACCAACGTCCTCCGTGATTCCTCTGTGCCTTATAATTATTGGGTATCCAAGCTGGACACGTGGCATGAACTGGCTCTCTACGTCTTGGAGGTCCTGGCCTGCCCTACCGCTAGCGTTTTGTCAGAGCTGGTTTTTAGTGCCGCCGGTGGAATTATAAACGATAGGCGCATCCGCCTGTCAACTGAAAATGCTGACAGGCTGACTCTTATAAAAAGGAACAAGGGCTGGATTGGGCCAGACTTCTCAACACTACCGAATGATAGCAGTGTAACATAAACTCAAGTACAGTGTCTTTTTTTGGAAGGTCTAACTCTATTCCCATGCACCTCTGTCTTCACACCCAGACATGGGTATACGCTTCCTGATTTTGTCTATTTGCTCTTGTCCTCCTCCTTCTCTGCATCCTCATCCTCCACCACCATATCACCACCATATGTATCATATCAACATATCTACGTCTCTTGCAAGGGGCATTGGAGTTCCTCCAAATTTTTGGCAGCCATTGCTTCACTGCATAGGCAAACACTACGGGATACCCACTTCCTAGTAATTGGAATATTATTTTTAGGAGACTCTCTGACCTATACGTCTCTTGCAAGGGGCATTGGAGTGCCTCTAAATTTTTTGGCAGCCGTTGCTTCACTGCATAGGCAAACACTATGGGAGACCCACTTCCTAATAATAGGAACATTGCTTTTAGGAGGCTCTCTGATCTCTACGTCTCTTGCAAGGGGCATTGGAGTTCCTCCAAATTTTTGGCAGCCGTTGCTTCACTGCATAGGCAAACACTATGGGAGACCCACTTCCTAATAATAGGAAGATTGTTTTTAGGAGACTCTCTGACCTCTACATCTCTTGCAAGGGGCATTGGAGTGCCTCTAAATTTTTGGCAGCCGTTGCTTCACTGCATAGGCAAACACTATGGGAAACCCACTTCCTAATAATGGGAACATTGTTTTTAGGAGGCTCTCTGACCTCTACGTCTCTTGCAAGGGGCATTGGAGTTCCTCAAAATTTTTGGCAGCCATTGCTTCACTGCATACGCAATAACAGTATAGGAGACCCACTCGTTAATAATGGAAACAACAAAGCATAGCCGGCTGATGGCTCTCTAACAATAGCGAAGGCTGTCTGCTGGCCCTTTAAGAATAGTAAGGGCCGCCTGATGGCCCTATAAAAATAGGCTTTGTGACTTTCAGAGTCCCTCCATCATAAATGAAACAGGATGTGTCTGATGATGTGTCACACACTACATGGCCAGATAAGATTGTAAAATGTTAAAATGACATTTCATTTCCCAGTGAATGCATTTCTCTTGGTTGAACGCAATGCAAAAGTGCAAAAACGCATCAAAAATGCTATGTGTGAACATAGCCCAAGGTGTGGAGGAGAATTTTTGTTTTTTGGTTATTTATTTTGGCTTATTTACAAGTCATTACCCTGGAAAGGATGTCCTTTAACATATTTACTAGGAAAATCCATTTTGGTTTTGTTTTTGTATGTTTTATTGTGAGTCTGTAAAAGTGGCGTAATACCTCTGAGAACGTTGTGAACAGCACTGAGCTGGGAGTCAGAAATGCTTCCCCTTGCTGTTCCCATGTCATTTGGGCACTGTTCCCATCGATTTGGGCAATTTTTAGGCCCTCTGCAGACCGCCAGGGGGAGTCGCCTGAAAAATGCTCGAGTTTCCCATAGACTTACATTGGGCTCGTTATTCGGACCGAGCACTCGAGCATTCCAATTTGCTTGACTCAAACAATGAGTACCCGATCATTTTAGTGCTTGCTCATCACTAGTAATAGCATATGGCAGTCAGTCCTTGAGAAACTCCAAACGAAACCCAGATAACTACATTTCCTTTAAGCTGGAGCTGTTAGCGCTCATCTGGGCCATGACTGAGAAGTTTGCCGAATTCCTCACTGGAGCACAGTTCTTGGTTCGGACTGACAAAAATCCTTTAGCTCATTTGCAAAGTGCAAAACTGGGGGCCCTGGAACAGAGGTGGGTTGCCGGAATGGCGAAGTTTAATTACTCCATCAAGTACCTTTCCGGCAAAGAGAATGCTAATGCTGACACTTTGTCTCGAGTTACCCTTCCCATTTCCTTCGGTGGATGAAGAAGAAGAAAAGATGGAGATACTGGACTTAGGTCAAGTGAAACCTGTGGCCTCCGCAGCCAAGACTATGAGTAACAGCAGGCCTGATGGTGTTGCTCAGCAGGACACCGGCAGAATGATCAAGGACTGGCCACTAGAAGGTTAATGGCCTTCAGTGATGGCTCAGGCCAAATTATCCTAAAATGACTGGAAGATTCTGCAGCAGTGGGAAAGACTCCGTGTTAAAGATGGCATAATGTACCTGACAATGTATTTGCCGTCAGAGATAGAAAAGAAGTGCAAAGTTGTGATTCCTTGCAGCCTAGCTCAGAGTGTGGCTAAGGAGGGCCATGAGAAAAGTATCTATTTCGGTCCAGAGAAAACGTACAAATGGATTCAACGATTTGTGTACTGTCCTCTGGATAAGATCGTCAGAGAAGTCTGCCAGCAATGCAGAGCTTGTGAGCTGACGAAGACACCGGAGCAGAGGATGCCGAATTAAGTCATCCAGTCAACTTCACCTCTGGATAGCTTGATGATTGATCATCTACTTGTCATACCTGCCCAGGAGGACTACAGTACTGTTAAGTAATAATGGATCACTTTTCAAAGTTTGCAGTAGCTGTACCGACCCGCGACCAAACTGCAGACACGGCTGCTAGGGTCTTGTGTAGACTCTCCATTCAGGTATACGGATGTCCGAGAACGATTTGCTCTGACCAAGGGGCATGCTTTTAAGGAAAAGTCATGGAAAAGCTCTATGAGATCCATGGGATTCGGGGGTCCTGAACAACACCCTATCACCCACAGGGAAATGGCGCCTGTAAGCAGGGCTGCCACCAGGAGTTTCAAGGCCAAATACTGGCAAAATTTTCAGGCCACCTTGAGACACTGCCCTGGCTCCACCCCAGCTCCGCCTCTACCCCTCAACCTTCCTCTGCATCACGGACTCCAGAATTATGAATCCTCACATTGTACGCACTATGCGCTGTGAGAATTCGCGGGTTTCAGAGCCGGTAATGGCGGTCATATGGCTGCAAGGATGTGAAATGCTGACTGCCGGCCAGAATCCGACTAGAGGAGCATGGCCTCGCTCAAAGCAAGTATATTGAGTAAGTCTGCAGCTATGTGACTTCTGTTCCTGGCTCTGGTACTGGCGAATCCTCACAGTGTGTACGGTGTGAGGATTCACAAGTCTGCATCCAGTGACACAGAGGGACTGCAGGCTTGAAGATTTAAACCAGACCACCCCTTTAAGGCTCATTCAGCCATCGGTTAATATCGGTCTGCATTAAGACCGTAGTGCATGAACTGGCCACGGGTCTCCTGACCTCAACTCAGCAGCCTCACAGCATGTATGAGGATGCGAGACACGAGATCGGTGCCCAGTCCATGCAATGCAGTCAGAGCGCAGACTGATTTCCCCCTTCCAATAATTACACTGTCATAATAATAAAGATGTTTCCCAATCATATATACTCACTTGCCTCAATCATTCCCTCCAAAATGGAAATCCCCAACCAAAATATATAAGCTACTGGATGATCCTGAGCGCTGCTCACTGATGCTGTAATTGGGCATTTAGTTTTGCAGCAGAGCTCAGGATCATCCAGTAGCCTTTAAATTTGGGTTGGTGGTTGGAATGGGGCAGGAGAAGGAATGATTTTATCATACAATCACATACTGATATGGTGGAAAAATTAATACATGGACTTAAGTTATCTACTCACACATTCAGTGGCACCGCCGCACCCGCCACCCAGTCAAGAAGAATTTAATAACCGCTTCAGCCTGCCCACTGCCTCAGCCTGCCAACCGCCGCTGCCTCAGTCTGCAATCACCGAATTAATAAATATAAACAGTGTATTTTATTACATATATATTTGCCGATTATACACTACTAAAATATATCTTTATTTGTATTCATTAAAAACCTATAAATTCAAGAATATAAATACACTTAAAAACATAACTCAAAAAGTGATAATATAAAAAAAAAATCAAGTAGTCAAGAGTAAAAGTGGAGGGATCACCCTATTTGTCAACTACTCTTGTTCCTACCTTACGGATGGCACCCTCATGAAATGTAATTGGCGCCCCCGCTCCTCGTCGACCAGCCTTGGTTGTCCTCACTGCCTCCTCAGCAGCCTCCCCTCACCAGAATCTCCACAGCAGCCTCCCCTCACCAAAATCCCCACAGCAGCCTTACCTCACCAAAATCCCCACATCAACCTCCCCTCACCAAAATCCCTGTATCAGCTTCCCCTCACCAAAACCCCCACAGCAGCCTCACCTCACCAAAATACCCACATCAATCTCCACTCACCAAAATCCCCATAGCAGCCTCCCCTCACCAAAATCCCCACAGCAACCTCCCCTCAGCAAAATCTCCACAGCAGCCTCTCCTCAGGAGCCTCCCCACAGCAGCCTCCCCATAGCAAAATCCCCTCAGCAGCCTCCCCTCAGCAAAATCCCCTCACCAAAAACCCCTCGCTTCACCAGAAGCACCTCAGCAGCCTCCCCCAGTCCTCATACATTGCCCCCCTCCTCCTCCTCTCTGTCACACACCCTGCCTGCTGCTGCCTAAGTCTGCCTGCCTGTCCCACACCGCATGCACGCTGCTCTGCTCTGGAATGAAGATGAGCACGTAGAGTGTCACGCGACCGGCGTCAGGACCATAATGCACCCGGCCATGGTTTAAAGGTACAGCGCTCATTTCGGGCCGCTGAGTGCATTATGCACTGAACTGTTGCCCTGACTCCCTGAGGCCCTGTGAACAGAAGCAAAGAGATGGGGGGTCCAGCCAGCCCGAGGCCCAGGGTCTGTGCTATTCGAGGGCCCGGACTGGCCGGGCCCCCCATTATGCTTCTGCTCACCGGGCCCCATACAGCAGTAAAGGCAGTAGTGCCCTGATGATGGCCCTGCCTGTGAGCGATTTAATCGAACACTACTGTAGATGCTTCAAACCCAGAGGGAGACAAGAAATTGCGGTGGCCGGATAATTTGCCTGTACTGCTCTGGGCCTACAATAACTGAGTACATAGCACTACTGGTTACATTCCCTATATGTTATTATTCGGACAGTCGGGAAGACAAGTGTCTGAACTTAAATTGTGTACTCCAACTGAAGAAAAACACTGCACTCCAGACTCATGGCTGCAGGAACACCAAATCAGACTGAAAAATATTCACTAGTTGGTAGGAGACAAGCAATAAAATCAGTAACCCCCCAGACCGAGATCCAGTTCAAACTGAACCATTTATACCTAGGGATAGAGTGCTGGTCTGTGTAAAGAATACCACTGGAAAGTTTGATGTTCACTGGTAGTCGGAACCCTACAAGGTGTTAAAGCAGGTAATTCCGAATGGGCCAGTGTACGATGTGAAGCAAGAAGACTGATCCGGTCTGGTATGCTGACTATATCAGAACATGCTTCGCTCCTGTCATTCCATCAACCCCCCAAGACAACCTCAGCCGGAAGAGTCCAGCAGGAACAACATATCGCTAGTGGAAGATTATGACGATGACAAATGGTGGACTGTACCGGTCAGGCCGAGCTTAACAGACAATACTGCTCTAACACCCAAACTAGAGCCATAACTACAGAGGGAGAGAGAAGCTGAGGGCCCTATAGAGTCCTTGGACCCTGCTGGCTTGTGTAGATTGGAGCATCCTACAGCGGACGTCGCCCCTCAAAGGTACCTCCACAATGACTTTGAGTGGGGCCAGATCTCGGTCGGTGCTGTTTTTGCTGAAATATCACAATGTTAATGGGGTGGAATGCAAGAGTTAATCACAGTTTACTGTATTGCCGGATATTTGTCAATTGAACATATGATCTGGCAAGAAAAGGGCAGCGGAGAGACCAGAGTTGCAGTGCAGGGGTTTGGGAGTTAGTAACTGTTGCTAGGAGAGTTCAAGGACAGGGAAGCTACGCATCATTGAAAAAAAGGTCTGGATAGAGCAGTGCGACTTTGGATCTGCTTTTGGTAACTCTGGGATGCATTGTTCGGCTTGACAGGAGCCGACTCGGTGAGGATAACCAAGGACACAGCATCTTGGGCTAGGCCACGTGAGGCCTTATTTCTAAGGACTTAGAGAAGCCCTGCGTCAGAGAGTTTGGCATCCTCTAGGAGGTTTCAGTCAGCGTTTCTGATTATTTTGGACTCAGCCCAGCAAGAAACCATCCACTTCAGTCTCAAGACGTACCAGTACTATCTTACATCTGAATAGATATATGCGCATAGATAAATAATTTTATGGAGGTCTAGTTACTTAGTAGAAATGGTCTCTTCAGTAAGAGACACTTCAAAAACTGCTCTGAGTAAGCGATTACTAAAGTACTGGCATAACACTGTCGTTTTATGGCTTTATTCATAGAAAGGGTTAATCAAATGTATTTTTGCTGCCATAAAACTGTTGATTCTGTTAACTGTACCTGTGTATACTCTTATTCAGTGTTATTGAGAGGAATTGCTGCCATCATATTTATTTATTCACTGTTTACCTACCATTCTTTCCTTTGTTTTTTTTATAAACTGTTTAGTAAATATTTATAATATATTATTTAATATTTGTTCATGTCTGCTGATTGTTGCTGTACCCCTCATACTGTGGCTGTCCCTCGCCCACGTTTCATGTAGTATTGAGGGGGAGACACTGACAGTGAAGCACCCCACTGCAGGACTCGTGTCTGGGTCACCACCCCCCCCACAACTACTACAACCACCCTCAGGTGCCACTTGGATAAACACTCATACACATATACATGCATATTCACATAGGCACAATATAATAAAGTATGCACATGCTGATACATTATACATGCATTTCCACATTGTGCACTATTATACAATATACAAGCATGCACAGAAGCATATATAAAATGCGCATTTACATAAAGCCACTCCGTATTTACATTCATATGTAATGTACCCTACTGAGTCAATTCACAATGAAGGTGGAAGGTCATTAAAATGTAACATATTAAAATGTCCCTATTCCTTACCAGTGGTATCCCGATTTAGGGAAATGGAAACAACAGACCAGGGACTGCACTGTTTCAGAATCCCAGTCAATAAGAGTCCCTTGTTTAATGAGGCGTTCTTCTTAACAGATGATATTATTAATTGAATAGCAGCACAATAACAATGTTGGTAAACTATGTCTGTTATAGACTTATTATGCATCAGCCAATGTATCTATCAGTGGGATAAAGTTGCTTGACACTGGCTATGCATGAAGTGGCATTGTGTTCATTTCTATATTGCTGTACAACACATGTTGATATTAAGAACCTTGTTAGTAGGTCCTCCAACAATGTATGTTTTAATTAGGAGGCTATTAGATTTTGCACTGAGGTGAGATGTGCATGTTATTTATATACAATTTTGTAACTCATATAGATGTCTGTGCAAATCGGTCCAAGCACAAACCGCTAATATACGGATCGACCACAGGTCTCTGGATCAAAGCGTGACAGCGTCATTGAAATATATGAAGATGTGACACTAAGGTCAGGAGGACCGTGGTGAGTCTGTGCATTGCCATCCGAGATTGGACTGATTTGCATGGACGTCTGCATGAGCCCCTTACAAAGATGTTAAAAACCTTGGTGTCAGGACCTGCAACAATGTATCTTGAGATTATACAGTTGTTGGATTGTGCTCATAAATCATTGTGCATTTATTTAATATGTGGTATTAACCATGCTAGAATATGCACTATTATATTCACCCTGATGTGCACAGGTGGTGGGGTGTATCTTTGAAATTAATACTGGCTATTAAGCCCAGGTATCCGCCATAGTGGAGGTGACCTGGTGTGTCACTGCCTGCTGGTGCGGTACGCCACAGCTAGCAGAGTTATTGTCTGTCCCTTACTGAGTGCGGACCGCACTTGGTTATGTGTCGCAGCGGCACAATTTGCCTTTTCCTATACCAGGTCAATACTATTCACACTATGCATGTTTCGCCTATTAACTATATAAGAAATCATCTACTGAGCAAAGAGAGATGTGGATCTCGGGCACATATTTCCATTCGAGTGAGCCACTCCTGGTTTCAATCCATATATTGTAACTTCCTTCTGATTTATATAACAGAATTATTCTGAATGATTAATTCCTTGTCTTGTTCTTACAGTGATTCGTGAAGTGTTGACTTGTCTCACAGCTCTTTCGTATTCTGCTTCCACATCTCACACATGCTTGTTGTTTTTTGATCATTTTGTACCACTGTTGTTAACCATTAGAATCTTTAGTTCATCCTGACTTTTCTATTCCTCTTAGCTGGGCAAAAACATGGAAGTTTTTTTCTCAATACAACTCATACCACTTTCTTGGGATCTCAGAAGACTTTTTCACCAGCACAATGAAGAATTCTTCTTTTACCATTGCTGATATAGGGATTCATAACATCTTCAAGATTTCCTTTATTATACAAATTGGATACTGGATGCAGCAGTTATGATAGAGTTAATTTTCTCTGCTGCAGATTGAGCACAGCGCAGTTGTTTGTTTGTGTATAACTTCACCTGTGAACCCTGCTGGGGGATGAGTGGACTGGGAGGCATAAGGGCAGTTGTCCTTTAGTGATAAACTCCTGCAAATAAAACACTGATTGTATTGAAACAGCAAAACACAGTCCAGTAAGTGACACATGCCTGTAATCAGGGATTCTGCTCTTACATTATGGTGCTCTCAGATTACATAGCAAAAACCTGGTTACAGGTTCCCTTTCAGTGTAATGTATTTTATATGACTCCTACTCACCATGGCTCATATTATTTTTTGCAATGACGTTTTTACCTGAATTTTTTCCAAGAGTCACAACGTTTTAATTTTTTTATCGACATTGTCATTAGAGTGCTTATTTTTTAAGGGAGAAATTGCAGTTTTGAATGATCTCATTTATTCTACCATACAATTTACTTGGAAACAAAATTTCTTTATGGCATTAACTGTATGTGTTAATTCATTTTCAATTTTGATTAATCAAAAAAGAGAGTGTCTGCCTCCAGTAGGCGTATCTGCCAAAAAATGATGCAGGTCAGAGCACATGTTGACTCTGTCTGTCGGCACCATTATAGTCTATGATCCCATCGGTGCATACGCCTGAATGCCGTTTTGCCATTTTGGGACCAATAAACTTGGTCAAAAACTCAATGTGAAAGGAGTCTTAAGCCACGAAATTATAAACTTGTGGCTACAAAGACAATTTATGAACATGTATATAAAAAAAAAATCACGTTCTTTTCCCACAAACAACAGTTATTTAAACCAACTCCTTATGCTGTAAAAGAAACAAACTTTAAAATGAGAAATCACCAAAGTTGAGCTTTGTCTGAAAGGAAAAAAATGCATAAAACAAAAATTAAAAGTTAGTATATACATAAAACATTTGAATGTTTGGGCTTTTCTCAAAGCTTTTTTTTTAGAATAATTCATACAAAACCTGCCTTTACTTTAACTTTTTACCTTTCTCTTTAACTATTTAAAGGTTAAACAATTTTTGTAATTTCCTTCTTCTGTCTTACGGTTCTGCCCTTTTAACAAATATTTGCAATGTTTGAGTCATCTTTCTGAAGTGATTTTTGATACTTAACTTCACTTATAATGTTTGAGTCACATCTCTGAAATGATTCTTGTTATTTAACTTTTAAGTTACTCATAATTTCAAAAACTAATGTTATTTTTTTTGCTTAAAGACTTTTCTAAAATCCTTCCATTTTTTTAATATTTCTGAAAACATGGGTCCTGCATGTTTTCAGAAATATGTATGAACGTTGCCAAAGGATTGACCCATGAACATAGAATAAATGTATATAGAAAATGTTTGATTCAGGTTCAAAACCATAAAAAAGGAAGAAAGAATTGTCCAAAACAAATAAGTGACACTTTAATTTTAAAACATCTTAATGTTATTTTAAAATCTTTAACATTATTAACCTTTTATGGACACAGACATTTTTTGTGATTTCGTTCTTCCAAGATCCATATTTTATTTTTATTTTTCCATGGATAAAGGCAAGAGAGCTTGCGTTTTATAGGGCAACTTGTAATTTTTAATGACACCACTCACTTTACCATATAGATTACTGAAAAAAGGGAATAAATATATATAATTAGAATTGATACCGTTCTTCTAGTTATTTGTATTTTGTTAGTAGCTTATAAAAATTTTAACTTCTAAAAATAAAATATTTTTTTATTTTTATGCAAATGGTAGAGTGTAAGACCTTGTTTTTGCTTTCTGAGCTATAATTTTTAATGATAACATTTACATACTATCATAGTATTTAATAATTTTGGGGTAGTTGTGGCCATTGAAAAACAGCAATTTTGGTGTTTTAATTTTTTGCATGCCATTTACATTATGGGTTCAGCAATTTTATCTACCAATATTTTGATAAATCAGAATCTTAGAAAAGTAGCAATACTAAATGCTTTTTTTTCTATTTTCCTAATTTCTTTGACCCCTTGGTGATCGAGACAATTTTGGCAAAAATTTTGAAAAATTTGCAATTTCCAAGCTTTTAATTTTTATATCCTTAAGCCAGTTAGTCATGCTGTACAAAATAATTAATAAATAACATTTCCCATATGTCTATTTTACATCTGCATCATTTTTCAAATATAATTTTATTTTTTTAGGATGTTAGAAGGATTAAAAGTTTAGCAGCAATTTTCATTTTTTTGCAAGAAATTTACAAAACCTGTTTATTTAGGGACTTATTCAGAGTTAAATAGACTTTGAGGGGCCTATATATTAAAAACTCCCCAAAAGTGATGCAATTTTAAAAAACACACCCCTAAAATACTTTAAAACTGCTGTCAGGAAATGTTTTAACCTTTCAGGTGCTACACAGAAATTAATGCAAAGAGGAATGAATTAAAAATTTTAATTTTGTATTGAGAAAAGTGGGTAGATTCACATTTTTTTTAATTTATTTATATTTTGAAAAATGTTTTTTCTTTTTAACTTATTAATGATTTTTTTTAGTATCCTCAGGGGACTTGAACATACGATATGCTTATACTAAATTCACATTCTCTTATGAAGTTCAACCACAGGATGGACTTTACAGAATTACCAAGATTACAGCAATGGAAGCCTTCAACAAGCCACCAGATGCCATTTCCACCAGTAGTCAACCTATAATCATGCCTTGGGGAGTGAAGTAGATGAACAAAGACACCCAATCGAAAATGCTTTAATTCAATGCAACTTTCAGAGATATTAATGTCATTTAAATGGTTAAAGTAGCTGGCTCCGATAGTGCTGTTAGAGGAGTTAGGGCTCACTCACATGAGCGTATTACTCAGACAAGTGCTGTCTGATGTTTTATCGGAGAGTATTTGGCCTAATGTTACAATATGGGTAAGTCCAGATCAGCAATTTTTTTCTCATGCCAGTTCGGCATGCTGTTGGTGGCTCCCTAAATCAGACCACGCGTACCCATACAAGTCTATGGGTGTGTGTAAAACATCGAATTGCACTCAGATGACATCTGAATGCAATCCATTGTACGCGCACAGGGACAATGGAGGAGATGGAGAAATTGAGTTCTCTATCTTCTCCAGACCTGTACTACGATTCTCTCATGTAAGAAAATCGAACCACAGTAAAATGACACTCGACTTGAGTGTCATTAGCATAATCGGCCCGATTCTTTCACATGAGAGAATATACGCCAGTGTAACAGTACACTTATGGAGATTGAGTGGAGAAGATTCTGCTTTAAAGCCTGCTCCACATACCTCCACTAGCTCCTTGTAATAGTACATCACCAAGTGGTAAGTAGTATAATAATAGTCAATAAAAAAAACAATAATATACAACTGTGATTTAATAGTTTAATACATACAGTGTTCTCATTCTAAGATAAACAAGGAAACCCCCCATTAAAGAGGACCTTTCACCAAATTTTTTAATGTTGAGCTGGAGACACGATGTAATGGTGACTGTCGAGTGGAATAAAACGTTTTCTTGTTTTTAATATTTCCTCTCTGTTTGCAGGGAGATTAGCAATCAAAGTATTTGGCACCTAATGAGTTAACTTTTGCTACATCCAAGTGGGTCTTTTCACTGGAGCCATGCACTTCTTCTCCCTGATTTGCCATATGATAACACCAACTTGGACTTATGTTACCTCATTAGGTGCCAAATACTTTGATTGCATGTATGTTGAGGTTGCTTTGGCATTACTAAGGCAGCTGTTGCATTAAATAACTTGAAAGAGGTTGAATAGAGTATTAGAAGACCTTGAAACATTATATGCGTCTTTTATGGACAATTGAAGGCTTTGGAGTAGAGATGAGCTGATGGATTAGCGGAGGATCGAGTCGAATTTCCTTTAAAGACCCACTATATTGACATCATCATATCATCACAGGACACAGTTTAAATTAAGACAAATAGAAAGACTATTAAAACATCACAAGAGGAAACTCAGTCAACAAATATAGACAAGTTTAAATTATTGTGACATCTTTATTATCCATCGTTCCTTGTTCCCTACAGAGGACAATATTCTGATCACACACCTTCTATCTATACAGACCATGTCCACTTTACATTAACTTTTAATCTTTGCTATTTGTTGCTGTTAGCTTTTTTAAAGTATTGTCTTACATATGTGTTCAGAGACATTATGAATACAACAATATAACAGTTAAGCTAGATGACAGTTTGCAACATAGGGTATGTTCTATACCATAGCCATAAGTCATTCTTGCCTTCCCAGGATATATAATTGCAAGGGTATGTTCACACATTGTGTATTTGCTGCAGATTTTGTGTTCTGTGACTGTGTCATTCATTTTCAACAACTCATTTCTGAAGAATGGAAATGTTTTTAGTCTCAGAAATTTCTGTAACAAACTCTGCACCATTAATAATCAAAATTAAAAAATGTAATTTTGGTTATTTCCCTCCCATATTTGTTATTAAAATGAAAAATTCAAACAATGTGGAATTTGCTATCTAATTCTATTAACCTCAAATTTTTTTATTACAATCATGTAACAAATATGTGGAAATTTACCCAATTAGGCTAGATTTATACATGATGTTTTTCCAGATTGTGAAGTGTAGTACTTTTAACATCAGAAAAAAAAAATCCAGTTATTTTTATTAAAAAAGATTTTAAAGCATCAATAGAGTTTTAAAACATCATAGTGCTCATGGACTAAAGTCCATGTACAAGGCGAAGCTGCTTTTCACTTTGGACCTGCACTATTAGGGCTCATTCACATGAGCGTCTAAACAGGATGAGTGCAATGTGAAAAAAAATTGCATCGCACTCCGACCAATGTTAGTAAATGAGTCAGTGCTGATCTGCAAGTTTTTCCTCAGCTCTAATCGGACTGAGGAAAAAATCACAGCGTGCTGCGAGTGAAAGCGAGAATCCGATCACACTCACCGATGCAAGTCAATAGGCGCGAGAAAAAAGCCTAACAGCACACAGCCCGAACCGTCAGAATAGAATAGATAGAATATATACTGTATATAGGATAGAATACATAGACACAGCAGTCGCCAAAAGTATTGGCACCCCTGCAATTCTGTCAGATAATACTCAGTTTCTTCCTGAAAATGATTGCAATCACAAATTCTTTGGTATTATTATCTTCATTTAATTTGTCTTCAATGAAAAAACACAAAAAGAATTGTCCTAAAGCCAAATTGGATATAATTCCACACCAAACCTAAAAAAGGAGGTGGACAAAAGTATTGGAACTGTTTGAAAAATCATGTGATGCTTCTCTAATTCGTGTAATTAACAGCACCTGTAACTTACCTGTGGCACCTAACAGGTGTTGGCAATAACTAAATCACACTTGCAGCCAGTTAACATGGATTAAAGTTGACTCAACCTCTGTCCTGTGTCCTTGTGTGTACCACATTGAGCATGGAGAAAAGAAAGAAGACCAAAGAACGGTCTGAGGACTTGAGAAACCAAATTGTGAGGAAGCATGAGCAATCTCAAGGCTACAAGTCCATCTCCAAAGACCTGAATGTTCCTGTGTCTTCCGTGCGCAGTGTCATCAAGAAGTTTAAAGCCCATGGCACTGTGGCTAACCTCCCTAGATGTGGACGGAAAAGAAAAATTGACGAGAGATTTCAACGCAAGATTGTGCGGATGGTGGATAAAGAAAAGAACCTCGACTAACATCCAAACAAGTTCAAGCTGCCCTGCAGTCCGAGGATACAACAGTGTCAACCCATACTATCCGTCGGCGTCTGAATGAAAAGGGACTGTATGGTAGGATACCCAGGAAGATCCCACTTCTTACCCCGAGACATAAAAAAGCCAGGCTGGAGTTTGCCAAAACTTACCTGAGAAAGCCGAAAACGTTTTGGAAGAATGTTCTCTTGTCAGATGAGACAAAAGTAGAGCTTTTTGGGAAAAAGCATCAACATAGAGTGTACAGGAAAAAAAAGAGGCATTCAAAGAAAAGAACACTGTCCCTACAGTCAAACATGGCGGAGGTTCCCTGATGTTTTGGGGTTGCTTTGCTGCCTCTGGCACTGGACTGCTTGACCGTGTGCATGGCATTATGAAGTCTGAAGACTACCAACAAATTTTGCAGCATAATGTAGGGCCCAGTGTGAGAAAGCTGGGTCTCCATCAGAGGTCATGGGTCTTCCAGCAGGACAATGACCCAAAACACACTTCCAAAAGCACTATAAAATGGTTTGAGAGAAAGCACTGGAGACTTCTAAGGTAGCCAGCAATGAGTCCAGACCTGAATCCCATAGAACACCTGTGGAGAGATCTCAAAATGGCAGTTTGGAGAAGGCATCCTTCAAATATCAGGGACCTGGAGCAGTTTGCCAAAGAAGAATGGTCTACAATTCCAGCAGAGCATTGTAAGAAACTCATTGATGGTTACCGGAAGCGGTTGTTCGTAGTTATTTTGGCTAAAGGTTGTGCAACCAAGTTTTAGGCTGAGGGTGCCAATACTTTTGTCTGGCCCATTTTTGGAGTTTTGTATGAAATGATCAATGATTTGATTTTTGCTTCATTCTCTTTTGTGTTTTTTCATTGAAGACAAATTAAATGAAGATAATAATACCAAAGAATTTGTGATTGCAATCATTTTCAGGAAGAAACTGAGTATTATCTGAAAGAATTGCAGGGGTGCCAATACTTTTGGCCACCACTGTAGATGGAATAGATAGATGTCATGTAGAAATGTAATTTCACAAGCCCCCTACATATAATAAACTAGCACCCTTTATTGCTTTTCATATGGCATAAAAGGGTGTTTAACCTTATTTAACATATTAAAGAAATAAATCATTTTTTAAAAATGATGTTGGGTTCCCCCTATTTTTAATAACCAGCTAGGGGAAAGCAGAAAGTTGTGGGCTTATATTATCAGGCTGGGAAAGGCCTGATAACCATGGACCTTACCAACCTATTAATATCAGCTCACAGCTATCTGCTTTGCCTTTGCTGGTTATAAAAAATGGAGAGGACCTGAAAAAAAATTACTTGGGGTCCCCCTCATTTTTGATAATTAACAAAGACAAAGCAGTCAGCTGTGAGCTGATATTAATAGGCTAGTTTATTATATGTAGGGGGCTTGTGAAATTATACAGTATGTCTACAGAATATCTATAGATTCTATCTATCTCTATCTATTATAGATATACACTGCTCTAAAAAATAAAGGGAACACTTAAACAACAGAATATAACTCCAAGTAAATCAAACTTCTGTGAAATCAAACTATCCACATAGGAAGCAACACTGATTGACAATCAATTTCACATGCTGTTGTGCAAATGGAATAGGCAATAGATGGAAATTATTGGCAATTCTCAAGACAGCCTCAATAAAAGAGAGGTTCTGCGGGTGGGGACCACAGACTACATCTCAGTACCAATGCTTTCTGGCTGATGTTTTGGTCACTTTTGAATGTTGGTTGTGCTTTCACACTCATGGTAGCATGAGACGGACACTACAACCCACAGAAGTTGCTCAGGTAGTGCAGCTCATCCAGAATGGCACATTAATACGAGCTGTGGCAAAAAGGTTTGCTGTGTCTGTCAGCGTAGTGTCCAGAGGCTGCAGGTGCTACCAGGAAACAGGCCAATACACCAGGAGACGTGAACGGAGCCGTAGGAGGGCAACAACCCAGCAGCAGGACCGCTACCTCTGCCTTTGTGCAAGGAGGAACAGGAGGAGTACTGCCAGAGCCCAGCAAAATGACCTCCAGCAGGCCACAAATGTGCATAGGTCAGCAAAATGGTTAGAAACTGACTCCATGAGGGTGGTATGAGGGCCCGACATCCACAGATGGGGGTTGTGCTCACAGCCCAACACTGTGCAGGACGCTTGGCATTTGCCACAGAACACCAGAATTGGCAAAGTCGCCACTGGCGCCCTGTGCTCTTCACAGATGAAAGCAGGTTCACACTGAGCACATGTGACAGCCGTGACAGAGTCTGGAGACGCTGTGGAGAGCGATCTGCTGCCTGCAACATCCTTTAGCATGACCGGTTTGGCAGTGGGTCAGTAATGGTGTGGGGTGGCGTTTCTTTAGAGGGCCGCACAGCCCTCCATGTGCTCGCCAGAGGTATCCTTACTGCCATTACCGAGATGAGATCCTCAGACCCCTTGTGAGACCATATGCTTGTGCGGTTGGCCCTGGGTTCCTTCTAATGCAGGACAATGCCAGACCTCATGAGGCTGGAGTGTGTTAGCTGTTCCTGCAAGATAAAGGCATTGAAGCTATGGACTGGCCTGCCCGTTCCCCATACCTGAATCCGATTGAGCACATCTGGGACATCATGTCTCGCTCCATCCACCAACGAGACTGTCCATGAGTTGGCCGATGCTTTAGTCCAGGTCTGGGAGGAGATCCCACAGGAGACCATCCGCAACCTCATCAGGAGCATGCCCAGGCATTGTAGGGAGGTCATACAGGCACGTGGAGGCCACACACAATACTGAGCCTCATTTTGACTTGTTTTAAGGACATTACATCAAAATTGGATCAGCCTGTAGTGTGTTTTTCCACTTGAATTTTGGGGGTGACTCCAAATCCAGGCCTCCATTGGTTAATAAATTTGATTTCCATTGATGATTTTTGTGTGATTTTGTTGGCAGCACATTCAGCTTTGTACAGAACAAAGTATTCAATGAGAATATTTCATTCATTCCGATCTAGGATGTGCTATTTGAGTGTTCCCTTTATTTTTGTGAGCAGTGTATATATATATATATATATATCTATTATCTATCTATCTATCTATCTATCTATCTATATCTGTATATAAAATTGCTTTATTAGTTTGAAAACTAGAGAATTACAGTATGTAAAAGATGATGTTAAAAACGCATTGCACATAGATTGCATATGCATGTCATACGGATGCTAGGTGAGAAAAATCACATTGTACTCGCATGACACTCGTCCTACTTTTCTGCATCAACATGGGGCCATTTTTTTATACGCTAGTGTGACTCTAACCTTATATAGACAGTACTGATAATTAGCCACTCGTGCCTACAAAACAGCTGTATGATTGGAAACCATATTGGCAGTGCACAAAGGCTGTGTGGCTTCCTAAAAGAGAGACATACATCTATCTTTCTATCAAGCATTGTATGTATTGAAACATTCTTCCCCCAAAAAATCTAGTTAAAAATAACTTCCATACATTTGGAGTCTAATGTAACATATATCTTTCATGTGTTTCATAAGGAATTCAGCAGATAAAAAAGCTCGGTATTAGAGATAGGAAAAAGTATTCCAGTGAAATTGAATCCGACTAGAATTTTACAAAACAGTGCATTTTGGAGAATACAGATTTTTTGTATTTTGCTGAGCACGAAGTTAGAAAAATGGTGGCCAGCTGCCATCTTGCTGAACAGTAGAAGGCTTGCACAAGGTTAGAAGGGGAAAAAAAACATGCTCATCTCTTCTGCTTCCATCTTGCTGAACAGTAGAGGGCTTGTACAAGGTTAAAAAAAAACATGTTCACCTCTCTGGCTGACCCTGATCCCTGTCTGGTCCTCCACACTTCTGTTGCATCGCATCGTGTGAGCCCTATTTTTTTTTTCTTTTTAACTTTTTATTAGCCATTTACCTCACCAGGTCGGGGCTTCCAGTCACAAGCAGGCACCCGAGTTCACTGCTGCTTGCTCCAAGGCCTACTTGCAGCCAGAAGCCCTAGCCTAGGGTGAACACTGCATTGGCGATGCGGCATGACAGAGGCACAGAGGACCAGACAATGGACAAGGAAGGAGTGGCTTGAAATGTGAGCAGTGAGATCAGTATCAATATTTGTTTCTTTAATTTTTAAATCATATGTTTATTATGCTCTGAAGTCCACAGAGATTCGCAGAGAATAATAAGGAATATTAAATTAGCAGAGAATAACTTCTCAGCGACTTGAATTTCAAGTGAAAATCGACCCAAACAAGCAAATTTGAATTTTGTCAGAACTAGTGATGAGCGTGCATGCTCGTTACCCTAGATTTACGAGCATGCTCGGGTGTTTTCCGAGTATCTTCAGCGTGCTTGAATGTTATGCTTGGGTCACTGTGTGTGCATGATTTGTGACTGTTTGACAGCTTTAATACATGTGAGGAATGCTTGTTTTTTAGGCATTCCTCCCATGTATTAAGCTGTTAAACAGTCGCAAATCATGCACACACAGTGACTCAAACATAACATTCGAGCACGCCGAAGATACTCAGCAAGCACCCGAGCATGCTCGCTGAAAGGGCTAACAGAACACGCTCTCTCATCACTAGTCAGAACCACTCATCTCTACGCTATATGTTTCTATAAGAAATCATCAGCACATGGAGGTACAGTGGAGGCCAAATGTAGCTCTAAAAGGACTGTAATATGGCCATGTGCGTGAGCCCTAAACGTGCTCATAAAGATGTAATGATTCCTAATAAATAATTATGAAACTCTTTCTTCTGATTTTTTTCTTTGACTATGTAATATTTTACATTTTCATTTTGAAATTTTAAAGGGTGGAAAAAGTCACTGGACAAATAGAACTAAAAAGCCTTAAAAAATAAACTAGCTATTTAAAACTCATCAAATATAGTGAGCTTTTTTCTACATTAGGTAAGTTTTCCATTTCAACACAGTGGAGGAAACTTTTCAATATATGTCATGGAAATATTTCCTATTACAAAAGACTATTTTTTCAGCTATGAAAAAACCACTTTATTTCCATGAATGTGTACAGTGAAAACTTAATGCATTTGTTTTGCTAGCAAGTTAGTTTTAGAGTTCCCGTAACAACTCTGCTTAACATTACGAGTGATACATAAGAGCTCTAAACAAGTGTTCCATCTCCTTCAGTAAATGGTGTCAGAAAGGTAAATACAGAAAAGCCAATGTAGTATCATAGATGGTTCCAAGGCTAACAGAAAGATATTTATCTTGTACCGTACTCAAAAAAATGGAATTCTGGGAGAAAAGAAAATATGAGTACACCACGCTCGTTAATTTCCTGACCTTGCTCAAAATGTTCTATATATCTGGTGACAGTTTGTTGCGAGTTATGAACATTTTTTCGATATTGTGAGATTTTTTTCCACATTTTTTTTTTTTTTTTTTTTTTTACAGTTAAGCATGGGATTGCATTAATCGTTGTACATTACTTTTGGCATCTCAAATTTTAGGTAATTTTAATTATATTTTTTAACAATAAAATACATATTTAGTTAACATATATTGTTAGGTTCCACTATTATTTATTATTTTTTTTCCATTTTATTGTTTCTATAATATCACATATACTCAAATGACTTAACCACATCTCCCTAGTAGGGAAATTCAGAAATATCCATTGAAAAAATATTATAGAAAACTGGTTAAAAAGCCAAATGAATAACCAAATACAGATAATAAAAAGGAAGGGGGGAGTCAAGCGCACATAGGGTGATATTGAAAGGTACAGATGAGAAGGGAGTTATGGAGTTTCTCACCTGAAAGGGTTGTGATTGTCACACTCCAATAATTGCCCATGAATATTACAGCTGCCGCAGTCTCGTCGGCAAATGAAAGTGAACCCTCTTTTGCATATCGATTAGTATAAAAAGAAGATTGACGTTTCAGAGTAGACCGCGCTGTTGTATGAAGGAAGCAGTTCCAGAGTGGAGTAACAATCATGCCGTTTTTATTTCTACGCGTTTTGTGCTAGCACTGAGCTTTTTTTCAGAAACAAACTATATAACACAATCAGTATAACAGGGAAAGGGGGTTTAAATACTAAGTAAAAAACACCAACACTTAAAGAAAGGGAACTGCCCACCTGGGTGTGAACAAATAGTTAACATTGTTAAAAGACTAATATTGGTATAAAAATCAAAAGATATAGTTAAGACATAAAACATAACAGGAAGGAAAACAATCACGTTTATAGTCAATATTCCTAAATCACACAAAAAAAAAAAAATTATAGCAAATAATGACTGGTTACTTCATCAATTAAAAACAAAAGATATAACCAGGTATCGTACTGGTGTACTATGTGACTTAGTGGTATCAATCAACCATGGACTGAAGTAATCACATAGCTATGGACTTCATTATTGTCAATTAGTTATTGAACTATGAAATAGTAGTCTCTAATAGATAATTGCATATAATAGATAGTATGTAACAATAATATCATTACAAAAACAATACATTTAATTTATAGACTCAAAATTAAAACAAGTAAATAAACAAATCTTTATAAAAAGAAATTAAAAAATTGTATTAAATTAATGAAATGGTATCTGAACACGGCAGGTGTCAGTGCTTGGTAGCAAGACACTGCATTAGCCCACTGAGCCGGCAAGGAATCACTTGAGCAAGCTACAGAATTGCAAATCCTTATTGTCGTTCTTGTGTCATCAGTGCATGTTTAGAATAAGGAATTGGCAAGGAGTTGAAATAGCAAGACAAACTGATAAATAACTGCAACAGATAAAACCGCATGCACAGTAGCGATCAACATAATAGCAGTGTGTTCAAAAACATGAGTTTGGAAAAGTGCTCAAATGACATGGGAACAGCATGGGGAAGACCCCTGGAAGCATTTCTGACTCCCAGGTCACTGCTGTCAACAATGTTGTCAGAGTATTACGCCACTTTTACGGACTCACAATAAAACATACAAAAACTAAACCAAAATGGATTTTCCTGGGAAAAATCTTAAGGAACATCCTTTCCAAGGTAATGACTTGTATATAAGGCAAAATAAATAGCCAAAAACAAAAATTCTCATCCACATCTTGGGCTACGTTCACACGTAGCGTTTTTGATGTGTTTTTGCACTGCTTTCAATGGTGAAAAATACATTCACCGGGAAATGTCATTTTAACATTTTACTACCTTATCATGCCATGTGGTGTGTGAGACATCATCAGACACATCCTGTTTCATTTATGAAGGAGGGACTCTGAAAGTCACAAAGACTATTTTTATAGGGCCATCAGGCGGCTCTTACTATTCTTAAAGGGCCAGCAGTCGGCCCTCACTATTGTTAAAGAGCAATCAGCGGGCTATGCTTTTTTATTCCCATTATTAACAAGTGGGTCTCCTATACTGTTATTGCATATACAGTGACTGCAAGGGCTGCCAAAAATATGGACGCACGCCAATACTTCTTTTAAGAGACATAGAGAAGGGCCTCAGTAAAAGAAAATGTTTCCATTATAAAGGAGTGGGTCTCCTATAGTGGTAATGCCCATGTAGTTACTGCAAGGGTTGCCAAAATTTGGGAAAAACCCCAATAACAATTTAATGAGACATAGAGGTGGGCCTCAGTAACGAATATGACATGTTCCCATTAGAAAGGAGTGGGTGTGCTATACAGTTTTAGAGTATGCAGTGAGTACAACGGCTGCCAAAATTTAGGAAAAACCCCAATAACAATTTAAAGACACATAGAGGTGGGCCTCAGTAACGACTACAACATGTTCCCATTAGAAAGGAGCAGGTCTGCTATACAGTTAGAGGGTATGCAGCGAGTACAACGGCTCACAAAATTTAGGAAAAATCACAATAACAATTTAAAGACACATAGAGGTGGACCTCAGTAACAACATGTTCCCATTAGAAAGGAGCGGGTCTCCCATACTATTCTTGCGTATGCAGTGACTGCAATGGCTGCCCAAAATTTGGAAGCACTCCAATGCCCCTTGCAAGAGACGTAGAGGAGGGCCTCTTGAAAACAATGTTCCCATTATTAGGAAGTGGGTCTCCCATACTGTTTGCCTATGTAGTGAATGCAACGGCTGCCAAAAATTTGGAGAAGAAATAATAGCAAGAGGTTAAAAAATTATTGTTTTATTAATTTATATTAAAAATAGAGTAATCACCCTAAAAAAAGTGCGCTGTGCGTATCAAAATCAGATGTACATGTATAATCTGATTAGAAAAGTAGAAAATGCTCTTGGATTTACACTTTCATGAGACTAAGTTATTGACTGACTAATAGAGATGAGCGTTGTTCGACTCGAACTGTTCGCCAATCTCAAATTCGAGCTGTTTTGGGCGGTGTTCGAGCCGTTCGGCGAACACGAACGATTTGAGAAAAATTCGGCTGTTCGAGGTTATGTTCGATAACTGTTCGTGCACCAAAATCATAACTGGATTTTTTCTCAGTAATGATGAAAATTAATGTTAATACGCAGTTTGAGTGTACAGCGGGGTGGGGGGAGGGGCAGGGGATGGATCTCTGCAGGAATAATGAAGATCTCCATTTTTTTTTCTCTTTCCCGCATTTACAGTGGGGAGGTGCAATCTGTCAGCCTATCAGCAGCGCACACACGGAGCGAAGTCCTTTTTTTCACACAAGCAAGGGCATGTGTCATTGGCAGTGTATGTCACATGTCCTTGCCCTATAAGACCAAGCCATTTTCCCCGTCGCCACCATTTTCTCACTGCTGCAGCTGCGTGTTAGACGGCACCGCTGTTGCTGTGTGCGCTATACCTTGTTAATTTCAAGCCAATTTTCGCACAAATCTACAGATAGCTTGGGAGTAGGGAATAGTCGTGATTGCAGTCCTTTTAAGGACTAGGTTACAGCATTTCCTACGACTTTTATCAGGCAGGTCTGTGCTCTTAAATAGATAGATTGTGGGAGTAAAGACTAATTGTAATTGCAGTCCTTTTCAGGACTAGGTTACATCAGTTCCTATCAGTTTTTGCCAGGCAGGTCTGTGCCAGTGCTGTGCAAGTTTTTTTCACAGCATTTGGCTGAATCTAGCAAAGCTAATCCTTTTTGGCCTATTGCAGAGTGTGTTAGTCAGTGGAGTAGCCTATCTGTGTTGCAAGATATACCACCTGTGTATAGAATACCAATTTTTTTACTGCACCTAGTGAAGTAAAATCTTTTGGGCATAGCATCATTCTATTAGTCCATCTATACTGACCTCCATCAGGTTGCAAATTGAATATAATTTTTTTCCGCATCTAGCTCTGAAAAAATATTTGGGCTTCTAGCAGTGTGTGGGACTTGTTCTATTAGTCCATCTATACTGACCTCCATCAGGTTGCAAACTGAATATAATTTTTATCTGCATCTAGCTCTGAAAAAATATTTGGCCTTCTAGCAGTGTGTGGGACTTGTTCTATTAGTACATCTATACTGACCTCCATCACGCTGCAAATTCAAAATAATTTTTTGTCTGCATCTAGCTCTGAAAAAATATTTGGCCTTCTAGCAGTGTGTGGGACTTTCTCTATAAGTCCATCTATACTGACCTCCATCAGGTTGCAAATTAAAAATAATTTTTATCTGCATCTACCTCTGAAAAAATATTTGGGCTTCTAGCTGTGTGTGGGACTTGTTCTATTAGTCCATCTATACTGACCTCCATCAGGCTGCAAACTGAATATAATTTTTTTCTGCATCTAGCTCTGAAAAAATATTTGGCCTTCTAGCAGTGTGTGGGACTTTCTCTATTAGTCCATCTATACTGACCTCCATCAGGTTGCAAATTAAAAATAATTTTTATCTGCATCTAGCTCTGAAAAAATATTTGGCCTTCTAGCAGTGTGTGGGACTTTCTCTATTAGTCCATCTATACTGACCTCCATCAGGTTGCAAATTAAAAATAATTTTTTGTCTGCATCTAGCTCTGAAAAAATATTTGGCCTTCTAGCAGTGAGTGGGACTTTCTCTATTAGTCCATCTATACTGACCTCCATCAGGTTGCAAATTCAAAATATTTTTTTGTCTGCATCTAGCTCTGAAAAAATATTTGGCCTTCTAGCAGTGTGTGGGACTTTCTCTATTAGTCCATCTATACTGACCTCCATCAGGCTGCAAATTAAAAATAATTTTTATCTGCATCTACCTCTGAAAAAATATTTGGCCTTCTAGCTGTGTGTGGTACTTGTTCTATTAGTCCATCTATACTGACCTCCATCAGGTTGCAAACTGAATATAATTTTTTTCTGCATCTAGCTCTGAAAAAATATTTGGCCTTCTAGCAATGTGTGGGACTTTCTCTATTAGTCCATCTATACTGACCTCCATCAGGTTGCAAACTGAATATATTTTTTTTCTGCATCTACCTCTGAAAAATATTGGGCTTCTAGTTGTGTGTGGGACTTGTTCTATTAATCCATCTATACAGACCTCCATCAGGTTGCAAACTGAATATAATTTTTTTCTGCATCTACCTCTGAAAAAATATTTGGGCTTCTAGCTGTGTGTGGGACTTGTTCTATTAGTACATCTATACTGACCTCCATCACGCTGCAAATTCAAAATAATTTTTTGTCTGCATCTAGCTCTGAAAAAATATTTGGCCTTCTAGCAGTGTGTGGGACTTTCTCTATAAGTCCATCTATACTGACCTCCATCAGGTTGCAAATTAAAAATAATTTTTATCTGCATCTACCTCTGAAAAAATATTTGGGCTTCTAGCTGTGTGTGGGACTTGTTCTATTAGTCCATCTATACTGACCTCCATCAGGTTGCAAACTGAATATAATTTTTTTCTGCATCTAGCTCTGAAAAAATATTTGGCCTTCTAGCAGTGTGTGGGACTTTCTCTATTAGTCCATCTATACTGACCTCCATCAGGTTGCAAATTAAAAATAATTTTTATCTGCATCTAGCTCTGAAAAAATATTTGGCCTTCTAGCAGTGTGTGGGACTTTCTCTATTAGTCCATCTATACTGACCTCCATCAGGTTACAAATTAAAAATAATTTTTTGTCTGCATCTAGCTCTGAAAAAATATTTGGCCTTCTAGCAGTGAGTGGGACTTTCTCTATTAGTCCATCTATACTGACCTCCATCAGGTTGCAAATTCAAAATATTTTTTTGTCTGCATCTAGCTCTGAAAAAATATTTGGCCTTCTAGCAGTGTGTGGGACTTTCTCTATTAGTCCATCTATACTGACCTCCATCAGGCTGCAAATTAAAAATAATTTTTATCTGCATCTACCTCTGAAAAAATATTTGGCCTTCTAGCTGTGTGTGGTACTTGTTCTATTAGTCCATCTATACTGACCTCCATCAGGTTGCAAACTGAATATAATTTTTTTCTGCATCTAGCTCTGAAAAAATATTTGGCCTTCTAGCAATGTGTGGGACTTTCTCTATTAGTCCATCTATACTGACCTCCATCAGGTTGCAAACTGAATATATTTTTTTTCTGCATCTACCTCTGAAAAATATTGGGCTTCTAGTTGTGTGTGGGACTTGTTCTATTAATCCATCTATACAGACCTCCATCAGGTTGCAAACTGAATATAATTTTTTTCTGCATCTACCTCTGAAAAAATATTTTGCTTCTAGCTGTGTGTGGGACTTGTTCTATTAGTCCATCTATACTGACCTCCATCAGGTTGCAAACTGAATATAATTTTTTTCTGCATCTAGCTCTGAAAAAATATTTGGCCTTCTAGCAGTGTGTGGGACTTTCTCTATTAGTCCATCTATACTGACCTCCTTCAGGTTGCAAATTAAAAATAATTTATATCTGCATCTAGCTCTGAAAAAATATTTGGCCTTCTAGCAGTGTGTGGGACTTTCTCTATTAGTCCATCTATACTGACCTCCATCAGGTTGCAAATTAAAAATAATTTTTTGTCTGCATCTAGCTCTGAAAAAATATTTGTCCTTCTAGCAGTGTGTGGGACTTTCTCTATTAGTCCATCTATACTGACCTCCATCAGGCTGCAAATTAAAAATAATTTTTATCTGCATCTACCTCTGAAAAAATATTTGGCCTTCTAGCTGTGTGTGGGACTTGTTCTATTAGTCCATCTATACTGACCTCCATCAGGTTGCAAACTGAATATAATTTTTTTCTGCATCTAGCTCTGAAAAAATATTTGACCTTCTAGCAGTGTGTGGGACTTTCTCTATTAGTCCATCTATACTGACCTCCATCAGGTTGTAAATTAAAAATAATTTATATCTGCATCTAGCTCTGAAAAAATATTTGGCCTTCTAGCAGTGTGTGGGACTTTCTCTATTAGTTCATCTATACTGACCTCCATCAGGCTGCAAATTAAAAATAATTTTTATCTGCATCTACCTCTGAAAAAATATTTGGCCTTCTAGCTGTGTGTGGGACTTGTTCTATTAGTCCATCTATACTGACCTCCATCAGGTTGCAAACTGAATATAATTTTTTTCTGCATCTAGCTCTGAAAAAATATTTGGCCTTCTAGCAGTGTGTGGGACTTTCTCTATTAGTCCATCTATACTGACCTCCATCAGGTTGCAAATTAAAAATAATTTATATCTGCATCTAGCTCTGAAAAAATATTTGGCCTTCTAGCAGTGTGTGGGACTTTCTCTATTAGTCCATCTATACTGACCTCCATCAGGTTGCAAATTAAAAATAATTTTTTGTCTGCATCTAGCTCTGAAAAAATATTTGGCCTTCTAGCAGTGTGTGGGACTTTCTCTATTAGTCCATCTATACTGACCTCCATCAGGTTGCAAACTGAATATATTTTTTTTCTGCATCTACCTCTGAAAAAATATTGGGCTTCTAGCTGTGTGTGGGACTTGTTCTATTAATCCATCTATACAGACCTCCATCAGGTTGCAAACTGAATATAATTTTTTTCTGCATCTACCTCTGAAAAAATATTTGGGATTCTAGCTGTGTGTGGGACTTGTTCTATTAGTCCATCTATACTGACCTCCATCAGGTTGCAAACTGAATATAATTTTTTTCTGCATCTAGCTCTGAAAAAATATTTGGCCTTCTAGCAGTGTGTGGGACTTTCTCTATTAGACCATCTATACTGACCTCCATCAGGTTGCAAATTAAAAATAATTTATATCTGCATCTAGCTCTGAAAAAATATTTGGCCTTCTAGAAGTGTGTGGGACTTTCTCTATTAGTCCATCTATACTGACCTCCATCAGGTTGCAAATTAAAAATAATTTTTTGTCTGCATCTAGCTCTGAAAAAATATTTGGCCTTCTAGCAGTGTGTGGGACTTTCTCTATTAGTCCATCTATACTGACCTCCATCAGGCTGCAAATCAAAAATAATTTTTATCTGCATCTACCTCTGAAAAAATATTTGGCCTTCTAGCTGTGTGTGGGACTTGTTCTATTAGTCCATCTATACTGACCTCCATCAGGTTGCAAACTGAATATAATTTTTTTCTGCATCTAGCTCTGAAAAAATATTTGGCCTTCTAGCAGTGTGTGGGACTTTCTCTATTAGTCCATCTATACTGACCTCCATCAGGTTGCAAATTAAAAATAATTTATATCTTCATCTAGCTCTGAAAATATATTTGGCCTTCTAGCAGTGTGTGGGACTTTCTCTATAAGTCCATCTATACTGACCTCCATCAGGGTGCAAATTAAAAATAATTTTTTGTCTGCATCTAGCTCTGAAAAAATATTTGGCCTTCTAGCAGTGTGTGGGACTTTCTCTATTAGTCCATCTATACTGACCTCCATCAGGCTGCAAATTAAAAATAATTTTTATCTGCATCTACCTCTGAAAAAATATTTGAGCTTCTAGCTGTGTGTGGGACTTTTTCTATTAGTCCATCTATACTGACCTCCATCAGGTTGCAAACTGAATATAATTTTTTTCTGCATCTAGCTCTGAAAAAATATTTGGCCTTCTAGCAGTGTGTGGGACTTTCTCTATTAGTCCATCTATACTGACCTCCATCAGGTTGCCAATTAAAAATAATTTATATCTGCATCTAGCTCTGAAAAAATATTTGGCCTTCTAGCAGTGTGTGGGACTTTCTCTATTAGTCCATCTATACTGACCTCCATCAGGTTGCAAATTAAAAATAATTTTTTGTCTGCATCTAGCTCTGAAAAAATATTTGGCCTTCTAGCAGTGTGTGGGACTTTCTCTATTAGTCCATCTATACTGACCTCCATCAGGTTGCAAACTGAATATATTTTTTTTCTGCATCTAACTCTGAAAAAATATTTGGGCTTCTAGCTGTGTGTAGGACTTGTTCTATTAGTCCATCTATACTGACCTCCATCAGGTTGCAAACTGAATACAATTTTTTTCTGCATCTACCTCTGAAAAAATATTTGGGCTTCTAGCTGTGTGTGGGACTTGTTCTATTAGCCCATCTATACTGACCTCCATCAGGTTGCAAGTTGAATATAATTTTTTTCTGCATCTATCCCAGCCAATAGTTTTGGCCTAATACCACAGTTTGGCCACTCAGCTCTGCTCGGTTCCCATCCATTGTTTTTTTGTGCAAACAACTCCAGAGTTGTGAGTTAGTTAACCACCAAAATGAGTGGAAAAAGGCCTGCTGCTGGTGGAAAGGGGAATAGGCGTGTTGGGAAGGGGAAAAAAGGTTGTGTCCGTGGGGTAGGTGTTAAAGCAACAGTAACATCTGCAGAAGAAAGACCATCTTCCAGCCAAACTAAAATGTCTACTTCTTTTAGCGGACAATGTGATAAGATCCCTTTCTTACGGCCACGCCAATCGCTACAAATTCCAGATGAGGCACAAAAACAGCAGGTGCTTCAACGGATATCAAGTGCTCCTTTAAGTGGGCTCTCCTCCACATCAACTTCAACATCACAAATACTCCAGTCCTCAAAGGTGTCACCCCAATCGCACTTGCTTCCTCACAGCTCCCAAATCTCCAGCTGCCCATCTGAGTATGAGGTAGAACAGATGGTTGAGTCTGCAGAGCTGTTTACTCATACTATAGCCTGGGAATCAGAGGTCGACTCCAGTGCTTCTGTGAATCCAGACGAGGAAATGATCTGCACTGATGCCCAGAATCTTTATGAGTCGGATCCAGGACCAGACGCAGAAGGTTCTGACCATAATGTAGACCCTCATTCCCAAACTGTAACTCCTGTTGGTGGAGACAATGAGGAAGACGATGATGAGACTCAAATACCTGATTGGAGCGACAACTTTAGTTTTTGTCAGGGCAGGAACAAGTTGGCTCTGAGGACGACGGGTGTGATAACGCACAGGGTGATGATGATGAGGTTGGAGATCCCTCTTACTGTCAACCCACAGTCAGCCAAGAGATGAGGTCAGCAGAGGAGGTGGAGGAAGATGCTAGTGACGACGAGGTCAGGTTGCGCCTTCCTGGACAGAGACGTAGTACTGGAAGCACGTCAACAACTGCATCCTCAAACACAACTCTGCCTCTCACCACAAGTCGTGGTGGCTCTTCAGGTCGCATGGGTGCTAAGCCTTGCATAGCCTGGGCATTTTTTCAGATCGATAAAGATGACCCAACTCGTGTTATCTGTAACATTTGTCAGCAAAAGCTAAGTAGAGGCCAAAAAATACATAGTTTGAGTACTTCATGCATGAACCGGCACATGGACATGAAGCATAAGTTGCAGTGGGAAGCTCAGTGTGCTACAATGCGACCTAGCCGGCCGGGCCA
This sequence comes from Phyllobates terribilis, assembly GCF_046119375.1. Taxonomy (NCBI): domain Eukaryota; kingdom Metazoa; phylum Chordata; class Amphibia; order Anura; family Dendrobatidae; genus Phyllobates; species Phyllobates terribilis. Next base: position 441,958,839 of record NW_027362771.1, on the reverse strand, counting down.
ACCACCGTCTGCCATATCTTGTGCATCCGCGGCTTCTTCATCCTCTGTGACTGGGGGGACAGCAGTCACACCTGTTTTGGGGCGCAGACCTGCCACCTCTTTACCCGCAACTGCCAGCGTGATTGGCAGGTCATCATTTTCTTTGGAGGTGGTAACACCAGCTGGTGTTGAGCGCTGTCCGACATCGATAGCACCACCTTTGGATCAAGGCAACCTAACATGTCCGCCTGCATCTTCCTCATAGACCGGCAGTTTGACGGGGACACCCTTATCAACCCCGTCTAAGCACAATAGCCAGCCCTCGGTCCCTCAGATGTGGACAAGTAAAAGAACATTTCCTCCTAGAAATGAGAAAGCTAAGAGGTTGAATTTCACCATCTGCAAGCTCTTGGCTACAGAAATGCTGCCTTTCCGCCTGGTGGACACAGAGGATTTTCGAGACCTTATGTCCGTCGCAGTGCCCCAGTACCAGATGCCCAGTCGGCACTACTTCTCAAAGAAAGGTGTGCCTGCGCTCCACCAGCATGTCGCACACAACATCACCGCTTCTTTGAGAAACTCTGTGTGTGACAGGGTGCATTTCACCACAGACACTTGGACGAGTAGGCATGGACAGGGGCGTTACATGTCGCTGACTGGGCACTGGGTAACTATGGTGACAGCAGGACAAGGGGCTGCTGTCCAAGTCTTGCCGTCCCCACGAGTTGTGCGTCAATCCTCTTTATGTCAAAGTTCCTCCACTGCTTCTGCCTCCTCAACCTCATCTCGGTCTTCCACCTGCACCCAAAGCCTGTCTTGTCATGCCACAAGCTTTCTAACTGCGCAGAAGGGATCCTGCACACCTCCTTACTATGCTGGCAGTAGGGCTCAACGTCATCAGGCGGTTTTTACTTTGAAATGTCTGGGAAATGTGAGTCACACAGCTGAGGAGTTGTGGTCAGCTCTGGAGAACCAATTTCATGAATGGTTGTCTCCACTGGACCTGAAACCAGGGAAGGCCGTGTGCGACAATGCTGCAAACCTGGGTGCGGCCCTTCGCCGGGGCAATGTCACACACGTGCCTTGTATGGCTCACGTGTTGAACCTGGTTGTCCAGCAATTTTTAGCCCACTATCCCAGACTAGATGGCCTTCTGCAGAGGGCACGGTCGCTGTGTGCTCACTTCCGCCGTTCGCATCCCGCAGCTCAGCGACTTACATCTCTACAGAAGTCGTTGGGCCTGCCACTTCACCGGCTAAAATGCAATGTGCCTACCTGGTGGAATTCAACTCTGCACATGTTGCAGCGACTGTGGCAGCACCGACAAGCCCTGGTGCAATACGTTCTGACGTATAGCCTGGGCCAACGAGATTCAGAGGTGGGGCAAATCACGCTGGAGGAGTGGTCTCAGATCAGGGACCTATGCACCCTTCTGCACAGTTTTGAAATGGCGACGAAGATGTTTAGTGCTGACGATGCCATTATCAGCATGACTATTCCGGTGATTTACATGCTGGAGCACATGTTAAACAGAATTCGGAGTCAGGTGGTGGCACAAGAGGAGGTGGAGGAAGTAGAGGAGGAGGAGTTGAATGCGGAAGGGCTAACATCTGCAAGGTCCAGACGGTCGGCAGCACCAAGGCGGCAGGCATGTGAGGGTGGGGGAGATGGTTTTACCAGGGCGCATGGTAGCAGCCAAACTAGTGAGGAAGGTGCAGGAGCCCAGAAGAAGTGGAGGACGAACTGATGGAAGACTCATCAGATGAGGGAGACATTGATCACATTTCTGTTGTGCGAGGTTGGGGGGAGAGGACAGAGGAAGGAAGCATGATTGTTACCTCGCCACCAACACAACAGGGACTTGGTGTTCCTGGATGCGCAACACACATGAGTGCCTTCTTGCTGCACTACCTGCAACATGACCCTCGAATTGTGAGAATTAGAAATAATCCTGACTACTGGGTTGCCACACTGTTAGATCCCCGGTACAAAAGTAAATTTGCAGAAATTATTCCTGCCATAGAAAGGGATGCACGCATGCAGGAGTATCAGCAGAGACTGTTGCAGAATCTTACATGTGCTTTTCCACAAAACACCAGTGGTGCACGTAGTGAATCTCACAGTTCCAACTTGCCAACCGTGGGACCGTCAAGTGTTCAGCACTCAAACCGTAACAGAACCACAGTATCTGCTGGTAACATCAATTTTGCGGAATCATTTCACCACTTTTTTAGCCCATCCTTTGCAAGGCCACAGGAGACAAGAAGTCTGACACATAGTCAACGCCTAGAGACGATGGTACAGGAGTATCTCCAAGTAAACATTGAAGCCATGACTGTGTCACTGGACCCTTGCTCTTTTTGGGCTTCCAATCTGGATAAATGGCCGGAGCTAGCCACTTACGCCTTGGAGATCTTGTCATGCCCCGCAGCCAGCGTTCTGTCTGAACGTGTGTTCAGCGCTGCTGGTGGTGTGCTGACAGATAAGCGCACGCGGCTCTCCACTGATAATGTAGACAGACTCACGTTCATAAAGATGAACAAATCATGGATCCGAAACGACTTTTCTACCCCTGTGTCATCCTGGGGAGAGTAAAAGCTTGATGATTGGTTAAAATCACCCTACCAACCGTTTTAAGCTTTCAAATTACTAATCATGTTTATCTGTATCTTGGCTGGAAAATAATTTGGGCTTTGTAGCAGTGTGCAGCACTGATTCTATTAGGCCATCTATAATAAGCTCCACCAGATTTAAAATTACTAATCATGTTTATCTGTATCTTGACTGGAAAATAATTTGGGCTTTGTAGCAGTGTGCAGCACTGATCCTATTAGGCCATCTATACTAAGCTCCACCAGATTTAAAATTAATAATAATTTTTAGCTGCATCTAGCCCGGAAAATAATTTTGGGGCTCCGAGATGCGCAAGACACATAAGTGCCTTCTTGCTGCACTACCTGCAACATGACCCTCATATTGTCAGAATTCGAAGTAATCATGACTACTGGGTTGCCACACTCTTAGATCCCCCAAACTTTTCGATCAACCTTTTCATTTTAATAAAGACCAAAAAAATGGTCATTTTTGAAATTATAAGCATTAGCAGGTTATTAGAAACTGAAATCAAACAGTTTTCAACTCAAAACTTTATTCTAGGTGATGTTACATTTTCACATAGGACCCCTTGTTCGAAAGGAGCTTCTGAACTCTCTCGTCCATTGAATTTGTCAGGTTTTGGATGGTTTCTGCTTCAATTGTTTTGCATGAGGACAGAATACCCTCCCAGAGCTGTTGCTTAGATGTGAACTGCCTCCCGCCATCATAGACACTCCTTTTGATGATGCTCCAGAGGTTCTGAATGGGGTAGAGGTCAGGGGAGCATGGGGGTCACACCATAAGTTTGTCCCCTTTTATGCCCATATCAGCCAGAGATGCAGATGTTTTATGTGCAGCATGAGATGGTGCATTATCATGCAAAAAAATGATCTTGCTGTGAAATACACGGTTCTTCTTCTTGAACCATGGCAGGAAGTGCTGTTTGAGAAAATCCACATACATTATGGAGTTCATCTTTAGTGCCTTTAGGGATCCTAAAGGGGCCGACAATCTCTCTCCCCATGATTCCAGCCCAAAACATTACTCCACCTCCTCCTTGTTGGCGCTGTAGCCGTATTTGCGTGGGGTGTCCATCAACCAGCCATCCTCCACTCCATCCATCTGGACCATCGAGCGCTGCACGGCACTCATCCGTGAACAAAACAGTTTTGAAATCATTCTTCATGTAATGTTTGGCCCACTGGAACCGTTTCTGCTTGTGTGAAGTGGATAGAGGAGGTCGACAGGATGGCGTATGCACAGCTGCAAATCTCTGAAGGACCCTGCATCTTGTTGTTCGGGGGACGTTGGAGGCACCAGCAGCTTCAAAAACTTGTCTGCTGCTATGACAAGGCTTTTTGCCGCTGCTCTTTTAACCTGACGTAATTGCCTGTAGGAAAGAGTCCTCAATTTGCCCTTATCAGCACGCACACGTGTGTACTGTGAATCAGCTACATACTTCTTGATTGCCAAGACACTTCATCCTGATCATCGCACAATGTTGATTGTAGTCATGCCTTGACCTAAACACTCCACAATTTGTTGCTTCTCAGCAGCCGACACATCCTTTTTCTTTCCCATTTTGGCAGAAAATGTAGGCTGATTAATAATGTGAGACAGCCTTCTTAAGTAGTCTTGCCTTTCATTGGACACACCTGCCAAACTAATTAGCACAGGTGTCTGCAATTGCTTACAGTGATATAAAGAGCCCTGACACACATCACCATCAATGAGTTTAACTGACAAACAAACAAATTCTTCCCTTATCACTCCTAAACACTTTTTGCATAATAATTTGGAACACAGTGTACATGTGCTTTTCCACAAAACACCAGTGGTTCACGTAGTGAATCTTACAGTTCTAACTTGCCAACCGTGGTCTGTATGGAGTTGTTCAATAAAGGGCCCAAAATTAAGATAACATAGATGGGAGAGGTCTCTATGAATAGGAATTCCTAAGTATTTGATACCCTGTGAGGGCCAGGCAAAGGGAAAGTTGGACTGGATGGAATCCTATATGGATTTTGGGAGGGAGACATCGAGGGCCTCAGACTTCGCTGCATTGATTTTAAAATTTGACCATGTAACAAAGTGATCTATTTCAGCCATAACAGCATGGATGGATATATGTGATTGAGTGATATATACTAGGACATCATCAGCAAATAGAGAGCACTTGTACTCGGTGCCTCCCACCTCAATCCACCTAATATTGGGGTTATGGCGAATTGATGAGAGCAGGTGCGCCGTCACTAGGATGTATAAGAGAGGGGACAGAGGACATCCCTGCCTTGTCCCATTGGTGATTGTGAAAGGTGATGAAAATGTTCTGATGCACCCCCTGGGCCTTGGGACACCCGGAGCCGGACCCTTTTTGGTGGATGCTGGTGGTTGTAGTCTTCGTGGCGGCGACCCGGTTCCGTGGCTCAGGGTGGTCAAACCAGTGGCGGAACTATTTATGTGGTTTTGATGTTTAAATGTCCGACTACGCCACCCGTGGATTGCGGTCAGAGTGAACCGCCGCTGCAGGGCAGACCGCTGAGGCTGGTGTTGTGGGTGCAGCAGAGCGCAGCATAACTCCCCACGGGAGGAGTATAGCCTCAGGGCAGTGTATGCGGAGGATGGGGGTGATGGTGCAGGGCAGCAGCAGTAACGACACGGAGTCAGTGATGCAGTCCAGGGCCTTTACTCACAGTTCTTATTATCCAGACCACGTCTGCAGGTAACGGCTGCCCACGTCGTACTGTGCTCACCAGGTGAGGGGCTCAGACAACTCCCAGATAACTTTGGAGCGCTTCACAGAACCCCCTTTGTGTGTCCTTTGTCTGGCCTTTCTTACCAACCCTTCTGTCCGGCTGCCTCGGGCCTCCTCTTGGTAAACTTGGCACCAGTTTCCCTGACCCTATGTGGTTCCTTCCTAGCGGGTGTAGCGAGGGGCTGCGCCACATAAAATGTCACAGCCTCCGGTTTCTAGCTGATGGTCGTTTCCTGCCTCCACTAGTTTCGGGGACCGGTCTCCCCCTTTGGCCTGACCCCTCCACGCAGGTGGATTCGGGCGTGCGGTGGCGACTCGCCCGTCCGCACCCCTGGGATCCCTTCATTCCTCGTTCCTGGAGCCTTCTCCGCTCCGCTCCTCTTCCTTCCTTCTCCCTCTTCCAGGCCTGGGCCTCTGTTACTAGGCCCGCCTCCGGAGCAGAGCTCATGCAGAGCCCCTGCTCCCTGCCACTTCTGCTCAGACTTCTCTGCATTGAACTAAGATGGTGCCCACCTTTTATACTCCCTTCTCAATGCACCCAGGAACTGCTTCCTTCCTGCTCCTGCACTACAGGGTTCCCCTTCCTCAGTGTTCCCTCCCCCCACTCCAGCCAGGGACAGGGACTGTCGTGCCCATCTCAGAGGCATATTGGTCGCCCTGCCCCACGGCAATGTGGTGTAATGCATGCAGGTGTCGGGTCCTGATCCACACTCCATCCTTACCTGAGAGTGAGATATCACACCTCTGGGTGAGGTGCAATACCTCTGTAGCAACCGAGCCCTCAGGGTGCTACAGTTCCATTTATCTTCAGCCTAGGTGACGTATTGTGATACAGGGCCGTGATTTTGGCTATAAAAGGGTCCCCTAGACCCCTACCCCAAGCTTTTTAAGAAAATCATATATGGCGTGCCAGGAAACTCTATGGAATGCTTTCTCAGCATCCAACGAGAGCATCTAATTACAAATTTTTAACTGCATCTAGCCCAGGAAATACTTTGTGCCTAGTAGCAGTGTCTGCTAGTCAGCGGATTATGCCGGCTGTTAAGCAAGCTACACCACCTGTAGTTTGGACACTTAAGGAAATGCTTCGGGACCACGGGATACTCAGTGAAGAGCATCAGGAGGCACCCCAAGGCATAGGGGCTGGGACTGGCAGTAGGATGCCTTGCGGTGGACAGCCGAGCTCGATCCTTATAAAAGCTTTTTAACTGCAGCAGCTTTAGTGGACGCTACTGGAGCTGGAATTACGCGGCTGCTGGCATGAGACTTGCCCTCCAATAGATCCTTGTAAATGGATTTAAAGTGTATTCATTCAAATTAGAGAGACAATTTAAATTAAAAAGCTTAGAGCTGCCTCCACCACAGGGGGGCTCGCTCGACCCACCAGCGGACAGGCACCAGTATTGGGAGAAGGGGGCTGGCCGTCAGGGTTCACCGTGGCTCTGGCACAAACCCGGCGACACGGAGGTGGCACGGGCAGGAGCGGACTGAACGTGTCGGCTTCTCACTTTTTGGATTTTAGAAGGGCATGACATGCCTATATCTGTGTCTCCCCCTCCTTTTACTCCTCCACCTCTTTTCTTTTCGCATGACTATATGTACTTGTCACTTTTCCATGTGTTAGTTGTGTCTTCTGAGCAGTTTGTCAGCTTTTGGACACCTTTGAAGGTGTTTTCTATGTGTTTCTATGTGTTTTTGTTTGCCTGCCATTGGTTTTAACGGTGTTCGAAGGTGTTCGACGAACAGTTCGACGAACAGTTCGGCGAACACACGGGTGTTCGACGAACCGAACCGAACTCGAACACTACGGGGGTGGCTCAACACTACTGACTAACACAATTTCGATGCTATGGGGTCCTTATTATATTACTAGAAACCCTCACAGAAGTTTACCTCTTTCAGGGATCAGAGTGAATGAATATAGCACCCCTTTCTTTTAGTCAGTTTTTTACAAGGAAAACATTTTTGAGACACAGGATTCTTACAACTCTAGATATCATCCTGCTGCTTATCAAGTTCTCCTAGCAGCCCATAGATTATTAATGCAGAGTAAAGAACTTTTGGCACACTATGAACCATATCACCAATTTCATAAATAAACGCGGACTTATCTGTCATAAAGTCTCCTACATTTGGTGTCAGTGCAGAAAATGCAATACTTCAGCTCCTTCTTTTTAGTCAGTTTTTTAAGGGAAACGTTTTTAAGACACAGAATTCCCATAATACTGCATATCAATCTGCTGCTTACTAAATTCTCCCAGCAGCCCATAGATTTAAATGCAAAATAAAGAACTTATGGCACATTATAAACTATATCACCAATTTCTTAAATGTACGCAGACTTATCTGTCATAACGTCTCCTTCATTGGTGTCAGTGCAGACCATGCAAAGCTTCGGCTCCCGACGCGTTTCATTATTCCTCAGGGGAGTTAAGAGCCTTGTGCCATATTCCAAGAGTATCTGACATTATTAGTGGATTGCATCCAATATATACGCCAACTGCCGGATATGTGGTGTGCATATCCGGTATCTGTGTCCCTGCAGTGCTAAGCTCCATAGTCGTGCTTGTGTCTGCTTCCTGACACGCACGCTGGAGCACGAAATTTCATACTGCGGTGATTACTCTATTTTTAATATAAATTAATAAAACATTAATTTTTTAACCTCTTGCTATTATTTCTTGACTGATAATTGAGGTTATCTATGCTAGCTGAATTGCCAAAAATTTGGAGGCACTCCAATGCCCCTTGCAAGAGATGTAGAGGTCAGAGGGCCTCCTGGAAAAAATGCTCCCATTACTAGGAAGCGTGCAACCTACAAAAAAACGGAGTATGGTAGCTGAGAAAAAGTCATAGACAATGACAAATTAAGTGCATCTAAAACATCAATTTTATTGTACATGATTGATAATAGACAAAACAAAATTGTTAAAAATAGCAGGTCAATGAAAGGGAATACACAAAAAATCAGAGCGCTAACCCATTAGGTCCACATGGAGTTATCTATGAAGTTGTTACATGATTCAAGAAATGCAAGTAGCAGACACATACATAGATAAGTCTCAATGGACTTTAATTTCTCTAGTTCTATCCAAGTGGAATGCAAGTGAAACGCAAGGAAAGTGCATATTCTCAAGTGATCTATATCAGCAGTAAACTTGAATAGTGAGTGTGAATAGGGTGAAAGCGGTAAGGGGAAGTCAGATGACTACCCATCTAACAGCCTACAGGACTCACCCTTGTTTGAGATAAGGATCCGGTACTGCGCCATGACCCCGATTCGCGTTTTGCGTATGCTTCCTCGTGGGGATGTGGTTGAACCTATAGAACATCCCATTGTCTCTGGAATTGGAGGCCTATGTGATCCAATCTGCAAATTCATTGAATACGATCTCTACCCATTGGTTGAGACACTGCTCTCCTATGTCAGAGACACTGGTGACGTCCTTAGGAAGTTTGATGGCTTGTGTCTTAATGCCGATATGCTCCTGGTTGCAGTCGACGTCGAGTCGCTTTACACCAGCATTGGGCATGAGAACGGATTACAGGCTGTGGAGTTCTTCCTTGGCGCTAGTAACCTGGACGTCTCACTACGCTCTCTGATTCAAGAGTTATTACCATTTATACTTACCCATAACTTTTTTACATTCAAGGACAGATTTTTCTTGCAAAAACGGGGCACTGCGATGGGCGCAGCGTGCGCGCCGTCATACGCTAATCTTTTCTTGGCTTTTGGGAGAGGGAGATTTTTGGGGACGGCGCGGGGGTATAGATTTATTGATGACGTTTTCATCATCTGGCAGGGTCCCGAGTCAGGGCTCCATGACTTCATCACCACACTTAACTGTAATGATCGAAACATCAAACTTACATATAAGTGTGATAAGAATCAGATTGATTTCTTGTATATTAGGATAATTGTCCAACAGGATGGCTTGATACAAACCAATGTTTTCTGGAAAGATACATCGGTTAATTCTTTACTACATGCAAAATCTGCACATACATCTTCGACATTTCAGGCCATGCCTGTTGGACAGTACCTTAGAATGAAACGCATTTATTCTACTGATTGGATTTTTGAGGCTCAGGCTCGGGATCCGGGCCATAGATTCCGAGAATGTGGCTACAGCAATCGCAGTATTAGAAAGGGTTACTTGCGAGCAAGGAGAACCCCACGACATCTGTTACTAACTAATCCCTATAAGCAACCTGAGAGAGATCCACCTATTAGGTTTATATCTACTTTTAACAGCAGTTGGTCTGAGATACGACAAATTCTAACTATGCATTGGCCGGTCCTTAAAACAGAGCCAACATTAAATAAAATCTTACCAGACAGGCCCATGATGACAGAAAGGAGAGGTAGGAGTTTGAGGGATTCCTTGGTCAGAAGCCACTATGTCGCTCCCACTTCCACCTTATTCGGCGCCAGGAAACAGAGATGGGGATGCTACCCCTGCGGGTCTTGTTTGGCCTGCAGGAATATAGTCCGTGCCACTTCGTTTACATCTGTAGACGGGACCAGGAACTTCAAAATTACGCATTACATTTCCTGCAGCTCCACATATGTAGTTTACCTAGCCAGATGCTCCTGTAAACTTAGTTACGTAGGACTGACATCTAGAGAATTTCGAGTCCAGGTTAGGGAGCACATTAGGGACATTACAGTAGCACGAGATGTACTTGATGCAACAACAATTAAAACTATCCCACGACACTTCAGGTAGTATCATAATTGCGACCCCTCTTGCCTCAAATTTAGAGGCATTGACAAGGTACACCTTGGCATAAGGGGAGGAAATTACAAACGCATTTTGGTGCAGCTGGAGTGTCACTGGATAACCACTTTGGACACAATGACCCCTTGGGGTCTCAATGAACAACTCAGCTTTGCCCCTTTTCTATAAGTTGAATAGTCATCCTCTTTTCCCTATGTTCTTAATTATGTGTGTTGCTAATTTTTATATTTTTCCATAGTAGTGTTATACATCGGGGCTATCCACTCTATATATCTGGACCGCCTTCAGGACCCTCAAACGATCAAGGGACAAGTTCTTTTTCCATATACTGTACTTGATAATATGGGTCATAATGTGCAACTCCCTGTTATCAAGTATTTTTACTACTCTGTAGAACAAATCATTTGATATTTATGAAATAATGTAGCCTATGAATTATTTATATCATGCACTTTGATTACGATTATGTATTCGAAACAGCATGTGTTGCTACTATTGATATATTTATTTTGATTATCAATGTATGGGACTTATTGGCTATTGCCCTATTCTCTCTAGCTTGACTACTGATCTGTTCTTGCTATTTGATTTGGATTCTTACTATTTGCCCTCTACTTGTCTCTCATTAGAAATGGCCGTCGCAAGTAGTGCATGCACGGTGTACCACTGGTTCGGCTGCGTCTTACAAGGCTTCCGCATGATGGGAGTGTTGGTCACTGACGTTACTGGAACAATTGTTCCCACCCACACTCTCGTCAGAAACTGGCCGGAAATGACGCGACGGAAGTGGGTGACACTATCGCGCATGCGCCGTGATACCGGCACGTGTTCTAGTTACACCTGGTGAGGCAGATATATAAGGAAAACCCTCATACACACAACCACCCTCCCCGAGGAAGCGTACGCGAAACGCGCGTCGGGGTCACAGTGCGGTACCGGATCCTTATCTCAAACATGGGTGAGTCCTGTAGGTTGTTAGATGGGTAGTCATCTAACTTCCCCTTACCGCTTTCACTCTATTCACACTCATTATTCAAGTTTACTGCTGATATAGATCACTTGAGAATAGGCACATTAAAGTCCATTGAGACTTATCTATGTATGTGCCTGCTACTTGCATTTCTTGAATCATGTAACAACTTCATAGATAACCCCATGTGGACCTAATGGGTTACCGCTCTGATTTTTGTGTATTCCCCTCCATTGACCAGCTATTTTTAACAATTTTGTCTTGTCTATTATCAATCATGTATAATAAAATTGATGTTTTAGATGCACTTAATTTGTCATTGTCTATGACTTTTTCTCGGGTACCATACTCTGTTTTTTTGTAGGTTGCATGTATATTGGGAGTACCCACATTTAATTACCAAATAAGGCTAAAATTTTCTGGCATATTGTTCAGCTCAACTGTTTGCATCCCATTATTAGGAAGTTGGTCTCCCCTACTGTTTGCCTATGCAGTTAATGCAACGGCTGCCAAAAAATTGGAGGCACTTCAATGCCCCTTGCAAGAGACGTAGATATGGTGATATGGTAGATATGGTGGTGATATGGTGGTGGAGGATGAGGATGAGGAGAAGGAGGAGGATAAGAGCAAATAGACAAAATCAGGAATCATATACCCATGTCATGGAGTGAAGACATAGATGTATGGGAATAGAATTAGACCTCCCAAAAAAAAGACATTGTATTCGAGTTTATGTTACACTCCTATGATTTGGTGGTGTAGAGAAGTCTGGCCCAATCCAGCCCTTGTTCATTTTTATAAGAGTCAGCCTGTCAGCATTTTCAGTTGACTGGCGGATGCGCCTATCGGTTATAATTTCACCAGCGGCACTAAAACCCGCTCTGACAAAATGCTAGCAGCAGGGCAAGCCAGGACCTCCAAGGCATAGAGAGTAAGTTCTTGCCACGTGTCCAGCTTGGATACCCAATAATTATAAGACACAGAGGAATCACGGAGGACGTTGGTATTGGTTGGCAAGGTATTCCTTCAGCATCTTCCCAAACTTTTCCCTCGCGCATCAGGGTCTGTGCGGTGGGAGAGTCTGAGAAAACTGTCCCAGAACTTTGACAGTGTTTCCCTGCCTCTGCTGGATTGGATTTGTGTCTCTCTCGCCTGTACTCCTGGGTTGTCCAATGAACTGTGACCTCTGCCGCCAGCATTTTCAGATGGGATTTTTTTTAATAATTCCGCAACAAGGGCCTTCTGGTACTACCCCAAGGGTGGCGGAACCTGTAGCTGACTTTCTAAAATGGGCACACATGGGTAGGTAAGGTAGGTAGGTACCTGGGTAGGTTTTGAGTAACCGATGAACTACAAGGTTAAGCACATGGGTCAGGCATGGTACGTGCGGGAGCTTGTCTCGATTCAGAATCGCCACCATGTTCTGCCCATTGTCACACATGACCATGCCTGGCTGTAGGTTCAGCAGTGTCAGCCACAGATCTGCCTGCTCTTTCGGAGCTGTCCACAACTCTTCAGCATTGTGCGGTTTGTCACCTAAGCATATTAGCTTCAGCACAGTCTGTTGCCGCTTGGCCGAGGCAGTGCTGCAGTGCTTCCAGCGTGCGATTGACGTGGTCATTTCGGAGATGGATGCTGAAGAGGAGGTGCAGGAGCTGTAGAATGTGGGGGCAACCCTTGGCTTTGGGGGGACGTGTTCCGTCCCAAGGTCCGACTGGGTCCCGGCTTCCACTATATTAACTCAGCGTGCCATCAGCAAAATGTACCGTCCCTGTCCACAAGCACTTTTCCACGTGTCCGTGGTTAGGTGGACTTTCCTAGTAACTGCGTTGTTGAGTGCATGGCTAATGTTGTGGGACACATGCTTGTGTAATGCGGGGACGGCACACCAGGAGAAATAGTGGCGGCTGGGGATCGAGTACTGAGGGACGGCCGCAGCCATCAGGTTGTAGAAAGCTTCCGTCTCCATGAGCCTAAAATGCAACATTTCGAGTGCAAGCATTCGCGAAATGTGTGAATTTACTAGTGGGGCCTGTGAGCCGTTGGTTGCGTATTTGGCCTTGCGTTCCAAGGACTGGGGTAGGGACAAATGAATGCTGGGCTTGGACAAGAACGTGGACGTGCTTGCTGATGGTGCTAGTTGAGAGTGTGTAATGACAGGTGCAGGGCGGGAGGCATCTTCGCATGCGCCATGGGCAGGTGATTGGCGTGCATGCACAACAGCAGAAGAATCAGTGGTGTCACCCGCAGACACTGTTTCTGTACCCGAGCGTTAGGCCCACTTAGTTGGATGTTTTGCTGCCATGTGCCTGTCATGCTGGTGGTGGTCAGGCTGCTAGTTTTGCTACCCCTGCTGAAGCTGGCCTGGCAGGTAGTGAAAATGGCCTTTTTGGGGGTTATCTGCAGAGTCTTTAAAAAACAACCAGACTCAGGAAGACCTAACAGTTGTACTGGCAACTTCCGTCGTGTTGGTGTTACGGGGAACGCTTTCCTGCCTTCTGTCTGCGGCTACCACACTGCTTCTTCCTGCCTGTTGTGGTGTTACGCCACCCTCCCCCTGTGTGCTGCTGTCCTCGCTCTGTATGTCCCCCTGCCAGGTCGGGTCAGTTACTATATCGTCCACCACCTCGTCTTCCACTTCCGCACCCTGGTCCTCCTCCTGACTTTCTGGCAATTGTGTCTTATCTCCATCCACCTCTTGTGACAGTAATTGCACTTTCCCACCGTTGCTTTTATGTGACAGTGGCTGCTCAAATATTTAGGCATCGCTACACGCGTTCTCCTCTTGACCCGCTTGAAGCTGGCTGGACGAAAGGCCTGGATCTATAAATGGAAAAGTGAACAGTTCTTCTGAGTGTCCAAGTGTGGGATCAGTTGTCTCCGGTCACTCGGCATTATGGGAGAAAGGAGGATAAGGGTGAGGAATATGTGGTCTAGACTCATGGCTACTGAGACTTGACCGTGTGGCACACAGGGTGGTGGTGTTGGTGACAAAGTGACTGGAAGCATTATCTGCTATCTGACCAACAACCTTTTGACACTGCTCTGTGTTTAATAGTGGTGTTCTGCGGCCCCCTATTAATTGGGACAGGACGGTCGAAAGACAAGATGTGGGTGTTTTTTGTGGCACAATTTCAGCTTGCCCATGGCCCCGGCTTTTGCTTGCACCATCACCATCACGTCCAATTTCCCATCCCTTGCAACGCGCCTTGCCCATTTTAAATGGAGGACAATATTTTCCACGTTCACTACAAACGGCTGGATTAGAACCGCAGTTGTATGTGATACGTCTGATGGACAACCACGATTTTAAATAGCGGGCCTGTAGTTTACTAATACTATTATTCACAAAGACCTCTTGTTAATAGCTTCACTTCCACACTGCAACAAAATGTAAATGGAGGCCAGAAATGGCTGAATTTGGACCGCAGTTAAATGTGATACGTCTGACAGAAAACCACGGTTTTAAATAGCAGGCCTGTAGTTTAATAATACTTACACTGCTCAAAAAAATAAAGGAAACACTCAAATAACACATCCTAGATCTGAATGAATGAAATATTCTCATTGAATACTTTGTTCTGTACAAAGTTGAATGTGCTGACAACAAAATCACACAAAAATCATCAATGGAAATTTAATTTATTAACCAATGGAGGCCTGGATTTGGAGTCACCCCCAAAATTAAAATGGAAAAACACACTACAGGCTGATCCAACTTTGATGTAATGTAATTAAAACAAGTCAAAATGAGGCTCAGTATTGTGTGTGGCCTCCACGTACCTGTATGACCTCCCTACAACGCCTGAGCATGCTCCTGATGAAGTTGTGGATGGTCTCCTGTGGGATTTCCTCCCAGACCTGGACTAAAGCATCCGCCAACTCCTGGACAGTCTGTGGTGCAATGTGACGTTGGTGGATGGAGCGAGACATGATGTCCCAGATATGCTCAATCGGATTCAGGTCTGGGGAACGGGCGGGCCAGTCCATAGCTTCAATGCCTTCATCTTGCAGGAACTGCTGACACACTCCAGCCACATGAGGTCTGGCATTGTCCTGCATTAGGAGGAACCCAGGGCCAACGGCACCAGCATATGGTCTCACAAGGGGTCTGAGGATCTCATCTCGGTACCTAATGGCAGTCAGGCTACCTCTGGCGAGCACATGGAGGGCTGTGCGGCCCTCCAAAGAAATGCCACCCCACACCATTACTGACACACTGCCAAACCGGTCATGCTGAAGGATGTTGCAGGCAGCAGATCGCTCACCACGACGTCTCCAGACTCTGTCACGTCAGTCACATGTGCTCAGTTTGAACCTGCTTTCTTCTGTGAAGAGCACAGGGCGCCAGTGGCAACTTTTCCAATCCTGGTGTTCTGTGGCAAATGCGTGCTGCACGGTGTTGGGCTGTGAGCACAACCCCCATCTGTGGACATCGGACCCTCATAACACCCTCATGGAGTCGGTTTCTAACCGTTTGTGCAGACACAAGCACATTTGTGGCCTACTGGAGGTCATTTTGCAGGGCTATGGCAGTGCTCCTTTTGTTCCTCCTTGCACAAAGGTGAAGGTAGCGGTCCTGCTGCTGGGCCTACAGCCCCCTCCACGTCTCCTGGTGTACTGGCCTGTCTCCTGTTACCGCCTCCAGCCTCTGGACACTAGGCTGACAGACACAGCAAACCTTCTTGCCACAGCTCGCATTGTTGTGCCATCCTGGATGAGCTGCACTACCTGAGCAACTTCTTTGGGTTGTAGAGTCCGTCTCATGCTACCACGAGTGTGAAAGCACAACCAACATTCAAAAGTGATCAAAACATCAGCCAGAAAGCATAGGTACTGAGATGTGGTCTGTGGTCCCCACCTGCAGAACCACTCCTTTATTGAGGGTGTCCTGATAATTGCCAATAATTTCCATCTATTGTCTATTCCATTGTCTTAAATAGACCCGATGACGCTATGCAGCCAGTCAGTCACTGTAATGCCACAACCAACATGGCTATGGCATTACAGTGCGTGGCAAGCAATCCCTGCATGTTCATTAGCTCTCTAAAGAGCGCCAAACATGCAGAGTGGGTACCCGAGCTACTGCCCGAGCAACCCGGAAATACTCACCGAGCAAAGAGCTTGTCGAGCACCATGATGCTTGGGCGAGTACCGAGTAGTGGCTAGCACGGTCGCTCATCACTAAACATGACCTCTTCAAGTATTTTAATATATGCAAACTGGTCCATGATCCCTGGTATGCGGTAAATAAGTCCGGCACCATAGTAAGAGCAACATGCCCATATCATGATGCTTGCATCACTATGCTTCACTGTCTTCAGAGTGTACTGTGGCTTGAATGCAGAGTTTGTTGGTCATCTGACGAACTGTCTGTGGCCCTTGGACTCAAAAAGAACAATTTTACTTTCATCAGTCCACATAATGTTTCTCCATTTCTCTTTAGGACAGTTGATGTGTTCTTTGGCAAATTGTATCTGTTTCAGTACATGTCTTTTTTTAACAGTGGGACTTTACAGGGTCTTCTTGCTAAGAGATAAGCTTCACACAGGTGTCTTCTAGCTGTTACAGTACTCACAGGTAACTTGAGACTGTCTTTGATCATCATTGGCTGAGCCCTTGCTATTCTGGCTATTCTTCGATCCATTCGAATTGTAGTCTTCTGTTTTCTTCCACGTCTCTCTGGTTTTGCTTTCCATTTTAAAGCATTGGAGATCATTTTAGCTGAACAGCATATCATTGTCTGCACTTCTTTATAAGTTTTACCCTCTCCAATCAACTTTTTAATCAAAGTACTCTGTTCTTCTGAACAATGTCTCGAACGACCCATATTTCTCAGGCTTTCAAGGAGAAATGCATGTACAACATGTGCTGGTTTCATGTCACGGGTGTGTCAAGTGTGACAGACTGTCGCTCTGGATCCGGCTACAGAAGGTCACTGCATTGGCATTGCAGATGCCTTCTTGATCCTCTCATCTCTGTGGTATAGTTATATCCTTCTTTCTTTAGGACCTAGCAGCGACCTCCACCTTCTGCTGCTGATTGACACACCCTTGCTGGTTAGTTAAAAACTGTCAGTTTCTCCAGAGAGTCGCCGGTGATAGTTCTTTGTACCTCTGTGCAAACTTGGAGTACTGGAAGTAGGCTAATCTCATCTTTGGTGCCCTTGTAGGACAGTTGGCATTATCTCTCTGGTGTCTGCTCAAGCTAAGTGTATCCCCTTTGTTTGTTTACCTTGTTGTCTATAATTTGTAGTGGGGCCTGCTAGTGCTCACCCCATCCCCTCCCTATCCAGGACCTAGCTCTAGGGACATTCAGGGTTTAGGTTCCTGCTCGGCGATTGGTGCAGAACCTATATAGGGATGATAGGGTAGGCAGGATGATATTAGATCTGCCTTGGGATCTCCACTCCCCCTTTCCCTAGGTGTTGGGCTCCTTTCCCCCTCTTCCCGCCATTGTGAACTTAGTCTTTCCCTCACCTTGCATGACACTTCACCCTTAAGGGCCAGGTCATCATTTTCTTTGGAGGTGGTAACACCAGCTGGTGTTGAGCGCTGTCCGACATCGATAGCACCACCTTTGGATCAAGGCAACCTAACATGTCCGCCTGCATCTTCCTCATAGACCGGCAGTTTGACGGGGACACCCTTATCAACCCCGTCTAAGCACAATAGCCAGCCCTCGGTCCCTCAGATGTGGACAAGTAAAAGAACATTTTCTCCTAGAAATGAGAAAGCTAAGAGGTTGAATTTCACCATCTGCAAGCTCTTGGCTACAGAAATGCTGCCTTTCCGCCTGGTGGACACAGAGGATTTTCGAGACCTTATGTCCGTCGCAGTGCCCCAGTACCAGATGCCCAGTCGGCACTACTTCTCAAAGAAAGGTGTGCCTGCGCTCCACCAGCATGTCGCACACAACATCACCGCTTCTTTGAGAAACTCTGTGTGTGACAGGGTGCATTTCACCACAGACACTTGGACGAGTAGGCATGGACAGGGGCGTTACATGTCGCTGACTGGGCACTGGGTAACTATGGTGACAGCAGGACAAGGGGCTGCTGTCCAAGTCTTGCCGTCCCCACGAGTTGTGCGTCAATCCTCTTTATGTCAAAGTTCCTCCACTGCTTCTGCCTCCTCAACCTCATCTCGGTCTTCCACCTGCACCCAAAGCCTGTCTTGTCATGCCACAAGCTTTCTAACTGCGCAGAAGGGATCCTGCACACCTCCTTACTATGCTGGCAGTAGGGCTCAACGTCATCAGGCGGTTTTTACTTTGAAATGTCTGGGAAATGTGAGTCACACAGCTGAGGAGTTGTGGTCAGCTCTGGAGAACCAATTTCATGAATGGTTGTCTCCACTGGACCTGAAACCAGGGAAGGCCGTGTGCGACAATGCTGCAAACCTGGGTGCGGCCCTTCGCCGGGGCAATGTCACACACGTGCCTTGTATGGCTCACGTGTTGAACCTGGTTGTCCAGCAATTTTTAGCCCACTATCCCAGACTAGATGGCCTTCTGCAGAGGGCACGGTCGCTGTGTGCTCACTTCCGCCGTTCGCATCCCGCAGCTCAGCGACTTACATCTCTACAGAAGTCGTTGGGCCTGCCACTTCACCGGCTAAAATGCAATGTGCCTACCTGGTGGAATTCAACTCTGCACATGTTGCAGCGACTGTGGCAGCACCGACAAGCCCTGGTGCAATACGTTCTGACGTATAGCCTGGGCCAACGAGATTCAGAGGTGGGGCAAATCACGCTGGAGGAGTGGTCTCAGATCAGGGACCTATGCACCCTTCTGCACAGTTTTGAAATGGCGACGAAGATGTTTAGTGCTGACGATGCCATTATCAGCATGACTATTCCGGTGATTTACATGCTGGAGCACATGTTAAACAGAATTCGGAGTCAGGTGGTGGCACAAGAGGAGGTGGAGGAAGTAGAGGAGGAGGAGTTGAATGCGGAAGGGCTAACATCTGCAAGGTCCAGACGGTCGGCAGCACCAAGGCGGCAGGCATGTGAGGGTGGGGGAGATGGTTTTACCAGGGCGCATGGTAGCAGCCAAACTAGTGAGGAAGGTGCAGGAGCCCAGAAGAAGTGGAGGACGAACTGATGGAAGACTCATCAGATGAGGGAGACATTGATCACATTTCTGTTGTGCGAGGTTGGGGGGAGAGGACAGAGGAAGGAAGCATGATTGTTACCTCGCCACCAACACAACAGGGACTTGGTGTTCCTGGATGCGCAACACACATGAGTGCCTTCTTGCTGCACTACCTGCAACATGACCCTCGAATTGTGAGAATTAGAAATAATCCTGACTACTGGGTTGCCACACTGTTAGATCCCCGGTACAAAAGTAAATTTGCAGAAATTATTCCTGCCATAGAAAGGGATGCACGCATGCAGGAGTATCAGCAGAGACTGTTGCAGAATCTTACATGTGCTTTTCCACAAAACACCAGTGGTGCACGTAGTGAATCTCACAGTTCCAACTTGCCAACCGTGGGACCGTCAAGTGTTCAGCACTCAAACCGTAACAGAACCACAGTATCTGCTGGTAACATCAATTTTGCGGAATCATTTCACCACTTTTTTAGCCCATCCTTTGCAAGGCCACAGGAGACAAGAAGTCTGACACATAGTCAACGCCTAGAGACGATGGTACAGGAGTATCTCCAAGTAAACATTGAAGCCATGACTGTGTCACTGGACCCTTGCTCTTTTTGGGCTTCCAATCTGGATAAATGGCCGGAGCTAGCCACTTACGCCTTGGAGATCTTGTCATGCCCCGCAGCCAGCGTTCTGTCTGAACGTGTGTTCAGCGCTGCTGGTGGTGTGCTGACAGATAAGCGCACGCGGCTCTCCACTGATAATGTAGACAGACTCACGTTCATAAAGATGAACAAATCATGGATCCGAAACGACTTTTCTACCCCTGTGTCATCCTGGGGAGAGTAAAAGCTTGATGATTGGTTAAAATCACCCTACCAACCGTTTTAAGCTTTCAAATTACTAATCATGTTTATCTGTATCTTGGCTGGAAAATAATTTGGGCTTTGTAGCAGTGTGCAGCACTGATTCTATTAGGCCATCTATAATAAGCTCCACCAGATTTAAAATTACTAATCATGTTTATCTGTATCTTGACTGGAAAATAATTTGGGCTTTGTAGCAGTGTGCAGCACTGATCCTATTAGGCCATCTATACTAAGCTCCACCAGATTTAAAATTAATAATAATTTTTAGCTGCATCTAGCCCGGAAAATAATTTTGGGGCTCCGAGATGCGCAAGACACATAAGTGCCTTCTTGCTGCACTACCTGCAACATGACCCTCATATTGTCAGAATTCGAAGTAATCATGACTACTGGGTTGCCACACTCTTAGATCCCCCAAACTTTTCGATCAACCTTTTCATTTTAATAAAGACCAAAAAAATGGTCATTTTTGAAATTATAAGCATTAGCAGGTTATTAGAAACTGAAATCAAACAGTTTTCAACTCAAAACTTTATTCTAGGTGATGTTACATTTTCACATAGGACCCCTTGTTCGAAAGGAGCTTCTGAACTCTCTCGTCCATTGAATTTGTCAGGTTTTGGATGGTTTCTGCTTCAATTGTTTTGCATGAGGACAGAATACCCTCCCAGAGCTGTTGCTTAGATGTGAACTGCCTCCCGCCATCATAGACACTCCTTTTGATGATGCTCCAGAGGTTCTGAATGGGGTAGAGGTCAGGGGAGCATGGGGGTCACACCATAAGTTTGTCCCCTTTTATGCCCATATCAGCCAGAGATGCAGATGTTTTATGTGCAGCATGAGATGGTGCATTATCATGCAAAAAAATGATCTTGCTGTGAAATACACGGTTCTTCTTCTTGAACCATGGCAGGAAGTGCTGTTTGAGAAAATCCACATACATTATGGAGTTCATCTTTAGTGCCTTTAGGGATCCTAAAGGGGCCGACAATCTCTCTCCCCATGATTCCAGCCCAAAACATTACTCCACCTCCTCCTTGTTGGCGCTGTAGCCGTATTTGCGTGGGGTGTCCATCAACCAGCCATCCTCCACTCCATCCATCTGGACCATCGAGCGCTGCACGGCACTCATCCGTGAACAAAACAGTTTTGAAATCATTCTTCATGTAATGTTTGGCCCACTGGAACCGTTTCTGCTTGTGTGAAGTGGATAGAGGAGGTCGACAGGATGGCGTATGCACAGCTGCAAATCTCTGAAGGACCCTGCATCTTGTTGTTCGGGGGACGTTGGAGGCACCAGCAGCTTCAAAAACTTGTCTGCTGCTATGACAAGGCTTTTTGCCGCTGCTCTTTTAACCTGACGTAATTGCCTGTAGGAAAGAGTCCTCAATTTGCCCTTATCAGCACGCACACGTGTGTACTGTGAATCAGCTACATACTTCTTGATTGCCAAGACACTTCATCCTGATCATCGCACAATGTTGATTGTAGTCATGCCTTGACCTAAACACTCCACAATTTGTTGCTTCTCAGCAGCCGACACATCCTTTTTCTTTCCCATTTTGGCAGAAAATGTAGGCTGATTAATAATGTGAGACAGCCTTCTTAAGTAGTCTTGCCTTTCATTGGACACACCTGCCAAACTAATTAGCACAGGTGTCTGCAATTGCTTACAGTGATATAAAGAGCCCTGACACACATCACCATCAATGAGTTTAACTGACAAACAAACAAATTCTTCCCTTATCACTCCTAAACACTTTTTGCATAATAATTTGGAACACAGTGTACATGTGCTTTTCCACAAAACACCAGTGGTTCACGTAGTGAATCTTACAGTTCTAACTTGCCAACCGTGGTCTGTATGGAGTTGTTCAATAAAGGGCCCAAAATTAAGATAACATAGATGGGAGAGGTCTCTATGAATAGGAATTCCTAAGTATTTGATACCCTGTGAGGGCCAGGCAAAGGGAAAGTTGGACTGGATGGAATCCTATATGGATTTTGGGAGGGAGACATCGAGGGCCTCAGACTTCGCTGCATTGATTTTAAAATTTGACCATGTAACAAAGTGATCTATTTCAGCCATAACAGCATGGATGGATATATGTGATTGAGTGATATATACTAGGACATCATCAGCAAATAGAGAGCACTTGTACTCGGTGCCTCCCACCTCAATCCACCTAATATTGGGGTTATGGCGAATTGATGAGAGCAGGTGCGCCGTCACTAGGATGTATAAGAGAGGGGACAGAGGACATCCCTGCCTTGTCCCATTGGTGATTGTGAAAGGTGATGAAAATGTTCTGATGCACCCCCTGGGCCTTGGGACACCCGGAGCCGGACCCTTTTTGGTGGATGCTGGTGGTTGTAGTCTTCGTGGCGGCGACCCGGTTCCGTGGCTCAGGGTGGTCAAACCAGTGGCGGAACTATTTATGTGGTTTTGATGTTTAAATGTCCGACTACGCCACCCGTGGATTGCGGTCAGAGTGAACCGCCGCTGCAGGGCAGACCGCTGAGGCTGGTGTTGTGGGTGCAGCAGAGCGCAGCATAACTCCCCACGGGAGGAGTATAGCCTCAGGGCAGTGTATGCGGAGGATGGGGGTGATGGTGCAGGGCAGCAGCAGTAACGACACGGAGTCAGTGATGCAGTCCAGGGCCTTTACTCACAGTTCTTATTATCCAGACCACGTCTGCAGGTAACGGCTGCCCACGTCGTACTGTGCTCACCAGGTGAGGGGCTCAGACAACTCCCAGATAACTTTGGAGCGCTTCACAGAACCCCCTTTGTGTGTCCTTTGTCTGGCCTTTCTTACCAACCCTTCTGTCCGGCTGCCTCGGGCCTCCTCTTGGTAAACTTGGCACCAGTTTCCCTGACCCTATGTGGTTCCTTCCTAGCGGGTGTAGCGAGGGGCTGCGCCACATAAAATGTCACAGCCTCCGGTTTCTAGCTGATGGTCGTTTCCTGCCTCCACTAGTTTCGGGGACCGGTCTCCCCCTTTGGCCTGACCCCTCCACGCAGGTGGATTCGGGCGTGCGGTGGCGACTCGCCCGTCCGCACCCCTGGGATCCCTTCATTCCTCGTTCCTGGAGCCTTCTCCGCTCCGCTCCTCTTCCTTCCTTCTCCCTCTTCCAGGCCTGGGCCTCTGTTACTAGGCCCGCCTCCGGAGCAGAGCTCATGCAGAGCCCCTGCTCCCTGCCACTTCTGCTCAGACTTCTCTGCATTGAACTAAGATGGTGCCCACCTTTTATACTCCCTTCTCAATGCACCCAGGAACTGCTTCCTTCCTGCTCCTGCACTACAGGGTTCCCCTTCCTCAGTGTTCCCTCCCCCCACTCCAGCCAGGGACAGGGACTGTCGTGCCCATCTCAGAGGCATATTGGTCGCCCTGCCCCACGGCAATGTGGTGTAATGCATGCAGGTGTCGGGTCCTGATCCACACTCCATCCTTACCTGAGAGTGAGATATCACACCTCTGGGTGAGGTGCAATACCTCTGTAGCAACCGAGCCCTCAGGGTGCTACAGTTCCATTTATCTTCAGCCTAGGTGACGTATTGTGATACAGGGCCGTGATTTTGGCTATAAAAGGGTCCCCTAGACCCCTACCCCAAGCTTTTTAAGAAAATCATATATGGCGTGCCAGGAAACTCTATGGAATGCTTTCTCAGCATCCAACGAGAGCATCTAATTACAAATTTTTAACTGCATCTAGCCCAGGAAATACTTTGTGCCTAGTAGCAGTGTCTGCTAGTCAGCGGATTATGCCGGCTGTTAAGCAAGCTACACCACCTGTAGTTTGGACACTTAAGGAAATGCTTCGGGACCACGGGATACTCAGTGAAGAGCATCAGGAGGCACCCCAAGGCATAGGGGCTGGGACTGGCAGTAGGATGCCTTGCGGTGGACAGCCGAGCTCGATCCTTATAAAAGCTTTTTAACTGCAGCAGCTTTAGTGGACGCTACTGGAGCTGGAATTACGCGGCTGCTGGCATGAGACTTGCCCTCCAATAGATCCTTGTAAATGGATTTAAAGTGTATTCATTCAAATTAGAGAGACAATTTAAATTAAAAAGCTTAGAGCTGCCTCCACCACAGGGGGGCTCGCTCGACCCACCAGCGGACAGGCACCAGTATTGGGAGAAGGGGGCTGGCCGTCAGGGTTCACCGTGGCTCTGGCACAAACCCGGCGACACGGAGGTGGCACGGGCAGGAGCGGACTGAACGTGTCGGCTTCTCACTTTTTGGATTTTAGAAGGGCATGACATGCCTATATCTGTGTCTCCCCCTCCTTTTACTCCTCCACCTCTTTTCTTTTCGCATGACTATATGTACTTGTCACTTTTCCATGTGTTAGTTGTGTCTTCTGAGCAGTTTGTCAGCTTTTGGACACCTTTGAAGGTGTTTTCTATGTGTTTCTATGTGTTTTTGTTTGCCTGCCATTGGTTTTAACGGTGTTCGAAGGTGTTCGACGAACAGTTCGACGAACAGTTCGGCGAACACACGGGTGTTCGACGAACCGAACCGAACTCGAACACTACGGGGGTGGCTCAACACTACTGACTAACACAATTTCGATGCTATGGGGTCCTTATTATATTACTAGAAACCCTCACAGAAGTTTACCTCTTTCAGGGATCAGAGTGAATGAATATAGCACCCCTTTCTTTTAGTCAGTTTTTTACAAGGAAAACATTTTTGAGACACAGGATTCTTACAACTCTAGATATCATCCTGCTGCTTATCAAGTTCTCCTAGCAGCCCATAGATTATTAATGCAGAGTAAAGAACTTTTGGCACACTATGAACCATATCACCAATTTCATAAATAAACGCGGACTTATCTGTCATAAAGTCTCCTACATTTGGTGTCAGTGCAGAAAATGCAATACTTCAGCTCCTTCTTTTTAGTCAGTTTTTTAAGGGAAACGTTTTTAAGACACAGAATTCCCATAATACTGCATATCAATCTGCTGCTTACTAAATTCTCCCAGCAGCCCATAGATTTAAATGCAAAATAAAGAACTTATGGCACATTATAAACTATATCACCAATTTCTTAAATGTACGCAGACTTATCTGTCATAACGTCTCCTTCATTGGTGTCAGTGCAGACCATGCAAAGCTTCGGCTCCCGACGCGTTTCATTATTCCTCAGGGGAGTTAAGAGCCTTGTGCCATATTCCAAGAGTATCTGACATTATTAGTGGATTGCATCCAATATATACGCCAACTGCCGGATATGTGGTGTGCATATCCGGTATCTGTGTCCCTGCAGTGCTAAGCTCCATAGTCGTGCTTGTGTCTGCTTCCTGACACGCACGCTGGAGCACGAAATTTCATACTGCGGTGATTACTCTATTTTTAATATAAATTAATAAAACATTAATTTTTTAACCTCTTGCTATTATTTCTTGACTGATAATTGAGGTTATCTATGCTAGCTGAATTGCCAAAAATTTGGAGGCACTCCAATGCCCCTTGCAAGAGATGTAGAGGTCAGAGGGCCTCCTGGAAAAAATGCTCCCATTACTAGGAAGCGTGCAACCTACAAAAAAACGGAGTATGGTAGCTGAGAAAAAGTCATAGACAATGACAAATTAAGTGCATCTAAAACATCAATTTTATTGTACATGATTGATAATAGACAAAACAAAATTGTTAAAAATAGCAGGTCAATGAAAGGGAATACACAAAAAATCAGAGCGCTAACCCATTAGGTCCACATGGAGTTATCTATGAAGTTGTTACATGATTCAAGAAATGCAAGTAGCAGACACATACATAGATAAGTCTCAATGGACTTTAATTTCTCTAGTTCTATCCAAGTGGAATGCAAGTGAAACGCAAGGAAAGTGCATATTCTCAAGTGATCTATATCAGCAGTAAACTTGAATAGTGAGTGTGAATAGGGTGAAAGCGGTAAGGGGAAGTCAGATGACTACCCATCTAACAGCCTACAGGACTCACCCTTGTTTGAGATAAGGATCCGGTACTGCGCCATGACCCCGATTCGCGTTTTGCGTATGCTTCCTCGTGGGGATGTGGTTGAACCTATAGAACATCCCATTGTCTCTGGAATTGGAGGCCTATGTGATCCAATCTGCAAATTCATTGAATACGATCTCTACCCATTGGTTGAGACACTGCTCTCCTATGTCAGAGACACTGGTGACGTCCTTAGGAAGTTTGATGGCTTGTGTCTTAATGCCGATATGCTCCTGGTTGCAGTCGACGTCGAGTCGCTTTACACCAGCATTGGGCATGAGAACGGATTACAGGCTGTGGAGTTCTTCCTTGGCGCTAGTAACCTGGACGTCTCACTACGCTCTCTGATTCAAGAGTTATTACCATTTATACTTACCCATAACTTTTTTACATTCAAGGACAGATTTTTCTTGCAAAAACGGGGCACTGCGATGGGCGCAGCGTGCGCGCCGTCATACGCTAATCTTTTCTTGGCTTTTGGGAGAGGGAGATTTTTGGGGACGGCGCGGGGGTATAGATTTATTGATGACGTTTTCATCATCTGGCAGGGTCCCGAGTCAGGGCTCCATGACTTCATCACCACACTTAACTGTAATGATCGAAACATCAAACTTACATATAAGTGTGATAAGAATCAGATTGATTTCTTGTATATTAGGATAATTGTCCAACAGGATGGCTTGATACAAACCAATGTTTTCTGGAAAGATACATCGGTTAATTCTTTACTACATGCAAAATCTGCACATACATCTTCGACATTTCAGGCCATGCCTGTTGGACAGTACCTTAGAATGAAACGCATTTATTCTACTGATTGGATTTTTGAGGCTCAGGCTCGGGATCCGGGCCATAGATTCCGAGAATGTGGCTACAGCAATCGCAGTATTAGAAAGGGTTACTTGCGAGCAAGGAGAACCCCACGACATCTTGTTACTAACTAATCCCTATAAGCAACCTGAGAGAGATCCACCTATTAGGTTTATATCTACTTTTAACAGCAGTTGGTCTGAGATACGACAAATTCTAACTATGCATTGGCCGGTCCTTAAAACAGAGCCAACATTAAATAAAATCTTACCAGACAGGCCCATGATGACAGAAAGGAGAGGTAGGAGTTTGAGGGATTCCTTGGTCAGAAGCCACTATGTCGCTCCCACTTCCACCTTATTCGGCGCCAGGAAACAGAGATGGGGATGCTACCCCTGCGGGTCTTGTTTGGCCTGCAGGAATATAGTCCGTGCCACTTCGTTTACATCTGTAGACGGGACCAGGAACTTCAAAATTACGCATTACATTTCCTGCAGCTCCACATATGTAGTTTACCTAGCCAGATGCTCCTGTAAACTTAGTTACGTAGGACTGACATCTAGAGAATTTCGAGTCCAGGTTAGGGAGCACATTAGGGACATTACAGTAGCACGAGATGTACTTGATGCAACAACAATTAAAACTATCCCACGACACTTCAGGTAGTATCATAATTGCGACCCCTCTTGCCTCAAATTTAGAGGCATTGACAAGGTACACCTTGGCATAAGGGGAGGAAATTACAAACGCATTTTGGTGCAGCTGGAGTGTCACTGGATAACCACTTTGGACACAATGACCCCTTGGGGTCTCAATGAACAACTCAGCTTTGCCCCTTTTCTATAAGTTGAATAGTCATCCTCTTTTCCCTATGTTCTTAATTATGTGTGTTGCTAATTTTTATATTTTTCCATAGTAGTGTTATACATCGGGGCTATCCACTCTATATATCTGGACCGCCTTCAGGACCCTCAAACGATCAAGGGACAAGTTCTTTTTCCATATACTGTACTTGATAATATGGGTCATAATGTGCAACTCCCTGTTATCAAGTATTTTTACTACTCTGTAGAACAAATCATTTGATATTTATGAAATAATGTAGCCTATGAATTATTTATATCATGCACTTTGATTACGATTATGTATTCGAAACAGCATGTGTTGCTACTATTGATATATTTATTTTGATTATCAATGTATGGGACTTATTGGCTATTGCCCTATTCTCTCTAGCTTGACTACTGATCTGTTCTTGCTATTTGATTTGGATTCTTACTATTTGCCCTCTACTTGTCTCTCATTAGAAATGGCCGTCGCAAGTAGTGCATGCACGGTGTACCACTGGTTCGGCTGCGTCTTACAAGGCTTCCGCATGATGGGAGTGTTGGTCACTGACGTTACTGGAACAATTGTTCCACCACACTCTCGTCAGAAACTGGCCGGAAATGACGCGACGGAAGTGGGTGACACTATCGCGCATGCGCCGTGATACCGGCACGTGTTCTAGTTACACCTGGTGAGGCAGATATATAAGGAAAACCCTCATACACACAACCACCCTCCCCGAGGAAGCGTACGCGAAACGCGCGTCGGGGTCACAGTGCGGTACCGGATCCTTATCTCAAACATGGGTGAGTCCTGTAGGTTGTTAGATGGGTAGTCATCTAACTTCCCCTTATCGCTTTCACTCTATTCACACTCATTATTCAAGTTTACTGCTGATATAGATCACTTGAGAATAGGCACATTAAAGTCCATTGAGACTTATCTATGTATGTGCCTGCTACTTGCATTTCTTGAATCATGTAACAACTTCATAGATAACCCCATGTGGACCTAATGGGTTACCGCTCTGATTTTTGTGTATTCCCCTCCATTGACCAGCTATTTTTAACAATTTTGTCTTGTCTATTATCAATCATGTATAATAAAATTGATGTTTTAGATGCACTTAATTTGTCATTGTCTATGACTTTTTCTCGGGTACCATACTCTGTTTTTTGTAGGTTGCAGTGTATATTGGGAGTACCCACATTTATTACCAAATAAGGCTAAAATTTTCTGGCATATTGTTCAGCTCAACTGTTTGCATCCCTTATTAGGAAGTTGGTCTCCCCTACTGTTTGCCTATGCAGTTAATGCAACGGCTGCCAAAAAATTGGAGGCACTTCAATGCCCCTTGCAAGAGACGTAGATATGGTGATATGGTAGATATGGTGGTGATATGGTGGTGGAGGATGAGGATGAGGAGAAGGAGGAGGATAAGAGCAAATAGACAAAATCAGGAATCATATACCCATGTCATGGAGTGAAGACATAGATGTATGGGAATAGAATTAGACCTCCCAAAAAAAAAGACATTGTATTCGAGTTTATGTTACACTCCTATGATTTGGTGGTGTAGAGAAGTCTGGCCCAATCCAGCCCTTGTTCATTTTTATAAGAGTCAGCCTGTCAGCATTTTCAGTTGACTGGCGGATGCGCCTATCGGTTATAATTTCACCAGCGGCACTAAAACCCGCTCTGACAAAATGCTAGCAGCAGGGGCAAGCCAGGACCTCCAAGGCATAGAGAGTAAGTTCTTGCCACGTGTCCAGGCTTGGATACCCCAATAATTATAAGACACAGAGGAATCACGGAGGACGTTGGTATTGGTTGGCAAGGTATTCCTTCAGCATCTTCCCAAACTTTTCCCTCGCGCATCAGGGTCTGTGCGGTGGGAGAGTCTGAGAAAACTGTCCCAGAACTTTGACAGTGTTTCCCTGCCTCTGCTGGATTGGATTTGTGTCTCTCTCGCCTGTACTCCTGGGTTGTCCAATGAACTGTGACCTCTGCCGCCAGCATTTTCAGATGGGATTTTTTTTAATAATTCCGCAACAAGGGCCTTCTGGTACTACCCCAAGGGTGGCGGAACCTGTAGCTGACTTTCTAAAATGGGCACACATGGGTAGGTAAGGTAGGTAGGTACCTGGGTAGGTTTTGAGTAACCGATGAACTACAAGGTTAAGCACATGGGTCAGGCATGGTACGTGCGGGAGCTTGTCTCGATTCAGAATCGCCACCATGTTCTGCCCATTGTCACACATGACCATGCCTGGCTGTAGGTTCAGCAGTGTCAGCCACAGATCTGCCTGCTCTTTCGGAGCTGTCCACAACTCTTCA
Organism: Phyllobates terribilis; assembly: GCF_046119375.1. Taxonomy (NCBI): domain Eukaryota; kingdom Metazoa; phylum Chordata; class Amphibia; order Anura; family Dendrobatidae; genus Phyllobates; species Phyllobates terribilis. The sequence continues at coordinate 441,928,859 of NW_027362771.1, read as the reverse complement.
GCATTGTGCGGTTTGTCACCTAAGCATATTAGCTTCAGCACAGTCTGTTGCCGCTTGGCCGAGGCAGTGCTGCAGTGCTTCCAGCGTGCGATTGACGTGGTCATTTCGGAGATGGATGCTGAAGAGGAGGTGCAGGAGCTGTAGAATGTGGGGGCAACCCTTGGCTTTGGGGGGACGTGTTCCGTCCCAAGGTCCGACTGGGTCCCGGCTTCCACTATATTAACTCAGCGTGCCATCAGCAAAATGTACCGTCCCTGTCCACAAGCACTTTTCCACGTGTCCGTGGTTAGGTGGACTTTCCTAGTAACTGCGTTGTTGAGTGCATGGCTAATGTTGTGGGACACATGCTTGTGTAATGCGGGGACGGCACACCAGGAGAAATAGTGGCGGCTGGGGATCGAGTACTGAGGGACGGCCGCAGCCATCAGGTTGTAGAAAGCTTCCGTCTCCATGAGCCTAAAATGCAACATTTCGAGTGCAAGCATTCGCGAAATGTGTGAATTTACTAGTGGGGCCTGTGAGCCGTTGGTTGCGTATTTGGCCTTGCGTTCCAAGGACTGGGGTAGGGACAAATGAATGCTGGGCTTGGACAAGAACGTGGACGTGCTTGCTGATGGTGCTAGTTGAGAGTGTGTAATGACAGGTGCAGGGCGGGAGGCATCTTCGCATGCGCCATGGGCAGGTGATTGGCGTGCATGCACAACAGCAGAAGAATCAGTGGTGTCACCCGCAGACACTGTTTCTGTACCCGAGCGTTAGGCCCACTTAGTTGGATGTTTTGCTGCCATGTGCCTGTCATGCTGGTGGTGGTCAGGCTGCTAGTTTTGCTACCCCTGCTGAAGCTGGCCTGGCAGGTAGTGAAAATGGCCTTTTTGGGGGTTATCTGCAGAGTCTTTAAAAAACAACCAGACTCAGGAAGACCTAACAGTTGTACTGGCAACTTCCGTCGTGTTGGTGTTACGGGGAACGCTTTCCTGCCTTCTGTCTGCGGCTACCACACTGCTTCTTCCTGCCTGTTGTGGTGTTACGCCACCCTCCCCCTGTGTGCTGCTGTCCTCGCTCTGTATGTCCCCCTGCCAGGTCGGGTCAGTTACTATATCGTCCACCACCTCGTCTTCCACTTCCGCACCCTGGTCCTCCTCCTGACTTTCTGGCAATTGTGTCTTATCTCCATCCACCTCTTGTGACAGTAATTGCACTTTCCCACCGTTGCTTTTATGTGACAGTGGCTGCTCAAATATTTAGGCATCGCTACACGCGTTCTCCTCTTGACCCGCTTGAAGCTGGCTGGACGAAAGGCCTGGATCTATAAATGGAAAAGTGAACAGTTCTTCTGAGTGTCCAAGTGTGGGATCAGTTGTCTCCGGTCACTCGGCATTATGGGAGAAAGGAGGATAAGGGTGAGGAATATGTGGTCTAGACTCATGGCTACTGAGACTTGACCGTGTGGCACACAGGGTGGTGGTGTTGGTGACAAAGTGACTGGAAGCATTATCTGCTATCTGACCAACAACCTTTTGACACTGCTCTGTGTTTAATAGTGGTGTTCTGCGGCCCCCTATTAATTGGGACAGGACGGTCGAAAGACAAGATGTGGGTGTTTTTTGTGGCACAATTTCAGCTTGCCCATGGCCCCGGCTTTTGCTTGCACCATCACCATCACGTCCAATTTCCATCCCTTGCAACGCGCCTTGCCCATTTTAAATGGAGGACAATATTTTCCACGTTCACTACAAACGGCTGGATTAGAACCGCAGTTGTATGTGATACGTCTGATGGACAACCACGATTTTAAATAGCGGGCCTGTAGTTTACTAATACTATTATTCACAAAGACCTCTTGTTAATAGCTTCACTTCCACACTGCAACAAAATGTAAATGGAGGCCAGAAATGGCTGAATTTGGACCGCAGTTAAATGTGATACGTCTGACGGAAAACCACGGTTTTAAATAGCAGGCCTGTAGTTTAATAATACTTACACTGCTCAAAAAAATAAAGGAAACACTCAAATAACACATCCTAGATCTGAATGAATGAAATATTCTCATTGAATACTTTGTTCTGTACAAAGTTGAATGTGCTGACAACAAAATCACACAAAAATCATCAATGGAAATTTAATTTATTAACCAATGGAGGCCTGGATTTGGAGTCACCCCCAAAATTAAAATGGAAAAACACACTACAGGCTGATCCAACTTTGATGTAATGTAATTAAAACAAGTCAAAATGAGGCTCAGTATTGTGTGTGGCCTCCACGTACCTGTATGACCTCCCTACAACGCCTGAGCATGCTCCTGATGAAGTTGTGGATGGTCTCCTGTGGGATTTCCTCCCAGACCTGGACTAAAGCATCCGCCAACTCCTGGACAGTCTGTGGTGCAATGTGACGTTGGTGGATGGAGCGAGACATGATGTCCCAGATATGCTCAATCGGATTCAGGTCTGGGGAACGGGCGGGCCAGTCCATAGCTTCAATGCCTTCATCTTGCAGGAACTGCTGACACACTCCAGCCACATGAGGTCTGGCATTGTCCTGCATTAGGAGGAACCCAGGGCCAACGGCACCAGCATATGGTCTCACAAGGGGTCTGAGGATCTCATCTCGGTACCTAATGGCAGTCAGGCTACCTCTGGCGAGCACATGGAGGGCTGTGCGGCCCTCCAAAGAAATGCCACCCCACACCATTACTGACACACTGCCAAACCGGTCATGCTGAAGGATGTTGCAGGCAGCAGATCGCTCACCACGACGTCTCCAGACTCTGTCACGTCAGTCACATGTGCTCAGTTTGAACCTGCTTTCTTCTGTGAAGAGCACAGGGCGCCAGTGGCAACTTTTCCAATCCTGGTGTTCTGTGGCAAATGCGTGCTGCACGGTGTTGGGCTGTGAGCACAACCCCCATCTGTGGACATCGGACCCTCATAACACCCTCATGGAGTCGGTTTCTAACCGTTTGTGCAGACACAAGCACATTTGTGGCCTACTGGAGGTCATTTTGCAGGGCTATGGCAGTGCTCCTTTTGTTCCTCCTTGCACAAAGGTGAAGGTAGCGGTCCTGCTGCTGGGCCTACAGCCCCCTCCACGTCTCCTGGTGTACTGGCCTGTCTCCTGTTACCGCCTCCAGCCTCTGGACACTAGGCTGACAGACACAGCAAACCTTCTTGCCACAGCTCGCATTGTTGTGCCATCCTGGATGAGCTGCACTACCTGAGCAACTTCTTTGGGTTGTAGAGTCCGTCTCATGCTACCACGAGTGTGAAAGCACAACCAACATTCAAAAGTGATCAAAACATCAGCCAGAAAGCATAGGTACTGAGATGTGGTCTGTGGTCCCCACCTGCAGAACCACTCCTTTATTGAGGGTGTCCTGATAATTGCCAATAATTTCCATCTATTGTCTATTCCATTGTCTTAAATAGACCCGATGACGCTATGCAGCCAGTCAGTCACTGTAATGCCACAACCAACATGGCTATGGCATTACAGTGCGTGGCAAGCAATCCCTGCATGTTCATTAGCTCTCTAAAGAGCGCCAAACATGCAGAGTGGGTACCCGAGCTACTGCCCGAGCAACCCGGAAATACTCACCGAGCAAAGAGCTTGTCGAGCACCATGATGCTTGGGCGAGTACCGAGTAGTGGCTAGCACGGTCGCTCATCACTAAACATGACCTCTTCAAGTATTTTAATATATGCAAACTGGTCCATGATCCCTGGTATGCGGTAAATAAGTCCGGCACCATAGTAAGAGCAACATGCCCATATCATGATGCTTGCATCACTATGCTTCACTGTCTTCAGAGTGTACTGTGGCTTGAATGCAGAGTTTGTTGGTCATCTGACGAACTGTCTGTGGCCCTTGGACTCAAAAAGAACAATTTTACTTTCATCAGTCCACATAATGTTTCTCCATTTCTCTTTAGGACAGTTGATGTGTTCTTTGGCAAATTGTATCTGTTTCAGTACATGTCTTTTTTTAACAGTGGGACTTTACAGGGTCTTCTTGCTAAGAGATAAGCTTCACACAGGTGTCTTCTAGCTGTTACAGTACTCACAGGTAACTTGAGACTGTCTTTGATCATCATTGGCTGAGCCCTTGCTATTCTGGCTATTCTTCGATCCATTCGAATTGTAGTCTTCTGTTTTCTTCCACGTCTCTCTGGTTTTGCTTTCCATTTTAAAGCATTGGAGATCATTTTAGCTGAACAGCATATCATTGTCTGCACTTCTTTATAAGTTTTACCCTCTCCAATCAACTTTTTAATCAAAGTACTCTGTTCTTCTGAACAATGTCTCGAACGACCCATATTTCTCAGGCTTTCAAGGAGAAATGCATGTACAACATGTGCTGGTTTCATGTCACGGGTGTGTCAAGTGTGACAGACTGTCGCTCTGGATCCGGCTACAGAAGGTCACTGCATTGGCATTGCAGATGCCTTCTTGATCCTCTCATCTCTGTGGTATAGTTATATCCTTCTTTCTTTAGGACCTAGCAGCGACCTCCACCTTCTGCTGCTGATTGACACACCCTTGCTGGTTAGTTAAAAACTGTCAGTTTCTCCAGAGAGTCGCCGGTGATAGTTCTTTGTACCTCTGTGCAAACTTGGAGTACTGGAAGTAGGCTAATCTCATCTTTGGTGCCCTTGTAGGACAGTTGGCATTATCTCTCTGGTGTCTGCTCAAGCTAAGTGTATCCCCTTTGTTTGTTTACCTTGTTGTCTATAATTTGTAGTGGGGCCTGCTAGTGCTCACCCCATCCCCTCCCTATCCAGGACCTAGCTCTAGGGACATTCAGGGTTTAGGTTCCTGCTCGGCGATTGGTGCAGAACCTATATAGGGATGATAGGGTAGGCAGGATGATATTAGATCTGCCTTGGGATCTCCACTCCCCCTTTCCCTAGGTGTTGGGCTCCTTTCCCCCTCTTCCCGCCATTGTGAACTTAGTCTTTCCCTCACCTTGCATGACACTTCACCCTTAAGGGCCAGGTCATCATTTTCTTTGGAGGTGGTAACACCAGCTGGTGTTGAGCGCTGTCCGACATCGATAGCACCACCTTTGGATCAAGGCAACCTAACATGTCCGCCTGCATCTTCCTCATAGACCGGCAGTTTGACGGGGACACCCTTATCAACCCCGTCTAAGCACAATAGCCAGCCCTCGGTCCCTCAGATGTGGACAAGTAAAAGAACATTTTCTCCTAGAAATGAGAAAGCTAAGAGGTTGAATTTCACCATCTGCAAGCTCTTGGCTACAGAAATGCTGCCTTTCCGCCTGGTGGACACAGAGGATTTTCGAGACCTTATGTCCGTCGCAGTGCCCCAGTACCAGATGCCCAGTCGGCACTACTTCTCAAAGAAAGGTGTGCCTGCGCTCCACCAGCATGTCGCACACAACATCACCGCTTCTTTGAGAAACTCTGTGTGTGACAGGGTGCATTTCACCACAGACACTTGGACGAGTAGGCATGGACAGGGGCGTTACATGTCGCTGACTGGGCACTGGGTAACTATGGTGACAGCAGGACAAGGGGCTGCTGTCCAAGTCTTGCCGTCCCCACGAGTTGTGCGTCAATCCTCTTTATGTCAAAGTTCCTCCACTGCTTCTGCCTCCTCAACCTCATCTCGGTCTTCCACCTGCACCCAAAGCCTGTCTTGTCATGCCACAAGCTTTCTAACTGCGCAGAAGGGATCCTGCACACCTCCTTACTATGCTGGCAGTAGGGCTCAACGTCATCAGGCGGTTTTTACTTTGAAATGTCTGGGAAATGTGAGTCACACAGCTGAGGAGTTGTGGTCAGCTCTGGAGAACCAATTTCATGAATGGTTGTCTCCACTGGACCTGAAACCAGGGAAGGCCGTGTGCGACAATGCTGCAAACCTGGGTGCGGCCCTTCGCCGGGGCAATGTCACACACGTGCCTTGTATGGCTCACGTGTTGAACCTGGTTGTCCAGCAATTTTTAGCCCACTATCCCAGACTAGATGGCCTTCTGCAGAGGGCACGGTCGCTGTGTGCTCACTTCCGCCGTTCGCATCCCGCAGCTCAGCGACTTACATCTCTACAGAAGTCGTTGGGCCTGCCACTTCACCGGCTAAAATGCAATGTGCCTACCTGGTGGAATTCAACTCTGCACATGTTGCAGCGACTGTGGCAGCACCGACAAGCCCTGGTGCAATACGTTCTGACGTATAGCCTGGGCCAACGAGATTCAGAGGTGGGGCAAATCACGCTGGAGGAGTGGTCTCAGATCAGGGACCTATGCACCCTTCTGCACAGTTTTGAAATGGCGACGAAGATGTTTAGTGCTGACGATGCCATTATCAGCATGACTATTCCGGTGATTTACATGCTGGAGCACATGTTAAACAGAATTCGGAGTCAGGTGGTGGCACAAGAGGAGGTGGAGGAAGTAGAGGAGGAGGAGTTGAATGCGGAAGGGCTAACATCTGCAAGGTCCAGACGGTCGGCAGCACCAAGGCGGCAGGCATGTGAGGGTGGGGGAGATGGTTTTACCAGGGCGCATGGTAGCAGCCAAACTAGTGAGGAAGGTGCAGGAGCCCAGAAGAAGTGGAGGACGAACTGATGGAAGACTCATCAGATGAGGGAGACATTGATCACATTTCTGTTGTGCGAGGTTGGGGGGAGAGGACAGAGGAAGGAAGCATGATTGTTACCTCGCCACCAACACAACAGGGACTTGGTGTTCCTGGATGCGCAACACACATGAGTGCCTTCTTGCTGCACTACCTGCAACATGACCCTCGAATTGTGAGAATTAGAAATAATCCTGACTACTGGGTTGCCACACTGTTAGATCCCCGGTACAAAAGTAAATTTGCAGAAATTATTCCTGCCATAGAAAGGGATGCACGCATGCAGGAGTATCAGCAGAGACTGTTGCAGAATCTTACATGTGCTTTTCCACAAAACACCAGTGGTGCACGTAGTGAATCTCACAGTTCCAACTTGCCAACCGTGGGACCGTCAAGTGTTCAGCACTCAAACCGTAACAGAACCACAGTATCTGCTGGTAACATCAATTTTGCGGAATCATTTCACCACTTTTTTAGCCCATCCTTTGCAAGGCCACAGGAGACAAGAAGTCTGACACATAGTCAACGCCTAGAGACGATGGTACAGGAGTATCTCCAAGTAAACATTGAAGCCATGACTGTGTCACTGGACCCTTGCTCTTTTTGGGCTTCCAATCTGGATAAATGGCCGGAGCTAGCCACTTACGCCTTGGAGATCTTGTCATGCCCCGCAGCCAGCGTTCTGTCTGAACGTGTGTTCAGCGCTGCTGGTGGTGTGCTGACAGATAAGCGCACGCGGCTCTCCACTGATAATGTAGACAGACTCACGTTCATAAAGATGAACAAATCATGGATCCGAAACGACTTTTCTACCCCTGTGTCATCCTGGGGAGAGTAAAAGCTTGATGATTGGTTAAAATCACCCTACCAACCGTTTTAAGCTTTCAAATTACTAATCATGTTTATCTGTATCTTGGCTGGAAAATAATTTGGGCTTTGTAGCAGTGTGCAGCACTGATTCTATTAGGCCATCTATAATAAGCTCCACCAGATTTAAAATTACTAATCATGTTTATCTGTATCTTGACTGGAAAATAATTTGGGCTTTGTAGCAGTGTGCAGCACTGATCCTATTAGGCCATCTATACTAAGCTCCACCAGATTTAAAATTAATAATAATTTTTAGCTGCATCTAGCCCGGAAAATAATTTTGGGGCTCCGAGATGCGCAAGACACATAAGTGCCTTCTTGCTGCACTACCTGCAACATGACCCTCATATTGTCAGAATTCGAAGTAATCATGACTACTGGGTTGCCACACTCTTAGATCCCCCAAACTTTTCGATCAACCTTTTCATTTTAATAAAGACCAAAAAAATGGTCATTTTTGAAATTATAAGCATTAGCAGGTTATTAGAAACTGAAATCAAACAGTTTTCAACTCAAAACTTTATTCTAGGTGATGTTACATTTTCACATAGGACCCCTTGTTCGAAAGGAGCTTCTGAACTCTCTCGTCCATTGAATTTGTCAGGTTTTGGATGGTTTCTGCTTCAATTGTTTTGCATGAGGACAGAATACCCTCCCAGAGCTGTTGCTTAGATGTGAACTGCCTCCCGCCATCATAGACACTCCTTTTGATGATGCTCCAGAGGTTCTGAATGGGGTAGAGGTCAGGGGAGCATGGGGGTCACACCATAAGTTTGTCCCCTTTTATGCCCATATCAGCCAGAGATGCAGATGTTTTATGTGCAGCATGAGATGGTGCATTATCATGCAAAAAAATGATCTTGCTGTGAAATACACGGTTCTTCTTCTTGAACCATGGCAGGAAGTGCTGTTTGAGAAAATCCACATACATTATGGAGTTCATCTTTAGTGCCTTTAGGGATCCTAAAGGGGCCGACAATCTCTCTCCCCATGATTCCAGCCCAAAACATTACTCCACCTCCTCCTTGTTGGCGCTGTAGCCGTATTTGCGTGGGGTGTCCATCAACCAGCCATCCTCCACTCCATCCATCTGGACCATCGAGCGCTGCACGGCACTCATCCGTGAACAAAACAGTTTTGAAATCATTCTTCATGTAATGTTTGGCCCACTGGAACCGTTTCTGCTTGTGTGAAGTGGATAGAGGAGGTCGACAGGATGGCGTATGCACAGCTGCAAATCTCTGAAGGACCCTGCATCTTGTTGTTCGGGGGACGTTGGAGGCACCAGCAGCTTCAAAAACTTGTCTGCTGCTATGACAAGGCTTTTTGCCGCTGCTCTTTTAACCTGACGTAATTGCCTGTAGGAAAGAGTCCTCAATTTGCCCTTATCAGCACGCACACGTGTGTACTGTGAATCAGCTACATACTTCTTGATTGCCAAGACACTTCATCCTGATCATCGCACAATGTTGATTGTAGTCATGCCTTGACCTAAACACTCCACAATTTGTTGCTTCTCAGCAGCCGACACATCCTTTTTCTTTCCCATTTTGGCAGAAAATGTAGGCTGATTAATAATGTGAGACAGCCTTCTTAAGTAGTCTTGCCTTTCATTGGACACACCTGCCAAACTAATTAGCACAGGTGTCTGCAATTGCTTACAGTGATATAAAGAGCCCTGACACACATCACCATCAATGAGTTTAACTGACAAACAAACAAATTCTTCCCTTATCACTCCTAAACACTTTTTGCATAATAATTTGGAACACAGTGTACATGTGCTTTTCCACAAAACACCAGTGGTTCACGTAGTGAATCTTACAGTTCTAACTTGCCAACCGTGGTCTGTATGGAGTTGTTCAATAAAGGGCCCAAAATTAAGATAACATAGATGGGAGAGGTCTCTATGAATAGGAATTCCTAAGTATTTGATACCCTGTGAGGGCCAGGCAAAGGGAAAGTTGGACTGGATGGAATCCTATATGGATTTTGGGAGGGAGACATCGAGGGCCTCAGACTTCGCTGCATTGATTTTAAAATTTGACCATGTAACAAAGTGATCTATTTCAGCCATAACAGCATGGATGGATATATGTGATTGAGTGATATATACTAGGACATCATCAGCAAATAGAGAGCACTTGTACTCGGTGCCTCCCACCTCAATCCACCTAATATTGGGGTTATGGCGAATTGATGAGAGCAGGTGCGCCGTCACTAGGATGTATAAGAGAGGGGACAGAGGACATCCCTGCCTTGTCCCATTGGTGATTGTGAAAGGTGATGAAAATGTTCTGATGCACCCCCTGGGCCTTGGGACACCCGGAGCCGGACCCTTTTTGGTGGATGCTGGTGGTTGTAGTCTTCGTGGCGGCGACCCGGTTCCGTGGCTCAGGGTGGTCAAACCAGTGGCGGAACTATTTATGTGGTTTTGATGTTTAAATGTCCGACTACGCCACCCGTGGATTGCGGTCAGAGTGAACCGCCGCTGCAGGGCAGACCGCTGAGGCTGGTGTTGTGGGTGCAGCAGAGCGCAGCATAACTCCCCACGGGAGGAGTATAGCCTCAGGGCAGTGTATGCGGAGGATGGGGGTGATGGTGCAGGGCAGCAGCAGTAACGACACGGAGTCAGTGATGCAGTCCAGGGCCTTTACTCACAGTTCTTATTATCCAGACCACGTCTGCAGGTAACGGCTGCCCACGTCGTACTGTGCTCACCAGGTGAGGGGCTCAGACAACTCCCAGATAACTTTGGAGCGCTTCACAGAACCCCCTTTGTGTGTCCTTTGTCTGGCCTTTCTTACCAACCCTTCTGTCCGGCTGCCTCGGGCCTCCTCTTGGTAAACTTGGCACCAGTTTCCCTGACCCTATGTGGTTCCTTCCTAGCGGGTGTAGCGAGGGGCTGCGCCACATAAAATGTCACAGCCTCCGGTTTCTAGCTGATGGTCGTTTCCTGCCTCCACTAGTTTCGGGGACCGGTCTCCCCCTTTGGCCTGACCCCTCCACGCAGGTGGATTCGGGCGTGCGGTGGCGACTCGCCCGTCCGCACCCCTGGGATCCCTTCATTCCTCGTTCCTGGAGCCTTCTCCGCTCCGCTCCTCTTCCTTCCTTCTCCCTCTTCCAGGCCTGGGCCTCTGTTACTAGGCCCGCCTCCGGAGCAGAGCTCATGCAGAGCCCCTGCTCCCTGCCACTTCTGCTCAGACTTCTCTGCATTGAACTAAGATGGTGCCCACCTTTTATACTCCCTTCTCAATGCACCCAGGAACTGCTTCCTTCCTGCTCCTGCACTACAGGGTTCCCCTTCCTCAGTGTTCCCTCCCCCCACTCCAGCCAGGGACAGGGACTGTCGTGCCCATCTCAGAGGCATATTGGTCGCCCTGCCCCACGGCAATGTGGTGTAATGCATGCAGGTGTCGGGTCCTGATCCACACTCCATCCTTACCTGAGAGTGAGATATCACACCTCTGGGTGAGGTGCAATACCTCTGTAGCAACCGAGCCCTCAGGGTGCTACAGTTCCATTTATCTTCAGCCTAGGTGACGTATTGTGATACAGGGCCGTGATTTTGGCTATAAAAGGGTCCCCTAGACCCCTACCCCAAGCTTTTTAAGAAAATCATATATGGCGTGCCAGGAAACTCTATGGAATGCTTTCTCAGCATCCAACGAGAGCATCTAATTACAAATTTTTAACTGCATCTAGCCCAGGAAATACTTTGTGCCTAGTAGCAGTGTCTGCTAGTCAGCGGATTATGCCGGCTGTTAAGCAAGCTACACCACCTGTAGTTTGGACACTTAAGGAAATGCTTCGGGACCACGGGATACTCAGTGAAGAGCATCAGGAGGCACCCCAAGGCATAGGGGCTGGGACTGGCAGTAGGATGCCTTGCGGTGGACAGCCGAGCTCGATCCTTATAAAAGCTTTTTAACTGCAGCAGCTTTAGTGGACGCTACTGGAGCTGGAATTACGCGGCTGCTGGCATGAGACTTGCCCTCCAATAGATCCTTGTAAATGGATTTAAAGTGTATTCATTCAAATTAGAGAGACAATTTAAATTAAAAAGCTTAGAGCTGCCTCCACCACAGGGGGGCTCGCTCGACCCACCAGCGGACAGGCACCAGTATTGGGAGAAGGGGGCTGGCCGTCAGGGTTCACCGTGGCTCTGGCACAAACCCGGCGACACGGAGGTGGCACGGGCAGGAGCGGACTGAACGTGTCGGCTTCTCACTTTTTGGATTTTAGAAGGGCATGACATGCCTATATCTGTGTCTCCCCCTCCTTTTACTCCTCCACCTCTTTTCTTTTCGCATGACTATATGTACTTGTCACTTTTCCATGTGTTAGTTGTGTCTTCTGAGCAGTTTGTCAGCTTTTGGACACCTTTGAAGGTGTTTTCTATGTGTTTCTATGTGTTTTTGTTTGCCTGCCATTGGTTTTAACGGTGTTCGAAGGTGTTCGACGAACAGTTCGACGAACAGTTCGGCGAACACACGGGTGTTCGACGAACCGAACCGAACTCGAACACTACGGGGGTGGCTCAACACTACTGACTAACACAATTTCGATGCTATGGGGTCCTTATTATATTACTAGAAACCCTCACAGAAGTTTACCTCTTTCAGGGATCAGAGTGAATGAATATAGCACCCCTTTCTTTTAGTCAGTTTTTTACAAGGAAAACATTTTTGAGACACAGGATTCTTACAACTCTAGATATCATCCTGCTGCTTATCAAGTTCTCCTAGCAGCCCATAGATTATTAATGCAGAGTAAAGAACTTTTGGCACACTATGAACCATATCACCAATTTCATAAATAAACGCGGACTTATCTGTCATAAAGTCTCCTACATTTGGTGTCAGTGCAGAAAATGCAATACTTCAGCTCCTTCTTTTTAGTCAGTTTTTTAAGGGAAACGTTTTTAAGACACAGAATTCCCATAATACTGCATATCAATCTGCTGCTTACTAAATTCTCCCAGCAGCCCATAGATTTAAATGCAAAATAAAGAACTTATGGCACATTATAAACTATATCACCAATTTCTTAAATGTACGCAGACTTATCTGTCATAACGTCTCCTTCATTGGTGTCAGTGCAGACCATGCAAAGCTTCGGCTCCCGACGCGTTTCATTATTCCTCAGGGGAGTTAAGAGCCTTGTGCCATATTCCAAGAGTATCTGACATTATTAGTGGATTGCATCCAATATATACGCCAACTGCCGGATATGTGGTGTGCATATCCGGTATCTGTGTCCCTGCAGTGCTAAGCTCCATAGTCGTGCTTGTGTCTGCTTCCTGACACGCACGCTGGAGCACGAAATTTCATACTGCGGTGATTACTCTATTTTTAATATAAATTAATAAAACATTAATTTTTTAACCTCTTGCTATTATTTCTTGACTGATAATTGAGGTTATCTATGCTAGCTGAATTGCCAAAAATTTGGAGGCACTCCAATGCCCCTTGCAAGAGATGTAGAGGTCAGAGGGCCTCCTGGAAAAAATGCTCCCATTACTAGGAAGCGTGCAACCTACAAAAAAACGGAGTATGGTAGCTGAGAAAAAGTCATAGACAATGACAAATTAAGTGCATCTAAAACATCAATTTTATTGTACATGATTGATAATAGACAAAACAAAATTGTTAAAAATAGCAGGTCAATGAAAGGGAATACACAAAAAATCAGAGCGCTAACCCATTAGGTCCACATGGAGTTATCTATGAAGTTGTTACATGATTCAAGAAATGCAAGTAGCAGACACATACATAGATAAGTCTCAATGGACTTTAATTTCTCTAGTTCTATCCAAGTGGAATGCAAGTGAAACGCAAGGAAAGTGCATATTCTCAAGTGATCTATATCAGCAGTAAACTTGAATAGTGAGTGTGAATAGGGTGAAAGCGGTAAGGGGAAGTCAGATGACTACCCATCTAACAGCCTACAGGACTCACCCTTGTTTGAGATAAGGATCCGGTACTGCGCCATGACCCCGATTCGCGTTTTGCGTATGCTTCCTCGTGGGGATGTGGTTGAACCTATAGAACATCCCATTGTCTCTGGAATTGGAGGCCTATGTGATCCAATCTGCAAATTCATTGAATACGATCTCTACCCATTGGTTGAGACACTGCTCTCCTATGTCAGAGACACTGGTGACGTCCTTAGGAAGTTTGATGGCTTGTGTCTTAATGCCGATATGCTCCTGGTTGCAGTCGACGTCGAGTCGCTTTACACCAGCATTGGGCATGAGAACGGATTACAGGCTGTGGAGTTCTTCCTTGGCGCTAGTAACCTGGACGTCTCACTACGCTCTCTGATTCAAGAGTTATTACCATTTATACTTACCCATAACTTTTTTACATTCAAGGACAGATTTTTCTTGCAAAAACGGGGCACTGCGATGGGCGCAGCGTGCGCGCCGTCATACGCTAATCTTTTCTTGGCTTTTGGGAGAGGGAGATTTTTGGGGACGGCGCGGGGGTATAGATTTATTGATGACGTTTTCATCATCTGGCAGGGTCCCGAGTCAGGGCTCCATGACTTCATCACCACACTTAACTGTAATGATCGAAACATCAAACTTACATATAAGTGTGATAAGAATCAGATTGATTTCTTGTATATTAGGATAATTGTCCAACAGGATGGCTTGATACAAACCAATGTTTTCTGGAAAGATACATCGGTTAATTCTTTACTACATGCAAAATCTGCACATACATCTTCGACATTTCAGGCCATGCCTGTTGGACAGTACCTTAGAATGAAACGCATTTATTCTACTGATTGGATTTTTGAGGCTCAGGCTCGGGATCCGGGCCATAGATTCCGAGAATGTGGCTACAGCAATCGCAGTATTAGAAAGGGTTACTTGCGAGCAAGGAGAACCCCACGACATCTGTTACTAACTAATCCCTATAAGCAACCTGAGAGAGATCCACCTATTAGGTTTATATCTACTTTTAACAGCAGTTGGTCTGAGATACGACAAATTCTAACTATGCATTGGCCGGTCCTTAAAACAGAGCCAACATTAAATAAAATCTTACCAGACAGGCCCATGATGACAGAAAGGAGAGGTAGGAGTTTGAGGGATTCCTTGGTCAGAAGCCACTATGTCGCTCCCACTTCCACCTTATTCGGCGCCAGGAAACAGAGATGGGGATGCTACCCCTGCGGGTCTTGTTTGGCCTGCAGGAATATAGTCCGTGCCACTTCGTTTACATCTGTAGACGGGACCAGGAACTTCAAAATTACGCATTACATTTCCTGCAGCTCCACATATGTAGTTTACCTAGCCAGATGCTCCTGTAAACTTAGTTACGTAGGACTGACATCTAGAGAATTTCGAGTCCAGGTTAGGGAGCACATTAGGGACATTACAGTAGCACGAGATGTACTTGATGCAACAACAATTAAAACTATCCCACGACACTTCAGGTAGTATCATAATTGCGACCCCTCTTGCCTCAAATTTAGAGGCATTGACAAGGTACACCTTGGCATAAGGGGAGGAAATTACAAACGCATTTTGGTGCAGCTGGAGTGTCACTGGATAACCACTTTGGACACAATGACCCCTTGGGGTCTCAATGAACAACTCAGCTTTGCCCCTTTTCTATAAGTTGAATAGTCATCCTCTTTTCCCTATGTTCTTAATTATGTGTGTTGCTAATTTTTATATTTTTCCATAGTAGTGTTATACATCGGGGCTATCCACTCTATATATCTGGACCGCCTTCAGGACCCTCAAACGATCAAGGGACAAGTTCTTTTTCCATATACTGTACTTGATAATATGGGTCATAATGTGCAACTCCCTGTTATCAAGTATTTTTACTACTCTGTAGAACAAATCATTTGATATTTATGAAATAATGTAGCCTATGAATTATTTATATCATGCACTTTGATTACGATTATGTATTCGAAACAGCATGTGTTGCTACTATTGATATATTTATTTTGATTATCAATGTATGGGACTTATTGGCTATTGCCCTATTCTCTCTAGCTTGACTACTGATCTGTTCTTGCTATTTGATTTGGATTCTTACTATTTGCCCTCTACTTGTCTCTCATTAGAAATGGCCGTCGCAAGTAGTGCATGCACGGTGTACCACTGGTTCGGCTGCGTCTTACAAGGCTTCCGCATGATGGGAGTGTTGGTCACTGACGTTACTGGAACAATTGTTCCCACCCACACTCTCGTCAGAAACTGGCCGGAAATGACGCGACGGAAGTGGGTGACACTATCGCGCATGCGCCGTGATACCGGCACGTGTTCTAGTTACACCTGGTGAGGCAGATATATAAGGAAAACCCTCATACACACAACCACCCTCCCCGAGGAAGCGTACGCGAAACGCGCGTCGGGGTCACAGTGCGGTACCGGATCCTTATCTCAAACATGGGTGAGTCCTGTAGGTTGTTAGATGGGTAGTCATCTAACTTCCCCTTACCGCTTTCACTCTATTCACACTCATTATTCAAGTTTACTGCTGATATAGATCACTTGAGAATAGGCACATTAAAGTCCATTGAGACTTATCTATGTATGTGCCTGCTACTTGCATTTCTTGAATCATGTAACAACTTCATAGATAACCCCATGTGGACCTAATGGGTTACCGCTCTGATTTTTGTGTATTCCCCTCCATTGACCAGCTATTTTTAACAATTTTGTCTTGTCTATTATCAATCATGTATAATAAAATTGATGTTTTAGATGCACTTAATTTGTCATTGTCTATGACTTTTTCTCGGGTACCATACTCTGTTTTTTTGTAGGTTGCATGTATATTGGGAGTACCCACATTTAATTACCAAATAAGGCTAAAATTTTCTGGCATATTGTTCAGCTCAACTGTTTGCATCCCATTATTAGGAAGTTGGTCTCCCCTACTGTTTGCCTATGCAGTTAATGCAACGGCTGCCAAAAAATTGGAGGCACTTCAATGCCCCTTGCAAGAGACGTAGATATGGTGATATGGTAGATATGGTGGTGATATGGTGGTGGAGGATGAGGATGAGGAGAAGGAGGAGGATAAGAGCAAATAGACAAAATCAGGAATCATATACCCATGTCATGGAGTGAAGACATAGATGTATGGGAATAGAATTAGACCTCCCAAAAAAAAGACATTGTATTCGAGTTTATGTTACACTCCTATGATTTGGTGGTGTAGAGAAGTCTGGCCCAATCCAGCCCTTGTTCATTTTTATAAGAGTCAGCCTGTCAGCATTTTCAGTTGACTGGCGGATGCGCCTATCGGTTATAATTTCACCAGCGGCACTAAAACCCGCTCTGACAAAATGCTAGCAGCAGGGCAAGCCAGGACCTCCAAGGCATAGAGAGTAAGTTCTTGCCACGTGTCCAGCTTGGATACCCAATAATTATAAGACACAGAGGAATCACGGAGGACGTTGGTATTGGTTGGCAAGGTATTCCTTCAGCATCTTCCCAAACTTTTCCCTCGCGCATCAGGGTCTGTGCGGTGGGAGAGTCTGAGAAAACTGTCCCAGAACTTTGACAGTGTTTCCCTGCCTCTGCTGGATTGGATTTGTGTCTCTCTCGCCTGTACTCCTGGGTTGTCCAATGAACTGTGACCTCTGCCGCCAGCATTTTCAGATGGGATTTTTTTTAATAATTCCGCAACAAGGGCCTTCTGGTACTACCCCAAGGGTGGCGGAACCTGTAGCTGACTTTCTAAAATGGGCACACATGGGTAGGTAAGGTAGGTAGGTACCTGGGTAGGTTTTGAGTAACCGATGAACTACAAGGTTAAGCACATGGGTCAGGCATGGTACGTGCGGGAGCTTGTCTCGATTCAGAATCGCCACCATGTTCTGCCCATTGTCACACATGACCATGCCTGGCTGTAGGTTCAGCAGTGTCAGCCACAGATCTGCCTGCTCTTTCGGAGCTGTCCACAACTCTTCAGCATTGTGCGGTTTGTCACCTAAGCATATTAGCTTCAGCACAGTCTGTTGCCGCTTGGCCGAGGCAGTGCTGCAGTGCTTCCAGCGTGCGATTGACGTGGTCATTTCGGAGATGGATGCTGAAGAGGAGGTGCAGGAGCTGTAGAATGTGGGGGCAACCCTTGGCTTTGGGGGGACGTGTTCCGTCCCAAGGTCCGACTGGGTCCCGGCTTCCACTATATTAACTCAGCGTGCCATCAGCAAAATGTACCGTCCCTGTCCACAAGCACTTTTCCACGTGTCCGTGGTTAGGTGGACTTTCCTAGTAACTGCGTTGTTGAGTGCATGGCTAATGTTGTGGGACACATGCTTGTGTAATGCGGGGACGGCACACCAGGAGAAATAGTGGCGGCTGGGGATCGAGTACTGAGGGACGGCCGCAGCCATCAGGTTGTAGAAAGCTTCCGTCTCCATGAGCCTAAAATGCAACATTTCGAGTGCAAGCATTCGCGAAATGTGTGAATTTACTAGTGGGGCCTGTGAGCCGTTGGTTGCGTATTTGGCCTTGCGTTCCAAGGACTGGGGTAGGGACAAATGAATGCTGGGCTTGGACAAGAACGTGGACGTGCTTGCTGATGGTGCTAGTTGAGAGTGTGTAATGACAGGTGCAGGGCGGGAGGCATCTTCGCATGCGCCATGGGCAGGTGATTGGCGTGCATGCACAACAGCAGAAGAATCAGTGGTGTCACCCGCAGACACTGTTTCTGTACCCGAGCGTTAGGCCCACTTAGTTGGATGTTTTGCTGCCATGTGCCTGTCATGCTGGTGGTGGTCAGGCTGCTAGTTTTGCTACCCCTGCTGAAGCTGGCCTGGCAGGTAGTGAAAATGGCCTTTTTGGGGGTTATCTGCAGAGTCTTTAAAAAACAACCAGACTCAGGAAGACCTAACAGTTGTACTGGCAACTTCCGTCGTGTTGGTGTTACGGGGAACGCTTTCCTGCCTTCTGTCTGCGGCTACCACACTGCTTCTTCCTGCCTGTTGTGGTGTTACGCCACCCTCCCCCTGTGTGCTGCTGTCCTCGCTCTGTATGTCCCCCTGCCAGGTCGGGTCAGTTACTATATCGTCCACCACCTCGTCTTCCACTTCCGCACCCTGGTCCTCCTCCTGACTTTCTGGCAATTGTGTCTTATCTCCATCCACCTCTTGTGACAGTAATTGCACTTTCCCACCGTTGCTTTTATGTGACAGTGGCTGCTCAAATATTTAGGCATCGCTACACGCGTTCTCCTCTTGACCCGCTTGAAGCTGGCTGGACGAAAGGCCTGGATCTATAAATGGAAAAGTGAACAGTTCTTCTGAGTGTCCAAGTGTGGGATCAGTTGTCTCCGGTCACTCGGCATTATGGGAGAAAGGAGGATAAGGGTGAGGAATATGTGGTCTAGACTCATGGCTACTGAGACTTGACCGTGTGGCACACAGGGTGGTGGTGTTGGTGACAAAGTGACTGGAAGCATTATCTGCTATCTGACCAACAACCTTTTGACACTGCTCTGTGTTTAATAGTGGTGTTCTGCGGCCCCCTATTAATTGGGACAGGACGGTCGAAAGACAAGATGTGGGTGTTTTTTGTGGCACAATTTCAGCTTGCCCATGGCCCCGGCTTTTGCTTGCACCATCACCATCACGTCCAATTTCCCATCCCTTGCAACGCGCCTTGCCCATTTTAAATGGAGGACAATATTTTCCACGTTCACTACAAACGGCTGGATTAGAACCGCAGTTGTATGTGATACGTCTGATGGACAACCACGATTTTAAATAGCGGGCCTGTAGTTTACTAATACTATTATTCACAAAGACCTCTTGTTAATAGCTTCACTTCCACACTGCAACAAAATGTAAATGGAGGCCAGAAATGGCTGAATTTGGACCGCAGTTAAATGTGATACATCTGACGGAAAACCACGGTTTTAAATAGCAGGCCTGTAGTTTAATAATACTTACACTGCTCAAAAAAATAAAGGAAACACTCAAATAACACATCCTAGATCTGAATGAATGAAATATTCTCATTGAATACTTTGTTCTGTACAAAGTTGAATGTGCTGACAACAAAATCACACAAAAATCATCAATGGAAATTTAATTTATTAACCAATGGAGGCCTGGATTTGGAGTCACCCCCAAAATTAAAATGGAAAAACACACTACAGGCTGATCCAACTTTGATGTAATGTAATTAAAACAAGTCAAAATGAGGCTCAGTATTGTGTGTGGCCTCCACGTACCTGTATGACCTCCCTACAACGCCTGAGCATGCTCCTGATGAAGTTGTGGATGGTCTCCTGTGGGATTTCCTCCCAGACCTGGACTAAAGCATCCGCCAACTCCTGGACAGTCTGTGGTGCAATGTGACGTTGGTGGATGGAGCGAGACATGATGTCCCAGATATGCTCAATCGGATTCAGGTCTGGGGAACGGGCGGGCCAGTCCATAGCTTCAATGCCTTCATCTTGCAGGAACTGCTGACACACTCCAGCCACATGAGGTCTGGCATTGTCCTGCATTAGGAGGAACCCAGGGCCAACGGCACCAGCATATGGTCTCACAAGGGGTCTGAGGATCTCATCTCGGTACCTAATGGCAGTCAGGCTACCTCTGGCGAGCACATGGAGGGCTGTGCGGCCCTCCAAAGAAATGCCACCCCACACCATTACTGACACACTGCCAAACCGGTCATGCTGAAGGATGTTGCAGGCAGCAGATCGCTCACCACGACGTCTCCAGACTCTGTCACGTCAGTCACATGTGCTCAGTTTGAACCTGCTTTCTTCTGTGAAGAGCACAGGGCGCCAGTGGCAACTTTTCCAATCCTGGTGTTCTGTGGCAAATGCGTGCTGCACGGTGTTGGGCTGTGAGCACAACCCCCATCTGTGGACATCGGACCCTCATAACACCCTCATGGAGTCGGTTTCTAACCGTTTGTGCAGACACAAGCACATTTGTGGCCTACTGGAGGTCATTTTGCAGGGCTATGGCAGTGCTCCTTTTGTTCCTCCTTGCACAAAGGTGAAGGTAGCGGTCCTGCTGCTGGGCCTACAGCCCCCTCCACGTCTCCTGGTGTACTGGCCTGTCTCCTGTTACCGCCTCCAGCCTCTGGACACTAGGCTGACAGACACAGCAAACCTTCTTGCCACAGCTCGCATTGTTGTGCCATCCTGGATGAGCTGCACTACCTGAGCAACTTCTTTGGGTTGTAGAGTCCGTCTCATGCTACCACGAGTGTGAAAGCACAACCAACATTCAAAAGTGATCAAAACATCAGCCAGAAAGCATAGGTACTGAGATGTGGTCTGTGGTCCCCACCTGCAGAACCACTCCTTTATTGAGGGTGTCCTGATAATTGCCAATAATTTCCATCTATTGTCTATTCCATTGTCTTAAATAGACCCGATGACGCTATGCAGCCAGTCAGTCACTGTAATGCCACAACCAACATGGCTATGGCATTACAGTGCGTGGCAAGCAATCCCTGCATGTTCATTAGCTCTCTAAAGAGCGCCAAACATGCAGAGTGGGTACCCGAGCTACTGCCCGAGCAACCCGGAAATACTCACCGAGCAAAGAGCTTGTCGAGCACCATGATGCTTGGGCGAGTACCGAGTAGTGGCTAGCACGGTCGCTCATCACTAAACATGACCTCTTCAAGTATTTTAATATATGCAAACTGGTCCATGATCCCTGGTATGCGGTAAATAAGTCCGGCACCATAGTAAGAGCAACATGCCCATATCATGATGCTTGCATCACTATGCTTCACTGTCTTCAGAGTGTACTGTGGCTTGAATGCAGAGTTTGTTGGTCATCTGACGAACTGTCTGTGGCCCTTGGACTCAAAAAGAACAATTTTACTTTCATCAGTCCACATAATGTTTCTCCATTTCTCTTTAGGACAGTTGATGTGTTCTTTGGCAAATTGTATCTGTTTCAGTACATGTCTTTTTTT
Source organism: Phyllobates terribilis (assembly GCF_046119375.1). NCBI lineage: Eukaryota > Metazoa > Chordata > Amphibia > Anura > Dendrobatidae > Phyllobates > Phyllobates terribilis. Next base: position 441,907,455 of record NW_027362771.1, on the reverse strand, counting down.
AACAGTGGGACTTTACAGGGTCTTCTTGCTAAGAGATAAGCTTCACACAGGTGTCTTCTAGCTGTTACAGTACTCACAGGTAACTTGAGACTGTCTTTGATCATCATTGGCTGAGCCCTTGCTATTCTGGCTATTCTTCGATCCATTCGAATTGTAGTCTTCTGTTTTCTTCCACGTCTCTCTGGTTTTGCTTTCCATTTTAAAGCATTGGAGATCATTTTAGCTGAACAGCATATCATTGTCTGCACTTCTTTATAAGTTTTACCCTCTCCAATCAACTTTTTAATCAAAGTACTCTGTTCTTCTGAACAATGTCTCGAACGACCCATATTTCTCAGGCTTTCAAGGAGAAATGCATGTACAACATGTGCTGGTTTCATGTCACGGGTGTGTCAAGTGTGACAGACTGTCGCTCTGGATCCGGCTACAGAAGGTCACTGCATTGGCATTGCAGATGCCTTCTTGATCCTCTCATCTCTGTGGTATAGTTATATCCTTCTTTCTTTAGGACCTAGCAGCGACCTCCACCTTCTGCTGCTGATTGACACACCCTTGCTGGTTAGTTAAAAACTGTCAGTTTCTCCAGAGAGTCGCCGGTGATAGTTCTTTGTACCTCTGTGCAAACTTGGAGTACTGGAAGTAGGCTAATCTCATCTTTGGTGCCCTTGTAGGACAGTTGGCATTATCTCTCTGGTGTCTGCTCAAGCTAAGTGTATCCCCTTTGTTTGTTTACCTTGTTGTCTATAATTTGTAGTGGGGCCTGCTAGTGCTCACCCCATCCCCTCCCTATCCAGGACCTAGCTCTAGGGACATTCAGGGTTTAGGTTCCTGCTCGGCGATTGGTGCAGAACCTATATAGGGATGATAGGGTAGGCAGGATGATATTAGATCTGCCTTGGGATCTCCACTCCCCCTTTCCCTAGGTGTTGGGCTCCTTTCCCCCTCTTCCCGCCATTGTGAACTTAGTCTTTCCCTCACCTTGCATGACACTTCACCCTTAAGGGCCACCTGATTCACACCTGTTTCTTCACAGAATGATTGACCTCACTAATTGAACTCCACACTGCTATTGTTTTGAACACATCCCCTTTCAATTAATTATTCAAATACAAAGCCATAGACCTGCACCAACTGGTAAATTGTTTGACATGTGGTAATATAATTTATACCAAAAACAGTGATTAATTTGGTTATTCATATTGGACTGTTATTATTTTGAACACTACTGTAGAGGGCGACAGCTATACAGGCATGCCTGTCCCATAGAGTAGGCTAATGATATCTGACATGACCTTCCCCATAATGCAATTTAGCTATTACCTTAAATGGTCTAGAAACAGCCAATAAGGGGGACTGTCACAGCCAGTATAAAATATAGGGGATGGCCAAGGGGGCCATTTTATGCTCGTACAGTGGATATGAAGTGAGAGAGCACAGCTTATCCCACCTAGGGATGGAAAAAGGTCTAATCTGATTGTCATGTTCTACTTACAGTGCTCAAGCACATTGAAAATGTGAGTTATAGTCTCAGTCTGTGAATTCTAATCCAAAAATTCAAGTTATATATATATATATATATATATATATATATATATATATATATATATATATACAGTACAGACCGAAAGTTTGGACACACCTTCTCATTTAAAGATTTTTCTGTATTTTCATGACCATGAAAATTGTACATTCACACTGAAGGCATAAAAACTATGAATTAACACATGTGGAATTATATACTTAACAAAAAAAGTGTGAAACAACTGAAAATATGTCTTATATTTTAGATTCTTCAAAGTAGCCACCTTTTGCTTTGATGACTGCTTTGCACACTCTTGGCATTCTCTTGATGAGCTTCAAGAGGTAGTCAATGGAAATGGTCCTCCAACAATCTTGAAGGAGTTCCCAGAGATGCTTAGCACTTGTTGGCCCTTTTGCCTTCACTCTGCAGTGCAGCTCACCCCAAACCATCTCGATTGGGTTCAGGTCTGGTGACTGTGGAGGCCAGGTCATCTGACGCAGCACCCCATCACTCTCCCTCTTGGTCAAATAGCCCTTACACAGCCTGGAGGTGTGTTTGGGGTCAGTGTCCTGTTAAAAAATAAATGATGGTCCAACTAAACGCAAACCGGATGGAATAGCATGCCGCTGCAAGATGCTGTGGTAGTCATGCTGGTTCAGTATGCCTTCAATTTTGAATAAATCCCCAACAGTGTCACCCAAAAAGCACCCCCACACCATCACACCTCCTCCTCCATGCTTCACGGTAGGAACCAGGCATGTAGAGTCCATCCGTTCACCTTTTCTGCGTCGCACAAAGACATGGTGGTTGGAACCAAAGATCTCAAATTTGGACTCATCAGACCAAAGCACAGATTTCCAGTGGTCTAATGTCCATTCCTTGTGTTCTTTAGCCCAAACTTGTCTCTTCTGCTTGTTGCCTGTCCTTAGCAGTGGTTTCCTAGCAGCTATTTTACCATGAAGGCCTGCTGCACAAAGTCTCCTCTTAACAGTTGTTGTAGAGATGTGTCTGCTACTAGAACTCTGTGTGGCATTGACCTGGTCTCTAATCTGAGCTGCTGTTAACCTGCGATTTCTGAGGCTGGTGACTCGGATAAACTTATCCTCAGAAGCAGAGGTGACTCTTGGTCTTCCTTTCCTGGGGCGGTCCTCATGTGAACCAGTTTCTTTGTAGCGCTTGATGGTTTTTGCAATTGCACATGGGGACACTTTCAAAGTTTGCCCAATTTTTTGGACTGACTGACCTTCATTTCTTAAAGTAATGATGGCCGGCCACTAGTTTTTCTTTACTTAGCTGCTTTTTTCTTAACATAATACAAATTCTAACAGTCTATTCAGTAGGACTATCAGCTGTGTATCCACCTGACTTCTGCACAACACAACTAATGGTCCCAGCCCCATTTATAAGGCAAGAAATCCCACTTATTAAACCTGACAGGGCACACCTGTGAAGTGAAAACCATTTCTGGTGACTACCTCTTGAAGCTCATCAAGAGAATGTCAAGAGTGTGCAAAGCAGTCATCAAAGCCAAAGGTGGCTACTTTGAAGAACCTAGAATATAAGACATATTTTCAGTTGTTTCACACTTTTTTGTTAAGTGTATAATTCCACATGTGTTAATTCATAGTTTTGATGCCTTCAGTGTGAATGTACAATTTTCATAGTCATGAAAATACAGAAAAATCTTTAAATGAGAAGGTGTGTCCAAACTTTTGGTCTGTACTGTATATATATATATATATATATATATATATAGTGAAGTGCTGTGGCTGTATAATTACTCAATGTGACAGTATTTAATTTGATCTGAGATATACAGCAGCAACAGCACCTTAATAACAGCCTTTTTTATTCTTCAAACACTGCAAATGAGAGCATTATTAAACCCCTCAGTGCTATTTTTTAATGTATAACAAAATCTTGAATCCAAAGCGTGTGTGTCATCGAAAGTGTGCTTCCTGCATTGTTAGGGTATGTGCACACAATTTTTTTAAAGCCCCGGCACTGCTGCCGACGTTATTCGAAAAATCCAGAAATTTTAACACAAGTCCAATATAAAACCCATTCAAATGCCACCTTATTGCAGGTACTTGAAATTAAACTACCTAGCTTTTTTCACACCTTCTTATTTTGTAAATGCATGTGGACGTGGTTTGTTTTTAATATTTTGAATACCTGTTGATCCAGTTTAGCAATCATACACAGTACAATCATACTGCCTGCTGTTGCCACATTTTCATTTCTGGGCCTAAATCTACATAAAGCTACTTCACAACATAGAATTTTAGGGTTACGCAATTTAAAGTGCATTTTTTTAAAGGATGGGATAGTTAAAAAAAAATAGAAAAAAAAATATATATATACAGTACAGACCAAAAGTTTGGACACACCTTCTGATTTAAAAATGTTTCTGTATTTTCATGACTTTGAAAATTGCACATTCACACTGAAGGCATCAAAACTATGAATTAACACATGTGGAATTATATACTTAACAAAAAAGTGTGAAACAACTGAAAATATGTCTTATATTCTAGGTTCTTCAAAGTAGCCACCTTTGGCTTTGATGACTGCTTTGCACACTCTTGGCATTCTCTTGATGAGCTTCAAGAGGTAGTCACCGGAAATGGTTTTTACTTCACAGGTGTGCCCTGTCAGGTTTAATAAGTGGGATTTCTTGGCTTATAAATGGGGTTGGGACGATCAGTTCTGTTGTGCAGAAGTCAAGTGCATACACAGCTGATAGTCCTACTGAATAGACTGTTAGAATTTGTATTATGGCAAGAAAAAAGCAGCTAAGTAAAGAAAAATGAGTGGCCATCATTACTTTAAGAAATGAAGGTCAGTCAGTCCGAAAAATTGGGAAAACTTTGAAAGTGTCCCCAAGTGCAGTTGCAAAAGCCATGAAGCGCTACAAAGAAACTGGCTGACATGAGGACCGCCCCAAGAAAAGGAAGACCAAGAGTCACCTCTGCTTCTGAGGATAAGTTTATCTGAGTCACCAGCCTCAGAAATCGCAGGTTAACAGCAGCTCAGATCAGAGACCAGGTCAATGCCACACAGAGTTCTAGCAGCAGACACATCTCTACAACAACTGTTAAGAGGAGACTTTGTGCAGCAGGCCTTCATGGTAAAATAGCTGCTAGGAAACCACTGCTAAGGACAGGCAACAATCAGAACTTGTTTGGGCTAAAGAACACAAGGAATGGACATTAGACCAGTGGAAATCTGTCCTTTGGTCTGATGAGTCCAAATTTGAGATCTTCCAACCACCGTGTCTTTGTGCGATGCAGAAAAGGTGAACGGATGAACTCTACATGCCTGGATTCCACCATGAAGCATGGAGGAGGAGGTGTGATGGTGTGGGGGTGCTTTGCTGGTGACACTGTTGGGGATTTATTCAAAATTGAAGGCATACTGAACCAGCATGGCTACCACAGCATCTTGCAGCCGCATGCTATTCCATCCGGTTTGCGTTTAGTTGGGCCATCATTTATTTTTCAACAGGACACTGACCCCAAACACACCTCCAGGCTGTGTAAGGGCTATTTGACCAAGAAGGAGAGTGATGGGGTGCTACGCCAAATGACCTGGCCTCCACAGTCACCAGACCTGAACCCAATCGAGATGGTTTGGGGTGAGCTGGACCGCAGAGTGAAGGCAAAAGGGCCAACAAGTGCTAAGCATCTCTGGGAACTCCTTCAAGATTGTTGGAAGAGCATTTCTGGTGACTACCTCTTGAAGCTCATCAAGAGAATGCCAAGAGTGTGCAAAGCAGTCATCAAAGCAAAAGGTGGCTACTTTGAAGAACCTAGAATATAAGACATATTTTCAGTTGTTTCACACTTTTTTGTTAAGTATATAATTCCACATGTGTTAATTCGTAGTTTTGATGCCTTCAGTGTGAATGTACAATTTTCATAGTCATGAAAATACAGAAAAATCTTTAAAAGAGGTGTGTCCAAACTTTTGGTCTGTACTATATATATATATACATATATATATATATATATATATATATATATATAAAAATAATATCTTTAAAAAGGATTAAAGGAGTCCACTACTTGGGCAACCCCTTTTCAATCATCATATTTCCCCAAGTAAAATAATAACAGTTTATACTCAGCTCTGGTACCAGTGCCATTCCAGGTGTCCAGAGGAAGTCAGAGAGCAGAAGCAGCTCTCACTTCTTCCAGATGTCAATTTCATCTGAAAGAAGTGAGAATGAAGCGGCCATTCCAGCAATGTTGATGCAAAGTGGCTCAGAGCAGCAGTCATGACTGAACGATTGGGTCATCATAACTAGGGGCATAACTACAATAGGTGCAGAGGTTGCAATCGCACCCAGGCCCTGAATCATAAGGATCATAAGGTTATCTCTCAGATCACTTTCTTCTTGATCCTTTTCAATCTGGTTTCCGCTCCCTACACTCTACTGAAACTGCCCTTGCTAAAGTCTCTAACGATCTGCTAACTGCTAAATCTAATAGTCACTAATCCTTGCTGGTTCTCCTGGATCTCTCTGCAGCATTTGATACTGTAGATCACCAGCTCCTCTTCGCTATGCTCTGCTCTATCATCTTCGGGGATACCGCTCTCTCTTGGTTCTCCTCCTACCTCTCTGACTGCCACTTCACTGTATCTTTTGCTGGCTGCTCTTCCTCTCCTCTTCCCCTTACTGATGGGGTTTCTCAGGGCTCAGTCCTAGGCCCCCTCCTCTTCTCCTTATACACCGCCCCTATTGGACAAACAATCAGTAGATTCCATTTTCAGTACCAGCTCTATGCTGATGACACCCAATAATACTCATCGTCTCCGTACATCACCCCTGCATTATTACAAAATACCAGTTATTGTCTCTCTGCTGTCTCTAACATTATGTCCTCCCTCTATCTAAAACTGAGTCTGTCAAAAACTGAACACCTTGTGTTTCCTCCCTCGGCTAACCTACCTATACCCAAAATTGCCATTTAAGTGTGTGATTTTATCATTACTCCCCAGCAACATGCATGCTGTCTTGCTGTCATTTTTTATCCAGATCTTTTATTCACCCCCTATATCCGATCACTTGTTCGCTCAGGTCACCTACACATCAAAAACATCTCTAGAATACGACCTTTTCTTACTGTAAAGTGCGGCCTAGCGTAAGTTGCGACTGAGTTGCTGTCCGGTTGCACTCTGGCACTTTACGTACAAGGGTTGTCCCAGTGTGCTGTGAGGTGTTGGGTGCATCACACTCACTTGTAGGCCACAGCCCTCCGCTGCCTCCAGGCTTCTGTCTTCAGGAGCTGCCCCACACAATTCAGGGGACATCAAGTTCTTTACAACAAGCAAATGTTTACTAATCAGTTCAAGTTCATCAGGTGGTAACAGGTGGGATAGATCTCAGCAATTCACGTTTCTTTCCTCCTTAGCATGACACCTCATCAGCCCTTCCACCTGTTAGTCCTCGACTACTCCAAAGGCTGCTGACTCCATCAACTTGAGGGATTTCCTGTCCACTTCAGCAGTGCACCTGGGACCGGCCACCAACCCTCTAACTAATTCCACGTCCACCGACCTTGTGATGTCAGATAAGCAGGCCCACTCCTTGGTACCTGGCCTGAGCATAGGCTCCAGACATTGTAGGAATGTCCATGAGGGAACTCTATATGGCCTCCCACTGCCTGGAACAAGCGACACATGCTGCCTCTAGCAACCCACCACACCTGAACTTCACCTTCTCTATGCACTTCTTTAACTACTCCTAACTCCTGCTCTACCAAGGAAGTTTCTCTCTTTCTAATGACACTAGTTTCTACCCACTGTGCTAGTTCTATCATTAACTATTTCCTATCTCGTAGACTGAACGTATTATTCTTATCCTATGTCCTATACTGCTGCTAAACCACTCACTATGTAAATCATACTTATGCTATCTTAAGCTAATCCTATGCTTATCCTGTACTATATACTACTCACATTATATATTGTGAAGATCTGAGGTTGTGGGTTGTAAATAATCACCTAGGCAGGTTAACGATGCAACAATATTTTATTCCTCACATCCAGGGTAATACAGCAATTCCAGGTAAATGGCCAAAATGCAATTGTCTCAGTCCACAAGATCCCCTTCCTGGGACTGTAGTTCTGTAGTCACAGTCCCTGATCCACCAGACGACAGGTAAAAGGATGGAAGGTATCCAGCAGCAACAATCCTTTAAGAAAGTTTAAATCTAAACGACAGATCCCACAACAGTAGCATGTCCATCCAAGTCCAGTCGGTAACCGATCTCTAACACTCCATATGCTGTGCTTCCATTATTATTATTATTATTAATTTATATAGCGCCATTGATTCCATGGCGCTGTACATAAGGAGGGGTTACATACCAAATACAGATATCACTTACAGTAAACAAACTAACAGTGATAGAACGGTACGGAGGGAAGAGGACCCTGCTCTTGCGGGCTTACATTCTACAGGAATGGGGCGGAGACAGTAGGTTGAGGGGTTGCAGTAGCTCCGGTGATGTTGGTTGAGGTGGCAGCAAGCAAGGTCATGGCAGGCTGTAAGCTTGCTTGAAGAGATGGGTTTTCAGGTTCCGTCTGAAGGATCCAGGTGTGGTGGATAATCGGACGTGTTGAGGCACAGAATTCCATAGGACGGGGGATATTCGGGAGAAATCTTGGAGGCGATTGCATGAGGAACGAATAAGTGTGGAGAAGAGAAGGAGGTCTTGGGAGGACCGGAGGTTACGTGAGGGAATATATCGGGAGATTAGTTCAGAGATGTACTGAGGAGAGAGGTTATGGATGGCTTTGTAGGTCAGTGTTAGTAGTTTGAACTAGATACGCTGGGGGAATGGGAGCCAATGAAGGGATTTGCAAAGGGGGGTAGCAGAGAAGTAGCGAGGCGAGAGATGAACAAGTCGTGCAGCAGAGTTGAGGATGGACTGGACGGGTGCGAGAGTGTTAGCAGGTAGGCCACAGAGGAGGATGTTGCAATAGTTGAGGCGGGAGATGATGAGGACATGCACAAGCAGTTTAGTAGATTGAGGGTTGAGGAAAGGACGTATTCTGGAAATATTTTTGAGCTGGGGGTGATAGGAGGTGGCGAGAGCTTGGATGTGGGGTTTGAAGGACAGGGCAGAGTCAAGGGTTACTCCGAGGCAGCAGATTGTCGATACAGGGGAAAGAGTAATGTCATTTATTGTGATAGAAAGATCGGGTGGGAAAGATATGCGAGATGAGGGAAAGATAATGAGTTCAGTTTTGTCCACATTGAGCTTGAAGTAGCGGGAGGAGAAGAAGGAGGATATGGCTGCTAGACATGCTGGGATTCTGGACAGCAGAGAGGTGACATCTGAGCCAGAGAGGTAGATCTGGGTGTCATCAGCATACAGATGGTACTGGAAGCCATGGGATTTTATGAGCTGTCCCAGGCCAAGGGTATAGATTGAGAAGAGTAGGGGTCCTAGGACAGAGCCTTGAAGGACTCCAACAGAGAGGGGGCGGGGTGAGGAGGTAGTGTGGGAGTGGGAGACGCTAAATGTGCGGTTAGAAAGGTATGAGGAGATCCAGGATAGGGCAAGGTCTTTGACGCCAAAGGAAGAGAGGATCTGTAGTAGGAGGCAATGGTCAACTGTATCGAAAGCAGAGGACAGGTCAAGGAGAAGGAGTACAGAGAATTGTCTGTTAGCTTTGGCTGTAAGTAAGTCATTGGTGATTTTGGTAAGGGCAGTTTCGGTGGAATGGTGGCGGCGAAAGCCGGATTGTCGGTTGTCGGAGAGTTAGATGAAAAGTGGGAGGAAAATTCAGCGTGAACGTGTTGCTCACGGAGTTTGGAGGCAAATGGGAGCAGCGATATGGGGCGATAGCTGAACAAGGTGGTTGGGTCGAGGGATGGCTTTTTGAGGATGGGCGTGATTGTGGCATGTTTGAAGGTAGCGGGGAAAGTACGAGAAGATAGTGATAGGTTGAAGAGATGGGTTAGGGATGGGATGAGTGTGAGGGTGAGGTTGGGGAGGAGGTGGGATGGGATGGGGTCGAGTGCACATGTGGTGAGGTGTGATTTGGAGAGGAGACGAGTAAGGTCTCTTTCCGTGATGTTGGGAAGGGAGGTTATGGGGGTAAGGAAATGCTGTGGAAAACAAAGGGGTTGTGGTGGTCGGACAGTAAAGACTTGCCGTGTTTGGTCAATCTTGTATTTGAAGTGTGTGGCAAACTCCTCAGCAGAGATGACGGAGGTTGGAGGGGGCAGTGGAGGGCGGAGGAGAGAGTTAAAAGTATTGAATAGCTGTTTGAGCTGTTTGGGGTTGTAGGATAGGGAGGATATGAGGGTTGTGAAGTACAAGCCTACTTCAGCAGGTGAGCTGAGGTGAGCTGAGTTCATTGGACATGAACTCGGCTCATCTGGATGCCGTCACAGCGAGACACTGAGGAGCTTCACTGAGGAGCTTCTCAGTGTCTGCGGCATGGCAAGCTGGATGGCAGCGTTCTGCTGCTCTCCAGCCTGTCATCTCGATGTAGCAGAGCTGAAGCTGTCCTGGGAACCATGGAAAGGTAAGGATGAGGTTGGTTTATTATTTTATTTTTATTGCAGGAGATCGTTGGCTTCAGCTGGAATGGGCGTGACGGTGAGTAGAGTTTAATTTAGAACATTAAAGAATTGTGTGTTTATTTCAATTAAAGGACTTTATTCTGGGTGTTTGTGGGGTTTTTTAACTTTGACTCTGGGGTTAGTAATGGGGGTGTCTTATAGACGCCTTTCCATTACTAACCTGGGCTTGATGTCAGCTGGCATTATAAGCTTACATCAACCCCAACCCTATTGGGCAGTGGGAAAAGCGAGGCTAAGTGCCAGAATTGGTGCATCCTATGGATGCGCCACTTCTGGGGCGGCTGACGGCTGGTGTTTCTAGCCTGGGAGGGGGCCAATATTCATGGCACCCTTCCTGGGCTATTAATATCAGCCCCCAGCTGTCTGCCTAGCCTTTGCTAGCTATTAAAATAGGGGGGACCCACGTCATTTTTTGGGGGGTCCCCCATTTTAATAGCTAGTAAAGGCTAGGTATTCAGCTGGGGGCTGATATTAGTAGCCTGGGAAGCTCCGTGGGTATTACCCCCTTCCCAGGCTTCAAACATCTGCCCCAGCCGTCTGCTTAACCTCCGCTAGAGACTAAAATTACGGGGAACCCCACGCCAATTTTTTTTTTAATAAATCCTTTATTTTAACACTAAATGACAAGTACAGTAACCAACACTATCACTGTACTTATTATATATGTGACTGACATGTTTCTATCTATCTAATCTATGTGTGATGCTCTATTCTTTCTGTTCTAAATTGTCGGGTACCGATGATGAATTGCCGGCCGGCTTTTTTAAAGAGACAGGTGCATGAAAACACTATTATTTTTTTTTAATAAATCCTTTAACGCTAAATGACAAGTACAGTAACCAACACTATCACTGTACTTCTTATATATGTGACTGACATGTTTCTATCTATGTAATCTATGTGTGATGCTCTATTCTTTCTGTTCTAAATTGTCGGGTACCGGTGAATGCCGCTGATGAATTGCCGGCAGGCTTTTTTAAAGAGACGGGTGCATGAAAATCGGAGGGCACTAGTGTGTTCCAAGTGCCCTGCTATGTTTTTCATGCACCCTCCTATATACCCTGCCTGCCTGTCTGCCTATATATTCTGCCTGCCTGACGTTTAATTGAGCACTGTTCCCATCGATTTGGGAAATTTTTGACCTTCTGCAGGGGGGGACCGCCAGAAAAATGCTCGAGTTTCCAATAGACTTACATTGGGCTTGTTGCTCGGGTCAATCACCCGAGTATTCCAATGTGCTCGACCCGAGCTTCGAGCACCCGAGCATTTTAGTGCTCGCTCATCACTAGTTCTAATCTATTTCTACCATCAAGAGACAGTTTTCTGTCTCCTCCCAAACCTCCTCAGTATCCTACTCAACTGTCATGACCCCATCCCCTAAAGATACCTGGCACATCGTTGATTCCACACACCACCTTTATTCTTCTTGCTCATGCAAGGTAAAGCTGTGGCAACTGGTTTAAAAGCATGAAAGCCTACGAGAGAAAAGCCATACAGTGGAAAAGTTGTTGCTGGGTATTAAGCAGCAATGCAAACTGTCATCAGTGACAATGCACAGAACCTTCAAGTGCAACATTTATTTCACAAGTACACCAGCTTAACGAAGGTAGAGATTATGTCCAGGAAAGTTTATGTGGCAAAGCACACTTTTTAGGCAGCTGGTTACCACCATTTCATATCCGCTTACACCCAGCCAGATAAGTTGAGGAACTTCAACATTAAACAACCTGTTTTCCTTAACAAAGCTCAAAATGTATTCAATGCAAACCTAGGAGACCTTGGAGAGCTATATATGTATTTTCCAGGCAATTAGAGGCTTTGCAGTATTGCAATTTGCGGCAAATGTATTTTTTTGTAAAATTCAACAAAGCCGGCCAGTTCATATTTCACACAATCTGCTCATCTCTAGTGATATCACTACAAGTACAGAAAGTTTTTTCCAATGGTTTCAGCCACAATTTCCATGCTTTCTATCATTTTTCTATCAATCTATTATATTTTTTTTATAGAACTTGAAATATGTTCTGAATCATAGATATATTATGTTTCAAAGAAATGTCATTAGGTGAATCAGTAAGTACTTAATTTTCTTCTTTCTTTCAAGGTACAAGTGCAGCAGAAAATAAAGTATTATTGACTCACTTGTATCCTCAACTCAGGCACTAGGGATCTTAATATGTTTATATGTTGATATCTATTCATTCTTAGCATCCTTATTATCTGACTTGTATCTCTCATTCCCTGTCCATGGTGCTGACACAATTAATCATGAACAATTGCTATACTACATATTCGTATTCTCGATCTTATCACCATCACTCCCTCATGGTTTCAGCATCTGCTACTACAGTATGTTTAGAATTTTCTTTCAAATAAAGTTTCATATATTTTTCAACTTTACTGTCGATATTGTGAACATAATTTTTTTTATATTTAGTTAAAAAAAGCTTTATAGTAATATCCTCACAGTCGAGGTTTGAAAACATATACTATACTACGTGCTTGTAAGAATAATAAGAATGAAATCAATTGAAATGCAGACTTGTAGATACCAACTGTTTCAGGACCTACATCCTATACTAGTCATATAAGCAAAACCCATGAATGTCGGATCAAAACAAATATCTATAATTACTGTTTCCCAAAATAAAGAGTATATTGTTCGTTCGCTAAGTCGTACTCGTAAAACACAGAGTTCCTTGTTCATAGGTATATATTACTTCAAAGGAACATATGCTTCAATGGTTCCCAAATGTACAATGTGAATGTTGAGTTACACAATTAAACAGTTAATTCACAAGATGTAAGATACTGTCAGCAATTTAGAATTATAAGTGAATTGTGAAGTTTAAACAAGAAATTTGCCAGAATTTGAAAATAATGTAGCCATAGTCAGCAGGAATCAGACACTGGCAGCATTATTGCAGCCATCTATGTTTTATTATGAGATGCCGGGACATGTCAGAGAAAAGATACTTTGAAAAGCCAGCTGGAGACTATGCTCCTTGGAACGCTAGTCCAAGGCAACTCCCTGGTGACTAAACTGACAAATTGCTGCCTATACACACACACAAGTAAAGACAGGCATATCACCTGGGTGAGGAAATGGCCTCCAACTTTTCATCCAAGACACATAATACCAGGATGGCTTGACAGAGTATGTTTTCTCTGAAATGTAGAACAAAACAGCTATATACGGATTCAACAATGCAGCTAGTTTCAAATTAATACTGCCCGTGGTTTGGGAAGCATGAATGAACTTGATCTTTAATTTGAAATTTATCGTGTTTAACTTATTCTCCATAGGAAGAGTAGAACAGCAACTCCTATCACAGTTAGAGATAATGATTACACAGCACCTGTCATAGTTATTGTTAAGGTGATCTTGTCCAGCTTCCATTACTGAAAACTTCTAGTCTCTTAGCTTATTTAGGAGAATTTAGAGCAAAACATAATCATTCTGTCCCTCAAGCCGGCAGAGGGAGTACTGGCTTTAGCGACCTATGTAATGCTGTGCTGATGCATCTTAGGACTGATAGCAGAGCAGAGAAATAAAAATGTGAGGTTAAAAATGAAATGAAGATGGAGTCTGAAGAGAAGCAGGCAGGGGGCTAAACTGCAGGGAAAAAAGTATGCTATAAATAAAAGAAGTGCAGAGTGTGACAATCAGATAAAGGGTTCAGTGATTTGAAAAATTAGATAGAATGCTTCTTTACGGAACTACCATGGAATCTATGGATATATATGCAGTGTATGTACTTTCAATACCTATTTAATGCCAAACATTCCCAAAGTGCCATTATTTGCCAATGTACAGCCAAAAGTCACATAGCAGCGTATTACACTTACAGTTATATGAAAAAGTTTGGGCACCCCTATTAATCTTAAGCTTAATGTTTTATAAAAATTGGTGTTTTTGCAACAGCTATTTCAGTTTGATATATGTAATAACTGTTGGACACAGTAATGTTTCTGCCTTGAAATGAGGTTTATTGTACTAACAGAAAATGTGCAATCTGCATTCAAACAAAATTTGACAGGTGCATAAGTATGGACACCTCACCAGAAAAGTGACATTAATATTTAGTAGATCCTCCTTTTGCAAAAATAACAGCCTCTAGTCGCTTCCTGTAGCTTTTAATGATTTCCTGGATCCTGGATGAAGGTATTTTTAACCATTCCTCTTTACAAAACAATTCCAGTTCAGTTAAGTTTGATGGTCGCCGAGCATGGACAGCCCTCTTCAAATGATCCCACAGATGTTCAATGATATTCAGGTCTGGGGACTGGGATGGCCATTCCAGAACATTGTAATTGTTCCTCTGCATGAATGCCTGAGTAGATTTGGAGCGGTGTTTTGGATCATTGTCTTGCTGAAAGATCCATCTCCTGCGTAACTTCAACTTTGTCACTGATTCTTGAACATTATTGTCAAGAATCTGCTGATACTGAGTGGAATCCATGCGTCCCTCAACTTTAACAGGATTCCCGATGCCGGCATTGGCCACACAGCCCCAAAGCATGATGGAACCTCCACCAAATTTTACTGTGGGTAGCAAGTGTTTTTCTTGGAATGCTGTGATTTTTGGCCGCCATGCATAACGCCTTTTTGTATGACCAAACAACTCAATCTTGGTTTCATCAGTCCACAGGACCTTCTTCGAAAAATAAATTGGCTTCTCCAAATGTGCTTTTGCATACCTCAGCCGACTCTGTTTGTGGCGTGCTTGCAGAAACGTCTTCTTTCGCATCACTCTCCCATACAGCTTCTCCTTGTGCAAAGTGCGTTGTATAGTTGACCGATGCACAGTGACACCATCTGCAGCAAGTTGATGCTGCAGCTCTCTGGAGGTGGTCTGAGGATTGTCCTTGACTGATCTCACCATTCTTCTTCTCTGCCTTTCTGATGTTTTTCTTGGCCTGCCACTTCTGGCCTTAACAAGAACTGTCCCTGTGTTCTTCCATTTCCTTACTATGTTCCTCACAGTGGAAACTGACAGGTTAAATCTCTGAGACAGCTTTTTGTATCCTTCCCCTGAACAACTATGTTGAATAATCTTTGTCTTCAGATCATTTGACAGTTGTTTTGAGGAGCCCATGATGCCACTCTTCAAAGGAGATTCAAATAGGAGAACAACTTGCAAGTGGCCACTTTAAGTAGCTTTTCTCAAAATTGCATACACCTGGCTATGAAGTTCAAAGCTCAATGAGGTTACAAAACCAAAAAAGTGCTTTAGTAAGTCAGTAAAAAGTAGGTAGGAGTATTTAAATCAAGAAAATGATAAGGGTGCCCATACTTATGCACCTGTCAAATTTTGCTTGAATGCAGATTGCTCATTTTCTGTTAGTACAATAAACCTCATTTCAAGGCAGAAACATTACTGTGTCCAACAGTTATTACATATATCAAACTGAAATAGCTGTTGCAAAAACACCAATTTTTATAAAACATTAAGCTTAAGATTAATAGGGGTGCCCAAACTTTTTCATATAACTGTATAAAGTCCTGAACAGTGAAATTTGTACTTTACCAAAATAAAGCCAAATAGAGTCCAAGGAAAGCTATGGTGAGCCACAATATAACCAAAAATGTTTATATAGTTCAAAACAGTTCACAATGGGCCCCATACATTTACCAGATAACCCAAAATATTAAAGCATTATAACCAGATCAAAAGAGGTCAGATTTTTCTCTTATTTTATTTTCACTGCTGCCCTGAGTATAGTGGGGAAAATAAGTATTTGATACACTGCCAATATTGCATGTTTTCCCATCTACAAAGAATGAAGTGGTCAGTAATTTCTTTCGTATGTAAAGTTCAACTGCGAGAGACAGAATCTGAAATCACATTGTATGATTTTTACATAATTCATTTGCATTTTATTGCATGAAATAAGTATTGGATATATTAGAAAAACAGTACTTAATATTTGGTAAAGTTCAGTTCTTGACCAAGTTTGCACACACTGCAGCAGGGATTTTGGCCTACTTCTCCATACAGAGCTTCTCCAGATCTTTCAGGTTTCGGGGCTGTCACTGGGCAACATTGAGTTTCAGCTCCCTCCAAAGATTTTCTATTGGTTTCAGGTTTGAAGACTGGCTTAGCCACTCCAGGACCTTGAAGTGCTTCTTATGGAGCCACTCCTTAGTTGCCCTGGCTGTGTGTTTTGGGTCACGTCATGCTGGAAGACCCAGTCACGACCCATCTTCAATGTTCTTACTGAGGAAAGGAGGTTGTTGGCGAAAATCTCGCAATACATGACCCCATCCATCCTCCTTTCAATACAGTGCAGTCTTCCTGTCCCCTTTGCAGAAAACCCCCCAAAGTATGATGTTTCCCCCACCATGTTTCATGTTTGGGAAGGTGTTCTTGGGGTTGTAATCATCCTTCATCTTTGTCCTAATATGGCAAGTGGAGTTGATACCAAAAAGTTCTATTTTGGTCTCATCTGACCACATGACCTTCTCCCATGCCTCTGGATCATCCAGATAGTCATTGGCAAACTTCAAATGGGCCGGGACATGTGCCTGTGTAAGCAGGGGGACCTTGCGTGCCCTGCAGGATTTTAATACATGACGGCGTAGTGTGTTACTAACAGTAATGTTTGAGACTGTGGTCCCAGCTCTCATCAGGTCATTGACCAGGTCCCCCTGTGTAGTTCTGGTCTGATTCCTGACCTTTTTCAGAATCATCCTTACCCCACTAGGCGATATGTTGCATGGAGCCCCAGACTGAGGAAGATTGACAATCATCCTGTGTTTCTTCCATTTTCTAATAATTGCATTAACAGTTGTTGCCTTCTCAACAAGATGCTTGCCTATTGTCCTGTAGCCCATCCCAGCCTTGTGCAGGTCTACAATTTTGTCCCTGGTGTCCTTAGAAAGTTCTTTGGCCTTGGCCATGGTGGAGTGGTTGGAGTGTGATTGATTGATTGTGAGGACAGGTGCAATTAATACAGGTAATGAGTGCAGAGTAGGAGAGCTTCTTAAAGAAAAACTAACAGGTCTGTGAGAGCCAGAATACTTGCTGGTTGGTAGGTGATCAAATACTTCTTTCATGCAATAAAATTAAATTTAATTATTTAAAAATCATACAATGTGATTTTCTGGATTTTTTTTAGATTCTGTTTCTCACAGTTGAAGTGTACTTACGATAAAAATTACAAACATCTCCATTCCTTGTAGTTAGGAAAACTTGCAAAATCAGCAGGGTATCAAATACTTATTTTCACAAAATGTATGTGTATTGGTTTTTTTTTAATGTGGTTCCAGTATTTTTTATTTAGTGTTATTTTTTATGGTCTTTACTGAGGTGTTGTTGTTCACAGGATTTTCTGAGGGTTGTGTTCTTAGGCTGCTCTAAATTATTACCCTGTGAGCAACTTTCCCTTGGTAAAGACCATAAAAACTAATTAAAAAGGAGCATATCTCTGGAATCATATGGTGGATTTAAAAAGAAAACAAAAACTTAAAAACAAAAACGAATTACCAAGGGGTGCAGCCAGAATAAGAGTTCTCTTGAAAGATGGTCAGCTATTTGCCATGTTATCCATACCTGACACAGTTTTGGTTTAAATTATAAAATAACTATATAAATCTTGGAGTGACTTTTGGAATAAATTTGAAAGACTTGCTTTAAAGAGAACTTGGAATTTCTCTCAATAAGTTAAAAGATT
Source organism: Phyllobates terribilis (assembly GCF_046119375.1). NCBI lineage: Eukaryota > Metazoa > Chordata > Amphibia > Anura > Dendrobatidae > Phyllobates > Phyllobates terribilis. The sequence continues at coordinate 441,889,651 of NW_027362771.1, read as the reverse complement.
TGATAAGAAGCTTATCAGTTGAGAAACTTTAAAAAAACACATTTGCATCATTAGTAAAGCTGCTTTTCTAAAGACTACAATGTGGCTGATGTCATTTTCCTGTGCATGTAACACATTGTTGAGATGTTATCCTATGTAAATTATTTTCACAAAATGCTGAGTGATTCCAAACATCGTCTTTCCTAAAAAATAAAAATGATCATTTTCTGAATGCTTCTCTGATCCTCACACAGAAGAAGAAATTAAATATTATAAAGCTAAGTTTTAGTGCAAAAGTAGTCATGTTGGTAAAAAAAAACAACTTTGGCCACCCCTAAAGCAGCTCAGTCTAGCAAATTGACCAACTCTAATCTCCGTTTACACAGTGTTTGTTCACAGATATAATTTTTGGTTAAGATGGGTTGTCTTGGAAATGTACCACTTTGTATGCCGCTACTTTACATATACCACAAATGTCTATTCCTACAGAGAGGCCAGTCTATTTCTAAATCCAAGCTCATCTTCTCTTTCATACGACAAAACATCACAGACCTTGTTCTCTGGAACTGTGATAATTTGTTTAGAAATAATATTCACTATAATATTGACCATGTATTATTTATTCATTTAATTTTTAACAAAGCAAAACATTAAATCTTATAATTCTATTACTACATATCTGTTTAGGATCAACCTCTAATAAATCATAAAAATCACGGTTTATACCTCCACACTTGTTCATAAAACTGCTTGAAACATCAGAATATTTGTGGATTATTTGCAGTTGTGTAAAAAAAATTCTACTTTTGCAATTTTTACACCAGTTTGGGCCAGGTCTGCCAACATTTGGAAAGTGGGCAGAGCTTGATCAGGAGGGGGCAGGGTCGAACACAACAAACTAATTAATTGTAATTTGTACCACAAAAGTGGTGTTAATTACGACAGAAAAGTACGCCAGTCCTTGACATTTCTTGCGAAGGCGCATAGCGGATAATAGATGCACCAAATTGATTGACAGGCACACACCTTATAATGAATGTGGTGTACCTTACTCCAGCTCACACTTAAACTTATTATACAATAATGCCAGTCTTGATGAATTGGAGCCCAAATGTGCACGAGAAAGGTCCACTGGAGCAAAGGGGCATTAACACTGCAAGATAATTGTGAATGAGCGTTGTTAAAAACGCTGGTTTCACGATTATCTTGCTGTGTAAACAGGATGCCGATTACCCGATGAACGAGCAAAACACTTATTCATTGGGTGAAATGATGTTTTATGCACCATAAAAGATCATCGTTCTTGGCGGTGCATGATTGTGCGTAAACAGGACTTGCGCTGGCAAGAACAATGGCAGTCTACGCACACTGAGCAATGTAGTATAGATCGCTTACTGTGCATCATTTGCTTTGGTATGCCTGTGTAAGCAGTCTATGTAAGCAGATCCTTAGTCCAGGGGCGGACATATCCTTGGTGCAACCTGTGCAAGCGAGCAGGGGCCCAAGAGGTAATGGGGCCAACTACCACCTCCAAATCAGCAAGCAGCTTCTGTCATAGACAGAACAATAGGACTGTAAGGGGCTCATGCACTGTTATTGAACAGGGGCCTTTTTCTCCCTGTGTCCACCACTGCCTTATGCCTTTTTTCCTTTTGTTTCATTCAGGGCACTAGCTAAGAGGAAGGGCTTTTCAGGCGCCCCTGGGGGAGTCAACAAGCCACTCAGAATCACACTAAATATCTAGATAAAAGACTAGAACAATAAAAAAATGTTGTCCGAGGATGAATACAAGCTGAGTGACAATTCTGAGGTAATTCCCCTTACAGGAAAGGTCTTTACTCATTGTACCATTGCTGGGAGATGTTTTATATCTTGTATAGTATGTTCATTACTCCCCACATTGCAAAGTGCTGTTGACTGTGTAGTATATAGGAATATAATCATTATTGTTATCATTGTTTTTATTAGTTAATACTTTTTTTTTGTAATTTTATTTATCTTGTGTACAGGGGCGTAACGACCGCGACCGGGCCCGTGCGGGTGAGAGGTTCGCCAACACTAGCGCAAACTTAAACTGGATGTGCGTCATCGGAAGCACATTCAGCTGAAGTGTATTGTGACACAGAGGTCCGTGCACTGCAATACACACTCAAAAGAAAAAAGCTTTGAAAAAGGATAAAAACAAGCACAAAAAAGGGCACCACAACAGGAATCTAAGAATATGGTAAGCAGCAAAATATATAAAGTGCTACATGCCTAGCGTGTCCACGCAAACTGGGTGGAAAAAATAGATGGTAAATAGCGTAGTACTAGTGCTTTATGGTACAATTATGCCATATTCCTGCTGTTGAAGTATGAGCATGTAGGGAACAGAAAAATCCTAGGCACCTAGATTACGCTAGCATGAAGCTGTAAGTAGTGGACATGCTACTTGATAGGATGTGTATCCATATAGTATGACATACTATCGAGTTTTTTGTCATAATTGTATATGTAATACTCACAGCCAAGAGGTGAATTTGCTGCTCTGCAATGGCGCCCACCCCGACGAGTGTTTCGGCGTCCAGCCTTAGTCTGGGGGACTGCAATACACACTGCCAGCCAATCAGAGGCCAGCAGCTGACGTCGGCATGCATGTGACTGCAAGCGCATGACAATGACGTCATGCACTCCCGTCGCTTGCACTCTGAAGTCAGCTGCTGGCTTCAGAAGATTAAGCCACACTGCGAGGGAGCGGAGGGAACGTGAGTAGAATCTTTTTTTTCTATGCATGAAAGAACCGTGGCAGAATGGGGGACATATACACGGATGAGGGATGCATATACCAGGTAGGGGCCCAGGGTAAGAGACATAAATACCAGGATGGGGCCCAGGATATGGGACATATATACCAGGATAGGGGACATATATACCAGGATGGGGGATATATATACCAGGATGAGGCCCAGGATAAGGGACATATATACCAGAATGGTGGATATATACTGTATACCAGGATGGGGCCCAGGATAAGGGACATATATACCAGGATGGAGAACATATATAACAGGATGGGGAACATATATAACAGGATGGGGCCCTCGATGGGGAACATATATACCAGGATGGAGGACAAATGTATACCAAGATGGGGCCAGGATGAGGGAACTATATACCAAGATAAGGGACATATATACTAGGATGGACCCAGGATAGAGGACATATATACTAGGATGGGCCCAGGATGGGGGAGATTAGTACATTATGGGGGAGAGGGGGCAACTCATATGTCTTTATAGGATTTAGAACACTACAAGGGTCCATACATCTGACTAATATGCGGGGGCAGATGGGGCGGGGGGGGCAGGTCCAAATTTTGCATCGGGACCAAGCTCTAGTTACGCCACTGCTTGTGTGGTGTGTTATTATATGCATTATAGATTATAAAACAGAGTATAGCTTACACAGTAGACTTGTCATGTTCCTCGTTTATCTATAGCCTTGATTTCCATTGTGGAACACGACAATCAGCATGTACCCATCCTAAATTGTCTGATAGCGGGGATACAGGGAAAATAGGGTTTATCCAAATGCACAGGAAAAAGAGAAAATTTTAGGTTTTGTGACTTTTTAATTAATTTAAATGTTCATACATTCAATGTATAAAATACGCTACAAAGATCACACAGAATCCAAATCTCCCAGTTTTCTAATACTGACCTCTATGATAATCAGGACATGCTGGGACTTGGAGTTCAACAGCAGGAAGATTAATACAGAAAACTGAATCCTAATCAGTCTATAGTGGGAATATTTGGGATCTATAGATATGGCAAAACTAAGTTCGTTGTATAGGACTGAAGGTAAACATAATGCAACTTCATAAGTTAGAGTTATCACTGTGCATTCTTCTGGACATGATGAACACTTTCAGCTCTGCTACACTTGCATCCTTCGTTTTCTAACTGCATAGAAGTAGCTTTCTCTTTTTCACTGCAGGTTGTGTCCACTTATAGTTTGAGCCCTTTTATAGGAATAACCTTCCCAAAGATGGGACACCCCAGGGGGGCAGAAGCTTCTCCTACTGATGTAAAACACTCCTACTCCTTTTGAAACCCCTCAGCCTGCAGCCTGCAGCCCCTGGACTTGTGCCTACCTTATAGCAGGAGTGTCCAGCAGACTTAGTAATCAGCAGGCATTTCCAGGAGTTATCTGGGGGAGAAAAAAGTTGACAGGAGGAGTCTGGAAGTTAGTGCCTGCTAAACTTGGTCTGATTTTGAAAAAAAATTCTTTCCTTCACCCTCACTTACAATACACTACAGCCCTGCTGCTTCTCCTGCTGCTGCCTCAACTGCCTGCAAAGGACCTGACCTAGTATATACCATAAAGGGGGATTTCGCATTGGAAAGGTGGAAGGCTGGGAAACATCTGGAGGCTGCTGAAGAAGATATCCTAAAGAAGACAGCTATTCTCCTCATAGAAACAAGACTCCGCAAAGAAACCCAACTAAATCTAAGTTTTCTGCCAGGTGTATGGGACATAGATATTCACATTCTGCACTGAACTTTTAAAGGTAAAAAAACTATTTTGTATTAACTCCATATATAATTAATGTGATTTTTTTTCTTTGCTTGTAAGTGGGGGGGGGGATATATCTTTGTTTTATCAAAATGATATATATATGGCAACAAGAAAATGAATGAAACTACAGGTTTATTATTTGGCAAAATTCAATGTAATGCCAAGTGTTAGACTAGGACCATAAAGGCAGCACAAGTCAGTAAAAGTTGCCACTTGTCAGAGACTTCAATTTGTCACTTAGGAAAAAAAAGAAGTCTCAAACGCCCTTGTAACCATTGTAATAAATCCTATCATGCCAGAGGTTTTGCAGTAATCGCCAGGTGACTCTTGTTTTCCATAGTGAAATATTAAATGAACTTATAGTCGACAATATTTTATAGTGTTACACTAGCCGTATGTGTGATTTGTTATTTTACATAGGACTGCAGGTAAACATACTGCATTATATTAAGATACAGAAAAAATATATCTTTGTACTGTTAGCCGGCAGATAGAAAAATATTAACATTTGAGAGTCCTCAGTGGTTGATACCTTCAGATTTTGTGCCTGGTGAAGAGACCTGAGTAGTCTCAAAACCTTGCTATGTGTTGCCATCTTTTCCGTTAGTCATTTAAAGGTATCAACCACTGAGGACTCTCAATTTTTAATATTTATGCATTGTATTAAGGGATACATGTATCCGAATGCCCAAAGGATACAGTAACAAAGTATGAAATGACACATTCAGCTCTGCTACATCTATACATGGTAAATCCATTTACTGGTGGTACTGTATGTTAAATGTCCTCAGAGTACGCTCAGCCAAAATGTAGAAGTGATGGACCACATCCCTCTGCCGGCTCCTTTATTAACGACAACCTTTCCTGGCTCTCAAGGAGACACTTTACAAAGAAGAAAGTTTAAACTTCAGATTATAATGTTTTTTTATTTGCACTGTATATAACTAATACCTACAGTAATTAACAATTTTCATCTAGTTTTAGTAATCGCAGTTGTAGCTTATTGCCCATAATATATATATATATATATATATATACATAAAGCAACACTTCATGCTGTATACAGATTAGCACTACACCTACCAGATGGATCACTTCAACGAACATTAGTTCCCCAAGGAATAATGATCCAGGGATCCCTTATAACCAATTCTACAAGCTCTTCAAGTGAGTTTAACTAGAAAACCATAGTAAAAAAAATAACAAGAAATGATGTCTACAGATGTAGCAGAGCTGAATTTATACAGTTTGAGGCTGATTAATACTCTATGATTAATCTCTAAGATAAGACTGCGGAGTATGTTATGTTGACGGCAGTCCTATGCGAGACAGTAATATCATTCATGACCAAAGGTGTCTAATCAGAAACTCAATTCTGTCACACGACAGTATAAAAAATCGGTCAGAGTTGCATACAGAAAAGCGGGACGTTTTTTTTTCTCACTTGTCATCCGTATACAATCTGTTTTTTGACAGCAGCTATTAATCTTTTACAGTTTCATATGTTACAGAATTGCAAATCATCCATAATAATCGGATGCTATATTGTGACTCCGTATCTCCGTATAGCATCTGATTTTTTTCTCGCACCCATAGACTTCAATGGGTGAGTCTCATCTGATTTTTGGAGGAAAGTCTTGCATGCTGTGGTTTTTTTCACATACAGATGCAGACAGTGAAATAAATTGTTCATCTGCATTGCCCCAGTGAATAACATTGGGGTTAGGGTAATCCATTTTTTTTAATGCACAGTACTAGAAATGAAAATATGATCATGTGACCTTAGCCTAAAGCTGACAATTTCAGCTCTGCCATGTCATTATGGTACTTCTACCAGTATAAAAAGATTACATAGAGCCACTGTTCTGGAAGAATTTAAAAGAAACAAATGTAAAGTTTTGCTAAAATTGAGATCCCTATATTCTGTACATAAACTACATAGAAGGAGAGAGGGAAAAAGCGAGAGGAGATATCACCACACACTACATCATTAATGACAGAAAGTAGTGGTTTATGGTGGAAAGGCAGAGTTTGACTATTGGCTGGCCTGAACATAAATCTCTATTCAAGGTGGAGGGAGGAGAGGGTATGTACAGGAAAGCTGGTAACATACTTAGAACTGCTCTTCTGTCAAACTTTCCACTTTCTTTCCTTAAACCAGTATATTAAGGTTTCCTGTATTACCAGCATTCCAGCGGAGGCTGAATAAGTTCAGCACTGACTGTTCAAAGTGGGCATTTCATATGGAAAATCAGGGAGTTGGGTTATTTTAAGATGATATGGAAATAGGGACTGAAAAAAAGGAAAATAAATATTGAGGAATTGCTGAAGTAAAGAATAAACATTTGTCATGAGATTAGTGATGCTAGACAGGTAAGGACTGTGCAGAAAGGAACACATGGTACTCAGACCAAGGTATACACACTTTACTTGTGTATTTGTACAGTTATCATTGCTTCTGTCATTGATTTAAAGCTCTAGATTGGAAAGAGGATGTGCGAAAATAATGGAGGAAGTGTAAGTGGCTCTAGACTGAGATTGAGATAGATATTGATCAATATTAGATAGATAGACTGATAGATGACAGATATTAGATAGATACTAGATCGCTCGATAGATAGATGGATATTAGATACTAGATAGATAGACTGATAGATGATAGATATTAGATAGATAGATAGATAGATAGATAGATAGATAGATAGATATTTTAAAGGGAACCTGTCACCAGGAAAATTCCGTCCCATCTGTGGGCACCATGTTATAGAGCAGAGGGAACTGAGTAGATTGATATATAGTTTTGTGAGAAAAGATTCAGTATAATCTATGGTTTAATGAATATAATCCTTTGCTCGTTCTGGGACTTTCAGTCCAGTGGGTGGTCCTATTAGTGACTGACAGCCATCTTTGTGTGCACATTTATACAAAGAACACTGTCAGTCGCTGGGACTTAAAGTCCCAGAACGAGCAGAAGTTTATTTGATTAAATCATAGGTAATACAGGATCTTTTCTCACAAAACTATATCAGTCTGCTCACCTACCCCGGTCCTATAACAAGGTGCCCATAGATTGGACTTCCCTTTCATGGTGACATGTTCCCTTTAATATCTAGTAAAACTTTATCTTCTATTGTTTCTAGTTTGAAATTGCCACCCTCTTACACTTCAACATTGTGCTCATGTGCTCCCCCTACAGGAAATTACAAGGCACACTCAGCAGATAAAAGAAAACTTGTTAGAACTGCCAGAAGTGGGAAATCTTCTTCTCACCTTAAAAATGGCACATATATTTTTTCCATATTAAAAAAAAGAAATTTGAGACAACGATGAATGGATTTTATCATGTTTAGTTGTGATGGTGAGACATAGACACCAAGGATATTTTGTGTATGATTTCCAAGTGCAATGATGGCAAAATTAGACCACAGAAAATATTTGTAGTAAGTGGCTCATGCGTGACGTGTGTCTTCATAGATTGTGAATTTGTGCTACAATACTTAGGTACGGAAACACAAGCAGATCTCTACGTGAAGCATAAAAAATCATCATGATTAATTATTGTCAGTATTTGCTCTATAACAAGGTAATGAGATCAGTTTTATAAGGTTCACGATCAATGTATACGATAATATATCACATTGACTAAACGTAAAAACTGCTATTTTCTGCTTCCATCGCCTTTACATGTTCAGCAGTTACTGATTACGACTCCTCAGTATATACCATTTTCTATACCATCATTGGAAACTAAAGTTAAAATAAGCATTCAAAAAGTTCTCATGTGCCCATTAAGTGCAGCACTTCCCCATTTTTTTTTGTTCCTATTACGTTTTCCTATGCTAAGATTTTTTTTTTTGCTACCACAAGATGACGCCAGGCTGACTCCCTCGTTCTCCTCCCCCGTCCTCCTCCCTTCCAAACAAGCCAGTCTCTGTGTCTCCAATGTCCAACTTCTCACCAGTAACAAAAGCTGTGTTCATCTCGCCTGTAGGACCACATAGTGTGCCAGCACTCGGCTACTGAGGGCCCATACATGCCAAGAAAAGTAAAGCTTGTTTAAATGTGAGAAAGGGCGAGGGAGAGACAAGGACAGGGAAAATCAGAGGCAGAAATGTGACCGTTATAAGGGGGAGGGAATGGGTTCATTGGAGCAACGGAAACCTTACAAGTTTACTTTTGAGTAATCACTGACTGCTTATGAGAGACAGAACAGCCCGTCTGTGTATGAGCCGAGTGTATGACTCCTTCTCAATGGCTTTACAGTACTAGGAAGTTTTTTTCCACCCCATGAATGCATTTATTTGATGATGAATCCATGTCACATACACGTCAATATAAACGTTACAGATTCAGTTATTTTATTTGATTTTTTTCTGGGTGTTTTCTAAATAACGGCTTTGGGCACCCTTAGAGTACACTTCAATCATCCAAATTCAATGCCCCTACTGCGCAAAAATACATTAACTTCATAGAATTTTGCAACGTGTAATTATTCTTTATCCCTAAAAAAATCATTGCAAATTCTCTTCTGCATCAGTTCCCATGATGGCAAATCAAAATTAAAATGTGATTTTTATAGATTAATGCACATTTCAAAAATTGTCTTCACTGGATTTTTAACGCTGCGTTCCCACAATGAGCACTTAGTGAGTTTTTAATGTTTCAGAGTTTCTTAACAATTTCAGCATGAATCAGGTAAATTAGGTTACTTGCGTTTTTTTTCGTTGCGTTTTTTGTGCGGTTTTACATGCGTTTTTAGCCTGTTTTATTTGCAGTTTTTGTCTCATTGAAATGTCATGTTTTAAATAAAGGTGCGTTTTTTTTATACTTCCTGGTATGTGGCTTTGATAAAACTTTATTGATACAGTCATGTGTGAATTACATGTGACCTTAGTGCGTTTAAGTAGCGGAAACACTCTAAAAACTCATATGCGTTTTTTACCTGAAGATCTTCTGCCTTTAATGCAAGTCTACTGGGAAAATCTGCACATGAAACTCAGTGTATTCGCAAAAAGAAATTGACATGATGCAGATTTTAAAAACGCACCCTATTTCAGTTTACGACGTGTAAAAAAAAATAAAGCATAGCGGGAACCAGATTTCTATAAATCCCATCCGCTTTGCTGGACCTGTAAGACGCTGCATCTTTTGCTCAGTGAAAATATGTAGCATCAAAAACGCATCGTGGGAACTTAATCTAAGATGAAAGAAATTCGATTTAGTGACTCTTGAACTGATAAAATGCGTTTATGTTCTTAAATCCTAACTAGTAATAATACAGTTCAATATTAACTTACCTATTAAAATGCTCATACAAAAACATTACGTTTAGCGGTAACCACCTTAAATATTAAATGTAATAGATTTTCATTTTATTTATTGATTTATTTGCTTTCATTTGATCTTTATGATATTGCTTACATGGTCGTAGATTTTTTTTCAATCTTTTCGGCCCGCTTCTTTAGTCAGCAACAAGTCTTATTCATTGGTAATATTCAACCTGTCGGATTACTTTTTTTAAGCTTGTATAGGTTAAGATGCCGCGCAGCATTATTTGTGAATGCTGAACCTGATTAATCTCTTTTAGGGTGCAGCCAGACGGTCATATAAATCGGACCGCAATGTACAGACTGGCCGTCAGCTCTCCCGACCGGATCAGTAGAGCTGCATAGAAATATATGAAGCTGACACAGGTTGGGAGAGCCACCGGCCAGCTGTGCACTATGTTCCGACCTAAGTCCAATTTATACTTCCGTCAGATTGCCCCCTTACCATATCTATCTGACCTGTTAGTGGACCATTCCCACCTATAACATGATGGAGCACCTTGAAAGCTACATTCATGTATAGTATTCATCTGGTCATAGGATTTTATTGTCTTTTTGGCTGTCAGATGTTTTCTGGTAGTCAGAAGAAGACGTTGCCTATACACAATGGTCTCATGTATCATGCTCTAATGTGCTTGGTTTGTCAAGTATTTGCCCTGCGTGATCTACTTTGTGGTTAATAAATAACTTTCATAGGATTGATAGTGTGATGGGACACATCCTCATTGGAAAGGAGAATGGTAACACCCAGCTTTTAAATAATTCAAAAATTTCTAGGAAGAATAACAGAGGAACGGCACATTTATAGAAAAAGAAGCATCCAGAATTATTCTTTTAGATAATATATGTATTTACTGATGCTGACAGGTCTTCTCAAATTCAATTTTAAAGGGATTCTGAAATTTGTCTTTTTGGATTGCCTTTTTGTTACATAGCGATGGTTTAAGAGAGAAAAATGGCAAAACTTGGAAAACAGTCATTCAAGTAAAATACATGTAAAATACAATAAAAATATAAGATCTTTGTAAGATGTGATAAGCAATAAGCAGCGGAATAATATCACAAACTACACGTTGTTTCATGTGTTCTAGGTGATTTAGACACTTTTAATATTCCCCCCAACCCTCGTTGACAGATTAAATGTGTCTAGAAATGGGAATTTGTGTATAATGTCATAAATTCACTAAACATTCATATTCTTTGGCTCAGAATCACTTTCTATATGTACTTGAAGGGGTTTTCCATTTTCAGAAAAGTGGACTTTAAATTCTGTAAAATACCTAATCTCCCCCAGTCCAGTGCTGGTTTCCTGCCGCTACTCGGGTTTGGTGTTTGGCTACAGTAGTGACATCATGTCAACAGCGAGGATCACCTCTGTAGTCAATCACTGAGCTCTGCATCTCATGCAGTCTGCCTCAGCACAGACACTTAGTGATTGGCTGCAGTGATGATGCTGAGTGTCGATGTGATGTCACCACCTCAGCCAAAACAGCGAGACCCGAGCAGAGACGGGGAGCCAGTGCTGGACTGAGGTAGGGTGAGTACAGTCTTTGTTTATTATTTTAAGAATTTTAGAGCATTTGGAGTCCACTTTCTTGGAATCAGAAATCTCATTTAACAATGACGTTGTATATTTGTCAAACCTGTCAATGAGTTGCACTATAACTTCCATCATTACCTTCTTCATCCTTCTTTCTTTCTTCCTTCCTTCCTTCCTTTCTTCCTTCTTTCTTTCCTTCCTTCCTTTCTCTCTTCCTCCCTTCCTACCAGTCTGCAGTTTACTATTGGCCTTTGTACTATTTTTTTATATATTAATTGGTAATATTGAGCTGTATACAAATGTGGTACAGTTCTGATTTGCGTCAGCCATGTAACTACACATGCTAGACTGAAATGTTAAATAATAAATAGGACAAGAGCTTGTATCTGCAATTTTTTTCATTTTTCACAGCCATTCCTTTCCCCTAATTTAATTATTTGAAGCTAAACATAAGCTTACAACATACCAGCCTTTAAACCAGAACAGGGTTCCAGCAGAGATATCACAATATCTACATCATGTCTGTATGTTAGTTTTATTCACTCTGTAGCAATGTATATTCTTACATCACCGCACACTACATGACATTGCCTAGACTGTTATAATGTCTTATTCCAGAAAAATTCACATTTTAGTTATATGCAAATGAGCTGTTAAGATCTATGCACCAGACACTGATTGATCTGCATGAGAATTTTATTTTAAATAAAAGGGGGAATTACCAGTGTGAACTAAGTAATGACTGACAGTCTGCTCTTAATATCACACACAGCTCTGTAGGTAGATCTGAGCAAGCACAGTACAGCAGAACGAACACAGTAATGCGTCATTCACAAATCTGTATTTGGTCAGTATTTATAATTGAAAGATTGACACCTGTTCTGTGTTTTGGAGACACTCCAAATACCAATACTGATCAAATACAGATCAAAAATGCTGAGGTGTGAATAAAGCCTAAAGCAAAAGAGAACTTTTTCTCATTACAAAGATTTGCAGCAGCACTTGTCCTCTCATAGTGCTTTAGAGCTGGGCCTGATTATAACCAACACAGTACAGCGGAGGTGAACCTTGTCTCATTACAAACACAACAAGCACACTTGTAGTTGTCCTCTCACAGTGTTGTCAGCTCTGCTATACTACCCTTCCCCCACACTGGCTGCCTATGAGATGGAAGCTGAAGCAGGACAACTGCAAATATTTTTTTAGTGACATAAAGTTTACATCTGCTGTAATGTTAGCTCTGCTGTACTGTTAGCTCTGTTATACTGTGTTAGCTCTGCTGTCTTGCTAGCTCTGCTGTACTATCATTTTATTCAACTTTCTATGATCTATTGACAAATTCCCTTTAAAACAGAAGGGAACAGCATTATTAGTAGAAGGCTGGGGGGGTATTACATTAAATGATGTATATATTTACAGAAATATAATTTAGAAATGTACTTAATATATATAGTAACTTTGCATATAGGCTTGATTAATACTATCTGTTTTGTATTTCCATGGTCAAAGACTACAAACAAGTCCTGTGTATTATTACCTTGCGGCCTTGTCTTTTTTCCCTTCTATTTTCTTTTTATTTCTTTAAGATAGCAAAAATAGAGGACAGAGCAAGTGAAGTATGACTCAAGATTCAAGCAGGATCATAATATGCACAGGTTGTAGCTTGTAACCATGGAGACAAATAGTTCTGCATAAAAGCTGTGGACACCAAGCAGGATAATACTTTTAAACAAATCTTTGTTGATTTTTATTTAATTTTTAATGCACTGAAGCAAGAAACACAACTTGTTACAAAGATTGGCGTACCATTTAAACCTTCTGATATCCATTGCACACAATAATTAATATGAGTAATAAATCAATTCCCTAATAAATAAAAAAATTTAAAAATAAATTGGTCTAGCACAGTTTTGCTGTTATTTAATCGATGTAAATACTTTTATGACCAAAAATTACAAAAATATTCTTGGAGTGATACTTTTATTGGCTCACCAGAAAATATATATTTGCAAGGTTTCAGAGCACAGAGGCTCCTTCTTCAGGTAGGTTTACATATGAATTAATAAGACAAGAGCACAACATTTAACAGATAATACAGCAGAGCATTTGTTCATGAGGTGGAAGGAGTGTTGCCTCCTAAAGATAAGCCCAGTAAATCTAATTAGGGTTTTTGAAATGGAGAGGTGGTGGGAATGTTCCCTTAGTTATTTGGAGTTCGTCTGGTGGAGGTGTGAATTGTGTCCATGTAGTGAGTCATAAATCCAGGTGTTAAATTGAGTCCTATTATTAATGCTTGACAATGACTTTTGACATTGACCTGTTATGTAATGTATCTCCCCTTCAGTAACTACTGACTTAAAAACTTATTAGCCTGTCATTGCCCCATAGTAAAGCTTTGTTATGGAATTCAATTGCCAATGTCACCAACCACTGGCTAGTATCTGGAGCAATGGTTTCTAGATTTGCTCACTCCATTCCCCTGACATTGTTGTTTGTAGTTTCGTCTTTACACTGCTTGCGCCTGCACTGTGCTGACCGGACAGTGTCAGCTGACTGAGGGTAGTGCCATAAAACTACACAAAAGCAGCACAATACATAATGTACTCAAAGGTTGAGAACAATAGCAGCAATTCCAAGCAGGCAATTCCCAAAATCACTTTACATTAATCCATGTCAACCTATTTAGGTCCTATATTTTCTTGCAGTGTAGTTGTAGATACTTGATGAAGGGGAATACATTAGTAGCTATGAGGTAAGAGAGGAAGGTCATCTCTATGACATCTATTAAAATACTGACTTACATTACAACTTTATTATCTTGTGAGAAATGAGAACGACCATCAATTACGACCATTATATGACCTAAATCATCATTCATTGTAAGGTGGCTCCATGTATCCATTGAGACACTTTGATCTCCCGCCAACTACAAGGCTCCATAATGTTTTATGCATTTTTATCAATATTAGTTCAGCTCATGTCCATGAGTACATTTCCTCTAACTAGGATCATTAGATACGAAAAATGAATTCCTTCCTATTTCAGAGTAAATACATAGGATAACAAGGACAAGTATGATTACTCTCCCGAATATTCCAATCTAGAAGACTGAGTGTCCTGTATGTTTTACTCTGGCAGCATGTCTAAACTAAAATGGATTCATTTATAGTGAAGGCTCTGTATTTACGCTTAGTCTCAAATTAATGCAGGAAGGGAAGTGTTGGAATGTCAGTATTGCAATGGAAAGACCAATGTCTGAATGAATAGAGACAGTTTGTGTAAAAGGGAAAACGGACCAGCTTTACCAAAAAGAACATTTTCAGATTAACCCTTTATTACACCGTCTTCATTCCTTCTGTCAGTTTCAAAATAAAATATTCAAGACCAGTCTTTATGAGGTGAGGCCAGATCTGTGACAAGCTTATAAGGACCAGTTTAGTTACAATGATGTCAGTAATTCTGGGTACCATAGAGATTATGTGCAGAAAAAGATCATTTCTTGATATGTGGGAGTCATCTCATTCTCCATTTATGAAAACTATTCTTGGAGGAAATTAGGACATGTCTCTTTTGGGTGGTACCTAAAGTGTCAATTAACCTTTGCTTTAAGGACTAAGCATTATTGAACCATAGTCTTAGATGTCAGCATGTTTTCTTGAACCTTTATGGTGTGCAATTTATTCAGGGTTGTTAAAGCACCACTCCAGGGTTTTTTTTCATTTCAGCACTGGAGTGATACCACTAATCTAAGCTCCCTGCCCCTAGTATTATACTTACCAGCCGCCATCATCAGCTCTTCCCGGTACCGCTCTGGTCCTGATCTGCCATCTTGTGACCGCAACTTCTGACTGACTAGAAGTCAGAGGTAACAGTCACAAGCTCTCAGGGTAAGTCAATGAGAACCTCTTTCTGGCCTCATTCTGCCCCTCATAGACTTACATTGAATTGTTACTTCCAGCTCGCTCAACAAACACTGGAGCGATCAGGCAGGTCACGACTTACAGAAGACCAACCGGAGCACCGCCAATAGAAGAAGACGACGGCTGGTAAATATGATACTAGGTGCTGAGAACGTACATTAGTATCGCCACTCCAGTGGTAAAATTAAAAAAAAAAACACTGTAATGGTCCTTTAAATGAGGTTTATCACCAAAAGAATATAATAAATTCAGGCAGTGACATAAAAATTTGGGGATCTCATTTTTGTAAACTTCGGTCTAGTTTCATTAGGAAGGCGTAACTGAAAGTTACTGTCTAGTCTACAGAATAGACAGTTATGCTGCCCAACCCCCCCAGATTGTTCCCAAGGAGTGGGTCACACACTGGTGGCTCAAAAATATTTTTTCACCTGTGGTTTAACTTCCTGTTTCAGAACAGAGTGGGCAGAAGGACACTGGTTAGTGATGTCACTACCTGCTTTAATCACCAGCCTGTGCTAATGTCTATTTACAGGCATCAACACAGTGGGTGCAAATATGCTTCCCCCATATTGGCACAAGGGGTAGTGGTGGTTTGAAAGCCACTGCACATCTGTCTCTATGAACAACACAATGAAGCTTTTTGAAGGCATGTAATAGGAAAGGTTCACTTCTTTCACTTAAAGACTTGGACCCCTATTAAACACATATTTTAAAGTCTATACATAGAAACAAAGTTTCAGCCTGTATTAGAATCTAGAGAGGAAAAGACAATTCTTCTGATCATCATTTGAAACTTTCTACAAGTTTGGCTTTTAGACTTCTTATCACTTTAGCAGGGCTCCATTATGTCATAGTTTTACGTCTGAGTATTGTTCAAAGTTATTTATTTCTTTAAGAAGAAATATTGATGGAACAGATCTATTCTTCAGAACTTTCTTCTTGAGCAAGAATTACTCAAGAGCAAGAATTAATAATAACTTTATAATACCTGATCATTATCCTCAGGGGATCTAATGGATTTGATCCTACATTATAAAATGAAGATTCACTTGTAAGTGTACAACACAAACTTTTAGTCTTGTCTCAATTCTTCTATCTTATTTTTCATGTTATTTTATTGTATCCCATCATTCAAATCAACAAGTATAGGAATAATATATTTATAGCATGTTAGCCAGTATAGAGAAAAAAATAAGAATTTTTTATTTCCTCAATAATTTATTTCTATACATATTACAGTGCAAAGCGAAGCTAAATTATGTTTTCATTTGTATTATTTGTAAAGAAATGTATTAATATAGATGCACAACCTTAGGCCCCTGCGGCCCCAATTCGCGATCTATAATATGTCTCCGACCTGTCACGTGCCATTTGTAATACTGGTGTGCTTTGTCCTCTTCAGGTGACATGATTGAGTACATCAGCTACCGCTTCATCCCATATAGTAACTTTCTTGCCATTGCAATTGTACACTCCCATTTTTCCCTAAATAATTGTTCTCTAGCATCACACGGGCTCTCTTTCTAGTGTTCTCATACACTATGCTTGCAGGATTTTTTATCTGTAGGTATAGTCTATGCAGCTAAAGGAGTTATCTCATTAGGATAACTCCTGTCTACAGTGGTGGCCAAAAGTATTGGCACCCCTGCAATTCTGTCAGATAATACTCAGTTTCTTCCTGAAAATGATTGCAATCACAAATTATTTGGTATTATTATCTTCATTTAATTTGTCTTCAATGAAAAAACACAAAAAGAATTGTCCTAAAGCCAAATTGGATATAATTCCACACCAAACCTAAAAAAGGGGGTGGACAAAAGTATTGGCACTGTTTGAAAAATCATGTGATGCTTCTCTAATTCGTGTAATTAACAGCACCTGTAACTTACCTGTGGCACCTTACAGGTGTTGGCAATAACTAAATCACACTTGCAGCCAGTTAACATGCATTAAAGTTGACTCAACCTCTGTCCTGTATCCTTGTGTGTACCACATTGAGCATGGAGAAAAGAAAGAAGACCAAAGAACTGTCTGAGGACTTGAGAAACCAAATTGTGAGGAAGCATGAGCAATCTCAAGGCTACGAGTCCATCTCCAAAGACCTGAATGTTCCTGTGTCTTCAGTGCGCAGTGTCATCAAGAAGTTTAAAGCCCATGGCACTGTGGCTAACCTCCTTAGATGTGGACGGAAAAGAAAAATTGACGAGAGATTTCAACGCAAGATTGTGCGGATGGTGGATAAAGAACCTAAACTAACATCCAAACAAGTTCAAGCTGCCCTGCAGTCCGAGGGTACAACAGTGTCAACCCGTACTATCCGTCGGCATCTGAATGAAAAGGGACTGTATGGTAGGATACCCAGGAAGACCCCACTTCTTACCCCGAGACGTAAAATAGCCAGGCTGGAGTTTGCCAAAACTTACCTGAGAAAGCCTAAAACGTTTTGGAAGAATTTTCTCTGGTCAGATGAGACAAAAGTAGAGCTTTTTGGGAAAAAGCATCAAC
This sequence comes from Phyllobates terribilis, assembly GCF_046119375.1. Classification (NCBI taxonomy): domain Eukaryota; kingdom Metazoa; phylum Chordata; class Amphibia; order Anura; family Dendrobatidae; genus Phyllobates; species Phyllobates terribilis. The sequence goes on along the minus strand of NW_027362771.1, from coordinate 441,871,820 downwards.
ACAGAGTGTACAGGAAAAAAAAAGAGGCATTCAAAGAAAAGAACACGGTCCCTACAGTCAAACATGGTAGAGGTTCCCTGATGTTTTGGGGTTGCTTTGCTGCCTCTGGCACTGGACTGCTTGACCGTGTGCATGGCTTTTTTAAAGTCTGAAGACTACCAACAAATTTTGCAGCATAATGTAGGGCCCAGTGTGAGAAAGCTGGGTCTCCCTCAGAGGTCATGGGTCTTCCAGCAAGACAATGACCCAAAACACACTTCCAAAAGCACTATAAAATGGTTTGAGAGAAAGCACTGGAGACTTCTAAGGTGGCCAGCAATGAGTCCAGACCTGAGGTTGTCATTACTTTTGTTTGGCCCATTTTTGGAGTTTTGTGTGAAATGATCAATGATTTGATTTTTGCTTCATTCTCTTTTGTGTTTTTTCCTTGCAAGCAAATTAAATAAAGATAATAATACCAAAGAATTTGTGATTGCAATCATTTTCAGGAAGAAACTGAGTACTATCTGACAGAATTGCAGGGGTGCCACTGTATATGACTTATTAGGGCCATCATGGTGGGAATTTACAGATGCATAAATTATATGGTTGTCATGTATTCTTACATTACTAGCTGTAGTAGGAATGAATGGCCAGATGTGGCTTTCAAAGCCAATAGAAGAAGACCATTGAGGAATAAGAGACATGTCTGGTATTAGTTTAGATGTATGATCGTAAAAGAGTATTTCCTAACTTTGGAATACAAAAGAAACCTCTAGATGATAAATATTTGGTTCTCTATACCACTCTATAGATTTGCAGAGTAGTTTAAACATTTGATGTACTAGCCCATAGACTGACATTTTGTTACATACATCAGGTCTTCTCAAACGTTTTCTACTAAAGCCTCACCAAAGTTGATGCCTGGATTTCACTATCTGGTCAAAAGTCATGCCAGAATTAAAAATATTGTTCAATTTATTTTGTTTCTTGCATAAAATCTTTTTCCATTCACGTGTCATGCTGACTTCTTACATTATCACTTTGTTTTGTCGTCAGTTGTGTATGATACATTTTCCAAATAACAGATGGTTACAGCTAAACCTTGACTACTTCTTCCTCTCAGTGAGCTGAGGTGTATTGGCTTTATTTGTTCTTATTAGCAAGGATAACCTTAGTTCAATGTGATAATAAATAAATATTTTCAGAAAAATATATCAATCAACATCATCTCACTGGAGCACACAAATTGACATTTTTATGTTCCCCAAGACTGAAGGACTGCTCGGTTTAATGGCTGCTGTTCCTGCTCTCCTGACATTTTTGGGTACTATACTTGCATTCCCCATGAAATGAAAATTCTTAAACATCTTTTCTTATAACTCTACATTGTGATTTTCTTCAGTTATTCCTTCTCGAAATGTATGAATAAATTGGCAACTGAATGTTACCATTCCCCTTGTCAAAGTGGTGTGTCCTTCCACAGAAAGCACTGATAGGATGTTAAGTGTAAGAGTGCATAGGAAAACACCCCAACTGGTAACACCCAGTTCATGAATTTGTATGAGGAATAACAGAGAAATAGCACAATACAGAGGCTTTAGAAAACATGTTTCAGAGTTATTATATTATGAATAATACTACTATTTACTACAACACATTACGATTGGTGGCAGCGTTAAGAGGTTTTCCCGGAGTAAAACATTGATAGAGATATGTAGTGAGTGATAGAGCTGTCACAGTCTCACTCACTACATAGTGAGTGTGCTGCAATCCCTCCCATGCACATTGATAGGCTGCTCTCCATTGTATGTGTGCAGTGTGTGTGCTGAGCTGGATGTCAATCAATGTGCCAGGCAGTGATTACAGCGCACTCAGTGGGTAGTTAGTACTGACTGCAAAGCCCCCGTCTCGCATAGCGAGATCGCTGCTGAGTCACGGTTTTGGTGACGCAACAGCGACCTCACCAGCGATGTCGCTGTGTGTGACACTTTGCAGCGATCAGGCCCCTGCTGTGAGGTCGCTGATTGCTGCAAAATGTCCTGGACCATTTTTTGGTCTTTGCCCTCCCGCTGGTCAGCACACATCGCTGTGTGTGACCAGCGGGACCAGCAATCAGGCTGGTAACCATGATAAACAGCGGGTTACTAGGGGCACACGCGCACTTAGTAACCTGCTGTTTATCATGGTTACCACTCTGCTACGGTGAGCGGTAACCTCTCGCTCACCGTAGCAGAGTGGTAACCATGATAAACAGTGGGTTACTAGGTGTGCGTGTGCCCCTAGCAACCCGCTGTTTATCATGGTTACCAGCCTGCTCCTGCTTCAGCAGGCTGGTAACCAGGAGCAGGACATCGTGGAAAGATTCTTTCCACGATGTCGCTGCTCCCCTGATCGTTGGTGAGCCTGCCTGTTTGACAGCTCACCAGCGATCACATAGCGACGCAGCAACGATCCCTGACAGGTCGTATCGTTGTCGGGATCGCTGTAGCGTCGCTAAGTGTGACGGGGCCTTAAATGCTCCCTGCATCTCCCCCATGACCATAAGTGAGTGGCTGCTGGAAAAATGCAACTTATTTTCCTTCCTTTTCCATGTTTTAAAAGCTATTTCTTTACCTTACAGTAAGATCCAATTTTCTTGGGTTAAATCTTTTTAATTCTGCATAATAGGCATAAATTGCAAATTGCGTCGATAATATTCCTAAAATGAAGATGAGCTTGATACGACTCCATAAACCTGAGAGATTCGATTTTGTTTGCTATTTTGTATCATACTGGCATGGTGTCTTCACCTGTGATTGTGTATAAAATGTCTGAAGCGCCTCTTACAATGTACCGTATTATGGCATGCCAGGGTGAAAAGGACATTTTCATAATTGCATCCAATAATCTGAGATATTACTAAACATCTGTACATATCTGTATACAGCCATTAGTTTTGATGGAATGTCATGTTGTTTGTGCAGCTCATATTATGTTATGTATACTAGTATAGACTTTCAAAGGCTTTGCTAAGCCTTCTGGGGGTCGGGGGTGTATAATGATTAATTAATTAATTAGTTGAAACATGACAATTTTTACATGACTGTAACTAAATATCTTCATGACTCTACAAACTGCACATCCTAAAATGTGATATGCCTATAGCATTTTCACCTCCTTAACAATTCTTACTGCTGCATCCACCAAGAACACTACTTACATTTTTTATTCTGATGAAACAACACTAATTACAGCTATTAATCTAGGATAGCATGTGACCAGCAACACTTTTATCTGGGAGTGCTTGCTGTTTTACAAATATTCTGTACTGATACAATGAAAAATGTCATCTATTGCCCTTCACAAGTGTTCAGAAGCTGTGCTCATGTGATCACCACAGGAACCGGGTGCTGATTGCTTTCAACTGTAATGGCTGAGATCAGTGAGACCTGTGATTGCAGTCATTAGACCCGTTATATCACACATGTCAAACTCTGGCCCGTGGGCCAAATCTGGCCCCCAGAATGGTTACATTTGGCCCGCGACACCATAACCACCACCTTATATGGGCTCATAATACTGTATGGAGGACTATGTGGGACCCATTATACTGTATGGAGGACTATGTGGGCCATTATACTGTATGGAGGACTATGTGGGGCCCTTTATACTGTATGGAGGACTATGTGGAGCCCATTATTCTGTATGGAGGACTATGTGGGGCCCATTGTACTGTATGGAGGATTATGTGAGGTCCATTATTCTCTATGGAGGACTATGTGGGGCTCATTATACTGTATGGAGGACTATGTGGGGCCATTATACTGTACGGAGGACTATGTGGGGCCCATTATACTGTATGGAGGGCTATGTGGAGCCCATTATTCTGTATGGAGGACTAGGTGGGGCCCATTATACTGAATGGAGGACTATGTGGAGCCCATTATTCTGTATGGAGGATTATGTGGGGCCCATTATACTGTATGGAGGACTATGTGGGGCCCTTTAATCTGTATGGAGGACTATGTGGGGTCCATTATACTGTATGGAGGACTATGTGGGCCATTATACTGTATGGAGGACTATGTGGGGCCCTTTATTCTGTATGGAGGACTGGGTGGGCCCATTATATTGTATGGAGGACTATGTAGGGTCCATTATACTGTATGGAGGACTATTTGGGGCCCATTATACTGTATGGAGGACTATATGGGTCATTATACTGTATGGAGGACTATGTGGGGGGCCCTTTATTCTGTATGGAGGACTACGTGGGGCCCATTGTACTGTAAGGAGGACTATGTGGGGCCCATTATACTGTATGGAGGACTATGTGGAGCCCATTATTCTGTATGGAGGACTATGTGGGGCCCATTATACTGTATGGAGGACTATGTGGAGCCCATTATTCTGTATGGAGGACTATGTGGGGTCCATTATACTGTATGGAGGACTATGTGGGCCATTATACTGTATGGAGGACTATGTGGGGCCCTTTATTCTCTATGGAGGACTGTGTGGGCCCATTATATTGTATGGAGGACTATGTGGGGTCCATTATTCTGTATGGAGGATTATGTTTAGCCTTTATTTTGTATGGAAGACTATGTGGAGCCCATTATTCTGTATGGAGGACTATGTGGGGCCCATTATTCTGTATGGAGAACTATGTGGGCCCATTATTCTGTATGGAGGACTATGTGGGGCCATTATACTGTACACTGGTTGGCCCATGACTTTGTCCAAGTTTTTCATGCTGGCCCTCTGTGTGTTTGAGTTTGACACCCCTGCGTTAGATGCATAAGTCAATAGAGACCATTTTTCACCCCATCACAATCCACCCTTGAAACATGCCTGGGTGCCATGGGTTTTCATAGTAGCATAGAGGTTTAATGAAGGCTCCAAAGTCATCCTGCTAATAGTCCCTGCCTTGGCTAAACAGGCTTTATACACTGTAATACATAAATTTATTACATCAGTGATTGTTCCTTACTTGGATTAAAAATAAATAAGATGTTAAAAAAACAAAAAAAAAGAATCAAATATTTTTCGATCAAAAATGCCTTATGTAAAAAATATGAAGAAATAAAAATAAGTACATATAAAAGTCTACTGTAACAATCCATTTTCTCATAAAGAAAATAGTTGATTAAAATGCATCAATAACTTCCACAAAATGGTACCACTGAAAGGAAACTCACAAGATATGGCTTTCTGAATTCTCCCATTCAAGAGCTGTCATGTTTGTATTACTTATCTAATTCTTCCAGTGTGACACTATAGAAATTTAAGCCATTTTTTCACCTCAGCTGCCCTTTTTTTTATTTATATAATGCCAATAATGACACAGTGCTTTACAGACAACATCATCATCCCCATTGGGGCTCACAATCTAATTTCCCTATCAGTATGTCTTTGGAGCATGTGAGGAAACCAGAGACCCCAAAGGAAACCTAAACAAACCCAGGGAGAACATACAAACTCCTTGCAGATTATGTCCTTCCTGGGATTTGAACCCCAGACCAGTCAGAACTGCAAAGCATCATTGCTAATCATCACTGATCCACAACGCTGCCCTGTTTTTTTCTATTGGAAGTTATACAATTTGTTCTTATTCTTACTGTAGAATTGATTATATATTAGAATAAAATTGTATTTCCTTACTGCGTTACTACCTATAAAATCCATTTTCTTTTCACATGTTCTTCTGCTTCTTACTTTAACCCCTTAATGCCAGGGACATACATAGAAATCATGGGGCCCCATAGCAGAAGTTCTATTTGCCCCCCCCCCCCCCTCAAAAAAAATCAAATAATTGTCGGGGTCATAGAAGAGCATATCTCATAACTTTCCAGCCTTTACATACTAATTTTCCTCCTGCTCAAGTCCTAGATTCCTCTTTCATTGCCCCATAAAAAGTATGATGCCAACAAAAGTGCCCACCCCCTAAACACAGTATGATACCCCCATGGTGAATTCCTCCACATGCACAATATAATGACCCTACTGTACCCTACCTCAGCTTCCAAGGCAAAGTATGGTGACCCCAACACAGTATGATCCCCCAACTGTGACCCCCACACAGCCCTCCATGCAGTATAATGGGCCTACATATAGTATAGTGGCCCGCATTAGCCCTCCAAACAGTAAGATGGCCCCCACAAACCTTCACACTGTATAATTGCTTGCACACACTATAATAGCCCCACATAACCCTCCAAATATTATAATGGCCCCACATAGCCTTCCATATAGTATAATGCACCCCTCATGGTCCTCCATGCAATAAAATGCACCCCCCATGGTCCTCCACGCAATATTATGCACCCCTCCATGGTCCTCCATGCAATATTATGCACCCCCCATGGTCCTCCACACAATATAATGCACCCCCATGGTCCTCCATACAGTATAATGCACCCCCATGGACCTCCATACAATATAATGCACCCCATGGTCCTCCATGTAATATAATGCACCCTCATGGTCCTCCAGACAATATAATGCGGCCCCCATAGTCCTCCATACAGTATAATGCACCCCCATGGTCCTCTATACAGTATAATGTGGCCCCCATAGGGCTTAGTGCGGCCCCCATAGGGCTTAGTGTGGTCCCATATGGCTCAGTGTGGCCGCCATAGGGCAGCCCCCATAGGGTATAGTGCGGACCCCATAGGGCATAGTGCAACTACAGTCCTCCAGTAATATGGGCACCACATTTAAATAAATACACAATTACCGGTCCTCGTTCCCCCGCTGCTTCGGTCTCTGCAGTGCGTCTTATCAGCTCCACTGCCTGACCCAGCACGGTGCGATGAAGTGACGTCATTGCGCCGCTGCGTCAGACGCAGAGGGTGAATGGTGGGAGGGGGAGTGTCACATGACGCCCGCTCCTCCATCATTGCCTTCAACTGTATCGGCATCTGCTGATACAGTTGAATGCGGGTTGGGGGCGGTGCTGGCTCTGTGGGGGCTCGATGTGGGAGGGGGCACTGACATCGGGTCCCCCTGGCTCACGGGCCCCATAGCAGTCACGTGGCCTGCCGCCATTGGCGGTACACCACTGCTTAATGCTAAATTATTTACATGTTACTGCTGTAACTGCTAGGGACAGGCATTCTCACCAAGCCCAGCAGCTTAACCCCTCATATTCTGCTGTCAATAGTTCCCTCTGTCAGCCCTGGATGGCAACTGAATGTCTGACAATGAGCTGTCATTATGACATTCTCTAGAACCAATCAGATTCTGCTGGTAACTAGAGATGAGCAGACCCGAATTTTATAGTTTGGGGTTCGAACTCTGAACACGGACCTCCGAACACAGACTTCTCCCGATAGTCCGTTTTAATGTTCACAGTTCCAGGGGAAGCTGAGAGAGAGAGAATATTCTCCAAGGTTTGGGTTCCCATACATTTCAATGGGGTTCGGGTTCATGTTCAAGTTCAGGTAAAGTTCTGGCACCCGAACCGAACTTTGGACCAAAGGTTCTGTCAGGTACCAGAACCCCAACTTCCACAGGTCCACTCATCTTTACTGGGGACAGATCTGATAGATAACCTGTCAATTAAACAGTGACAGGATAGTGTAATACACTGCACTACATAAGAAATACAGTGCATTGCCTCATATGATCTCATGTTCACATCCCTCTGGGGGACTAATAAGTATTGAATAAAAATATTCAATTTTTTTAAAAAAACAAAGAAAAACTGACTCCCAGCTTTCCCAGAAAAAAAAATGTAAACTGGAAAAAAATAAACATATCTTTAAGACATCACATATGTAGGATTACAATTGAAATAGCACATACTTTAACATCATATTATTATTATTGCTGCATGGCGAAAGCTAGTAAAAGAATCAGAAAAAAACACTGCTTTTTTTATTTCTCACAATAATAAAATAGTGATCGAAAATTACATGTATCCAAAAATGGTACAATTTTAAGCTACAGTTTATTATGCAAAAAGAAAAACATATCCCTCAGACAACACTGTAAACATAAAAGAAATAAAAGTTGTGGCTCTCAGAACGTTATAAAAGAAAAACAACTAATTTTCATTAAAAAGTGATTTTATTGGGCAATAGTTACAAAAAACTTATATGAATTGGATATCACAGTTATGATATCGACCAGTGCTATAAAGTCATATCATTATTTAAACCATACAGTGAATAACATAAGAAAAAAAAAGAACAATAAACGCTGGTTTTTGCTCATCCAGGCTCACAGACAAAATAAAATAAAAAAGGATCAAAAAGTTGGATGCACACAAAAAATGGCACCAATAAAAAACACAGCTTATCCTGCAAAAAAATAACCTCTTATTCAACTGTGTTTATGGAAAAATTTTAAAAAATATAGGTCTCAGAATCGGATGAACTCCACATGTGATTTTTTTTTGTAAAAGTAGTAAAACACAACCTACATTATATAAATTGGGTATTGTCATTATCTTATTGACCTTAAAAATTGAGTTAACATGTCCGTTAAACTCAATAGTGAACAGTGATTTTTATGAAAACAATCCAGAATTATTGATTTTTTTGAACATTCTATCTCCCAAAAAGTGTAATAATAAGTTATCAAAAAGTCATATATAGCAGAAGATGGAACAAATACATCTATTCATGCAAAAAAAAAATCCCTATAAAGGTCCTTGGAGGGCAAATTCTAAAACCTATGGCTTTCAGAATATGGTAAACACAAAAGCAAATTATTTTTTTCAAATGGACTCTAAAGTGTAATGTATCTCCTTATGGATAGTTACATGCTTGACATGCCAGTGTAAGGAGACTTATAGGCCATGCAATGCTCCATGGGAAATTAGTGTATTTATAGTACAAAAGTCATGTTCACCTAAGATGTTGTAGTCCCACCTATAATAAAGTCACATTAGACCACTGGCAAGAGTAACAAATAAATAAGGAAAGGAAGAGGGGTAATAAAATGTGAATAAAATATAGCCTTTATTAAAAATTAGGGTATTAAACTAATTAATAATGCAGGTTATATTTTAATCAGATCCTGTTACCCCTTTCCCTATTTGTTAATACAAAAGCCATAAAACATAAATAAAAGTACATAAATTAGATATCACCATAATCAGGATGACCACAGAATAATGTTAACACTTTATTTGTGCAGCATGTGAATTGCTTAAAATTTAAAATGTCAAAAAAAGAAAGCAGAATTACTGTTTCTTCCTATTTCTTCCCATAAAGAGTTAATAAAAGGTTGGTACAGTTATATGTACCCAAAAATACTGCCACTGACAAATATGACTGGTCCTCTTAAAAAAACAAGCCACCATACATGCAAAAATATTATGCTCCTGGAGTGATAAAAGAACAAACATTGCTAAAAATTAAAAAAAATAGGTGCAATCACAATACCAATAACCCTTTTACTTACATATTTAAAGGCACAATTTGCACGATTTAGCCATTTATAATTGCCAATATCAAACAGATGTCACATGGGCAGGTTTTAAGATCCAAAATCTACAATATAAACCTATGGTGTTATAAGTCCAGTTCAGCAGTACCATGTATGGTCTGGGTGTTGCAACCACAATACATACATAAAGACATATAAAGCCTCCTTAACATAGTTTTTGTAGCATTTGAGAAACTTTTTACATTTGACATTTTTTATTTTATGCTATTATATTTGGGCGCTTTCCATGTCCGATCCTTCTATCCCATGAAAGTATCTGTTGGGGAAGAGTCGGAGGGCCCTCCTACACATCGGATGGTTGATGAGTCATGCTGAAATCGGTGGGTTCAGTTGACATTTATCAAATGTTCTTTTAGATGCTTGTTTTCACTCTATTTTGTTATAATGGAACCATTTTCTACCAGATGATTTTTGTAAATGCCAATCATGGTGATTACTTTTCTGTTATATAGGGAGTTATGAACCTTAGGACAACAAAGGAAGAAAAGTATTATTCATAAAGTCATTTTTCTTGAAACCTTATACTGGTAGTTGTCAAGCTGAGAGATTAAATTCCTTTTCATCTTCAGGTTTTTTTAGGAGGTTTTGATGCAAAATTAAGTGATATTTGGTGATATTTTGGTGATATCCCTCCCCTTTGACTAGAACCCCAGTTCCAGCTGCCAAAAAACAGCCCCAAAGCATAATATTGCCTCCACCATTTTTTCATGAATTTTTTTAGGCACGTCCAACTCTGGCTAATGTCACTGTTGTGCCACTTCTTGATGATGTGTTCCACTTTATAGCTAATTTTTTTGTATCCTTTTGACTGATAACTTTTCACAATGAGATCCCTTTGCTGTTTTGTAAGCTGTTTGTTGACCATGGCTTTTGCTGAAAAATGCAACTAAAAAAGCGTCAGGAAAATTGTGCTAGAATAGTTATCACATTGTTTTATTTTTTTTATTTCACCCCATACACTTGTCGCCCCCACCCCCTCCAAAAAAAAAAAAAATTTCAGTATGTTTCTTACTGGGTTTATACAGATTATGGCATTAAAAGCGGAAAAAGTTCTGAAATTATTCTTCTTGGTATGATTGTTTTTAACTTGCCAAAAACCTGGCATTTTAACAGAGATATGGAAACTTTTTATATCCACATGTAATAATATACCAAAAATCCAAACATTTTTGAATCATGGTTGGGATCAACAGGTACTCTATTATTATATTTCTCCTTAAAGGCATTTAATTAAGGAAATTATTTCAATTACTGATATTTGTCCATACAGGTAGCTTTTGTGGTCACACCTCTTTATTCTGTGACAGTCCTCCCTACCCACTCCACACTCCATCATCCACTTATTCTTATGTGTGTGTGTGTGGATACCAGGCTTTGCCTGATAATGGTCCATTCCTGAATCACGTGCAGGAACCCCTAACATTTTTGCTTCCCAGGAAGTTTTCTGCAGCACTTGGGAGATTTTCCAACTTTTACTTCTTTTCAGGATCTCTCCCTGTTCTATGGGATTTAATATTATTCCCTCTAATGTGGTCATGTTATACTGGGAGTCATAGCTCTGAAAAAGCAGGAGAGCCAAAGGTTATATGACCTCTACTTTTGTGAGCGTTTCGAAACAGATGATATATAAAGTAATTGTTGTAGACCTCCTGGTTTCCCTACATATGTGGGGAACTGAATCTGATGTAAAGCAGCTCTGTGTGTTCATATCCTATATTCTGTGTGGCTTTGGTTGAGCTCCCATGTGTCATGGCTTCTGACCCATGATATGAAATGTCAGACTAAATGCCCATTGCCTAAATAGCCGAATAATATTTCCTCATACATCCTTTCTGCCTTCCTGCTTGTCATTTCTCAGATTTTGACCTCTGTGGGGTATTTCCTTGTCTACAGTATCACTTTTCTTTCACTTGTTTTTTTTCATAAGTTTAACTTTTCCTACAAGGGTCACTTCTTCCTTCATTTTGTACTAGAATTGGAATCCATGATAAAAAAATATATAAAATTGAAAATGTATTTATATGAGATATGTATGTATTTATATGATAATGCAAAGCAGATATCTAATATTCAGCTGCAAAAATTATAGAAATAGTGGTATTTTTTAGCTGCTATGAAATGCTACTTAAAAAAAAAAACATGATCAAGGTAATTGGTTCATTTACTTCAACTTAGAAGGAAAGAAAACAAGGAAAGATCAATTAAACATCAGTTTAATTTTATCCGAGTATTTAAAAATACCAAAGAATCTTTATGCGTGGATTTTCTGACTTTGCATGACATTCTTCCTCATATGTTGTAAGAAAAAAATATATAATAGGGAAATATGTACAATGTAGTAAAATAGATCTCTAAATTTCCTGTGTTGATGTGCCCCAGGAAAACCTTTTAATAAGCTATATGGACTATATTTTCAGAATTTTCTCATTGACTTTATCTGACTGCTGCCACTTGGAAATGAATGAAAACAGTAAATTTCCCCATTGACAAGCTAACTATCGCCTGAACCAAACTGTCATTTGGCTGACAGCAACTTGCTCAACTACTGGGCTAAGCTTTTATGTGTTTTTAATGGGGAAACAATAGTTTTCCATGCGAACAATAGGATCGCACAATTCTTCCCTCCACTGTCAAGAGTCCTCCACAGACATGAGAACACAAAATTGCTGGGTTCAGCTGGCCTTAAGGTCTATGGGGGCCGTAACGGAGATAGCATAGCTGACTTCTGGAGTGTATGTGGATTGTCAAATAATCAAAGCAGACTAAGAGAGTAATATTCTCAGGACTGATAGAAAGATAGAAGAGAGGTGTTTTTCCAGTTATATTCTTCACCTACAAGATAGTAATAAAACACAGTGCTTTTTTTTTACTTTTTATTTTTAACGGCCTTCGGCTTGATCTCAAGCCATGACGACTTGTTGGATGAACGTTCTATAGGAAGATGGAAGTTGCGTAAGCCTAAATAGGTCTCCGCCATTATCTTGTTAGTATTAAGTCATCGGGTTGCTGGTCTCGCTCTTCGTCTTGTTCCTTCTATTCTTCCACCCGTGATGTGTTTCTCCAGTGATTCCTCTCTTTGTATGATCTATCACTTGTGAAATCCCTTCCTACATTGTAATACTGTGTTAATATGACAAACACAAGTATTATTATTATAATTATAGGGGTTGTATGACCTTTAAAAAATGAAACCATGGTAGGAATGGATTAAAAACAAAAATTAAGCATATTGACCTATTCGACCCCCACCGGATCAAGCACATGTTGCTCTGGTGGTCTGTGCCTGAAAAGGAAGTAATGACACCCTATTCTGAAGTCACCTGATCACTAATGCCCGTGGTTGCAGCAGTCAGGTGACTATTCAATGTCATCTGAAGTGTTGATGATTCCTTGCCAACTGTAGCCAATAACTAGTGTCAGGATTTAGGTAACTAAAGAACTGGACATCACTCCTTACTTTCCCGGCACAGACTTCTTGAGTGGTCGGCAGAGGATCCACCGGAGAAGGTGGAAACTAACTTTTTTATAGAGGTATTAGAACTATATCAAACTCAGAATTTGACCACCTTACCCCCAAAATGCTACTACCATAGAGAGAAGCCACCTGGTTTGCCTTCTTTTAGTTGCAGTTTACATGTGTTTAAATCTACAGTAAAAATGTATGTAATAAAAAAAAATCGAAAAACTAATTTTCTGAAATATTTAAGTCTTTTAAATTCAGAGATCATTTTTCCCACGTAAAAAATAAATAAAAGTCACAATTATTAATTTATAGTCAATATTTCTATAGAAAAGCAAAATCTTTACATCCATGGTGAAAAAAATAGTCATCCCTAGATTTGTGGGGTTTTTTGGAATAATTTTCAGTTACTTGAAAAAAAAAAAAGTCTTTCAGGTCGTAATTCTTGTAAAAATGCCGAAAAATATTTAAGAGCACAGTGGAGTACAAATGTGTTCTATTATTGAGATGTGTTCTACTAAAAATAAGCAGAAAAGTGCAATTGCGAGAGCCTAGTGGTAATCATTGATTTATTCAACATTGCCACGTCTCGTCCTGAGTGAATTTCAATAGGCCGCATTGTTTGAGGCAGCCAGCTAAACTTATTCTAGCACACAGGATGCCAAGATCAAATGTACACAGTGCTTCTCATTGAGAGGCTTGCTTTGGAACACGCAGAACACAATTTTCTTTGGTCTACAGCTGAAAAAATATCAAATTCATTTTCTGCAGACATATTTCCTAATAAAAATTTCTACTTGATCTTTGATTAAATGTAGCAGTTTTACGGGCTTTCGAGGTTTTGATTGTTGACCGTCAAAATGTAGTATGATATTCTACTTTTAATATGACGTCATAAATGTAAGTCTGGTATGCCTAACTGAGAAAATCGAATCTTTGAACTCTAATCAGAATTTTAATCAGCTAACCTCCAATATCACACCTGTCCTCTTATGTTATACTCAGAGGGGTCAAAAGAGTTACTGTGAAATCCAAGGTTCCCTGAAGGAGTAGCCAGAGCTAGATATATAACATATGTAAATATATAATGTATAAAATTGGACCTTAAAATATGTTTTCCCAATAAAATTACTATTTTGGTGGTTAGCCTCATATGCAGGAGAATATCGTATATTCACATCACTGGTACAGTTGCAATCAAAATTATTCAAAGCCCATTTCAAATTAGCTTTATTAGCAAAAAGTTACAAAGTTTCTGCTGTCTGAAATAACCCAAAAGCACAAGAAATATGGAATTGGCGCAGCACAACTAATGTAACATTTGGTTTTTCCAAATTCCAGACAAAATGCCACTTTTAATGACTACTGCAGTCTCAAAATTATTCACCCCTTTCATTATAAGCCACTTTATTACTTAGTAGAGCATCTATGGCTGCTATGAGATGCTGCAAAGGTAATAGATAGCCAGACACCAGTATCTGACAGTTTCTTTAGAATCTTAGACCATTCCTCATAGGCATTGGCCTCCAGTTCACTAATATTGGGTTTACGAGCTGCAATTGCCTTCTTCAAATCCCAGGAAAGATTTTCTGTGGAGTTCAAGTTAAGTGATTACTCCAGAATCTTCCAGGACTAATTGTCCTTATGGAAAGTCAAATGATGTCCAAGTATAATAAATAGATGAACAGATGGAGAGATAGACAGATACAGTGGGGAAAATAAGTATTTGATACTCTGCTGATTTTGCAAGTTTTCCCACCTACAAAGAATGGAAAGGTCTGTAATTTTTATTGTAGATACACTTCAACTATGAGAGACAGAATCTAAAAAAAAATCCAGAAAATCACATTGTATGATTTTTAAATAATTAATTTGCATTTTATTGCATGAAATAAGTATTTGATACAATAGAAAAACAGAACTTAATATTTGGTACATAAACCTTTGTTTGCAATTACAGAGGTCAGATGTTTCCTGTAGTTCTTGACCAAGTTTGCACACATTACAGCAGGGATTTTGGCCCACTCCTCCATGCAGATCTTATCCAGATCTTTCAGGTTTCGGGGCTATTTCTGGACAACATTGAGTTTCAACTCCCTCCAAAGATTTTCTACTGGGTTCAGGTCTGGAGACTGGCTAGGCCACTCCAGGACCTTGAAATGCTTCTTACAGAGCCACTCTTTAGTTGCTCTGGCTGTGTGTTTCGGGTCATTGTCATGCTTGAATACCCAGCCATGACCTATCTTCAATGCTCTTACTGAGGGAAGGAGGTTGTTGGTCAAAATCTTGCGATACAGGACCTCATCCATCCTCCCTTCAATACAGTGCAGTCGTCCTGTCCCCTTTGCAGAAAAGCACCCCAAAGTATGATGTTTCCTCCATCATGCTTCACGGTTGGGACGGTGTTCTTGGGGTTGTACTTATCCTCCTTCTTCCTCTACCACGGCGACCACATGACCTTCTCCCATACCTCCTCTGGATCATCAAGTTGGTTATTGGTGAACTTCAAATGGGCCTGGACATTTTCTGGCGTGAGCAGGGGGACCTTGTGTGCCCTGCAGGATTTTAATCCATGACAGCATAGTGTGTTACTAATGGTAATGTTTAAGACTATGGTCCATGATTTCTTCAGATCATTGACCAGGTCCTACCATGTAGTTCTGGGCTGATTCCTGACCTTTCTCAGAAATTTCCTTACCCCACGAGACGAGATCTTGCATTGAGCCTCAGACCAAGAAAGATTGACTGTCATCTTGTGTTTCTTTCATTTTACAATAATTGTGCCAACAGTTGTTAGCTTCTCACCAAGCTCCTTGCCTATTGTCCTGTGGCCCATCCCAGCCTTGTGTAGGTCTACAATTTTGTCCCTGGTGTCCTTAGACAGCTTTTTGTTCTTGACCATGGTGGAGAGGTTGGAATGTGACTGAGTGTGTCGACAGATTTCTTTTAAAGAGGTAATGAGTTCAAGCAGGTGCAATTGACACAGGCAATGAGTGCAGAGTAGGAGGGCTTCTTAAAGAAAAAAAAATGTCTGTGAGAACCAAAATTCTTGCTGGTTGGTAGGTGATGAAATACTTATTTCATTCAATAAAGTGCAATTTAATCATTTAAAAATCATGCAATGTGATTTTCTGTTTTTTTAATTTTAGATTCTGTCTCTCACAGGTGAAGTGTACACACGATAAAAATTACAGACCTCTCCATTCTTTGTAGGTGGGAAAACTTGCAAAATCGACAGTGTGTCAAATACTTATTTTCCCCACTGTATATGTAGATTTACTGTACATTCTGTAAGTGAACATACACATTACTAACTTAAAATATTAAATAAGAATAAAAATCAACCTAGCAAGCCTGCTTTCTGCATGGTCTCCTATACGCATAGGCCTATAGTAAAATCCACACCCAGCAACAAGCACAAATGAAATAATAAATGTTAAAATGGGACACTCATTCACCCATAACATTACACGTTCAGTTCCTGTAATGCTAGGTAGTACAGACTAGCTTCTTTTAGAAAGTGATATTAACAATGTTGTCTGTTACTGACAGAT
Organism: Phyllobates terribilis; assembly: GCF_046119375.1. Taxonomy (NCBI): domain Eukaryota; kingdom Metazoa; phylum Chordata; class Amphibia; order Anura; family Dendrobatidae; genus Phyllobates; species Phyllobates terribilis. The sequence goes on along the minus strand of NW_027362771.1, from coordinate 441,855,386 downwards.
TGATTGCCTATGCTTAGGATCTCATCAATATGAGATCAATGGGGATCCTACACATTACACCATGACTGATTACCTGAAATTCATTACTTATATCCGGCCATTGCCAAAGCAAATTCCAGCCCATTTTTAGTGTAGTGAGTGTCAGGTCCTCACCGATCAGCTGAAATTCTCCCCGGTATCAGGCAGATGTAAGCAATGTATGAAGCAGAGCACAGCAGCCCTGTACATTGGTTAGTGGCCATTGCCAAGCACTTCACTTAATCGCCTATTCACCTAAATGGGAAATAGATGTCAGATGCCCAGCGTTCTCATATTGATGACCTATCCTAAGCATAGGTCATCAATAATTAAACACATTTAGGATAGGTCATCAATGTGTCAGTCCCAGAAAACCCACTGTCTTTTCTGCAATTGGGAAACTGCTGTGGTCTTCAGCCACCTATGCGCCATTGATGAACAAGCCCACATTGTGCTCCGGCTTAGAGACGCTCCTCAGTGTACTGGCCCTAGGTCAAACTCTTGATGTACCACAGCCTACTGGTGACACAACCAACATTCTCTCATCAGCATCAGGCTTTTCATGAGCCTAAACTGACACTGGTACCTCCTCCAGTTACCTTACATCCCAGAAACTAAACATTCTTGCTGTGAGCTAAGAGCACAAGGCATGATGGCTCCACTGAGTACTGCAGCCAGCAATTCAGAACCAAAAGTGTGCCATTACATTACAGATCGTATAATATCATATCTACACAGTGTAACATATACAGTATGTATGTTTTTGCCCCTTACTGAGTGGCCCACCAGAGTTTCAGGATTGCTTCCAGTAGGTCCAAGATTTGGTATTATAGCAGAGCCTACTAGGTCGAGAAGCAAGACCTTCCGCTATAGTATGTCCATTTTGGAAATAATTTGACTTTTCATTTGAAGGAACACTCCTTGGGAAACATCTACACTGTGCCCTGCCAAGTCATTTATGTACTCATCCAACTCCTCTCCTTATCAGTTTCATAATTTATTTTAAGACCAGAAAACCATGGTGACCATGACATTACACACAAGCCGATGGGCCTGTGATGCTGTGACATGATGGTCACACATTATAAAATGGTGCTGTTGCTAATAGATAGCAATGTAACAAAATATAATAAAATAAAGATTTCACACCGATGAAAATAACTTTTCAAAAACACCTATAAGTTAAAGAAGAACAACCAATAATGACTCAAAAATGCTTCATTTTCATAGTTTCTAAAAGTGACATCCAGGAAAGAAAATGTTTCCATGTATTTAAACTACACGGTTAATAGGAGTTTACATTTTTTATTCATACTTATCAATCAAGTAAAAGTTTTACATTATTAAATAGATAAACTTATTGGTCACTATGGGTTACTGAATTTCAAATTTTTACCTCCCCCTTTGTATCCTCAATGATAATACAATGACATGCTCGATCTATCTACACTACAATTCTCCTTTTTATTAGTTAGATGTTTGTAGACTTTTTAGCAAATTTATGTCTATTTAAGTATTTATTGATTCTAGCTCTTTGGTTCTAGTTAATTCTAAGAATTTCATTTTCACAATGAGTATATTATTTTTAAAAGAATCCTGCTGTTTTGTTCTTTAATTAGAAATAAATATTCTAAAAGCTTCTCTTTTATTCCGTCTTACATTTTATGATGGCAAAATTACAGGCAAATTTCCAGCTATTTAATCAAAATTCCTTGTAGAGATGTGCCTGAGGACCCTCTATTAAGACGTGATATATTTCATGAAAAATATATAACTATAAAGAATATAATAACAGCTTACTCATTTATCTAGTGAAATGTACACTTCTGTCCACTAACATTTGCATTGCTAGCTGCTAGTAATTATAGACATTCCTAAGAACACTGGAAGAACAGGGATTTTCATGATTGTATTTATTATTCTAATTAGATTGTGTTTGTCTATAATTGTGACTATAATTGTGACTTAGTGAACACATTTTATTAATTGTTATTGTAAAAATATAGGTAATTCCAAGAGGTTCACTCACAATTTCATATTTTTATATATTTATATATACACTACTCAAAGTTGAAATTGCAAGAAGGAAGAAGTCGTGGAATCACGGAAATCACAGAATCAATAGACATGATAATGTTATTCAAATGATGAAAAAAGGGAAAGTGCATAAATATTTCTACTTATATTTGAAACTGATTAAATTTGTAAATCATTTGCATATCTGTATCATATTTATCGACCCTGTGGTTTCCATAATTCCTCAACTTTTCTATCTGAGGAAACTCTCCTTCGGCTGCAGATTAGCCTGGCTATTACATCTTCAAAAGTTTTCTGTTTGGTTTACCAATTGTCATCTATCCAGCCCTTTTAGGCTTGCTAAATGTCTACAAGTTGTCACTCCTCTTGTTACACTGTCTCTTTTCTCGCTATGATCTTCTCCTTAACATCTTCCTCAATACTCTGGTTATGCTCATGTGTTCTCTAAACAGAAGAATTACAAATCTTCTAGTTCATCGCATTTATAGTTGTGTGATCAATTTGCTGACTGGGCGTGAGCCTCTGTGCGGAAGAGTATCCACTTTTAATTACCAGATACAAAGGCCCTGTCCCCGTGGATTCAGGAGATCTTACAACGGGACTGTATGCATGAATAATTTTCCCAGCCAAAGCCGGCTTCTTTTTCATAGACAAGTTCTTGGAACTTTGCATATACTATGGAGAGCTAATTAAAGAAGCACTCCTACTAACTTTATTATGTAGTAAATGTGAGTGTACATGCATGTTATGGAGTGTGAGTGTATTAATATACTCACCTACTGCTGCTCTCTCCAGTGTCCAGCGCTGTTCTTCTCTGCTTCTCTGGACACCGATCCCAAGAGCTTGAGCTTTCAAGAGAACCATGTGAATGGAGCGGTAGTCGATCCTACACACTACCCCTCCAACCATACTTAATGAGACCACTGGTAAAAGCCGATCACCGGGTTCAGCTGGTCTTTGGCACTCCCATGAGAATGAATGAAAGTGTACATGATAGAATTCTGCTCCACTCACACAGGGCTTTTCAGAGATCAGTGTGTGTCCCAGTGGCCAGACTCCCATTGATCAGGACGTTATCCCCAATTCAAAGGATAGGGGATAACTTCCAAACGTGAGTATATCCCTTTAATATCAAATATGGGAAAAATGAGTAAGGGACTTATAAGGAACTATATACAGTAGTATGTGGTAGAAAATAATATTACAAGTAACAGCCAAGATGGTCTTATTAACTACAGAAGTTATCAAACTAATATGATTTGTGTTATGAAGAACTGAGTAGACGCCTGGACACAGGGTAGCTGTGGATGTATTGTTTTGGGAATTTGCAGAGGCATTTGACACATTCCCTCATAGATACCTAATTGGTAAATTAACATCTATGCGCTTAGAAATTAAGGCTTGTAATTGAATAGAAAACTGTCTCAAAGACAGTACCAAAAAAAGTTGGGTGAATGCCTGTTACTCTGAGTGGTCTCCGGGTTTAAGCGGTGTACAGCAAGGTTTACTGCTATGTCAGATATTATTTAACCTATTTATTAACTATATAAAATTAATTATTTCTGATTTTGTTGATGATACCAAGTCATATATTATAGTATAGTCTATAGAAGATGTTCATAAACTACAAGCCGACTTGTACAAATTGAGTAGATTTGGCAGATGAAGATTATTGTGGAATAATGTAAAGTTATGCATGTGGGTACTAATCTATGAGGGCATCTTGTATTCTATGGGAAGTAAAACTAGGAGAGTCACTTGAAGAAAAGGATCCTGATGTACTTATAAATCACAGACTAAATAACAGAAAGTAATGTTAATCAGCAGCTTCTAAATCCAGTGGGATATTGTCATGTATTAAAAAGAGCACAGACTCTCAGAACAATGTAATAGTATTACTTTACAAAACACTAGGGCTGCTTCATTTGGAATATGCTCTTTAGTTCTGGCCACCAGTTCATAGAAAAGATGCCCTGAAGTTAGAAAAGGTACAAAGAAGAGTTACAAAACTATAATGGGCATGGAGGATCTAGTAATATAATTACATTTATTTAGTCTTGAGAAATGACGTTTAAGAGGGGTACATAATCAACTAGCACAAATACATAAATGGCCCATGCAAAAAATAGAGTCAGAAGCAGTTTCATATAAAATGCCCTCAAAAGACAATAGATACTGTCTCAGTCTGGAAGTTCAATCTCCAAAGGAGACAAGCTTTCTTTGAAATGAGAACTATTAACGTGTGGAAAAGTCTTCCTCAGCAGCCAGTCACAGCGTGAACTGTCGTTAGTTTAAAAAACGCTTAGTAGCTTTTTTTAGATGAAAATAACTTTAGTACGTAAAGGAAACCTGCATCCGTGCGCATGATTTGCGACAGTTTGACAGCTTTAATACATGTGAGGAATGCTTGTTTCTTAGGCATTTGTCACATGTATTAAAGCTGTCAAACAGTCGCAAATCATGCACACAGAGTAACTGAAACATAACACCCAAGTACCCTGAAAATACTCGGCGAGCACCTAAGCATGCTCGCCGAAAGGGTTGACAGAACATACTTGCTCATCACTACTAGAGACCTGTCAATCACCTGAAGCAGTGTAGGAAGAAGCCAGAAGGGACAGCGCCAGAATAGTCCAATCTCTCCCTGTAACCCCAGGGAAGGATCTTTGAACTATATTTTCTCTGAAAAGCTACGGCAAAAAAAACATACCTGGCTGCAGTCATGTTGACAGGCCCAGATTCATGCTGCCCGTGGTTTGCTCAGCATGTATAGATTGACAGATTCCCTTTAAGTATTTTAAATTCTTGTTCTGAATGTTGATTCAGTCAATCAATGTTTGGGATGAGGAGGGAAAATTAGCTCTGTTAGGGCAGATTGCTTTATGCATTATGGCTGTACCTGTATTCCTAACCTTTATCCTCTCCCATCTCTCTACTGAACTTGATGGATATGTGTCATGTTTCTACTGTACTGTGTAATTTAGGCCAAATGTTCTTGGGGTATCCAGTGAAGGACAATAAAATCTTCTAGACCAGTGGTTCTCAACCCCAGTCCTCAAGAACCACCAACAGATCATGTTTTCAGCATTTCATTTGTATTACACAAGTAACAATTCCATCACCTGTGCAATACTAAGGAATTCCTGAAAACATGATCTGTTAGTGAGCCTTGAGGACTGGAGTTGAGAACAACTGATCTAGACTAAACACCTTACTTTAGTCTGCTCTACATAGGTTTCAATATCAGGTTTTCTCTTTAAGGGTTCCCCTGCCTAATATTAGTATTTTAATAAAGAATGGTCTGTTGGACACCAATTAGATGCACAAGTAAGAATTGTAGCACTGCTATTGGTCCGCAGGTTCAGAGTCAACCAGTCTTGTCTATGCAAAGTGAAAGAGATGGAAGGGTTCTCTAACTATGATTGACTGCCAGAGAGACATAAAAATTAGGGAGCTGACCCTATTTGATTAGGTGACAGAGATGAAGCCCCATGAGATCTATTATGTTTATAATAGCAGCTAATGCCTGTCAAGGAATGTAGGGGAAGTCAGAAGCATTAACTGCTGACATACAGAGCCAGCACACAGCTACTTTACATAATGACCCAAAACCACGTACAACATTTCATTCCTAATATGGATGAGAAAATGCACAGAGGAAATGCATAAACACATCATTATAGACATGTCAAAGTATAGCCGGCAGTTGCTTCTACCGGTCATATGGCACTGAGGGACACATTATTGTGTGCAATAGTAACAGTAGACACAGACCCTACTCATTGGTGGTTCAGGAATAGTAAAAAAAAATGTAAAATATACATGTATTTAAAATGTTTTTTTCTTATTTTTGAGTCACTTACAAGAGCTGGAAAATCTTCTAGACTCTACACTCTAAAAAAAATTGCAATACGAGACAAAAATTAAGCGTCATTCATTGTATGGTATATTGGTTAGCCATATAAAAATATCAAAGTTAGGTCTCGTTCACACGTGCAATTTTTCCATCTATGAGAAAAACGGGATGATTATTCTGATCAGTGTTTGATTAGAGTTTGATTAGATTGTGGTCCTATTTTCTCGCATGTGGAGAAATTTTAAAAAAAATTCTCCACCTTTTCCAATCTGACAATCCGTGAAAATCTGATTTCACTCTGATCTCATTCGAGAGCAATCCAATTTTTCTCACAGACCCATTGACTTGCATTGTCAATTTTGATCCAACCCTCAGATCAAAATCGGACATGTACAGTATCTGCGATTTTCCGTGGACCTCACAGTTCGCAAAAAATCATGGACATGTGAATGGCCACATAGACTATCACAAGTATGAGTGTTATCCGTGAAAATCATGGGTAGCACGCGTACGCCAAAGTTGGACATGTGAATGAGGCTTTATCCTAATCTGACTCTTGGTGGAACCAGTCATCCAGGCATGGACAGAGGTTGTATCTGACAGTGTATAGATAACACAGAGCAGGTGTAGCACGCACAAGGCAAAGCACTATTCTGGATTTATTGGTTTGCTTATTTACATTGCCAGGTATAACTTTTGATTTGACTTTTTGTTTACTTTCTATGACAGGTAAACTATGACCACTTTATTATTAGTGTTCGTGTGTTTTCGTGTCATCGCTGCAGCAATATCAGAGGAGGTTTCAGGTGAGTATTTTTTGATATTTTGGTAGTACATACTAATATTATCTTTATTCATAGCCATAGCCTCGGACCGTGTCAATATGTATGAACTAAAAATAACCATATAAAAACACAAATTATCCATGACATCTCCGGATGTTTACGTGGACATTGCTATTGCATGATCCAACTGCTGCACAGCTAGGAATGCTCCAGCCTGCGGAGGTTGTGACTCTGTCCAGTGTGTAAAAACAGGCAGTAGGCATAGGGTAGAGTTTCAACCCCATATGGTTGCCAGCCACATTTAATGATGTTTTTGATCAGTGTAACAGGCCTAAAATTGAATAATTAGAAGTAAAAATTGCAAAATTAAAGTAGTAATAAATTATATCGACCGCAACAATTTATAGTCAACAGCTGCAATTTATCATCTATCTTCTAGGATATCATATTCTAATACTTTTTAAAATGAATTTACAGGTCATGCTGACTTATTAAGCGTAAGTATTCCAGCAGAAACTCCGCTGACTTATCAGCTAGGACACTCAATTACCATCCCCTGCTATTTCATCAACGCTTTGGAACATGTGACTGTGTCCCCCTCAACGGCTCCCCTAACACCCAGAATCAAATGGAGCAGACACAACAAAGGACGAGAGACAGTGTTATTGGTAGCCACTGATGGTCAAATTCGTGTAAATGAAGCCTACAAAGAACGCATTTCAATGCCAAACTATCCTCTCATCCCTACTGATGTCAGTTTGGAAATTGTAAACCTATTGTCCAGTGATTCAGGAACCTACCGTTGTGAAGTCATGCATGGAATCGAGGATAGCCAAGACACAGTACAGGTCAATGTGAAAGGTAAATTCTTTTAAGTTCTACAACCTGCAATGTACACCTCTTTAAAGGGGATATGTCAGCGGGTTTTTGCTATGTAACCTGAAAGCAGCATGATATAGGGGATGAGACCCTGATTCCAGTGATGTATCACTTACTTTTCTCTGTTGTAGATGAAGCAGTGCTATGAATGCTGAGCTGTGTATTACCCCGCCCACACCACTGATTGGCAACTTCCAATCAGGGGTAGGGGCAGGATTATACAGATTAGCCTGACTTGTCTGCACGTGAGACCTAGTCCTGTAGTGATAATGTCCTGCTGATAAAACACTGACTATACTGATGGTACAACACACAGCCTAGCAAGTGACACATCCCTGGAATCAGGCTCTCTGCTACTGTATTATGCTGCTCTCAGATTACATAGCAAAAACCTTCAATTTATGTGAACTCAAAACCTGCGCACAGAAGTCAAGGTTTCACTAGATGAAACAATAATTAAATTGCTGCTTAGTAAATCACTGATAGTAATACCATTTAGCTATTATGTACATAAGGAGTGGCCAAATAGTAGACTGGACTATTTTAAATAATGGTTTAATTGACGAAGTGGTTGCATCCCCAAAAATATGAACATTGGGAATCAATCCAGATCCTAAGAGCTATTACGTGCTGCATAACATTTTCTGAATATAGCTCGCATCATATTTTAGCTACAATTTTCTGGTCTTTAAACCGTGTTTATGATTTGCATTTTAAGTATCGTATCTCCATAGGGGTCATGGGAGGTTGTATAAATTTCACTTACCATTCTGAATTGTAAGCTAGCTAGTTATAATGTATAATGATTTACAGATTGATGTGATGAATAGTGTCTCCAGATTTATAACTTAGTTATTTACATCCAAAAACTTGATTTAATACACTCAATCAGACACTTTGTTTTATAGAGGTAAAAATGTATTACCATCTGGCCTGTCATTCAGAACTATTCTGACCCTTTTTATTTCATTCATCCTCCTATTAGATGTAGAAATATAAACACTCAAATGTTGTTTTCTTCTCACCAAACACATGCATTCTTTTTATTAGAATATTTAAAGGGGTTATCCGGGACTATTTAAATTTTTCCTTCTGGGCCTAAGAACTTACAGGCAGGCAGTTGCTAATTACCTGCCTGTTCTGCCCAGCGCTGATCTCTGTCAATTCAGAGTGCGTATGGACAGCTCCTGCCGGTGATTCTGCGGCTTCTGGTGATGTCACATCAACAGAGCAGCTTCTTCCCTTCCGCACTGCTCTGTTAACGGGGCATGACTGCTGATGTTATGCTAATTGGCAGCCGGCTCCCCGCTGCCTAACTGCGGGGAGCTTACTGTCAATCAGCATGACTTGGCAGTCATAGCACATTGACAAAGCAGCCCGGAAGAGGAAGAGCTGCTCTGTTGATGTGAAACAGCAGAATCACCGGCAGGAGCAATTGGTGACCACTTTGAGCTGCCGGCAGGCAGAACAGGCAGTTGGTTAGTAACTACATGCCTGTCAGCTCTTAGCTCAATAGGAAAACCCCTTTAACGATATGTGTAATCTTTTTCTTTGTCTTTGTAATAGTCAGAATAATTATCACCTGAATAGTAACCATTAGCCAATTAATATTAAACTCATTGTGTAATTATGATAATATTAACCAAACATGAATTTTCCAACATAAACCATAAACATTGATTAAACAGGTTGGGTTTTTCATAATAATAACCATATAGTTGTTACTACGTGAGTCATTATTAGCCTTTTGGCTTGAAATCTAGATGTAGCAATGTTAAATTTTTAAATTTTTAAAAATGTGACGGAGCGGAAGACCACCACTCTGTCATACCCTTTAGTAACGGCTATCGAGTACAGCAGAATAGCATTTTTCATTTTAATAGGAGCTGATCTGCAGTACCCTAAAAAGAGAACTAAACAGTGTGACAAAGAAGTGGTGTTCTACACTGCCGCTCCATTTACATCCAGCTACTGCCGATGTGTTAGAAGCTGACACCCAGCACTCTCTAATATTGATGCCCTATTATATCATGAGCAGCATGGTGGCTCAGTGGTTAGCACTGTTGTTTTGCAGTGCAGGGGTCCTGGGTACAAATCCCCCCAAGGATAACATCTGCAAGGAGTTTGTATGTTCTGTGTGGGTTTCCACCGGGTTCTCTAGTTGCTTTCCACACTCCAAAGACATGTTGAGGACGTTGATGTGCGTAAAGCGCTTTAAAATTAACGGCACTATGTAAGCAACCATCATAGCCTTTTAAAGAATGACAGAACTTTCAGAAGACTTTTGACATAATACAAAGACATGTCAGGAGTTTTGATTGGAGGAGGTCCACCGATCTATAAAGTGAAGGAGCAGAAAAGTCTCCTTCAACTCCTTCAAGACTAAAGATGGGCTCAATAGAAAGTCTTCTTCTTGGGGGATTGCAGCCTTCACTTGAGCTTTTTGCTCCTTCATTTTAACAATTAGTTGGGGTCTAAGCTCCCGGACCTCCACAAATCAAAACTTCTGAAGTGCATTTTCACTTTTGAAAAGTTTTGTGATGGTGTTGTTTCTCTTTACTGCTTATGTTCTTTACATGACATCTTTATAAAAACCATAGATTTGGATATCACCACACATTGTGTGAAATGCTGTTTTCTTTTAGAATTTTTTTTAATTCATCATTGTTTTACTTTTTCATCAATTCACTTCAGGGATCGTTTTCCACTATAGAGCCATCTCTACCAGATACACCTTGGATTTCGAAAATGCCAAAAAAGCCTGCATTCAGAACAGTGCTACTATTGCTTCACCGGAACAACTCCAATCTGCATATGATGATGGGTATCACCAGTGTGACGCCGGTTGGCTTTCTGATCAGACAGTCCGGTATGCTCTTATAGCTTAAACTTTACGTATTCACTTTTACAATTACTATAACCATTCTTTTATTACTTTATTCTTATCTATGGCACTAACATTTATTGTAAATTTGTTGAATGTCTTACTGTGTAAAGACTGGGTCTTTTGCACTGTCTTTAGTAGATAGTTCTACTTTAATATATTCATTATTGTTTAAAAGTACTCTGTTTTGTTAACCATATTAACGGAAATGTTATTTATAATATAATAAAAGGAGTCTGTCACCCCCAAAACACATATTAAACTACTTAAACAATTATAAAGGGGACTTAGCCCCTATAAAAATCATACCAGCAGTATACATTTTATCTTTACAGTGACTGAGAAAACCACTTTTATTTTATATACAAATGTGGGGCTTTAGTGATCTTTTGGCATGGCCGTTACACCATTACACCATTACAGTGCATCATGGATTAAAATTAGGCTCAGGATCAGAGACAGTGATTGGAATGTGAATTAAGGTTGCATAATGGTGCACTTAGTCATTGGCCACCCCAAGGGTGCACCAAAAGTCTCTCATTTGCATATGAAATAATAATTATTTTCCTATTTCTTAAAAAAAACTAAATAGTTGGTAGAATTTTTTTAGGGGTTAAGTCCTTTTTATAACTGTTTCATGTACTTACTGAGTTTCTTATTTAGTTTGGTCAATTTTTTTATGTAATGTCCTTAGGGTGCTCTTCTGGTTAGCTCCGTTTTCTTGCATTGCCACCACAAGGGAGATAGAGATCTACACAGTTCCCACTGAAGTCAATGTCATGTTTCTTTAATGCACAGATTTGCTGGGTTATCTAGCGCGAAGGATGCTCTTTGTAGCTGCTCTTCACTCTGGATAAAAGATGAGGGCTGTGGCAAGGGGAACATCTTATATGAGACACTGAATATATTCAATAATGTATAAATTAAACAACCAGTTACTATTGTTTAGACCTGATAAGAGATGAGCAACCTCAAAAGCACTTTTCATTTGTTAAAAATTCAAGTCAATTATGAAGAAATAATGCGCTGAAAAACCACACTATATTAACCCACTATACTAACCGCTTAACTTAACTGTTCTGCTAGGCTCTATTAAGTGAAATCTAGCAGGGAAAATAGACTGCCATACATATATTTTTTATAAAGTCTAAAAAATGTGTGAAAACATTGCAAAAAACAAACACAACAGTTTTCACCAGAATTCATTCATAAAATTGAAATGTCACAAAATTTTGTGCAGCACGCAGTTGCGCCTAAATTTTATGACTTTTGGCACATTTACAACAGTCTTAGCCAGCGGATGTGAAACTTGGACAATAAAGAAACAAGACAGAGAAAGAATTGACGCCTTCGAATTGTGGTGATGGAGAAGGATTTTATCAATACAATGGATGGCAAGAAGAACAAACAAATCAATTTTGGAACAAATCAAGTCGAACATGTTACTCAAAGCAAGGATCACCAAGCTACGACTTGCCTATTTTGGACACATCATGAGAAGAGAGGAATCACTGGAGAAGGACATCGTGGTTCGAAAGAATAGAAGGCAAAGAGGAAGACCAGCAATCCGATGGCTTGATACAATCAAAATAACAGCAGAGAAGACCCTGGTGGACCTATCTAGGCTTGCACAAGATCGATCTTCCTACATATCTTTTATCCATCAAGTTGCCATGGCTCAAAATCGAGTCCAAGGACGTTAAATGAATAAATAGCCAGCTTTACCAGCTGTTTGATTCTCAGGATTCTGGTCCAGAAGCCAAGTCAGTGTTCAGTGACTGGATGGGAGCCCTGCGAATTCCTGCTTACCTGATGGCATCTGTGGCTCCTCTTTGATTAGCTGGGCTGGCATGACGTTGTGTGTGCGTCATGCTGCTATGATGATGTTGCGATTTTCAGGGCTCCAATCCAGCAGTCATGAAATACTAACCTGGCAGCTGGACCAGCATCCTCGCTGTTGGAACAGATTTTCCCATCTCTAGTCACAACCGAGAGCGGATGACATATTCAGCATAATTTATGGCACAAAAGTGGTATAACTTATGACAAGAATGTACTGTAGTATCAGGCTGAAATATATTTCTTATCCTAAGGCACAGTCACTAAATGATGTACTATATTATATATTAAGAGGTGCGCACGTCTTAATTAACATGGAGCATCTTATAACGATGCACCTTTCAACAAAACACTGGTCTTGAAACGCCAGGGCCATCGAGTTTAAACTACACCCCTTTTAATATATGAAAATAATCAAAACAACAATAAAAAAAAAGCATAACTGGTATTACCAGATCCAGAACAATCCATACTATTGAAATATCATGTTATTTGTACCCCAAAGTGAAAAAAATTATAATATAAAATCTGCTTGTTTTTGGCTACCTCGCCTCCTCCAACGAATGGAATAAAAAGTGATTGAAATTGTATCTATAAAAAGTACAGCTCACCAAGCTCCCCCTGCATAAACAACTCCTCATACAGCTCCATCAATAGAAAAATGAAGGCTATAGATCTCAGAACATGGATACAGAAACCAAATAAAAAAACGTTTATATTTTGTAAAAGTAAATCCTCAAAAGATTAATGAGAGAAGATACTTAGTTTCTAATTGCTTGCTCTAGCTGATTGCCCTAATTTAATAATGTTATAAAGTTAGCCACATGCCAATCTTGAGGAACTAGCCCATATAAAAGTAAGTAACACACATATGGACAGTAGGAAAAATAAGTATTTGATACACTGCCGATTTTGCAAGTTTTCCCTCCTACAAAGAATGGAGAGGACTGTAATTTTTATCGTAGGTACACTTCAACTATGAGAGACAGAATCTTAAAAAAAAATGAAGAAAATCACATTGTATGTTATTTACATAATTAATTTGTATTTCATTGCATGAAATAAGTATTTCAATAGAAAAGCAGAACTTAATATTTGGTACAGAAACCTTTGTTTGCAATTACAGAGCTCAGACATTTCCTGTAGTTCTTGACCAAGTTTGCACACACTGCAGCAGGGATTTTGCCCCACTTCTCCATACAGATCTCCTCCAGATCTTTTAGGTTTCGGGGCTGTCACAGGGCAACATTGAGTTTCAGCTCCCTTCAAGGATTTTCTATTGGGTTCAGGTCTGGAGACTGGCTAGGCCACTTCAGGACCTTGAAATTGCCCTGGCTGTGCGTTTCAGGTCATTGTCATGGTGGAAGACCCAGCCATGACCCATCTTCAATGATCAAAGACCCCATCTTGTTCCCTTTGCAGTAAAGCACCCCCAAACTATGATGCTTCCCCCACCATTCTTCACAGTTGGGATGGTGTTCTTGGGGTTGTACTCATCCTTCTTCTTCCTCCAAACTCGGCAAGTGGAGTTCATACCAAAACGTTCTATTTTTGGTCTCATCTGACCACATGACCTTTTCCCATGCCTCCTCTGGATCATTCAGAGGGTCATTGGTGAACTTAAAACTGGCCTGGACATGTGCTGGCGTGTTCTACAGGATTTTAATCCATGACAGCGTAGTGTGTTACGTTAATGTTTGTGACTGTGGTCTCAGCTCTCTGCAGATCATTGGCCAGGTCCTCCCATGTAGTTCTTGCCTGATTCCTGACCTTTCTCACAATCATCCTTACCCCACGAGGCGAGATCGTGCATGGAGCCCCAGACCAAGGAAGATTGACAGTCATCTTGTGTTTCTTCCATTCTCTAATAATTGTGCCAACAGTTGAAGCCTTCTCACCAACTGCTTGCCTATTGTCCTGTTGCCCATCCCAGCCTTGTGCAGATCTACAATTTTGTCCCTGGTGTCCTTAGACAGCTCTTTGGTCTTGGCCATGGGGAAGAGGTTGGACTATGATTGATTAAGTGTGTGGACAGGTAACAAGTTCAAACAGGTGCAATTAATACAGGTAATGAGTGTTGAGTAGGAGGGTTTCTTAAAGAAAAATTAACAGGTCTGTGAGAGCCAGAATTCTTGCTGGCTAGTAGGTGATTGAATACTTATTTGATAAAATAAAATGCAATTTAATTATGTCAAAATCATCAATGTGATTTTCTGTTTTTTATTTTTATATTCTGTCTCTGACAGGTGAAGTGTATCTACGATAAAAAAAACTCTCCATTCTTTGTAGGTGGGAAAACTTGCAAAATCGGCAGTGTATCAAATACTTATTTTCCCCAGTGTATATGTATACTTTCTACACCATTTTTCCAGCACCTTGGACACCATTGAAACAGTGTCAATGGATAGTGGTAGGTGCATAATGTGCTCCATGTAGTGGAATGGAAAATCCCAAACTGGTGTAGCACAAAGTAAAACAACAGTGTTAGGAAACAAATACTATATATACGTATATTGTAAAGCGCTATAAACATTGTGAAAAAGTCTCATTTCCCTATAAGAAGTACATTTATTCATATGTCTCTTTCAGTTATCCAATCCATAATCCACGTGAGCCATGCTATGGTGACAAAGAAAACTTTCCAGGAGTAAGAACATATGGTGTTCGAGATACTGATGAAACTTATGATGTATATTGCTATGCTGAAGACATGACAGGTCTCTATCCATAGTATCTCTCTATCCATAGTATCTATCTATCTATTATCTATTTATCTCTTATCTATCTGTCATCTCTCCCTGGTCATTCTAACTAGCACAATAACAATGACATCTTTCTCGCTTTCTTAGGTGAAGTCTTTTATGCATCATCTGCTGAAAAGTTTACATTCTATGAAGCTGAAAAGCAATGCCAAAACCTAGGAGCCAAGCTTGCCACCACAGGACAACTCTATCTGGCTTGGCAAATTGGCATGGATGTATGCAGTGCCGGCTGGCTGGCAGATCGCAGTGTTAGGTATCCAATTGCCTTTCCCCGTCCCAACTGTGGTGGAAACTTAGTTGGAGTCAGAACAGTTTATCTCCATCCCAACCAGACTGGATATCCAGATCCCCTGTCTCGGTATGATGCCATCTGCTACAAAGGTTAGTCTTCACTTTTTTTATACAGAATGATTACACTTATACGTGTGTATATTTCATGTGTGGACAGAGTAAAGATTAAAATAGTTTATTTTTTATTTTAATATTGAATCTGATCTATAAGCTTTTAAACATTATAACATAGATATTACACAGCAGGTCTTACTACTCTGTGAGGCAAACTATACTCCATAAATCTGGCTTATGTATGATTTAGAAACTTTAAGTATTGGTCAAATAGTATATGATTGTTGTTATTTTAAATCTAAGGTAGATATGTGTACTATATTGAAAATCTATTATCCCCTTTAAAATATTTAACAGAAATGATATGAGTTTTTTCCAAGAATTTTTGCAATTTAAAATTCATTTAAAAAATGGGATGCCTTTCAAAAAATTTTTTAATAACAGCTTTCACAAGCCTTTTATGTGGCTTTAATTTGTTTATGTTTGTAATGGTTTTATGTGCATTTTTGGTTGACATTTATAAAATCCTATGGAAAATCCTGCGAAAAATGGTCAGAAAAATGAATGCAGCGAATTTGAAAAAAATATCCTCATAATAAAAACAGAAGAAAAAAAATATCTTGTAGTCATTGCAAAATTTTACTGCAGACTTTAAAGTAAAATGTGACTTTTTGAATAAAAGTGCCACAAAAAAATCTCTTAAATGATACGTGTGATCTGCCTGTAGGCTGAAATCTCATCTACAGTTTTTTTGGCATTCTTTTATGTCGTTTTTGAACTAAAGTCAAGAGTGGATTAAAAAAAAAAGAAAAATATAAAAGGAAGACTAATTCTTGTTTGCCTAGTCTTTTGTAGAGAATCCATGTTACTCCAGTAACATTGGAGCTAACTAAAGCATTTTTGGCTTTGTACTTCCGTAACATCGAGAAGCACCAGCTGATACAAGCTTTCGCTAATGGTCGGACAGCATAATGACTCTTTCTATTTAGATGTAAAGATGTAGTCTCATTTGTTAGAAGTTGCTGTTCAGCTCAGCTTTCAATACTATTAATGTGGAAAGCGGCCTTATTTGCTTCTTAAACTATTTTGCTCCTGGAACAGATGATGGTGACAACATTACTATTCAAACTGTGACACAGCCTGGCCTGACACTCATCTTTCACCGAAATGCTACCGAAGAGGAAGCCCGTGGCAGCATAACTGCTCTAGAAGGACTAAACTTCACCCTAACACCTTCTGAAGATGGCTTTACAGCAACTCCAGAGTTCCCCGGAACGCCTATTAGTCAGGATCTGCTGCCAACAGGAGGCTTATTAGAAAACATCACAGACGATGGACTTCAGCTATGGCTGGAAAATATCACAGCTGTTCCTCCCATTGAAGCCACTGGCACAGCAGAAAAGGAAATATTACCAGTCACAGCAGCTATTGATGTCGCTCATCCAGTAAAACCCATATCTGACACTGGTGAGTGCTAAGCAATGATTATTCACTAAGGGATAAATGTTATTTCTCAATATAAATCAACAATAATTATACTTTAAATACTATACAAAATAAATAAATACTTAAAACTGCGCGTTTGATTGAGTCTTATGCTGATTATCAATCATTTGTTTTCCCAATAAGGTGTTGTGTTTCATTACCGAGCGGAATCCAGTCGATATTCTCTTAACTTCACACTGGCCAAGAAAGCTTGTCTGGACAATGATGCTGTTATTGCAACTGCTGCTCAGCTCCAGGCTGCTTTTGAAGCCGGATTTGATCAATGTGATGCCGGGTGGATTTCAGATCAAACTGTCAGGTATGAAAACAAGTCCTTGGATGAACGAGGATTGTAACATGCTGTTCTTATTCCGAAACAATCACTTTTATAAATATTTATCTAAAGGTTGTCCAGTTTTATCACGACAGTCTGCAGTCACTGATCGTGCACTTTAAGCACTGTCAGGATTTTCTGGTGCCGGCGGCGAGACCGAGCGGTCATGTGACCCCAAGTTTGCAATATGCATTCTCCCGGCCACATTCCAACTAGACGTGCACGGCCTCTCTCAATTCACTTATACTGAGCAATGTCGCACACGACTAGTCGGAATGTGGCCAGGAGTATTCATATTGAGTATTTGTAGTCACATGACTGCTCGGAGAATACTCAGCTTGCTTGCTGCACGCGATGGGAGAATTCACAAATTTGCAGTGACATCAAGTGACTACAGACTTTCTTGATAAACCTGGACAACCGCTTTAATAAATCAAAGGCTATTATGACACATATGCAGCATTTCTAGGTTTAAGAGATCCAGTGTTTTCTGCACATGACGGATTATTTTCCATTAGGCCTTAAAACTTTAGCTCTCCCTCTTCTCTTACTATATTTCCCATACTTAGTGGGTTACTGAACTAATGTCAGAGAGCTAGCTTCAACCCTAGTTAAAGCGGACTTGTCACAAGATTTTTACAATACATATTGGATGTATTAGTAAATAGCTCTCTGAGATCTGATGAGGCTGGTGTACTTACTGTAAAAAAGCAATGACAGAATAGGTATATAACCCTTTATGAAAATTTAGCTCAATCTCCGCCCATTAGGCCTGATTGACAGCTCCTCAGTGTCCCTCCTGCTACTGCTAAAATCTCAAATGCTCACTAGAAGTTGCAGCTGTCAGTCACAATGGGTGAGCGGAGAATGAATACAGATGACTCATGCGCTCTCCCACTCTATAGCTAAAATGCTCAATGTAATATTAGTAAGTATTATTTATCCATTCTGACAAGGATTTTATAGTAAGCCTACAAGCCTCATCAGGTCTAAGAGATCAATTTAATAATGTATGCAGTTTGTATAGTACAATCTGGTTTCACTTTATGGTTAGTTAATTAATTCATTTACTAATCAGAATTAGCAGAAAATTAATAATTTTCAGCCTGCCATATGGTCCTCCGTGCTTAGTTCTGCTGCTGACTAGGCCTCTGACATCACTGCTTGCTCTCACTGTACATGTCATGACTAGGCCATAGGTGATGTATGTTGTAACGTCACAATGTCAGTGTGTGCCACAACGGCAATGCACGGAGTGATGTCAGAGGGCAAGGTGACCAGGCATATGGTAAAGCAGGCTGAAGAGGATGTGTGGTGTGACAAGGGAAAGTGAAAAGAGCAAGAACAGAGGACTGGACAGCTGACTGCAGGGACCGAGGGTCGTGTAGAGTGGGATAGATGAGCGGTGAGGTGAGTATTTTTTATCACATGCTACCTTTATTATGCTCCAAGGAACATTTAATACCCATTGAATAACAATACCTTGAAAAATCCAATTGATTTGTCCAGTTTGAATTAGTAGTAACAGTAGTAATAAAATAATAGATAAGAAATTATGTTCTGCATTAATAATCATGGAAATGAATTAGCTCAACTTGCTGCCCACGTTCGAACTGACCAAATCAATTATCATTTTACTCAAATTATTAAAGATTTAATAATTCTGCAAGCGGAACTGGAACTATTAAATCTGACATATTTATGTAATCATCTATAAATGGCAGGATTAGTTCTCATCCCGAGCCAAGAAGATGGATAAGTCGATTAGGTGGTTGTCTAGTGTACGGTTAAGGGAGGAAATAATAATAACAATAATCTTTTTATAACGCCATCATATTCCGCAATGCTTTACAATTCAGATCATTTACAGACATTTTTGGCGCTGTCCCCATTGGGGCTCACAATCTACATTCCCTATCAGTATGTCTTTGGAGTGTGGGAGGAAACCGGAGAACCCAGAGGAAACCCACACAAACATGGGGAGAACATACAGACTCCTTGCAGATGTTGTCCTTGGTGGGATTTGAACCCAGGACCCCAGCGCTGCAAGGCTGCAGTGAAAACCACTGAGCCACCAAAACATCATACATTAAAAAAAGCAAAACATTGCTCTCCCTTTCTAAAAATGTATTTGAGCGGTCAGCTAGATAATGTATTCAGATAAGATGAACATGCAAGTTACTAGTAAGTCAGGGCTGCAGGCTATCCAGAGAGAGAAGACATACTAAAGACCTGCCTTCGACACCAAGAAAGCTTGTGCCACCTTTATTTTTGTGCTCATTTTTGTGATTTTCCCAAGTATAAACCATAATGTCTGGGTATCGTCACACGAGCATGGTAGTATTTTCTTATTGTAATGTGATTTGCACTTTATTTTTTAAAGCAATCTTTTTGTTTCTCCTGACTCTAAGTACAGTTTAATTAAATTAGTGTTATATGTTCAAGTATGCTCTACCAATTCAATCCTCTTCCAAAGTGTTAAGTAAACTATGCCCGACCAATTCAACTTCCCCCTGCTGTTTATACATTTGTAATTGTGTATTTTTTCATGAACTCATATAACCTTAGTTCATGCCAGTGCTTCATACATGAATCCAGATTTTTTGTTCACAATAATCACTATTTTTTCATACATAAAAATTTTTGGGAAATTACAGACATAAATATCGAAATAACTTTATCAAACGCCCTTTTTTTTTTTTTCATATTTTTTGGTTTCACATATATCTTGCATCGGTGGCCTAACAGCTTGTATTGTCTATGCTTGCAAGGTGGAAGCAAAGCTGAACTCTGGGTTCCTGAAAAACACAGCAAGAAAAGCTGCAAAAATGCAGCAAAATCTGTGTTTTGGCTGCAGCTTTTTTACTGCCAAAAGATCAGGTTTTGGCTGCAGAAAAAAACGCAACAAAAAAGCAATGTGTGAACATAGCCTAAGGCCACATGCACACATTGAGTATTTAGTGTATTTTTTACATCAGTATTTGTAATCCAAAACCAGGAGTGGGTGAAAAATACAGAAGTGGTGACGTGTTTCTATTATACTTTTCCTCTGATCGTTCCTCTCCTGATTTTGGCTTACAAATACTGATGTAAAATACTGACCAAATACTCAACATGTGCACGTGGCTTAAGGTTTTTTTTCTTGTTGTATGAGGCAATTGTCATCCACATAGAAGTTTTTTTTCCTCCTGAGGATTAGTTGGATTATAGATTAGACTTGTGTCATTTTCCAAATTTATCAGTTATGAAATTATATATAAATTATGGATATATGCATTTTAATAAGACACAGTGCATGAGAAAGGAGAGAAGTTAAAAAGTTTTTTATGTCTGAAAAATAGTGACTATCCTGAACAAAAAAAGCTGGATTCATGTGCAAAGCACAAATAATAATAAATAAGATATAAAAACAAAGCAAAAACGAAAAATTATAGACGCAAATTGCCCAAATTTAAACGAATAGGTAAAGAGTTGTTAAAAGTTGCAAATAAGAAAGTTGTTAATATATTTCTTTGGACAGGTACCCCATCACCAGTCCTCGTGAGAACTGCCATGGAGATAAGAATGGATTCCCTGGAGTGAGGAATTATGGAGTGGTGGATCCATCAGAAGAATATGATGTATATTGTTACATTGACAAGCTACGAGGTATGCGACGAAACTATTAGGAATAGCAGAAAAGGGGGTAAATAAGCTTTTTTTATGCAAAGCACTTTTTCTGTTTATGCCAAACTACTGCTGAGATAACTACTACCTTGGTTTTTATGTAAATGTGCCCATATTATTGTTAGCTATATTACCATTATTAAAGCATGTATTTATTATGTGTAGGTGTTTGCTTTTATGCACAGATGTATATTCTTGGTATGTGGTAGACCATACATTTATTATACTCATTCATTATTGCTGCTACTCTTCTAATAAAAATATTATTTGGGTGAGGCATGTGTGCGCTATATAAATACATGTTACTGAGCTTTTTTACATCCTTTTGCAATTTATCCTCTATCTATCTGCCAGTCTATCTATTATCTACAGGTATCTATCTATCTAGTGTATATACAGTGGGTGTGAAAAGTATTCAGACCCCTTTAAATTTTTCACTCTTTGTTTCATTGCAGCCATTTGGTAAATTCTAAAAAGTTCATTTTTTTCTCATTAATGTACTCTGCACCCCATCTTGACTGAAAAAAAATGTAGAAATTTTTGCAAATTTATTAAAAAAGAAAAACTGAAAAATCATATGGTCATAAGTATAAGACCTCACAGCTCACAGTGCATGTCAGACCAAATGAGAATCATGGGCTCAAAGGAACTGCCCAAGGAGCTCAGAGACAGAATTGTGGCAAAGCACAGATCTGGCCAAGGTTGCAAAAGAATTTCTGCATTACTCAAGGTTCCTAAGAGCACAGTGGCCTCCATAATCCTTAAATGGAAGAAGTTTGGGACCACCAGAAGTCTTCCTAGACCTGGTCATCCAGCCAAACTGAGCGATCGTGGGAGAAGAGCCTTGGTGAGAGAGGTAAAGAAGAACCCCAAGATCACTGTGACTGAGCTCCAGAGATGTGTAGCACCCTGAGGATTCGGCTGCTACAGGGGTATTACACCTCAAGCCAGAGGTGTGGTATTCCACTCCCGGGTAAGGATGGAGTGTGGAACTGAGCTAGTAGGCTGCATGCACTACATACATCCCATTTCCGGGGGACAGAACTACGGTACTCCCACCAGTTTATGTGCAGGTACGACAGCGTCTGTCCCTGGCTGGAGTGGGAGGGGGGTGGAACATCCCAGTAGTGTAGGGGCAGATAGGGGGAGTAGTCTGGGTAAATGTAGGAGCTCATTGGGTGCTGGTCACCTGAGCTCACACATAGAGGGAGTATATAAGGTGGGCACCAACTTAGGACAGGGTCAGTCAGTCAAGTCAGTGAGTCAGCAGTAACTCCAGGAGAGGAGAAGGAAGAGAGACCCAGAGGCGCAGGACGAGAGGGGACCCCAAGATCCCAGAATAATTACAAAAGGGTGAAGGGTCGGCAAAAGGGTACCGGATCCCAAGCTGGCGGAGGCCAAAGCACACCTTAGCCAGGAACCGGAGGTTGTGGGCAGGATCTGCCACGACCCTCACCAAATCCACTAGAAAGGCACACCGAGCATAGGGTCAGGGAGCCCAGAGGAGGCTTGACCACCAAGAGACCCGAGGGAGCCGGACATAGGTGGATCCCTGGTGAGAACGGCCAGAGAGAGAGAGAGAAGAAGGGAGCTCAGGACCATACTCAGGAATTGCCCGGGAGTTGACCGAGTCCCGCACCTGGTGGACGCAGCACGGCTTGGGTGGTCACTGCTGTACAGAGTGACCCGAGCAACACCAGTGAGTAAACACCCTGAAACTGCATTTCATGCCTCTGAGTCTCCTTGCTGCACCTTCACAACCACCATCCTCCACGTCTGACCCCCTGAGGCTATACCCCTCCCGTTGGGGGTTATACTACCACAGCTGCACACACACCACCAGCCTCAGCGGACCATCCTGCAGCGGCGGCCTTTTGACCGCAAATCAACGGGTGGCGTAGTCGACACTAAGAACATCTGCAAGGACTGCCGCACACTGAGTTTGACACCCTGGGCACGGACCGGGTCACAGCCACTCGGAGACTACAACCCCCATCTGATCCGGCTCCGGGTATTCCTAACAACATGGCCCAGGGGGCGCGTCAACTTTGGCGTAGTCGGCAGGATCACGTGCCCGCAACCACCGGGTACTGCGTGCCTGAAGAAAAGTTCACATTTACCTCAAAAAGAAGTCTCCCGCCAATTCCGGAGGGTCCCCGCCATCGGACGCCATCTCGGATCAGTTCCCGCCGTTTGTCCGCCATCTGCAGTCTTTTCCCGCCATCCACAGAGTTTCCCGCCACTGGGAAGCGGTTCCCGCCATCTGAGAAGATTTCCCGCCTTGGCAGAGCGGACGCCATTATGGGCGTGCCAGAGGATGGCAAGAGGCCACCTCCCATCGTGGGCCAGGATCGGAAATGGCGCCAAAAGTGGAAACCGCCCCCACCAGCAGAGACTGTGATGATTGATATGTCCATCAGCATGAGGGAACTGCCCCTGGAACTGGCAATCACAAAGTTGCCCCAGGACGACCCCCAATGTGGGCGGATACAGAACCAAACAGAGAAGATGGGTGCAGCCTGGAGGAGTCTGGAGAGGAGTCTGGAGGAGCCGTACCCGGAGATGGAGGGAGAGGCAGGCAGCACCGACCCTGTGGTCAGGAGCCTGATGCAAGCAACCACCCCACAAGACCTGGTGGAGATCCTGGCACAGCTCCCCCGAGACCGGGAGCGTGCACAGACCGCGCTGGAGGGCCTCGCAAGGAGGATGGCCCAGGTGCAGCGAGAAACGCTGACGGAATGGAGCAGGGAGATGGCCCAGCAGGCTGGAACCCGCCAGCGGAGCATGCCACCCGCAGCGAGGAGCAAGTCCACCTCTGAGGACGGCGAAGGAGGGACGACGGCCGGAGACGACGCCGCGGAGGGAGCCGAAGAGATGAAGGCAGGTAATGGGGACGACAATATCCCGTGCCCAGAAGCCGTAAACCTGCCCCAGCTCCCCGTCGCAGAGCCCGAAGCCCCACTCACCATTCCCGTAGCCGCTGCGTCATCGCTCCAAGCTAGGCCTCAAGCGGCCGGAGCCGCGGCCACGCCCCCTGTGACGTCATGCGCCTCGATCCAGAGCACGGCCAAGCAGGAGATGCCACCGGCC
The DNA here is from genome assembly GCF_046119375.1 of Phyllobates terribilis. Classification (NCBI taxonomy): domain Eukaryota; kingdom Metazoa; phylum Chordata; class Amphibia; order Anura; family Dendrobatidae; genus Phyllobates; species Phyllobates terribilis. The sequence goes on along the minus strand of NW_027362771.1, from coordinate 441,831,406 downwards.
TGGTCGCAAGGCCGAGTGCCCCCGGGCGCCGCAGTGCCAACAGCGCCCTCTACCTCCACTGAGCCACCGGCCTGGTCACTGGGCCAAGTAACCCCGGGCGCCGCCGTCTTCACGGTGCCCTTTACATTCAGGGTGCCCCAGGCCTGGTCGCAAGGCCTGGTGAACCCGGGCGCCGCCACCACAACAGCGCCCTCAACGTCCACAGCGCCACACCTGGGTGAAGACCTATTTGCCCAGCACACATGCCCGGATGGGCAGCCCTTTGTGTGGCCACCGGAGTTCCACCATCCCCGACTCCGGAAGGAAAGACCCCTGGATGAGCCCCTGATCCCGGCTCCGGCGCCCGCCAAGACCACCCCACTCTCGTTGGAGGAAGCACAGTTTGCGTGGGACCCCACCGGAGACGACCTCATCGGGTTCACCGAGGAGACCCGGGCAGCCGCAGCCCAGCGTGCGGAGTGCTGCCAGCAACAATTGGAGGTTTTTGCTAGAGAGCGACGAGAGAGGCGGGTCCGCGAGGAGCGGCTCCAAGTGAAGAGCGCCGAGCAGAAGAGCCGAGCCCGCAGAAACCCCCGTGCTGCCCACGGTCCCCGTGCCAGCGGGACTGTAATAAAATTCCAGTTGGAGCACGGGTGGGGTTTCATCCGGGACCACAAGACCCCCGGCGACGTCTTTGTCACCCGCAGAGACGTTGAAAGTCATCTGCCGGAGGGACACAGAGGTCGTGACCTATACCTGGGTGATGAGGTCACCTTCACCCGGCATCAGTGCGCCAAGGGCCCGTATGCCCTGCACGTGCATAGACTTACTGAGAAGGAGCTACGGGGTGAGGAGGATCAAGAGGACCCAGACGGGTCTAAAGATTACCCTCAGCCAAGAGCACACCGCCACTGATGAACTGTAAATAGAATATGTAAATAGTTACCCGTGTGGGTACAGGAACTGTTACCATTATAGTCCCCGTTGGGACCAGTGAACTGTTCTAGTGTGTCCCATATCCCTTAACAGGCTGAGGACTGTGAGCAGCCATCCCTAATCCCACTGGCCGAGGACTGAGAGCGGCCATACCTTCCCTTGTATATAGTTGCGCTTCCTAAGGCGCCCCCTACCGGTTTTATAGGAAAGCTGTGTTTTTCTTGAAGAGACTGTTGCACTTTACCCGGTCACAAGTTGCACCGTGGCCGGAGAAACAAGAATGTTTAATAAGAAAAGTTTTATATCAAAAGTCTGATGATATATATAATGTTTTATATGTTTATGATGTTTAAAAAAAATTGTATGTTTTTGGATGTTTTTATTCTTTTACAGCCCGAGGACGTGCTGTGATTTACCAGGGGGGAATGTAGCACCCTGAGGATTCGGCTGCTACAGGGGTATTACACCTCAAGCCAGAGGTGTGGTATTCCACTCCCGGGTAAGGATGGAGTGTGGAACTGAGCTAGTAGGCTGCATGCACTACATACATCCCATTTCCGGGGGACAGAACTACGGTACTCCCACCAGTTTATGTGCAGGTACGACAGCGTCTGTCCCTGGCTGGAGTGGGAGGGGGGTGGAACATCCCAGTAGTGTAGGGGCAGATAGGGGGAGTAGTCTGGGTAAATGTAGGAGCTCATTGGGTGCTGGTCACCTGAGCTCACACATAGAGGGAGTATATAAGGTGGGCACCATCTTAGGACAGGGTCAGTCAGTCAAGTCAGTGAGTCAGCAGTAACTCCAGGAGAGGAGAAGGAAGAGAGACCCAGAGGCGCAGGACGAGAGGGGACCCCAAGATCCCAGAATAAGGACAAAAGGGTGAAGGGTCGGCAAAAGGGTACCGGATCCCAAGCTGGCGGAGGCCAAAGCACACCTTAGCCAGGAACCGGAGGTTGTGGACAGGATCTGCCACGACCCTCACCAAATCCACTAGAAAGGCACACCGAGCATAGGGTCAGGGAGCCCAGAGGAGGCTTGACCACCAAGAGACCCGAGGGAGCCGGACATAGGTGGATCCCTGGTGAGAACGGCCAGAGAGAGAGAGAGAAGAAGGGAGCTCAGGACCATACTCAGGAATTGCCCGGGAGTTGACCGAGTCCCGCACCTGGTGGACGCAGCACGGCTTGGGTGGTCACTGCTGTACAGAGTGACCCGAGCAACACCAGTGAGTAAACACCCTGAAACTGCATTTCATGCCTCTGAGTCTCCTTGCTGCACCTTCACAACCACCATCCTCCACGTCTGACCCCCTGAGGCTATACCCCTCCCGTTGGGGGTTATACTACCACAGCTGCACACACACCACCAGCCTCAGCGGACCATCCTGCAGCGGCGGCCTTTTGACCGCAAATCAACGGGTGGCGTAGTCGACACTAAGAACATCTGCAAGGACTGCCGCACACTGAGTTTGACACCCTGGGCACGGACCGGGTCACAGCCACTCGGAGACTACAACCCCCATCTGATCCGGCTCCGGGTATTCCTAACAACATGGCCCAGGGGGCGCGTCAGATGCAGTAGGGAGATGGGAGAAAGTTCCACAAAGTCATCTATCACTGCAGCCCTCCACCAGTCAGGCCTTTATAGCAGAGTTGCCTGACGGAAGCCTCTCCTCAGTGCAAGACATATGAAAGCCCGCATAGAGTTTGCTCAAAAACACATGAAGGACTCCCAGACTATGAGAAATAAGATTCTCTGGTCTGATGAGACAAAAATAGAACTTTTTGGTGATAATTTTAAGTGGTATATGTGGAGAAAACCAGGCACTGCTCATCACCTGCCCAATACAATCCCAACAGTGAAACATGATGGTGGCAGCATCATGCTATGGGGGTGTTTTTCAGTTGCAGGGATAGGACGACTGGTTGCAATTGAAGGAAACATGAATGCGGCCAAGTACAGAGATATCCTAGATGAAAACCTCTTCCAGAGTGTCTGAGCAAAGGGTCTGAATACTTATGACCATGTGATATTTCAGTTTTTCTTTTTTAATAAATTTGCAAAAATTTCTACATTTCTGTTTTTTTTTCAGTGAAGATAGGGTGCAGAGTGTACATTAATAAGAAAAAAAAAATAACTATTTAGAATTTACCAAATGGCTGCAATGAAACAAAGAGTGAAAAATTTAAAGGGGTCTGAATACTTTCCATACCCACTGTATAATAATAATGCAGGTGATATTGGTCATTGTTTTCATATGTATGGTTAAACAATGTAATTAATTAAAAACAAAAGAAGTTATGTGCGAAGCTTAAAACTGGGTGAGGAACAGGCATACTCTGCTATACAGGTGAGGTTGTGGAAGACAGTTTCAGGTCACAGGTCATATACCATGGCAAGGCTGAGCACAGCAGCAAAACACAAGGTAGTTGTCCTGCATCAAAACTTTCAAAACATCTCAATTTATTCAGTATCAAAGATGAGCACAACACACAGAAATACACGCATACCTTGGCATTCTATCAATGAGGAAATCAATGTTTGTCTGAGGAAATTTTGCCATCTTCAAAGTAATTGAGCAAATCATTAGATTCATTGCTGGCATTGCTGTGGCTGACCAATGGTGTCGAAATGTGCTCAATGGGAGACAAATCCAGAGATGCTACAGGTGATGTTAGGCCATCCAGGCTGCTTCCAGTACCATGTGCAAAATACCGCCTGTGCCATCATGATGAAAAATAGCTCTTGAAACACTTTAAAATTACCTCATTAAGATCTCTTCATGATGGTACCCATGTGGTTTCCAAACCAATCTCTGACTATCATTGCATCTAAGATACAAATGGGACTCCTCACTGAAGAGGATAGGCATCTATTGCAGTCTCCATTGACATTTTGCTCTGCACCATGTCAAGCGATTGTGTGAGGTCAGTGGAACATTTGTAGCTGAACATTTAGCTCATAACCGAATGTTATACAAATACCTTCTGATGGTTTGTGTAAATCCTGTTTAATACCTCAGGCTTGGTATATGACACCTAATTTCGCCTGCAGTAAAAAATGGATCACTACACACCATTCTACGAATCTAACAAGGTCACATAAGCATAGGCGGATTATAATGAGGGCAATCTGGGCTACCGCCCGGGGCCCCGGGACTCCGGGAGGTCCATGGCCAGATTGCCTTCATTATAATATGTGGGGCGCCGTGGCACATACCGGCTGTCAGAGGCGCGGGGCCCCCGGACCGCTCCCCCAGCAGCGGCGCACTGCCGCTGCTTCTTCTTCGGCCAGGCCAGCACTGCACCTGTTAACTTCCCTATGTGCTGGCCCGGCCACGTCACAGCTAGGAGACACAGCCCTGTGCACGGCCGTGTCTGCTAGTGTGACGTCACGCAGTGCGTGCCCTGCACTGCTACTTACCACCGGAGAGGAGCTGGACGACGGGAGTCGGGGGATGGTGAGTGAGTGAGTGTGTGTGTGAGTATGTGTGTGTGAGTGTGTGTGTGCAGATATCATTGTGTGATGTCTGTTTATATGTATTTTTATGTTTCAAATGTGTTTATGCATGTATGTATGTATATGTCTGTATATGTTTGTGTGTGTGTGCGTGACTGCGTGCGGCCTCCCGCTGTCTCTGGGGGGGCGCCGTGCAGCCTCCCGCTATCTCTGAGGGGGAGCCGTGCGGCCTCCCGCTGTCTCTGGGGAGGCGCCGTGCGGCCTCCCGCGGTATCTGGGGGGCGCCGTGCGGCCTCCCGCTGTGTATAAATGGCGCCATGCGGCCCCCTGCTGTGTATAGATGGCACCGTGCAGCCCCCTGCTGTGTATAGATGGTGCTGTGCGGCCTCCTGCTGTGTATAGATGGCACCTTGTGGCCCCCTGCTGTGTATAGATGTCTACGTGCGGCCTCCTGCTGTGTATAGATGGCTCCGTGCGGCCTCCCGCTGTATATAGATGGCACCATGTGGCCCCCTGCTGTGTATAGATGGCTACGTGCGGCCTCCCGCTGTGTATAGATGGCACCGTGCGGCCTCCTGCTTTGTATAGATGGCTACCTGTGGCCTCCTGCTGTGTATAGATGGCTACGTGCGGCCTCCCGCTGTGTATAGATGGCACCTTGTGGCCTCCTGCTGTGTATAGATGGCGCCGTGCGGCCCCCTGATGTGTACAGATCGCGCCATGCGGCCTCCCGCTATCTCTGGGGGGCACCATGCGGCCTCCCACTGTATCTGGGGGATGCCGTGCGCCCTCCTGCTGTGTATAGATGGCACCATGCGGCCCCCTGCTGTGTATAGATGGTGCCTTGCGGCCTCCTGCTGTGTATAGATGGTGCCGTGCGGCCTCCTGCTGTGTATAGATGGCTTCGTGTGGCCTCCCGCTGTGTAAAGATGGCACTGTGCGGCCTCCTGCTGTGTATAGATGGCACCGTGCGGCCCCCTGCTGTGTATAGATGGCTACGTGCGGCCTCCCACTGTGTATAGATGGCACCGTGCGGCCTACTGCTGTGTATAGATGGCGCCCAGCGGCCCCCTGCTGTGTATAGATGGCGCTGTGCGGCCTCTTGCTGTGTATAGATGGCTACGTGTGGCCTCCTGCTGTGTATAGATGGCTACGTGCGGCCTCCTGCTGTGTATAGATGTCTACGTGCGGCCTCCTGCTGTGTATAAATGGCTCCGTGCGGCCTCCTGCTGTGTATAGATGGCACCATGCGGCCCCCTGCTGTGTATAGATGGCTACGTGCGGCCTCCCGCTGTGTATAGATGGCACCGTGTGGCCTCCTACTTTGTATAGATGGCTACGTGTGGCCTCCTGCTGTGTATAGATGGCTACGTGCGGCCTCCCGCTGTGTATAGATGGCACCGTGTGGCCTCCTGCTGTGTATAGATGGCACCGTGCGGCCCCCTGATGTGTACAGATGGCGCCGTGCGGCCTCCCGCTGTCTCTGGGGGGCGCCGTGCGGCCTCCCACTGTATCTGGGGGGCGCCGTGCGCCCTCCCGCTGTGTATAGATGGCACCATGCGGCCCCCTGCTGTGTATAGATGGTGCCTTGCGGCCTCCTGCTGTGTATAGATAGCGCCGTGTGGCCTCCTGCTTTGTATAGATGGCTTTGTGCGGCCTCCCGCTGTGTAAAGATGGCACTGTGCGGCCTCCTGCTGTGTATAGATGGCACCGTGCGGCCCCCTGCTGTGTATAGATGGCTACGTGCGGCCTCCCACTGTGTATAGATGGCACCGTGCGGCCTACTGCTGTGTATAGATGGTGCCAAGCGGCCCCCTGCTGTGTATAGATGGCGCTGTGCGGCCTCTTGCTGTGCATAGATGGCTACGTGTGGCCTCCTGTTTTGTATAAATGGCTACGTGTGGCCTCCTGCTGTGTATAGATGGCTACATGCGGCCTCCCGCTGTGTATAGATGGCACCGTGCGGCCTCCTGCTGTGTATAGCTGGCACCGTGCGGCCCCCTGCTGTGTATAGATGGCGCCGTGTGGCCTCCTGCTGTGTATAGATGGCACCGTGCGGCCCCCTGATGTGTACAGATGGCGCCGTGCGGCCTCCCGCTGTCTCTGGGGGGTGCCGTGCGGCCTCCTACTGTATCTGGGGGCGCCGTGCGCCCTCCCGCTGTGTATAGATGGCACCATGCGGCCCACTGCTGTGTATAGATGGTGCCTTGCGGCCTCCTGCTGTGTATAGATGGCGCCGTGTGGCCTCCTGCTTTGTATAGATGGCTTCGTGCGGCCTCCCGCTGTGTAAAGATGGCACTGTGCGGCCTCCTGCTGTGTATAGATGGCACCGTGCGGCCCCCTGCTGTGTATAGATGGCTAAGTGCGGCCTCCCACTGTGTATAGATGGCACCGTGCGGCCTACTGCTGTGTATAGATGGCGCCAAGCGGCCCCCTGCTGTGTATAGATGGCGCTGTGCGGCCTCTTGCTGTGCATAGATGGCTACGTGTGGCCTCCTGCTTTGTATAAATGGCTACGTGTGGCCTCCTGCTGTGTATAGATGGCTACATGCGGCCTCCCGCTGTGTATAGATGGCACCGTGCGGCCTCCTGCTGTGTATAGCTGGCACCGTGCGGCCCCCTGCTGTGTATAGATGGCGCCGTGTGGCCTCCTGCTGTGTATAGATGGCACCGTGCGGCCTCCTGCTGTGTATAGATGTCTACGTGCGGCCTCCTGCTGTGTATAAATGGCTCCGTGCGGCCTCCTGCTGTGTATAGATGGCATCATGCGGCCCCCTGCTGTGTATAGATGGCTACGTGCAGCCTCCCGCTGTGTATAGATGGCACCGTGTGGCCTCCTGCTTTGTATAGATGGCTACGTGTGGCCTCCTGCTGTGTATAGATGGCTACGTGCGGCCTCCCGCTGTGTATAGATGGCACCGTGTGACCTCCTGCTATGTATAGATGGCACCGTGCGGCCCCCTGATGTGTACAGATGGCGCCGTGCGGCCTCCCACTGTATCTGGGGGGCGCCGTGCGCCCTCCCGCTGTGTATATATGGCACCACGCGGCCCCCTGCTGTGTATAGATGGTGCCTTGCGGCCTCCTGCTGTGTATAGATGGCGCCGTGTGGCCTCCTGCTTTGTATAGATGGCTTCGTGCGGCCTCCCGCTGTGTAAAGATGGCACTGTGCGGCCTCCTGCTGTGTATAGATGGCTACGTGCGGCCTCCCACTGTGTATAGATGGCACCGTGCGGCCTACTGCTGTGTATAGATGGCGCCAAGCGGCCCCCTGCTGTGTATAGATGGCGCTGTGCGGCCTCTTGCTGTGCATAGATGGCTACGTGTGGCCTCCTGCTGTGTTTAGATGGCTACGTGCGGCCTCCCGCTGTGTATAGATGGCACCGTGCGGCCTCCTGCTGTGTATAGCTGGCACCGTGCGGCCCCCTGCTGTGTATAGATGACGCCGTGTGGCCTCCTGCTGTCTCTGGGGGGTGCCGTGCGGCCTCCCGCTGTATCTGGGGGGCGCCGTGCGGCCTCCCGCTGTGTATAGATGGCGCCATGCGGCCCCCTGCTGTGTATAGATGGCTCCTTGCGGCCCCCTGCTGTGTAGACATGGTGCCATGCGGCCTCCTGCTGTGTATAGATGGCGCCGTGCGGCCCCCTGCTGTGTATAGATGGCTATGTGCGGCCTCCCACTGTGTATAGATGGCACCGTGCGGCCTACTGCTGTGTATAGATGGCGCTGTGCGGCCTCTTGCTGTGTATAGATGGCTACGTGCGGCCTCCTGCTGTGTATAGATGGCTACATGCGGCCTCCCGCTGTGTATAGACGGCGCCGTGCAGCCTCTTGCTGTGTATAGATGGCTATGTGCGGCCTCCTGCTGTGTATAGATGGTGCCATGCGGCCTCCCGCTGTGTATAGATGGCACCGTTGTGCCTCCTGCTGTGTATAGATGGCTACATGCGGCCTCCCGCTGTGTATAGATGGCACCGTGCGGCTTCCCGCTATGTATAGATGGCTACGTGCGGCCTCCCACTGTGTATAGATGGCTACATGCGGCCTCCCGCTGTATATAGATGGCTATGTGTGGCCTCCTGCTGTGTATAGATGGCTACGTGCGGCCTCCCGCTGTGTATAGATGGCACCGTGCAGCCTCCCGCTGTGTATAGATGGCTATGTGTGGACTCCCACTGTGTATAGATGGCTACGTGCGGCCCCCTGCTGTGTATAATTGGCTCTGTGCAGCCTCCTGCTGTGTATAGATTGCTACGTGCGGCCTCCTGCTGTGTATAGATGGCTCCGTGCGGCCTCCCGCTGTGTATAGATGGCTACATGCGGCCTCCCGCTGTGTATAGATGGCTACGTGCGGCCCCCTGCTGTGTATAATTGGCTTCGTGCAGCCTCCTGCTGTGTATAGATGGCTCCGTGCGGCCTCCTGCTGTGTATAGATGGCTACGTGCAGCCTCCCACTGTGTATAGATGGCTACGTGCGGCCTCACGCTGTGTATAAATGGCTAAGTGCGACCTCCCGCTGTGTATAGATGGCTACGTGCGCCTCCCGCTGTGTATAGATGGCTACGTGCGGCCTCCCGCTGTGTATATATGGCTACGTGCGGCCTCCCACTGTGTATAGATGGCTACGTGTGGCCTCCCGCTGTGTATAGATGGCTACGTGTGGCCTCCCGCTGTGTATAGATGGCTACGTGCGGCCTTCCGCTGTGTATAGATGGCTACGTGTGGCCTCCTGCTGTGTATAGATGGCTATGTGTGGCCTCCTGCTGTGTATAGATGGCAACGTGCGGCCTCCTGCTGTGTATGGGAGGATTGTGGCAGCTCATATTGTGTGTAGGGTCTCAAACTGCATATAGGATATGTCAGCATACTTAATTGTGCTCAATATTAAGTCATACAATTAATGTCAAAAAATTATTATAATTAATATATTAATATTGTGCCAAATTAATTTCACGTGAACTATCACATTATCTATCACAGGGGATCATGTGACATGTCACGTGATACATCAGGTGTGTGGGGGGGGGCCCGCGCCTTCTAAACTGCCCAGGGCCCTTGCTACTCTTAATCCACCCCTGCACATAAGTAATATCTTGACGAGGTCTTCATGTAGGAATGTCACACCAGTTCTATGGATTATGGTGTGTCGTGGAATAATGTATAGCTTTCATACCCCTCGTTCCAGGTACACTCATAGCTTGGCATTACATTAATTTAATTGTGCAACCAGCGGTTCAGTCATTTCTCAAAAATGTCCCAGGAGCTATTTTTCAACACAACGCCAGGCCACATGTTGCTTGTACTACTGTGAGCAACCTGAGTAGCCTAAAAGTGCTACCATAGCCTGCAGCATCTCCAGACTTGTCTCCCATCGAGCACATCTTAGTTGTCATTGGTCCGCAATTGCAAAGCGAGCTGCTGCAGTGGATCTTGATGATTTGCCCAAGTGAATTCAGTGTGGCAGAACATTCCTCAAACAAATAACCTCACAGATATCATGACAATGCATATAAGTGCATGTATTTCTGCACATGGTGCTCATGCTAGATACTAAATGAATCAAGATATTTTGATATATGTTTCCATTTTTCTCATTTTCATATCATTAACAAGTCTATCACTCCTGTGAGTTTCATAATTCCACGACTTTTCCTTGGTGTTCCAATTTGAATGTTGAGTGTATATGAAACACACAATAAATATGGTGTCATGGAGACAGATTTTTGCCATATTTCCTTTAAAATGGGTGATAAAGTCCACGCTGTGCCTTAAATATGTTGCCCAGTCTTGTGGTGAAAGTCTTCAGTCACTCTACGTGACTACAGGGTATTGAATCCTTACATTAAGCACACCGCACTCTCTCAGAATTCTCTTGTGTTGCCAAGACCGGACAGTCAAGTAGCCTCATTTATGCGATTTGCATACATGCGGTCACATGCTGGCTAGATGTGCTTAGACTTGCTCAATATGACTGAATTGAGTGAGGTTAAGCACGTCTAGTCGGAATGTGGCCGGATATATGCAAATTCCGAACTTGGGGTCACGTGACTGCCTGGTCTCGGCAGTGACACCACAGAATCCTGACCGTGTGCAGTGTGCATAAAACAAAACTGGACAACCCCTTTAATAATAAAAATTTGTATAAGGCAAATATTGATATTGGGGGCACGCTGAGTACTGAAAATTAATTCTATGCTAAATATAAAGGACCTGTGGGAGTATAATAATGATGGTATTGTTGTTACTACTAAAAATCAATCGAATGAAAATGACTGAAATAGTTGCAGAAACAGGTTCTGTATCCAAACATGAAGATTTTTTTTTTAAAAAAGGCTCATGTTAAGCACTAATAGATTTTCTGTATCAATTTGTGAAAATATTGGCTGGTAAGATATACATTTTTATTTTTTTGTAGTTTAAAATAAATCAGGCAAAAATTACAGACAACCCAAAATGTTTATGACCAAACTAGGAAACAAAATGAGACAAAAATCAATTTTTTTTAAATTGTGCGTTAAATTGTGTACATTTGGCTACAGTAAGGATGAAATTTGTGACGGATTCATTAACCCAGTGAATGGTAGCACATCCATGTAATGGCCTAAATACAAAAATGTATTTTATCTTAACTAATAAAATTCAAATTTTAAATGTTTTTTTTTCTTTCTTTGCAGGTGAAGTGTTTTTTGTAACTCGACCAGATCAGTTCACTTTGCAAGAAGCAGCTGAATTTTGCGAGAGTAAGAATGCAACACTAGCTTCCACTGGACAACTTTATGCGGCCTGGAGATTGGGATTCGACAAGTGCAGAGCAGGCTGGTTATCTGATGGTAGTGTTCGTTACCCTATTGTGAAAGCACGGAAAGTTTGTGGAGGGGACAATCCTGGAGTTCGCACAGTCTACGTACATGACAATCAGACCGGATTTCCTGATCCTCTGTCAAAACACCATGCCTTCTGTTTCAGAGGTAATTATTCGTCAATAACATTCACAATATCCCTATTAAACAACATTGTAAAAGATAAGCTAAGATTTTTTTTATCAAAGAGAATTAAATATACTTGCTAATAATTAAGAAGTCCCATACTATAACTGCTGCTAACCATTCTTAGGCATACTACATGTTTCCTAAAAAGTTATGTTTTGCAGGCTCTATAAACAGGTACATCTCACTAAATTAGAATATCATCAAAAAGTTGATTTATTTCAGTTCTTCAATACAAAAAGTGAAACTCATGTATTATATAGAGTCATTACAGACAGAGTGATCTATTTCAAGTGTTTATTTCTGTTAATGTTGATGATTATGGCTTACAGCCAATGAAAACACAAAAGTCATTATCTCAGTAAATTAGAATACTTTATAACAACAGCTTGAAAAATGATTTTAAAATCTGAAATGTTGGCCTACTGAAATGTATGTTCAGTAAATGCACTCAATAAGACACTCGCCATGGTCCTCCACACAGTATAACACACTCGCCATGGTCCTCCACACAGTATAATGCACTCGCCATGGTCCTCCACACAGTATAAGACACTCACCATGGTCCTCCATACAGTATACGGCATTCCCTATAGTCCTCCATATCAGGGCTGTGGAGTCGGTAAGCCAAACCTCCGACTCCGACTCCTCAATTTCCATGACACTGACTCCGACTCCACAACTCCGACTCCTTCATACATGGCTCATGTTTAAGTGATAAATTTACTATAACACAGATTCATCTCAGCTAAAAGTCTAGACCCTTAGATCAGGAATAGGACAGACATTTATAGGACATTTCATAACTTTCCCAAATTCTTCTGAAAAAATATTCCCCACAAACTGTATTGAACTACTGTACCCAATTTATTATATATTTTAGCAGCCTGAGTTGGTCCACCGACTTTGACTCCACCAAAATGGGCTCCGAAGCCCTGCTCCATACAGTATACTGCACTCCCTATAGTCCTCCATATAGTATACTGCACTCCCCATAGTCCTCCATACAGTATAATGCACTCCTCATAGTCCTCCATACAGTATACTGCACTCCCCATAGTCCTCCATAAAGTATAATGCACCCCCATGGTGCTCCATGCAGTATAATGCAGCCTCATGGTCCTCAATGTAGTATAATGCACCCCCATGGTCCTCCATGTAGTATAATGCACCCCCATGGATCTACATGCAGTATGATGCACCCCCCTGGTCCTCCATGCAGTATAATGCACCCTCCTGGTCCTCCATGCAGTATACTGCAGTCCTCATATTGTATTATGGCCATCGGTCAAATAAATACAATATTCACCTCTCCTGGTTTCAGCCGATGCTCCAGTCCCCTCAGCGTTAATGACATCATACGTCGAGTAAGAATGATGGTAATGGAAACGTCTTCTGAAGCTCCCTCCTCCATTATCATTGCTCTCACTGGGCCCTCCCCCCCCTCCGGCTGTCAGCGCGAGCAATGATGATGGACGAGGGAGCATTAGAAGATATTTCCATTCCCATTATTCTATGCGGGAGAGCGGCTGGGCAGTGCAGGTGCTAACAGGCGGAAGCGGGGCCCAGTGAGCTGCGGCTCACGGGTCCCATAGCAGTTGTGCGGCCTGCCGCCATTGGCGGTACACCGCTACATATATGCACACACATATATATATATTTATACACATATATGCACACACACACACACACATATGCACACACACATATATACACTCACATATGCATACACATATATGCGCACACACACATTAGACATGGACTTAGCCTCTCTGCAGATGATTCCACATGATGCACTTCTCTGGTGCAGCCTCCCATCTGCCAGGTCCTGACAGAGGAGTGTTCTTGCAAATTGCAGGGCTGAAGTTAGGAGGGGGAGAGCGGAGAGCTCTTGCTGGAGCAGCCCCTCTGCTGGAACTACAGGCCAGAGCTGGTGGGCGGAGCCTCATCTCCTGCACTTACAGAGACAATGAGGCATCATCTGCGTGGCCGGACAGGACACAGTGCAGCCAGAGGTGAAGAAGTGGGTCCTGACTACGGCCCACCGAACCTCTGGAGGTTCTGAACGAGCCGGTTTGCTTTCAACAGTATCTGCATCCAAAGGATGCAGATACTGTTGAGACTGTGATGCGGGATGGAGGGGTCTGATGTTTCACATCGGGCCCCCCTGTCTCACGGGCCCCATAGCAGCTGCGTGGGCTGCCTCTATGTACTGTACGCTCCTGGCTTAAAATAGAAGGGAACAATTCATCATAGCAGTGAAGTTCTCAAGGTGGTGATAAGATGGTAAGGGTAATGGTAAACATATATTTTGTCATTTACTGTAAATGATTAACCTATTGTACTGATGAAAACATTTTAGATTGTCTTTAGAAGGAAAAAATAATGTTCTGTTTTTCATGTTGTAGCTGGAGAAGAGCTTCCAAGTACTCCAATTGAAGAATTAATTCCAACTCAAGTAGTAGGTATTTTGGAGGGCCTGCCTTCTGGGGAGGCGACTGAGGAACCCATACTTATCACTGGATTTGAAAATGAGACAGACGTCTGGCTGACAAATGTCACTGCCCTTCCGACAGTGGAAATATTAGAAACAGGTATAAAAGATGTCCAAATCTATTCTCTATCAAAACATGACCGATATGTTAATAATCACCAGAATGTACTTATTTTGCTTGACATTTTGGTCTTTGAAAAAACGTTAAAAAAATGTCTTTTTATATAGTTAATATGAAAAAATGTTTACGTAAACATGAAATATTATTTTTTATTCTTCTGATACAAACTTTTTTATTATTTTGAATGTTTTTTTTGTATACCTTCGATTAATAACATATATCTAACCATACAATTTTTTTCACTCTTTTTTTTAAAGTGAGGCCTTCAGCAATTCCTCCTTTGAGCTCTATTCCCGAAGTCATAAGCGGAGATGCATCTGTGGAAATTAGTGGAGTCAGTGGTATTCCATCTGGTGAAGCATCTGGAGATATATCTGGAATTTCTGGAATAAGTGGAGAAGCGAGTGGGTTGCCTTCAGGAGTTGAAATTAGTGGGGAACCATCTGGAAGTGGATTGCCATCTGGTTTTGAGCTTTCTGGAGAAACAAGTGTGAGTGGACTTCCATCTGGAGAAATTTCTGGTGAATTACCATCAGGTGAAGCTAGTGGTCTGCCTTCTGGAGATGAACTCATATCTGGATCAGCTTCGGGAATCCCAGATACTAGTGGACTGTCATCAGCAGATATTGAGGCATCTGGAATTGAACTAGGCAGTGGTTTACCATCAGGGCTAGAATTTGGAAGTGGTCTGCCATCTGGTAGTGGGGATATTAGTGGACTGTTTTCAGGTAGTGGAGATTTTAGTGGACTGCCATCTGGGTTTCCAACAATTATACACGTGGATACAACTTGGATAGAAAGTGCAACGAAAACACCAGAAACAGAAGCAGAAGGAAAAGGTCTTACTGAGTTTAGTGCATCTGGAGAACTATCTGGATTGCCATCAAGTGATTTCAGTGGCATAGCTTCAGGTCTAGAAATCAGTGGTGAATCTTCTGGATTAGATATTAGTGGCCAACCATCTGGATTTTTTGATGTAAGTGGAGATATCTCAGGTGTTGATGCTAGTGGATTTCCATTTGGAATTAGTGGCGACCTTTCAGGTTTACCATATGCAAGTGGGGATTTTTCTGGTATTAGTGGTGAAGCGTCTGGAATAATTGATATCAGTGGAGAAATATCTGGAATAGTAGATGCTAGTGGTGATTTGTCTGGCATTAGTGGAGAATATTCTGGAATAATTGATATTAGTGCAGAATTGTCTGGTGTGAGTTCTGGTATTTTTGATGAAAGTGGTGAATCTTCTGGAATAACTCTTGTAGATGGAAGTTTAACTGAACTTTTAAGACCATCAGTAGAAGAAATGGAAGGAAAAGGGGCAGTAGAAACTAGCGGTTTGTTTTCAGGAGATATCTCAGGTGAAGTATCTGGAATTTCTGGCATTAGTGGTGAAACCTCAGGCTTTATAGATACCAGTGGTTTTGTATCTGGAGATATTGTTAGTGGAGAAATTAGTGGACTCTCAAGTGGCATTGACTTTAGTGGAGAGATATCAGGAATTGAATTTGTGAGTGGTATCACATCTGGCATTGAAGACTTTAGTGGACTCACATCTGGTATACCAACAATATCTCATATAGATTTTACTTTAGTGGAAGCCCCAACGTTGGGTCCTATTGTAGAGGAGGCAGGTCAGGGACCATCAGGAATATTTGAAATAAGTGGATTTTCTTCAGGAGAGGCATCTGCTGAAACATCTGGACTTCGTGATTTAAGTGGGCAACCCTCAGCCGCACAAGAAAGTGGAGATATTTCAGGATACACATCTGGACTTCCAGAAATCAAATTAATAACTGATGATTTAATTGAAGCTGTTACCAAACCAACAGTTTCACAAGAGTTAGGTGGTATCACTGTTCCATACATTGTTGAAAGCTCTGCTTCTGGGGATATTAGTGGGGAGGCACCACTTTCTATTCCCGAAGTCAGTGGAGATCCATCTGGAATTCCTCTAACTAGTGGTGAACCTGTTGATGGAAGTACAGAAGCCAGTGTAGACACATCTGGGTATCAAACTTTTTCTTCAAAAGATTTGTCCGGTGAATCATCCGTACCTGATATAATTATTAGCACATCAACACCAGAATCTGAATTAACAATTGTATCAAAGGAACCAGAGGAAGCAAAAAAAGACACTGAACTATCTACTTCTGCGTCCGGAGATATTATAGACGAGGCAACAGTTCAAACACCTGCACCATTGATGGAAGCAACACCTCAAGTACTTCCCGATGTAGATTATGTTGAAGGTATTATGTTTCTCATTCTCAGTATTACTGGATTGAAGCTGAATATTTAAATTATTTTATTCTGATATTTATCACCAATACTTATTGAGGGAAATATACTTTATAGTTCCTTGGAGTAAATGTGCCAAATTTATTAAAACCATAAATATGCTTACATTTCTGGCATATTTATTGACACATCTGTTGGGTCAAAGGAAACAAAATTCCCCAATTGACCTTGTTCACTTCTCCTGACACTTTTGAAAAGTGTTGAAAGGCAAGAAAAGTTCAAAATTATTATGCAATTATGATATGTACTATAATTTGAGACTTTTTAAAGCCACAGAACTGGCACAGATCGTTTAATAAATTACCTCTATTATCTGTTAATATATAATTCAAGCTGAACCCAGAACTGCACTTAAAGGGGACCTTTCACCAAATTTTTCACACTGAACTGGATATACAATGAAATAGTGGCTGCAGAGTGGAATAAAACATTTTTTTTATTTTGTCTCTACATTGCAGAGATATTAGCAATCACATATTTGGCACCTAATAAGTTAACATTAGTTAAGTCCATGTGGGTTTTATTAGAAACTTTCCACTGGAGGCATGTAATTCTGTCTCTTGTATGATGCTGACCAATCATAAGCAGGCAGCAACATAGAAGTGCAAAAGGGTCTGTGATAATGTCATCAGGATCACATGATCACAATCCGCAGATCCTGCCAGCCAGAGTGTGCAGCCTAAATAAGCATTGAAGATATATTACACAACACAGAAGTGTGGCGCTATTAGCTGCAGTTAATATTTCAGTGAGTGCCAAATATTTGATTGCTAATATCTCCGCAACTGAGAGGCGTAATAAAAAAAATAAAAAAAATTTTCGCTACAACATTGGGTGTCCAGTCCACATTGAAAAAAATTGTGAAAAGTTCTATTGAAGGCTTCCATACACATGCGATAGCTATTTCTCCTGGCTCCTCTTGGCTCATACAAGTGTTCATGTGTAGAGCAGAAAAAGCCACTGCCAGACACCTCTGGAACTAACTTATCTCCTGAAGATTAAAAAGGATGTGTGTTACAATTCAAGCTGCTTCACCCTCATTTACCCTTAACCATCTAGCGGAGAGAATTGGTAGGCCCCCTATAAACATTAGACTGATCCTGTCGATATTGGGGGTTTGGACACCTGTAGTTTAGTTGGTATGGGGACATCCCAACTGTACTCTGACAGATGATGTTGGGAGAGATAAGGGTCAGGCAGAAGCTCAATGGTTTACCTGATTGAAAACATGAATAATATATTGCATTTCAAATCTCATTATTGGATTAATCTGGAAGATGTCAAAAAAACAACTGTGCATGCTTCCATATGAAACTGAAGGCTTGTGGACAATCAATATGGCCCAATCTTGGGGAATTGTATCATTGCATTGCATTACTTAACTGATGAACTTTTGGTAATTACAGGAATTTTTGGGACATGTGCGGATATCCAGTGTGGAATTGGAACATGTGTAGAAAATGAAGGGAGAGTTCATTGCCTGTGTCCACCAGGATATGGAGGAGACAGCTGTGACATAGGTAAATTCTTGCAATTTTGTATGTTATTGACATATGTGTGCATTTTATTGCTTATTTCATTGCGTTAATTAAGGGAAGCGGCTTATATTGAGCTTCTTCAAACACACATTACTTTAAGTAAAATGTATATTGATGAAGTGAAGAATTTCAGCTGTCAATGATTCCAAGTGACAAAGGTAAGTAAATCATTGGGTTTGTTCTCTACTCATCATTTTGAGATTTACTTTTGATCTAGTGTAGCAATATCATGGTTATAGTATCTATTTTATATGTGCGTGATCTTTTTGGACTTTTTTTTTCCTATTGTTTAATAATGCTGACAGTATTATGACCATATGGGTCATAGGGTGCTAGAATAATATAAATGGCAATGCATGAGGGCAGAAATAAGTATAAGATGTACTCAAAACTAGCCTGTATTCCACAGTTTTAGAAGATGTCTACTCTGACCTACATAGTGGGATAATATCATTTGATGAAAATAGAAACCAATCAGTAGGTTTGCGGCGTATTATGACCCAGCACATAAATGGCTGGACTGGGAATAAGCCCAGCTCCACTAGTGGTGTTACGTATGTGGATTACCAAAGGCTCCATTGTATTGTGGATCTGCAGCTATAAAAGTGACTATATGCAAAATTATCCCGTATCCTGTAACATCCTCCTGTCAGATTCAAGAGGGCATAAACAAAAGATAGCTTTTATTTTTATTTTCTTTCTTTTCTTTTTTTATTTAGGGAAGATTGAAAAACTGATCTAATTTTTTTAACTCATATGCATTTTATATATGAAAAAAAAACAATTATGTTACCAGAAATATAGACGAAGATACACATAACTAAATAATTAAATTATTGTAACTGGGAACTAATAAAATAAGAATGTTGTATAGAACAAGTAATATGTACATTGTACACCTACTCAGGTCCCTCACAACTAATGTTCTTGTATATTGACAACAAAATCCAGAACATCCCTATCATAAATTGTAAGGAAACCAAGAATTTGGCCTGTCATCATTGTGTTGACCGTTACCTACCCGGCCCTCATTGCATCTTCTGATCCCTGTTGTGCTGAAATAACAACTCAAATCCTTGCCAGGATGTCTGACTCTGATGAGGCCCAAGAGGGTTCTGCACAAGTTCGCAAAAGGTCATAGCATCATGATGTCACGTTGTGTGCCATGACTGTGCACATGCATGGACAAAACCGTCTCAGACCTCATCAGGGAATTTCAGCACTGGCACTGTCTATCAGAAGATGCAACCAGTGTTGAATGGATAATGGTAAGGTGTATAGGGGCCAAATAGGTGACCAGTAAAATGAGATTACAATATTTTTGTTTGTTTTTTAACCTTATGATGGCAGCCTATAGCTTAGACAAATGGCAGCAGGCAGCCGCCACTTCACTTTATCCATGCAGAAGTGAATAAAAATAATCCACATTTTGGTTAATGCAGATTTTTTTTTAAAAATTGAGTAAATTATTCCACTTAAATGTATTCACTAATCTCTATTATCAACTATATAATAAGATGTCTCTATGTGTTATGAAGCCCAAAAAAGGGAGAAGATTAAAGTGGCTATTAAATTGTTAATCTCTAAGAGGATGAAATAGTTAAATCTACAAGATCTGCAAAATATTTTGAGTTTCTCACTAAATACTATACATAGACAGTCACACGAGGCTATGAGATGTGACCGGCTATACTTCCGTTACTGTTACTTGTCTCCTCCGCCTCCCACTGTTGCTCTGTAATACACAGGAAT
The DNA here is from genome assembly GCF_046119375.1 of Phyllobates terribilis. NCBI lineage: Eukaryota > Metazoa > Chordata > Amphibia > Anura > Dendrobatidae > Phyllobates > Phyllobates terribilis. The sequence goes on along the minus strand of NW_027362771.1, from coordinate 441,811,845 downwards.
CCATCTTACTTTCTCTTTTTATAATAACATTAAGAAAGAGGTAAAACACAGCAATAAAATAGTATCAAACATATTCCTCCTGTGTATCCATTCCACACACACCTATTCCAGATGAAAAGTGGAAGTCTCACACAGCTGTCAAAATAGGGAGATAGCTGAGAGCCTTAATTTAGCTGACTTCTGACTCCTCTTTCCAAAGGATCAAGATGTGATTCTTCAATTTTAACTATGGAGCATTCAGCTAAAGGCTTTTAAAGATTTATGAGCATCTTTAGCCGTGAGAAGATGGACAGTATCTGGTCAAAAATATATTTTCATCTCTTGCCGTCTCCAATATGAGTAACGGGTCATTTGTAGAGATAAGCAAATGTATTCGAGTGGAATTGAATTGTCCTCAAATTGTACAAAAATTTGTATTCTCCAGAATACGGAATTTTAGCAAGTCGCTCACTGCGAAAATTCATTTTGCTGAACCATAGAAGGTTTAAAAAAATTAATATCGACCTCATCACTCACTTGTCTCCACCTCTGCAGCCTGCTATCTGGTCCTCAATGGCTCTTCTTTTTGCCTTCCTCCGTTGCACGCATATTTTTGGCCTGCTTCCCTTTGGGCCACAGCTTCCAATGCGACCAGGCCTCTGACATTTCCGTGCCCAAGCTGTTGCAGTGGCCATCATGACATCAATATGTGTGAAGCGCTGACTAGGCTTTGGGCGAAGCAATGACCTAATGGTCCAGTAGCCATGGCCCAAAGTGAAGCAGTTTGAAGAAGATGCGTGTAACAGGGAAAGGCGAATAAAAGATGCACAGAGGAATTAACATGGGTGGGAAGGCAGGTGCGTGGTGAGGTATTATTTTTATTTTTTTTACTTTTAATGTTTTTTATGTTCCGTGGTCTTTAGAGACACCAGAGAGCATAATAAAGAACATTCATTTCTCATTGATTAACGTCAATGCAAAAAAGAATTTCCTTGATAAATTTGCATGATTTGCCAAATTCGAATCTTTGCAGACTTGATCATCTTTAGTCATTTATCATCAGGAAAATATTAACACAAAGGCATACAAATTTTGCTATACCTGATTTTCCTGTGACAAAAAGGCTCAAGGAGTCTGATTCATAACAAAGTTCTCTAAAATAAAAATCCAACGATCCTATGAAATCTGAGTTAATATTTGAGGTGTTTCTTTCTGTTTGATACTGTGATTTGTTGTTCTCCTTGTTTTGTTTTTCTCCAGGAATTATGTGCGAGAGTTCACAAGTGACCCGCTAGATTCAAGGATGAAGCTTAAAAAGTCCTAATCTCCTGCCTATTAAAACCCCCACCATCCCCCGCTGTATGCCTTGCTTTAGCTAAATGCCTAATTTTCCCTTTTACAGCGTGCTTAATTGTTGCTAATTAAATAATAATAAAGGAGAGCAAGTTACTTGGTCAGCTTGTGTGCATTCAGCCCTGGTTCAAATTGCTGCTGCTTGCTGACAAACACGGAGCATGCTGGGCCCTGGAAACTTAACTCTTTTTGCTATAGAACCAAGAAGGCCATAGAAAGCCTACACAAAAGCATATTGTGTTACCAGCTTCATCCAAAGGTTATACCAATGCATAGAAAAGGCTCATCATCACCTACGCAAAAGGCATTCCATCCCTCGATGTCATAGCGTAACTCTGAGAACATTAAAAGGGTGTATTAATCAGCAATCATTGAAAAAATGTTGATTTTTTTTTTTATTTAAACCCATGCCTGTCCAATTTAATAGGAGTATGTGCTATAAAGAGTAGGTTTTATGCTAATGCCAACACAAGTGAATGCGGTTTAGTCTCTGTTTGTGCAATCTAGAATACTTTCTGGATCGTGATAAATGACCCCAACGAAACCTCTTGTAAAAATAACGTGAAACATTACAATTTCTTTATTTTGCTCGTGATGGGAACGCACTTAGTTACAGCAGATAATTAGTAGAGATTTAACGCCAGATTTTTCTAATTTAATCCTTGACATTTAGCAAGCCTGATTCTGCTATATGCAGTAGTGTAATGCATTAGGCAGAGTTCAGTCACTATAGAATTCCTGCTGTAAAGCATTGAAAGAATAACAAAGATTTCATTTACACCGTACAAAGGTGAAAAAGTATACATTGCCTATGTACTATGCGGTTTTGTATCAGATCCTCTTAGTGACCATTGCCATTTATCCATTTCACTGTCTTTGACAATTTTTATACTTGCATTGTGGCTTGCTTCCATAATACTGTAGAAGCCATGATGCCCTGGTGGATCTGTTATATGATGGATACCCCCACTGAATAAGAATGGGTTGGTTCTAGTTCCTTTAAAAAGTAGTCCTTTATATATATAAAGTACATTAAAAATAGATTACATTTTGCATTAGGAAAAAGCCAACGCTTTTTGACCTCACAGCTGTGTTCTTTGAGCTCAGACAAAGAACGCCGGTGTTTGTTCAAAACACGTTACATTTTCCCTCATGCAATATGGAATTTATTTTTAATGTATATCAATAAAGGACTACTATTTAAAGGAGCTGGAACCAACCTGTTTGGACAGAGTTCAGTGCACCTATACGCTTTGAGCCATAGCGGTGAGTTGGTTTTCTAAACCTTTTTTTGCACTGTATTCCTGCAACACAGGATACAACCAGTGCCTGACCCATCAAATATGCAGGATTATTCGCTTTCAAATCATTTTTTGAATGAACGTTGATATACACATGGCCGTTAAAGAGGTGTTCTTATAATTTGAGGTCTGAACTCTGGGTTCCTCCCTGAACCTAAGAATAAAGGGGCACTGGTGTAGTCCTGCATCCTCTTCATCGTTTTTTCTCTGCTGAACGTCACTCATATTCCTTTATATTCAGAAAACTGTGTGGGTCAGCTACGGATTGAAGCACTTCTTGATAGCCGGGAATACTACTGAACACGGAAAACATAAAAGGGACGCATTGCTATAACAAGCCCATGGCTTTGAGTGCAGGCATGTAATTTTGACCACCAGAACCAGCAGCTGAAAGGCAAAGTCCAAGCAACCTCAGAAGTCTTCCTTTTTCCATCAGAGTAGTAGACTAGGAGTCCTAATGGCAAAACCTTGATTTCTTACAGACATTGATGAGTGCCTACCAAGCCTTTGTGTGAATGGAGCTACCTGCGTTGATGGCATCGACTCATTCAAATGCTTATGCCTTCCCAGCTACGGAGGGGACCTATGTCAGATCGGTACGACAAATGTGGCTTGAGCTAATTGTACTAACAACTGCATCCCACTCAAACAGAACATCCCTCCTTTGAAAGCAAATGGTTGTGCTTGTTTCTTAGTGGGCTCTTTGCTAATACAGTCCTACATGTGAGAGAAAAGTAAATAACCTATTTTTGTTTCCTTCAGTTTCTCTTCTCTTCCTCCACTTTGAATGTGATTTATTTCAGATTACAGGAATTGACCTTGAAAAGGACCTCATCAAGACAGACCTTCATTTTTACTCTTCTTCACTTAAAAGGTTAAATCACCTGCAGGTTTCCTTTTAAAGATGAACCACTACATGTAAAAACTTCCTTCACCCAAAACCTTTGTTTTTGGTGTAGATGACAAATTTTAAAAGTAACAAAATTGTCCACCACATTCAATAAATATACTACTAAGTACTATAGTAAGACCCCCACCAATTAATATAGGAGTGGAAGCAGATGTATTCAGCCAAGTTCTGCTCTCCTTCAACACTGAAGATGGACTTCGTAGACTTCCTATTAAGCTCATCTTTAGTCTTTGAGGGGAGAGGAGCTTGGCTAAACACTTCTTCTCCCCCTTGTTTTAGTTATTGGTGAGTAACTAGAACCCCTGCAATCAAATCTTCTTACATGTCAAAAGTTGTATTTTTTTTAATGCAGATACTTTTAAAGAAAATCATGAATACATGACCTATGATGACTCTCTGTAGACTTTATTGGCGACACTCGTATGTGGGCAACAGGCAGAGGAGGGAGTTCTACTCACATAACAAATCTTAACTGGTTACATTTTCAGTAAAGAAAGAGCAAAAGATCATTTTATGTAAATTACTGAGTATTTCGAATAGAGGAATATTTGTAAAATACTCTGAAAAAAGTTAGACACAAAGGGGAAAATCTATCCAAACTGGTCTTTGATTGTCCAATCTTAAACCCATAACCCACTGGAGTAGGTTGCACAATTCTTAATAAATTTGAAGCATCTATGGGCTGTCTTTGCGCCAGAAACTGAAAGCAAAGCTTCATAAGGGGGAACTAGGCAACACTCATTTATGGTAACCCCTGCCCACTTGTTGAAAAAGTTTTAGAGGGGGGCACAAAGTGGGAAACAGTCAAAAACATTGCACAAATTCCACTCGCAAAAAATTTACAACTTTTCTAGCTAAAAAGATGATACATTTCTTGCTTATTTTTTATTATTAATTTTTCATTTGCAAATTTGTAGATGATATTCTGCTCATAGCTTCCTATACCTGAATTGACATTGCTTAGATAATGTCATTCTAAGAATACTGAGAGATGAGAAATGTAAAATATTTAGTTCTATAGCTCTGATAAAAGTATATTTGATTAATGTCATAATAATATTCTTTATTTCTATAGCACCAATATATTGTGCAGCACTTTAAAATTCAGAGTGCACATGTACAGTGTGGTAGATCGGCTCACTCGGCTGCACAAGGAGGTATACACGGAACACTGTCTCTTTAAATTGAAAAAGAGCATGGACCGCACCTCCAAAAACATACGTTGATCTAATGCCTCTCGGCAAACATATATAAAACTGAACATAAGGTTTTTAGTTTAACATTCTGATCAGATTGTATGAAGCCCACTGTCATGTCACGCCAAACCTCTTAGTGGGTCCTAACATTTCCTGCCTAAGAAAGAAAGGTGCCGTGCGCCAACCACGCATTATATCAACGTATGATTTTTTGGAGGTGCAGTCCAAGGTCCTTTTTTTTCATTTTTTTTGGTATTCCATGTTCTTTCCCCTTTCTTGGATCAGCACTCCTCCCATTTGGCACAGGTGATTTTAAATTAGCAGGAGACTGCAGAGAGTGTCTGGCCTCTTTTCCTCTTACTTGAGAGCTTAAAGAAGGTGAATGTTGGTGCAGTGTGTCAGCCATTGTTGCTGTGGTTTTGTGCTAGTGGGGCGGCGCGGCCTGGAGTCATGGGGACTCAGTCTTGCAGCGTGGGTGCTGTGAGGCACCAGGCCGATCGCCCTTATGGTGTATTCCCGCTGCGGCGATGGTTGGCGCACGTCGCCGCTCCTTTAAGGCAGGAAATGTTAGGACCCACTAAGAGGTTTGCCGTGACATGGTAGTGGGCTTCATACAGTCTGATCAGAATATTAAACTGAGAACCTCATGTTCAGTTATATATATTTTTGCTGAGAGGCATTAGATCAAAGTATGATTTTTTGGAGGTACGGTCCATGCTCTTTTTTTTTCCTTTAAATTTCTTGTTGGTTTATTAAACGGCATAAACCAATGTAGAGCTCATAAAAATAAACACGATCTTTCTGTCATAATAGCAAAACAAAAGAAAATGTCCAGCATAGTCCTTGTACCTGCCGGGATCCGGCCACTCAGGGTTAGCAAAACACACGGTTCAGATTAGCACAAAATAACACAAACTCCTCTCTCTGGAGCTGGCCTTCAGATACTGAACAACACCTGAGTGAAAAGGCTGGCTATTTATAGCCCAGACCACACCCTGGGGTGGAGATATGGTGAATGACTTCCCACCAGCACTATGGTCATTCACAAAAAAACAGCCCTTTTAAAATGGCGGTTTAACCCTCTCAGCACATAACAAGCTGCAGAAGACTTCCCAGTTTCACATCACTGAAGTTAATAGCCTCAGTGACACATATCTCCCGTCCATCACTCTGTCAGTGACTTTGTCACAACAGACATTGCCAGACATTATATAGAGTAACACATAATTCAACACATATCAAGAGGAGTGAGGGTCCTGTTCTCAAGCTTACAATCTGTGAGGAAATAGGGAGGACACAAAAGTTAAATGGTAAAAAGTGCTATTCTTGTATGATCCAGCCATCAATATAATAAATAGAGGCATTCAAATAACTCTGCATGAAGCAGTCATCAACCAGTATGTGTATAAGTAAAGATACAAAGTGCTACTGAGTGCATGGAGGGTGTGGGAATAGTTCATAGAAGGAACCAGATTCTGAGGAAACGTTAAGAAGGGAAAATAGAGAATAGTAATATTAGTAAGGTGGTAGGCCAGTCTAAAAAAATGTGTTTTTAGAGCACGCTTGAAACTGTGGATACTGGAAATTAAAATAATGTTAAAGGGGTTGCCCACTACTCTGACAACTCCTTCATAATCCGTATGTTTTCCCTTAGTAAATTAATAACACTTTTACTCACCTCTGGTGCCAACATCGTTCCAGTGGTGTCAGCACTGTATCTCCCACGGCTTGCATGACATTATTACGTCATGTGATCCCTGCAGTCAGTCAGCGGCCAATTCATTCTTCCCACCAGTATTGAATTAGTCGATACTGAGTAAATTGTGATGTTTTGAAAATGTTCTTTCCATTTTTTCATCATTTTCATATAATTAACAAGTCTATCAATCCTGTAATTTCCATAATTCCACAACTTTTCCTTTCCTTCTTGGTGTTGCAATTGTGAGGAGTGTGGATACACCCATAAAAATGTGTTTATCAGACTTAATATATTGTGAAATACATAATATATTCTACATGACAAGAAAAATGTAAAATATAAGAATTTAGTCAGGTTTTTAAAAAAATAAAAATAATATTAAGCTAGCAGCCATATAAGGGGGACATTGCTAATATCAAACAGTTAATTGTTAATAAACTAATACGTGAATATGCTCATTTTTTCAATATATTAATAGAAAAAATACAGTATTTTGCTGTTTTCCATTTAGACGATATACTGACAAGTAGAAACAAACTGAAAATATATTTTATGCAGCAGAAAGGTCAATATTAATTTCAAATAATGGAAAATCTATTCATTTCCTCGTCTACGTTAGACAATTGGTATTTTTTTGATGCAGGAATTCACAAGATTCCAGACTATTAATCGACTTTATCTTTTCACTCAAATAGCAGATGCTTCAAGCTCCATAGTGAATGACTGTCACACCAAATGTACAGTGGGTACGGAAAGTATTTAGGCCCCTTTAAATTTTTCACTCTCTGTTTCATTGCAGTCATTTGGTAAATTCTAAAAAGTTCATTTTTTTCTCATTAAAGTAGACTCTGCCCCCCATCTTGACTGAAAAAAAAGAGAAATGTAGAAAATTTTGCAAATTTATTAAAAAAGAAAAACTGAAATATCACATGGTCATAAGTATTCAGACACTTTGCTCAGTATTGAGTAGAAGCACCCTTTTGAGCTAGTACAGCCATGAGTCTTCTTGAGAATGATGCAACAAGTTTTTCACACCTGGATTTGGGGATCATCTGCCATTCTTCCCTGCAGATCCTCTCCAGTTAAGTCAGGTTGGATGGTGAATGTTGATGGACAGCCATTTTCAGGTCTCTCCAGAGATGCTCAATCTGGTTTAAGCCAGGGCTCTGGCTGGGCCCATCAAGAATGGTCACAAAGTTGTTCTGAAGCCCCTCCTTTGTTATTTTAGCTGTGTGCTTAGGGTCATTGTCTTGTTGGAAGGTGAACCTTCTGCCAATTCTGAGGTCCAGAGCACTCTGGAAGACGTTTTCATCCAGGATATCTCTGTACGTGGCCGCATTCATGTTTCCTTCAATTGCAACCAGTCATCCTGTCCCTGCAGCTGAAAAACACACCCATAGCATGATGCTGCCACCACCATGTTTCACTGCTGGAATTGTATTGGGCAGGTGATGAGCAGTGCCTGGTTTTCTCAACACATACCACTTAGAATTATCACCAAAAAGTTCTATCTTCGTCTCATCAGACCAGAGAATCTTATTTCTCATAGTTTGGGAGTCCTTCATGTGTTTTTGAGCAAACTCCATGTGGGCTCTCATATGTCTTGCACTGAGGAGAGGCTTTCGTCGGGCCACCCTGCCATAAAGGCCCAACTGGTGGAGGGCTGCAGTGATAGTTGACTTTGTGGAACTTTCTCCCATCTCCCTACTACATCTCTGGAGCTCAGCCACAGTGATCTTGGGGTTCTTCTTTACCTCTCTCATTCAGGCTCTTCTCCCATGATTGCTCAGATTGGCTGGACAGCTGTGATGCTCACAGCCCTACCCTGGGAGATGGGGGTACTCGGAGCCGGGTCAGATGTTTGGTGGGTTGTAGCCATGTCCTGGACCCGTTCCGTGCCCAGGGCCGTCACATTTAAAAGGGTGTAATGGGCTTTCAGGTTTTGGTGTTAATCGAGTGGTTGCATTGACTACGCCACCTGTGGTACCTGATGATTCACCCAAGAGCGCTGCGTTCAGTCCTCTGAGGCAGGATGTAGTGGCAGCCGGAGATGATACTACTCCCCACAGGTGGAGCAGGGCCTCAGGGCAGGGAAAACAGGAGGATGGGAATTGTAGTGGGAGATGTGGTGCGGTGTCGTGCGGTGCCGCGTTGCAATAAGAAACCGGAGGCCATATGGGTAGTCTTCCAAGCTTTACTCACGGTAGAATGCACAGCTGCAAGGCTTCTCCCTGCTCCTCACGGCGCGCTGCAGCCACCAGGACCGGGGGTCCGACAACCTCCGGGTAGTTCAGGTGCTTTGGTCAGGACCCTGCACCAGAGTGTTCCTAGACGTTCCCACTAGGTCCTCTCCTGTCCGTGTGAAGTACGTGTACTAAGGCCGGGTCTCCCTCTGGACTATGCACAGAACAAGGGTACGGATGGCGACTCCGCTCCGTCCGTTACCCGGTGGGATCCACTGAGCCTCCGGGCTTCTCCGACTAAGACTTGAAGTGACAGAGTCAGATATCGGGGGCCGGTACCCCTTTTGCAGCAGGAATCCCTCTGACTAGGCCAGAATAGTGAGGACAGGTGGCGTATGCCGCTCCATCTGCATCTCCCTGGGATCCTTTTGCCTGTGGAGCTTGTCTCCTCTACTCCCCTCCAGGCCTTCTTGGGTAGGGACCTTGACCGGGTAGAGACAGCCGTTAACTCTTGCCCGCTCCTCGACTCAAGGCCAGAGTACAAGGACCGTGTCCCCATCAACTGCAGGTTCACACAGAAAGCCACGGTCAGTGATGAAGATCACAATCAAAAGACCATAAGCCCAAGATGGCTGTTTATTAAATAAGAATTTTTGTTGTGTAACCTCTAAGTGTGTCCTCCACCCTCACCCACTACTAGGTTCCCCCTTACTTTGGTTCCCCCATCTCCACTTATCCCGGCTGGGGCAGCACCCTGGTGCATATCAGCCCCCCTACAGGTGGGAGAGATGTGGTGTTGGATGCGGAGGTGAGGTCCTGACAGTTGCACCATCCTTACCTCGAAGGAGAGATACCACACCTCATTAAAGAGATGCAGTACCCCTGTGACGACCGAACCCTAGTCTAGGAAGACTTCTGGTGGCCCCAAACTTCTTCCATTTAAGGATTATGGAGGCCACTGTGCTCTTAGGAACCTTGAGCAATGCAGAAATGAAATTCTTTTGTAACCTTGGCCAGATCTGTGCTTTGCCACAATTCTGTCTCTGAGCTCCTTGTGCAGTTCCTTTGAGCTCATGATTCTCATTTGGTCTGACATGCACTGTGAGCTGTGAGGTCTTATATAGACAGGTGTGTGCCTTTCCAAATCAAGTCCTATCAGTTTAATTAAACACAGCTGGACTCCAGTGAAGGAGTAGAACCATCTCAAGGAGGATGGCAATGAAATGGACAGCATGTGACTTAAATATGAGTGTCTGAGCAAAGCGTCTGAATACTTATGACCATGTGATATTTCAGTTTTTCTTTTTTAAGAAATGTTCAAAAATTTCTACATTTCTGTTTTTTTTTCAGTCAAGATGGGGTGCAGAGTGTACTTTAATGAGAAAAAAAAATGAACTTTTTAGAATTTACCAAATGGCTGCAATGAAACAAAGAGTGAAAAATTTAAAGGGGTCTGAATACTTTCCGTACCCACTGTATGTTGCATACTTGAATTATACCTGGCTTTTAATAAACTTAGGACTATTTCATTTACTTTTCTTATGTGATTATTAAATCTGGTAGCATGAAAATATTGTCTCGAGTCCAAACACTAGCTACAGACATATAGACCACAATTTGAAGGTCTCCAGTGCGGCTCTACGACATCCTGTAGGCCATCCTATAAAGAAAAGTTCTTTACCTTTCCTTCTTTTGTTAATTTAGTGGTCATGAAAGAAAATAAAATCTAGAATAACTTTCCCCATTTTTCTACAAGCTGAACATATATTTATATTTTTCTGTTCAGGATGTGATTAAAGGAACTCTAATACCTATTCCTAAGCATCTTATACTGAAATAGCATCTTAAATCTTAAAGGGTACCTGCAGTTGAAATCTCCTTCCCTTTTACCTCTGTAAGTCATGAATTTCTGTATGCCTGAGGTGGTCTGATTCTTTCTTCTTGTTACTCCAGAAAAAGAAACTCTATAACATTCTCTGTTTCCTCTGATGTCAGTGTCCTTTTTTTTATTCTACAGGTTTTGATCTCTCCTTGGGAATCCCGTAAGAAGACTTGAGGCATACAAGTAACTTCAACCTATTGATGTTTTCTCCTCACTTCAATCTTTTCTTGTATTTCTTAGATCTCGATGTGTGTGATGAAGGATGGACCAAATTCCAAGGATACTGCTATAAACACTTCTCAGAGAGAGAAACCTGGGTCGATGCAGAAAACCTTTGTCGCAGCCATCAGTCACATTTATCTAGCATATTGACCCCCGAAGAACAAGAATTTGTGAATGGTGAGTAGTATAAGTGTCTTGTTGGTTGTGTGTTGGTTCTATACGTCTTCTGGTGTTTGTGAACATACCTTATATTTTCTCTGATTGAGCCAAATACAAATGTATCATCCTTGTTCTAGCAAAACTGAAAAGCTCTAGAGCCTAATGGGAAAACTGCTGTAATTCAGGATTCTTTTATCTAGAAATAAGTCATATAGAGAATAAAAACACCAATTTTTTTTTTTAAAAAAATTATATAATTAAAATCTGATTGAAATCATATATAATGCTCAGACTCCCTTAAATTTTCTAATATTGTTTTTTTTGTGTATCTCTGAGACAGCAAACTATTTCTGACATAATTGCTACTATTAGAGAGGATGACCGCTTTTGGAATAAAAAAATCATTCAAATTGCTACCATCCCTTATTTATAGCCAATAAAGTTAATCTCATTTTCCACTTTCTGTGTGAGTAAATTGCAGCAACTACTATGACTCTACATGTTTTCTGTTATTTAGTAGGCATATGTGTTCTAATTAAAAGGTCTTTAAAATGCATGAAAAACAAATGAAAAACACATACTGAAAAAAAAGTATATGAAGGAATAAATCTGAATTTCCGTCCTTAAGCATCATTTCATTTTCTTTTTTAATATAAATTGGTTTATTATTCTATGTGCATTCATTTCTTTATATAGAGCTCAGTACTTCAGTTAAAATCCCATTCACAGATGTAGAGTTACATGTCTATAGCTAAGACTGAAGAGAGCTAAAAAACTTTCTACATACTGGCTACAAAGTGAGCAGTAAGTAATTGGTCATGTAAAGGGGGTCTGTCAGCATATTTTGTTATGCAATCTGAGAGCAGCATGATGTTGAGGCTGAGACCCTGATTCTAGTGATGTGTCACTTGTTAGGCTGTATTTTGCTGTTTCAATAAAATCAGCAGGATATTATCACTGCAAGACTAGTTGTCACATGCATCCTAGTCAACTGTTCTGTATAACCCCGCCCCCACCACTGATTGGCAGGATTTCTGCCAATCAGTGGTGGAGGCGGGGTTACACAGAGCTCCTCATTCAGAGAACTGCTAGATCTGCAGTAGAAAAAAAAAAGGATTTTATCACAACTCCTGCGCCCAGTAAACTAAGTGATACATCACTGTAATCAGTCTCTCCACCCCTACATCATGCTGCTCTCAAATGAGGTAGCAAAAACTTAGTGACAGATTACCTTTAATAACAGCCATGATAAAGGCTATACACCGTAACTTGTAGGTCTAATGTCTTTAATGTAGATTAGTATATACGTGTTATGAAGTCTTTTAATTATCTTCAATAAATGTCAAGTTCTCTCATACACACCTTGATTCATTGCTGCATTTTCCTTTTTCTTCAATTTTCCTGTTAGCTCATGATATATAAGTACCCCCTTCTGCCCATTAAAAAAAAAAAATTCAATAAAAATATTTGGTATCACTGTGACAGTAACAGTCTCATCCATGCAATAATCTCATCTATAAAATTATTTAAACTACAGTAAAGAGAAGTAAAAAAAAAAGGAAAGGCGAGAATTGACATTTTTATGTCACTAAACTCCCCAAGAAAATGCAACGCAAAGTTATGAAAATGTCATATGTACTCCAAAATGGTATCAATAAAAACGACAGCTCACCCCACCAAAAACAAGTCCTCGTACACATAGATCCATCGACAAAAAATAATAAAGTTATTGGTTTTGGAAAATGGAGACAAAAACCTTTTTTTTTACAAAATTCAGATTTTTTAACCACTAAAATATAAAAAAGAATGTATCACCCTAATCGTATTGACCTAGAAAATGACATTATGCGTCCTTTTTACTACACAATGAACGCCTGAAAAACAAAACCCAAATAATTAAACGTGAAATTGCATTTTTTTTTCACCATTTCACCCCATTAGGAATTCTTTTCCTATTTTTCATTACATTATATGGTAAAATGAATGGTGTTATTCAAAATTACAATGCGTCCTGCATAAAACAAGCCCTCTTAAAAGAATGGGAGGAAAAAGCAAAGGAGCAAAAAAATAAACTACGGTATTAAAAAGGTTCAATAGGACTTATCACTAGGTCAAAAATGGCATCTTTTTAGCTCTTGTTTTATGTCTGCTGCTCCCCTGAGCATTCTGTTCTTGAATAAAATAAGGGCAAAAATTGGCCTTATTTGACCTGGTGACAGGTCCTCTTAATATAAGAAATGTGCATCTGTTCACATAACTTTGTTTTTTACTGATCTCCCATTATATAGAAATAAATGGACCAGTGGGTGTTTCAATGTCTATGACTGTAGTCTATGACTATGTAGAGACCCAACTCTTTGATAGAGGGTATAGTACCACCCATAGGGGTACGAAGAAATCATACCACCCCATAGCAAAACCTGAAATGGAGCCATATTCTAATATGACCACCTTCAGCGGCATTAGCAGAGTTCTAAATTTATGTTCCCAGAACTGGTATTTTAATGGAAGTGCAAGTGTTTACTAAGGTTGGATTATCGTCTATCCATTGCATCAAAGGATCTGAAGTGATGGCAAAACTGATGCAAAAATTCATCATTTACCATCAGACTTATTTTTATTATTTACACTTTGGTACTGGTCCGAGGCCAAAACAAAATGTTACATGAAACATTGAGATTGGGTCATGAGGCCGGCACATGTCCAAAGAAAAAATGAATGCACTGGACAGGTTTGAACAATCATTTTGCAAACAATGAGATCAGTTCCTCCATAAGCTTCCGTGTTTTTGTTAAATGCCAGATGGAAACGAAGATGCAGTGTTAGCTATATGTGGACGCAGCCTAAAACACACATATCAGAAGTGGCAACAGGACTTCTGTGTGAAAAATGTGCAAAAACTGCCATCTCTGCAACATGTATATACCCGAATAAACCATCTGTTACCTGTTCAACCTAAACAGTATATTTATTAATCCTGTCTAATACATAACAGGCAATGCACAAGACTATCAATGGATCGGACTCAATGATAAAACTCTGGAGAATGATTTCCGTTGGTCTGATGGCAGTCCTATGGTAAGTGTTCTTAACTATCTGATTACACATAAAGCTCTATTTCTGTCCATGAGCCTTTTTTGGTATTGCAGCTAAGAAAAATTCAAGCACCCTTGATTAAGAATAATGTCTAGTAATATAAAGCAGACCTCTGTACCTAATCTTATACAGACCTTTAAAACTTTTTAAATAGATAAGATGTGTGATTTTTTTTTATAATATCATTAAAAGGGGTTGTGCTTCAGTTTTAATGTGGCAGACACGTTTTGGTGCAAACAAAAATATTGCTACTTTAATTGGTTCATATGCTTTAAGGGGTTGTTTCGATACCTAAAAGGTAATTTCTAAATATCTACTTTTACACCCCAAGCACTTTTGCAATTAGCTGTATTATAAAATACCACACAGTTCTCCCTATCCAGCTAATCGCTAAATGTGTTTATTTTATTTCACTTCCTTTGATGTTTCGTTTGAGAGGAGTCTCAAATGAAGCACCATGAGGAGGTTGGAGCTACATTCACTTCCCCTCAGCTTCTATCACCCTGACAAAAACAGGATGTCCTCAGGATGTCACTTACTACAATTTTTTTAATCGCTGCCCTATGAAGATTTTCTGGATCCATGGCACTGATAGAAGTGACCGGAGCACCTACACTCTGCTTCTGTCTCAATGCAGGGTTAAAATGAGACGTCATCAGGGGATGGTGATAGAAGGAAGGTGAGTGACAGAAGCACCGCCCCACATCTTCTATTAGCACTCTCTAATAAATCATCATTAGTGGGCAGTTCTAGTGTCCTTCACCCTGCTTCTATCACTGGCCCCTGATGATGATTCATTTTAGGGCAGTGATAGAAGCTGTGGGGCTGTGTTGCTGTCACTCACCCTGTTTCTGTCTCCAACCCCTGATAACATCTGATTTCACAGTAAGACATTGTGGCCAGCGTGGACAGAAGTAGAGTGCCAGTGTTGTGGTCACTTCTTCCATAGCTTCTGTCAGTGCCATGGATCCAGGATATGTTCAGAGGGTAGCGAAGAAAGAAACTGTAGTAAGTGAATGTAGTGCCACCCCCTGATGATGTCCTATTGCAGGTGGGGTGATAGAAGCTGCAGTGAAGTGAGTGCAGTCCCAACCTCATGATGATGTTTCGTATGAGACTCCTCTCAAATGAAACCCACAGGAAGTGAAGTAAAAATAAACATATTTAGGTATTAGCTGGATGAGGACAAACATAAGGTATTTTGCAATAAAGCTAATTATAAAAGTGATATTTAGAAAGGACATTTTAGGTATCAGACATACCCTTTACAATGTCAGTCTTTTATTGACTTACAAGCATGGTGGATACTCTTGAATTTAATGAGCACAGTCTCTTGAACACCAGAACAATAAGCAGTAGAAAAGTTGCAGCAATTTTACACAGTTTTTGATAGAGAATTGGTGGTCAATTTCATCCAAAATGGCTGATGGCTTTTGTCTGAACATACATGTTGCTAACTTGCTATGCGTATAAGGTAGACAGCTTCCTACTATAACTTGTATAAGGATGCCCTGACTCCTCCCAGGGTCTCTACTGCCACTAGGCCTCTACCCATTTCCAGAATCACTACTGACACTAACAGTGTGAGCTTATAACCAGCACACCATCACATCTGCATGTTACAGAGAGCGGTCCCTTTTTAACACAACCCGAGTTTACAGTCCATAACCTTACTGTATATATCATCTCTTTAAAGTGGTTGTCCTGACATTTTTTACTTTTTCTAAACTAAAATATTCATGTAACTAAATAAGAACTCCTCTGTTCAGAAATCAGCACTTTCATGGCTCTCTAACATTTCCTTTATTCTACTGTTAAAATTATTCTTCATAACAGCAGACCTGATGCCCTACTGCAGATTACATTACCGAAAAGTAGGGGAGTCTCTTGTGCATTCTCGGCTGCCAAAAAGTCACATGTACCAATGGCCAAAGTAAGGACTGTAGGTACTGCTCAAGCTTTGCTTAGTAACTGCACATGCTCAACCCATTAAACAAAGCACTACCGCAGAACGTAGCGGGAGCCAATCAGATGTGGTATATAGAGATCATCAGAAATATCCATTTTAGCTAAGTGATACTAGTTGGAAAGTTTAACGACTTTTGATATCTGGTACAATAGTACTTGATTGTGATGTTGTGAGTACCCCATTAAGAGTACCACCTCAACAACACATGGTTCAACTTGACTTAGTGTATATGTTTATTTACTCTGGGTGTTTCTAGCATCACTCCTTACTTGTAGGAAGAAGATAACTAAAGATTCTGATTCCATATTATTGGCTTCCTAGTGCAGTAACCGGCACATGGAGGCCTTCTTTTAAGAGTCTCTCAGACTGACTAGCTTTAGAGCTCTTCATGTATCTCTGAGGGACACCCCTGATTGTTACTTCAAAACCCATCTTGCTCTAACTTTAGCTGTCCCACTCCTCACTAATCTATATTGGCGCATTCACTTCTCAGGCCTCTTTTCCTTACAACCCTCTAGCTTGTTCCTTAGTGGCTTCCTAGGCCCAGACCTGTGCCCGATCTCACAGTCTTCTATGTGTTCTCTGTATTAAAATTACCAGAAGTACCAAACACACAACCTTTTATGAAGGTGACTCTAACCACACCTAACCCCAACACCAGATGCAACGAAGCAATGCTTGTAGTGCCGAAAATAATGGTCCCTACTGATTGACACTTCCTCCTTCTGCAAGATGGCATCCTGGAACCCTGGCATCATTGAATAACTCAGGAATGACACCACAATTGAGACAGTTCACGCCATCCTTACATCATTAATCCTGCAGTTTACATATTGTATAGTACACCATTGTATTAATGTTCTTTTTTGACAGCTAAAACATTTATGGTTCTCACCGCAGCATTTTAGTGTTATTTAATTTGTTACCTGTTAGTCTATTATTTACTATAGCACCAACATAATTAGAAACATGGTAAGGAGGTTGCCACCAGTTATGTGAAATACACACTTGGGTCAATTTTATATGAAGTCAATTAATATATCAGTGGTATATGAGAAAACCAAAGTTTTGCATAAAAAAAGCATATAAACAACTAAATCAGACCTGTCCTGAACACCTCTAGACCTTTAATAAAGTATGATCCCGAGCTCAGCTCCAATCAAAACTAAAGTTCATGTTTTAAGTGGAAGGGTGAATTCATATAAATTAGGTTATAATAACATAATTTCAAATTTAATGGAACAGATACAATATATCAAAAATATACACAATATGTATTGACATGGTGTGCAAGAGGAAGGACAAATAGCCCCATGGACATTAAAAAAAGTTGAAACATTACATCAAAATGATACCTATTAGGCTACATTCCCACAATGAGATTTTGTTGAGTTTTTGACACTGCAGAATTTCTTCACCATTTCTGCACTTACTATTTAAATTAGGTTACTTGCATTCTTTCATTGCTTTTTTGTGTGCGTTTTTTAACATGCATTTTTATCGTGTTTTTGATGCGTTTTATAGCGTTTTTGACACACTTAGGTGCAGACTACATGCATTTTTTATGTATTTCTGCCGCACTCAAAATGCATGTGTGTTTTTTAACAGTGGAATTTCCGCACCTAATGCAAGTCTATGGGGAAATTATTCACAGAAAACGCTGCATACCTGCAATAGAAATTGACATGCTGTGGTTTTGAAACACGCACCACAGGGGAGTTTATGTTACATAAAAATGAAGCACAGTGGGCATGAGATTTCTATAAATCCCATACACTTTCCTGGAACTGTAAAATGCTGGGTTTTTTACGCCGCTTCAAAAACACACCAAAATCTCATGGTGGGAATGTCGCCTTGGACTTAGAGATGAACAAAAGATTCAAACCATCCTTGTCTGGTGTCACGTTTGCAGCAAGACACATGTCATGACATTGAAGGAGGCCAAGTAACTGGGCTTCACATGGCATAATGATGTTGAGGGGTCCTAGGAAGCAGCAGAGGTGTCCTGGATGACGGGAAAAGGACAGCTGGCACAGAAGTGAACACTGTCCTGGTCCGGCTGTTATGGAGGACTGAACTGGACGACGGGTAGTTTGGTTATTTTTCCACATCTCTAATTAGAAGGCATAGTGATTTCTGTTATTACGTTATAATAACAAATCTTAGTGCCTAGCGGATGCTAGTGACTTATAATAATGGTTCTGTAAGGTTTTTCAGAATTATTTTTTTGTCTCTGGAAAGGCTATAACAACAGACTGTGCTATAATGGCCAATGGACAGCAATAAAAACCTGACCGAACAGACCCCAGTGCTAGCGTGAACTGAGCCTGAAGATTTAGAAAAATGTAGCTTAATAATGACAATAAAAGAATATAACCTTCCACAGCCTGGTTAATGTTTTAGAATTGGATTTCAGCTGAATGTATTCATGGGTGCCTCTTTACATTTTAGACTAATACAGTTTGGATTTCCTCCATCAAGCTTTAATAAAATGTTATTTTTTTTGCCACTAGCTTTATGAAAATTGGAGACCAAATCAGCCAGATAACTTCTTTGCTACTGGAGAAGACTGTGTGGTGATGATCTGGCATGAGAGAGGCGAATGGAATGATGTGCCCTGCAATTACCACCTGCCTTTCACATGCAAGAAGGGAACAGGTACTGAGTAATCTGAAACAGGTCAATGGACCCAACATATGAAGAATGGTGTTGTTTGGACATATATTTTACTGGCTTACTATTTTATTCCTATTTTGTTTTTTTTGCTGTTTTAAAAGGCATATTATAAAGAAAAATACCAAAATATGTATACCATGCAGTGCAGTTGTTTTACAGGGGGCATCAATGGGTGACTTACTGTATACATGTGTTTGTCAACAATTTAAACACATTGGGGCTAGAGATTTATGTAGTGTGCGCTTCACTTGCCTAGTTCTCACTACTAGCTCACTACTGCAAAGTAATATTTTAATATTTGGGGCTAAAACATACTGTTTGGAGAATAGTGGAAATTGCGGCTCCAGAAACCTTTAAGAGCACAATAAAGTGGAACAGACTAAAATTTATAACCATGTCTGTTAATGGAGCAGCAGTAATTTCTTGTGGGTACTTTCCCATTATTTGCTTTCTTTTAGTAAATCTTACAAAGAGTAAAGTATTGTGCCGCTTTTTAATGAAACAACATGTTTTGTTTAAGGAAAATCCTCTTCAATATTGTTGCTAAGCACCGAAAACTCAGAAAAGCCCAGAGCGGTATATAAATATGCTGAGGAAGGGTAATCCAGGGAAGCATAATAAGGAGACTTTGTATAATTATTTACAAAAAAAAAATAATTAAGCTGGCTCTTATTTATAGCACAGTACCAGTTCAGTGGCAGCCGGGGAAGTGTTTGACTTAGCTTTCCATGGTTGGCACAGTAAAGGGAGGCTGCTGCAATGTTCATGAGCCTAGCAACCAAATTTAGGGAATAGATGTGAAACAAGAATATGTTGCTTGGCGGTTACTTTTTACTGTTCCTACATTGTAATATTTTTTACCTTTAGAATCATAGAATGTTAGTTGTGATGGACCTCCAGGGTCATTGTGTCTATCCCCCTGCTCAATGCAGGATTCACTAAACCATCTCAGACAGATGTCTGTCCAACCTGTGTTTGAAGACTTTCATTGAAGAAGAACTCACCACCTCTCGTGGCCGCCTGTTCCACTCACTGATCACCCTCACTGTCAAAAAGTTTTTTCTAATATCTAATCTGTATCTTCTCCCTTTCAGTTTTATTCCATTGCTTCTCATGTTTCCATGCGCATTTGAGAATGAGGATTATCCCTCCACACTGTGACATCCCTTCAGATATTTGTAGACAGCTACTAAGTCTCCTCTTAGCCTTCTTTTTTGCAAGTTAAACATTCCTAGATCCTTTAACCGTTCCTTGTAGGACATAGTTTGCAGTCCGCTAACCATACTGGTAGCTTTTCTCTGAATTTGCTCCTGTTTTTCTATGTCTTTTTTAAAATGTGGTGCCTAGAACTGAACACAGAATTCCAGATGAGGTCAGACCAAGGAGGAGGAGAGGGGGACATTTACTTCCCGTGATCCAGACTCTATGCTTCTCTTAATACATCCCAGAACTGTGTTTGCCTTTTTTGCTGCTGCATCACACTGTTGACTCATGTGCAGTCTGTGATCTATTAGCATACCCAAGTCTTTTTTACACGTGCTGGTGCTTAGTTCTATTACTCCCATTCTGTAGATGTCATTTTCATTTTTCTTGCCCAGATGTGGAATCTTGCATTTCTCCCTGTTAAATACCATTCTATTAGTCGCTGCCCATTGTTCAAGCTTATCTAGATCCTTCTGAATCCTTTCGCTGTCTTCTCTAATGTTAGCTATCTCTCCTAGCTTTGCATCATCTGCAAATTTGATTAGTTTAATTTCAGTTCCCTTATCTAGGTCATTTATAAAAATGTGGAACAACACTGGAGCCAGGATATGACCTTGTGATACCCCACTTGAAACATTCTTCCAATTGTATGTGCAACCATTTATTACCACTCTTTGAGTACGATCACTGAGCCAGTTATGAATCCACCTAACCATTGTCTTGTCAATCCCATACTTGGTTATTTTGTCAGTAAGGATAGTATGAGATACTTTATGAAATGGTTTTGCTGAAGTCGAGATATACTATATCTACCGCATTTCCCTGATCCACCCAGTCAGAGATGCCATCATAGAAGGAAATTAGGTTAGTCTGGCATGATTTGTTTGCTACAAACCCATGCTGGCTCTGGTTAATTACTGTATTTTTATCCAAGTACTTACATACATGCTGTTTAATAATTTGTTCAAAGATCTTTCCTGGTATAGAAGTAAGCCTCACTGGCCTGTAATTTCCTGGCTCCATCTCCATTCCTTTTTTGAAGATCGGGACAACATTTGCCCTTCTCCAATCTTCTGGGACTTCTCCTGTTCTCCAGGAATTTTCAAAGATTCTTGCTAATGGTTCTGCAATTTCCTCTGCTATCTCTTTCAGTACCCTAGAATGTAATTAATCTGGACCGGGAGATTTAAATTCATTTAAATTAGCCAAGTGTTGCCTCACTATCTCTCTGTTTATAGATAGTGTGCATTCTTTTATTCCTTTGATAGCACAGTGAAGATCATTTGATGTTACATTTGCTTTCTTAGAGAACACAGATGCAAAATAGGAATTTAAAAGTGTTGCCTTCTCAACATCATTTTTGGCCACTTCCCCTTTTCATCCTGTAAAACTCCCATAGCATCTTTGACTTTTCTTTTACTTTTGACATACCCCCCAAATCCTTTTTTATTGCTTTTGTAAGCCTCACTTAATTAATGGCTTTAGCTCTTCTAACACTTACCCTGGAGTCCCTGCAGACAGCATTATATTCTTATTTTGTGTTCTTCTTTTTTTGTTCTGATACAATATATTAATAAATATATCTATAAAAATAATAGTTAACTGAGTAGAGAAATTTTCCAAGACATCAACATTTTGTAATAGTTTAAAACATAATCTCAGTAGCACTAGTAAATAGAAACCGGGAACCCTTATTCTTTAAAGATTTTTCAGTCAGTTTTCTGTCATAAAACACCTTAATAAGTTGCAAAATTGCTACACGAACCGTCCAGCTTCATCAAAATTGGCAAATCATGAATGGGACGGAACATGGTTACGCATGCTTGTCTAATTCATGAAAAGTTACTCCACTTTAGTAGCGTAACTTTTGCCAGTAATATACTCCAGTCCTTGACTTGAGTATATCTCGGGGGGGGGGGTGCACAGTACTTGTAAGATGCGCCAACTTCATTAATTCTTAATGAATTAGTGGCATTTTACTATTCACTATACTATTTACTATTTTACTGCATGCCCCATCATTAAGACTCGAGCGTCCCTGCTGGAGTAAGATCTGTGGCATAGCAAAAGCAAATTTGAAAGTGACATAAACACACACACACAACCTTATCTCCCAATATTTGCCATGTGTAGTGGGATGAATCAAATGAGTGGGCTTAAAAGATTTATTCTTTCAAAAACCACCCAGCATGGTGGAAGCTAAAAAAAAATCATACTCACCTATACTGATTCACAACTGCTGTTTTTATAGCGTTGCATAGTATTCCCAACCAGTCTCAGCAGCAGTGAGTAATGCGTCACATATCCAGCGGGCTGAAAGAGGAGACATGGAGACTGGCAGGGGACCCAGGTAGCACTGGAAAATCAACCCATTTTTCATTTATTCCAGTGCATGTGTATAATCGATAGACGGTAGGAACCCTAAGTGTTGAAGCAGTAAGGAAAATTAGGTGCCAAAGGAAATGTCATCTCAGGGGCATAGTCGGAGGGGTCTGGTGATGTACAGTGGTGGCCAAAAGTATTGGCACCCCTGCAATTCTGTCAGATAATACTCTGACAGAATAGTTTCTTCCTGAATAGTTTCTGAATAGTTTCTTCCTGAAAATGATTGCAATCACAAATTCTTTGGTATTATTATCTTCATTTAATTCGCTTGCAAGGAAAAAACACAAAAGAGAATGAAGCAAAAATCAAATCAATGATCATTTCACACAAAACTCCAAAAATGGCCCAGACAAAAGTATTGGCACCCTCAGCCTAATACTTGGTTGCACAACCTTTAGCCAAAATAACTGGGAACAACCGCTTCCGGAAACCATCAATGAGTTTCTTACAATGCTCTGTTGGAATTGTAGACCATTCTTCTTTGGCAAACTGCTCCAGGTCCCTGATATTTGAAGGGTGTCTTCTCCAAACTGCCATTTTGAGATCTCTCCACAGGTGTTCTATGGGATTCAGGTCTGGACTCATTGCTGGCCACCTTAGAAGTCTCCAGTGCTTTCTCTCAAACCATTTTATAGTGCTTTTTGGAAGTGTGTTTTAGGTCATTGTCCTGCTGGAAGACCCATGACCTCTGAGGGAGACCCAGCTTTCTCACACTGGGCCCTACATTATGCTGCAAAATTTGTTGGTAGTCTTCAGATTTCATAATGCCATGCACACGGTCAAGCAGTCCAGTGCCAGAGGCAGCAAAGCAACCCCAAAACATCAGGGAACCTCTGCCATGTTTGACTGTAGGGACCATGTTCTTTTCTTTGAATGCCTCTTTTTTTTTCCTGTACACTCTATGTTGATGCTTTTTCCCAAAAAGCTCTACTATTGTCTCATTTGACCAGAGAACATTCTTCCAAAACGTTTTAGGCTTTCTCATGTAAGTTTTGGCAAACTCCAGCCTGGCTTTTTTATGTCTCGGGTTAAGAAGTGGGGTCTTCCTGGGTATCCTACCATACAGTCCCTTTTCATTCAGACGCCGACGGATAGTATGGGTTGACACTGTTGTATCCTCGGACTGCAGGGCGGCTTGAACTTGTTTGGATGTTAGTCGAGGTTCTTTTCTTTATCCACCATCCGCACAATCTTGCGTTGAAATTTCTCGTCAATTTTTCTTTTCCGTCCACACCTAGGGAGGTTAGCCACAGCGCCATGGGCTTTAAACTTCTTGATGACACTGCGCACGGAAGACACAGGAACATTCAGGTCTTTGGAGATGGACTTGTAGCCTTGAGATTGCTCATGCTTCCTCACAATTTGGTGTCTCAAGTCCTCAGACCGTTCTTTGGTCTTCTTTCTTTTCTCCATGCTCAATGTGGTACACACAAGGACACAGGACAGAGGTTGAGTCAACTTTAATCCATGTTAACTGGCTGCAAGTGTGATTTAGTTATTGCCAACACCTGTTAGGTGCCACAGGTAAGTTACAGGTGCTGTTAATTACACGAATTAGAGAAACATCACATGATTTTTCAAACAGTGCCAATACTTTTGTCCACCCCCTTTTTTAGGTTTGGTGTGGAATTGTATCCAATTTGGCTTTAGGACAATTATTTTTGTGTTTTTTCATTGAAGACAAATTAAATGAAGATAATAATACCAAAGAATTTGTGATTGCAATCATTTTCAGGAAGAAACTGAGTATTATCTGACAGAATTGCAGGGGTGCCAATACTTTTGGCCACCACTGTATGTGCACTTGGCGTAATGGGTGCACAAACTGATCGCTCTGACTTGATCAGATTAACCTGATTATTTGTCCCAGGTAAAAGAATGCCTAATGCAGATATAAGTAATATTCTCTTTCCTCTCTTACCTCCTAGTGGCTTGTAATGATCCTCCAGTGGTTGAGAATGCCTATACATTAGGAAAAAGGAAGGAGCGATATGAAATCAGCTCATTAGTGCGGTACCAATGTAACGAAGGTCTCCTACAGCGTCACGTTCCTATAATTCGGTGCCTACCAAGTGGGCAGTGGGAAGTACCTAGAATACAGTGCATAGATCGTAAGTATACCTTTTTGTTCTTTAAACATTTTTGGGGTGGGGAGGGATTGTAATACTCATATCTGAATGCATTCACTCCAGCTAAACACTTCAGTTGTACTTTAATTTCAGCACAGTTAATTGTTGTTGTGAATAATTATTAATGCTCCTTTTGGTACACAACCTGATGATTCTGTGATTATTCCAGCTAATGGTAGGTTGTGCAACATTATGCCAGGTGCTGATATGTATACAAAGCCAATCTATTTCTAATCCCATAGTTAATATATTTGGTAATGGTAAATTAACATTCTCTTGATCCTGTTCATTTATGTAATCTACTGATTTCCTGGGAGTCGCAGCTCTAGCTATCAAATATTGATGAGAGAGATAGATGGATAGATAGATAGATAGATAGATAGATAGATAGATAGATAGATAGATAGATAGATAGATAGATAGAGACAGTGAGGGAAATTATATGCGAGGGACGATATGTATCCCCTAGGATGCACATAGAGAATTATTGAACCCACTGGAGTGCATTGCAATCACAGAAACAGCTCTGCTTGCTGTGACAAATAAAAGTAAAAGTTTGGAATTGGTCAAGCTTAAGAAGATTTAAGAAAGCCTGACCTGGGCTTTTATTTTTGAGTGATCTACAGGATGGTAGTGGGGCGGGTCACTCCCTCCAGTCCGGGTCTTACAACTGGCTCATGTCCAGGATTCACATTTAAACCTCAGCAAAGGTTTGGGTGTGTCAGTGTTGAGATTGCTAGCAGCAGAGTAGGAGGCTCTGCACTGCAAGCCTGTGTGAAGCTGAACACAGGCCTGTGAAGGCAACCGACTGACTCACCCACAAGTGTTACGGCAGTGCCGTCTCCCATGGCAACAAGGTTGTTTTCGTTCATATGTTACTGCAGGACCCGGCTGCGATCCAGAGGATAAATCTGCCTGTAATTGTGTGAGTTTTTGGACAATAAAAGCTTTAAGTTGGACACTCTTGGGTCACTGCCTGTTAAATCGCACTGTGTGAACACTGCCGCACTACAATAGATAGATAGATGCTATAGATAGATAAATACCATAGATAGATAGATACAAAACATAGATAGATATGATAAATAGATAGATAGATAGATAGATGATAGATAAGATAGATAGATAGATAGATAGATAGATAGATAGATAGATAGATAGATAGATAGATAGATAGATAGATAGATGAATAGTTAAGAAAATTTAGCAGCACTACCAAAAGAAGCTGGGTGCAATAAAACCTGTTAAGGTGATGTCCAAACTTTCCACAAATAGAAAATAAGAAAAAACAGGCAGCACTCCAAAAATTAAAGTGAAAAAAACGTGGCTTTAGAGATCCATAAACAGCAACATTTCTCAGAAATCTGCCGAAACATTGCTGTTTATGGATCAGTAAAGCCACGTTTTTTTCTTATTTTCTAGATAGATAGATAAATGGATAGATACAATAGATAGGTAGATAGATAGATAGATAGATAGATAGATAGATAGATAGATAGATAGATAGATACTTGTCCTTTAAATTTATAGGCCCAAGAGAGGCACATCTGATAGAAATGGTTAGTGTCCATCCAAAGAAAGGTTGCCTTGTCATGGCTGGTGGGCACAAACGAATTGGCCTTCAAGCACCACTCCAGCTTTTTGGGTTTTTTTCAGTGCTGGAGTGGCGGTTTAAATATAAGCCCCCAGCCTCCTTTTTTATACTCATTTTCTGGTGACTTTACCTTTTACCAACGCCGCTAGGGTCCTGCCGTGCCATCTTGTGCCTATAACTTCTGACTGGCTAGAAGGTAGAAGTTAGGACACAAGAGCTCAATGCAAGTCTATGAGAGCCAGAATGAAGCTCTCATAGATATGTATTGAAAAGTGACCTCCGGTGCGCTCCAAGAAACACAGGAGCTGCAGGCAGGTTACTTTTCACTGGAGACCAACCGGAGCAACGCTGGAAAAGGATGAAGGCAGTGTGGCAGGTGAGTATGAGATTGGAAAGGGGAATTACATTTCAAGCACCACTTCAGCAGTGCAATAAAAAAAAAACGCTGGAGTTGTGCTTTAATTATATTAGTATATTCTACATAGCTGTAATGCACTTTAAATTTCACATATTCAATGGTTGCATATGTGTTATTTCATATAGTGTGCTGCAAAAATCTTTGGTTTGTAGATAGACAAAAAACAGGCTAAAGATACAGACTTTGGAGTGGCAAAATCCTGACCTTAATCCGATTGAGATGCTGTGTGACCTTAAAAAGGTGTTTCATGCACGGAAACCCTCCAATGTGGCTGAATTACAACAATTTTGCAAAGATGAGTGGGCCAGAATTCCTCCAGCGCCTTGTAAAAGACTCATTGCGAGTTATCACAAATGCTTGATTGAAGTTGCTGCTGCTAGGGGCGGCCCAACCAGGTTTATGGGGCAATCACTTTTTCACACAGGTCCCTGTAGGTTTGGATTTCTTTTTCTCTTTATTATAAAGACCGTCATTTGAAAAATGCATTTTGTGTTTACTTGTGTTATCTTTGTGTAATATTTACATTTGTTTTGTGATCTGAAACATTTAAGTGTGACAAGCATGCAAAAGAATAAGAAAACAGGAAGGTGGAAAACACTTTTTCACACCACTGTAGATAGATAGATGCGTAGATAGATATTCAATAAGAGAAGAAGGCAGCACTCCAAAAAATTGTTGAAAAAAAGTGGGGACTTTATTACTCCATAAATGTGGCAAAGTTTTGGCTTAACACAGTCTTTTTCAAGCTGTGTTAAGCCGAAACGTTGCTGCATTTATGGACTAATAAAGTCCCCACGTTTTTCAACAATTTTTTGGAGTGCTGCCTTCTTCTGCCTGAATATATAGTATGACAACGGAATCATTGTCTGGGAGGCCTTGCACCCATATATACATGATTGGTGCTGTTCCATAGATAGATAGATAGATACTGTAGATAATATAAATAGAAAAGCAGGAGCAGCACCAGAGAAGTATGGGTGCACAGCCTCCCGGCAAGAACCAGACCATCCAGACGAAAAACTAAAAGTGGAGGTAGCACTCCAAAAACTTATAGCACAGAGAGTGGTTTATTAGCCTATAGTGCCAATGTTGCGATTCTGAACTATGCTTGAGAAAGGTTCACACTTCAGAACTGAAACGTTGCCACTATGGACTAATAAACCACTCTCTTTACCATAATTTTTTGGAGTGCTGCCTCCAATTTTTGTATTTTTGTCCAGACAGATAGATAAATTAGGTAAATATATTTTTTTAATTATTTTTGAGATTTAGCATAAAGTTAACTTGTACTTTATAATATGTATCATTGAATAAGATAATGGAAAATAATAAAGTTGACTTACGATTTTTTTCCGTTTCCTTTTTCTCTCTGTTCACTTCCTGCAGCTTCCACTTACAGACACAAGAGAAGCCCCAGACTTCGATCGAAATCCACTAGCAGAGTTGCACAAAACACAGCCCATTAAATGAAAAAGACAAAAAAAAAATTATTGTAATGAACATTTATGTTAACAATGTCAATTTCTTTTTGTTTTGTCATATAAGGAGTTTATATTGAAGAAAAACCCAAGCTGTATATAAAAAAAAAAAGCACCAAAGCAAATTAGGTTTCAGCATTGTTACTAATGGTCAAAGAAGTGCCTTTGTCAGGGATTACATTGTGCCTTTCTTAATGGAGGGTGGAAGAGTTGATTGGAAATAGGAAAGGCTATGTGAAGCCATAAAGACTATCTCCCCCCCTGCCTTAACTAAATATAATGTGATAATAATGTAATATTTTTATTATTTAAACTCCAGGCTGGCCGACTTTAATTAAAAAATATAAATATAGTAACAAACGCATTGCACATTAAGGACCTTAAATAAAAAAAATTGTGAAAAATCGCTGAATGTATCTCAAATGTGAGAGGACAAAGGGGTGGGGTGGGTGAGAAATTGAAAAGACAATGTCCAGGTATGGTGCTTGTACTATCTAATGGTATGTAAACTACAAGCCGTAGCCACATTTCATATGTGCTACCATGAATAGTCCTCTCCCACTGCACTTATTACCCAAAGGTTACTAAGGTCATGTCTAGAAAGCTCTTGCTGGAGTAGATGTCATACATCTGTATGGACTTACCATAGAGATATACTTGACTTTCAGAGGAGACTTTCTAACTCTAGACGATTCGCTCATGCATGGCCTAATGCTGCTCATCTAAGAGTTCTTTTGACGTCATATGTTTAAGTATGCTCTGAAATATTTGCACACACATTATATACTAATTCTGCACTTATGTAACAATGCACTTACCTAGTCTTAAGCAATAAAAAGAGTCGTTCTTGCAGATCTGCTTACAAGCAACTCTGCAAATCTTTCGATTTGGTTCCTTTTCTTAAGTATGGATGCGTCGTTTGGACAAGTCATTGTCGTTGCGACACATCCTTGATGTATCTCTGTTAATAGATGCCTTTTGCAAAGCTACGCTTCGTATCTACGCTTGTGTTATGTTGGCAGATTATTACCTTACTATTCGGATAAAGCTTGGCATGCCCTGTAATGTGCAAATCTATTGGACCACTGGGACACCCTGTGGATTTGTGAAATGCTTGACAGATGCATCTGTGTCTCATACATCATCCATAGCCTTGAATGCAAGATATTATGTCTATAATACACCTGAAACCAATGCCATGTTCTCCCAATTAGCTGAATGAGATCTGCAGTGGGACCTACTATAGCTACAGCTCTATAATAGGGCGAGGACTATTATTATACCGTGGACAGATTTTCTGAAACCTGATAACATAATCCACCATCACTCTGCTTCCCCTGCATTGCCAGCTGTGCCTGTGTCTCTATAATAGAAGAACCTCATGACTCCCCGTAGTAGGACTGAAACAGTTTGCTTCCATTTCCCACCCTTGGCTCCGGGGACCGTGCAGTGCATGATGTTTCCGTGCACCTATTTATATTAAAAAAAATAATAATGTAATGTTATTAAAATACAATTGGAATACAACGTTCTAATTTTATTTAAATGAAGTTGCAATATTCTCCTAGAATTCTGGAGGAGCCTCTGTGTGTAATGTCAGGTACAACATTTTCTATATATTATTATTATTATTTTTTTTTTTTTTTTGTAAAAAGCAAAACAAATATTTTATGAATCGTGCATAGAGAGAAGACAGAGTAAAGAATGTGTAACATCAGGTGAAAAAAAAAAAACGTTGTGAAATGTGTATAAATAAAAAAGCAAAACCTGTTGTATTATATTTTGCTGGATGTGCAGTGATATCTTTGGATCGATGTGTGAATATGTTGCCAGTCCAAGGTGTGTGAACACTGCGTACACTGATGAGTGACTTACAAACTTTGGTACAAAGGCTTAGTGTCCTGGCCGTGCCCAAGTGTTTTCCTTCCAGTAAGAGGTGATACTCGTCTATTTATGGCCATTCGTAAATAAGAAAAAAAAAAAAGGTGGTTATTTCCCGAAAATATTCAATTTATATTTGGCTTCTGATCAGCTTGGTAAACCAATATGAAGTCAAATTAGATATGGGCAAGTCCTATAATGAATATGTTTACAAAATGCGGCAAAACTAACTGAAAAATAAACGTTAGAATTTAATTTCCGAAACTTGGAAATAAAAATGGTTTGCAAATGATTGTCATTCACTTTTATCTGCCTCCTTGTGGTGTAAGTGTTTGCTTTATGGAGCTCAAGTGCATTTGGACTCTCGCGGCAATAAGACTGGGTCGGCATCTGCCACTGCTTGTCCTTCAATAATGCTTTTTTTGTTAACCCATAGTACTGCAGACGAGTTTATATCCAAAATTTGTATGTGTCTGATATACCCTCAAAACACTCTTCACAAACATCATACACTGAAAGCCAATGGATTTCTGATAGGGGCATACAGCCAATATTATTACAAATGAGCATTGTCCAAAAAAGTCTTTGCACTGTACTCTGTACCATGTAACACCTATGAAATAAAGCACTGAGCCAATAAAACATACATTTTCTATTTCTTCAGTTATTTCACTGATGTTACTGCCACCAGAGACTTGCCTTCAATGCTTGTCCTACAATGGTGATATGTGCTTCAATTCTAGCCTAGGATTCAGAAAGCCAACATATTAAATGTCACAGAGGCAGACACTCTGGGTGATTTGGGTTCCTGATAAAGGGCACCCAATTTAATGAAATCTACTAAAGCAAATAATTTTGTATTTGTCCAATAAGTCTATACTGAAATTCATAAATTCTTTAAGAGCCCAAAGCCTGAGACTGCGCTGCAGCATGATTTTGATGAGATCCCCTCTTCGGTCAGATATAGGATGGTATGGAGAGATTAGGTGGATTCAAATTACGTCTACATCAGTAGCTACATACTAACTGGCTTTAGATATTAGACACAACCTGACATAACACTGAACTTTACTCATAACCTCAGACGAATGATGGCTTATGTCATGGTTATTGTGAGACCACAGGAGCTGAGCTTGTTTGATCTAGGTTGGAGCCCAGTTGTGACCAATCTCTGGGCTCCATCCTAATGCCCAGGGTTAGGAATAACTCCAAACCCAACATGTTAAATACTCAGCTACTATTATCAATGCTGACTACAGCATCTAAGTGGTTGACAGAGGGAAAGGATTTCCTCTGTTACCACATCAGGTCCCCGCAGCATGTATGCAAAGTACAATGGATTGTTATGTGCCAAATAGTTTGGCTTTTTACTGCATCCATTAGGTCTTGTCAGAGACGTTGACCGATAGCAAAGCACAAATAAAACCCACTCTTGTGGGCTCTGTTGGGCTAATGTAACCTAATGGATATGTTTAGTATGTATAGCTTGAGTTCTCCTGATGTACAAGCGTGATGTGGAAATAGACTTTCTAACGTACAGTCCATAGTTGAAATATCTCTGTAAAGCTGGCCATATACTGTCAGTCGACCATTTGGATGTTTTCAAAAGCTAGAGTAAAAGAAAGCGACTGCCCGACTTCGCTGGCAATGGCTTATCTCCCTTGAAAATGAATGGATCGGCTTTGAAATTTCAACTTGCAGGAATCTATCTGTCCAGGGTGGGTTTGGAGGGCCGGGGGTCCAGAAGCCCCTATACACATCAGATGATCAGCCAGTCCTGTTTAAATAGGCAGGTTCAGACAACTTTCATCTAATGTGTATGGGGGCCTTAAGCCAGCCTCATGTAAAGCCATGTCACCAATCTTTAGAAGTTTATTTGCTGCCGATTACCTTGTAGTATGAGACCTTTACACGTCAAATGTCTCTTATCTCCAGTGCTCTCTGTTCTCACTCTTCCATTTGCGATTCTGAAGGGGCTCCGTCTGAGATGCTAGCTAGCAGAGTGCGCAGTGTTTGGTGGAATATCAGAAAGTAGAGAGGTCTCTCAGTAGCAAATATGTGACGCTCACAGCCCTACCCTGGGAAGATGGGGGGATACTCGGAGCCGGGTCAGATGTCTGGAGGGTTGTAGCCGTGGCCTGGACCCGTTCCGTGCCCAGGGCCGTCACATTATAAAAATAGGATGTAATGGGCTATCAGGGTTGAGTGGTTGCTTTCGACTACGCCACCTGTGGTACCTGGTGAAGGCCACCAGCGCTGCTGCAGTCCTCTGAGGCGGGAGGCTGTGGCAGCCGACGTTGATACTACTCCCAACAGGCGGAGCAGGGCCTCAGGGCAGAGACGCGGATGGAGGGAGTTGTAGTGGCGGAAGTCTGGTGTCGCGTGGTGCGGTGCAGAAATAAAGAGTCCGGAGGCCATAGGGGTTGACTTCCAGGGTTATTACTCACGGTAGAGCATGCAGCTGCAAGGCTTCTCCCTGCTCCTCACGGGGCTCTGCGTCCACCAGGACTGGGGGTCCGACAACCTCCGAGTAATTCAGGTGCTTTGGTCAGGACCCCGCACCAGAGTGTTCCTAGACTTCAAACTAAGTCCTCTCCTATCCGTGTGTGTGTAGAAAGACCGGGTCTCCCTCTGGACTATGCACAGAACAAGGGTACGGGTGGACACTTCGCTCCGTCCGTTACCCGGTGGGATCCACTGAGCCTTCCGGGCTTCCCTGACTAGGACGTAGAGTAGCAAAGTCAGGTATCGGGGGCCGGTACCCCTCTTGCAGCCGGAATCCCTCTGACTGGGCCAGAATAGCAAGGACAGGTGGCGTATACTGCTCCGTCTGCCTCCCCCTGGGATCCTTTTGCGGTGGAGCTAGACTTCTAAGCTCCAGGCCTTCTTGGGTAGGGACTTTGACCGGGTAGAGACAGCAATTAACTCTTGCCCGCTCCTCGCCTCAAGGCCAGAGCATGAGGACCGTGTCCCTATCAACTGCAGGTTCGCACAGAAAGCCACATTCAGTGATCAAGATCACAATCAAAAGACCATAAGCCCAAGATGGCTGTTTATTAAATATGAATTATTAAGTGTAACCTATATGTGCGTCCTCCACCCTCACCCATTACATGGTTCCCCCTATCTTTTGGTTCCCCAATCTCCACTTATCCTGGAAGGGGCAGCACTGTAGTGCCTATTAGCCCCTCTGCAGGTGGAAGAAGTGTGGTGTTGGATGTAGAGGTCGGGTCCTGACGATTGCACCATCCTTACCTCGAAGGGGAGATACCACACCCCATTAAAGAGGTGCAGCATCTCTGTGGCGGTCGAACCCCCAGGGGCGCCACAAATATGTATGAAGATAACGAGCAATTATAGTTCTATCTTACAACTTGTAATAGAGAGTAACGCAGACTGCTGTAATAGAGGCAATGTCTGTGAGAGAGGAGAGTATATAAGCGAGAGACCTTGACGTAATAATCCAGCCACAGAAAGCCCTGGCAGCATCAAAGCAAAGGTTCAGCACAGAGCTGGGAGAGATTATGACAATGATAAATCGTGTACTTCTCAGCTGTGGTGCATTCAGACACGTATAGCATGTAAGTACTTTCTATAATTTTGTAACTTTTCTATAATTTTTTTTTTCATGTGAACCAGCACTAGAAACATTGTCAGGCTGTGTTCACATGTCCAGTAATGATCCATTAGAACGGATCCAGCAGCAATCTGTTGGCAAAAAAGTTGTGCAGACAGAACTTTTTTGTAGGTTTTTAAAAAACTGATCTCTGCTGGATCCATTTTTTAACATTAAAGTCTATGGAAAATGGATCTGTTAATTAGTCATTCGTTTTTCTTTCTTTTTTAAAGAATCTGTTTTTTGTTTGCCATAGACTTCGATGTTAAAAAAATGGATCCAGCAGAGATCAGTTATTTAGTTAAAACGGACTAGAAAGTTGTGTCTTCCAACGGATCATTACCGGACATGTGAACATAGCCTTGACGTTTTTTTTTAGCTATGGGTCACCCACATTTCTATGTATTTAACTACTCATTGCCATCTGAGAAAATCGGTCCGATTATGCTAATCAGACTCTGATCAGAGTGGGATCCAATTTTCTCAAAGGTGGAAAGGAAATGTAGCCAGTCCGTGACAATCAGACCACACTCGGATGTCATCTGAGAGCAGTCTGATTTTTTTGTATGCTGCAATTTGTTTCTTCAGACCACCCGGTCCAAGGGAAAAAAAATTGGACATGTGCACAGCCCCATAGAATAACATGGGGACGAGTGCTATCCTTCACTTGTCCGATTTATAAGATGGTGTGCACGAGCCCTTTAAGTCACTAAGGGGGTCCATATACATAAAATTCAACACCGGCAGTCAAAAGCGAAAAGAATCGTCAGTAGGAAACAGTCTTGAGATTGTGAAACCAAAAATGTGATTGTATGTATCACCTGAAAATACCACAAGATATTAAGCCAGAAAAATGTATATGTTAGTGCCTCTGTACATTTTTCCTCTTGACATTCATTTTCTTATGAACATTAGTCCTTGAAAGCATCTTATATCATACTTTATACATTCTATATTATTGCTCAGATATTCTCCACTTAGATATATAAGGGATCCAATGTAATATGCATCATTTTGACATAAATGAGGGGTGCACCGTGTTACCGGATTTATATTGGATGGTTGTAATACGGTCATAATAAATCCATTAAACATTCAAATGCTCATTTTATGAGTGGTCAATTAGACAGAGAAAAATTGAAAAAATGTCATTCTAACTGAAACAGCCCTTTTGCAGCTAACATTATGGCCATTATTAACCTAAATTGATTTGCGCAAATTATATTTTTATTGAATATTTTCTCATTAGAAAAGACGCCGCTTTTGATATTTAGGGCATAGCAGATTGTTTCTATCAGCAGGTCACACAATTGAAAGTCAGGGTTAGAAACAATTCAGAACAGAAAAAAGCAAAAAACAAAAATAACAACCTTTTTTGTGAAGTGCTGTTATTTACTTGTATTTGGAGCCTGCCACATTCTTAATAATTATGTGCCTATTTCTAGTACGAGACCTCAATCATATGCAATTATGTCACACTGTATTTTTTGCAATCTATTGATTTAGAAAAAGCTAACATGGGCAGTCATTTTTTCGAGCACCTAATAAATAGATTATAAAGTATAAAATGATTAGGGAGGAAATCACTTTATCATTACGTGTGTGCTTGTAGTTCTTTCGTTGTTAGGAACATTCATGTTTGCCTCTTTAAAGACTCCGATTAAAAAAAAATGAGCTTCTTAATTATCTTGTATAGAGAGGTCAAAAAAATCCTGTTTAGGTCGATCATGAACTGGAGCTTGTATTTAAAAACAAATTGCATCCTTGTATCAGTTTTTGAGCAGCTTCCGCATCTAGCAATTCCATATTCCGATTGCAAATTTAGTTGTCTCCACTGGGTGAAAGTCTATTTGCATCTTCAAAATGACAGGAAGAATATGACAGTGGTAAGAAGGTTTTGAGAATGGATCTAGTGATAAGAAGAATATTACCAGGAGAACGGCTGGTGTGTATAATAAATTCCATAGTAGAAGAGGAAGAGCGCCTCATTTTTTTAAAGATTCAAAAATGTAGGTACATCTGAGGGCACGTTGTTTTGGGTAAAGGACAGTAGACAGTGCACAGTTCTATATGGTCACCATGTATTTCCTTTTTTGGCACCTGATTATTTTTTTTTTCTTTTTGCAAACTCCTGTTTTTTCATATTTTTACAAAGAAGCCCAGATTTCTGTTGATTTTCCTATTGTTCATATTGTCTCTGATGAAGAGACTTATGTAGCCTCAAAAGCCTGCTGAATAACATTATTTATTTAATTTTAGATAGATACCCCCACAATGAGCCCAACACAGTATGATGCCCCACAGTGACACCAGCACAGTATGATGGCCCCCACATTCTACTGCCCACAATATAATGGCCCCCATTGTCCACAGTGAGCCCAACACAGTATGATGCCCCACAGTGACACCAACATAGTATGATGGCCCCCACATTCTACTGCCCACAATATAATGGCCCCCATTGTCTTCCACCCACAGCATGATGGCCCCCACGGTCTCCCCATAGTATTATGATCCCCACAGTCCTACCCACAGTATGATGGTCCCCATTGTCCTCCACACACAGTATGATGGCCCCAACACCGGCCTCCCACACAGTATGAGGCCACCCACAGCCCCCCCACACATTATCATGGCCCCAAACAGCCCTTCATACAGTATGATGGCTCTCCATACTGTATGATGGTCCTCCATACAGTATAATGGGGCTCATTAAACTGTGCTATCATTTCATGAATATTGTTTGATTTATACTTGCCCACTTTCACACAGAAGTATTTTCCTCAATATTGTAGATACTATTAGCCAAAACTAGAAGTTCTACCTTCAATAGAGAGGAAGCATTTACATTTCTTTTGAGTTTTGGATCTGATTCTGCTTTTGGCTTACAGATATATTTGGTATGTAAAATTCTGAACAAAATCTTGCCATGTCAAACACCTCAGGCCTCATTCACACATCTGTGATTTTATCATATGTAAAACACAGATCCATTTTTCATCAGTGTTTGGTCCATTTGTCAGTTTATACCATCAGTGATTCGTCAGTGATTTTTCATGGGTAAAAAAAAAAACTGCTAAGTTTCTCCTATCCATTATATTATTAATCACAGACAGGACATGGATAGCACATGGATGCCATCTGTGCGCTATCTGTGATTTTCATGGACCCATAGACTTGTATGTCTAAAATTGATCCATGACTCGGATCAAATTCAGACAATTTTTTGTGGACACATACAGTCCACAAAAAATATGGACATGTGAACAGCCCCATAGTCGTTATTAGGTACAATTTCTATCTGTGAAAATTACAGATAGAACATGTACATGATTCACAGACGCCTAAATGAGGCTTTATTGTGGATATTACAAGTTTTTTCAACTGGCTAACATGATATAGAGCATCTTTTTTTTCCTACTGACTTTAAAAATGTACTAAAAAAACATACTAAAACTAGGGGTCAATGTTCTTTCATACAATACCCTGTGGGATGTGCTGAGTTGCTCCCGCTGAGGAGTAATATGTAACGTCAATCTTATTTTAAATGCTAATCTCCAAATGTAGATATCACACAGACACACATTATTTTAGCATGGCTGTAAAGGTTCAGTTTTCTTCCTTTAAATACATCTTATTTTACATAAAAAGAATATGAACAAAAGTTATTTTAGAAAAAAAGATTATTGAATAAGTCGTAAGTTCATATTATAAAGATATACAGGTACTCTTACTACAATAGGCAATAGTTATTCTGCACATGGAAGTAGAGACTCCAATACAGACATAAATATTCAATTATGTATTTTAGCATACATACATATATAAATATACATTTATACCTAAGGATAAACATAGCCAACATAATATATCAAGTAATGTACTAAAAAAGAACATGCATTTAAAGTAAATGGTGGTGGAACAGCTTAAGACATGCCATGGCATTTATGCATCATTTACTTAAAATTCAGTTTTGGAAGCCCTGGAGGTCAAAGCGGGGTAGCGTCTAAAACAAAACGTTGAAGATTATATAGATAGTACAGTATGATATAGAATATATTACAATATATTAGTAAGTAGCCATCAGTTGGAGCTGGGAGTAATGAACAATAACTGATTTGACTTCCAACAGGCACAAGACATTAAGCAACTAGGACACCAGGGATTGAGTTTACTCAATTAACCAAAACAGAGTCATAACGATGTATTTAATCCCTAACAAGATTATTTTTAATGGACTTAAATTGGGATTCCACCCTCTACCTTTTTAGATGTTCATTGTGGGAATTGATTTAGCTGTTTCTCTATAACTGATATTGGCAGTCAATGCACTGACTTCCAGGAGGGCTAGTGCTTATACACAGCAGCCAACGCAAACAAGCAGATCCAAAACTATCAGCACTCCACTGTAAGTAGTGGTCCACATGGAAAGTACGGTAGATAACGTAGCGTTAACAGAATCCCGAAACTCACATAGATTTTTATCTTGATTCTTTTAGTGTCAACGCATTTCAGCCCATCCAGATCTTTCAACAGCCCTGCTGTTAAAACTTCTGGATGGACTGAAATGCGTCGACATTAAAAGAATCAAGATAAAAAGCTACGTGAGTGTCGGGATTCTTTCGACTCTACAACCTTAACAAGCAGAGCTGCAACAAGTAACATGGGATGATGACAGAGGCCATCTGTGCTTATTGTTAGACAGAACATACATTTCATATCATTCAGAACAAGTTGATCCATCGAGACTGCAGTTATTTTAGCTTGCATTTGAACCTTGGGTACCAAAACAAGGCTCCAGAGTTACATTGATTGATTACAGGAAGGCTTAAGCATGAATAATGATTTCTCTCATCTGCACAAGAACCTATATCATGTCACTGTTACTGGTAGGAAAGAGCTCTCATCAGCGGATGGCCATTCCGCTTGTGTGGACAGACTAGTTTCTCTATTGACTACATCTGAATCTCCACTGTACTGGCATTTATTTACGAATATAGCACGCTTAATAACCTAATTTTGTTGGTAACTTTATAAGAAAAATATTTTCTGTTTGCTTAGAATAACCTACAGTATATTATCAGCTTAAAAGCACGTATTAGCTGCAAAAGTGACTGAATGGACCTTTAACAAGACTAAATTCATAATGAAAGCATTAACTGCTTGCCCATGTATGGACTGGACACCAGGATGTGCACACACAGTGTAGCGCTTTTCCACCTAAGTGGTCTTGTGTAGATCTGTTCTGTTTATCTATTTGCCGTTGGCCATCTGGAGACCTCGCGGTTTATACACAAACTGGGAAGTTCATTGAGAAACTTGGAATGTTGCCATCCTGGGAATACAGAGCCCAGTTGTTCATGAAGGAGCCCTTTTTACTGCCTGCCACGTGGATGTCCACTTTGAATAGGCGCCGCAGTGTGGACACTGTACACCAGGAAATGCTCCGAGGATCTCCACTTCTTACTGTTAACTGGGTGTAGCAACATCAACACATGGGTTAACACCTCACCTGCCAAGTGCAAATATGTGGATATTAGCATCTGGAAACAAAAAGGGTTAATTATTACAGTTCATTACTTGGTTTGCAACTACATAAATTGTACAACCTATACTATCATATGGAAAGTAGATGTAAATGATATAAATCTAGCACCATGGGCCAATGTTACCAAGTGTAAATAATGAGAATCCTAATAGCGGTAACAGGGGCGGACACTGACGTCTCGCAGCCCTTGTGCAAGTAATGTGTCTGAGCCCCCTCCTCTTATGGCGTATCATAGTCTCCTCTCTTATTAAGTACAGTAAGTCCCTGATAGCATCACAGTGAATTAGGGGGTGGAAGAAGACGTTATCAGGATTTTATAATGAAACAGATAAGTGCGGGTGGAGGCTGAAATACAGAAAACAACTTGTCTTAAAGGAAATAAATAATTACAATCACCTGACAATCGGTGAAGCAAGCTAACGTCGGGTTCAAAAATAACCGGGTGCTGTAGTGGCTTGGGCCTTTACAGTTTCACAATGTTGAAGTTGGGCTTGTTTTTGACCCACACCACTTGGAGGTGATCAATTATGACCAAAGATACTGAAATGTAGTTCTATCTGTGATCGCCTGTCAGTTCTAAAAATGGCTACCTTGGACATGCTTAAGGATATCCATTCCATTTACCAGATCCCATGGGTTTCCATATCCTTCACTCTTTATTCCCTGTACAGGGATCTGGGCTTACACAGAAGGGCAGACAATGTACAAAATCAGAAGACTGAAGAATAGTAGTAAACGGGCCAAGGTCAGAACAAGAAACTAACAGACTAAGCAGGAGCTGCGAAGCAACAGTAAACCAGAGGAAGAACTAACTATATCTGGCGCGATGAGGGTAGGGGGAGTGGGAGTAAGAGTTTACCATGCCGATTAATCCAGAGTATATTCACATGAAGTTGCTCCGGTGGATGCCAGAGATCTACTGGTAATTGCAGCAACAAGTAGAAATCATCCGCTGGTGATTGCAGCATAGGAGTAAGGGTGCTGTCATGCACCAGAAAAGCGTCAGGTTTCTACATTTTAATATGAATTTTATCTAGTTCTGAATAAAGATTCATAATTTTAATTCCTGTCTTGATGGGCCGATGTAATCTTCTCCTTTCTAACTATATCTGGCAGCTCCCAGTAGTAAGTTGGGAGTTTAACAGGGTGTGGTGCTATGCTGGCTTATTGGTCAATGCAGGGAACTGATTACTCCAGCTGGACAGCACATTCACTCATAATGCTATATTGGACAGGACTACAGGTCCCAGCCAACATAGTCCCAGTGCTTGGACAGTGACGAGAGCTTCAGGTCCTGATGCATAAGGAGTATGGTGGTGCCTGGCGATGGAAGCAGACATCGTAGAGACAGGTCCCAGAGAAGATGTGACAAAAATACAGTGACTAGCTACAAGGGAAAGAAGGGATGGTATGAAGAACTGTACATTAGATATTGGGTGGCAGGTGAGAAAAACTAAAATTGCAGCCCCATAGGAGATTCACTAAGGAGATAGAAGAGGCATTTAGCGGAGTCACAGTGAATATACAGTACAGACCAAAAGTTTGGACACACCTAGTTAACAAAAAAGTGTGAAACAACTGAAAATATGTCTTATATTCTAGGTTCTTCAAAGTAGCCACCTTTTGCTTTGATGACTGCTTTGCACACTCTTGGCATTCTCTTGATGAGCTTCAAGAGGAAGTCACCGGAAATGGTCTTCCAACAATCTTGAAGGAGTTCCCAGAGATGCTTAGCACTTGTTGGCCCTTTCGCCTTCACTCTGCAGTCCAGCTCACCCCAAACCATCTCGATTGGGTTCAGGTCTGGTGACTATGGAGGCCAGGTCATCTGGCGTAGCACCCCATCACTCTCCTTCTTGGTCAAATAGCCCTTACACAGCTTGGAGGTGTGTTTGGGGGTCATTGTCCTATTGAAAAATAAATGATGGTCCAACTAAACGCAAACCGGATGGAATAGCATGCCGCTGCAAGATGCTGTGGTAGCCATGCTGGTTCAGTATGCCTTCAATTTTGAATAAATCCCCAACAGTGTCACCAGCAAAGCACCCCCACACCATCACACCTCCTCCTCCATGCTTCACGGTGTGAACCAGGCATGTAGAGTCCATCCGTTCACCTTTTCTGCATCGCATAAAGACACGGTGGTTGGAACCAAAGATCTCAAATTTGGACTCATCAGACTAAAGCACAGATTTCCACTTGTCTAATGTCCATTCCTTGTGTTCTTTAGCCCAACCAAGTCTCTTCTGCTTGTTGCCTGTCCTTAGCAGTGGTTTCCTAACAGCTATTTTACTATGAAGGCCTACTGCACAAAGTCTCCTCTTAACAGTTGTTGTAGAGATGTGTCTGCTGCTAGAACTCTGTGTGGCATTGACCTGGTCTCTAATCTGAGCTGCTGTTAACCTGCGATTTCTGAGGCTGGTGACTCGGATAAACTTATCCTCAGAAGCAGAGGTGACTCTTGGTCTTCCTTTCCTGGGGTGGTCCTCATGTGAGCCACTTTCTTTGTAGCGCTTGATGGTTTTTGCAACTGCACTTGGGGACACTTTCAAAGTTTTCCCAATTTTTCGGACTGACTAACCTTCATTTCTTAAAGTAATTATGGCCACTCAATTTTCTTTACTTAGCTGCTTTTTTCTTGCCATAATACCAATTCTAACAGTCTATTCAGTAGGACTATCAGCTGTGTATCCACCAGACTTCTGCACAACACAACTGATGGCCCAACCCCGTTTACAAGGCAAGAAATCCCACTTATTAAACCTGACAGGGCACACCTGTGAAGTGAAAACCATTTCCGGTGACTACCTCTTGAAGCTCATCAAGAGAATGCCAAGAGTGTGCAAAGCAGTCATCAAAGCAAAAGGTGGCTACTTTGAAGAATCTAGAATATAAGACATATTTTCAGTTGTTTCACACTTTTTTGTTAAGTATATAATTCCACATGAGTTAATTCATAGTTTTGATGTCTTCAGTGTGAATGTACAATTTTCATAGTCATGAAAATACAGAAAAATCTTTAAATGAGAAGGTGTGTCCAAACTTGTGGTCTGTACTGTATGTTTTTATGGTGTATAGTGCATTTTGGAGCTGCTGCTTTTACTCCTCACTAACTAAAGTGGCATGTCTTTTTCCTCCTGCCATAACTAATGACAACGGTTTAAGTCCAGTTTTCTGGTTGGTGGCCTGAAGTCTACAACAGTAGGATAATCCAAGTCCAATTGAAAACCCATCTTCGGATTGGGGAAGCCGCAAAATGCAAACCCTTCCACCAACCCAACAATCCACTGGTGAAAGTTCCATTGTCCTAACACAGCTGGAGGCTTATGGCAGTAAGCTCCCCACTGTAAGCTGTGTCCATATAGAGCAGAAAAACTTAGTACTCTTTGAAAATAAGTTACTTTTATTTGCATTCATATAGTGTTCTGATGAAGGTCTGTATCAGGACCGAAAACGTTTAACGCTATATGAATGCGAATAAAAGGAACTTATTTTCAAAGAGTACCAAGTTTTTCTGCACTATATGATATATGGGTTGGATACCCTCCTTGTGCACCTCAATCAGTTACTGCAAGAGTGCCATATATTATCATTTTCTCTGTAAGCTGTGTCCAGTCGCAATGTCCTTCATGTGATGCCCTCTCTCATGAAGCACTTGGAGATATAAGTCAGATGAATACCAGCCTGTACGACCGATGACCAGCTTGAGAAGTGTCCAAAGTGATAAGACCTCAGCTTCAATTTTGGTGTCATAGATATGCAGTGTGTAGAAACGTCTGGTCTGATCTCTCCGTCAGCGACTGGTTCATCAAGTTCAAATGTGCTGCCAGCATCAACAGAACAAGGATCCTCATGTACAAAGCTTGGAGATGACAGCCAGGTGTTGTCATAAAGGCTAGATGCAGCCTTGAGTCCTGTTCCTTGGTAAGTTGGATGCAGGTCAATGGAAATGTGGTGCCACTGTTCAGGGGTAACTTCTGCAGCCTCCACCGACAGTACAGCAGGACAAAGACCAAGTCTTTGTGCAGTATGAGCAGCCATTGAGGCTAGTTTAGCCTTGTCCAGGACAAATCCACAATGTACCTTGTTGTTGGCTTCTGAGGTCTTCATGTAGGCTACTGCAGTTATGGCCTTCGTAGATGTGTCAGAGAAAATGTGGACTTCTTTTCTGGTGGCGGCTGAAAGGAACTTAAAAGCAGAACAAGATAGCAATGAGATGGGAT
This sequence comes from Phyllobates terribilis, assembly GCF_046119375.1. Lineage (NCBI taxonomy): Eukaryota > Metazoa > Chordata > Amphibia > Anura > Dendrobatidae > Phyllobates > Phyllobates terribilis. Next base: position 441,768,745 of record NW_027362771.1, on the reverse strand, counting down.
GTTCTAAGATCTTCAGAGATGTCTTCCATGTCTCCCACCTTTGTGGTTTCTGGGACGGTAGTGGAGTGTTCCAATCCGTGTTCTCAGTGGTCAACTGTCTCAACAGTATCTTGCCTTGAATGGTGATGGGTGCTATAAACCCGGGAGGATCATAGATGTAGTTCACAACAGATAAGACTCCTCATATTGTGAAGGATTTGTCACAGACTGACACCTGGAATGAGAACGTGTCCTGTTTAATGTCCCAAAGCAGACCAAGGCTGTGTTGCATAGAAGGAACGTCAGAACCCAGATTGAGATCCTTTAAGCTCATTGCACGGTCTTCAGATAGGAATGCTTTCATTACCTCCTGGCTGTTGGAGATGATCTTATGAAGTTTGAGGTTTGCTGCCAACAGCATTTCCTGTGTTCTAGAGAGCAGATCAATTGCCTCTTCACGTATGGGTAGAGATTTAGGCACATCATCTACGTAGAACTTCTTTTCCACAAATGGATGAGAATTAGGTCCATACTCTCTCTCACATTCCTGGGCTGTTTGTCTTGGTCCATAGATTGTCACAGCAGGTGAGGGGCTGTTCCTGGAGACATGTACCTTCATCTGGTAGTCTATGACCTCGTCGTGGATAACATTATTCTTGTGAAGTAGGAACCTGAGGTAGCTTCTACTGTCTTCTCTTGCAGGTACCAGCTTGTTGTCTTCACTTATAGAATTTAACACTGTTGACCCGAGGTTGTCATCACATGTCGGGAACATGTTCATGCTGTCAGGGGTTTCTTGCTGTTACTTACTGTTACTCAGCTTCTCTTTCACCAAGAAATGATATAGGCATGGCTGAAAGTAAGTGCTGCGACCATTTGGAAAGACATGAGTCTTAAATGAGGAAATCCTTGTATGCCTCTTCATCTTTTCTATGCAGACATTGCCTATGATAACCCAGCTTAGATCAAATTGTTGAGCAAATGGAGCATCATGTGGCTCGTTGATTTGCTGACGTACCTTGTGTAGCCGGAGAATGTCTCTGTACTCCGTAACACCAATACGGGTGCCCAGGGTGTAGGGATGAGTGTTTCCCTTTAAATTAAATCCAAAGGCGGTGAAAGTAGAGATATATGTCCGCGCCGCTGAAAGATCCTCAAGTCAGGAACATGTAATAATATCCTTGTTTATTGGTAAATGCCTACGCGTTTCTGGGTGTTCCACACCCCTTCATCAGGGCACCAACAGATATATCAATGTATGCGCTGAAAGAGGTCAAATGGAAAGACACTTATACTTTCATCACTTTAGATGTAGCATCTTTATATTCCAATATAGAACACACAATTGGCCTTGCGGCTTTTAGGCACTTCTTAGATCTAGATAATAGGCTTATGGTTACACAAAGGGATTTTTTACTTGAAGGGTTGTCATTTATATTGAACACCAACTATTTCACTTTTAGAGATAAAATGTATCATCAGGTATCAGGTACAGCGATGGGGTCTAAAATAGCACCTACATACGCTAATCTTTTTATGGGTCTCTTCGAAAAAATATATATTTATAACTCCCCTTTTTTTGTGAACATCATTTTTTATAAACGGTACATTGATGACTTGATCATTATCTGGATGCTGAACTTGTTGGTCCGGCGGAGTTTCTAAATCATCTGAATGGAAACCTTTGGGGTCTCTCTTTTACACCCTATGTTAATCCTGAGACTATCAATTTTTTGGATCTCACATTATTTCCAATAGGAGAGAATATTTGCACAAAAACATATTTTAAAGATGTTGACACAAACAGCTATATTAATTTTAAAAGCGGCCATTACTCTAAATGGCTAAAAAATATTCCTAGAAACCAATTCTATAGGATTAGAAAGAATTGTACTCACAAAGATGATTTTATAGTGCAATCTAGCACTCTTATTAACAGGTTCAAAAACCAAGGATACCCCGGTAATCTAATTAAAAAAGCATATCTGGAGGCTTTAAATATAGAAAATAGGGATAGTCTATTGATAGGTAAAGAAAAAACTAAAAATGCCAAGGAGAGTACTTATTCCTTGAACTTCATAACTTCCTACAACAAATCTCATGGACAAATACGAAAAATACTAGAAGATAACTGGAAAATTCTTCTGGATGATCCCATACTGAAAAAGATCTTGCCTAAAAAACCGGGTATTACTTTTAGGCGTGCCCCCACACTAAGAAACATCATAGCTCCAAGTAGGATAAGGGATACGACAAAGAACAACAGTATGACTCCTGTAACATCCCGTAAAGGGGTTTTTAAATGTGGCAACAAAAATTGTCTATGCTGTAAAAGTATTACGCATGGTCTTACTCACTTTCAATCAAATACTAATATGGAGAGTTTTGAGATCAATAAATATCTCACCTGCAATTCTACCTTTGTTATTTATCTGATAGAATGCAGTTGTAATAAACAATATGTGGGGAGAACGATACAGCCCCTCCACCTACGCCTCAACTCCCATAGGCATAATGTTCTTAAAGGGTTTTTAAAACAAGGTCTTTCTAGACACTGCACAATGGTGCATAATAAAGATTTTCTGAATCTAAAAATCAGCCCTATTGATCAAATTCCCGAGAATTATCCTAATAGGCTCCAAGAACTAAACAGAAAGGAAATTTATTGGATTTACAGACTGAATACTCTTAAGCCCTTTGGTCTGAATGATGTTTCTGAAGTTTTTTTATAGTTAATGTATAAGTTTTCTATTTTCATAATTACTTCCTTATTGTATTACTATTCCTTTTTATTGTGTTATTCACAAGATCTATAAATAATATTGTTTTTCACATATATACACATAAATCCTTGGTTTTACATTTATCATAGTTTTTTGACACAAATATGGTGTTCCTCTAAAATCATGTACGCTATTATAAATATTCCCTCTTTTATGTTTTCCTTCTGGGAGTAGTATAATTCGAACCCGCATCGCAGCGCTCTGCTGGATGCTACTATCACACACCTCTCTCCTTCCACGCCACCGCACATCAGGTGATTCACTACCTGTCTGTTGGACAAGGTATTCTGGTCCTGTGGGACACCCATTGGAGATCCGCTGCAGCTGCTTTTTATACGTTATGGTGGTTGTGTCCTTACACAACCAAACCAGGTGAGCACCACCTTTTTATTATTCATTCCTATGTCTACAGGTGAAACTCTATTGGTCTTTGCGCTCTCTCTCTCTTTGTATTCATCCCTTTAAATTAAACAGATCAAAGAGTTCTGACCTTGCATGTGATCGGTTACTCTGATCGTCCAGGATGGTGTACATCTTTACGGTTTTCTCTAGTTGACCCATAGGATGCACGTTCACCAGACATATCTTCGCACAAGACTTATCACACAAGTCTTCTGCGTAGACTTTTGTGCATGAAGAAGATATTGTGATAGGACTTGATACTTGATCTACATGCCTTGTGGTGGAAGAAGACGAAAGCGGTGGAGAGATAGGTTGGGATGGGTGGAGCGTTTGTACGTGGTCCTCACTGTCGCACTCAAAACACTTAATAGGGATTTTACAGTCTTTAGCAAAGTGTTCAGTAGAAGCATAACATCTGCAACATACTCCAAACTTCTTTAGAAGCTGCTTGGGATCCTGGAGCGGTTTCTTTCTGAAGCCGATGCACTTCTTTAGGGGGTGTGGAATCTTATGAATGGGACACATACGATTAGGATTTTCAACCTTTTCAAATACCTCACTCTTGTCTGGAGCTGGTGAAAGTGTGGGAAGAACGTCAGTCTTCTTCACTGACACAGGACTGCTGTGGTTTCAGTTGCTTGAATGTGGACTTTAACACTTGGGAGGGAATGAACCAGGGCCGCTGGGCTCTCCATAGGAAAAGCTTGGGTCAGTCTTACACTCTGCAATGTCCTTGATAAACTCACAGAACTAGGAAAATGGAGGAAAAGAGACTTGGTTAGCTCTTTTGTATCTTGACCCAATTGTGAACCACTTATCTTGATTATTGTATGGTAGCTTACAAACTATTGGATTTACCCCATGAGCAGTGTCCAGGTAGCTGAGGCCAGATAGGTGCATGTCTGCTTTGGTCAGCTGAAGCTCTAACAGGAGGTCACTGAGGTCTTGGCATTTTAAACTGTCTTTATTGGATATTTTTGGAAAATCTTCTAGTCTCTTGAACAGGGCATTTTCTATGGCTTCAGGACTACCAAAGCTTTGTTCTAGTCTCTCCCATGCAGCAGTGAGACCAGCCACTGGATTACTGATCTGGACAGATCTAAGTCTCTTGACCCATTCTGCGGATTGTGGCCCGAGCCACCTGATAAGCAGATCTAGCTCTTCAGCAGCAGTGATACAGAGGTCATTAATTGCGGTTCTAAAGGCCCATTTCCAGCCTCTGTAGTTTTTAGGTTGATCATTGAACCTTGTAAGACCAGTCTTAGTTAATTCGCAGTGAACCATGTACCTTGCAAAGTCAGGCATGTCAATATTCTCTGATTTTGGAAAGGCAGTTGCTGGCTGAGTAGCATTGTTCATATAGTCTGTGGCGTTTTGACCTAGGAATGCAGGAAAGTATGGTGCAGCATTTGCATTCAGTCCAGTAACTGGCTTAATGTGCATAGTTTCTGCCACACATGGAGCTGGAACTGTGTGGCTGACCGGAATGTGATGACTTGCCTGCATATTGGCTTGCACATGTGCTTCTGTGATTAGGGTTTGGTGAGGTGCAGGAGCCTGGAACATTCTGGTGCACGAAGGAGGTTCAGGATGAAAGGTTGGCAATGTGTTGTACTGACCTTGAATGCAGGATGCTGGTGAATGATCTGCGTCCTGTTGCCTTAGAGGAATGTCTGTGCTGTCAGGAAGGATTGCTGGAGCTGGGGGTGCACTATTTTGGGTTAGCACATAGTCTCTTGTACACTTAAGAGGGTCTTCAGTATCAAATTTGGTTCCCACTGATAGCTTGTTCCAGGACCTTTGATCTTGCCATGGCTGTGGCGTGTTCACATTCCTTTTTTAGCGTCTCTATTTCTGTCTTCTTGCGTGCTGTTTGTGCTTCCATTTCAGTTTTCTTTTGCGCAAAAGTGGCTTGTACCTTAGTAGCTTCAGCTTCTGCACATGCTCTTATAAGCTGTTCGCTGAGGGTTGAAGACTTTGAAGAGCGTAACTTAGTTGAGCTTTTTGACTGCCTGGCTGACCCAGAAAGTCGATTTGAGCAATTCTTGCCTCTGTCTTGGCTTTAATATCTCGCACTATGCATTCTCTCTCAGAGTTAAGTTATTGGAAAACCTGCAGCTATTCAAGAGAAACAGATGTATTAATCCTTAGTAGAACTGTAATGTATTCGTTTGTCCTTCTGACATAGAATTGATAATCTGAACACAGTTGTTCGAGGGCTCCCTCTAGTAGTAGTTCGAGAGAAGCCGGTTGAGAGAGGCTGTTAATGTGTAGCAGTTTTTGTCATAAGTCTGCTATAACACAAGAAAGTTTGTGATTAATGGATTCAAAGTTCTCTCTAACTTTCCATTTAGGTTTTGTAGAATGTTTAGCCTTCTCACTGGACTGTGGATTAAACATTCTTCATCTAACAGTGGATCAGGTAGAGACCGTGTAGTTTTCCCCTCAGCCATAGTAATTCACAGGCAGAATGAACACTGGCTGATTTCTTATATGCTGAGAGCAGATGCTCTGATAACTGTTCTGGAGCTTTATAGAAGCTGCTAGACTGGCTTTACAGTTGAATCTGACAAAAGTATTTTTACTATTCTGACTCCATAACTAAGCTGCAAGCACAGGGCGCTGGGAGATACGGTGTCCAGGCTGTCTCTTAACCTTACTCACAGGAAGCGATGTTCTCAGATAGTTTAACTCGACTGCAGGAAGCACATTGTTGAAGATTCAGAAGATTTATTTTCTTGCAGAATACTTGTTGATGTGCAAACATAAGTAGCAAGTAAAAAGATTTTTTTTAGATACAGGCTGGAAGCACATGAGCTTCTATTATCGCTGAAGATGGTGAATGAGGAAAGAGAATGGGGAAGAAGGGAGGGGTTACTTACATCACAGACACATCAGAGGGAGACAGGGAGAGAGAAAGGACAAACTTATAAGGAAAGCAAATATAACTGCAATGAAACAGCAATACATAACAATTGTAAGAAGTGCAATACAGTCTGTAAGATTGATTCCCAATCATGGGATATGACAACTTGATTGGATAAAACAAATGAGTCTCTTAAGTTAGAGGATGTTCTTTAACCAATAAGTGCTTCCCGTTTGTGCAGTAGGAATGTTGGGTACAGACTCACAACTGCACTAACAACCGACCTAGCGACTGCTGTTACAATGCGTACAGCATGTGTAAGAAAACTGTAAAGTGATATTCTTTATTGTGAACCCTCACATTTATAGCTAGATCATGCCATAGGCAAGTGCCTACCTTCACATACTCTTTTTCCCGGCTCTGCCTGCAGTGGAGAGTTGGCCATACATACAGTACAGACCAAAAGTTTGGACACACCTTCTCATTTAAAGATTTTTCTGATTTTCATGACTATGAAAATTGTACATTCACACTGAAGGCATCAAAACTATGAATTAACACATGTGGAATTATATACTTAACAAAAAGTGTGAAACAACTGAAAATATGTCTTATATTGTAGGTTCTTCAAAGTAGCCACCTTTTGCTTTGATGACTACTTTGCACACTGTTGGCATTCTCTTGATGAGCTTCAAGAGGTAGTCACCGGAAATGGCCTTCCAACAATCTTGAAGGAGTTCCCAGAGATACTTAGCACCTGTTGGCCCTTTTGCCTTCACTCTGCGGTCCAGCTCACCCCAAACCATCTCGATTGGGTTCAGATCTGGTGACTGTGAAGGCCAGGTCATCTGGCGTAGCACCCCATCACTCACGTTCTTGGTCAAATAGCCCTTACACAGCCTGTAGGTGTGTTTGGGGTCATTGTCCTGTTGAAAAATAAATGATGGTCCAACTAAACTCAAACCGGATGGAATAGCATGCCGCTGCAAGATGTTGTGGTAGCCATGCTGGTTCAGTATGCCTTCAATTTTGAATAAATCCCCAACAGTGTCACCAGCAAAGCAACCCCACACCATCACACCTCCTCCTCCATGCTTCACGGTGAGAACCAGGCATGTAGAGTCCATCCGTTCACCTTTTCTGCATCGCACAAAGACACAGTGGTTGGAACCAAATATCTCAAATTTGGACTCATCAGACCAAAGCACAGATTTCCACTGGTCTAATGTCCATTCCTTGTGTTCTTTAGCCCAAACAGGTCTCTTCTGCTTGTTGCCTGTCCTCAGCAGTGGTTTCCTAGCAGCTGTTTTACCATGAAGGCTTGCTACACAAAGTCTCCTTTTAACAGTTGTTGAAGAGATGTGTCTGCTGCTAGAACTCTGTGTGGCATTGATCTGGTCTCTAATCTGAGCGGCTGTTAACTAGTGTTGAGCCACCCCCGTAGTGTTCGGGTTCGGTTCGTCGAACACCGGTATGTTCGCCGAACTGTTCGTCAAACTGTTCGTCGAACACCGTTAAAACCAATGGCAGGCAAACAAAAACACATAGAAACACATAGAAAACACCTTCAAAGGTGTCCAAAACCTGACAAACTACTCAGAAGACACAACTAACACATGGAAAAGTGACAAGTAAATATAGTCACGCGAAAAGAAAGAGGTGGAGGAGTAAAAGGAGGGGGAGACACAGATATAGGCATGTCATGACCTTCTAAAACCAAAAAAGTGAGAAGTCGTCACGGCCAGTCCGTTCCTGCCCGTGCGACCTCCGTGTCGTCGGGTTTCTGCCAGAGCTGAGGTGGACCCTGACGGCCAGCCCCCCTCTCCCAATACTGGTGCCTGTCCGCTGGTGGGTCAAGCCCCCCCACGGTGGAGGCAGGTCTAAGCTCTGTAATTTAAATTGTTTCTCTAATTTGAATGAGTACACTTTAAATCCTTTTACAAGGATCTATTGGAGGGCAAGTCTGATGCCAGCAGCCGTGGTAATTCCAGCTCCAGTAGCGTCCACTAAAGCTGCTGCAGCTAAAAAGCTTTCATAAGGATCGAACTTGGCGGTCCACCGCAAGGCGTCCTACCGCCAGTCCCAGCCCCTGTGCCTTGGGGTGCCTCCCCCGATGCTCTTCACTGAGTGTCCCGGGGGCCCGAAGCATTTCCTTTGAAAAAATTAAGTGTCCAAACTACAGGTGGTGTAGCTTGCTTAACAGCTGGGTTAATCCGCTGACTAGCAGACACTGCTACTAGGCCCAAAGTATTGCCTGGGCTAGATGCATTTAAAAATTTGTAATTAGATCTACAGGCGGTGGCTACTCCGCTGACTAGCAGACACTGAAGCTTTGCAGCAGACCTCTGATTCCCAGGCTATAGTATGAGTAAAAAGCTCTTCAGACTCAACCATCTGTGTTACCCCAAGCCATAGTGTATGTAGTTTCTTACGGTTAAAAGGGGAGGTAGAGACCCGACCCACCTGGAATTGATGATGCCAACGTCATGTAAAACACAGCAAGGGGACTCCAAAAAGAGTCTCCATTTTTTCCAAAAATTGTGGCACAGACACCACTTAAGTGGCATCAATAGTCCCAGAGTTGCTTAAAATGGTTGGTGAGGTGATTTTCCAAAATCCTAAAGCTTTTAGTCTCCCCAGGATGACACAGGTGGGGCACATGGTGGTTGGACCGGCCCGCTAGGCCGCATTGTAGCACAGTGAGCTTCGCACTGCAACTTATGCTTCATATCCATGTGACGATTCAAGCATAAAGTACTCAAACTATTGTTTTATTGGCCTCTACTTAGCTTTTGGTGACAAATGTTACAGATAACACGAGTTGGGTCATCCTTAGACATCTCAAAAAATGCCCAGGCTATGCAAGGTTTAGAGCGCATGCGACTCTGCTAGTGGCAATACTATCAAATGATTGGCTGGGTTAGATGCAATAAAAAATTCCTATTAGATACACAGGCGGTGCAGCTTGCTTCGCAGCAGGGCTACTATGCCCAAAGTATTGGTAGACTCTATACTAAATAAGGAATGATTCATTGACTGTCGTGGCCCCTCCGAGGGCCGTGGCGATTGGTCATCCACTTTCGCTGCCCCTTACTCAACGAATTCACAAACATCTCCCGTCGGTTTGGAGTCCCATTATGCCCAACCAAAAACATAGGCCCCACAACAAAGATATCGTTCTTAGGCATCGAAATCGACACCACAGCAAGGTTGTTCCACCTCCCATGGGAAAAAATACCAAAACATTACACCTGACCTAGGTTTTTTGCGCAGTATGGAAAGTAACACTACAGCAGATACAAGTATTACTAGGTCTCCTCGTGTTTGCGAGCCAGGTGATGCCAGTCGGAAGGGTTTTTTCTCTTCATTTATCGCCCGCAACAAAAGGGGCATCTAAACCGAGTCATACAATCAGAATCAGCAGGCAGATACGGGCGGACTTAGAGGTGTGGAAAACCTTCTTATAATCATTCAACGGTCGCACGTTATTTATGTCAGCAGAACAGTCCAACATTGAACTAAAATTATTCACCGGGGCGGCAGAATCAGGCGGATATGCAGCGATACTAAATAACCAATGGTGCACAAGCTTATGGCCTCCGTATTGGGCAGAACAAGTGCTGACAAAAAAACAGACAGTCCTGGAACTGTTTCCAATAGGGGTAGCAATAGAAATATGGGGCGCGCGCCTGGCTAACAAAAATATACGCTTCATAACAAAAAACACCAGCCTAGCGCACTTCATTAATAATATGGCATCATCGTCTCTCCCAGTGCTAGGCCTACTACGCCGGCTAGCATTCCTGTGCCTAAAACACAATGTATGGGTCCGCGCTAGCCACGATGCTAAGGAGTCTAACGCTGCTGTTAACGCTTTATCACAATTCAATTGGCAGATTTTCACAGAGCTCCTCCCCAACGCCCACCCATCGGGCAACCGTTGTCCAGCCTCCCTATGGTATCTAGTGGTGAATAGTTGATGCTATTAATCAGAGCATCAGTTGCCCCGTCGATGTGGCAATCATATGGTAAGGCATGGGAAGAGTGGACACAACTAGTAGCAGGCAGACGGGTTGACCAATGTGAACAAGCCAGATTACAAGTCACCATAGAATTTCTCCACCAGCTAATGATGAGGGGCATATCAGGGGCGTCAGCGCAGCGGTGGTTGACCGGAGTAGCATTTCACTTCCAACTACTGAATTGGGGGGATGTGACAAAGAGATTCATCATCAGACAATCCATAAAAGGGTGGAAAAGGGGTCAGCCAAGTCAGGAGTGTAGACATCCCGTCCCGTGTCACTAAAACTGATTTCTCACATCATATCCCTAACACCATTAACATGACACTCACAATTCGAAGCAACACTACTGTCTGCTGCATTTGCGATCGTCTTCTTCGGGGCGCTATGCATAAGCGAATTAGTCCCTCAATCCAAAATTACCACCAGTGGAGGCTTATTACACCAGGACGTAGTCATAGCCAATAATGCAATACGTCTACGCATACGCAAATCGAAAATAGTTCCAGCGGGCCGGGGCACTTGGGTACTTCTACAACCCACAAACGGTTCTCTGAGTTGGGTAACAATAGTAAAAACATATATAACCATCAGATCACAAAGTAATTTCTTCCTATTACACATTGATGGAACGCCATTATCAAGATACCAGTTCCAAGCTATATTTAATAAATGCCTAACATCGGCAGGGAACCACCCCAAAGATTATGTGACACACTCATTCCGCATAGGCGCGGCCACGGAAACAGCAAGAGCAGGACTGTCACAAACGGAAGTTCAGAGGATAGAGAGTTGGCGATCCACATGTTTGGCGAGATACATAAGACCGGACTTGTTATCCTAACGTGGTTAGTTTCTTTTACAGGTGATGCTAAGCCAACAGTGTGGGTGATAGGCCACTCGTATATATATTGTGCAGAAAAAAGGGCGAAAGTCCGCCCAGGCGGGAAGAAATTTGAGTTTCATAACACATATTTCAACTGGAGAGGTATTAGAGGTCTGCAATGGCCACAGGTAATAATGGAGGTAATCAAGGTAGGGAGAGAGGCAAGAGGTCATCTTAGTTATACAGGCCGGGGGAAACGACATAGGTTATCACAAGAGCGCATAACTAATGGCAATAGTGAAACTAGACACTGAGCGCTTCAGAGAATTTTGCACAAAAATAACTATAGTATGGTCAGAGATTGTGCCGAGAGCGGTATGGCAAGGTGCCCGAGACATCACGGCCATTGAACGGACAAGGCGGCTAATAAATATTTGGATGGCAAAATTTATAAGAGACAGAGGCGGTGTAGTGATACGACACCGACAACTGGAAGGAGATAAAGCAGGCCTCATACGGCCCGACGGTGTTCACTTAATGGATATTGGACTGGATATATTCCTGTCAGGACTCCAGGACGGAGTGGAACAAGCGTTAAGAGTGATGGATGGGGGTCAGAGTCCTGCATATGAGTACGCAGGATCCTCCGTGGCCTGGAAATAGAAAGGACATGTTGGAGAGTTACACTTGTTGGCCAACTTGGCGGTGTGGAGACACAGGGCATGCTGCAACAAGCTGAATTATTTTAGAAATAAAATGCCATTCTAATGTCATGAGTATAAACAGTTAATAAAGCTGTGACCAATCCTCACCCATCCAGTTGTAAGAGTTAAATGATTGTATTGTCAAGGAAAGGGGGGAGGTAGGGGGGCTGAGCATCTGGGTTTGGTTGGGGGTCCCCACAGTCTGCCTAAGCTAGATGCAGTTAAAAATTATTATTAGATACACAGGCGGCGCAGCTTGTTTCACAGCTGGGCTACTACGCTGACTAGCAGACACTGAAGCTTTGGAGCAGACCTCTGAGTAAACAGCTCTTCAGACTCAACCATCTGTGTTACCCCAAGCCATAGTGTATGTAGTTTCTTACGGTTAAAAGGGGGGGAGACCCAACCCACCTGTAATTGACGATGCCAACGTCACATAAAACACAGCAAGGGGACTCCAAGAAGAGTCTCCTTTTTTCCAAAAATTTGTGGCACAGACACCACTTAAGTGGCATCAATTGCCCCAGAGTTGCTTATAACAGTTGGTGAGGTGATTTTAACAAATCCTCAAGCTTTTACTCTCCCCAGGATGACACAGGGGTAGAAAAGTCCTTGCGGATCCATGATTTGTTCATCTTTATGAACGTGAGTCTGTCTACATTCTCAGTGGACAGCCGCGTGTGCTTATCTGTCAGCACAACACCAGCAGCGCTGAACACACGTTCAGAGAGAATGCTGGCTGCGGGGCACGACAAGATCTCCAAGGCGTAAGAGGCGAGCTCAGGCCGTTTTTCCAGATTGGAAGCCCAAAATGAGCAAGGGTCAAGTGACACAGTCATGGCTTCGATGTTCACTTGGAGATACTCCTGTACCATCGTCTCTAGGAGTTGACTTGTGTCAGACTTCTTGTCTCCTGTGGCCTTGCAAAGGATGGGCTAAAAAAGTGGTGAAATAATTGCACAAAATTGCTGTTACCAGCAGATACAGTGTTTCTGTTACGGTTTGAGTGCTGAAGACTCGACAGTCCCACGGTTGGCAAGTTAGAACTGTGAGATTCACTACGTGCACCACTGGTGTTTTGTGGAAAAGCACATGTAAGATTCTGCAACAGTCTCTGCTGATACTCCTGCATGCTTGAATCCCTTTCTATGGCAGGAATTATTTCTGCAAATTTACTTTTGTACCGGGGATCTAAGAGTGTGGCAACCCAGTAGTCAGGATTATTTCGAATTCTGACAATCCGAGGGTCATGTTGCAGGTAGTGCAACAAGAAGGCACTCATGTGTCTTGCGCATCCAGGTGCACCAAGTCCCTGTTCTGTTGGTGGCAAGGTAAGAATCATGCTTCCTTCCTCTGCCCTCTCCCCCCAACCTCGCACAACAGAAATGTGATCAAGGTCTCCCTCATCTGATGAGTCTTCCATGCCCACCGCCAGTTCATCCTCCACTTCTTCCTCGGCTCCTGCACCTTCCTCAACAGTTTGGCTGCTACCTCTGCCCCACCCTCACATGCCTGCCGCCTTGGTGCTGCCGACAGCCTGGACCTTGCAGATGTTAGCCCTTCCGCATACAACTCCTCCTCCTCTACTTCCTCCACCTCCTCTTGTCCCACCACCTGACTCTGAATTCTCTTTAATGTGTGCTCCAGCATGTAAATCACCGGAATAGTCATGCTGATAATGGCATCGTCAGCACTAAACATCTTCGTCGCCATTTCAAAACTGTGCAGAAGGGTGCATAGGTCCCTGATCTGAGACCACTCCTCCAGCGTGATTTGCCCCACCTCTGGATCTCGTTGGCCCAGGCTATACGTCAGAACGTATTGCACCAGGGCTTGTCGGTGCTGCCACAGTCGCTGCAACACGTGCAGAGTTGAATTCCACCATGTCGGCACATCACATTTCAGCCGGTGAAGTGTCAGGCCCAACGACTTCTGTAGAGATGTAAGTCGCTGAGCTGTGGGATGCGAACGGCGGACGTGAGCACACAGCGACCGTGCCCTCTGCAGAAGGCCAACTAGTCCGGGATGGTGGCCTAAAAATTGCTGGACAACCAGGTTCAACACGTGAGCCATACAAGGCATGTGTGTGACATTGCCCCGGCGAAGGGCCTCACGCAGGTTTGCAGCATTGTCGCACACGGCCTTCCCTGGTTGCAGGTCCAGTGGAGACAACCATTCATGAAATTGGTTCTCCAGAGTTGACCACAACTCCTCAGCTGTGTGACTCACATTTCCCAGACATTTCAAAGTAAAAACCGCCTGATGACGTTGAGCCCTGCTGCCAGCATAGTAAGGAGGTGTGCAGGATTCCTTCTGCGCAGTTAGAAAGCGGGTGGCATTACCAAACAGGCTTTGGGTGCAGGTGGAGGACCGAGAGGAGGTTGAGGAGGCAGAAGCAGTGGAGGAACTTCTAGATAAAGAGGATTGACGCACAACTCGTGGAGACGGCAAGACTTGGACAGCAGCCCCTTGTCCTGCTGTCACCATAGTTACCCAGTGCCCAGTCAGCGACATGTAACGCCCCTGTCCATGCCTACTTGTCCAAGTGTCTGTGGTGAAATGCACCCTGTCACACACAGAGTTTCTCAAAGAAGCGGTGATGTTGTATGCGACATGCTGGTGGAGCTCAGGCACACCTTTCTTTGAGAAGTAGTGCCGACTGGGCATCTGGTACTGGGGCACTGTGACGGACATAAGGTCTCGAAAATCCTCTGTGTCCACCAGGCGGAAAGGCAGCATTTCTGTAGCCAAGAGCTTGCAGATGGTGAAATTCAACTTCTTAGCTTTCTCATGGCTAGGAGGAAATGGTCTTTTACTTGTCCACATCTGAGGGACCGAGGGCTGGCTGTTGTGCTTAGACGGGGTTGAGTAGGGTGTCCCCGGCAAACTGCCGGTCTGTGAGGAAGATGCAGGCAGAAAAGTTAGGTTGCCTTGATCCAAAGGTGGTGCTCTCGATGTCGGAGAGCGCTCAACACCAGCTGGTGTTTCCACTTCCAAATGAAATGATGACCTGCCAATCACACTGGCTGTTGCGGGTAAAGAGGTGGCAGGTCTGCGTCCAAAAACATGTGTGACTGCTGTCCCCCCAGTCACAGAGGATGAAGAGGCCGTGGATGCACAAGATGGGGCAGACGGTGGTTGGCCTGGCCCGCTAGGCCGCATTGTAGCACAGTGAGCTTCCCACTGCAACTTATGCTTCATATCCATGTGACGGTTCATGCAAGAAGTACTCAAACTATGGATTTTTTTGCCTCTACTTCGCTTTTGGTGACAAATGTTACAGATAACACGAGTTGGGTCATCCTTATCGATCTGAAAAAATGCCCAGGCTATGCAAGGCTTAGAGCCCATACGACCTGAATAGCCACCACGACTTGTGGTCAGAGGCACAGTTGTGTTTGAGGATGCAGTTGTTGACGTGCTTCCAGTACTACGTCTCTGTCCAGGAAGGCGCAACCTAACCTCGTCGTCACTAGCATCCTCCTCCACCTCCTCTGCTGACCTCATCGACTGGCTGACTGTGGGTTGACAGTAAGTGGGATCTCCAACCTCGTCATCATCACCCTGTGTGTTCTCACACCCGTCGTCCTCAGAGCCAACCTCTTCCTGCCCTGACCGAAAACTCAAGTTGTTGCTCCAATCAGGTATTTGAGTCTCATCATCGTCTTCATC
This sequence comes from Phyllobates terribilis, assembly GCF_046119375.1. Taxonomy (NCBI): domain Eukaryota; kingdom Metazoa; phylum Chordata; class Amphibia; order Anura; family Dendrobatidae; genus Phyllobates; species Phyllobates terribilis. Next base: position 441,753,491 of record NW_027362771.1, on the reverse strand, counting down.
ATTGTCTCCACCAACAGGAGTTACAGTTTGGGAACGAGGGTCTACATTATGCTCAGAACCTTCTTCATCAGGTCCTGGATCCGACTCATAAAGATTCTGGGCATCAGTGCAGATCATTTCCTCGTCTGGATTCTCAGAAGCTCTGGAGCAGACCTCTGATTCCCAGGCTATAGTATGAGTAAACAGTTCTGCAGTCTCAACCATCTGTGCTACCCCATACTCAGAGGGGCAGCTGGAGACTTGGGAGCTGTGAGGAAGCAAGTGCGATTGGGGTGACACCTCTGAGGACTGGAGTATTTGTGATGTTGAAGTTGAGGTGGAGGAGAGACCACTTAAAGGAGCACTTGATATCCGTTGAAGCACCTGCTGTTTTTGTGCCTCATCTGTAATGTGTAGCGAAGGGCGTGGCCGTAAGAAAGGGATCGGATCACATTGTCCACGAAAAGAAGTAGACATCTTAGTTTGGCTGGAAGATGGTCTTTCTTCTGCAGATGTTACTGTTGCTTTAACACCTACCCCACGGACACAACCTTTTTTTCCCTTCCCAACACGCCTATTCCCCTTTCCACCAGCAGCAGGCCTTTTGCCACTCATTTTGGTGGTTAACTAATTGACAACTCTGTAGTTGTTTGCACAAAAAACGATGGATGGAAACCGAGCAGAGCTGAGTGGCCAAACTGTGGTACTAGCCCAAAAGCATTGGCTGGGTTAGAAGCAGTAAAACAATTTTATTACATACACAGGTGGTGGAGCTTGGTATAGATGGCCTAATAGAATGAGTACCACACATTGCTACTATGCCCAAAATTATTTTCCGGGCTAGATGCAGCTAAAAATTATTATTAATTTCAAAGCTGGTGGAGCTTGGTATAGATGGCCTAATACAATGAGTACCACACACTGCTACTATGCCCAAAATTATTTTCCAGGCTAGATGCAGCTAAAAATTATTATTAATTTCAAACGTGGTGGAGCTTAGTATAGATGGCCTAATAGAATGAGTACCACACACTGCTACAGGCCAAAAATTATTTTCTGGGCTAGATGAAGCTAAAAATTATTATTAATTTCAAAGCTGGTGGAGCTTGGTATAGATGGCCTAATACAATGAGTACCACACACTGCTACTATGCCCAAAATTATTTTCCGGGCTAGATGCAGCTAAAAATTATTATTAATTTCAAACGTGGTGGAGCTTAGTATAGATGGCCTAATAGAATGAGTACCACACACTGCTACAGGCCAAAAATTATTTTCTGGGCTAGATGAAGCTAAAAATTATTATTAATTTCAAAGCTGGTGGAGCTTGGTATAGATTGCCTAATACAATGAGTACCACACACTGATACTATGCCCAAAATAATTTTCTGGGCTAGATGCAGCTAAAAATTATTATTAATTTCAAAGCTGGTGGAGCTTGGTATAGATGGCCTAATACAATGAGTACCACACACTGCTACAGGCCCAAAATTATTTTCTGGGCCAGATGAAGCTAAAAATTATTATTAATTTCAAAGCTGGTGGAGCTTAATATAGATGGCCTAATAGATTGAGTACCACACACTGCTACAAGCCCAAAATTATTTTTCGGGCTAGATGCAGCTAAAAATTATTATTAATTTCAAAGCTGGTGGAGCTTAGTATAGATGGCCTAATAGATTGAGTACCACACACTGCTACATGCCCAAAATTATTTTCTGGGCTAGATGCAGCTAAAAATTATTATTAATTTCAAAGCAGGTGGAGCTTAGTATAGATGGCCTAATAGATTGAGTACCACACACCGCTACAGGCCCAAAATTATTTTCTGGGCTAGATGCAGCTAAAAATTATTATTAATTTCAAAGCTGGTGGAGCTTGGTATAGATGGCCTAATACAATGAGTAACACACACTGCTACTATGCCCAAAAGGTTTTACTTGGCTAGGTGCAGTAAAAAATTCGTATTACATACACAGGTGGTGTAGCTTGCAACACAGATAGGCTACTCCACTGACTAACACACACTGCAAGAGGCCCAAAAGGATTTGCCTAGCTAGATTTAGCCAAATGCTGTGAAAAACACTTGCACAGCACTAAAACAGACTTGCCTGGCAAAAAGTCCTAGGAAATACTGTAACCTAGCCCTCAAAAGGGCTGCAATTACAACTAGTCCCTACTCCCTAAACCTATCTGTCTATTTAAGAGCAAATTCGCTTGCAATTCACACAGTTACAAAGTATAGCGCCCACAGCAGCAGCAGTGCCGTCTAACACTCAGCTGCAGCAGTGAGAAAATGGTGGCGACGTGGAAAATGGCTGGGTCTTATAGGGCAAGGACATGTGACATACACAGCCAATGACACATGCCCTTGCTTGTGTGAAAAAAAACACTTCGCTGCGTGTGTGCGCTACTGATAGGCTGACAGACTGCACCTCCCCACTGTAAATGCGGGAAAGAAAAAAAAATGGAGATCTTCATTATTTCTTGCAGAGATCCAACCCCTGCCCCTCCCCCCGCCCACTGTACACTCAAACTGTGTATTAACATTGATTAACAGCATTACTGTGAAAAAATCCAGTTACGATTTTGGTGCACGAACAGTTATCAAACATAATCTCGAACAGCCGGATTTTTTTCAAATCGTTCGTGTTCGTCGAATGGCTCGAACACCACCCAAAACAGCTTGAATTTGAGATTGGCGAACAGTTCGAGTCGAACACCGCTCGTCTCTGCTGTTAACCTGCGATTTTTGAGGCTGGTGACTCGGATAAACTTATCCTCAGAAGCAGAGGTGACTTTTGGTCTTCCTTTCCTGGGGCGGTCCTCATGTGAGCCAGTTTCTTTGTAGCGCTTGATGGTTTTTGCAACTGCACTTGGGGACACTTTCAAAGGTTTCCCAATTTTTCGCATTGACTGACCTTCATTTCTTAAAGTATTGATTGCCACTCGTTTTTTTTTACTTAGCTGATTCTTTCTTGCCATAATACAAATTCTAACAGTCTGTTCAGTAGGACTATCAGCTGTGTATCCACCAGACTTCTGCAGAACACAACTGATAGTCCCAACCCCATTTATAAGGCAAGAAATCCCACTTATTAAACCTGACAGGGCACACCTGTGAAGTGAAAACCATTTCCGGTGACTACCTCTTGAAGCTCATCAAGAGAATACCAAGAGTGTGCAAAGCAGTCATCAAAGCAAAAGGTGGCTACTTTGAAGAACCTACAATATAAGACATATTTTCAGTTGTTTCACACTTTTTTGTTAAGTATATAATTCCACATGTGTTAATTCATAGTTTTGATGCCTTCAGTGTGAATGTACAATTTTCATAGTCATGAAAATATAGAAAAATCTTTAAATGAGAAGGTGTGTCCAAACTTTTGGTCTGTACTGTATGTGGTCATTTTCCTTTGAAATTATCATAATTGGAAAATGATGCAAAAATATCTCATGCGTTCAACATTATTTTGGTCAGTATTGAATGCTGAAGCCAGGAATGGGATAAAAACATGCAAGAGGTGCAAATGTTTCTATTTTTGACAGGCATAAACTTAGGTCTCAGTGATGGTACTTACCTGTGTCTTGGCTCGTGGCATCGGAGAGTGTTTGTCGACAATCAGTCTTCCAAGCTGAGATAGCAAGTTGCCAATAAGTTTACAGTTTCTGACAGTTCTCAATCTTGGACTTCGGACCCTTTTCACATATCAGCTTGTATCCTGCCTTGCCCTCTCACAAAAGATTTAACCCTGTTTGGTCTTAAAGAAGTTTTGTCCTGCTTGGCTCTACACCACCAGTCTCCTTCTCTGACCTGAGTCTGGCTCTACCTGTCACTATTCTCCTGTGGAAGCTTTAAATCTTTGTATTCTTTAAAACTATCCAATATGTGCTTATAATGTTGATGAAATGCAGGGACAAACACTGTTGTCAAAGGAAATCTTAAATAGACAACTATAAAATTGTTCTTACATTTTCTTGGTGGTATAGAACCTCAATGGCACACTGTAAAGTTTTAAGACAAGATACCATTAAATTATTGTTCAAAGGGAAGCTGTATTTTCAGGAAACTGGATAAATTAATAGTACATGTGAATATAAGAAATGTTGTAATACATCTTATCAAAGAAATTTTCTCCTTTCTCCACTTATGAGACACTTCTTCTCCCACAGCTCCTTCCTGAACTCATGATCTACTCTGAAAGAACAGCTCAACTTGCTCCATACAAGAAAGACTGACAGCACTGTGATGTGTCACAGTGGTTACACTTCCTATTATACTGGAGGTTACACTTCATATTATACTTATTGGGGAGGAGATGGAAGGAGGAGTAAGAAGTAGAGTGAGAAAAAAGTTAAAAGGAGACACAGAAAGGTCATCCTGAGCTTTCTAACAAGTCTGTGACCTCACCCCAGAGCTGGACTTATATTCACACAGCTGCATAATACAATATAATGCGCTCCATACTACTGTGGTAGAAGAATTCCAGCTCAATGGTATAAAATCTTCAATTTTATTTGCATATGTTTAAAACATCTCCACATGCATCATTAGTCCATAGATAGGTACATCTACAAATTTTTGGTACACTTACACATTTAGGCAAGGTTGCTGAGTGCACCAAAAAGAGTAGATGTACCTAATTCTATGGACTAATAATGCATTTGGGGTGTTTTAATCACATACAAATAAAGTTGAAGATTTTGTACCATTGAGTTGGACTTCTTCTACCACATTCTGATCAACATTGTCGGAAGCAATAATGGTCATTCCGTGATCCGGAGGGACTAGGCAACTGCAGTGAGCTGGCTTTTTTTCTTTTTAGCTCAAAGCTACCGCTGCTTCTGTCTGTGTGCTAACTAAGAAATGAAGAACAGAAATCCATCTTTCTGTAAATGGGAGAAATCAGAGCAGCTAGTCTCTCACCACTAGCTCAGAGTTAATTGCAAATTAACCGCTTCGCGACCGCCCACTGTAGATAAACGTCAGCGCTGCCTGGGCTCTGTGCAGCACCGATGTTTAAAAACAGTGGGTGGTCCCGCAGAGCTCAGGACCCCGAGGGTCCTGCAAGTGCTGCGGGTGCAGTGCAGAGCAATAGCTCTGACAGGGAACATCATCGGGACCTGATTGGATCAGGTCCCAGTGATATTAACCCTTTGCTATTTTCTATATGCCGCGATCTATAGTGATCGTGGCATATAGAAGATAGCAAGAAGAGAGGGGGTCGTCTACTTACCTATCCGACGACCCTGATACCTTCCAGGACCTGGCGTTGTTATGGCAGCTGGAGGTCACATGACCGCCTCCAGATCTGCCATATATGGTGTCCTGCTAGGCTCAGCCTGCAAGCTGAGTCCAGCAGGAGACACAGTGTGAAACTGTCAGCACTGGTCTCATACAATGTAATATATGTTTATTACATTGGATGAGATCAGTGATCAGAAAAATAAAAATTAATGTCCCATACAGGGACTAAGTAAAAATGTAAAAACAAAGTCAAAAAAATGTTTTGAAACTGTTAAAAAAAAATCACAAAATAAATAAAAATAAATAAATAAAATATTAAACCGATAAATCCGTATATTTATGCAAAAACAAAAAAAGTACATATATTTGGTATCACCGCGTCCAAAACAACCCGAGCTATAAAACTGTCACACTAATTAACTCCTTCTGTGCACACCGTAATAAAAATAAATAAAAAACGGAGCAAAAAACTATGCTTTTTCCTCATATCGCCAAACAAAAAGTGGAAAAAAATGTGATCAAAAAGCAAAATGGAAATAAAAATGGTACCGCTGAAAACGTCATCTTGTTCCGCAAAAAAAAAGCCGCCATACAGCTCCATCAGCCGAAAAATAAAAAAGTTATAGTGCTCAGAATAAAGTGATATTTTTTCTATGAAATTGTTTTATTGTGTAAAAGCGCCAAAACATAAAAAAATATACAGTAAGTGTAGTATCGCTGTAAACATACTGACCCGAAGAATAATGCTGCCTTATCACTTTTACCACACGCAGAACGGCATAAAAAAAAAACTCAAAAAACAATTCCTGAATTGTTGGTTTTTGTTAATTTTACCTCCCAAAAAAACAGAATAGAAAGCGATCAAAAAATGTCACGTACCGAAAAATGGTACCAATAAAAATGTCAACTCGTCCCGCAAAAAACAAGCCATCATATGACTCTGTCGGCCGAAATATGGAAAAATTATAGCTCTCAAGACCCGAAGAATAAAGTAATCTCATCACTTATACCGCACGAGGAACGGCGTAAAAAATAAATAAAACCAATTCTTCACCTGCTACTGATTTGTTTATTATGTCTCCCAATGTGCTCACCACACATCTAGATAAGTTCCCTAAGGGGTCTAGTTTACAAAATGGTGTCACTTGTGGGGGGTTTCCACTGTTTAGGCACATTAGGGGCTCCCCAAATGCGACATGGCGTCCGCTAATTATTCAAACAAATTTTACATTCAAAAAGTCAAATGGCGCTCCTTCCCTTCCGAACCCTGCAGTGTACCCAAATAGTGGTTTTCCCCCACATATGGGGTATCGGCATACTCAGGAGAAATTGCACAGCAAATTTAATGGTGCAATTTCTCCTGTTACCCTTATGATAGTGCAAAATTAGGGGATGAAAAACATTTTTTGTGGGAAAAATGTGAATATTTTATTTTTACGGCTCAATATTATAAACTTCTGTGAAGCACCTGGGGGTGCAAGGTGCTCACGACACATCTAGATAAGTTCCCTAAGGGGTCTAGTTTCCAAAATGGTGTCACTTGTGGGGGGTTTCCACTGTTTAGGCACATCAGGGGCTCCCCAAATGCAACATGGCGTCCGCTAATTATTCAAGCAAATTTTACATTCAAAAAGTCAAATGGTGCTTCTTCCCTTCCAAACCCTGCCGTGCGCCAAAACAGTGGTTTTCCCCACATATGGGGTATCGGCGTGTTCAGGAGAAATTGCACAACAAATTTCATGGTGCAATTTATCTTATTACCCTTATGATAATGCAAAATTAGGGGATGAAAAACATTTTTGTGGGAAAAATGTGAAAATTTTATTTTTACAGCTCAATATTATAAACTTCTGTGAAGCACCTTGTGGTTCAAGGTGCTCACCACACATCTAGATAAGTTCCCTAAGGGGTCTAGTTTCCAAAATGGTGTCACTTGTGGGGGGTTTCCACTGTTTAGGCACATCAGGAGCTCTTCAAACGCAACATGGCGTCTGCTAATTATTCAAACAAATTTTACATTCAAAAAGTCTAATGGCGCTCCTTCCCTTCCGAACCCTGCAGTGCGCCAAAACAGTGGTTTTCCCTCACATATGGGGTATTAGCGCGCTCAAGAGAAATTGCACAAAAAATTTTGGGGTTCATTTTTTCCTGTTACCCCTGCAAAAATAAAAAAAATTGGGTCTAAAGTAACATTTTTGTGAAAAAAGTTAAATGTTAATTTTTTTTTTCCACATTCCAAAAATTCCTGTGAAGCACCTGAAGGGTTAATAAAGTTCTTGAATGTGGTTTTGAGCACCTTAAGGGGTGCAGTTTTTAGAATGGTGTCACTTTGGGGTATTTTCTGTCATAAAGACCCCTCAAAGTGACTTCAAATATGATGTGGTCCCTAAAAAAATGTTTTTGTAAATTTTGTTGGAAAAATGAGAAATCGCTGGTCAACTTTTAACCCTTATAGCTCCCTAACGAACAAAAAAATTTGGTTCCAAAATTGTGCTGATGTAAAGTAGACATGTGGGAAATGTTATTTATTAACTATTTTGTGTGACATATCTCTCTGATTTAAGGGCATGAAAATTCAAAGTTTGAAAATTGCAAAATTTTCAAAATTTTTCGCCAAATTTCAGATTTTTTCACAAATCAACGCAAGTTATATCAAAGAAATTTTACCACTATCATGAAGTACAATATGTCACGAAAAAACAATCTCAGAATCAGGGGAATCCGTTGAAGCGTTCTAGAGTAATTACTTCATAAAGTGACAGTGGTCAGAATTGAAAAAATTGGCCCGGTCACGAAGGCAAAAACAGGCTCTGGCGCGAAGTGGTTAAGGGACAGAGTCTGCAAAGGGAAAAACTTGTCAAAATGCAAGATCCAAGTCATAATTTCCAGAACTAGTGTTATTCATATACACCCAAGCCAGCTTATTTTGAAAAGTTACTTGAAAATATAACACCCTTTAATGAACAATATAAGTATGTGTTAAAACAGACAAGCCAGAAGAGCTAACAGGTCCTTTTTAATACACCGCTTGTAATTGGAGAAATATAGGGTTGCCATAGGTTCCTTTCCACTATTTAACACTGATGACAGGTCTATAAAATACAAATCTTGTTTAATTTGTCTGCTCAGTGCGAAAAAGTCTGCCAGTACTAATCATGTAAATACATTTCAGGCTTTTCATGATGGGTGAAATACCGAAAACTGCACAATGATCTAATCAATACTGCTACTGTCAAAGTTCCAAATCTTTGATTTCTCAGGAATCATTAAAAGGAATGAGTGGTACAGATGAAATGCATGCTCATTGATTTTGCATCAAGTAGGTTTTTGATCCTTTGACAAGATAACTCTCTGTGTCTGATGGCAAAATCAATTTCCTACTGGGAGAGCAACACTGTAACCTGTGACCTGCAATCACTTTGAAAAGTCTATTAAAGCACCATTCACAGCCTGGACCTCTTGTGCATCTGTACTGAAATAGTAGGTGTCACGGCACAATGACTGTCAGCAATAGCTTTATGGGTAAATGAACCCACATGGCTTTGGAGCAATAAAAAGTACTACACTCTGCTTTTATGAAACAAGAATGTAATTTTGTCTCTTCTTTATGTCAATGATCATTGTCAGGATGTAAAAGTGATGTAGGAGAAAGATAATAATATTACAGGCCATGATAGCTGAGATACTGCACTTATTTCGACTATGTATCCAAATATGAGCAAGCTATTCACATACACATTTCTAAACAACAGCAACTTAGCAAACGTTAAAGGGCTTTTCCGGGCTCAATATAAATTTCTAAAGCGTTTGCTGATTGCTGAATCCTAACAGTGTATAATGTGCACCCTGTCCGGTTTCTCATCTATTTCCAGCTCGAGCAGGCAGAAATATGAAAGCAAGCATGCAATTTAAATACCTGCAGTCACCTGCCTTCTCATATGTGTCTGGCAATAGAAGCACAACATTTCACCAGCTCTCCCCCACGCCATCCCTTATGTCAAAGGATTGGTGTCTGCAAATGCCGCTTCTTCTAATGCAAAGCTCAATGGGCAAGACGAGTTTATCATCGACTGTTGCACTCTGCATAGCCAGTAACCAAAACGACAAAGCTAAGGAGAATGCAGCATTGGATGACAAACTCATCTTCACTGCTGCACTCTGCATAAGTGATGAGCAGTTAATGAATAAAGACAGTTTGGATCAAGTGCACATGATTCAAACTGTATTTCTTCATTATTAAGAGCTTATAAACGTCCTTACACTTTTTGTAACCATTAGGACTAGGGATTTGTTAGAATTATTATTGCTACGGTTAGGGATAGTGCCATGGCTGGGTTTAGGAATATGAGTAAGGATAGTGCTAGAGTTAGAGATAGGGATAGGGATAGGGATAGGGCTAGGATAATAAAAGAGTTACCTAAAAATAATGTATTTAAAAAAACAACAACAATAAAGCAACATATAACTTTTTATTTGTACAATTGTATATCTGATTTCTGCAAAAAGTAGAAAAATACTAGCATGGCAAAGCACAAACTATAATTCTATCAGTAGTTTTCTCAAAGTATATAATACCTGTGCAATTATGCATCGGTGAAAGGGACTTAAGGAGTACTAATGGTTTACCAGTATTGCAAACAAAAAATATATTCACATAGTATTTCATTTAATATCCTAAATATGTAATAGTTTGCAGGAAACATCATGAAATCATGAATACAGTCAATAGGGATCGAAATTAAAGGGAGGGAGGAAGAGTTGGAAAATCACTGGAAGCAAGGTGTGCGACTGGCTATAGATGTAAATATCTTCTTGTTAACTTAAAGGGGTTTTCCTATGAATAAAAGTTAATTTTAATCAATAGATCTTGGAATAATAATAACTTCCACAATTGGATGTGTTCAAATAAAATGTTCCTGTGCTGAGATAATCTTATAAATGTGTCCCTGCTGTGTGCTGTGTAATGGCTGTGTCTGACTGTACAGGGACATGGTCTGATCATACCACATCTCCTGGGCAGGGGAGGAAGCAAAAGAGTATACAAACATTACAGCAGGGGATCGTAGCTGATTAGTTTTGTGAGGTAAAACACTCCCCTGTCTGTTTTTAAACAATGATTTACCTCAAAGAAAGAATCCTCTGCAATCCCGTGTTGTAAAATGTCTGTATACTTTTTTTCTTCCCGCTCCCCTACCCAGGAGCTGTGGTATGATCAGACCATGTTCCTGCACGGTCAGACACAGCCATTACACAGTACACAGCAGGGGCACATTTATAAGATTATCTCAGCACAGGAACATTTTATTTAAACACATCCAATTGTGGAAATTATTATTATTCCAAGATCTATTGATTAAAATGTACTTTTGATAGTAGGAAAACCCCTTTAAAGGGAGAAAGAAATAAAAGATCAAATAAACATTATAGTTTAAATACTATTGTGTAATAGAGAGATGGCGTATCAAAGTATGACACTGTTATCTGGGAATACCATGTTGAAAGAAAGGCATTCATACAACCTGTTATGACAGCATATACTTTTTCATAATTCATCATATTAGAGACCAGCTTTATTACAGCTGAAATAGACAAAGTTGAGGTTTTTCATCGTGTTGTAATCTGAATGCTTGCATCATTAAATATGTATTTGTAAAATAATAGGTATAAATTCGCGCCAGTGGTAGTGGGCCTGGAGAAAGGAAGCCAGAGGCGGACAATTAAAAATATATTTATTGAGAAGATAAAAAGCAAATAAATTATAAAATGTAAAATATAAGAGGGTGAGGACAAAGATAAAAGGTAGTGGGCGTCACTCAGATTGATGGACCAATAGCTTTGGAGGGTACCACGCTAATTATAAAAGGAACATCAATACAGCATAAATACAATATAAAATTGGTTGAGAGATCTTTCTTCTCAGATGCGACGGGCGGGTAGAGTCAGCTGGGCCCGTTAAGGGTAGGGACTCACGTAATGCCTATAGCAAAAGAGGGGGAGAAGGAGTATTAATATAATGGATGTGGTAATCGCGTAGGATCCCACTGGGTTAATGGTTACGAAATGTAAGATAAAAGCAAATCTGAAAAGATACCTGCTTGTAGATGGCAATCAGTAGGTAGTGGAGGGTACGCAGAGTATCTTAGTGGGGTAGTGGCTAGAAGTGGATCTAAGGGGGGAAAAAAAAAAAATAAAAATAAATAAAGGCGACTGAGAAATAGAGGAATAGAGGGTGAAGAACAATTGTTCAGTCAATTCCTCCTTTGGTGGGGATGCCAATAGGATGGAGGTGATTCTAACTCGTACTGGAGGGAAATTAATTAAAAGTATGTAATGGTAATCAGTAGTAGCTTGGATAAAAATAAATATAAAGTAAGTACCTGTAAGGCCGGAGAAGCGGCGGGAGGTGTCCAGGAAGAGTGAAGTTGGACTAGTAAATATTGACCCCTTAGGTCGGTACAATAACTAGTTAAGACTGCACCAGGAGGCTCAGGATGAGCCGGGTAGGTCCAAGTTAAAATAGACTATCGGGTAACAGGAGATTCTGATTCTAAAAAACGTAAGCGATAAATATAAGTAAGCGATAAATAAATGTTTGGTGGTGTCAGTATTGGTGAAAGAGCCAAATTTAACGCAATGGATGCTTAGTATGAGGGTATAAGGTTATATTTACCTGCCCGGTAGTAGGTATAGGATATTGGCGACTGGTTTAAGTGATGTCTCAATAACTAGTTAAGACTGCACCAGGAGGCTCAGGATGAGTCAAGTAGGTCCAAGTTGAATAGACTACCAAGTAGCAGGAGGTTCCGATTCTAAAAATAAGTAAGCAATAAATAAATGTTTAGTGGTGTTAATCTGGGTGATAGAGCTAGGTTTAACGCAATGGATGCTTAGTATGAGCGTATAAGGTTATATTTACCTGCCCGGTAGCTGGTAAAGGATTTGGGCGATTGATCTGAGTGATGTCTCAAGTAGATAGTAATTCCTGGAATAGTTAGCCAGAGATAGGTAGGGCACAGGGTTACAGCTGCATCAGGAGGCTCTGACTGAGCTTGGAGTCGGTCAGCGTCTAGCGGACTAAAAGAGATCAGTAAACAGATAAATAGAGCTAGCAAGTAGGTCCTAAGTCGTTATTGTGAGGTTTGAATACCTAGAGGATGGTCTGGATGGCAGCAGGATGGTGCAGCAGGAGGCTTGTCCCAATATTGGGGAGCTGCAGGTGCTGCTTAGGAGAAGAAGGATTGTCGTCACTGTAAGGCTGTGATGTGCGGTGCGGTGGGGCCGTGGCCCGAATCTACTTACAGTACGTAGTCCCCGATGTCAGGTGGTGTCGGTGGTCCGGGGCGAATGCGGAGTCCCGGCCGGTGACTGCCGCGTGTTCGCTGTTCCGGGTAGCGGGAGGGGGAGAGGAGGAGAGAGGAAAGAGCGCGCTTCCAGGAGAAAAGCGCGCGAGAGGAGCGATGTGACGAGCAGTCACGTGGTACGCAACGCGCTGGTGTACGGAGGCCTGGCCGGTGCCTCTTGTGCTGGGTCAGAGTATAATCCTACGCGTTTCGGCAGCTGCGGCTGCCTTCATCAGGGACCCCGCATTCGCCCCGGACCACCGACACCACCTGACATCGGGGACTACGTACTGTAAGTAGATTCGGGCCACGGCCCCACCGCACCGCACATCACAGCCTTACAGTGATGACAATCCTTCTTCTCCTAAGCAGCACCTGCAGCTCCCCAATATTGGGACAAGCCTCCTGCTGCACCATCCTGCTGCCATCCAGACCATCCTCTAGGTATTCAAACCTCACAATAACGACTTAGGACCTACTTGCTAGCTCTATTTATCTGTTTACTGATCTCTTTTAGTCCGCTAGACGCTGACCGACTCCAAGCTCAGTCAGAGCCTCCTGATGCAGCTGTAACCCTGTGCCCTACCTATCTCTGGCTAACTATTCCAGGAATTACTATCTACTTGAGACATCACTCAGATCAATCGCCCAAATCCTTTACCAGCTACCGGGCAGGTAAATATAACCTTATACGCTCATACTAAGCATCCATTGCGTTAAACCTAGCTCTATCACCCAGATTAACACCACTAAACATTTATTTATTGCTTACTTATTTTTAGAATCGGAACCTCCTGCTACTTGGTAGTCTATTCAACTTGGACCTACTTGACTCATCCTGAGCCTCCTGGTGCAGTCTTAACTAGTTATTGAGACATCACTTAAACCAGTCGCCAATATCCTATACCTACTACCGGGCAGGTAAATATAACCTTATACCCTCATACTAAGCATCCATTGCGTTAAATTTGGCTCTTTCACCAATACTGACACCACCAAACATTTATTTATCGCTTACTTATATTTATCGCTTACGTTTTTTAGAATCAGAATCTCCTGTTACCCGATAGTCTATTTTAACTTGGACCTACCCGGCTCATCCTGAGCCTCCTGGTGCAGTCTTAACTAGTTATTGTACCGACCTAAGGGGTCAATATTTACTAGTCCAACTTCACTCTTCCTGGACACCTCCCGCCGCTTCTCCGGCCTTACAGGTACTTACTTTATATTTATTTTTATCCAAGCTACTACTGATTACCATTACATACTTTTAATTAATTTCCCTCCAGTACGAGTTAGAATCACCTCCATCCTATTGGCATCCCCACCAAAGGAGGAATTGACTGAACAATTGTTCTTCACCCTCTATTCCTCTATTTCTCAGTCGCCTTTATTTATTTTTATTTTTTTTTTTTCCCCCCTTAGATCCACTTCTAGCCACTACCCCACTAAGATACTCTGCGTACCCTCCACTACCTACTGATTGCCATCTACAAGCAGGTATCTTTTCAGATTTGCTTTTATCTTACATTTCGTAACCATTAACCCAGTGGGATCCTACGCGATTACCACATCCATTATATTAATACTCCTTCTCCCCCTCTTTTGCTATAGGCATTACGTGAGTCCCTACCCTTAACGGGCCCAGCTGACTCTACCCGCCCGTCGCATCTGAGAAGAAAGATCTCTCAACCAATTTTATATTGTATTTATGCTGTATTGATGTTCCTTTTATAATTAGCGTGGTACCCTCCAAAGCTATTGGTCCATCAATCTGAGTGACGCCCACTACCTTTTATCTTTGTCCTCACCCTCTTATATTTTACATTTTATAATTTATTTGCTTTTTATCTTCTCAATAAATATATTTTTAATTGTCCGCCTCTGGCTTCCTTTCTCCAGGCCCACTACCACTGGCGCGAATTTATACCTATTATTTAACCTAACCTTTACCTGGACACCGGTGGTTCCCTGTCCATTAATTCGCCGCTTTGTTAGTGTTTAGCCGGTAGCGCCTTCTAAACCTACTATTACATGTATTTGTAAAACTTGTATTTTTGATTGCGGAGACCTGTCATTTTGTCTCCTAGTAAAAATACTCTGGGCAGTAGCCTAGTTACCGAGTTACCGGGGGGGCAGAGGGGGCGGTGGCCTCTGAGGGGCCCACCCGGAGCTACGCTAGCTCAACTGTATGGGCGTGCGCAGCACGCGATACAATTACACTCTGGGGCACAGCAGGAAGACTTGTCCCTGCACTGCCATGTGACCGCTATGGGGCCCTTGAGCAAGAGGGCAGGGGGCCCCCAGTGCCAGCATCAGGCCCCCCCGCCCATAATCAAAAGTTCAATGATCAGAGAGGGAGCACGAGCAATATATGGGGCCCATTATACTGCATGGAGCAATATATGGAGTCAATAATACAGTATGGAGGACTATGTGGTGTCCAGAATACTGCATGGAGCAATATATGGAGCTATAATACTATATGGAGGACTATGTTGTGCACACAATAGTATATGGAGGACTATGTGGTGCCCAGAATACTGTATGGAGGACTATGTGGTGCCTATAATACTGTATGGAGGACTATGTGGTGCCCATAATACTGTATGGAAGACTATGTGGTGCTCATAATACTGTATAGAGGGCTATGTGGTGCCCTTAATACTGTACGGAGGGCTATGTGGTGCCCATAATACTGTATGAATGACTATGTGGTGCCCATAATACTGTATGGAGGACTGTGTGGTGCCGATAATACTGTATGGAGGACTATGTGGTGCCCATAATACTGTACGGAGGACTATGTGGTGTCCATAATACTGTATGGAGGACTATGTGGTGCCCATAATACTGTATGGAAGCCTATGTGAGAAGTAAGTGACCTCTTTGGCATTGTACTATACCTATATTTCTCTGCCATATCTGTGCATCATTAATCGTGATATGTGTTAAAGGGCCCACTGAGACTCTTTTGCCCGGGGCCCATGAAAACCTGGAGCCGGCCATGATGTCTGCGTACTGTATGTATGCATTTCTGTGAATGTGTCTGTGTATCTGGAATTGTATGTATTTTTGTAAGATGCATGTATGTAATAGTGTATTGTGGTGTATAACAACATTTGTATGTTTGGGGAACATTTAATAAATCTATAAGTGCTGGTTCCCACCAGTGTTACAGATTTCCATTTGTCTTTCCAAGTTTAGGAACAAACAAGTGAAATGAACCCCTTTGTGCACCTTGACATAACTATGTTACCATAGGGATGTGCTTGTATGGAGCTGGTTCAGGAACTGAGCCCGCTCCATACCAGGCAGATGTCAGCTGTGATACATAGCCGGCTTCTGCCTGTAACAGCAGTGATCAGAGCTCGCCTTGATTGCTGCTGTTTTAAGTATTTAAAAGCCCTTCTTCATCACTGTCAGCGACATTAAATGGCATGATGGCCGGTGTATGCACTCAACAGCTCCCATCAGCCCCCTGTGATGCAGTTGTGGGTTTCTGATGGGTTGCCATGTGTTGCTGCAATTTTGGTCATTCTATGATGGCCGGTCTGAGGTTGGGCTCCTTGGAAGGTGTCACAAAGTGCTGGGACATTATTACAGCACGCTCACTTTGTAGTGAGAAAAAAGACAGAAAAAAACAGACTTACCAACACCAAGTCAGATTACCAATGCACTAGCAGGATGCAGCAGACCCCCATGATAAAGGCGGGGGCAAGCACAGGTGTGAAATACTGATGCAAGAGCCACCCCCTCCATGAATTGGCAGATATGCGAGCGGCTGTATAGTATTAACAATGCACACAAATGCAGCTTATATAGGACACCAGTCACACAGATAGGTGTGGTGCACAGTGTCTGGCTTACAGTCTATTAATGACGCCCATAATTCGAGTGGGCTGCCCGGCACTATGTATGTGCACCACACAGGACAGACGCCCCAATTCACCCACCCAACAATAAAAGGCCTGGCCGCATCCTGAAAAAAATGGAAAATGTGCAATAAAAAGATGAAAAATAATGTATAAGATAAATACATTACATGAGGTATTGGTCGATATTTTGGCCAAAATACGGAAGCTCGCAACCTGCGTCAAGGGTCCCCATACTTGCGCATTAAAAACAGCTCACAGAAAAGGACAAGAAATCAAAAAAATGTCATAGAAAAAAACAGCTTTACCAACACCAGGTCAGATTACCAAAGCACAAGCAGGACGCGGCAGACCCCCATGATAAAGGCGGGAGCCGCACAGGTGCGAAATACTGATGTAACAGCCACCCCCTCCATGAATTGGCAGATATGCGAACGGCTGTGTAGTATTATACATGCACACAGATGGGGCTTGCATAGGACGCCAGTAACACAGATACGTGTGATGCACAGTGTCTGGATTACAGCCTATTAATGACGCCCATAATTTTAAATCAAGCGGGCTGCCCAGCACTATATACGTGCACCCCACAGGACAGATGCCCCAATTCACCCACCCAACAATAAAGGGCCTGGCCGCATCCTGCAAAAATGGAAAATGTAATGGCTCCTTGCACCGTACCTATGATAGGAATCAGGGTGGCAGCAGGGGGAATAATAAAACTTAATTTTCTTTTCTAGTATGCTGGCTAATCAGGATTTAAACGCTATTTACCTGCAGATTAAACCTATATCTGTAGATAAATAGCATTTCTCGAGGTGACAAGTTTCTTTTAAAGAGGTGTCCATGTCCAGTACACTTGTTGGATTTCACCCTGACTCTTAACATTGTGTAATGTAATATTAGGGTTCGACTGTTTTCACATTCTCTGAGCTTGTCACATCACTGCCCCATAGGCAATGCGCATAGAGACAATAACTTGTCACCCGCAATCTTTTATGCTTCTCTCATTGTTTCAATTGAGAAAAGTAGAAAAGAAAGCTTGGCACATGATTATAAGTAGGCAATTTGCATAAGGAGCTGTGATGTGACGAGTGCAGAGAGTGTGAAAACGGCTAAATCCTAAAATAAAAAATTATATTAATTAATATATTAAGAATATATTTTTTGAAGGTGAAAATAATGTTTCCCAAAAAAATGTTTTTTGTTTTTTTTTAAAGGTGGAGTAGAAAAAGGACTCACTGTATAACTTTAGTATAGTGTTAACTTTTCGTCAATACAACTTGGTGTTTGATGAATTAGGCAAAACTGTGAGAATAATTTGCAATTTCCAATCCACTTTTTATTCTGACATCATTTTGTTCCCACATCTCTATAGTAAGTTTGGTTTTGCTCCTGTATGTATGTAGTAGGCTTGGTTCTGTTCCTGTATCTATGCAGTAAGTTTGGTTCTGCTCTTGTATCAATGTAGTAAGCGCCGTTCTGTTCCAGTATCTATGTGGTAAGCTCCCTTCTGTTCCTATGCAGTAAGCTCCATTCTGTTCCTGTATCTATGTAGTAAGCTCCCTTCTGTTCCTATACAGTGAGCTCCGTTCTGTTTCTGTATCTATGCAGTGAGCGCCGTTCTGTTTCTGTATCCATGTTCCAGCCACCTTTATTTTGAAAGCTTTTTACCTCTGCTGTTTTAATGTAACGGCCAGAGATAAGCAGGCTAAAGGTGGGCTGCTGCAGCTCGTGGCCCACTGCTTTATGATTGCCTTCCAGACCAAAATCCCAGCCCCTGGCCATCGCACAGCCCCAGATCCCGAAAAATAAAAACTTTATGGGTCTCGGAAAATGGTCACAAAAGCCAAAAAATTTTCATGCAAATTTTGGAATTTTTTTTCACCTATTAAATAAAAAAGACCTGGAGAATCATATTGGTAGTTTAGTTTTAACATATAATGAACATGCTAAATAAAACCCAAAAAACAATTGTGGAATTGCACTTTTTTTGCAATTTAACCACACTTGGAATTTTGTTACCGTTTTCCAGTATACTTATGACTCGCCCCCTGGGCCGTGGGGCACTCAGGACCGGGTTTCAGGGCAATGCTGGGAGTAGTAGTGGCGACCCGGTCCCGTGGCTCAGGGTGGTCAGACCAGTGGTAGCCTACTATGTGCTTTGTAATGTCCGACTACGCCACCTGTGGATTGCGGTTAGGGCTAACCGCCGCTGCAGTGCAGACCGCTGAGGCTGGTGTTGTGGATGCAGCAGGGAATAGTACGACTCCCCACGGGAGGAGTGTAGCCTCAGGCAGGGAGGTGTAGATGGTGGGGGTGATGGTGCAGGGAGTCCCAGTACCGTTAGTGCTGGCGAAGTAAAAAGCACAAAGACAACGTGTTGCAGTCCAGGGTCTTTTACTCACAGTTCGTATACTCCAAGTCACTTCTGTACAGGTAGTGACTGCCCAAGCCGTGCTGCGTCCACCAGGTGAGGGGCTCGGTCAACCCCCAGGCAATTCGGGAGTATGGCACAGAACTCCCTTCTATCCTTCCTCTGGCTCGTGCCCCACCAGTGACCAAGCTTTTGTCCAGCTGCCGCGGATCTATGCGGGTAAACGTGGGCCCCGTTTCCCGCTATCCTATATGGTGCCTTCCTAGCAAGGTTTAGCAGGGGGTCGCACCAAGTGATGATCACGACCTCCGGTTCTTGGCTGATGGATAATTTACCTCCACCAATTTGGGATCCGGTACCCTTTTCTTGCCTGACCCGTCACCCGTAATTTCTTGGGTCCTTAGGGTCCCTTCTGCCTTCTTGTTTCTGAGCCCTTCTGTTTCTCTGTCACTTCTCCTCCTTTCTTGTTCCTTCTTCTCCTCCTTCCAGGCTCCGGCCTTCACCCTAGGCCTGCCTTTGAGCAGAGAGCTCCTACAGAGCCTCCACTCCTTGTCTTCCCCACTCACTCTGAACTGACTGAACTGAACCCTGATCTAAGATGGTTCCCACCTTTTATACCTCCCCTCTGAGAGTGAGCTCAGGTGACCAGCACCCAATGAGCTCCTACCTATGCTTCAGAAACCGTCCCCTTCTGCTCTTACATCACTGGGTTTTCCTCCCCCCTCCCCACTCCAGCCAGGGACATGGTCTGTCGTGCCTGCATTACTGTATAAATGGGAGCACCATTGAGCTGTCCCCCGGAAATGGGGTGTGTGTGATGCATGCAGCTAACTGAGCCCTGGTCCATACTCCATCCTTACCCAGAAGTGGAATATCACACCTCTGGCAGAGGTGCAATACCCCTGTAGCGGACGAACCCTCGGGGCGCTACACTTACACTATATGGTAAAATCAATGGTGCCATTCAAAAGTCCAACTCATCCCGCAAAAAGTAAGTGCTCATACGGCTATATTGAGGGAAATATAAAAAAGTTATGGCTCTTGGAAAGAGAGGAGGAAAAAATGAAAATGAAAAACTGGAAAATGGCCTGGGAGGTTAAGGGGTTAATATACAGTGCATTGTGAAAGTATTTGGCCCCCTTGAACTTTTCTACCTTTTGCCACATTTCTGGCTTCAAACATAAAGATTAGTGTTGAGCGAGCACTAAAATGCTCGGGTGCTCGAAGCTCGGGCCGAGCTCGCCGTGATACTCGGGTGCTCGACCCGAGCAACGAGCCCAATGTTAGTCTATGGGAGACTCGAGCATTTTTGCGGTGGCACTCCCGGCAGTCTTTTAAAAGCCTAACAAGTGCCGAAAACGATAGTGACAGTGCTCAAATGACATGGGGACAGCATGGGGATCGCCCTAGGAAGCATTTCTGACCCCCAGGTCACTGCTGTCAACAACGTGGTCAGAGGTATTAAGCCACTTTTACAGGCTCACAATAAAACGTTCAAAAACGAAAGTGAAACATTTTTCCTGTGAAATATGTTAAGGAACATCCGTTCCAGGGTAAAGACTTGTGTATAAGTTAAAATAAATGACCAAAAACAAAAATACTCCTCCACACCTTCGGCTATGTTCACAAGTAGCATTTTTTATGCATTTTTGCACTTTTTGTATTGCTTTCAACTATGACAAATGCATTCACCGTGAAATGTCATTTTAACATTTTACAACCTTATCTGGCCATGTGCTGTGTGACACATGCATAAAGTGCTGAAAAGACAAGGGAACAGCATGGGGAAGACCCCTGGAAGCATCTCTGACTCCCAGGTCACTGTCTAAAAGTGTGCCCATCATAAGTGATCCTTACCGCATCAGAAGATGCAGACTTTCAACTATCCCCATGCAAGTTCTAGTCCCAGGGCAGTGTTCAATTGTACCTCCCCCATTCCTTACAATACAAGCTCAAGTATGCAGCCTGCCACCCACCCACCCCCAGGCTGCAATACCATACTGCTTGCTCGCTTGAACTTGAAATTGGGCCTTTTAGGCATGTGGAGGCGGAATCTGGCCACCACGTCATGGCTGTGTTGGCGGCCTGGAATCCATACTCAGTCCCCAGCCGCCCGGCGGCCGGGTGTCCATACTCGGTCCCCAGCCGCCCCGCGGCCGGGTGTCCACACACGGTCCCCAGCCGCCTGGGGGCAGCCGGGTGTCCATAAACGGTCCCCAGTCGCCCCTATTTCTCCTTGGAACATCCCCCCACACACTTTTCTTAGCCCGGCCTGCTTTAGGCAGCATTGGACGAGCCCACCAGAGAACCAGACTCCTCCGGTGGGCCCTGACTTCTCCATCGGTGGAGTTGAGAGTGCCAAGGTGAGGAGCATGATGATGATGACAGAAGTTAGCATCTGCTATGTTTTCTTTTAATGCAAGTGTAAGTGTGCAGCCTGCCACCCACCGACCCCCAGACTGCAATTCCATACTGCTAGCTTGCACTTGAAATGGGGCCTTTTAGTTTGGAGGAGGCCGAAGCTGGCCACTACCTCATGGCTGCTTCGGCAGCGAGGTATCCATACTCAGTCCCCAGCCACCCATATTTGTCCTGGTGTGCCTTATACATAAGATTAAGCGCGTATACCAAAACATTACCTGTGCCCTCCCCAGTGCATTTAGTGGGAAGGAGAGCCTATTCCGCTGTAGTGTGTGCATGCCAAACCCCTGTTCATGGTACAAGCGAAGATGCCTCCCACCTTGCACCTGTCGTTGCAGACTTGCAACTATCCCCATTCAAGTCCTTGTCCCAGGGCAGTGTTCAATTGTACCTCTCCCATTCCTTGCAATGCAAGCGCAAGTATGCAGCCTGCCACCCACCCACCCCCAGGCTGCAATACCATACTGCTGGCTTGCTTGCACTTTAAATTGGGCCTTTTAGGCATGTGGAGGCGGAATCTGGCCACCACGCCATGGCTGTGTCGGCGGCCTGGTATCCATACTCAGTCCCCAGCCGCCTGGTGGCCGGGTGTCCCCGCTTGCTCCCCAGCCTCCAGGGGGTGACCGGGTGTCCATAGTCGGTCCCCAGCCACCCCTATTTGTCCCGGTAACCTTTCCCACACTTTTCTTAGCCTGGCCTGCTTTAGGGCAGCATTGGCCGAGCCCACCGGACTATCAGACTCCTCCGGTGGGCCCTGGCTTCTCCATCAGGGGAGTTGAGAGTGCCAAGGTGAGGAGCATGATAAGGATGATAGAAGTTAGCATCTGCTTTGTTTTGTTGTAATGCAAGCGCATGTATGTAGTAGCGGCTAGGCCTGAGGTGGTCAGCGTTTTGGCGCATATCCTACCTCCTCCGAGGATTGCTGGATGTTTTCCTGCTACTATCCAAGTTCTATGACTCCCGTTAAAACAAAGCTTCAGGTGATAAATGATGAATGAGGTAGTGGCAAAGGAGAAAGAGCAGGAGGAACAGGGACCATTCACATCAATATCAGGCCAGTCAACCAGATATGTCTTGTAGGATATGTTTCTGTAACAAAAGGAGCGGTTCGGCTACACAGTTATAGGGCATACAGTGAGTGAAATGCCTACCAAAAATTTCGAGCCACTCCAATGCCCCTTGGAAATGACATGGAGGTCGGAGGGCCTTAACTAAACCTTTTTTTCCATTTATAGCAACTGGGTCTCCCGTGCACTGTTGGCCTAAGCAGTGAATGAAAAGCTTTCCAAAAATTATGAGGAACTGCAATGCCCCTTACAAGAGCCATGTGTGGCACCCCAGGGGTCTGGTCACCACAGTAATAGAGATATTACGTCGGCGAGCAAGTGGGAGGTTTCCTGGTCAGGATCCCTTAAACATGCAACATCCTCCTGCCCCAGTCCTGGGAGGGGAGAATTCTGCCCTTATAAACTGGATCTGCGGCGGGGTTGAGTGAGTCAGAGAACAGTCAGAGTCAGAGTGAGAGCAAGGGAAAGTAACAGCAAGGAGCTCTGTAGGAGTTAGGAGCTAAAGACCAAGGGCTGGAAGCTGAGCAGAGCTCGCCCTGGCAGAAGACAATAGGAACCAGACACAGGAGTCCGAAGCTGTGAGGACTTATATATCCAGCAGCAGAAACCAGCTGGCAGGGGTTTTCAGGTCCTCTGGCCATAGAAGCCCGGAGGCTCAGTCACAAGCAAGGGACCAGCACCGCCATCGTGGAGCGGAGGCTAACAGAAGGCCCCAAGTCACCAGCCATACGGGTGAGCACTACACGGTACACTCAGGGACTTGGGCTACTTCTACCCCCTTACAGCAAGGTAGCCAGGAAGAGTGCAGACAGACGGGGAGGCCTACAACTCCACCTGGCCAGGGGAACTCCTGCTTGCTCACAGACTGACCAGTCCTCTTATGCTAGCCAGTACTCCCGGGAGGGTCTACCTTATAATCATCAGTAAAGACCCTGAACTGCACTGCAAAGACTCTGAGTCATTCCTGCTGCGCTCGTGCACCATCACCCCCATCATCCACACTCACTGCCCTGAGGCTATACTCCTCCCGAGGGGAGTTATCCCATTCTATGCTGCGCACACAACACCAGCCTCAGCGGTCTGCCTCGCAGTGGTGGTACTCCCTGACCGCAATCCACGGGTGGCGCAGTCGGACAATTAACCTCAAAACCTAAGAAAGACTGCCACTGCTTTGACCAGCCTGAGCCACAGGACCGGGTCACCGCCACGGAGACTACAGACCCCAGAGACCCGGCACCGGGTATCCCACACACGTGTACACACGGCCCAGGGGGCGCGTCACATGCAGTACAGCATATTACAAACATAAGTCCCATTATTGGGGAGTGGGTGTCCCATGGTATTTGCTTATGCTTTCCAAGCAAATGCTGCCAAAAATTAGGACGGAGCAACTTGCAATGCCCCTTACAAGAGCCATGCAGTACAGCATATTACAAACATAAGTCCCATTATTGGGGAGTGGGTGTCCCATAGTATTTGCTTATGCTTTCCCAGCAAAAGCTGCCAAAAATTAGGACGGAGCAACTTGCAATGCCCCTTACAAGAGCCATGCAGTACAGCATATTACAAACATAAGTCCCATTATTGGGGAGTGGGTGTCCCATGGTATTTGCTTATGCTTTCCCATCAAAAGCTGCCAAAAATTAGGATGGAGCAACTTGTAATGCCCCTTACAAGAGCCATGCAGTACAGCATATTACAAACATAAGTCCCATTATTGGGGAGTGGGTGTCCCATAGTATTTGCTTATGCTTTCCAAGCAAAAGCTGCCAAAAATTAGGATGGAGCAACTTGCAATGCCCCTTACAAGAGCTATGCAGTACAGCATATTACAAACATAAGTCCCATTATTGGGGAGTGGGTGTCCCATAGTATTTGCTTATGCCTTGCAAGCAAAAGCTGCCAAAAATAAGGACGGAGGAACTTGCAATGCTGGCACCCTGGTGGTATAGTGGTGGTGGAGGCTGAGGATAAGGAGAAGAAGATTAAACAGCCGAAACGAGGAAGCGTATAGCCATGTGTGGGTGTGAAGCGGTGCATGTGAATACACCTCCCGAAATAACACAGTGGATTTGACTTTATGTTACTCTGCTGTCATTTGGTGGTGATGAGAAGTCTGGCCCAATCCAGCCCTTGTTCATTTTGTTAAGGGTCAGCTTGTCAGCATTGTCAGTTGACAGGCGAGGGCTCTTATCAGTTATAATTCCCCCAGCGGCACTAAAAACACGCTCCGATAACACGCTAGCAGCAGGGCATGCCAGGACCTCCAAGGCGTACAGAGCGAGTTCATTCCAAGTGTCCAGCTTGGATACCCAATAATTAAAAGGCACAGAGGAATCACGGAGGACGCTGGTACAATCGGCAAGGTACTCCCTCACCATCTTTTGAAACTTTCCACTCCTTGTGAGAGTACCCCGCGCCTCAGGGCCTGTAAGCTGGGCGGGTGTCAGAAAACTGTCCCAGAACGTTGACAGTGTTCCCCTGCCTCTGCTGGATTGGAGTTGCATCTCTCTCGCCTGTACGCCTTGGTTGGGCAACGAACTGTGACCTCTGCCGCTAGCGTGTTCAGATGGGAATTTTTTTAAGAGTTCTGCAGCAAGGGCCTTCTGGTATTGCCCCATTTTTGTAGACCTCTCCACCTCAGGAATAAGAGAGTGAAAGTTCTCCTTGTAGCGGGGGTCTACAAGTGTCACCAAAAACCAGTAATGACTGTCACCCAACATTTTGACAACGCGAGGGTCACGGTTAAGGCAGCGTAACATAAAGTCAGCCATGCGTGCCAGACTGGAAACGGGCAAGATTTCCGTGTCCTCACCAAGATGACGACTGACCATGCTCTCCTCCTCCTCCTCCTCCTCTTCCTCCTCCCCCCTGTCCTCAGGCCACCCACGCTGAACCGACGGTATGACACTTGTACAGGTACTACCGTCTACAACGCATGATAGCAGCTCCTGTTCTTCCTCCTCCTCTCCCTCATTGTCCCCCAATGCACGTTGGGATGAGATGAGGCTGGGCTGTGTGTAATCGCCCGCTACGGCTTCTTGATCCATCTCATCATACTCTGGCTGCAATGCCTCCTCTTTAATTCTCTGCAGAGAGCGTTGCAAAAGACAGACAAGTGGGATGCTGACACTAATGATGGCGTCATCGCCACTCACCATCTTGGTGGCCTCCTCAAAGTTTGTCAGGATGGTACATATGTCAGACATCCAGGTCCACTCCTGAGGTCTTATGTGTGTAGTCTGACCTGAATATCGACGGCCTTGTTGCAGCTGGTACTCCACAACTGCTCTCTTCTGCTCACAAATCCTTTGCAACATGTGGAGGGTAGAGGTCCAACGTGTGGGGACATCACACACCAGTCGGTGTGCCGGAAGCTGCAAACGCTGCTGCAACACAGCAAGGACGGCGGAAGCTGTAGCCGACTTGCGAAAATGAGCTGACAGGCGGCGTACTTTCACGAGCAGATCTGGCAACTTGGGGTACGATTTAAGAAACCGCTGAACCACGAGGTTAAGCACATGAGCCAGGCATGGTACGTGTGTGATCTCACCTCGCCTCAGAGCCGCCACCAGGTTACGGCCATTGTCACACACGACCATGCCGGGATGTAGGTTCAGCGGTCTCAGCCACAGATCTGCCTGCTCTTTCACAGCTGTCCACAACTCACAAGCAGTGTGAGGTTTATCACCTAAGCTTATGAGTTTCAGCACAGCCTGTTGCTGCTTGGCGGAGGCAGTACTGCAATGCTTCCAGCTTGTAACTGATGTGGTGATATATGAGATGGAGGCTGGACATGAAGAGGAGGAGGATGCGCAGGAGCTGTACACTGTTGGGGAAA
Organism: Phyllobates terribilis; assembly: GCF_046119375.1. Lineage (NCBI taxonomy): Eukaryota > Metazoa > Chordata > Amphibia > Anura > Dendrobatidae > Phyllobates > Phyllobates terribilis. The sequence goes on along the minus strand of NW_027362771.1, from coordinate 441,727,343 downwards.
CTCTGACTAACATAGGGCCCGCAATCCTCGGTGTGGGGAGGATGTGTTCCGTCCCAAGGTCCGACTGGGTCCCGGCTTCCACTATGTTTACCCAGTGTGCCGTCAGAGAGATGTACCATCCCTAGCCACAAGCACTTGTCCACGTGTCCGTTGTCAGGTGGACTCTCCCAGTAACTGCGTTGTTGAGGGCACGGCAGATGCTTTGGGACACTTGCTTGTGTAGTGCGGGGATGGCACACCGGGCAAAAGAGTGTCGGCTGGGGACCGAATACCGAGGGACGGCCACCGCCATAAGATTGCGGAAGGATTCCGTCTCCACCAGCCTAAAAGGCAGCATTTCCAATGCAAGCAGTCGTGAAATGTGCGAATTTAGGACTGTGGCCTGTGGGGCGTTAGCTGCGAATTTCCGCTTTCGTTCAAAGGTCTGGGATATGGACAATTGAACGCTGCGGTGGGACGTGGACGTGGACGTTGATGCTGTTTCTTGAGAAACTGCCATAACAAGTGAAGACTGAGAGGAGGGGGCATCTTTACATGCAGTATGGACATGGGATTGCCTTGCACACTCAACAGGGGGTTCTATTGCACGCACAACAGTGGAAGAAGCAGTGGTGACAACCGCTGACACTGGTCGTGGACCCTGGGTTTCGCCCCACAAAGTCGGGTGCTTTGGTGCCATGTGCCTGATCATGCTGGTGGTGGTCAGGCTGGTAGTTTTGTCACCCCTGCTGATGCTGGCATGGCAGGTGGAACATATGGCCTTTTTGGGGTTATCAGCAGAGTCTTTAAAAAAATTCCAGACTCTGGAAGACCTACCGCTTGTACTGGCAACGTCCCTCGTGTTGGTGTTACGGGGAGCGGTTGCCTGCCTTCTGTCTGCGGCCACCACACTGTTTCTTCCTGCCTGTTGGGGTACTCTGCCTCCCTCCCCCTGTGTGCTGCTGGCCTCACTCTGCATGTCCTCCTTCCACGTTGGGTCAGTTACTAGATCATCCACCACCTCCTCCTCTTCCACTTGCGCACCACGATCCTCCTCCTCACTTCCTGGCAATTGTGTCTCGTCATCGTCCGCCTCTTGTGACAGATTGCCAGCGTCGACTTCCTGTGGCCGTGGCTGTTCAAATATTTGGGCATCGCAACATGGGATCTCCTCTTCCACCACTTCAAGCGTATCAGGCGAGGGGCCCAAATATGGAAATGGACCAGTGAACAGCTCTTCAGAGTGTCCAAGTGTGGGATCACTTGCTGTCTGACGACACTCGGCATGGTGGGAGGAAGGAGCATCAGGGTGAGGAGGAGTATGCGGTCGAGACTCACGGCTACTAAGAGTTGACCGTGTGGAAGACAGACCGGAGGTGGTGGTGCCCAGGTAACTGGAAGTATTATCTGCTATCCAATTAATAACCTGTTCACACTGATCAGTTCTCAATACTGGTGTTGTTCTGTGCTTCCCTAGTAATTCGGTCAAGAAGTGGGAGCGAGAAGATGTGGCTGTTGGTTGTGGCACATTTTCACCTTGGCCACGGCCCCATCCTCTGCACGAACCATCACCAGAACGTCCACTTCCACGTCCATTGCCACGCGCCTTGCCCATTGTAAATGAAGTAAAATAGCTTACACTTTCACTATCAATGGAAAAAGGGTAATAAAGAGTAGATTAGAACAGTGGAAGAGGAAAACCACAGTTATTGTTTACTGGGGTATACCACACTTTTTTAAATAGAGATATTTGCGGCTGAACAGTGAGCGACACACTCAAACTGCTTTTTTTTTAGATACCAAAGGCCCAAAACTGGATAGTACAGCGATTTGACCCGTGGAACTGCGAAACCACACTGGGATGTCGGGCCTACACAAGACTATTTTCAACAGATATATTTTTGTGTCACAACAGTCAGGAGACACTACTGTTTTTCTTTACGGAAAAAACTACCAAAACCTGAATAATAGAGATTTTTTACCGTGGGATGGCAAAACCACAGTTATTGCTTACTGGGGTATACCACACTTTTTTACATAGAGATATTTGCGGCTGAACAGTGAGCGACACACTCAAACTGCTTTTTTTTTAGATACCAAAGGCCCAAAACTGGATAGTACAGCGATTTGACCCGTGGAACTGTGAAACCACACTGGGATGTCGGCCTACACAAGACTATTTTCAACAGATATATTTTTGTGTCACAACAGTCAGGAGACACTACTGTTTTTCTTTACGGAAAAAACTACCAAAACCTGAATAATAGAGATTTTTTTACCGTGGGATGGCAAAACCACAGTTATTGTTTACTGGGGTATACCACACTTTTTTAAATAGAGATATTTGCGGCTGAACAGTGAGCGACACACTCAAACTGTTTTTTTTTTAGATACAAATGGCCCAAAATGGATAATACAGAGGTTTGAACCGGGGAAGTGCAAAACAACACTTCTGTTTCTCTAGCCTACACCAGACTATTTTCAACAGTTATATTTGTGTCTGAAAAATCAGAGACACGCTTTTTTTTTGGGGGGGGGGGACACACCAAAAGGTTGATAAGACGGGTATTTGTACAGTGTGAAGGAGGAAAAAAAAAGGAGGATTTAGATGAAAACAAAAGGATTTTTCCTGGCCCCCGACACCTGGTGCTAAGTCCAGCAATTTCAGCAACAGGAGCACACAGGACTGTAATGCAGCGTTTGCTGGTATAACCACTGTGTCTCCTATACAGCCTGCCTGCCTGGAATCTGGGATGGATATTAGTCCTGAAAAGGACTGTTTGTTTGTTCTGGCAGCCTTTACAGACCCTACACTAACTATTTCGCAGTTTATATCTCTCCCTAAATCAGCAGCGCTGTCCCTACACTGTCTAATCCGGAGCGACTGTGTCCAAGATGGCGGCGCCCCGTTTTAAATACTCGAGGTGACGCTGTGCGGCCAGCCAATCACTGTAATGCCCACAACCAACATGGCTGCAGCATTACAGTGACTGGCTGGCAATCCCTGCATGTTCATTGGCTCTGTAAAGAGCACCAAACATGCAGGGCGGAGACCCGAGCTCCCGCCCGAGTAACCCGGAAATGCTCGGTGCTCGCCGAACATCCCGAGTAGCGTGATGCTCGGGCGAGTACCGAGCAGTGTCGAGCATGTTCGCTCAACACTAATAAAGATATAAAATTCTAATTTTTGGGGGAAGAATCAACAACAAGTGGGACACAACCGTGAAGTGGAACGAAATTTATAGGATATTTTAAACTTTCTTAACAAATTAAAAACTGAAAAGTGGGGCGTGCAATATTATTCGGCCCCTTTACTTTCAGTGCAGCAAACTCACTCCAGAAGTTCAGTGAGGATCTCTGAATGATCCAATGTTGTCCTAAATGACTGGTAATGATAAATAGAATCCACCTGTGTGTAATCAAGTCTCCGTATAAATGCACCTGCTCTGTGATAGTCTCAGGGTTCTGTTTCAAGTGCAGAGAGCATGATGAAGACCAAGGAACACACCAGGCAGGTCCGAGATACTGTTGTGGCGAAGTTTAAAGCCGGATTTGGATACAAAAAGATTTCTCAAGTTTTAAACATCTCAAGGAGCACTGTGCAAGCGATCATATTGAAATGGAAGGAGTATCAGACCACTGCATATCTACCAAGACCCGGCCGTCCCTCTAAACTTTCATCTCGAGCAAGCAGAAGACTGATCAGAGATGCAGCCAAAGGCCCATGATCACTCTGGATGAACTGCAGAGATCTACAGCTGAGGTGGGAGAGTCTGTCCATAGGACAACAATCAGTCGTACACTGCACAAATCTGGCCTTTATAGAAGAGTGGCAAGAAGAAAGCCATTTCTCAAAGATATCCATAAAAAGTCTCATTTGAAGTTTGCCACAAGCCACCTGGGAGACACACCAAACATGTGGAATAAGATGCTCTGGTCAGATGAAACCAAAATCGAACTTTTTGGCCACAATGCAAAACGATATGTTTGGCGTAAAAGCAACACAGCTCATCACCCTCAAAACACTATCCCCACTGTCAAACATGGTGGTGGCAGCATCATGGTTTGGGCCTGCTTTTCTTCAGCAGGGACAGGGAAGATGGTTAAAATTGATGGGACGATGGAAGGAGCCAAATACAGGACCATTCTGGAAGAAAACCTGTTGGAGTCTGCAATAGACCTGAGACTGGGACGGAGATTTATCTTCCAACAAGACAATGATCCCAAACATAATGCAAAATCTACAATGGAATTATTCAAAAATAAATGTATCCAGGTGTTAGAATGGCCAAGTCAAAGTCCAGACCTGAATCCAATCGAGAATCTGTGGAAAGAGCTGAAAACTGCTGTTCACAAACGCCCTCCATCCAACCTCAATGAGCTCGAGCTGTTTTGCAAGGAAGAATGGGCAAGAATTTCAGCTTCTCGATGTGCAAAACTGATAGAGACATACCCCAAGCGACTGGCAGCTGTAATTGCAGCAAAAGGTGGCGCTACAAAGTATTAACTCAAGGGGTCCGAATAATATTGCAAGCCCCACTTTTCAGTTTTTAATTTGTTAAAAAAGTTTGTTTAAAATATCCAATAAATATTGTTACACTTCACGATTGTGTCCCACTTGTTGTTGATTCTTCCCCAAAAAATTAGAATTTTATATCTTTATGTTTGAAGCCAGAAATGTGGCAAAAAGTAGAAAAGTTCACCAGGGCCAAATACTTTCACAAGGCACCGTATCTCTTTAATCTTTTCCTTTAACACCAATTAAATACATAGTCACCAGTATTCACAATCAAGACAGGGATGCTCATGTGTCATTGTCATTTAGTGATGTAATTGACACGTGTAATATTTCCTAGCTCCTCAGTGGTCAATAAAGGTGAAAATAGTGAAGCATCTACTAAATGTTCCTCAACAAAAGTGCAAGGGTCTTCTGATGACATGAGCTAGAGGGGACAACTTTATCCTTATCTAAGTTTTTTTCTCGAGTCTTTTAATGGTACTTTTGCACATTTTCCTTGCTTCACATACTATTCAAGTGAGGAAGTAAAGTTTTTAGCCAAGAAGGCACATTCAACTAAGAGCGGCTAAATTCCACCTTCTTATTTGGAAATAAGGACAGGCACATTAAAATCAATATTTTTTGGGGGGGTGAAATAATTGTGAATTACATCAGCAGGGGAGGAAAGCATTGCTGGCTTTGTACGCTGCTTATCTGAATATTGTATGCATAAAATACTCCATACACACAAAATCATAAATACCTTTGCTTGTTTTGAGACCTTTCTTGGAGGTGATTTAAAAAATACTTGATGTAAGCAGCCAAGGGCTAAGATGGTTTATGAGTGATTCATCGTAATCTTCATTAGAATTATTATGATTCGTTTGAAGGGAAAAAAATGCCTGTCATTTCAGAAACCTCCACAGCATTAAACACTCCACAGGTGAAATAATTTGCTTACACTGTGGGTTGGAACCATGGCAAGGTTGTCAGGTGTGAGAGTACAACACAATAACAACATTTTTAGAGTTAAAAGTCCACTAATGCATTTGTGTCCATATTCTTGATAGCTCCATTTAAGTAGAACTCCACTGCTCCAACTACATACATTTGGTTTGCTTAACATTATAGACCAGCACACATACATATATATATATTTCTCTTGCGATCACGGATGTGTCCAATAGGTTGTTGTTCCTTTTTTTAATAACTATGGTGTCACTATTTGGGTGATGATCACCATTTCAGTACTTAAGACATACTAATGGAAAGTTGTATGCTGTTACACATGAGAATCCTTCCTCTTGTTGTATGGGCTCGCTATTGGGATTCTCCTTATATAGTAACAGCATGTATTAGATGATTGATCTTGTAATATACTGTATGTGCTATCTGTGTAATTATGAAATTTGTTTAGAATAACAAATCTTTTTGAGTTGCACTTTTCAGAAATCATGGAATGTAGTGCAATTTTGTTTTAGCTATTTGGGACTGAAACTTTAGCCTGGCACTTTGTAGGCCCATGTCAATGGGATTCCAACAGTAATTAGGACATTTCTCCAGAGTTTCGCTTTGAGTCATACTTACCACCTATGCAGGAGTGTCCGAAAGACTGCCAGAAAAAAAGAGGAGACCTTCTGGACTCCCGGTGGAGATGGCAAATCTCCCAAGTCCTTCAGAGGCTTCCTGCTACCTCCAGAAAGTAGCACTTCACAAAGGTCTCCTATGTGACGCGCCCAGGGGATGGGGACGACTCGGCGCCCGGGCCTTGTTGTTGCCTGATCTTGGGGGATGTCGCGGTGGTCGGCTCCTGGGCCTGTACCCTGGGGTCACTCTTAAAAGAAAGGGTAAGTTATATGGGATAGCGAATGTTCGTGACGCCACCCGTGGTGTCTGGTGAGGATCACCAGCTCTGCGACAGTCCTCTGAGGCCGGTGTTTAGGCAGCTTAGTTGATACGACACCCCACAGTGGAGTGGGGCCTCAGGGCGGTGTAGGAGAAGGATGCAGGACAGAGGGGACAGAGCCGGGTCAGAGGAAGAATAGGCACATACACAACAGTCCACTTCAGTACCTTTACTGGTGGTGTTTCTGGCATGGTCCAGGGTACTTCAGGGTGAAGGGTGCATATCAGGACTCTCCCCAGTGAGCAGGTGTGGGGCCTCCTGTTCCTTGCCTTTCCTTGATAAGTTTCTGACCTGCCTGGAGCTAGGCCTAACTTGGTCTCTGTCTTGCATCTGCTGACCAGGTGGTAGGGCCTTCTGTTGGAGATCACACTCCCTGGTCTCTTGGGCCTCCGTGACTCCTGACCCTGGTACGTAATCAGCTTTTGGTGTTCCTGGGACATATAGTTCGCCAGGGGTTCCGGTTGTTTCTGCTGGATGTAAGGAATCCCTGCAGACGCGGACCCGGTGTCCGGTAAATGGTTTTGGGGTGAGCTGGTTAAGCTCCTCTGCCCCCTATGTTGCTTACTTTCTCCACTCGCCTTCGGCCACGCTCGGGGCCCTCTCTAGGACCACATGGGCAGTAGGCCTCACTACTCTTCACCGCTCTTTTGGCGTCGGCACGCCCTAGGCTCACTAACTCGAGCTCTCTGAGTCTGGACTGAACTGACTGAGCTCCACTGCAGGCTAGCTTCTGCAGGAGCTCCTCTCAACAGACTGACTGCCTAACTCCACCCTCCAGTATATATATCCCTATCCGGGCTCCCTCTGGTGGTCTGAGGTGGTAGGGAGGAGGTGTGTGAATGCTATGAGGGCCCCTTGTGGAGAAGTCCATCCATGCACCCCTCTGGGATCTGTGGCACCAATGCGCAGCAGGGCGCCACATATGCATGACACCTAGATGCTTCGACATTAGGCTAAGAACACAAATATTCAGGAAGACTGGGACATGAAACAGGTGCTGCCCTGTTAAATGAGGCATGGTTATAAGGGAAAAAATGTGTGACGAAATCTGGGGTCTCCCACAAAAACTACCAAATATTCTTCAAAAATCTTATGAACTACGGATCATATAACTAAAGATATGCTACACCTTTATTAGAAATGCCGTGCTTTATAGATCCATATAAAATGAAAAAAAACAGGATAATTAAAATAAATGCATATAACTTCATGGCTTTATTTTTTAATTCTTATAGGTACAGAAACCAAACAGTACTGAAGACATATGCTTTTTCAGGATTTATTCTATAATCTCCTTCATAAACCATAAAAAAGGCATTCAATGTTTGCTGATTTTAAATAAATATACACCCCCTCTAATGATGGCCCTTGCCTGTGTGTAGTGACTACTTCTCCCTCCTATTTCACAATGCGCCCTCTGTTGGTAAACTATAATATTGCATCTGTACTCAATACAGTAGAGTACAGAACCGTACAGTACATTATGTATGTTTCTCTCTCAGTAATCTAAGAATGAATAATGATGTTAATATGCACCAATGCTTCGACCTGTACTATATACAATCCTGCTATAATTTCGCCTATATGCTTGACTCTTAGGCCATTGAGCTGTGACAGCATTGCCATAATTAGTATCATTTTTACCTCCATAAAACATCAAATACCATATGGCAACTGTGAAAAAATATAGTCTTAAAATTGTCAAAAATAAAATATAAGGACTATATGACAACACCGATTTACTTGATAGAAGCCCCCGGCTCATGTCTTATGCCAGTCTTTGCTGTAGGACAAGTTTATCAGCAGGCGTTCTCCATTTCTACCTTCCTTTTGGTGGAACAAGAGAATATGCCGCATAAAGTAAATGTTCATAAATGTTCACACTCCCTGGGTGGGGGTCACACCAGCATTTAACTCATCTTATAGCAATAAACCCCATGTTTTGTGTGCTTTCTGGGGAAACCAAAGCTCCGTACGCCAGGTTCTGGGGGTCCACAATTAAGACGTGGAAAAGCAACTGGATATCTCACGCTTCCATCATCTAACCATCCAGCATCACAGCGATCTAAGTCCACAAATTTCCATGCAGCATAAAGTTGACCGATTTTTGCAATCTGAGCACCATCTTGGACACAGGCATCTCTGGCCTCTTCAAATGTCAACTTGTCAGGGTGTTCAAGATAGTAAATTCGACCTGTTAAATAAAAAATAATGCACAAAAATAACTAACTATTCATATAGAAGAGAGCCATCATTTCCATGTATGCTTTCAATGAATTTGCTAACAGTTAAAAGGGTATTCCCATATCCAAGATTCCATCCCAATATGTAGTAGGTGTAATAATAATAATATTAACAAATACCTCCAATTAGAAATGCAGTATAGTTCTTCAGATTCACTATGTCTCTTTCCTTATGTGCAGGCATTGCAGGACCTTAGGTGCAGGCATTGCAGGACCTTAGGTATCCATGGTTACGACCTCTAGCAACTAGCTGACAGTCACTGAATCAGTAGTCGTAACCATGGATACCTAAGGTCCTGCAATGCCTGCACATGAGGAAAGACACATAGTGAATCAAAAAAACTATACTACATTTCTAATTGGAGGTATTTGCTAATATTATTATTACTATTACACCTACTACATATTGGGATAAGATCTTGGAGATGGGAATACTCCTTAAAGAATTTAATGAAATATATGTTAAAGTCGTTATGTTATGTAATGTATTGACAATGCTGCCATTACATATAGTACTTTATTTTTATCAAAAGATATGTAATTGAATATATGATAACAAAATATAGGGAAGGCATGGACATATCCACATGTGCGTGTTGTACATGTTCTTCAAAAATCATGGGGATTAAAGCGAATTTGGTTCCCCAATAATTATTACTGGCTGCAAGTATTATAAGCAATAAGCCTGCAAAGCAACCAACACTCCCATTCTTATTACATGTGTTTGATAGGATTTAAAGAGCAGCTGAACTTTTATTTTATTTAGTTATCCACCAGGTACTCAAAGGTTATGAATCTTTTTAATATACTTCATTACATTATTTTGCTTTTTTATCTCCCAAACACAATGCTGCAGTGCAGTTTCAATGCTTAGTTCATGCTCCTTTAAAATATGCTTTCAACTGCCGCACAAAAAACCCATGCATTTCACTCAAACAATCTGTGCAGTTAGAACTTTCCCTGTCTGAGCCTCTATGTTCCTGCCCGATATTGGAAAAGGGAAAGACCTGTATACAGACTGTTTGAATAATGTACTGAGCAGCAGTTGAAAGCAGCCTCTGACAGAGCATGAACTTGACACTGAAAAAGCACTGCAGCATACAGTTTGGGAGATAAAAAAAGCAAATAATGGTAATGAAGTGTTTTACAAAAAAATCATACATTTTCCTGGGTAATAAGTAAAAATAAAAACATTTATTTACTCTTTAACTCAAGGTTGCCAACGGTTTCCACTTCAACCTTTGCAAATAATTTTTTATCAGCTACACAATGTGCATTCCAGAGGGAGGCTAATAACATAACTATTTCCATCGTTTCCATGTCATCCCAAGTTCCTTAAAGGAATTTTACAGAATAGCAAGATTAATGACCCATCCTTAGGGTAGGCCTCTAATGTCCAACTTTCAGCACCCCCTAACATCAGAAGTTCGAATAGTCAAGCAAGCAACCTCTTCAATGTTTACACTGATCCATCTACTTGCATGCCATCATAGTAGCAGTTGTGGGTATTGCAGCTTTGTCCCATTCAAGCGGACAGGGCAACAATGTAATACCCAGTATAGCAGGCAGAGAGAGCAACGTAAACATTGGAGAGGCCGCAACGCTCACACGAGTACCATAATTTCTTCAACAATCTGATATTGTTGACCTATCCTAAATGTAAGCTATCAATATTGTGACCCTGGAGATCCCCTTTAATGATTATACGTTAGGTGTCTTACAATTAGAATCTTTATACATTCTCTATTGTTGCTCCAGGAGGCAATTCAGTCACTCGCAGTCTTGAACTATTACATTAATAAAAATTTTTATTTGACTGCTTTAAATATTTTTATTTGAAAAGGGATCTAACATGCCCAGTTGTTTGCTCCCACAGGAGATAGGCAGCTGTGGGAACGTGTCATCAGAACATGATTTAAAACCGGTTTCTTTATGTTAAATGAACTTTTTTTTCGTTCTTTTCTTTATTATTGCAGATTGTCTGCCAATTTTCACACTGGCCACTGAGGCAGGATTAGAATGACAGGTGACACTTCTATACACAGCTGATAACACCGGATCCACCAGTCATAATAAGTGATGTCACAGATGACCCTGCTGACCCTCCCTTTACAGGCACAGGCTTATTAGACGTTTCAATACAAGAATAGGCTGTGAGCCAGTCTATTGCTGATAATTTACAATGGCCTGTGTGAAAGTTGCAAGATTCTGAATTTTTTATTAACTCCTTCCCAACATAGAACATAATAGTACATCCTATGTTAGGTCACCATGTATGGAGTGGGCTAAGGGACATAACCCGCACCATAGCAGACAAATACTGGCCACGTGCACCAGCTTCCATCGCGGTACCCCTGTTTAAGGAGAAAATATTTTTTTATATACACTGAAGGTTGGAATCACCCCTCTTTTCCCAGTTAAAAATCAAGAAATGTAATTAATAAACATATTTGATAACTCCACATCCATAAATGTCTGATGTATCAAAATACTGTATAAAATAAATTAACCCATATGGTAAACGATGTAAAGAGAAAATATTTGAAATGTCAAAATTCTTGGGGTTTTTTTGTCTTTGGACCGCCCTAAAAAAATAAAATCAGCAATACCTGATCGGTGAAGTTGCAACACCCGGCAACGATCAGGTATTACTGGTGCCAACAGAGTCAGGAAGTTCACAGATGCTGCCAGAACAGCTCTGCCAAGATGTAGCTCTGCCAAAAGATAGTGGCTGTGGGTGAGTGCTGCAGATCCACATGTTACCACAGCATTGAAAGACAGAGCTGCTGTGTTCCAGCAGCATGTAAGAACTTCCAGTCGCCTCTATCGCAGCTGATCAGCGGGGATGCCAGGTATTGCACCCCCAACGATCAGATATTGATGGCCTATCCTAAGGATAGATCATCTATAGAAAAGTAGTGGCTAACCTCTTTAAGTCTAAAATGAAGGTAAAGTCCACAGCCTTCACTTTAAGGATAAAGGGAACCTGTGTTACATAGAGCCAACATTTTTTGGTGAATTTTCACCCATTTTTTTCTGTCCCTTTTTCCTGACTAACCAACTTTCAGGAGCAATACCAGACAGTAAATCTTTGAGGATAATTCACGGATCTGGGCTTTGGACCTCACCTTTCAATGCTGAAGAAAAGCAGAAGACATCATACTTGTGTAGGTGCTTGTGACGTTCCCCATAGCTCCTTACTCCAGGTGCTGTCTCCTTCCCACCACAAGGTTCTCTGGGTAAAGTAATAGGGTATTGAACAGTACCATCCATTAACCATCCAGCATTGCACCAATCCAGACCTTCTTCCCAAGCTCTAAACAGCTGCTCAAATGAAGCCATCATGGAGTCTTGAGCTTCGCAGGCTTTCTTTGCGTCATGGAAATTTAGCTGGTACCTTCCATGATGTGTTTGGTATGGAAACACAACCCCTGCACATAAGAGTATTTTATTAGTAAAACACATGAGGACCGAGGAACCTGTCCACTTGTAAATTGCAATACAAATATGCCGGAGACCATGAGGAAAATAGACTTTGGTAACAGTTTAACACACAAGAGTCGATGCAAGATAATTGTGTCATTTGGGATAACATCTCATAATATTAATATGGACTAATGAGTGTAGAAGAGCAAATTTATTCTAATGGAATTGAATTCTCAAAAATTTGTGTTTTCCAGAATACCATTTTTTTGTAATTCGCTTAGCGAGAATTCAGTGAAATGGCAGCCAACTGCAAAATGATTAAAAATCCATTATGATGTTAATCACCATCAGCCTCTTCATTCCAGACCTGGATTTACTGCATGACTAGGCTTACGATGTTACTGTTCACCGTGCCATCGTGGCATTGCAAAAGTAATAGCACGGCACGCAGGGACATCAAAGACCTAGTTGTACCTTGGCCTAAACTGAAGAGGCGAAAGAGGATGTGTGCAATAGGTGACGGAATGGAAAAGGAGTGGCGGACCGGACGGGGGAAGGCAGGACAGGTGAGGAGAGTATTCATTTATTTTTTTACATCCTACATTCATTGTGCTCTGGAGTCTGGAGAGACAAGAGATAAACATTTACAGTAATTTGCAGAGAATAACTTCACTGCACATCCAGTTTCTTTATAATATTTTTGCAATTTGCCAACGTTGAATCCTGGCAGATCTGCTCCTCTTTAACTCTGGGTCATTTTCTAGAGGACTGCTCTATTTTCTTAAATTAGTACACAGTAAGGCAAAGTTTCTCAAACCAATCATTGTCTCCTATTATGAAATTAATATTTAGAAATCCAAGTTGTGGAGTTTGGAGGCACCTTCTTTCAGTGAAAAGGACCAAATTCATTAATGGTGTGTACTAACAGGTTCTAGGCGCCAGCCCCTGTGTAGTGAGGAGAACGATACAACCACGCTCTCCAGAAGCATAAAGATCTGGGAGTGTCGGCCAAATAGTACAGCAAAGGTTTTAAAGAAGCAAATGACATATTCAGCTTTTAGGCAGAAATGTTCAGGATTTTTTCCTGAGCGTTTCTGCATCTCCCTGGCAGAAAAAACGCATGCGGATTGTACATGCGGATTGTACATGCGTTTTTCCTGCCAGGGATATGCGGAGGTGAAGCGTTCGTCACATGCATTTCAGCATGCGGGTTGACAAGCGCTTTCCAAACGATTTTAGCATCACTTGGAAAGTGCTTGTCAACTTGGTCACGCTATATAACTCCATGCATGGATTTATATAGTGTGACCTTAAAGAATGTTTCAAAATAAAAAAATTAATCTATATTTACCTTCTGATGGCCCCCGCAGTCTTGCTTCGCTCCGTTCTCCCTTGCCGGCAGCTCGCGGTACACTGCACTGAAGGACCTGCCGTCACATGACTATGACGTCAGCGCAGATCCTTCAGTCCACCGCGATCTGCCGGCATGGGAAGACAAGGAGACCGGGGGCCATCAGAAGGTAAGTATAATATTTATTTTTTATTTTATTCTTTTTTTTCACAAGGTTCTATGGTACCCGGGTCCGGAGGAGAGTCTCCTGTCCTCCACACCCGGGTACCATCCGCACATTGAAACGCATGGAATGCGCATCTACATATGCAGTGATGCGTAATCCATGCGTTTCAATGCAAGTCAATGGCGGCGAATGTTCCCCAATGATAATCCGCATGTGCTGTGCACATGCTGCGGAAATTTCCGCTGCGGTTTATCATTGCGGAAAAAAACGCAGCACTACCAATTATTTTGCGGAAGCGCTGCGTTTTCGCCGCCATTGACTTTCATTGGAACGTATGGAATCCGCATCACTGTATCTGTAAATGCGGAATCCATGCATTCCAATTTGCGGATGGTACCCGGGTGTGGAGGACAGGAGACTCTCCTCTGGACCCGGGTACCGTTCACTTGAAGGCAATTCGCGGTGGACTGAAGGACCTGCGCTGACGTCATAGTCATGTGACGGCAGGTCCTTCAGTGTAGTGTACCGCGAGCTGCCAGCAGCCAGGACGGAGCGAATAAAGACTCCGGGGGCCATCGGAAGGTAAGTATAGATTTATTTTTTTATTTTTTACCATTCTTTAAAGGTCACAGTATATAAATCCATGCCTTTTGCATGGATTTATATACACTGTGTTCCAAATTATTATGCAAATAATATTTTCTCAGATTTTCCAAAATTACCTATATGAATTGCAGTCATTGTAATTTTCCAGTCAAATAACTATTAGAGTACAATTGAAAGGTTTTTGTACAAACTGCCTATGATAACAGTATATTTTTAAAAAAATAAAGAACTCAAACTGCACTCAAAATGCATGTTCCAAATTATTATGCACAGCAGAGTTTTCAACCTTTTCATTTTAATAAAGAACAAAAAAATGGTCATTTTTGAAATTATAAGCATTAGCAGGTTATTACAAACTGAAATCAAACAGTTTTCAACTCAAAACTTTATTCTAGGTGATGTTACATGAAATGATCTCGATGGTCCAGATGGATGGAGTGGAGGATGACTGGTTGATGGACACCCCATGCAAACACGGCTACGGCGCTAACAAGGAGGAGGTGGAGTAATGTTTTGGGCTGGAATCATGGGGAGAGAGATTGTCGGCCCTTTTAGGATCCCTGAAGGGGTAAAGATGAACTCCATAATGTATGTTGAGTTTCTCAAACAGCACTTCCGCAGCAAGATCATTTTCATGCATGATAATGCCCCGTCTCATGCTGCACATAACACATCTGCATCTCTGGCTGCTATGGGCATAAAAGGGGACAAACTTATGGTGTGGCACCCATGCTCCCCTGACCTCAACCCCATTGAGAACCTCTGGAGCATCATCAAAAGGAGTGTCTATGATGGTGGGAGGCAGTTCACATCTAAGCAACAGCTCTGGGAGGGTATTCTGTCCTCATGCAAAACAATTGAAGCAGAAACCATCCAAAACCTGACAAATTCAATGTACGAGAGAGTTCAGAAGCTCCTTTCGAACAAGGGGTCCTATGTGCAAATGTAACATCACCTAGAATAAAGTTTTGAGTTGAAAACTGTTTGATTTCAGTTTGTAATAACCTGCTAATGCTTATAATTTCAAAAATGACCATTTTTTTGTTCTTTATTAAAATGAAAAGGTTGAAAACTCTGCTGTGCATATTAATTTGGAACATGCATTTTGAGTGCAGTTTGAGTTTTTTATTTTTTTAAAAATATACTGTTATCATAGGCAGTTTGTACAAAAACCTTTCAATTGTACTCTAATAGTTATTTGACTGGAAAATTACAATGACTGCAATTCATATAGGTAATTTGGGAAAATCTGAGAAAATATTATTTGCATAATAATTTGGAACACAGTGTAGTGTGACCAAGTTGACAAGCACTTTCCAAGTGATGCTAAAATCGCTTGAAAAGCGCTTGTCAACCCGCATGCGGAAATGCATGTGAAGAACGCTTTACTTCCGCATGTCCCTGGCAGGAAAAGCGCATGTACAATCCACATGCGTTTTTTCTGCCAGGGAGATGCAGAAACGCTCAGGAAAAAATCCTGAGCATTTCTGCATCGTGGGCACATAGCTTATAAAAGTAAGTGCAACAAATTTTCACCAAAATGTGGCAAAAGTCAGCTCATTTTCTGCCAAAGTTAAAGGGGCTGTTCGCAGTGGCGTAACTAGAATCTGATGGGGCCCAATGCAAAATTTGAACTGGGGCCCCTCCATCCTGTTATATACATGTCCCTCATCCTGGCTCCATCCTGGTATATATACATTCCCTCCATCCTGGTATATATATCCCACTTCCTGGCTCCATCCTGGTATATATACATTCCCTCCATCCTGGTATATATGTCCCTCATCTTGGCTTTATACTGGTATATATATTCCTCATCCTGGTATATATGTCTCTTATCCTGGGACCCATCCTGGTATATAAATATGCCCTCCATCCTGGTATATATGTCCCTCATCCTGGCCCCATCCTGGTATATATATTTCCCATCCTGTTATACAGTACAGACCAAAAGTTTGGACACACCTTCTCATTTAAAGGTTTTTCTGTATTTTCATGACTTTGAAAATTGTACATTCACACTGAAGGCATCGAAACTATGAATTAACACATGTGGAATTATATACTTAACAAAAAAGTGTGAAACAACTGAAAATATGTCTTATATTCTAGATTCTTCAAAGTAGCCACCTTTTGCTTTGATGACTGCTTTGCACACTCTTGGCATTCTCTTGATGAACTTCAAGAGGTAGTCACTGGAAATAGTTTTCACTTCACAGGTGTGCCCTGTCAGGTTTAATAAGTGTGATTTCTTGCCTTATAAATGAGGTTGGGACCATCAGTTGTGTTGTGCAGAAGTCAGGTGGATACACAGCTGATAGTCCTACTGAATAGACTGTTACAATTTGTATTATGGCAAGAAAAAAGCAGCTAAGTAAAGAAAAACGAGTGGCCATCATTACTTTAGGAAATGAAGGTCAGTCAGTCCGAAAAATTGGGCAAACTTTGAAAGTGCAGTTGCAAAAACCATCAAGCGCTACAAAGAAACTGGCTCACATGAGGACCGCCCCAGGAAAGGAAGACAAAGAGTCACCTCTGCTTCTGAGGATAAGTTTATCCGAGTCACCAGCCTCAGAAATCGCAGGTCAACAGCAGCTCAGATTAGAGACCAGGTCAATGCCACACAGAGTTCTAGCAGCAGACACATCTCTACAACAACTGTTAAGAGGAGACTTTGTGCAGCAGGCCTTCATGGTAAAATAGCTGCTAGGAAACCACTGCTAAGGACAGGCAACAAGCAGAAGAGACTTGTTTGGGCTAAAGAACACAAGGAATGGACATTAGACCAGTGGAAATCTGTGCTTTGGTCTGATGAGTCCAAATTTGAGATCTTTGTTTCCAACCACCGTGTTTTTGTGCGACGCAGAAAAGGTGAACGGATGGACTCTACATACCTGGTTCCCACTATGAAGCATGGAGGAGGAGGTGTGATGGTGTGGGGGTGCTTTGCTGGTGACACTGTTGGGGATTTATTCAAAATTGAAGGCATACTGAACCAGCATGGCTACCACAGCATCTTGCAGCGGCATGCTATTCCATCCGGTTTGCGTTTAGTTGGACCATCATTTATTTTTCAACAGGACAATGACCTCAAACACACCTCCAGGCTGTGTAAGGGCTATTTTACCAAGGCGGAGAGTGATGGGGTGCTACGCCAGATGACCTGGCCTCCACAGTAACCAGACCTGAACCCAATCGAGATGGTTTGGGGTGAGCTGGACCGCAGAGTGAAGGCAAAAGGACCAATAAGTGCTAAGCATCTCTGGGAACTCCTTCAAGATTGTTGGAAGACCATTTCCGGTGACTACCTCTTGAATCTCATCAAGAGAATGCCAAGAGTGTGCAAAGCAGTCATCAAAGCAAAAGGTGGCTACTTTGAAGAACCTAGAATATAAGACATATTTTCAGTTGTTTCACACTTTTTTGTTAAGTATATAATTCCACATGTGTTAATTCATAGTTTTGATGCCTTCAGTGTGAATGTACAATTTTCATAGTCATGAAAATACAGAAAAATCTTTAAATGAGAAGGTGTGTCCAAACTTTTGGTCCGTACTGTATATGTTCCCCTTCCTGGCCCCACCCTAATATAAATATAATCCCCATCCTGGTGTATACAGTGCCTACAAGTAGTATTCAACCCCCTGCAGATTTTGCTGGTTGACACATGCGGAATTAACTTGGCTTTGTGACATTTGTACTGTAGATCAGCCTGGAAGTGGGAAATGCACTGCAGCAAATTTTGTTTTTGTTTTTTTTTTTGTTTTTTTTTTAAAACGTTAAAAGTTAATTCAGAGTGTCATTTATTATTCAACCCCTCAAACCACAAGAATTCTGTTTGGTCCCCCTAAAGTATTAAGAAGTAGTTCAGGCACCAAGAATAATGAGCTTCACATGTGTGGATTAAAGATCTCTTTTGCCAGCCTTTTCTGACTATTTAAGACCCTCCCCAAACTTGTGAACAGCACTCAGACATGGTCAACATGGGAATGACAAAGGAGCATTCCAAGGCCATCAGAGACAAGATCGTGGAGGGTCACAAGGCTGGCAATGGGTACAAAACCCTTTCCAAGGAGTTGGGCCTACCTGTCTCCACTGTTGGGAGCATCATCCGTAAGTGGAAGGCTTATGGAACTACTGTTAGCCTTCCACGGCCTGGACAGCCTTTGAAAGTGTCCTCCCGTGCCGAGGCCAGGCTTGTCCGAAGAGTCAAGGCTAACCCAAGGACAACAAGGAAGGAGCTCCGGGAAGATCTCATGGCAGTGGGGACATTGGTTTCAGTCAATACCATAAGTAACGTACTCCACCGCAATGGTCTCCGTTCCAGACGAGCCCGTAAGGTACCTTTACTTTCAAAGCGTCATGTCAAGGCTCGTCTACAGTTTGCTCATGATCACTTGGAGGACTCTGAGACAGACTGGTTCAAGGTTCTATGGTCTGATGAGACCAAGATCGAGATCTTTGGTGCCAACCACACACGTGACGTTTGGAGACTGGATGGCACTGCATACGACCCCAAGAATACCATCCCTATAGTCAAGCATGGTGGTGGCAGCATCATGCTGTGGGGCTGTTTCTCAAACAAGGGGCCTGGCCATCTGGTCCGCATCCATGGGAAGATGGATAGCACAGCCTACCTGGAGATTTTGGCCAAGAACCTCCGCTCCTCCATCAAGGATCTTAAGATGGGTCGTAATTTCATCTTCCAACAAGACAACGACCCAAAGCACACAGCCAAGAAAACCAAGGCCTGGTTCAAGAGGGAAAAAGTCAAGGTGTTGGAGTGGCCTAGTCAGTCTCCTGACCTTAACCCAATTGAAAACTTGTGGAAGGAGCTCAAGAATAAAGTCCACATGAGACACCCAAAGAACCTAGATAACTTGGAGAAGATCTGCATGGAGGAGTGGGCCAAGATAACTCCACAGACCTGTGCCGGCCTGATCAGGTCTTATAAAAGACGATTATTAGCTGTAATTGCAAACAAGGGTTATTCCACAAAATATTAAACATAGGGGTTGAATAATAATTGACCCACACTTTTATGTTTAAAATTTAATAAAATTCAACTGAGCAACATAACTTTTTGGTTTGTAAGATTTATGCTTCTGTTCATAAAACCTACTCTCGTTTGCAGTTTGAAGGCTCTAACTTATTTGCATCTTATCAAACCAGCTAAATCTGCAGGGGGTTGAATACTACTTGTAGGCACTGTATATATGTCTCTTATCCTATGCCACAACATCATCCTGATATGTGTCCCTCATTCTGCCGCTGTTCTTTAATGCATAGAAAAAAAGAAACAATTATACTCACCTATCCCTCCTCTTTTGAAGCCGGCAGCTGACTTCAGTTTGAAAGCGACGGAAGCGCATGATGTCACTGCCATGTGTCCCCAGTCACATGCACGCCAACATCATCTGCTGGCCTCTGATTGGCCGGCAGCGTGTATTGCCACGCACTGACCTGACACGGTCTCTGCGCCGCAATACACTTCAGCTGAATGTGCATCCAAGGATGTACATCCAGTTGAAGTTTGTGCTGGCATCCCTCACGGGACTGGTCGCGGTCGTGACCTCTGCGACCGCGGTAGTTGCACCCCTGGTTGTCCAGTCTGAAACTATAAGTCTGCAATCACTCTATGTGACTGCAGACTTGTGAATCCTCACATCATGCGTTCTGTGCAACAACTGAGAGTCTTTTGGCATATGCTGAAATGTATATCAGTCCTGACTGGAGTAACATTTCTGGCAGAGGGGCACGGCAGTTGTAAGTTGCAACTTCTTAATGAATTTGGCTTAATGAAGTACACGCATCTTAATGAATTTGGCTCATCATACTTAATTAAGACTGGCGTGCAAACCTGCTTCATACAGTGATAGAGCACTGTGCAATTCCTAAGTGGTTTAAAAAAACTGGTGTTAGGAGCCATCAAACGTCAAAAATGCAATTTATTCTAAAGGTTTACACAATTTTGAGCATTAAAGTAGCATCTATCTCTCATAGAGGATGAGGTCTTGAGTGTGGGACCCCCTATGACTTCCACATATTCTGAATACACCTTCAATTACTGATTTCCCTGATAAAAAATGAAATTTACATTTATTCACAGATTTATCTTCTCCAAACCAACGTATTTGAACAAGGAGTCAATCTACATTCAGTCACATGTTCTTTTTATCCATCAATTCTGATTTTCTTTTTGTTTCATAGGCAAAATAAATTATACATTTTAATGATCGAAATTCTAGATGTAGCGATAATTTCAAATATCTTGTTAATTCTGACATCTAGTGGCCAATTTTAGAAATGCAAAAAATAATCTAGCAATTATTTGGTCTGTTAAACTTTAAATTATTCTTTCTCAATATGTTCTGGCTATTGCTTAAAAATATGCGCCAGCATAGTGATTGATCTCGCTTCTTTTAGTTTCCTGGGGATCACAATAGCCACATTCTCATCTACAGAAGCATCGGTGGTATTGGAACTGGTATTTCCTCCCCTTGTAATTTTCAGAGGAAGACGTCTTCTGGTCCTAAATGAAGGATTCGGAAATTTGAAGCTTGAATTGGGGCTAGAGGGAAACTATCAGCAAATACTTTCCCTCTTTCATTGAATTTTAAAGGGAACCTTTCATGATGATAATGGGATCTGATCTGTAGGCAGGATGCCATAGAGCAGGAAGAGCTGATCAGATTTAGATACATTTTTATGAGAAATGTTTCAGTCAATCTTGCATTTTATTCACTGAAATCCCTGCAGTTTTATGTATAGGAGTCCAGTGTGCGTCCTAATCTATGATTGACAGTCTTTCCTGTATGACTGTGTATGCAGAAATGCCGTCAATCACTAGTAGGACAGCCCACTGGACTTATATACATACAAACACCAGGGATTTCAATGAATAAAAAAGAAACTATACTGAATTTATATATCATTCTGCTCAGCTTCTCCTTCTATACCGTGCTGGCCACAGATCAGACCACAAAATGTGACAGGTCTCCTTTAACTTAGGCTAAGGCCACATGGTGACTTTGCTTAAAGACCAGAAAATCCCTCTGCTACATCACAGCATAGTGAAAGTAAAAGTGGTTGTGTTGCAGCCCACAAGATGCCAGGATCCAACATGTTGTAGCACTGGACATGTACTCCCAGCCCTGATCAAATGGTTTTGTCCAGGTCAATTTTCCTGGGGTCCAGTGAAAGAGACAGAGACATTATAGTCTATGGTCCCATTGGCGCATACGTCCGAATCTGAATTTGTGAGGGGTGGTTCGGAGGTAAGCCCTAACGGGGCTGGAACGCAATGGGAAAGCGCCCTAATAAGTCTATCCTCATACACTATAATAAGTCCCAGTAGGTCTTAAAGGCTATTGCCAAGTTTACACCCCGCCGATCATGAGAAAGCACCTCCCCTCCATTCATTATCTGGGACCCATAGAGAATGGATGTGCACATACTCGACCTCTGCTCCATTCAGATGGGGCTCTACAGATGCCCGTTCTTAGGATCGGTGAGGGTTCCAATGGTCGGATCCCTAGCAATCATGAAATTAGACCCTATTCTACGGATAAGGGATAAGGTCAAAACTTTACACAAACCCTTTATATATGCCAGAAGGTCTCCATTATCAGCTAATGTTGTGTGTTCATATTCTTTGCTCACCTCTTAATTCTAGTTCCACAATGCCACTTTCATCTTCAAGTCCATCGATGACCTCACACTTGTACTTTCCATAATCCTCCAGACGTAGATCAGTGATAACCAGGGACACCTCATTAGGCTTCTTTTGATGTAAATGTACTCGACCTTTATATTCTCCAAAACTGCGATGCCTTAAACCAATGGCCACCAGCACATCCTTCTCCTTGGTGTTGTCCTTGTGCAGCTTGGCCCACTTGATGCGGAGTCTTCTTGGAGACTGTAGGTCTGGTTCATAGTGGTATGTACATGGCAGTGTGATGTTACCTCCTCGGTAGGCGAAGAGGGCATCTTCCAGAGTGTTAACCACAAGTTTCACACCATTGAACTGAATAACTGTAACACAAAGCAACATGAAGAGAATTTACAGAGCTGAGATCACGATGGGAGGAATTTAGCAATGGCTGTGCATCACTTTTATGGCATAGAAATGTTGTTATATTTTGTGACTTTTTAGCACTTTAAAACAACGTTCTACTCCACCAGGACATTAAGGCCATGTTCACATGTTTAGTATTTGGTTAGTATTTTACATCAGTATTTGTAAGTCAAACCAGGAGTGGGTGATAAATACAGAAGTGGTGACGTGTTACTATTATACCTTTTCTCTGATTGTTCCACTCCTGGTTTTGGCTTATAAATACTGATGTAAAAAACTCACTAAATAGTGTGAACGTGGCCTAAAGGACTGTGGATTTTATTTCCTGTTCTTCATTCTACAGTGATCAGCGTTCATGTCTCCCTCTCCACACTAATCAATAACTACAGCTAAGTAGAACCCTATAAACCAAGCTCCATAGCAGCTGCGTTTCCGGATACCACGGCCTCATACCTGGATACTATTGTGCTAAACAGATAATGTGACATGCATAACTAAGGAAGAACTTCTAAAGAAGCAACCTGGAGCCGTGTTACCAAATTAACATGATTTTTATTTCTATTATTTATAAAATATAATCAAATGAACTAAAACTTACATTACCAATGCACAAAATGCTTCACTTATTCCCGAAGAACATTGCTGCTACGTACATTCCCAGAAGTGCCTAAAACACTCGGCACAATTTCACTGATTGCTATTCTGATCAGTGACCACTAGAGGGAGCCAATTTGTAACTTTAACAACCACTAAGTTTACAGAATCGGAGCACTTCTAGCATTTCACTGAAATCTAGAGGAGAATGTGCAAATGTTTAGGATTCACAACAAAGTATTTATAAAGCTTTACAATTGAAGTGTGAATCTAGGAAAGTTGGATGTGGGCAATTTGTGTGGCAGATTCCACAAACTCAAGAAATGAGGGTCATCAGTGGATAATGATTTTGTGTTAGACTTGTGGAGTCTAACCAGTCACCATAGCTTACTTGTCAGCTATTCTTAGTGAAGATAAGTAGTAAATTATCAAATATAACAATGGGTATATCGAAGATATTGGGAGTTAACTACTATCATATCTGATTCTTTTTTTGAGGAATTCTTTTAAAACATGTTCTAACTCCACGTCTGTGAACCGCTACACAAAGTATGTCTTATATTATCATTTTTATTTCTGTAGCACTCTGGCCAGGATTTGCACCAGCTGTCTCCAACTAAGGAACAAGGCCAGGAAGCAAAACTAAGGCCAGTCCTAGCAGCGTGTCTGATCCTCATCCCAACCAATCACACGACCACACCAATCTCCATCACCGATCACACCAATCTCCATCACCAATCACACAACGACACCAATCTCCATTACCGATCACACGACCACACCAATCTCCATCACCGACCACACCAATCTCCATCACCGATCACACGACCACACCAATCTCCATCACCGACCACACCAATCTCCATCACCGATCACACGACCACACCAATCTCCATCACCGATCACACCAATCTCCATCACCAATCACACAACGACACCAATCTCCATTACCGATCACACGACCACTCCAATCTCCATCACCGACCACACCAATCTCCATCACCGATCACACGACCACACCAATCTCCATCACCGACCACACCAATCTCCATCACCGACCACACCAATCTCCCTCACCGATCACACGACCACACCAATCTCCATCACTGATCACACGACCACACCAATCTCCATCACCGATCACACGACCACACCAATCTCCATCATCAATCACACGACCACACCAATCTCCATCACCGACAACACCAATCTCCATCACCGATCACACGACCACACTAATCTCCATCACCGACCACACCAATCTCCATCACCGATCACACGACCACACCAATCTCCATCACCGATCACACGACCACACCAATCTCCATCACCGATCACACCAATATCCATCACCGATCACACAAACACACCAATCTCCATCATCAATCACACGACCACACCAATCTCCATCACCAATCACATGACCACACTAATCTCCATCACACATATCACACCAATCTCCATCACCGATCACACGACCACCCCAATCTCCATCACCAATCACACAACCACACCAATCTCCATCACCAATCACACGACCACACCAATCTCCATCACCGATCACACCAATCTCCATCACCAATCACACAACGACACCAATCTCCATTACCGATCACACGACCACACCAATCTCCATCACCGACCACACCAATCTCCATCACCGATCACACGACCACACCAATCTCCATCACCGACCACACCAATCTCCATCACCGACCACACCAATTTCCCTCACCGATCACACGACCACACCAATCTCCATCACCGAACACACCAATCTCCATCACCGATCACACGACCACACCAATCTCCATCATCAATCACACGACCACACCAATCTCCATCATCAATCACACGACCACACCAATCTCCATCATCAATCACACGACCACACCAATCTCCATCACCGACCACACCAATCTCCATCACCGATCACACGACCACACCAATCTCCATCATCAATCACACGACCACACCAATCTCCATCATCAATCACACGACCACACCAATCTCCATCATCAATCACACGACCACACCAATCTCCATCACCGACCACACCAATCTCCATCACCGATCACACGACCACACCAATCTCCATCACCGACCACACCAATCTCCATCACGATCACACGACCACACCAATCTCCATCACCGATCACACCACCACACCAATATCCATCACCGATCACACAAACACACCAATCTCCATCATCAATCACACGACCACACCAATCTCCATCACCAATCACATGACCACACTAATCTCCATCACAGATCACACCAATCTCCATCACCGATCACACGAACACACCAATCTCCATCACCAATCACACAACCACACCAATCTCCATCACCAATCACACGACCACACCAATCTCCATCACCGATCACACAACCACACCAATCTCCATCATCGATCACAGAACCACACCAATTTCCAACACTGATCACACAAACACATCAATCCCCATCACCAATCACACAACCACACCAATCACCATCACTGATCACACCAATCTCCATCACCGATCACACGACCACACCAATCTCATCACCAATCTCACAACCACACCAATCTCCATCACCAATCACACGATCACACCAATCTCCATCACCGATCACACCAATCTCCATCACCGATCACACGACCACACCAATCTCCATCACCAATCACATAACCACACCAATCTCCATCACCAATCACATGACCACACCAATCTCCATCACCGATCACACAACCACACCAATCTCCATCATCGATCACAGAACCACACCAATCTCCATCACCGACCACACCAATCCCCATCACCAATCACACGACCACACTAATCTCCATCACCAATCACACAACCACACCAATCTCCATCACCAATCACACAACCACACCAATCTCCATCACCAATCACACAACCACACCAATCCCCATCACCGATCACACGACCACACCAATCTCCATCACCGATCACACCAATCTCCATCACCAATCACACAACGACACCAATCTCCATTACCGATCACACGACCACACCAATCTCCATCACCGACCACACCAATCTCCATCACCGATCACACGACCACACCAATCTCCATCACCGACCACACCAATTTCCCTCACCGATCACACGACCACACCAATCTCCATCACCGAACACACCAATCTCCATCACCGATCACACGACCACACCAATCTCCATCATCAATCACACGACCACACCAATCTCCATCATCAATCACACGACCACACCAATCTCCATCATCAATCACACGACCACACCAATCTCCATCACCGACCACACCAATCTCCATCACCGATCACACGACCACACCAATCTCCATCATCAATCACACGACCACACCAATCTCCATCATCAATCACACGACCACACCAATCTCCATCATCAATCACACGACCACACCAATCTCCATCACCGACCACACCAATCTCCATCACCGATCACACGACCACACCAATCTCCATCACCGACCACACCAATCTCCATCACGATCACACGACCACACCAATCTCCATCACCGATCACACCACCACACCAATATCCATCACCGATCACACAAACACACCAATCTCCATCATCAATCACACGACCACACCAATCTCCATCACCAATCACATGATCACACTAATCTCCATCACAGATCACACCAATCTCCATCACCGATCACATTAACACACCAATCTCCATCACCAATCACACAACCACACCAATCTCCATCACCAATCACACGACCACACCAATCTCCATCACCGATCACACAACCACACCAATCTCCATCATCGATCACAGAACCACACCAATTTCCAACACTGATCACACAAACACATCAATCCCCATCACCAATCACACAACCACACCAATCACCATCACTGATCACACCAATCTCCATCACCGATCACACGACCACACCAATCTCATCACCAATCTCACAACCACACCAATCTCCATCACCAATCACACGATCACACCAATCTCCATCACCGATCACACCAATCTCCATCACCGATCACACGACCACACCAATCTCCATCACCAATCACATAACCACACCAATCTCCATCACCAATCACATGACCACACCAATCTCCATCACCGATCACACAACCACACCAATCTCCATCATCGATCACAGAACCACACCAATCTCCATCACCGACCACACCAATCCCCATCACCAATCACACGACCACACTAATCTCCATCACCAATCACACAACCACACCAATCTCCATCACCAATCACACAACCACACCAATCTCCATCACCAATCACACAACCACACCAATCCCCATCACCGATCACACGACCACACCAATCTCCATCACCGATCACACGACCACACTAATCTCCATCACCGATCACACGACCACACCAATCTCAATCACCGATCACACAACCACACCAATCTCCATCACCGATCACACAACCACACCAATCTCCATCACCGATTACATGACCACACCAATCTCTATCACCGATCACACGACCACACCAATCTCCATCACCAATTACATGACCACACCAATCTCTATCACCGATCACACGACCACACCAATCTCCATCACCGATCACACAACCACACCAATGTATATCACCAATCACACGACCACACCAATCACCAGACAAAGCAATAGCGGAGACCTTGCTGCTTCTTGTCGTCAGTACCATCTCACAACATGTTAATTATTTCAATCAGATCCTTTGTATGATCACCATCAGAAAACTTACAGTAATACATAACTGTATAAATAGAAATCCCATAATATAGGAAGAACTCCCTGTATATGTGGAAGGTATAGAATAGTGCAATAATATCATAGAAAGCACGGGATATTCGGATTCCAGTTTTCTTCTAGTCTTTCATAAGACAACAAGCTGGCAAAGAAGCCGGAACAGACAGTCACAAAGTAGCTTTATTTACTGACAGAAGAGCAATTAAGGCCACGGTCCCACTATCAGTATTTGGTCAGTATTCTGTCAGTATTTTTTCTCAGGAGTGGGAGCCAAAACCAGGTGAAGAACAATCAGAGAAAAGGTATAATAGAAACAAGTCACCAATTCAGCATTTATCACCCACTCCTGGTTTTGGCTCCCACTCCTGAGAAAAAATACTGACCGAATACTGACCAAAAACTGATAGTGGGGCCGTGGCCTAAGGCTGCATTTCCAGTCTTATAGTTCCAGCAAAGTGGATGGGATTTATAGAAATCTCATGATGCCCTCATGGGCTATTTTTACGCAATGTAAGCTGACCAGCGGAGAGTGTTTAAAATTCGTAACGTGTCAATTTCTTTTGTGGGCGTTCTGAGATTTGTTTCCCCAAAGAATTGCATTAGATGCAGAAAATCCACAGGCAAAAATCGCACATGCATTTCCGCACAAGACTGTATCAATAAAGTTTAGTCAGAGTCAAATACCAAGAAGTTAGGAAATATATCAAAAACTAAGCAGCTTTACTTAAAAAAGGTGATACAAAAATAGACAAATCCTGCAGCATCAAAAACGCGATAAAAACGCACTGAGACTCGATGAAAAAATGCACGTAATCTAAATGAATAAGTGCAAAAATGCTGCAAAACCTCACCAAATACTCATTGTGGGAAAGTACCGTTAAGCATATAAGTCTTCCAAGCTACAATAATAGGAGAAAGTAGTAATTCTGAACAAGAGAGAGACTCATATTCTTAGAATCAATAATATTTTGGTGGGAGTCCAACTCCCAGCTCCTCCTCCAACCAGCTGAGTCATCATGGGACCCCACCATGCTTCATTATTTACCTAGCGCAGAACCATATGGTTGTGGCTGGTCTTGGTATTACAGCTTAGTCCTGTTCACTTGGCTGTCGTTAGCTGCAGTACCAAGCACAGCCACCAACAAATGCATGGTGCTGGAGCGCAGCAAACTCTTCACTGTTTACATAGTTCCATATAGGGGGTATAAACTAGTACTACAGCTCTCTGCACCTCAGTAATATTAAAGGGAATCTGTCAGCGGGTTTTTGTTATGTCATCTAAGAGCACCATGATGTAGGGTCAGAGACCCTGATTCCAGTGATGTATTACTTACTGGCCTGTGTTTCGCTGTTTGAATACAATCATTATTTTATCAGCAGGAGATTATCACTACAGGACAAGCTGCCTCATGCCTCCTAGTCCAACAATGCCCCCATAACTGATTAGCGGCTTTCTGTCACTACACAAAGTACACAGAAAGCTGCGAATAAATGGTGGGGGTGGAGTTTTGTACAGCTCAACATCTCCGCTCTGCTCAATCTACAGCAGAGAAAACTGTGATTTTATCATGACTGCTGCACCCAGTAAACTAAGCGAAACATGACTGGAATCAGGGTCTCTGTCCCTACAATAACGCTGCAGTCAGATTACATAGTAAAAACCGGCTGACATATTCCCATTAAGTGAATATGAAGTGAGTTGCATTATCAATCATACCTACATTAATATGGCACAGTGTTCTTGAAAGCTCTCTGTTTCTCTCTCCATGCTCTCAGTGATACTGTTAGACAAATATTCAAATAGCACATCATATATAACCATGGCTGGGAACCATAAGAACCAATGATTTCCCCCACATTAATAAAGAAAATCACGAGGAGGTGGAGTACTGCCAAATACTATATACAAAAGAACGGACCATGGAGTAGCCATAAACCACCAGGTAAGATAAAAACAGACACATTTTATTGATAGAATTACATTAAAAAATACATCATATATAGGAATGAGGTCTAATACAGGAGGAATGATGAGGGACATCTGTCGATATAATATATATCCCATGGGAAAAGGAACAATAAGGTACAATAGGTTGGTACAAATAAATACAGTATACAAAATATGTTCTACACTGTAAGATAGTAACCAACCATATAGTTATGACCAATCCTATATTGTCTCAGCATGACCTGTCAAGTCAATTTGATCCAACCAAGAAAATATATAGATAGAAGAGGAGACATATAATATGACTCGGACACTGCCCATAAAAATGCCCAAATGTAAAAAGGGAAAAGGTAAAGGCAGTGATCTATTGAGACTTACCCATGTGCGCAAAAGCAGGTGTGCCCCATGCTGCCCCGATGCGCGTTTCACCAATGTTTTTTCAAGGGGAGGTGCTCCCCTTGAAACAGGCAAAATGAGCAATTTTAAGTACACAGTGCTATATAATATGATGACTGCAATGTACTAAGAGGATAAAAACTTTGATGGGAGGGGTGCGTCTTTAATTATTATATTGAATTAATTAGTAATTTCGAACATACTTTGTGATTTAGCGTATTTAGAGAACTGTTTGATGTTGGTGAATGGAAACAAATTACAAGAGACTGAAAACGATTCTGTATAACGTTTGACAGCTTTGTTTTATTACAGTATGTTATATTGTGAAGGTTAGAGCTACACGTCCAGGGCATCAGCATGATTTTAGCTGCTGTGTGCCGATTACCTGACATTTGTCATATGATTGGAAGAAGAGTTGGCCATGATATGCCTACAGTAACGGTCTACTCTTTATACCTATGATTCTTTCCTGTAAAATCTGCATTGG
This sequence comes from Phyllobates terribilis, assembly GCF_046119375.1. Taxonomy (NCBI): domain Eukaryota; kingdom Metazoa; phylum Chordata; class Amphibia; order Anura; family Dendrobatidae; genus Phyllobates; species Phyllobates terribilis. Next base: position 441,696,919 of record NW_027362771.1, on the reverse strand, counting down.
CGACAAGCAAGTTTTTAGAGGTGTGATTTTCCCGATCTATAAGGTAAGTAGTTGCCCCCGTTATAGTTTCGAGAACCTGTACACTCGTCTACATTTATATCATATATGCTTTAGACTAATGCTACAAAAACTTAAACCTGAACAAAGCGTACAGTATATCCATTCTAGAAATCAGGGACTGAGATGTGCCCCAAATATCACGGCAGAGGTCAATGTGCACCATTCTGGTGATAAATAGCCCTTGTTCATCATTATCCTCTTTTCAGTGTTTCCTGGGTTATTTCTGACTATAATGAGTGTTAGAAAATGCTGTCATTGCTGAGTGGCATCTTGACATATCGCCATCATTGTAAGAAGGCTCAGCCATCGCTGCAGTCTATAAAGTATACTTCACACGGGCTCATTACCTGGCCCATCACAGGTCTGATTCTCAGGAACTGGCACAGTATAAGTCATGATTAGAAGGAGCAGCGGCAGCACTCCTTGTAAGTGGCTGGACTTAATCCAAGAATTTCCTGCTGAAGGGAGGTGAACATCTTACTTTTAACTACAGAGAATCAATGCAAACAGGGACCATGTAATAATTCACCAGAGGGGCATTTACTCTGCTTGTCTGCAGCTGTTTATGACACAATGAAGGTGATACAGACACTGGGCGTATTGTGCCATCAAGATGCTCGTTAGCATGTTACCGATAGGATACCGAAGCTCATCAGTTCCAAGGATGTCCACCCATTTCTTCTGATACATGTTGGCACCAATGACATGGCAAAGAAGGACCTACCGACAATCTGCAAGGACTTTGAAGCATTGGGGAAGAAAGTAAAAGAACTGGATGCGCAGGTAGCTTTTTCTTCTATCCTTCCAGTAGACGGGCATGGCGTCAGGAGATGGAACAGGATCCTTGAGGTGAACAACTGGCTGAGACGATGGTGCAGACAACAAGGATTTGGATTCCTGGACCACGGTGTGAATTACCTCTATGACGGACTCCTTGCCAGAGACGGACTACACCTCAACAAACCCGGGAAACACACATTTGCCAGGAGACTCGCAATACTCATCAGGAGGGCGTTAAACTAGAAGAAGAGGGGATGGGAAGAAAAACGCCGGACACGAACATGAAACCAGAGAACATATTAATGAAAGATATGAAGTGCGACAAAGAAGGTCCAAGACAAGATACTTGGAAGAAAGGTAAGAAAATTTCTAATACAATCCACAGGGAGAAGATTGGAACAAAACAAAATCGTGTAAACTGCGTGCTAGCAAATGCCAGGAGCCTGACAAACAAGATGGATGAACTGGAAGCAGAAATATCTACAGGTAACTATGACATAGTGGGAATAACCGAGACATGGTTAGATGAAAGCTATGACTGGGCAGTTAACTTACAGGGGTACAGTCTGTTTAGAAGGGATCGAAGAAGTCGGAAAGGGGGTGGAGTCTGTCTATATGTAAAGACGTGTCTAAAGCCTACAATACGGGAGGATGTATGGGAGGGAAATGAGGAGGTCGAGTCCTTATGGGTGGAGATACATGGGGCAAAAAACAATAATAAAATTATCATAGGAGTCTGTTATAAACCACCAAATATAGCAGAAGCCACGGAAAGTCTATTAATGAGACAAATAGACGAAGTAGCAAAAAATAACGAGGTGATTATTATGGGGGACTTCAACTACCCCGATATAGACTGGGAAACCGAAAGCTGTAGATCTCAGAAAGGAAACAGGTTTCTGTCAATTATCAAAGACAATTATTTGTCACAACTTGTGCAGGAACCAACTAGAGGGACGGCCCTTTTAGACTTAATATTAACTAACAGGCCAGACAGAATAACTGAGGTGCAGGTCGGGGGGCACCTGGGAAATAGTGACCACAACATTATACAATTCCACATGTGCTTCAGTAGGGTGCCCAGCAAGGGAGTCACAAAAACACTGAACTTCAGGAGGGCAAAGTTTGATCAGCTAAGAGATGCCCTTCACCTTATAGACTGGGATAGTATCTTCAGTAATAGGAGCACGGATAGAAAATGGGAAATTTTCAAAACAGTCCTACATAGTCACTGTAGAAGGTACATACCTTATGGGAATAAAAGGGCTAGGAATAGGAGGAAGCCAATGTGGCTAAATAAGGAAGTCAAGAGGGCAATGAAAAACAAAAAAAGGGCTTTCGGTAAACTTAAACAAGAAGGCAGCGAGGAAGCGCTAATATCTTATAGGGAAAAAAACAAAATCTGTAAGAAACAAATAAGAATAGCAAAAGAGGAGACAGAGAGACTAATTGCCAAGGAAAGTAAAACGAATCCCAAACTGTTCTTTAACTATATAAACAGTAAAAGGATTAAAACTGATGGCGTTGGCCCATTGAAAAATAACCTGGGTAAAATCATAGAGGGCGATGAGGGTAAAGCAAACCTACTCAATAGCTTCTTCTCCACTGTTTTCACAAAAGAAAACAATTTATCGGAGGAAATGCAGAGTGATAAAGTAAACCCTCCGCTAAATATCACCCACCTAACCCAGGAGGAAGTTCAGAAACGCCTAAATAATATCAAAATAGACAAGTCACCAGGCCCAGATGACATACACCCCCGGGTACTAAAAGAATTAAGTAATGTGATAGACAGACCGCTGTATCTTATATTCAAGCACTCTTTATGGACAGGGACTGTCCCACTAGACTGGCGCCAAGCAAATGTGGTACCAATATTCAAAAAGGGGTCTAAAAGTGACCCTGGGAACTATAGACCAGTAAGCTTAACGTCTGTTGTGGGTAAATTGTTTGAAGGATTTCTTAGAGATGCTATTGTAGAATATCTTAATGATAATAACTGTCTAACTCCATATCAACATGGATTCATGAGGGATCGCTCCTGCCAAACAAACCTGATCGCCTTCTACGAGGAGGTGAGCTCACAGCTGGACCGGGGAGAGTCAGTGGATGTTGTATACCTTGACTTCTCCAAAGCGTTTGATACCGTACCACACAAAAGGTTGGTATATAAAATGAGAATGCTTGGTCTGGGGGATAATGTGTGCAAGTGGGTAAATAGCTGGCTGAGTGATAGAAAGCAGAGGGTGGTTATCAATGGAGTAAGCTCAGGGTGTGTCAGGGTTACTAGCGGGGTGCCTCAAGGGTCTGTCTTGGGCCCTATATTATTTAATATATTTATTAATGATCTAGTGGAAGGGTTGCATAGTAAAATAGCAATATTTGCAGATGATACTAAACTTTGTAAAGTAGTTAATACAGATGAGGACAGGGCACAGCTACAGGAGGATTTAGATAAATTGGGGAGTTGGGCAAAAAAATGGCAAATGGGGTTCAATGCCGATAAATGTAAGCTCATGCACATGGGAAAGAAAAACAGCAGTCACCCATACATATTAAATGGGAAACCGTTGGGGAAATCTGACATGGAGAAGGACCTGGGCGTCTTGGTTAATAGCAAATTAAATTAGAGTGCCCAGTGTCAGGCAGCAGCTGTGAAGGCAAATAGAGTCATGGCATGCATCAGAAGAGGAATAGGGGCATATGATGAGAACATTGTTCTTCCTCTGTATAAAGCGCTGGTAAGGCCGCACTTAGAATATTGTGCACAGTTCTGGGCTCCGGTGCTCAGGAAAGACATATTGGAGCTAGAGAGGGTACAAAGGAGGGCGACTAAGGTAATAAAGGGAATGGAGGGACTAGAATACCCAGAGAGGTTGTCAAAATGAGGCCTATTTACATTGGAAAAGAGAAGGCTTAGGGGACACCTCATAAACATGTATAAATACATCAGGGGGCAGTACAGAGATCTCTCCCATGACCTGTTTATACCAAGGATGGTGACAAAGACGAGGGGGCACACTATGCGTCTGGAGGAAAGGAGGTTCCTGCACCAGCATAGAAGGGGATTCTTTACGGTCAGAGCCGTGAGACTCTGGAACTCTCTGGGAGAGGAAGTGGTGATGTCCAACTCACTTAAAGAGTTCAAGAGAGGCCTGGACGCCTTTCTTGAGAACAATAAAATTACATCTTATGCTTAGTTAATTAATCCAGGGATTTAATCTGACTGCCAGATTGGTGTCGGGAAGTGAATTTTTCCTCAATGATGTAAATTGGCCTATACCGCATGGGTTTTTGTTGCCTTCCCCTCGATCAACGCTGCGGAATAGCTGCAGTGCACAAGAAATAGGCTGAACTGGATGGACGCTTGTCTTTTTTCGGCCTTATAAACTATGTAACTATGTAACTATGTAGCTCTAAATACTTAGGACAAATATACACTGCTCAAAAAAATAAAGGGAACACTTAAACAACAGAATATAACTCCAAGTAAATCAAACTTCTGTGAAATCAAACTGTCCACTTAGGAAGCAACACTGATTGACAATCAATTTCACATGCTGTTGTGCAAATGGAATAGACAATAGATGGAAATTATTGCCATTTATCAAGACACCCTCAATAAAGGAGTGGTTCTGCAGGTGGGGACCACAGACCACATCTCAGTACAAATGCTTTCTGGCTGTTTTGCTCACTTTTGAATGTTGGTTGTGCTTTCACACTCGTGGTAGCATGAGACGGACTCTACAACCCACAGAAGTTGCTCAGGTAGTGCAGCTTATCCAGGATGGCACATCAATGCGAGCTGTGGCAAGAAGGTTTGCTGTGTCTGTCAGCGTAGTGTCCAGTGGCTGGAGGCGCTACCAGGAGACAGGCCAGTACACCAGGAAACGTGGAGGGGGCCGTAGGAGGGCAACAACCCAGCAGCAGGACCGCTACCTCCACCTTTGTGCAAGGAGGAACAGAAGGAGCACTGCCAGAGCCCTGCAAAATGACCTCCAGCAGGCCACAAATGTGCATGTGACACACCCCCTGGGCCGTGGGGTACCCGGAGCCGGGCCTGTAGATGCTGGGGGTTGTAGTCACCGTGGCGGTGACCCGGTCCGTGACCCAGGTGGTCAAACCAAGGGGAATTTATAGGTATAGGTGTTAATGTCCAACTACGCCACCTGTGGAGTGCGGTTAATGAGGCCGCAGCTGCGGAACAGTCCTCTGAAGCTGGTGGTTTGGCAGCGAGGGTGGTATAACTCCCCACAGGAAGAGTGTAGCTTCAGGGCAGTGTAGGTGGATGATGGTGGTTGTAGTGCAGGGAGTCAGTAAAGAACACAGAGTCCATGTGATGCAGTCCCAAGATCTTTACTCACAATTGTTGCAGTCCAGATTACAGGTACCAGAGCAATCTCCCCCGTCGTGCTGTGCGTACTCAATGAGGGGCTCAGTCCACCCCCAGATAGCTCCGGAGTACTTAGCAGGACCCCCTTCTGTGTGTCCTTTCTCTGGCCTTCTCCCTGCATCTCACACCCAGTGACACTTCTATCCAGCACCCTCGGGCCTTGGCGGGCGACGTGTGTTCTGTCCCCTGGGTCCTATGTGGCAACCTTCTTAGTGAGACTGGTGTGGACTTTGGCCTGAAGTACATGAAATACTGAAGCCTCCGGTATCTAGTTGAGCCTTGCTGTTTCTCTGCTAGTTGAGGGACCAGTTCCCCTTATCTGGCCTGACCCCTCTACCTCCTGGTAGCAGCGGGCGTACGGGTGGCCTTCTGCACGGCCCGTACCCCTAGGGTCCCTTCGGTTCCTGGAGCCTTCCTGCTCCCTCTCCTCTCTTCTCTCCTTCTCCCAGACTTGGGCCTCACTGGCTAGGCCAGCCTCTGGAGCAGAGCTCGTGCAGAGCCTCTGCTCCAATCACTTCTCCTCCTCTGACTGAACTCCGCTCTCAAGATGGTGTCCCTATTTTATACTCTCTCTGTCATGTGTTCCCAGGATCTACGTCCTCCACCCCATCCACTACATGGTTCCCCCTCTCTAGGTGGTTCCCCCCACTCCAGCCAGGGACCAGGGACTGTGCTCTCCCGTAGGAGCAATCTCGCCCTGTCCCCCGGAAATGTGGTGTAGTGAATGCAGGTGTTAGGGTCCTGAGCCATACTCCATCCTTACCTGAGGGTGAGATACCACACCATCTGGGTGAGATGCAGAACCTCTGTTGCGACTGAACCCTCAGGGGTGCCACACATGTGTCTGCACAAACGGTTAGAAACCGACTCCATGAGGGTGGTATGAGGGCCCGACGTCCACAGATGGGGGTTGTGCTCACAGCCCAACACCATGCAAGATGCTTGGCATTTGCCACAGAACACCAGGATTGGCAAAGTCGCCACTGGCACCTTGTGCTCTTCACAGATGAAAGCAGGTTCACACTGAGCACATGTGACAGACATGACAGAGTCTGGAGACGCCGTGGAGAGCGATCTGCTGCCTGCAACATCCTTCAGCATGACTGGTTTGGCAGTGGGTCAGTAATGGTGTGGGGTGGCATTTTTTTGGAGGGCCCCACAGCCCTCCATGTGCTCGCCAGTGGTAGCCTGACTGCCATTAGGTACCGAGATGAGATCCTCAGACCCCTTGTTTGACCATATGCTGGTGCGGTTGGCCCTGGGTTCCTCCTAATGCAGGACAATGCCAGACCTCATGTGGCTGGAGTGTGTCAGCAGTTCCTGCAAGATGAAGGCATTGAAGCTATGGACTGGCCCGCCCGTTCCCCAGACCTGAATCCGATTGAGCACATCTGGGACATCATGTCTCGCTCCATCCACCAACGTCACGTTGCACCACAGACTGTCCAGGAGTTGGCGGATGCTTTAGTCCAGGTCTGGGAGGAGATCCCACAGGAGACCATCTGTAACCTCATCAGGAGCATGCCCAGGCATTGTAGGGAGGTCATACAGGTACGTGGAGACCACACACAATACTGAGCCTCATTTTGACTTGTTTTAAGGACATTACATCAAAGTTGGATCAGCCTGTAGTGTGTTTTTCCACTTTAATTTTGGGGGTGACTCCAAATCCAGGCCTCCATTGGTTAATAAATTTGATTTTCATTGATGATTTTTGTGTGATTTTGTTGTCAGCACATTCAACTTTGTACAGAACAAAGTTTTCAATGAGAATATTTCATTCATTTAGATCTAGGATGTGTTATTTGAGTGTTCCCTTTATTTTTATGAGTAGTGTGCAATGTCGTATGCCAGCTGGTATTGAAATATTAATTTATGTGTAAATGGGTTGTGTATAGAAGGTCGCTCAAATGTAGGAAATTTAGTGTCATAAATCAATAGTAAACAAGAAAATAAGAAAGTTTGTAATATATCTTATCAGAGAAATCTGCTTCTTTCTCCTCCTGGACAGATCATTCATTCTCAAAATTCTCAAATTACAGGTAAAATCTGTCTCCAGTGAATACAGATTGTTATATTACAGAGATAGGAGATGACAGTTGGTGCTTATAAAGTTCTATGGAGAGGGGGGAGGACGAGGCAGACACAGACATTCTGCTACAAGGTCTCCTGAAATGACAGTTACACTTTAACAATCATTCTATGAAAAACAAATCAGAAAGCATCTAGTAAATCTGCATAACAGAAATAAGGTAGAAAACTCACACTCCTTTATTCATAAACACAAGGAAAAAAAATATTTGAGAACTAAATGGAGATGCAAACGTAATAAAAAAAACATGATTGAATCATATTGCTTTGATTAAAGCATTGCCATACACTTAAAGGGATTGTCCAGCCTTAGGCTACAAGTCTGCAGTTTACTTGTGAATCCTCACATCATACGCATGGCGCGCTGTGAAGATTCTCAGGTGCCAGGAGTGGGTAAGTATGAGATTTGCATACTTCCGCCCACATTCTGACTAGACGCTTGCATTGAGCGAGGTCACGCACGTCTAGTCGGCACGTGACTGCTTGTATGCAAATCGCATACTTGCAGTCACGCACCTGCCACCAGCATCAGAGAATCCTCACAGTGCACAGTGCACACAATGTGAGGATTCACAAGTCTGCAGTCATAAAGAGTGACTACAGATATGTAGTCTAAGGCCAGACAGTCCCTTCATATGGAATCTGTCATCAGTATTTCACCCCCAAACTATTTGTATGTGCATGTAGCTCTGTCAATGACAAGTTCAATAATTCCATTACCTAGGCAGTCCACTTCTCCATTCTTGAGAAATCAGTGTTTGAATTGATATGCAAATGAGACCGAAGACTGAAGCATCTGTCACTCCAGCTCTATTCCCAGCCCAGTGTCACCTTCTCCTACCTCACTGACAACCTATATGATGTGTGACTTCAGGCAAAGAAGTTGTTAAACAGAAGGAAGCGGTGCTGGAAGGGGAATAGAGCTGGAGTGACAGAAGCTTCCGATCTACCATAGTCCTTTAGCCTCATTTGCATATCAATTCAAATGCTGATTTCTCAGTAATGGAGGAAAGGCCTGGCCATGTGAAGGTATTGCTGGACTTGTCCCTGAAAGAGCTACATGTTCATATAAATAGTTTGTTGGTGAAGTCCTGCTGATGGATTCCCTTTAAAGGTGTGTTTTACTACACTAGCATTGATGACCTAACCTTAGTATTTAGTGGCCCCTCTCGGGTTCAGCAGATCATCTCAATCATCTGAATAAGATCTTATCTTTAAAACGTGAGTGCAGCCAGGACACAATGTGATGGAGCGGTGCTGTTCATCGCTGTTTACATATGGATGCTGCCAGAGCTGATAACAGCTGATAGATGGGGGTTTTCAATATTAGTGATGTGTAAAACACATTTAACATTGCTGTCACTGAACGCTTATTCCACTAACAGTTACTTCTCTTGACTCCACCATGAGCATGTACGCTGAGTTTGGCCAGACATGCACGGTTTGTGTTTTTGTGCTGGTTGCACATGCTCACTACTACTTCATTCACACAGGGGACTTAAAGGGGTTTTCCGGTCTTAAAATACAGGTCTGCTGTCACTGTTTGCTCTGCGTGCTGTGAGGATTCTCTGCTGCCGGAACGGCGGTCATGTGACTGCAAGTATGCAATTTGCATACTCCCAGCCACACTCAGACTAGACTGTTTCCAGCCTCGCTTAATACACTTGTATTGAACAATGCCACGTCCATCTAGTCAGAATGTGGTCAGGAAAATGCATATCACTATCACTGTCCTAGTTACCAATCATTATTATTTATTTTTTAAGCACCAATGATCATTGATCAATCATCCATACTTTCTTTTGTAATAGCAAGTTGATATATTATATATTTACTGTTTTGTATAACAAACATCTTACGTGCAATCTTCCCCTATTTAGAGTCCTTCTTGTATAAAATACTGCCATTAAAATGACTGTAATAAAATAATTCGCTTTTAATAATACACTGAAATGACTTTAAGCTGGCATTTGATAATCTGGGATGTATGATATTCTGGCAAATTTCCTATGTAATAACCAATTTTCTCAAAATATGGAAGAGAAATAAAATGTCAAACTTTCACTTTCCCTAAGAAACAAAGTTCACCCCAGACACTCTGTTTACAGCCATGCAGGCTCTGTGGGGTGCTGTATATGTGTATATATTCTTTCCTTGAAGTATTGCTTTTAGGAAAGAGTACCCTTGTACATATATATATACTGTATATATATATATATATATATATATATATATATATATACACATACAGTACAGACCAAAAGTTTGGACACACCTTCTCATTTAAAGATTTTTATGTATTTTCATGACTATGAAAATTGTATATTCACACTGAAGGCATCAAAACTATGAATTAACACATGTGGAATTATATACTTAACAAAAAAGTGTGAAACAACTGAAAATATGTCTTATATTCTAGGTTCTTCAAAGTAGCCACCTTTTGCTTTGATGACTGCTTTGCACACTCTTGGCATTTTCTTGATGAGCTTCAAGAGGTAGTCACCGGAAATGGTCTTCCAACAATCTTGAAGGAGTTCCCAGAGATGCTTAGCACTTGTTGGCCCTTTTGCCTTCACTCTGCAGTCCAGCTCACCCCAAACCATCTCGATTGGGTTCAGGTCTGATGACTGTGGAGGCCAGGTCATCTGGCGTAGCACCCCATCACTCGCCTTCTTGGTCAAATAGCCCTTACACAGCCTGGAGGTGTGTTTGGGGTCATTGTCCTGTTGAAAAATAAATGATGGTCCAACTAAACACAAACCGGATGGAATAGCATGCCGCTGCAAGATGCTGTGGTAGCCATGCTGGTTCAGTATGCCTTCAGTTTTGAATAAATCCCCAACAGTGTCACCAGCAAAGCACCCCCACACCATCACACCTCCTCCTCCATGCTTCACGGTGGGAACCAGGCATATAGAGTCCATCCGTTCACCTTTTCTGCGTCGCACAAAGGCACATGGTTGGAACCAAAGATTTCCACTGGTCTAATGTCCATTCCTTGTGTTCTTTAGCCCAAACAAGTCTCTTCTGCTTGTTGCCTGTCCTTAGCAGTGGTTTCCTAGCAGCTATTTCACCATGAAGGCCTGCTGCACAAAGTCTCCTCTTAACAGTTGTTGTAGAGATGTGTCTGCTGCTAGAACTCGGTGTGGCATTGACATGATCTCTAATCTGAGCTGCTGTTAACCTGCGATTTTCTGAGGCTGGTGACTCGGATAAACTTATCCTCAGAAGCAGAGGTGACTCTTGGTCTTCCTTTCCTGGGGCGGTCCTCAAGTGAGCCAGTTTCTTTGTAGCGCTTGATGGTTTTTGCAACTGTACTTGGGGACACTTTCAAAGTTTGCCCAATTTTTCGGACTGACTGACCTTCATTTATTAAAATAATGATGGCCACTCGTTTTTCTTTACTTAGCTGATTTTTTCTTACCATTATACAAATTCTAACAGTCTATTCAGTAGGATTATCAGCTGTGTATCCACCAGACTTCTGCACAACACGACTGATGGTCCCAACCCCATTTATAGGGCAAGAAATCCCACTTATTAAACCTGACAGGGCACACCTGTGAAGTGAAAACCATTTCCGGTGACTACCTCTTGAAGCTCATCAAGAGAATGCCAAGAGTGTGCAAAGCAGTCATCAAAGCAAAAGGTGGCTACTTTGAAGAACCTAGAATATAAGACATATTTTCAGTTGTTTCACACTTTTTTGTTAAGTATATAATTCCACATGTGTTAATTCATAGTTTTGATGCCTTCAGTGTGAATGTACAATTTTCAAAGTCATGAAAATACAGAAAAATCTTTAAATGAGAAGGTGTGTCCAAACTTTTGGTCTGTACTGTATATATACGTGTATATCACAGTGAAGGAAATAATTATTTGATCCCTTGCTGTTTTTGTAAGTTTGCCCACTGACAAAGACATGAACAGTCTATAATTTTAAGGGTAGGTTAATTTTAACATTGAGAGATAGAATATCCCAAAAAAAATCAAGAAAATCACATTGTATAAATCAGATAAATTTATTTGCATTTTGCAGTGAGAAATAAGTATTTGATCCCTCTGGCAAACAACACTTAATACTTGGTGGCAAAACCCTTGCTGGCAAGCACAGCAGTCAGACGTTTTTTGTAGTTGATGATGAGGGTTGCGCACACGTCAGGGGGAATTTTGCTCCACTCCTCTTTGCAGATCATTTCTAAATCATTAAGATTTTGAGTTTGTCGCTTGGCAACTCGGAGCTTCAACTCCATCCATAAGTTTTCTATGGGATTAAGGTCTGGAGACTGACTAGGCCACTCCATGACCTTAATGTGCTTCTTTTTGAGCCACTCTTTTGTTGCCTTGGCTATATGTTTTGGGTCATTGTCTTGCTGGAAGACCCAGCCACAACCCATTTTTAATGTCCTGGCAGAGGGAAGGAGGTTGTCACTCAGTATTTTAGGGTACATGACTCCATCCATTCTCCCATTGATGTGATGAAGCAGTCCTGGGCCCTGTAATGCAGCGACTCGCTGGCATTACGGTAATGGTCCAGGATGTGTCTTACCTGACCATGTACCTTCCCCCTCAGGTGACTGGTCACATGACTGTGACATAGCACAGGTCCTGCGCGCACAGAATGTCTGTCTGATCACATGACTGTGACATCAGCAAGGTCCTGTCTGTGTGTGTGTGTGTGTGTGTGTGTGTGCAGAGGATGGATATATAAACCCTGCTTGATGGGAGACAGGTGTGTTCTGTGAGAGAGGCGGAAGGCCTGTTCCCGTGTGTGTGGGACACCGACCGTGTGAGGCCTAGCGAGGCCGAGTGAAGCCTGGTGCCTGAAAGGTCGAGACTGGATCCTGTGTGGATGCTAGTGGCCTTGGAAGGCAGAGGCTTGATGAAGAGTCCTGAAAGGCAAAGCCTGGATCCTGTGTGGATGTCAGTGGCCTTTGAGGGAACGACGGCTAGAGACCCCCACCTGGGAAGCTGCAAAGCCACAGTGGTGGCGGATTAAATGGACTGCAGCAGCTAAAACCCGGCAAAGGTAATACACTTTGTTATATGGACTCTTATATAGACATTGCTATAGTATTACCTTGCTGAAGGCTGGGCCTGTCTGCTACTTGAGAGACTCCCGGATGTTAAGTGTGTAAACATGCCGGTGAGAAACTAAGAAGGACTGTGTAATATGCGGTTTATGATAATCTAATAAACTGCTGTATTGAGAAAACACCGGAAGGACATTGCACGTGTGCTTAATTTACCCGGTGCAGCGAGTATCCCCCCATTATGATGACTAGTGCTGCCTTACAGCCCTTAGCAGTGAAACACCCCCAAAACATAATGTTTCCACCTCCATGCTTGACAGTGGGGATGGTATTCTTTAGGTCATAGGCAGCATTTCTCTTCTTCCAAACATGGCGAGTTGAGTTAATGCCAAAGAGCTCAATTTTTGTCTCATCTGACCACAGCACCTTCTCCCAATAACTCACAGAATCATCCAGGTGTTCATTGGCAAACTTCAGACGGGCCTGCACATGTGCCTTCTTGAGCAGGGGGACCTTGCGGGCACTGCAGGATTTTAAACATTTAAGGCGTAATGTGTTACCAATGGTTTTCTTGGTAACTGTGGTCCCAGCTGCCTTGAGATCATTAAGAAGTTCCCCCCGTGTAGTTTTAGGCTAATCTCTCACCTTCCTCATGATCAAGCATACCCACACGAGGTGAGATTTTGCATGGTGCCCCAGATCGATGTCGATTGACAGTCATTTTGTATTTCTTCCACTTTCTTACTATTGCACCACCAGTTGTCGCCTTCTCACCCAGCGTCTTACTTATGGTTTTGTAGCCCATTCCAGCTTTGTGCAGGTCTATGATCTTGTCCCTGACATCCTTAGAAAGCTCTTTGGTCTTGCCCATGTTGTAGAGGTTAGAGTCTGACTGATTAATTGAGTCTGTGGACAGGAGTCTTTTATACAGGTGACTATGTAAGACAGCTGTCTTTAATGCAGGTAACGAGTTGATTAGGAGCATCTAACTGGTCTGTAGGAGCCAGAACTCATAATGGTTTGTAGGGGATCAAATACTTATTTCTCATTGCAAAATGCAAATAAACTTATCTAATTTATACAATGTGATTTTCTTGATTTTTTTGGGATATTCTATCTCTCAATGTTAAAATTAACCTACCCTTAAAATTATAGACTGTTCATGTCTTTGTCAGTGGGAAAACTTAGAAAGACAGCAAGGGATCAAATAATTATTTCCTTCACTGTATATATATATATATATATATATATGTATATATATATATATATATATATATATATATATACAGTACAGACCAAAAGTTTGGAGACACCTTTTCATTTAATGATTTTTCTGTATTTTCATGACTTTGAAAATTGTACATTCACACTGAAGGCATCAAAACTATGAATTAACACATGTGGAATTACATACTTAACAAAAAAGTGTGAAACAACTGAAAATATGTCTTATATCCTAGGTTCTTAAAAGTAGCCACCTTTTGCTTTGATGACTGCTTTGCACACTCTTGGCATTCTCTTGATGAGCTCCAAGAGGTAGTCACCGGAAATGGTCTTCCAACAATCTTGAAGGAGTTCCCAGAGATGAGTAGCACTTGTTGGCCCTTTTGCCTTCACTCTGTGGTCCAGCTCACCCAAAACCATCTCGATTGGGTTCAGGTCTGGTGACTGTGGAGGCCAGGTCATCTGGCGTAGCACCCCATCACTCTCCTACTTGGTCAAATAGCCCTTACACAGCCTGGAGGTGTGTTTGGGGTCATTGTCCTGTTGAAAAATAAATGATGGTCCAACTAAACGCAATCCGGATGGAATAGCATGCCGCTGCAAGATGCTGTGGTAGCCATGCTGGTTCAGTATGCCTTCAATTTTGAATAAATCCCCAACAGTGTCACCAGCAAAGCACCCCCACGTCATCACACCTCCTCCTCCATGCTTCACGGTGGGAACCAGGCATGTAGAGTCCATCCGTTCACCTTTTCTGCGTCGCACAAAGACACGGTGTTCGGAACCAAAGATCTCAAATTTGGACTCATCAGACCAAAGCACAGATTTCCACTGGTCTAATGTCCATTCCTTGTGTTCTTTAGCCCAAACAAGTCTCTTCTGCTTGTTGCCTGACCTTAGCAGTGGTTTCCCAGCAGCTATTTTACCATGAAGGCCTGCTGCACAAAGTCTCCTCTTAACAGTTGTTGAAGAGATGTGTCTGCTGCTAGAACTCTGTGTGGCATTGACCTGGTCTCTAATCTGAGCTGCTGTTAACCTGCGATTTCTGAGGCTGGTGACTCGGATAAACGTATCCTCAGAAGCGGTGACTCTTGGTCTTCCTTTCCTGGGGCAGTTCTCATGTAAGCCAGTTTCTTTGTAGCGCTTGATGGTTTTTGCAACTGCACTTGGGGACACTTTCAAAGTTTGGCCAATTTTTCGGACTGACTGACCTTCATTTCTTAAAGTAATGATGGCCACTCGTTTTTCTTTACTTAGCTGCTTTTTCTTGCCATAATACAAATTCTAACAGTCTATTCAGTAGGACTATCAGCTGTGTATCCACCTGACTTCTGCACAACACACCTGATGGTCCCAACCCCAATTATAAGGCAATAAATCCCACTTATTAAACCTGACAGGGCACACCTGTGAAGTGAAAACCTTTTCCGGTGACTACCTCTTGAAGCTCATCAAGAGAATGCCAAGAGTGTGCAAAGCAGTCATCAAAGCAAAAGGTGGCTACTTTGAAGAACCTAGAATATAAGACATATTTTCAGTTATTTCACACTTTTTTGTTAAGTATATAATTCCACATGTGTTAATTCATAGTTTTGATGCCTTCAGTGTGAATGTACAATTTTCAAAGTCATGAAAATACAGAAAAATCTTTAAATGAGAAGGTGTCTCCAAACTTTTGGTCTGTACTGTATATATATATATATATATACATATCAAAAGAATGCAGCAGCACTCCATATGGCCAAGATATGTCTTAACAATGAAAATATTAGATCTAAACTGTTTTGCTCAGCAACAATTACTTACAAAAAACAAAGGTTTTTAGCGCATAAATTGGCCAATTCGTGTGTGCCCATCAACCATGGCAAGGTAACCTCCCCCTGAACTACTGCGCCTTCCATGCCACTTTGGGGCTACAAGCCTACAACTAAACAGACAAACATGTCTTCTTCTAGGTTAAAAACACCTACATTTAAGGGACAGCAGAGCTGTTTATACAACACCTGTTGGTTAATGAGAGGATGGCAGAATCAGGCAAGAGGCAGTTACACCCCCTTATAGTAATACACACATGAATTGGCCAATTTCTGCGCTAAAAACCTTTGTTTTTTGTAAGTACTTGTTGATGAGCAAAACAGTTTAGATCTAATCTTTTCATTGTTAAGACGTATCTTGGCCATATGGAGTGCTGCTGCATTCTTTTGATATATTTTATAGTTATAGCAGCTGGCACCAGTTCACACTAGGAGGTGCTGGTCAGGTTTCTCTGGTTTGTATTACTATAAGGGGGTGTAACTGCCTCTTGCCTGATTCTGCCATCCTCCCATTAACCAGCAGGTGTTGTATAAGCAGCTCTGCTGTCCCTTTAAATGTAGGTGTTTTTAGCCCAGAAGAAGACATGTTTGTCCGTTTAGTTGTAGGCTTGTATCCCAAAAGTGGCATGGAAGGCAGAGTAGTTACCCATTATGGGGGGGTTACCTTGCCGTGGTTGATGGGCACACATGAATTGGCCAATTTATGCACTAAAAACCATTGTTTTTTGTAAGTACTTGTTGCTGAGCAAAACAGTTTAGATCTAATCTTTTCATTGTTAAGACGCATCTTGGCCATATGGAGTGCTGCTGCATTCTTTTGATATATTTTATAGTTACGGCAGCTGGCACCAGTTCACACTAGGAGGTGCTGGTCAGGTTTCTCTGGTTTGTATATATATATATATAGTACACAATATAGCATGCCATAATTGATATTGGAGGTATACAAATGCACAGCAGAGGCATTGCGCCTTTCTATGAGTAGCAAATTGTGATAATCCCACACCTATCAAGTCTTTGGTGGTATTTTTTATAGGGAACCTGTCATGTCCCCAAATGCTATTAAACTGCAGATATAGGGTTAATAGCTTTACAATGCTGTATGACCTCTTTACTAAAAGCATGGCTCCTGGGATAAAATGTACTTTAGTCCTCCTGGCAGCCTCCAGTGTACTGGCGCAGCTTCAGTCACCGTTCAGTATACAGTAAGCTGCGGATGTAAGTACACCCTGGCACTTTGATTGACAGTTCGCAGTGCAGTGCATCTGTGCAGAGCGCGCTGTCAATCAAAATGCTGGGTGTGCTTACAGCTGCCAATCACTATGTACTGAGCAATGACTGTAGCTGATCCATGCACACCTCTATGACTGAAAGCCAGAGGTTTTTTTTTTGTTGCTCAAATATGAAAAAAGATCCGTGATTTTTTCAGTTTGTTGGATCCATTTTTTGGCCCATGTGTGGGTTTTTACAATCTCTTTTGCACCTATTTCTCTCATATGAAAAAAATCTTAGCATTTGCAATAAGTAGTAAAATATGGACAATATACAGATGACATCTGTGTCCTATCCATTTTCCTCAAGGGCCAATGACTTTGCATTGGCGACTCTGTTACGCAACACGGATCAAGATAGAACAAGCCTCCGTTTTTCTTTTATTTGCTGACCATGAAAAAAAAAAAAGGACATGTGAAAAGGCATGTTCCATGTAATTTGCCTTGTGCTCTATCTGTAAAAATAACAAATATCACATGTACCAACAAATCTGTAGTGTTAAAGAGCCCTAAATTGAAGATATACATATTTAATTCACTTTAAGAATCCATCCACAATAACACAATATCATGTGATGAATCATAATAAAATCATGCAGGGTTCCTGAGGTTCCTACCGTCTCCATTGCCGTTTCCAGATTTATTATTCAGGATATGATCATAGTAGAAACCATTATAGAAAGGAAGGCAGTGACAAGTGCCGACGAGTATGAGGAAGGCAGCTATTCCCGTCTGCATGGCGACTTACTAGGTCTGTGCTCCAGATGAACCATCTCTGAAAAGAAAGACAAAACAAGGATGTAACATTTGCCAATTTAAATTCTTCCATAACATTGACTTTTTTCTTTACCTTTCATTATCAAGACTGCCCTAGAGATGTAGGGCTATTATTAATAATTAAGTACATTAAAGGGAAGCTATTATCAGAAAATAACTTGTTTAAATCAGGTTTTATGTTACATGTAATTAAAAAAAAATGCCAGTGTTTTTTCTTTTCATTTTACAATCTTTATTAACAATATTATAAATTTTACAATTTTCACATTGACGATGGGGGCTTTTTTAGACCACAATGACCACAATGACCACAATCAAACCCAATCTTTTGTACTGAAGCATCTAATGATTGTGTGCAAAATTCATTATGAAGAGAGGTCAACTGTGACATGAAATCTCCCTTTGTGATTGCCATATCTGTCATTGTAATCCTGCCTCTTATGATAAGGGCAGCACGGTGGCTCAGTGGTTAGCACTGTAGCCTTGCAGCGCTGGGTTCAAATCCCACCAAGGACAACATCCGCAAGGAGTTTGTATGTTCTCCCCGTGTTTGCGTGGGTTTCCCCCCACATTCCAAAGACATACTGATAGGGAATTTAGATTGTGAGCCCCAATGGGGACAGCAATTATAACGTATGTAAAGCGCTGCGGAATATGTTGGCGCTATACAAAAATAAAGATTATTATTATTATAGGGATCTATGTCAAAAACTCTTTCTGAAAGGGCTCATTCACACAACCGTATTTTCAGTCCAAATGCTGTCCGTGAAAAAAGCGGACAGCACTTGAATAAATGTTATTACATGGGGCAGTGCAAATGAGCGATTTTTTTTTCACTTACCGAATCTGCTTGTGAAAAAATCGCAGAAGCACTAGTTTCCTCTGTAAATCGGATGAGACTCACCCATTCAAGTGTATGGGTGAGTGAAAAAAAATCGGATGCCACACAGAGCCACAGTATAGCATACGATTTTTACAGATACGTTGTAAATCTGTAACATAGGAAACTGTAAATGGTCTCGTAAATGATTAATAGCTGCTGTGGTAAAAAAAAAAATGAGAACAGATCCTCCAGAGGTTCCACTGGCCTGGCTGTCACCGAGAGATCATGAATTATTGTAGGTCCTGTCCCATCTGCCAGCTCACTTGCGTAGTCCCTTAGTGCCATTGCCCATCATTGAGGTCCCGTTTGAACGCATAGCCATGGATCTAGTCTGACTCCTGGTCAAGTCTGCCAGAGGTCATCAGTATATCCTGGTGGTCCTGGACTATGCTACATGGTATCCAGAGGCATAAGACTATGAAACTACTCCTCTAAGTGTATAGATCTGGAGTTGGTCCATATCTTTTCCAGAACAGGGTGTCTTAAGGAGATCCTAACGGACCAAGGGACTCCATTCATGTCAAAAGTGATGAGAGAGTTGTGCAAAACCCTGCAAATTACACAACTCAAGACCTCAGTGTACCACCCACAGACAGACGGTCTGGTGGAAAGGTTTAATAAAACCTTGAAGGCCATGCTTAAGAAGGTCATAGAGAAAGACGGCCAAGACTGGGACTGTCTACTGCCATACCTGTTATTCTCCATCAGAGAAGTCCCACAGTCCTCTACAGGGTTTTCCCCGTTTGAGCTTTTGTATGGCCAAAACCCCTGTAGACTCCTGGATATAGCGAAGGAGACCTGGGAAACAGAGGTTTCACCATACAGGAGCATGATCAAGCATGTCACCCAAATGCAAGAAAGGATTGCTGAAGTAATGCCCATTGTGAGAGAGCACCTCATCGAGGCGCAAGAGGTCACGGGTATACAACTAGTCGGCAAGGGTGAGACAGTTCAGCCCTGGATATCAGGTACTAGTACAGGTACCCACAATAGAGAGCAAATTTCTGGCCAAATGGCAGGACCCCTACGAAATGGTAGAAAACATTGGCGAGTTTAATTATAAGGTCCACCAACAGGGGAGAAGGAAGCCCTACCAGGTGTACCACGTCGATCTGATCAAGACATGGCGATATAGGGACCCCATAGAAGCTCCATGTTTGCTGACCAAGTCCGAAGATGACGTGAAAGATGTCAGAAACGCTGTCACCTGCCCAGAAACAGCAGTGCCAAGAATTTCTTCATTGGAACAGAGACCTGTTGCCAGGTTGTACTCAGGTCATAGAAAATTAAGTCCGCACGGAGCCTCATGTCCGAGCAAGTTTGCAGCCATATCAGCTTCTCGAAGCTCGCCGAGAGGTAACCTCGAAGGAGGTGAAACTAATGTTGAACCTAGGTGTCATTGAAGAGTCCAAGAGCGGCTGGTCCAGTCCCAGTGTCTTGGTGCAGAACCAGATGGAGAATGGCAGTTTTTCAATGACTGCAAGAAGCTGAATGACGTTTCTAAATTTGACACATATCCAATGCCCCATGTTGACAAGCTCATTGAAAGGCTGGGGCCAGCCCGGTACATTACCACTCTAGACCAAGGATGCCAAGGAGAAGACGGCCTTTTCAACACCAGATAGTTGTTTCCAGAATGTCAGGATGCCATTTGGGTTGCAGTGAGCTCCAGCCAACTTCCAGAGAACCATGGCCAGAATTCTAGCTCCCCACAAGAAGTACGCAGCAGCCTACCTGGATGACATCGTGCTCTTCAGCCAGAATTGGGGAAGTCATCTAGGCGTGATCGGTGAAAGGGTTAACAGAGCACGCTCGCGCAACACTAGTCACTACCGTTGGTTCAACATGATAGCGGAACCTCTGACGGAGCTCCTTAAGGGTAAGAAATCGGCTATGGCCAAATGGTCTCCAGTAGCTATGACAGCATTCCAGGAACTGAGGCTAGCCTTATGTAAACAGCCAGTGTTGGTGGCTCCGAACTTCTCCAAGGAGTTTGTGGTCCAGACGCACGCATCGGATGTCAGATTAGGGGCCGTCTTGTCTCAGGAAGTGAACGGCAAAGAACACCCAATAATGTACCTGAGTCGGAAATTATCTTCCAGCTAGAAAAACTACTCTGTCGTGGAGAAGGAGTGTTTGGCCATCAGGTTGGCATTGGACACTTTAAGATACTACCTTTTAGGCAGGATGTTCAGGTTAGTGTCAGACCATTCCCTGCTAAGGTGGATGACGCAGAAGGAAAATAATGTGAGTGACCAGGTGGTTCCTAGCTCTTCAGGATTTTAGCTTCCAAATAGAGCATAGGCCTGGAAAACTGCATAGCAATGCTGACGCTCTGTTGAAGGTCCACTGTATGATGGCGGAAGGTGCCAAAACCCCCGCTTTGGGAAGAGGGGGGGGGTATGCAAGATGGCCGCATTATTGAAGGGAGATATGTATCACAGAGGTAGTTATCCTCAGTGATATAAGACAGGAAGCAAGCACCAGCACATATAGTGCTGAGAGTGTTAATAGGGCGAGGCAAGGACCAGGTTTACGAGCAGTCAGAGAGATGGTTGGGACTGGCTGCTCACATATCCCCACCCCGGGGTGCGGTATGGCGGATATAAGGAAGTCCAGCTCTATAATTTGTGGTCTGTGTGTGCAAGGTGAAAATACCTTGCTTGCATGGCTCAGTCTCTGCTAGAGGCTGAGTGAAGGACTGACATTTAAATGGGTGAGCCTGTGGACTGTTTATTTTCTGTTTTGGTTTTGCTGTACCTTTAGTACCTAGAAAAAGCTATTTTGTTTTGTTAAGCTGGATGGTTTATGGACATTTAATAAACCGCACATTTGTTTTGAACCATCGAATCGGACTCGTGTGTGTGTGCACCAGCGTCTACCAGAGAGATGATCCCTTACAATGCCCATTATAATTATTGATCAATATATCTTCATAAGCGATAAAGTTACATTTTTCTTACACAAAGTTCCAAATCCTTTAGAGTTAAATGAGTTAACTACTTTATACTTACATTTCAGAAATGTCATATACTGATATATAATGACATAGGAAATACTAAAATATGTCAGGGTGTATCTTAGGCAAAGTTCACATCCCATTTTATCTCATGTTCAGTGTCTCCATCGAAGACTACGTACAAACTCCCACTAAGCAGGATTCGTGCGTATGTGCTGACGAAGGCCATTGACAGTAATGATGCAGAACAGGTCACTCATGTTTCAGTGACCTGTTAGTCAGAGACAGGAGACAGGAATGGAGAAGGGCAGGAGAGCTGTCAGTGCAGGGCCCACCCACTGCACTTGCATCTCATTAGCTTACAATTTCAAGTATGGATTTCTCTAAAACAACAAAACAGATTTGTACAGAAAGGTAATGATTTACTCAGCATTAAAGCGCCTTTACATGCATGACATTAGTTTGGGGTATAAAATTCTGATAATAATATAATCAGAATTTTCAGAATAATCAGAATCTATAATCAGCAAAAATATTTTTTTGTCCTTAGGTACCATGTAAGGTATTGCTGTGAATGTCAATATATGAAAATCAATAAGTTTGGAGATAGATCTAAGGATATTATCACTGGCATCCCCTGAGGAAGTCAAGCACAAAACGTGCGTTGGGGTAGAGGGACTCGGGACTCTATTGGCACCTGCATCGTGGCAGCCCTTTTTAGGCACTAACAATTTGACTGAGCCTGTATACTATGTATTTTCTCTAGCCTCCAGGCACTAGCCTTATATACATTGTACTTTAGGTGAGTTACAACTTGTTGATTTGTTTCTAGGTTCTTTTGTAGCACCTATTGCCATTGGATATGCTTCTGCCTTTGTGGGTACATATTCATTAGCCACTCATTGCTCCATAGTATACAACCCTTTGGGTACATACTGTACCTGAGATGCTTATAACTGAATATTGTGGCAGCCCTATACTGTGTCCTGCTGTCCTTCACAGTCTGAGGTGCTTTTTCATTTTATTTATGTGTTTTTGTATATATTTCTTTTTGTGTAATAACATTTGCTGTTTTTATACTCTTGCTGGTACAGTTTGGTCAGTGATCATATCCTTAGATCTATCTCCCAACCTATTGATTTTCATAAAATTCTGATGACAGGTTTTCTTTAAATAGAGCTCTTAAGTTACAAAAACATGGATGGAAGGGTATAGTTGATGTACTCTAAGGCTGTGTGCCCACGTAGCATTTTTCAAGCGTATATGCTGCGGAATTTCCGCAGCGTAAACGCTTGAAAAACGCATGTATATCCGCACCCCATGGTCCCCAATGGGATTCCGCAAGTTCTATGCACATGCTGCGGATTTTTCCGCAGCGTTTATGCCGCGTTCAAAAATCCGCAGCATGTCATTTAATTTTGCGTTTCCGCAAGCGGAATTGCCTTTGTCCAATGCATAAAAAACGCAAGGCAATTCCGCATGTGGAAAACGCGTGATAAACGCGCGAAAAATGCGCGATAAACGCGTGCGGAATTCCGCATGCGTTTTTCCGGGAGAGGACTTGCATTTATGCAGCAGAAATTTTCTGCTTCATAAATGCAACGTGGGCACATAAGGGTATGAGCCCACGATGCAGAAATGAAGCAGAAAATTTCTGCAGCGTTTCTGCATGTTCTTGCAGTCAAAAACGCTTGCGGATTTTACGCGCGTTTTTGAAGCGTTTTTACATGCGGATTTGAATTGCGTTTTTCAAGTGCATTGGGACCTCAAATCCGCATGCAGAAACGCACAAATAATGGACATGCTGCGGATTTTTCTGCAAGGAAAATCCGCTGAGGAAAAATCAGCAGCATGGGCACAGAACATGCAGATTTTCATTGGGGATCATGGGGCACGGATTACCAAGCGTTTTTAAAGCGTTTCTACTGCGGAAATTCCGCATCAAAAACGCTTGAAAAATGCATAGTGGGCACACAGCCTAACATTACTGTTTGAACTTTATCTTCATGTCTAGGAGCAGATTGATGTCTGACTTCATTGTATACAACAGAACAAGGCCAGTGGCTATGTACTTACATTCCTTAGATTACAAAATTAAAGGGCTCCCCAAAGAATTAAGGCAAAAAAACTGCTCTGGCTACTAATTTGTCAGCCTATTCATCTCTAAAGGTTCTTGTAAAATATAATATATGGTAATGATTAAAGTCAAACAATTAGTCTTATCTATTACATTGAGAACACCTGGACTTTTCATTTACAGTTCTTCAAAATAATCAAGTCAAACTGAGTCATTCTAGGCACATGGAGCAAAACAATCAATATGTGTCCAGAAGGAAAACATGAGCAACCATGCACTATGGGACTGGTCTATAGCAAGCGGCAACAAAAGAGGTTCATTTAGTAGTGGGCAGCATGGTGGTTAGTAGTTGATTTACAGCACTGGGGTCCCGAGTTCAAATTCCACCAAGGACAACATCTGTAAGTTGTTTGCATGTTCTCCCCATTTGTGTGGGTTTCCTCCCACACACTAAAGACATACTGATAGGGAACATAGATTGTTAGCCCTAATGGGGACAGTGATGATAATGTCTGTAAAGCACTGTAGAATTAATGGCACTATATAAATAATAATATAGTATGTTCCTTATCTGTACAGAATATTTTATTAAAGTAGCAAACATACAAGTGACTAGTTTATATTTGGATGTGATACTGTATGTCACTTGGAACGTAGCTTGTCTTTGAAAACGACAAAAAAAAAACAATAGAACTACATAATAATAATAGTTTTTATTTTTATAGCGCCAACATATTCTGCAGCACTTTACAATTTTAAAGGGGACTTATACAGACACAGAAAGGAGTGAGGGCCCTGCTCGCAAGCTTACAATCTATGAGGATAAGTCTAATAGACTTATAATGGAGCGGTAGTCCTCATAATCGACTACTCCACTGAAACTCTGAATTTGGGACCACCATTCTCATAATTGGTGGGGGGGGCACAGTGATCATAAATGTATCACCTCTCCACAGGATAGGTGAAAATTCTGATTATGAGAAAACCTTTTGCCTATTGGTGGAACATCATTGAACGGAGATTTCATATCTCTATATATAACACATTTGCACATACTGTAGGTCCCTTGATTATTGAATTATTCTTGCTATCCTTTAAGGGGTTTACCTCTTTCTTGTAATCCACTTATGGCCCTAATAATGTTCCATTAAAAAAAGAAATGGCCCATGCTGCCCCATGAATCCCCTGCCGCTCTTCCATCCCGGTGGTCGTGGCACCCAACAGTCTCTTCTTCTCTCCCAATCTGGATGCTGCAGCCAAGCAGAGATTGACAGCTGTCTCCATCTGTATGGTTATGTTGCCTTCACACCAGTAGATAATTGGAATAAATGCTTCTTCCCAATTATCTTCCGGTGTAAACATGCCAGTGATTACCCAAAACGCTTGTTTCTCAGGTGATCAGATTATTTATGTCACACAACGCATAAATCATTATTATCAACAGCACATTGTCATTTCCCAGATTAGCGATTGTTGTACCCAATTATTGTTTGACCTGAGCAAACATCTTATTTATAATTGATTGGTGCTCATTAATGGTGCATGGACAACAAAAATTGTAACATCAAAGGGCACCAAGGGCAAAAGCAAACACATAGTCTATGTAGCCGATACAACTGCAAAGAGGGGATGTGAGGCCCAGAAGAGGACCCAGAACTGTGTATTACATAATGTATAAGCCCCGAAAGCAAACAGAAGTTTGCAGTATGATTTTAATCAAGGCGGGGATAGCAGCATTAGTAGGTGGGTCTTAACGATCGGCCGGAGCATTGGATCTGCTGAACTGATCCTCCGGAGGTGAGCCATGGAAGTAGTAATTATGCCTTGTAATGTGTGCAGTGATAATTTGGCACATGCTATGGGTTTGTGCTTGTCTGATGTATATGTTCAGTGTCTGTCCTGCTCTTCTGTGATGTGTGCGATGTTCTTGTGAGATGTGTCTCATAAGTGCTCTGTGCTTGTGTCTTGTCTGATGTGTCTGATGTGTGCGATGTGCTCGTGTGACATGGATGATGTGTGCAATGTGCTTGTGTTACATGCCTGATATGTGTAGTGCTTTTGTTACATGTCTGATGTGTGAGAATGCGATATGCTTATGTGATGTGTCTGATGTGTGCACTGTGCTTATGTCTGATGTGTGTGATGTGCTTGACTAACTAGTCTGATATGTGGGCTGTGTTTGCATTAAATTTCTGATATGTGCGCTGTGGCTTATGTCTGATGTGTTTGCTGTGCTTATGTCTGATATTAGCATTGTGTTTGTTTGACATGTCTGATGTGTGCGCTGTGCTTGAGTGAAGTGTCTGATATGTGAGCTGTGCTCGAATGAAGTGTCTGATGTGTGCGCTGTGCTCGAGTAAAGTGTCTGATGTGTGCGCTGTGCTCGAGTGAAGTCTCTGATGTGAGCACTATGCTTGTGTAATGTCATGTGCCTTATGTGAGCCCTATCCTTGTGTGATATGTACGATGTGTGAGCTCTGCTTGTGTAATGTGTCTGACATGTGTGCTGTGCTTATGTCTGATATTAGCCTTGTGTTTGTTTGACATGTCTGATGTGTGTGCTGGACTCGAGTGAAGTGTGAAGTGTCTGATGTGTGTGCTGTGCTTGTGTAATGTGTCTGATATGAGCACTATGCTTGTGTGACACGTACAATGTCTGAGCTCTGCTTGTGTAATGTGTCTGATGTGTGCGTTGCGTTTGTGTGATGTGTGCTTTGTATGTTATATGAATTGTGTTACTTTAAAACACTTTCCATTTTCATTTTTATTATGCAAATAGGCTTGCGCTAGGGAAAAATGATAAAATCAGAATTACTCATCCTCCCTGGGTCCAATTGTAGCACCCCGAGGGCTCGGCTGCTACAGGGGTATTGCACCTCAAACCTGAGGTGTGATATTCCACTCCCGGGTAAGGAGGGAGTGTGGACCAGGACTCGTTTGGCTGCATGCACCACACACACCCCATTTCCGAGGGACAGCTCAACGGTGCTCCCACTAGACAGAAGTGCAGGCACGACAGCATCTGTCCCTAGCTGGAGTGGGGAGGGGGAGGAAAACCCAGTGGTGTAGGAGCAGATAGGGGTGGGTCTCTGGGCATAGGTAGGAGCCCATTGGTTGCTAGTCACCTGGGCTCACACATAGAGGGAGGTATATAAGGTGGGCACCATCTTAGAGTCAGTTAGTTCAGTTCAGAGAGGAGTTCAGCCAGAGAGGGCTGACAGGGAGCTGTGGCTCAGTCTGGGCCCAGCTCCATGAGGCGGGCCTGGAGTAGAGGCAAGAAACAGCAGAGAGAACAGGAACAGAAGTGAGAAAGGAAACAAGGAACAGAACATTAAGAAAGGCCCAGAGACACGAAGGCAGAAGGAACCCCAAAGGCCCAGGAGATTGCGGGTGAAGGGTTGGCAGAGCAGGGTACCGGAACCCAAATTGGTGGAGGCAACAGATTCCTCAGCCAAAGACCGGAGGTTGTGACCACATCTTGGTGCGACCCCTCACTACATCCACCAGGAAAGCATACCATATAGGGTCAGGGAAACCGGAGATAGGTTTCGCCAATAGAAGGCCCGAGAAAGCTGGACAAAGGTGGGTCACTGGTGAGGACGGCCAGAGAAGGGAAGAGAGGGGAGCACAGTGCCACGCTCTGGAATTGCCTGGGAGTTGGTCGAGCCCCTTGCCTGGTGGACGCAGCACGGCTTGGGCAGTCATTGCCTGCAGGATTGACACGAATAAGAACTGTGAGTAAAGCATTGGAAACTGCAACCACACGTCTCTGTGTTTCATCGCCGCACCAGCACCATCAGTACTGGGACGCTCACACCATCACTCCCATCATCTACACTAAGCTGCCCTGAGGCAATACTTCTCCCGTGGGGAGTTATCCCATACTTGGCTGCGCATACAACATCAGCCTCAGCGGTCTGCAGCGCAGCGGCGGTCCCCACTGACCGCAATCCACGGGTGGCGTAGTCGAACATTTGTTATCACACTCAGACTGCCACTGGTTTGACCGCCCTGGGCACGGACCGGGTCACAGCCACGGAGGACTACAACCCCCAGCGATCCGGCTCCGGGTATCCCCTGCACAGCACAGGCCCAGGGGGCGCGTCAACTTTGGCGCAGTCGGCAGGATTCAAACCAACCCGCCACCAACGGGTATTGCGTGCCTGTAGAAGATTGTACATGTACCTTGAAAAGAAGTCTCCCGCCATTTCCAGAAGTTTCCCGCCGTCCGGAGTCGTTTCTCGCCATCCGGAGCTGATTCCCGCCATTAGACGCCATCTTGGACCATTTCCCGCCATCTTCATCAGTTCTTCCCGCCGTGGCAGAGCGGACGCCATTATGTGCGCACCTAAAGACAGCAGGAAGCCGCCTCCCATCGTGGGCCAGGTCCCAGAGTGGCGCCAAAGAAGGGGCCTGCCCCCAGCAAATATGAGTGCAGCAGTGGAGATGTCCATCAACGTGGAGGGGCTGCCCCTAAAGGTGATTGTCAGCAGATGCCCCCAAGACCACCCCCATGGGGGCGGATAGGAAAGAAAACTGTGGGGCCGGGCGCGGCCTGGATCAGTCTGGACCTGCTGCACCCGGAGATGGAGGGAGCAGCGAACCCCACCAGCACCCTGGCTCGCAGCCTGCTGCAAGCTGAGCCACCCTGCAGCTTAACGGAGTTGCTGGCACAGCTGCCCAGAGACCCGGACTGCGCGCGAGCTGTGCTGGAGGACCTAAACCAGAGGATGGTCCGGGCGCAGCGAGATGTGTTTGCCGGGTGGAAGGAGGAGTTGGCCCTGCAACACGAAAACAGCCAGCGGAGGACCCCGCAAGGACCGAGCAGCGCGCCTGCCGCTGAGCGCAGTGAAGAAGGACCGGTGGTGGCAGACGACGCCGCGGAGGAAGCCACGGAGGCTGAGGCAGGTAACAGGGACGTCATCGCCCCAAGCCCTGAGATCACCAACCTGCCCACACCCTCCGTTGCGGGACCCGAAGCCCCGGGGACCGTACCTGACACCACGCCTCCACCGCCGCCAGCTAGGCTTCAGGCTGCAAGCGTCGCTGACACGCCCTGCCCCGCGCTGTGCCCTCTGAACCCGGGCGCCGTAAAGCAGGAGACGTCACTGGCCGGGACGCAGGGCCTAGTACACCCGGGCGCCGCTGCCCCACCAGCGCCCCCTACCGTGACTGTGCCATCCCCGGGCGCGACCATCAGACGACCACCAGCCTGGTCGCAAGGCCGAGTGCCCCCGGGCGCTGCTCCCCAAAGGGGGTCCCATGCCATACCACCCCTGGGCGCGGATCTCTTCGCCCAGCACACGGGCCCGGATGGGATGCCCCTGGTGTGGCCGGCCGAACTGACCAGCGGTGAGCCCTGGAGAGTTCCACCCCCGAGTGAGCCTCTAATACCGGCTCCGGAGCCCGCGGAAGTCGCCCAGCCCGCACTACAGGAAGCCCAGGCGAATGGGACCCCACCGGCGAAGATCTAATGGGGTTCCCCCAAGGAACACGGGCGGACGCAGCCCATCGCCTGGATCCCTGCCGTCAGCAGCTGGCCACCTTTGATAGGGAGAGGCGGCAGAGGCGCATCAGGGAGGAGCGACTCCAAGCCCGGAGCGTGGAACAAAAGAGGAGGGCCTGTCAGGACTCCCAAGCCATCCGCGGTCCCCGAGCCACCGGGACCGTAGTAAAGTTCCAGCTGGAGCACGGCTGGGGCTTCATAAGAGACCCGGAGGCTGACACCGACGTCTTCGTCACTAGAAGGGACATGAAAGCCACTTGCCCGAGAGACATCACGGCCGTGACCTGTACCCCGGCGACGTGGTCACCTACAACCGGCACAAGGGCGCAAAGGGACTGTACGCCCTCCATGTCCACCGTCTAACGGAGGAGGAACTGCGGTACCGCCCAGACATGGGCTACCCTGAGGGTCCGGACGGATCTGAAGACTACCCGGAAGAGCGAGGAGGACACCATTACCAGTGAATGGTAAAGTGGAACTGTATATAGTTACCCGTCTGGGTACAAGGACTGTTTTTGGAACTGTTCCCGTTTTTGAAAGTGTGGTCCCCGTTGGGACAAATAGTGAACTGTTGACTGTTTAAAAAAAAAATGCCCCTTCCTAAGTTACCAGGCTGAGGACTGTGAGCAGCCATTCCCCCTTCCCAAAACTGGCCGAGGACTGAGAGCGGCCATCCTGTAAATAGTTGCGCTTCTTAAAGCGCCCCCTACTGGTTTTATAGAAGAACTGCAACGTCTACCTCAAGACGGATTAAATGGACTGATGCACTTAAAAGAAGAGTGAACCCCTGGTCGCAAGTTGCACGCCGGCCAGAGTTCAAGAATGTGTTTTTGAAAAAAATGTTTTACTTAAGAATGTCTTGTACTGAAAAAGTTTCATATCCTGCTAAAAGAGTTTATAGTATTTTATATGTGTGTGAAGAAAGTCTTGTAATGTTTTATACCAGTAACGTTAAAAGGGAAAAGTGCCTCCCATAAAGGGATGGGTTAATAGTTGATGTCTTATATGCGAATGCATTCTAAAAATTTTTGTATGTTTAAATTGTTTTGCTCTTTTCCAGCCCGAGGACGTGCTGTGATTTACCAGGGGGGAATGTAGCACCCCGAGGGCTCGGCTGCTACAGGGGTATTGCACCTCAAACCTGAGGTGTGATATTCCACTCCCGGGTAAGGAGGGAGTGTGGACCAGGACTCGTTTGGCTGCATGCACCACACACACCCCATTTCCGAGGGACAGCTCAACGGTGCTCCCACTAGACAGAAGTGCAGGCACGACAGCATCTGTCCCTGGCTGGAGTGGGGAGGGGGAGGAAAACCCAGTGGTGTAGGAGCAGATAGGGGTGGGTCTCTGGGCATAGGTAGGAGCCCATTGGTTGCTAGTCACCTGGGCTCACACATAGAGGGAGGTATATAAGGTGGGCACCATCTTAGAGTCAGTTAGTTCAGTTCAGAGAGGAGTTCAGCCAGAGAGGGCTGACAGGGAGCTGTGGCTCAGTCTGGGCCCAGCTCCATGAGGCGGGCCTGGAGTAGAGGCAAGAAACAGCAGAGAGAACAGGAACAGAAGTGAGAAAGGAAACAAGGAACAGAACATTAAGAAAGGCCCAGAGACACGAAGGCAGAAGGATCCCCAAAGGCCCAGGAGATTGCGGGTGAAGGGTTGGCAGAGCAGGGTACCGGAACCCAAATTGGTGGAGGCAGCAGATTCCTCAGCCAAAGACCGGAGGTTGTGACCACATCTTGGTGCGACCCCTCACTACATCCACCAGGAAAGCATACCATATAGGGTCAGGGAAACCGGAGATAGGTTTCGCCAATAGAAGGCCCGAGGAAACTGGACAAAGGTGGGTCACTGGTGAGGACAGCCAGAGAAGGGAAGAGAGGGGAGCACAGTGCCACGCTCTGGAATTGCCTGGGAGTTGGTCGAGCCCCTTGCCTGGTGGACGCAGCACGGCTTGGGCAGTCATCGCCTGCAGGATTGACACGAATAACAACTGTGAGTAAAGCATTGGAAACTGCAACCACACGTCTCTGTGTTTCATCACCGCACCAGCACCATCAGTACTGGGACGCTCACACCATCACTCCCATCATCTACACTAAGCTGCCCTGAGGCAATACTTCTCCCGTGGGGAGTTATCGCATACTTGGCTGCGCATACAACATCAGCCTCAGCGGTCTGCAGTGCAGCGGCGGTCCCCACTGACTGCAATCCACGGGTGGCGTAGTCGGACATTTGTTATCACACTCAGACTGCCACTGGTTTGACCGCCCTGGACACGGACCGGGTCACAGCCACGGAAGACTACAACCCCCAGCGATCTGGCTCCGGGTATCCCCTGCACAGCACAGGCTCAGGGGGCGCGTCACAATGATGTCTCTGTGCTATTGCTCCAGTCTATATATACAGGCTGAGGTGATGCTACAACTACAACATAGGTGACTACTGCAGCCAATCACTGCCTTCAGTTATGCTGAAATTAGATGGCACAAGCTGCAGAGCCCAACGATTGGAAGAAGTGGTCATGTGTGACATCGCAACTGCAGTCTGAAAACATAGACCAGAGCAATAGCAAAGAGGCATCGCTAAACCTGGGGAGGATCAGTAACACTGATTTTATTACTTTTCCTTAGCGCACGCATATTGGCATAAAAAAATTTAAATGGAAACCCCTTTAAGGACTGATTAGGACCACCTACTGGACTGTTCAGCATAAAGAGACCTAAAATTTCAATAAATAATATACAACCTATGCAGAATCTTTTCCTACAACCCTATATACCAATCGGGAGAGTGTCTTTATAAAATGCTGCCCATGGATTGCACCACTTTGTAAGCTGCTTGGTTTAAAAAAGATCCAGTGACCTATATCTGCCCTATGACATCAATAAAAATTAGCTTCTTAAGAGCATTTTGTGGTAGAGGTAGGGTGCAGCCCGGTTACAATATCCAGCAGGAACGCCAGTCATCAGTAGAGGTAACAGACCTCATATGAATTTATTTATTTTTCCCCTCTTTCCACCCCAGGCTGTCAATCAAAATTCCTGAGCTGCTAATTAATACACCTATGTTTAATGGAGCTATAATCTTAGCACATGTTGAACCGAGCTCCAGTCTACTGCGATGATGTCATTTCTACTACATTTCACTAATAAATCTAGTTGGTTTTTTGTTTTTTTTCTTTCACTAGGGAAGGTTATAACCTGGAAGGGTGTATCCCGTATGTTCTCATCATGTGCATAGCATTACTGACAAGAAGCAGACGGCAATCAAATCCTCGGAGGAACCCTTTGCAGAATTGAAGAGAGTACATCTGCTGAAGTCCCCTTGTACTGACTTATGTACACAAAACACTGCGCCCCATTAACTTTAAGATCCCAACTTAGCGGCCGTTCCACTAAAAGACAAAGCACATTGAAAATTAATCCGACAACATGGAAAAATACTGTCACAAAGTTCTGGGTATGTGAAGATGAATAGTAAAGCATTCAATGATAGTCAGAAGCTGAAGATATAATAGACAATGAAGATATTTGACTTCACTACCCACTCACCCCAAGGGCAATGGAAAGCCGAGCGACCATGATGAAATGGAACAACTGTTGCTTCCAAAAATGGTCTTAAATAGTAGCAAACTCTGGCACG
Source organism: Phyllobates terribilis (assembly GCF_046119375.1). Classification (NCBI taxonomy): domain Eukaryota; kingdom Metazoa; phylum Chordata; class Amphibia; order Anura; family Dendrobatidae; genus Phyllobates; species Phyllobates terribilis. The sequence goes on along the minus strand of NW_027362771.1, from coordinate 441,664,406 downwards.
GATTTCTCCATTTTATTTCATTTCAGGGTAGTAAAAGGTGTGATTTTTCTATAACCAAACACCTTCATATTTAATAACATGGAATAAACTAAGATATATCGGATTGTGCTGATGGAGGCAGTATATGGCTGATTGCTATGGGCTGCAGGATGTTTGCCTTGTTGGCATTGGGGGAAAACCATAAACCTTGTTGTTTTTCCTGTCCTGTATAGATGCAATGATTGGCAGCACGTCTGTCTGCACCCAAATATAAAGAAAAGTGCAGAAAGCTACAGCAGTCTAATTAAATGTTCACCATAGGAAATGCGGAGAACCCAAAAAAAAAAAAAATCAGGAGGCAAAATCTCACATACTCTTCCACCCACAGAGTATTTAATGAAACCATAACAGCTGTATAAATGAATGGCTATGTTCATCCAGCCAACCTCAGGGGTAACATATAGATGATCCAGTTTCTTACTCTATTTGCATTCTTAAGACTTACTTCTTTCATACATTAAGCCAACAAGTAATCCTTTACCTCTCAAAACTGAATTTTAACTATGGGACATTTCCTTCCCCATATTCTGACCCTTCCACCGAAGTGTTAGAAACAACAAACGGCTGACCCTTGTGATGTGGCCACATGTAGAAAGCACTGATAATGTATAGGAGCCCTCTAGGATTTTATAACTATTTTATAAATATTGTTATCACTATGCGCTTCAGGACCCAGAAGGGAAAGTGCAGCTTTAGGTGGAAAGGGCTGAATTTTATATGGTTTACACAAGACAGGGCCATTATTTCAGTGTATGCTTGATCTCTATAGGGCAGCCTTATCTAGACACACATTCTGCTCCAGCAGTCACATCATGTCTGGATATTGATGCCCCAAGAACGTCAGAATACACAGAACAAGTGCAGAGGAGCAGAACTGGTCCTGTAGGTGACATAGGGTTTTTTAATTAGCCCACTGTGGGACTACTGAGAATAACATTTAAAGTAGTAAAAAAAACCTTTAATCATCAGAAAATGAGCTATTATTTAAAGGGAATCTGTCACCAGGTTCTTCCTATTTAATGTGAGAGCAGTATGATGTAGGGGCAGAGACCCTGATTCTAGTGATGTGTCACATAATGGGCTGCTTGTTGTAGTTTCAATAAAATAAGGAGATTATACTAGAGGACTAGTTGTCTCGTGCCATGTACAATAGTCCTCCTGCTCTGAGTAACCCCGCCTCCTTCACTGACTAGCAGCTTTCTGTCTATTCACAGTGTACACAGAAAGCGGCCAATCAGTGGTGTGGGCGGGGTTACACAGAGCTCAGCATTCAGGGAAGTAATAGATCTGCAGCAGATAAAACAGGGATTTTATCAAAACTGCACCAAGCAGCCCAGTAAATGATACATTGCTGGAATCAGGGTCTCTGCGTCTACATGATGCTGCTCTCAGATTTCATAGCAAAAAACAGGTGACAGATTCCCTTTAAGGCTGTGTGCCCACGATGCGTATTTCATGCATTTTTGGTGCGGAAATTTCCGCAGCGTAAACGCATGATAAACGCATGGTAAGCCTTCTGCCATGGTCCCCTATGCAATTCCGCACTTTCAATGCCCATGCTGCGGATTTTTCCGTAGCGCTTATGCTGCGCTCAAAAATCCGCAGCATGTCCATTAATTTTGCGGAAGCGCAGCGTTTTCGCCGCCATTGACTTGCATTAGAACGCGCCAATTCCGCAAGACTGCATCTGTACTTGCGTAATTGGTGCGTTCTAATGTGCGGATGGTACCCGGGTGTAGAGGAGAGAAGACTCTCCTCCACACCCAGGTACCATAGAAACTGTAAAAAAAAAGAATAAAATAAAAAATAAAGATTATACTTACCTTCTGATGGCCCGCGCTGCGCTCCTTCTCCTTTGCCGGCACATCGCGTTGGACTGTAGGACCTGCGGTGACGTCACAGTCATTTGACGGTAGGTCCTTCAGTACAGGGCATCGCGATATCCCGGCAACCAGGAACGAGCGCAGCAGCACACCCCGGGCCATCAGAAGGTAAGTATGATATTTATTTTTTATTTTTAACCATTCTTTCGGTCACACTATATAAATCCATGCTGTTTGCATGGATTTATATAGTGTGACCTAGTTGTCAAGCACTTTCCAAGTGATGCTAAAATCGCTTGGAAAGCGCTTGTCAACCCGCATGCGGAAATGCATGTGAAGAGCGCTTCACATCCGCATGTCCCTGGCAGGAAAAACACATGTACAAGCCGCATGTACAATCCGCATGTACAATCCGCATGTACAATCCGCATGCGTTTTTTCTGCCAGGGAGATGCAGAAATGCTGCAGAAATTTTCTGCTTCATTTCTGCATCGTGGGCACATAGCCTAAATCAGGCTGTGTTAAATTTATTTTTATTTTTTTTATTTTTTGGATAATTGTTATTCTATTATGATCTGCTATCCTTTAAACTTGTGTTTTTGAAGGTGCAGTACATATATTGCAATGCTTAGGCCACGTTCACATGTTCAGTATTTGGTCAGTATTTTAATCAGTATTTGTAAGCCAAAACCAGGAGTGGGTGATAAATACAGAAGTGGTGACGTGTTTCTGTGTCACCCTACCTGGATGCCACAAGTGTAATAAAGCTGTGTCTGAGAGCAAGGGGGAGGTTCTCTGGTTAGGGGAACATTAGCATGCAATGCCTCCTGTCTCAGGCCAGTAGGGGGAGCAGGCTGCCCCTATAAAAGCTGGTGCTGGGGGCAGAGTTAGGGAGAACTGGATTGCCTGTCTCAGCTCTGAGACGTGTCCCAGAGTGGAGCAGGGACAGAAAGTTGCATTGTAACCTAAGAGGAAGTGTGGCAGTAGGAGAGAGCCACTAGCCAGAGACAAGAGGCGAAGAGAGCCTGTCTTGGCAGAGAAAGGACTTAACTTTACCAGACTTTGGTGTCTGAGGCTGGAAGGATTCCACATCCCCCAGCAGAGAACCAGCCCGCAAGGGACTGTACATTCCTTGGCCTAAGAAGCCTGGAGGCCCTGCCACAACCGAAGGGACCAGTAAAGCCGTACAAGGCTGGGAGCAGAAAGGAACCCACGTCGCAGGCCATACAGGCGAGAAAGCACGGAAAGCTCGGAAACGTGGGCTGTTATCCTATCAGGAGGAGATAGTCAGAAGGAGCGCAGAAAGCACGGTAGGCCTACACCCTCACCCTGACCAGGGCCAATTTCCCCGTTGCTCTCAGACATCCAGGTCCCCTCCTAGCTGGGACTGTTTGTGGGTCAGTTTACCTGTTTAGTAAAGACCCTGGACTGCAACCTGTTGTCTGTGTGCTCCTTGCTCCTCCAGCACTACCATCACTCCCACCATCCACTATACTGCCCTGGGGCCGCACTCTTCCCGTGGGGAGTCACACTACCATAGCTGCACACCTCATCAGCCCCAGCGGTCTGCATGCAGCGGCGGTTCCTAATAACCGCAATCCAAGGGTGGCGTAGCCGGACATAATCAATATAACGGACTACCATTGGCCTGACCACCCTGAGCCACGGAACCGGGTTGCCACTACTACTCCCATCGTTCCCCCTATTGCCCGGATCCGAGTGCCCCACGGCCCAGGGAGCGAGTCAGCTTTGGCGTAGTCGGCAGGATTTCGTGCCCGCAACCACCGGGTACTGCGTGCCTGAAAAAGACTTTTGTAACTTACCTGTGGAGTCGTTTCCCGCCATCCGGAGCCGATTCCCGCCATCAGACGCCATCTTGGACCATTTCCCGCCGTCTTCTGCCGTCTTCCCGCCATCTGCAGCTGTTTCCCGCCATCGGACGCCATCTCCAGGACGCCGCGCGGGAAGAAGAGGGGCGTGGACGTCAAAACCGCGCGAGATCCGAAGCTCCGCCCCACGCACCGACGCTGCGCAAGGTCCTGGAAGGGAAAGAGAGCGACGCTGACGTCATCAGGACGCGACGCCAGGTCCTCGTCCATAGCAGCAGCAGCGGAGCCGCGGCCTACAGAAGAGGATCGTCGGAAGGTAGGCCACGCTTAACTAGGGGGGAGGAAGATGTCGGACACAGAGGCGCCCACTACCACCAACGCAGCTGCAGCAGCGGTGATGCCCTTTTCCTTGCCCTACATCCCTGGAGCGGCCTGGCTGCCCAAATACTCAGGGGAGCCCCATGCCCTAACTGACTTCAAGGAAAGGCTATACAGTTTGTTCCACGTTTACACCCTGACAGAGGAACAGAAGGTCAGCATATTAACAGGGCAGTTAACTGGCGCAGCCCAGCGGGAGGTAAAATCATGGCCCACTGAGGAGAAAAGGACTGTGAAGGGTATTCTGGCCCGGCTGCGGGGTACCTTTGACACACGTACCTCCGCTGAGATTAAAATGAGGTTCTATGGATGTAGGCAGCGGGCACAGGACAGCATCAGAGACTATGCCCTAAATCTGCAGGAAGCCTTGAGGGCTATTCAACAAACTGACCCTGGCAGTGTGCAGGAAACCGATAAGCTGCTAACAGAACAATTCATAGAGGGTCTGCTGTCCAGCGCCCACAGGGCCCAGCTGCGCCTCATGTTCTTTCAGAACCCCAACCTGACCTTTGCCCAATTTAAGGATAGGGCCATAAGGGTGCTCCGTGAATCTGCAACCAGTGGCGCTATAAACCCCCGGCGCCCTGCTATCACCTACCACCAGGAGGCGGCGCCCTCCTCTATGGACTCCGTGGAGGCTGATGCACAGGCCCTGAACCAAGCCCCGTCGAAAGGCCTGCACCACCAAGTCCAGGAGCTGACCAGGAGCGTCGCGGCGTTGACCAGGACCGTCCAGGCGTTGCAAGTGGACCCGTCAAGACCCATCGAGCTGGCTTCAAGTCCGGAGGATGTCCCGTGGCGTCGACAGAGGAGGATCCCGTCGTTCCGAGGGAGGCCCACAGACCGCTACGCAGAGGATGGACAGCCCATTTGCCGTCGATGCAACCAGCCCGGACACATTTCCAGGTACTGTAATTTAAACGGGTCCAACCTGGGGCAGAGGGCCGACCCCCAGGCATAAGATCACCAGGCCCTTATAATTGGCGTGATAAGTACGTTGGGGGGCGCCCGGTTTTACCCGTGGTGCTGGACAGTATCCCCATGAGCGCCTTGCTGGATACTGGGTCACAAGTAACCACAATCCCTTATGTACTTTTTAAGCAGTATTGGACTGATGCTGATATCACACGGTATCCAGACAGTAACTTGAGCATCATCGCCAGTAATGGCTTACCCGTGCCGCAGATGGGGTTCAAGGAGATGACCATTAAAATTGGTAAAGTTGAACTGCCGGCACAGGGAGTGATTATTGTGGACATTGACCGTCATGAAAGTCACCCTAAAATAACTGTGGGTACTAACATAATTGAAAATTGTCTTTCAGAGGTAATTGTAATCTTACAACAGGTGGCGGTGAATGCTAGTTCCAGCCAACAGAGAGTCCTCAACAAGGAGATAAAAGCCCTGATGAGACGGCAGCAGGTAGAACTGTCTGGTGGTGAGATCGGTAGCGTAAGACTCAGTGATCCATTCCCCATTTCCATGCCTCCCAAAAGTGAAATGATGACCTGGTGTCGGACTGCAATCGGGTTGAGAGGTAGAGACTACCAAGCCATGGTAGAACCCGTGTACTCAGACAGCAGGCCCACCATTTTGACAGCCCGGGGGGTGGTTGATGTCCGTCATGGGAGGGTGCCCGTCCGCATCCTCAACATTGGGGAGAGGGAAGTACACTTACCCAGGTACGCTACACTCGCCAAACTGTTTGTCGTAGAACACAAAGCTATCAGGGCCGTGGAACCCTTGCCTCCATCTCCTCAGGCGGAGGGTAATGGCTCCCAGAAACAAAAGGAGGACTGGTGCCAGAAACTCCACGTGGGTGCTGACTCCACTCCCCTGCACCAAAAACAAGGAGTCTACCGGGTGGTACGGGAGTACGAGAGAGTCTTTAGTAAGCACCCGCTAGACTTCGGCAGAGTAAAAGGGATAGAACACCACATCCCCACAGGGAGCCACCCACCAATAAAAGAGAGGCACAGACCTGTACCCCCTGCACATTATCAGAACGCCAAGGGTATGCTAAGGGAGATGAAAGAAGCTGGGGTCATTAGAGACAGCTGTAGCCCCTGGGCAGCCCCCTTGGTTCTGGTCAAAAAGAAAGACGGCACTATGAGAATGTGCGTGGACTATAGACAAATCAACCGTATCACCCACAAAGACGCATATCCGCTGCCTAGAATAGAAGAGTCTTTAGCCGCACTAAAATCTGCTAACTTCTTTTCTACTTTGGACCTTACTAGCGGGTACTGGCAGGTTCCTGTGGCAGAGGCTGACAAGGAGAAGACCGCCTTCACCACCCCGATGGGACTGAGCGAATTCAACTGCATGCCTTTCGGGCTCTGCAACGCACCAGGAACCTTCCAGCGGCTGATGGAATGCTGTCTAGGGCACCGAAACTTCGAGACGGTCCTCCTTTACCTGGACGACGTGATCGTCTATTCGAAGACCTACGAGGATCATCTGAAGCACCTGGCCGAGGTGTTCGAAGCCCTGGCAGGCTATGGCCTGAAGGTAAAACCATCGAAGTGGCACCTGCTGAAACCAAAGGTCCAGTACCTAGGGCACGTGGTAAGCTCGGAAGGAGTGGCCCCCGACCCTGACAAGGTCACGGCAATCAAGAGCTGGCCAAGCCCCTCGAACATCAAAGAGGTGAGACAGTTTCTCGGGTTGGTAGGCTACTACCGAAGGTTCATCCCCGGGTTCACTAAGATGGCAGCTCCTATGCAGGACCTCCTGATCGGACAGTCCAAGTCCAGAAGTCAAAAGCCACCCTTCAAGTGGGATAAACCGGAAGAGGAGTCCTTCCGCCAGCTAAAGATGGCCCTCACAGGGGACGAGATCCTGGCCTACCCTGATTATGGCCAGCCTTTCATTCTCCACACAGATGCCAGTAATGTGGGACTGGGAGCCGTACTGTCCCAAAACCAACAGGGCAGAGAACGGGTGATCGCATACGCCAGCCGGAAGCTGAGGCCCACCGAGAGGAACCCGGAGAATTACAGCTCCTTCAAGCTAGAATTCTTGGCGGTGGTGTGGGCCGTGACGGAACGCTTCAAGCATTACCTGGCCTCCGCAAAGTTCACCGTGTACACGGACAACAACCCGTTGACACACCTGGACAATGCAAGACTGGGTGCCCTGGAACAGCGGTGGATGGCCCGTCTCTCCAACTATGACTTCGTGATCAAGTACCGGGCAGGCAAAACCAACGCCAACGCAGACGCCCTATCAAGAATGCCTCACTTACCTGAAGGTGACGAAGACCCAGAAGAGCTGGAAGAGGTAGAACTCCCCGCGTTTCACCGGTATGGAGCCGCTCAACACTCTCACCGCGTGAAGGAGGAGGATCTAACAACTGTGATGATGAATCCCCTACCTCACCACAGCTGGGCCGAGACCCAAGATAGTGACCCTGCCATCTGCCTGGTGAAAGATCTGTTGACCCAGGAAGACACCCGCCTAGATCCAGATGCCCCAGAGGAAGCCAAGCAGCTATGGAAGGAGAAGAGCAAGCTGTTCCTCTACGAAGGCAAGTTGTGCAGAAGGATTGTTAACCACTGGACGCACGAGCTGACCTGGCAAGTCGTGGTCCCAAGGCGAGATGCAGCTATGGTCCTGGGGGCTTACCATGACAGAGCAGGACACTTCGGTTGGAAGAAACTGGAGTTCCTACTAAGAGGAAGATTCTTTTGGGTCGGCATGAGAGGAGCTGTAGAAAAATGGTGCAGAGACTGTGGCCCTTGTCACCTGAGGAGGAAGGACCGCACCAGCCAGAAGACACCCTTGAGGCCCATCGTCACCACGCAGCCTCTTGAGCTGGTAGCTCTGGACCACGTCAAATTGGCTCCAAGCCGGTCTGGATACATCTATGCCCTGACAATCGTGGACCACTATTCCCGTTTTCTAGTGGTGGTCCCGGTAAAGGACTTGACAGCCCAAACAGCGGCCAGAGCCTTCCAGCAATATTTCTGTCGTCCACACGGGTATCCAGAACAGGTCCTGACAGACCAGGGTCCAGCGTTCGAGGCTGAAATCTTCCAGGAGTTCTGCAACCTCTATGGCTGTAAGAAGATTCAGACAACGCCTTACCACCCCCAAACCAACGGGATGTGTGAGAAGATGAACAATATAGTCATTGATCTCCTGAAGACGTTGCCCCTGGAGGAACGCAGCCTGTGGCCAGAAAAACTGCCGGACCTGGTAGACATGTACAACAATATCCCGGTGAACGCTACAAACTGCACCCCGGCTTACCTGATGCGAGCCAGACCGGGTAAGCTGCCCGTAGACCTGGAGATGGGAGTTCTAATACCTGAGGACACCTCCCCGGATGCGGACTGGGATACGGAAAGGCAACTGCAGTACAAGAAGGTACAGGAGAGTGTGGAGAAGAGCCTGGCCCAGGTGAGAGAGAAGCAAGAAAGACTCTTCAATCAACACACCCCTGCTGGTCCCCTAGAACCTGGTGAGCAAGTCCTAAAGCGGAAGAGAAGGCTACATAAGTTGGACGACCAGTGGGAAAGGGAACCCTACACCGTACTGCAGTCTGACCACGACAACCCAAAGGTGTGCGTAATCACCAAGGACGGAGGAGAAACCACTAGTGTCGTCTCCAGAGACCACCTCAAAAGGTGCCCCGAGCAACTCCGTAGTGCAGAAGAAGATCAGAGTGACCTTGAACCCGCAGAGGACAAGGAAGAAATGATCAGCACCGTTCTCGGAGAGTTCCCTCAGTCCTGGACTCGCATAAATGATGCTATAGTGGTACCCGTCCTGCATTTCCTGCAACCGGCCCAGCAACAACCAACACCAGAGCCGGAAGGTGAAGAGGAGCAAGCGGTTCCAGAGGCAGAAGAGCCCGTACCAGCAGCCCAGGAGAGTCAACCCTCTGCTGACAGTGAGTCTGCCATGCCTGCGGTAAGCCAAAGGACCCGCAGACAGCTGCCTGCCTTACCTATACACCCAGCTGGTAGCTGTACCCCTAACGCTAGTGGGGAAAACCAGGTTGGTCCACCACCAGACAGTGGGTTAAGGAGGTCAACCAGGAGCACAAAGGGACAGATACCCGCTCGCTGGAGAATATAGTGTGCAATAAGATTGTAAATAACCCTGTTTCCAAATGTTGAATTGTTTGCCAAGTTACATGCTTGTTTGGTAATTCTGTGTTTCAGTTTCTTGCAGCTACCGTAAGGATTCACAGGTTATGGACTTTTTAGAACCGGGACCTTGTATGGACTGCGTTCGGAGCCTAACCCAGGAATGAACTAAGACTGTGAAGGACTTGGGGTAGGACAGACCCCCCACCTGGTTAAGGCTCTCGTTGTGTTGGTGATATGGACACCCGGTCACAGACCACACTGTGACCTAAAGAACTCAATTTGTGCGTCGTCTGTCTATTAATGTTTTATTGTTGTGCATATTGTCTTTGTTTATTGTTTAGTCCCGGAGTACTAAATTTCACTAGGGGGGAATGTGTCACCCTACCTGGATGCCACAAGTGTAATAAAGCTGTGTCTGAGAGCAAGGGGGAGGTTCTCTGGTTAGGGGAACATTAGCATGCAATGCCTCCTGTCTCAGGCCAGTAGGGGGAGCAGGCTGCCCCAATAAAAGCTGGTACTGGGGACAGGGTTAGGGAGAACTGGATTGCCTGTCTCAGCTCTGAGACGTGTCCCAGAGTGGAGCAGGGACAGAAAGTTGCATTGTAACCTAAGAGGAAGTGTGGCAGTAGGAGAGAGCCACTAGCCAGAGACAAGAGGCGAAGAGAGCCTGTCTTGGCAGAGAAAGGACTTAACTTTACCAGACTTTGGTGTCTGAGGCTGGAAGGATTCCACATCCCCCAGCAGAGAACCAGCCCGCAAGGGACTGTACATTCCTTGGCCTAAGAAGCCTGGAGGCCCTGCCACAACCGAAGGGACCAGTAAAGCCGTACAAGGCTGGGAGCAGAAAGGAACCCACATCGCAGGCCATACAGGCGAGAAAGCACGGAAAGCTCGGAAACGTGGGCTGTTATCCTATCAGGAGGAGATAGTCAGAAGGAGCGCAGAAAGCACGGTAGGCCTACACCCTCACCCTGACAAGGGCCAATTTCCCCGTTGCTCTCAGACATCCAGGTCCCCTCCTAGCTGGGACTGTTTGTGGGTCAGTTTACCTGTTTAGTAAAGACCCTGGACTGCAACCTGTTGTCTGTGTGCTCCTTGCTCCTCCAGCACTACCATCACTCCCACCATCCACTATACTGCCCTGGGGCCGCACTCTTCCCGTGGGGAGTCACACTACCATAGCTGCACACCTCATCAGCCCCAGCGGTCTGCATGCAGCGGCGGTTCCTAATAACCGCAATCCACGGGTGGCGTAGTCGGACATAATCAATATAACGGACTACCATTGGCCTGACCACCCTGAGCCACGGAACCGGGTTGCCACTACTACTCCCATCGTTCCCCCTATTGCCCGGATCCGAGTGCCCCACGGCCCAGGGGGCGAGTCATTTCTATTATACTTTTACTCCTGATTTTGGTTTACAAATACTGATGTAAGATACTGACCAAGTACTGTTGTTACCTTAGTCTCTGACCCATTTCTTTGGTTCGGGGCAGGTTTTGGGGGGGGTGCCATTAGCTTCACCTGCCCAAAATACCTTGTCCCAGCCCTGGTGACTGCTGTGTGCCGGTATAGGGTAGAATAGGCAGGTAGTTAACAACTACCTGCCTATTAGTTTTTAGACCCATAGTAAAAAAAAAAATAGTCCTGATCAGTGATAAACCCTTTAATGCCGGAGACCTCTGTTCCCAGGGGAGGCAAGTCGCAGTTAGATGTGTCTGGCCGCAGCTTACTCCCCTCTCCCTATTAAAATTGCAGAAACTTGGTAGAGAGTATGTGTGTATGGTGGTCAAGAGGAATGGGCCCATGTGTTGGCACATTTATATAAGTGTGATTAGATGGTGAGCCACGTTAGGGACAGGGATTGAAATGAGTGATTCATGTTCAGCACTACAGATTATGTTGGCGCTATATGATCCAGAAAAATCTCTTTACAGTCCCTCACACTTAACACAATCTTACTGGAAGGCTGTGTGCCCACGTAGCATTTTTCAAGCATATATGCTGCGGAATTTCCGCAGCGTAAACGCTTGAAAAACGCATGTATATCCTCACTCCATGGTCCCCAATGTTCTATGCACATGCTGCGGATTTTTCCGCAGCGTTTATGCCGCGTTCAAAAATCCGCAGCATGTCATTTAATTTTGCGTTTCCGCAAGCGGAATTGCCTTTGTCCAATGCATAAAAAACGCAAGGCAATTCCGCATGTGGAAAACGCGTGATAAACGCACGAAAAATGCGCGATAAACGCGTGCGGAATTCCGCATGCGTTTTTCCGGGAGAGGACTTGCATTTATGCAGCAGAAATTTTCTGCTTCATAAATGCAACGTGGGCACATAGCCGAAGAGTATTAAATGACTTAGTATGTCCACTACAATGGGCAATACTGCAGTCCACATCCTTAGAGGAGCACTGGCACACCTTAGCGTGTCCCTGTGTAGTTCATACCCACCTCTCCTAACAATGGCAGAATAAATAAGTTTGGGTTATAAAAATAAAGACACATTGACCTATGTGAACCAAAAGGAAATGAAAGAAGATAAAGCTGGCCAATGTATAACCAGGACAACGTAGTTATTTCCCAAGGAATTTTAAGTGGAGAGACTGACACATCAAGGTCAGATCACCTCCCCCGTCCATAATTACAATCATTCCAGTAGAGGATGCTATAAGGATAAGGAATCCTGTCATGTGTATCCCATTATAACGTGCATGATGTCCACAAAACCAGCGCCATCTCTATTATTATCTATGGCTCCACCGCACATTTCAGGATACAGTGTTTAAATATGTTTTAGTTTCATAATCAAAGGGTTATTTCCCTAAAAAATAAAAATGATCCCTTATCCATAGGATAGGGGATAACTTGCTGATCACTGGGAATCCGACCATAGCGCTTGGCTAGTCCCATAGTCAGTACGTTTAGGAAGGGGCTGCAGAACTCCTTCATGGGGTTTGGATCGCAGTCGGATCCCCAGATATCAGCATGTTATTCCCTAACCATGGAAAGAAGATAACGCATTTTTTGGGGGATAACTCTTCCAGGTCTTCTGAATGCAAAATCTGAAAAAAGGGTCCTACAACTATCACATATTATTTATAGCACTCGTCTGCTCATAGAAGGATCTTCTTGGCCTCCTCAGTTCAAGATTTCTGCACTCCCTTTAGGTCTACTCCAGTTTATCAGAAAAGAAAATATGTCATTACAAATGTACAGGTATATATGTATATTAAAAGTTATCTCAGATTCTGCACCCTCTCTTATTTTGTGGGTTACCAAAAATGAAGTGGAGAAAGGATCCATGTTGCAAAAGGTGTTGTCACCGGGAACTGGAATAAAAATTCTCATTTTACCCAGAGAATAAAATTTTTGCAGGTCAATTAGCTTAACTTTGGCAGGAATTCATTGACTTTAACGGAACATGCACCATTCTGGTCACAGGACGCCTCTAATATTACAAAGTGAGAAACCAAACACAGCTTTCAAATACTAGAAATACAGAAAGAAAAGTGTAATGACAGGCATTATAGGGATTTGGTGTGCAATGCAGATGTTCACCCTCCATTTATCTTTAGAATTATTTCCTATGAACTCATCTATTTCCAGAGGGCAAGACTTTTGAAGAATCTTTCTGCCACTCCCACATAATGCAATCCAGGCATACTGGGCTCCAATTCACTCCCTCTGTACTGTCTCTAAAAAGTGAAATTCATCGGTTAAAAGGCATCTGTCTGAAGGATGAACCATCCTAAGCCATCTATATGGGAATGTAGGTCACAAGAAGCTGAATAAAATGGTACCTAGATATATGCGATCCGATGTCTTATTCCAGAGAAATCCACATTTTTATTACATGTAAATGAGCTGTTCCAGGCTATGGGCGGACACTGATCTGCAGGAGAATCTCCCTCCAGAGATTATTTTACATGTAGGGGACGTTACCAGTGTAATGTGTAATGGTTCCCAGTGTGATGTGTAATGGTTACCAGTGTTCCCAGTGTGATGTGTAATGGTTCCCAGTGTTCCCAGTGTGATGTGTAATGGCCGCTCTCTGCTCTCCTGATCTCACTGCAGAGCTGTGTGTGATTATACCTGACACATCTGCAGGTTCCTCTCAGCTTCCATCTCACAGACAGACAGTGTTACAATACAGCAGAGCTGTGAGAGCTGCAGCTACTAATGTGTTTGTAAGGAGACAAAGTTTAGTTCTCCTGTTCTGTGTTAGTTACTTGTCTCACACTGGTAACTCTCCCTATCATTTATAATAAGCTGTGGAGGCAGATGCAGATCAGTGTCCGGCCCATAGATGTTAACAGCCCATTTACATATAATAAAAACGTGAATTTCTCTGGAATAAAACATCAGATCGCAGATATCAAGAAGTAATTTTATTCAGTTTCCTATGATCTACATGCCCATATAGACGGCTTAGGAAGATTGATCCTACTGACAAGATTCCCTTTAATAACATTGTGATGAAAGCCGGCCGGTGGGTGCAGCTCTCTGGCGCCCCCTTACCTCTCAGGTCAGTCAAGGTACTGCACCTAGAGAAAGTAGTGCCAGGTAGCTGCAACCAGCGCAGGGAACACGGTAGTGTGTTATCCCTTCAACGTCACTAAACCGTAACGTCACTACACAGCACAACTCGCTAGCGCCCTCTTAGCCTCAGGTCAGTCAAGGAACTGCACCTAGGATAAGCGGTCGCCAGGGAGACTGTCCTGTAACCTACTGGGTATCGGGGCCCTCTGTAGTGAGGGCGGTATATATATCTTCCTTGGCCGCGCCAGGAATATATATATCTGAACCTCCGACCGTCACTACCAGCCTTCCCCAATCCCCAGTTGGTATGCTGCCACCAGTCCCTATTTTAGATATACGCCCAGTCCGTGAATGGGCCTATATCGGGTCAGGAACCAACCCTGGGTAGCGTTTTTGGCTTGAGCCGAGCTCACACGGACGTGCGTTCGTTATGCAGAATAAAAGGCAGGCCCACAATTACTTGAGGTAATTGATTATAATAATACACTAGATACACGATATACAACTAAATATACACAGGTATAAGGTCAGGCTAAACTATACAACAATGGAATACAACACACAGAATCACCACAGCATATCAGTTACCGGTTTCTTGATTTTCTTGTGACGCAGGGAGAGGATTCTGCGGTCGCAGGCACGGTTCTTTGTTACAGGCTGAGGCCTACCACCGCATGGTCAAACTGCTCCTCCCCTTGGTGGCCTCAGCTGGTGCTCAGATGTTCAGCACACCACTCTTGGGTCAAGACTGACTTGTCTCTTGTCTGTCCTGCTATCTTACCTGCCCCGTCCCGCCCACTGCTGGTGAGGTCAGCTGGCTCAGTCTCCACCCTCAGGTCTAACTTCGATCAGAAGCCCAAATTCTATGGAACCCAATAACTTCTTCTGGGATGGTCTCATGATACCCCCAGGGGTTCCCATGGATTCGGGCCGCCGTAACCGACCTTTTGATATCAATTATGATACCATACGGTCCTCAGGAATGGCTCAGCGCTATATCTTGGCTTCCAGAGCACGTACAAACGTCTACCGCGGAGGCTTGTGTGCGCAATGGCTCCGGGACGCCGTGATATTTTTTTATTGGCCCATCCCATGCAACATGCGTGTACTTTTCATGTTTCTATATCTTATGCCTCCATGCTTGTGACAGACAAAGAAACTAGTCCTATGGGACAAATGGTCAGGTACAGATAGACGAAGCACCCCCCCCTGCTGGCTGTGTTTCCTCTCGAAGTCTTTGAAGCTCCTAGCATTCAAGTGTTAAGTAGGCTTCTTATCTTACAGGAGCCTGGATGGGGGGAAACTATCTAGTTGACGTTTTAACAGAAGGTCCCAAGGGTGGGGGCTGCTGAAGTGTGGCCATCCCTGGATATGATTTATCATTACCAAGATGGCGGCTACAGGTTCATCACAAACATTAAAATATCTGAGCAATAGACAAGCTTTAGTTTTCTAAATTAAATACTGTTAATATTTCATTTATTTTACTAACTTATATAGCGCCATTAATTCCACAGTGCTTTACAGACATTATGGGTACTGTCCCCATGGGGGCTCACAATCTACATTTCCTATCTGTATGTCTTTGGAGTGTGGGAGGAAACTGGAGAAAACCCACACAAACACAGAGAGAACAAATCCCAATCCTTGTTGGGATTTGAACCCAGAACCAGTCCCCAGCGCTGCAAGTTTGCAATGCTAACCACTGAGCCACCGTGCTGCCCGAAGTGCAGATCTGAGTGGTTAAGGCTTCAGAAGAGATTGTATTACTATGTCTACTTGTCTTTTTTTATGAGATTTTATGAGATTGTTTAGGAGACTCAAAATAAAAAAGTCCTCCCCAGATTACCAGTAGGTAAAGTACTGTAAGAATCCCAGACAACAACCATAGTGCTTCTGCCAGACAAGCAATCTGTAGAATCTTGCTGCACTGATCTGATGACAGGATCAGAAAATGACATAAAAGTAAGTTAAGCGGACTGTCATTATGGGAGTTCTAATTAAGAACTATTGGTGCATGGTCAGTGTATTTAAGGCCAGAGGGAATGTATCAAAATGCTTCTATGTAGTCTATTATCTTCTAGATACCATTTTTTAAATGTATACTAAACTAGTTTACCTAAATATACTGCTCATAAGATAAAATACAGCCATAGAGGTCTATGAATAGATCTAAAGCATACATTCAATCATGTGTATATTTCCCCTCTATGGGGTTGTCCATATTTGAAGACTTTTGTTTTACTTAAATGCATGTATTTTAGGGAGAAAAAAAATAATTTTTTCAAATGAGATTCAATAAAATATTTGCACTGTCTGCCTTCTATATTTATTACTGGCTGCAGAATAAGTTAACTGAGAATCTGCCAGTGATCTCAGTCTGGCAGAGAGGCTGTAATTATTTTATCTGTCTTTATCTGAGTGCCTTTTAGCTGTTTTATAACCACAGACCACTCACTGTTGAATGTGCAGAATGTGCACCAATACATGAAGTCAAGTAAAAAAAAATTTATATATATATATATATATATATATACAGTATATATATATATATATATATATATATATACACACACACACAATGTGCATCCCCAAAGGTTGACAACACCTTTAATGGACACACAGTATGTCTTTTTTCACCCACACTATGTGAGTATATAGCCTCTGTCCTCCTGCAGCTTCAGTCTCTGACATCAGCAGTCAAGGATCAAATTTTATCACCATATATTTTAGTAAGTTGGGTGTCAAATAGTGCTCTGTTAGGTTACTCAATGACACATCCAGAAGCCTTCGCTGAAGGTAGACTATTACAAACATTCATTTAATGAGTTACTATAGTTGGATCTTAAGTGGCAAAGAACAAACAGATCATTACTAACCGATGAAAAATGTCAGGAGTGTAAAATGTCATTCATTCTAGTAGTGATAGTGAAATATATTGGACAGGCTGCAGTGATGATTGCTAATAATACAATCAGGCCACAAAAAACAACCAAGATGAACCTCCTATACCCTGGCAGACATACAAAGGAAACCTGATTGTTGATCTGCCATAGTGACAGATTCTTAGAAAGTGGGGAGGATGACCACACTGCTAATAATGTGTAGACATGAAAGTTTAGGAATCCATAGCTTCCAGAGTCACACCAGCAGAGGGGGACACATTCCCATAGTCCTCCCATCTCTTGGGTAACCAAACTGACATCTGTTTGGAATAGTAGGTGAAATTTACCCAGGAAACAATTCACAATGAGAAAGTGGAAAGAAGGGAAATCAGATCTAAAAGTAGCAGAAAGCGACTGCAGCCCTGAGTATGCAAGAGCCATCAATTACCGCATCTTAATTCCTCTAATACTTGTCTTCTTTGTGTAAAGCATCACTGGGAACAAGACTTCTTTTGTTCAATACTCTCCTAACTTTAATACAAAATCATTGGGTATAAAATGTCCCTAAAGTATCTGTGAGACACCAGATTGCAGCCCTCACTGATGTGTGAGCATAATCTTATGTGGAATATGGTCAGATACATAATAGACTATGGATACAAATATTAGAAAAGAATGTAAATATTATAAATAATAACATAAATAGTGACAACATGATAAAGGATTCACTTGGCAGCACAGCAACAGGTTGCAGAGGGTTGTCTGCACATCTACATATAGTATTAATATTGGGAGCAGCATTTCTTGTCTAATATTCTGGAGATCCTCAATGCTCAGAAGAATATACAGCCATTGATTAGAGAACATTTCATGCACATGCATAGGAAAGAGGCAGATGCAGAGGATGGAGATCTGAGCAGGCAGTAAATCAGATACTCACATTTGTGGATTAGTCAGGGGTAGAATATGGGCACCTTCCTCTGTGACTGGCTATGCAGCTCTGTAGTAAAATGTTTGGGTTACAGGCTTAATGAGTGGCAAAGTGGAAGCACAGGACGTCAGCACAAGCCAAGCCCCAAGTCAGCTCTGAGATACAGCCCCCTTACACAGAACATGCCTCCTTCCAGGGCTGCTGTGAATGGATAGGTGGGGATTGGGTGTGTGCCAGTGACCGCAGCCATCCATGTGCCATCACCCTCCACAGTGTAACCTTACACTGCTTCACCCACTGTACTGACCCCCTCCAGCGCAGGGTTAATGTGGCTGCCATGCATTGTACCTAGGAAAGTTCTGATTATTAGATGTGGGTGATATGTGGCAGATGTCATGGTACATGGGCACCTGCAGGGTTCTGGGCACTGTGCTCTGCATATATGGGTGACTTGTTACTTATAGGGGAAGCTGTAAGGAAATCCAGACTCATTGCAGGCAGGGGTTGGCATTTGTAGCTGGTTTTCCCACTGTTAGGCTAAGTGCCCACTATGCAGAAATGCTGCAGATTTTTTCTGCTTCTCCATGGAAGGAAAAATGCATACGGATTGTACATGCATTTTTCCCGCCAGGTAGAAGCGTTTGTGAAGCGGTTTGGCATGCGGGTTATCAAGTGCTTTTCCAAGCGATTTTAGCATCACTTGGAAAGTGCTTGACAACTTAGTCACACTAAATCCATATATAGTGTGACCAAGTAATAGTTAAAAAAAAAGAATATAAATGGTAAAAAATAAACATTATACTTACCTTCCGATGGCCCCCGGTCTTTTCTCCGATGTGTCCGGTCTCTTGTACGGCTCACAGTGGTCAAAGGACCTGCGGTGACGTCATGTAGTCATGTGACCTGTCACGCGACCGCTGACGTCAGCGGTCGCGTGACCTGTCACATGACTACATGACGTCACCGCAGGTCCTTTTAGGCCATCGCGAGCCATACAAAAGACCGGACGCACCGTACAGGAGATCGGGGGACATTGGAAGGTAAGTATAATCTTTATTTTTTATTTTAAATTATTTTTTTTAAGGTACTATGGTACCCAGGTCTGGAGGAGAGTCTCCTCTTCTCCAGACCTGGGTACCATCCGCACATTGAATCGCTTAATATCCGCATGTGCACATGTAGTCATGCTGATATTAAGCGATTCAATGCAAGTCAATGGCGGCAATTACGCTGCGTGTCCGCAAAATTAATGGACATGCTGCAGATTTTTCCGCAATGATAATCCGCAGCGAAAATTTCCACAGCATGTGCACAGCACATGCGGATTATCATTGGGCACCATGGGGCACGTATTACCAAGTGTTTTTTAAGCGTTTTCGCTGCGGAAATTGCACGGCAAAAACGCTTGAAAAACGTATAGTGGGCACACAGTCTTAGGAAGTTTATCACTGGGTGGAATGCAATGTGATACCTAGCTGGTTGTTAATGTTTTTACAGACAGGTCTCCAGTCAGGCTTTTAGGGACATAAGGGCAGAACTAAAGCTGTGAGGAGTATTCTCATTCATCCCAATGGTGCAATAGCAGGAGACATATTGGAATGCCTTACTCAATGAACATAAATGGAGTTTTACCAAAATTGTTTCGATATAGCAGAATTGTAACAATCATCATTTTTTTTCAACATTAGAAGTGTAGGATGAGTTTTATTCTTAAAGAGAACCTATTATTCCCCAATTTTCAAGCAGCATGTAACAGAGCAGACGATGCTAAGAAGTTTAATATGTAGCTCTGTGGGATTCATTGTTGCTTGCATTATATTATTCAAATATAATCTGTCACCAGGAATTGGCTACCCCATCTGAGAGCAGCATAATCTAGGGGCAGCGACCCTGATTCTAGCGATGTGTCACTTACTGGGGTTCTTGCTGTAGCTTTGATAAAATCACTATTTTATCTGCTGCAGATCTAGCTGCTCTGTGAATGCTGAGCTCTGTATAACCCTCCCACACCACTGATTGGCAGCTTTCTGTGTACACTGTGCATAGGCAGAAAGCTGCCAATTAGTGGGTGGGGGCGGGGATATACAGAGCTCATGAATATGGAGGACCACATGGCAGCAGCTTTACTAGTTATAATCTAGTGATTAGTGATAATCTAATTTACTAGTCAAACTACTATCTATTTACTACTAGTATTATCAAAAATAAATAAGCGACACATCGCTGGAATAAGGGTCTCACTATATTATGTTGCTCTGAGATTAGGTTGCAAAAACCTGGTGACAAATTCCCTTTAAAATCCCTGCTCAGGAGTCTGGTCTGCAGGCGGCATTTTTTTTTAGGCAGTCAAAAATGAGGAAATGCTCCTTTAATGTGCATTGATTTTATCTCAGCCATTTTTGGTTAATGTTTTGTAAACTTTTTTGGCTATTTTTCAGCTTTTTTTGTGGGAAATTTTGTCATATTTTTTAAATCAATTAAGTAATTGAACAAACAATAGAGGCAAAACCTCTCAAAAAAGCACATACAAAATGCTGAACAAGACACCCGTGCATCTTTGTGGCATTTTTGTAGCCTTCTCATTGAATTCTAA
Source organism: Phyllobates terribilis (assembly GCF_046119375.1). Classification (NCBI taxonomy): domain Eukaryota; kingdom Metazoa; phylum Chordata; class Amphibia; order Anura; family Dendrobatidae; genus Phyllobates; species Phyllobates terribilis. The sequence continues at coordinate 441,644,287 of NW_027362771.1, read as the reverse complement.
TGTAAAGTACCTAGCGGCTTCAAAGTGGAAAACACCTGAAGAATGGTCTGCTTAGTTTTTTTAAATGCTTTTAAACTTTGAAAAACTGAAGCCAATTAAAAATGATCACAAGACTTAACATATGAACAGTAAAGTCATTTTTCAATAGGAAGAGTCTTTCAAAAAATTTTGAGCGAGCATTTTTTGGAACGGATTAGTTGCAAAAGACTCCTCAAAATGCTCTTACGTTTTCACGTGGAAACCAATTCACTAAACTTTCCATTTCTGGGGAGTTTTGGAGGAGTTTTTCTTTTCCTGAAATGTTTACAGAAGCATTTTTTTGAAGAATTTTTTCAATGTTTTTCTTTTTTCCTGAGGCATTTTTGCAGCTTTTTGATTAGACAGTGCCTGGTTTGGAGCAGATTCCATCAAGAGCTGCTTCAAAGATGTTTCTTAATTTCCACCAGGTGTTTTTCAAAATGTGAAGTAAAAAAAAAACCTAAAACACCAAAGATATGAACAGAAAAACTGTTTTACAATGAAGATGAAGAGGAAGAGGAAGTATTTTTTCAGAATTTTTAAAGGAATTTTTGAACGATTTTTGAAGCAGGGTGGCACATGTTAAGGAGCTGAAACTCCTAAACCCTTCATCCAATTTTAATGTGGATACCCTCAAATGAAAGCTGAAAGTCTGAACTTCAACTGCATCTGAATTGTTTTGTTTAAAATTCATTGTGGTAATGTCTAGAACCAAAATTAGAAAAATGTTGTCTCTGTCCAAATATATATGGACCTAACTGTATGGGGAGTGTACTATACTATATGGAGGGCTAAAGGGAGTCTATTATACTATATGGAGAAGGACTATGGGGAGTGAATTATAACACTATAATTCACTACCCATAGTCATCCATATAGTATAATAGAGGAGGACTATGGGAAGTGCATTATACTACACTGACGAGCAAAAGGGTAACAATATTTTGAACATTTGACTTTCAGGCTCCATATCTCACCATCCACTACAGCTTTGAACGTGAGACTACCATCATTTTATAGACAATCATCTTGGTTATCTCATACATAAATTTGCCTTACAACTATTTTGCATATGATTAGCTATGAAGAGTCTTGTCATTGCATTGTTACTGTTTTGCTCCTGGTGGTGGAAAAATCTTTTTCTTCCTGTATGCTACAAATTACAAGCTGTTCTCACATTCCCTAATAGCTCGGTGTCATATGCAAAATAGTTGCAAGTCAAATTTATGTATGAGATAGCCAAGATGATTGACTATACAATGATGGTAGTCTCACTGTAACGGGTGTGTCAGATGTAACAGACAGTCGCTCTGGATCTTGCTGCAGAAGGTCACGGCGTTTGGCATTGCAGACGCCTTCTTAATCCTTCTCACTTTTTGACCCAGCAGCAATCTCTCTCCTGCTCTGATTGACACACCCTGGTCTGGGTGTTTATAAACTCTCAGTTTGCTTCAGGGAGTCGCCGGTGATATTCTCATTTTTCCCTTGTGAAGGCTTAGAGCAATAGCAGTTGGCTAACTTCCTCTCTGGTGCCCTTGGAGGACATTTGGTGTTATCTCTCTGGTGTCTGCTCAAGCTAAGTTTTCCCCCCTTTCTTTGTCTCCCTTGTCTTTAGTTTATAGTGGGGACTGACCAGTGCTCACCCACCTCCCTATCTAGGGCCTAGCTCTAGGGATGTACAGAGAGTAGGTTTCCTGTTCGGCTATAAGTGCGGAACCTATATAGGGACAGGTAGGCCAGGTAGGGTGATATTAGATCTGCCTAGGGTCTCCACTCCCCCTTTCCTTAGCATTTGGGCTACCATCCCCTCATCCCTTTGTGCTGCACTTAGTCTTTCCCACACTGTGTGTGACACTCACATTTGAAGCAATAGTGGATGGTGAGATATGGAGCCTGAAAGTCAAAAGTGAACAGCAAAGATAAATGCAAGTAGTCCAGACAATCCGTATAAAAACTTCTCTGTTTCATTTTAGCAGCTTTTTTAAAAATCAGAAAACATAACACAAACACGGTGTTGCAGAAAGAAATGACTGCATTAACCAACAAGTTTTGGACACATACTGTACTTGTCCTTAATCTCAGTGTATTTGTTGCACCTCATGCAAACGATCAAAAAATCCAATTTGATGTCTAAACCCTACAGATCTACCACATTCCTACATTGCATGGACAACCATATATTATAATCAGCACTGTACAATAGCTAATTTCACCATTGGTGGTGTTTTAGGGAAATTAAAGGGAATCTATCAGTAGGATAAACCCTCCTAAGTCGTCTATATGGGCATGTAGGTCATAGGAATCTGGAGAAAATGAAACCTTGATATCTGCAATCTAATCTGTTATTCTGGAGAAATCTATGTTTTTCTTATAGGTAAGTGAGCTGTTAAGATCCTTGGCCGGACACTGATCTTACAAACACATTTGCTGCAGCTATCACAGCTCTGCTTTATTGCAACCCTGTCTGCCTGTGAGATGAAGCTGAGAGGAACATGCAGATGTGTCAGGTATAATCACACACAGCTCTGCAGTGAGATCAGGAGAGCAGAGAGCGGCCATTACACATCACACTGGGAACACTGGGAACCATTACACATCACACTGGGAACACTGGGAACCATTACACATCACACTGGGAACACTGGGAACCATTACACATCACACTGGGAACACTGGGAACCATTACACATCACACTGGTAACTCCTCCTCTTATTTTAAATACATTCTAGAGGCGGAGTCTAATGGAGATGAGTGTCCGGCCCATAGTCCTGAGCAGCTCATTTACATATATGAAAAACGTGGATTTTGTAATAAGATGTTGGATTGCAGATATCAAGGTATAATTTTATTCAACTATCTATAACCTACATGTACATAGACGGCTTAGGATGGTTCATCCTACAGAAAGGTTCCCTTCAAACACATGCTATAGTGTCCCTCCACAGATTACAGCTGATTGTGGGAGTTTTCTCACAGTTGGATGCCCTGGGTTCAACCTGTTACCTTTTAACAAAAGGCATTCTCTACATTGGAGAACACATTTAAGGAGTCATATCTGATGACCCTACTTGTATATTAAACTAGATTGTTCATATTTCTCATATGCGTTGTTATTTGAATTTCTATCTTTGCAAGTAAGAATGCATAAGGTTTATGGTCATTCATCTGCTGATGGTTATTGCAGCCATCGCAGATCAACATCAGTGATGACCCATGCAGGACCTGAAAACTTCCAATCGCCAATACTGGACAATCATCAAGCAGAAACCAAGACATTGTGTTTTCCAATATTTCAGTAAAAATTAGATGTTTTGTTGTTTCTCTATTTTCTCTTGCTCTTGGACATGTGCATGTCTGCAGTATACAGTGGGTACAGAAAGTATTCAGACCCCTTTAAATTTTTCACTCTTTGTTTCATTGCAGCCATTTGGTAAATTCTAAAAAGTTTTTTTTTTCTCATTAAAGTACACTCTGCACCCCATCTTGACTGAAAAAAAAAAACAGAAATGTAGAAATTTTTGCAAATGTATTAAAAAAGAAAAACTGAAATATCACATGGTCATAAGTATTCAGACCCTTTGCTCAGACACTCATATTTAAGTCACATGCTGTCCATTTCATTGTGATCCTCCTTGAGATGGTTCTACTCCTTCATTGGAGTTCAGCTGTGTTTAATTAAACAGATAGGACTTGATTTGGAAAGGCACACACCTGTCTATATAAGACCTCACAGCTCACAGTGCATGTCAGACCAAATGAGAATCATGAACTCAAAGAAACTGCCCAAGGAACTCAGAGACAGAATTGTGGCAAGGCACAGATCTGGCCAAGGTTACAAAAAAATTTCTGCAGTACTCAAGGTTCCTAAAAGCACAGTGGCCTCCATAATCGTTAAATGGAAGAAGTTTGGGACCACCAGAAGTCTTCCTAGACCTGGCCGTCCAGCCAAACAGAGCAATCGTGGGAGAAGAGCCTTGTAAAGAAGAACCCCAAGATCACTGTGGCTGAGCTCCAGAGATGCAGTAGGGAGATGGGAGAAAGTTCCACAAAGTCAACTATCACTGCAGCCCTCCACCAGTCGGGCCTTTATGGCAGAGTGGCCCGACGGAAGCTGCTCAGTGCAAGACATATGAAAGCTCGCGTAGAGTTTGCTCAAAAACACATGAAGGACTCCCAGACTATGAGAAATAAGACCAAGAGATGGTCTGATGAGACAAAGAACTTTTTGGTGATAATTCTGAGCGGTATGTGTGAAGAAAACCAGGCACTGCTCATCACCTGCCCAATGCAATCCCAACAGTGAAACATGGTGGTGGCAGCATCATGCTATGGGGGTGTTTTTCAGCTGCAGGGACACGACGACTGGTAGCAATTGAAGGAAACATGAATGCGGCCAAGTACAGAGATATCCTGGATGAAAACCTTTTCCAGAGTGCTCTGGATCTCAGACTTTAGCCGAAGGTTCACCTTCCAACAAGACAATGACCCTAAGCACACAGCTAAAATAACAAAGGAGTTGCTTCAGAACAACTCTGTGATCATTCTTGACTGGCCCAGCCAGAGCCCTGACCTAAACCCAATTGAGCATCACTGGAGAGACCTGAAAATGGCTGTCCACCAACGTTCACCATCTAACCTGACGGAACTGGAGATGATCAGCAAGGAAGAATGGCAGAGGATCCCCAAATCCAGGTGTGAAAAACTTGTTGCATCATTCCCAAGAAGACTCATGGCTGTACTAGCTCAAAAGGGTGCTTCTACTCAATACTGAGCAAAGGGTCTGAATACTTATGACCATGTGATATTTCAGATTTTCTTTTTTAATAAATTTGCAAAAATGTGTACATTTCTGTTTGTTTTTTTTTCAGTCAAGATGGGGGGCAGAGTGTACTTTAATGAGAAAAAAATGAACTTTTTAGAATTTACCAAATGGCTGCAATGAAACAAAGAGTGAAAAATTTAAAGGGGTCTGAATACTTTCCATACCCACTGTATTTCTTTCTTAGTTATTTTGCTTCTATATTTTTCCATGTTTTTATATTTTCAATCCAGCTATTGTATTCCATCACTTTAGTGTCATTGCTCCTGTGTCTGACTCTTTCTGTCTCCACAAATTCTTCAACGTTTTGCCATTTTGACAATGCTAGGCATAGTTTGTATTTGTGGTACAGGAAGGTCCAAGAGTGACAATGCTAATTTCCAGAGTGAAATGAGATACTATCCAGTGTCAGTGTTCTTTGTTATCCTGCTGCTTGTCAAGTGAGTGGCAATGGCATAATCAGTCACCAAAAATAGAGCTGAGAGAAACTGAGACGTGACTAAATGAACCCACTGTATATCTGGGGGGTGTTTTAAGTAACGCATTAGGATATAAGGTGCATTATATTTTAGATTAATATGTGCAAATATTATAAAAAAAAAAATACTAATTTGTTGATTTGTCTTTTCCTTGAAGTTATTCTATTTGGCTACTTTTCAATTATACAGGAATATGTGGAATTAATATCTTCACATTTAATGTCTGTTTCTGAAACATGCATTAATGCTGATTCAATAACTACTTAGGTCATATACTATATTAATGTATCCTTGTATGCAATATATATGAACATTTACTGTAAATACTGCCATACTGTGCCTGGATAGATAGTGTCATGTAATGTTAGTACAGCACCATTCAGTTCTCATATTGTCCTATTCAGTGTCAAACAAACAATAACCATACTATCCATCAATTATGGAAAACTGGCAACCATGCTAACAAGCCTTGATAGTGCAATAATGACATTAAGGCTGTGGCCCTACTCTCAATATTTGGTCAGTATTCGGTCAGTATTTTTTCTCAAGAGTGGGAGCCAAAACCAGGTGAGAAACAATCAGAGAAAAGGTATACTAGAAACAAGTCACTAATTCTGCATTGAGAAAAACACTGATTGAATACTGACCAAATACTGATATTGGGGCCGTGGCCTTAGGCCTACTAGCTGATTAAAGAGAACCTACTAGCTGATTCATACTTACCAAACACAGGCAGCAAGTATCAGAGAATGGCGGCATGATTGCCACGATTGGAGCATTTCAGATAAAATATAGTTAGAAGAACTGTCCGGCTTTTCCTAGCACTGCTGGAGGTGATAGACAGGTCATATCAAATGGCCTTGAGCTCTGGCATCTCAGAGAAAAATATACCTGGCTGCAATCATGCCCGTGATTTGGGCAGCATGAATCAGCTGGCAAGTTCCCTTTAACTTAGTTAAGCGCTGTGTACAATATCAACCAGATAGCATAATCAGTAAAATTGGATCTGCATGTACTGACAAAACAAGTGCGGCACTAGAACACAGCATTCTGGACGCAGCGAAAATACGCTGCATCCAAAGCGCTGCTAGTTGTTGATCGTGGGGACGTAGTGGCTAACCAAACAGCTGTGAGCTGTGTCAGGGAACATGTTGGCCTAATAGCCCCTTCCTAGGCTAAAAATAGCAGGGCTCCGCTGCCCCAGAAATGACATGAATGGAAATTAGGGCTAATGGGATTAGGGTTTATGGGATTAGTTGTCGCTGACACAAAGCCCTTTGTTTAGTGATGAAGAGGTGTCAACCAGACACCCTCATTACTAAATCTGTAAGTAAAGAGTTAAATAAACACACACACATAGAGTAAAACACTTTATTTGAAATACAACAGGCACATTCTTTAATCATTTAAATTAACCAATATACTCACCACAGGTTTGATGGTAATCCAAGGGTTGCCCACGTTTCTTTTTTCAAATTTCTTTATTTAGCTCCAAAAAGCATTCAATGCTGTACAAAAACGCATCAGAAAAGCATTCAAAAATGCACCAAAATTGCGGCAAAACGTGCATTTTTGCTACAACATTTTTGCTGTCAAATGATGCAGAAACCTTGCAGAAATTTCTGCTATCAAATGCTGAAACGTGTTCACAAACCCTAAGATGGAAACTCGACAGAGTCACTGACATTTGGCTAAAAAGTGATGTGAATACAGCCTAAACACTATGGAATATTTTCCTAATACCATATGGTAGCCAACATTTACAAATAACATTGTGTTTTATTCCAAGATGCACCAGCCATAAACTGTGATGCATAAAGATAATCTAAGTTAAATGAATGTGAGCAGAGTCTTGTTCATAAGGTTAGTGCTGAGCTCTCTCAGACGTGGCCTGAGTCTGTCCCGCCCGCTCTCTTGATAATGGACGATGTCTTGTTGCTGCATTTAAAGTGGTTGGGAGTGTATTAAGTCATCTGTTTATTTGGTAGATGTCTCAGTATCCACTCTTCACTTCCTTTTGGAGCGTAATTCTCACATATATGTTTGAAACCTGCCAGTGTTTGCTAATCCCTTTACTTTGAAGATGGAAATGTTTTCTTTGAGGGCATCATCCAAGGCTTCTTCTTCCTTTTCTCTTGTTTTGTCTCAGTGCTAATTGTCACATACCTTGTAATTTTTCACCCCCTGGACTTGAGTTTGACAGACACCAAGTACAGCTGCTCCATGTTCTGTTTAACCACTTGCTGGGAAATGAATTTTGTCTGAACTTAGGCTTCCATCACCTGCCATCACAGCTACTGCCCCTGACAGGGAGGATCACACAGGAGGTTTACAAGATCACTCTGCTTCTTATGAGAAAATTTACTATAGGAGTTCCTCTACAGTCACAGTGATACTTCCAGAAAACCAAGCAACCAAGAGCACAATCACTATATAACAATTCATCGTAATTTTGCTGCAGCCTTTTAGAAAAGTTTCTGTTTTAGAAAACCCATTTTTAAATACTTTATTATTTCTGTATCACTCTGGAGGACTCTGCTCATCTGAGCTTTGCATGAACAGGCCATTCATTTAAAACAGGCCTGCACAACATATGGCCTGTGGGCTGCATGTGGACCAACGAAGAATGCTGTGCGGCCCAACGAAGAATGCTGTGCGGCCCACAGGAGACTCCGGTTTTCATCTTCCTATATTCAACTGTATTCACGTCTTAAAAACGCGTCTTAAACACTTCGGAGCCGGGACAGGGGCGGGGGAGTAAATGCCAACCCGTACCCCTACGTGCAGCAGCATGATGAGGTCATTGCGCCACTATGTGACTTTGTCACACTGCTGCTGTTGCCGGTGCTACAATGTAGAGGATGCTAGGATGTGGCCAGAAACTGTAAGTGAGCCAAAGATTAAATATCTTATTGTAGAAGGGAGGGAAGTTGGTGTTACTATGAGGGCACCTTATGGGGCAATGACGAGGGGGATTGTAAATTAAGCATAGTATGCAGAGGGGCAAGCTGTATGGTGGACATTATGGAGAGGAGCTGTGTGAGGGGCAGTGCGGGAGAATATTATAGATAAGGGCAGTAGTTGGAGAATGTTATGGAGAAGGGCAGTGTGGAGGACATTACTGAGAGGGGCAGTGTGGGGGAATATTATAGAGAAGGGCAGTTTAGGGGGACATTACGGAGAGGGGCAGTGTGGAGGACTATTATGGAGAAGGGCAGTGTGGGGGGATATTATAAAGAGGGGCAGTGTGAGGGGGATATTTTTTACAGGAAGCACAGTGAAGTATTTAATCAAGGGTGCACCAAGGGAGATATTTATATTTATGGGGCAGTATAATGATACTTTTAAGGCCACTGTGTAGGAAAGTGTTGCTGAAGAGGAGAAGAGGGAAGTCTGCAGAGAGGAGCTCTGAGCATGAAATCTCAACATCTGTACTATGTGGAGACAAAAGGTGTGGGAACAACTTCAATCAGAGAAGATATCACCTATAAGGTACCTGGGTGTAAATGTTTATTTTTGACTATGTCTCATCAGTGCAGTGGTTCCTGTATGGTCAACAGCTACCAGTATTTCCTTACCATTGTTAAGGACATACTGGGAATTGTAGGTTCATGTTACATAAGTATATATGGGGCTGACGTGAAACTGGAATCACTGTAATACACTTGGGGATGTATTCCTGTCCCGACTGTTGTTCTGGTCATGTAAAAATCGATAACATGCTTCATGTTAAAACTGATAAATCCTCAAAACTTAGTTGAGCCGGATTCATACAATCAGGCTATGTGCCCACGATGCAGAAATGAAGCAGAAAATTTCTGCAGCATTTCTGCATCTCCCTGGCAGAAAAAATGCATGCAGATTGTGCATGCGTTTTTCCTGCAGAATACATGCGGAATACATGCGGATTCACATGCGTTAACGCATGTGTTTCCGCATGTGGACTGACAAGCACTTTCCAGGCGATAGCATCACTTGGAAAGTGCTTGACAACTAGGTCACACTGTATAAATCCATGCAAACGGCATGCATTTATACAGTGTGATCGTAAAAATAAAAAAAATAAAGCTATACTCACCCCCGATGCCCCGGCGTGTGCTGTCGCGCTCGTCCTGGCTTCTTCCGGGTTGCCGGCACATCGCGAGACAGCCTGCGGTCATCTCAGGTCCTGGAGGGAGAAGCGCTGCCGGCAAGCAGAGAGAAGCCGCCGGACAGGTGAATATAAACTTTATTTTTTATTTTATTCTTTTTTTACAGGTACAGTGGTACCCAGGTCTGGATGAGAGTCTTCTCTCCTCCAGAACTGGGTACCATCCGCACATAGAGACGCATAAAATCCGCTTGTACAAATGTACAGACGCGGATATTATGCGTCTCAATGCAAGTCAATGGCGGCACTTCCGCAAAATTAATGAACATGCTGCGGATTTATTTGAGCTGCAGAAACGCTGTGGAAAAATCCGCAGCATGTGCATTGACATTGCGGAATGCCATTGGGGACCATGGGGTGCGGATTACCATGCGTTTTTGATGCGTTTCCGCTGCGGAAATTCCGCAGCATAAACGCATGAAAAACGCATCGTGTGCACGCAGCCTCAGATGTCAGCTTTGTGACGTGGCCGGCATCTGGGTGTATCTGCCGCGACGGTTACTCCAATCACTGCAGCTTAACCATTTAAGTACAGCTGTCAATTTCTGCAACTGCAGGAAATTGACAGCTGTATGGCGATGAAAAATAAGCAATGACTAGACAAGAGAGCCTTTCCAATCCCATATGTACAAATAGGGTTGAAAAAAAACAAGGAGACAGTGCTTTATTTGACCCCGAAATGTCGCAAGTGTGCTTTGTTGCTGCACACACATGTGCATAGCTCCCAACCGTTCCGGATTCAGCAGGACTATCCCGATTTGAGGGCTCATTCCCACCATCCCGGCACGTCAGGGCTTTGTCCCGCGCTTCTAATACTCACTTCACTCCAATTGGGTGGGGCCGCATCTCTCTGCTCAGTGCATAAATTCTATTATCTTCTTTTCCTGTGATCAGGACTCTCTGAAACTCAAACTGACAAACTCATGTTTGCAGGCAGCAGCTCTAGCAATGACCCACAGCCTACACTAATGTAGATAGGAGAATTTGGTAATCTTGAACTGTACTGCAGTCAGTGAACCCAAAAGTCAAAAGTAGATTATACATAGATATTCATTGTACATAACAGTGTATTTCTATGTATTTGTATTCTACAGGTGAAGAAAGTCAGGTTTTTTTTGTTCCTATAAAACTACTAAAAATAAGGAAAATCAAATGACAAAAAAAATGCATTTTCTCTTTTTTGAGGAGCTAAAGCTCTTGAGTCATAGACTCTGGTGATGTCACTGAGAGCATTTTGGATACTTGATCTGTATTGGCGCGACTAACTCCACAGGCAGATTATGCTATAGAGACATAGAGATATATTGTGTATAACAATGTATTTTTGTGTCTCTGTATTCTAGAGGTACAATGAAAGAAAGATGTTTGTTCTTCCTATAAAATTACTAAAAATTAATGAAGAAATACACTTACAATAATGTAATTTTTAATGTGTTTTATTAAGAAATAATAAACATCACAAATCAGCCAATAGTATGGACATATTTGGTGTACCTCTAATCGTAACGACCTGCACAACACAGCGATCAGACTGTTTACGGGGATCGGTAAATGGCGTAAAAAAATGGCGAAATTGAGATTCTTTATTAAACCCATAAAACACTTTTAATAAAAACACTGAGGCCGTGCACTGTTCACATATAGCGTAAATGCTGCGTGCATTCTACTGTTTTTTTCTGCAGGTGACCGCACCACACAATGCAATAACAATCTTCTCTAATTTATTGCGTGTTTGCTGCCTTTCTTCTTTTCGTGTTCCCCCATAATTGATGCATTTTTGCTGCAGATGTGAATCCGTGTTTTTAAGGTTTTTCATAGTAGTGCAGAAAAGCTTTGATTCTGTGCTTAAAATTGCAACAGCATTTTTTTCAGGCTCCACATAGAAGCCTATAGAGGTAAAAAAGGACCAAAATCTCCCAGTCTAGTAGCGTCTTTAGATGCACCGAGGGCGGAGATTTCATGAAATCACAACCACTTTGCTTGGACATTTACACCATGTTCACATGTACCGTAAATGCTGCATATTTTCTGCTGCTTTTTTTGCGCAGAAATTCTGCTGTGTTTAACTGTCAAAGCAAAGTGGATGTGATTTAATGAAAACTGTGCCCCCTGTGCGTCTAGAGACGCTGCTAAACTGTGCAGTTTTGGTGCATTTTTTTCTGGAGCCTAAGGCTAAGTGCCCACGATGCAGAAATGCTGCATATTTTTTCCGCTTCTCCCTGGCAGGAAAAACGCATGCGGATTTTAAATTTGTTTTTCCCGCCAGGTAGAAGCGTTTGTCAAGCGTTTTTGCATGCATTTCTGCATGCGGGTTATCAAGCGCTTTTCCAAGCGATTTTAGCATCACTTGGAAAAGTGCTTGACAACTTGGTCACACAATATAAATCCATGCAAACAGCATGAATTTATATAGTGTGACCAAGTAATAGTTAAAAAAAAAGAATAAGAATGGTGAAAAATAAAAAATAAAGATTATACTTACCTTCTGATGTCCCCCGGTCACCTTCTCCGATGCGTCCGGTCTCCCCGGTGTTTTGCGGTGGTGTGAAGGACCTGCGATGACTTCATTGAGTCATGTGACAGGTCACGTGACCGCCGACGTCAGCGGTCGCGTGATCTGTCACATGACTCAATGATGTCATGTCAGGTCCTCACACCACCGCGAGCCGCCCAACACACTGCACGCATCGCTGAGGAACCCGGGGGACATCGGAAGGTAAGTATGATCTTTATTTTTTATTTTAAATTCTTTTTTTTTTACAGTTTCTATGGTACCCGAGTCTGGAGGAGAGTCTCCTCTTCTCCAGGCCTGGGTACCATCCGCACATTGAATCGCTTCATATCCGCGTGTGCACATGTAGTTATGCGGATATCAAGCATTTCAATGCAAGTCAATGGCGGCAATTACGCTGTGTGTCCGCAAAATTAATGGACATGCTGCGTACAGCACATGCGGATTATCATTGGGGACCATGGGGCACGTATTACCAAGCTTTTTTTAAGCGTTTTCGCTGCGGAAATCCCGCGGCAAAAACGCTTGAAAAATGCATAGTGGGCACACAGCCTAACAAAACCCAGGGGGAGGCTGCATCTCTCTACTCAGTGCATCAATTAATTAATTCACATCTTCTGTGATCAGGTCTCCCAGGACCCAAACTTGCATCTTCATATTCATAAGCAGCAGCTCTATCGATGAGCCACAGTCCACAATGATAAACATAGGAGAATTTGGTAATCTTGAATCATAATGTAGGCAGTGAACCCAGAAGCAGAATATGCATGTCCATAGAGATACATTGAATATAGCAATGTATGTCTATGTTACCTGTATACTAGAGGTGAGGAAAAAGTCAGATTGTTTTGCTCATATAAGGCCTCGCTCACACGAGTGTATAACACGGCCGAGTGCTATACAGTGTTATACTATGAGGCAGTGCAGATCAGCGATTATTTTCTCATGGCAATTAAGGATGAGAAAACAATGGAAGCATGCTGTGATTGGCAACGAGACTCGGCTCATACGCACCCATACAAGTCTATGGGTGCAAGTGAAACATCGGGCTGCACTCAGATGTCATCCCAGTGCAGTCCGATATACGCAGAGACAGGCAATGGAGGAGATGGAGAAAATACTGTCTCCATCTCCTGCGTACCTGTGATGTGATGTGATTCTCTCATGCAAGAGAATTGGAGCACAGAGCACTGACACTCGGCTCCCGCTCACAGCAGAGCTGGTGCCGAGTGTCATTAGCATATCGCATTCAATACTCTTGCATCAGATGCTATACGCTAGTGTGCCCATGCCTAAAACTACTAAAAATAATAAAAAGCAATTACAAAAATGTCATTCCCAGTAATCGAACCCACAAACTTCAACATTGCAAGCAGGAGCTAAAGCAATTGAGCCACAGGCTTTGTATTTGTATTCTAGAACAGGGTTCCCCAACTCCAGTCCTCAACTCCACCAACAGGTCATGTTTTCAGGATTTCCTTAATATTACACAGGTGATGGAATTATTGCCTGTGCAGGTGATGCAATTGTCACCTGGCCAATACTAAGGAAATCCTGAAAACATGATCTGTTGGTGGAGTTGAGGACTGGAGTTGGGGAATCCTGTTCTAGAGGGAGAATAAAATATTTTTTTCATCCTATAAAATTACTAAAAAATAATGAAAAACACTTAAAATAATGTCATTATTTATGCATTGTTTAAAAAAAATAATAAACATCCCAAATCAGCAAATAACGGACATATTTGGTGTCCCTGTAATCGCAAGAACCCGCACAGCACAGCAATCAGATTATTTATGGAGATCGGTAAATGACGTAAAAAAATGGCGTGATTGAAATTTTTTCTCTATTAAATCCATAAAAAATGTAATAAAAATTTAATGCTGATGCATTGTTCACACGTAGCATAAATGCTGCGTTCTTTTTGCTGCTTTTTTTCTGCAGCGGTCCTCACCACACAATGCAATAATCTTCTCTGATTATTGTGTGTTTGCTGCGTTTCTTTTATGCGTTTTCCCCCTTATTTGATGCGATTTTGGTGCAGGTATAAAGCAGAGTTTTTAATGCTTTTTTTAATACTACACAAAAGCTTTGATTCTGCACTTAAAAATGCTGCGGCGTTGGTTTTTTATGTGTTTTTTCAGAAGAAGCCTATAGAGAAAAAATACACCAAAACCTCAGAGTTCAGCGGTATCTTTAGACGCTCCGATGGAGGAGATTTCATGGAATCACATCCACTTTGCTTGGACATTTAGACCTTGCAGCGCAAATGCTGCGTATTTTCTGCTGCTTTTTTTGCACAAAAATTCTGCTGTGTTTAACTGTCCAAGCAAAGAGGATGTGATCTCATGAGAACTGCGCCCCCTGTGGTCTTAAGACGGTGTTGAACTGTGCGGTTTTGATGTTTTTTTTCTCTGTAATCATCTGCGTGGAGCATAAAAAAAAACCCATGTAAAAAACTGCAGTTACTTTTTTAAGTGCAGAATTAAAGCTTTTCTGTACTATATCAAACACATTAAAAATGGAGCTTCACATCTGCACCAAAAAATGTATTAAATAATGGGGAAAAGGCCTAAAAAATGCAGCAATCAGAGAAGATTATTATCTTGTACTTTGATGCCCACACCTACAGAAAACAAACAAAAAAATATATATATTTTTGCAACGTGTGAACACGGCCTTAGAGAGACAAAAAAGCCAGATGTCGTATAAGGAAGCTACATAAAGATGAGAAAGTTCTGGCGGCTACGACTGCAAATGAATGAACAAAAAGATCCCCTGAGGATGGAAATAGATACAACCTGCTGGCACCTACGAAAAAAAAGGCTACAAGGCTGGAAAGATAGCGTGGAATGTAGAAGGAGCCCTCTGATAAATACACTCATCCCTGGCGGTCAGCGCTCGTTTGCACGTATTAGCTCTAGAATTACCACAGTTGTCTGAGTCAACGGTTTGGAGCGATCACCTGGTTGATCCTGCCAGTAGCATATGCTTGTCTCAAAGATTAAGCCATGCATGTGTAAGTACACACGGACGGTACAGTGAAACTGCGAATGGCTCATTAAATCAGTTATGGTTCCTTTGATCGTTCCAAACCGTTGACTCGGACAACTGTTTTTCCATGGGTGCTAGCAGTTTGTATCTATTTCCATCCTGTATTTCCATACCTACCCTGCCTCTTCTTATTGCGTTCCAATACACAGAGATACTCTATCTGCTATGGTTTAAGATGTGGTGCCTATTAGGCTTCATGTAGGTACTATGCTGTTATGTAACATCAATCCCCCGACACTCGGGATCTTTTGAGCACCTGCGGTTGTGGTTGTGTATTGACACTTTAATTATTTCTAGCCACATTTTGGTCTTGTAAGGCTAGATAGCCTCTGAATGTACCTTTGGAGAATGTTATCAAGATAGAGAGAAAGGTTACATGTGAGAGATCCTATGCCAGAGATAATAGGTCAATATGTGGGGTCTGAAAGGCTTTTGTGGATCTTCAGTAGATGGTACATGAAATCTGAATCTGGATCTGAAATAGTCAGAAATGTCTATTCTTTTTTTGGTTAGTATACCCCTTGCCTGTATGCTTTGGTGATAAGCTGAAAATATTTCATCTTGGTGGGTGGGAAGGGATCTAAAGTGCAGCAGTGTTTTGGGTTTGATAAAATATTAAAAGCCTCCTTAATCTAATCTTCTCTATTCTGAATGACTATACCTCCCCCCTTATCAGCTGATCTGATGACAATGTTGGAATTCTCTTGCAGGGATTTGAGGGCAATCTTTTAATTTTTGAGAGATTATTAGTTGGCGTGCAGGTTTTGATCTTTTTTATATGCTTCAAATCTGCAAATAGGTAGTTACCAAATGTTCCTGGCTTTCAAGCGGATAAAAATTGAACTTTTTTGGCCATCAATGTGAAATCCGGGAAAGGTAGTGACAGGGTTTTCCGGTTTGTCTTTAAGAATTAATGCCTTTGATGTTAATTTACACACTAAGGAGTCTAAATCAAAAAAGGTAGAACAATCATCAAGACTACAGATGGGGCAAAAGGATAAACCCTTTGAGAGAAGGGAAGCTTCTGAGGACAATAGTGAGTAATTAGACAAGTTAAAAACATTGCTGGGACAGGTGTTAGTTTCTAGGTTTGAGGGGGATGTGGTGATGTTTTGCCCTTTTTTATGTTGGTTTCATTTAATATTTTTACATATAGTCCCCTTTTATCATATATCCAAATCTTAATTTCCAAACAGTTCCTATAGAATGGCTTCTGAAGGCAATTAAGGTGATTTTTAATCCTATTCATGGTCTTCACCATGTTTGCCTATCTTTTCATTTCTTTTATCGATCGTACTTTGTTATTTATTCCATTGTGCCTTAGATATGCCAGTTTATCCACTTCCCTCACCTGGAGGCCACAATTTGCTGTTACTCTTCTCATCATGACTGCAGCTCTTATCCCCCCTTTTCTCACCTACTTATTCTTTTCCCATTTTTAAAGCACTATTTAGCTCACAAAATTTTTTCTCAAGTGATTTTTTCCTTTTTCACTTTTATGGTCACATTTTTTTTCTTTTTTCTGGTATCCACCCCTTTTACCTTCTTCCTTTTGCTCATTTTTATCCATTCTCTCACCACTTTACTCACCTTTATCCCATAAAACCACACCGACCGCAAAGCTCATGCACCTGTTCTTTCCTTCACACTATTAAGTCATATACAATTCTTTATCACTATTCCTTATCCTTCACCTCTTCTCCCCATTCCCTTCTGCCTTCTCAGTTTTCTCAATAATCTAAGTGGAATTATTCCAATTATTCTGTGGCTCTACTAGATTATTCCCATTTCTTTTTTTTTACTATGGTGTTCTAGTCCCTCTTCCATCTTGTTTTATACATTTATTTTTTAAATAATAATAATTTTATTTGTATATATTTCTATAGGGAAAACATATTGCGCAGCACTTTTCATTTTAAAGGGGAATTGTACTGACAATAAAAGACATTACAGAATAACAACAACCACATAAATCAACTGATACCAGGAGGAGAGAGGGCCCTGCTCGCAAGCTTACAATCTATGAGGAAATGGGGGAGATACGAAAGGTGGATGGTAACAATTGCTTGTATTGTACAGTCATGCCAACAATATAATAAACAAAACCAAACAGGGATTGTTAGATGAGTGAGGTGAGGCGATACGCCAGTCTAAAGAAATGTGTTTTTAGTGCACACTTAAAACTGTGGGTATTGGGCATTAATCAAAGTGTCCTGGGTAATGCATTCCAAAGAATTGGCGCAGCTCAGGAGAAGTCTTGGGGACTGGAATGGGATTTTTGAGAATGCTAATCTTAGGTCATTAGCAGAACAGAGGGCATGGGTAGGGGGTTAGACTAAGACGAGGGAGAAGATGAAGAGTGGTGCTGAAGCATGGAGTGCTTTGTGGGTAAGAGTGATGAGTTAATATTGAACTCTATATCAAATGGGCAACCAGTGCAATGACTGGCACAGGGTAGAGGCATCGGTGTAGCGGTTGGCGAGGAAAATGATCCTGGCTGCTGCATTCAGGACGGCATAGAGAGGGGAGAGTTTAGTAAGAGGGAGACCGATTAGTAGAGAGTTGCAGTAGTCCAGATGAGAATGAATGAGAGCTACGGAAGGTGTTTTTGCAGAGTCGAAGGTAAGAAAAGGTTGAATTCTAGAAATGTTTTTGAGGTGTAGATGACATGAGTAGGCGAGTGATCGGATGTCGGTAGTGAAGGAGAGATTTGAATCAAGTATGACCCGAAGACAGCGGGCATGTTGCCGGGGAGTAATGGTAGAACCACACTCGGAAATGGAAATATCGAGCATAGGTACAGTGGAGGGGGGAAACATAATGAGTTCATTTTTTTTGACAGGTTCAGTTTCAGATAGAGGGATGATGTGATGTTAGAGACAGTGGAAAGGCAATCACTGGTGTTTTGTAGTAATGCAGGCGTGATGTCAGGAGATGATTCATATATTTGGGTATCATCGACATTGAGATGGTAGTAAAAACCAAATCTACTGAATATTTGTCCAATAGGGGCAGTATACAAGAAGAAGAGGAGGGGGCCTTGGGCTGATCCTTGAAGAACTCCGACAGTAAGGAGAAAACGAGAGGAAGAAGAGCCAGCAAAAGATATAGCGAAGGAGCGGTCAGAGAGATAGGAGGAGAACAAGGAGATAACGGTGTTTTTGAGCCCGATAGAGAGTAGCATAGTGGGGAGGAACTGGAGATCCAGTGTCGAATTCTGCAGAAATATCCAGGAGAATCAGCATGGAGTAGTGACCATTAGATTTAGTTGTTAGTAGATCATTAGAGGCTTTAGTGAGGGCAGAAACCGGATTGTAGAGGGTCTAAGAGATAACAGATTAAACAGGAGTGGACCAAGCGTTCCAGGAGTTTAAAGATGAAGGGAAGATTAGACACAGGTCTATAGTTAGCAGCACTGTTTTGATTGAGGGTGTTTTTTTTAAGTAATGGATGTATGTTGGCGTGTTTAAATGAGAAGGAAAAGATACTAGATGAGAGAGAGAGGTTGACTATTTTAGTTAGGTGAGTGGAAATGAACTAGAGGAGATGTGAGGGAATAGGGTCACTGGTGCAAGTAGTAGGGCGAGAAGATGCAAGGAGCCTGATCACTTCTTCTGTCACTGCTTCAAAGACCGAGAGTGAGGTAGATGCAGTGGGGGGAGGGAGGACAGTGCATGGTATAAAGGGATCGGGAGAAAAATTCCTGTCGGTTATGGCAAATTTTTTCTTTGAAATAATTGGCCAGATCATCAGCGCTGAGGTCGGTGTTTGGGACCTGCACTTTTTGATTGAGAAGGGAATGAAAAGTGTCAAAGAGACATTTAGGATTGTTTGAAAGTGAGCTAATGAGGTTGTTGAAGTAGGTTTGCTTGGAGGGGTAAAGGGCAAAGTTGTATGTTTTAAGCATAAACATATAATGGACGAAATCTTCGGCCACATTGGATTTTCTCAATAGACGTTTGGCTCACCTGGAGCACTGTTGGAGAAAACGTGTTTGCACAGTGTGCCAGGTTGTCGCTGTATGTGCCGAGTTGTTCTACATGTAGGAGGTGCAGCTTCATCCAGGGCACTCTGCAATGCATCATTATAATGTTTCAGTGCAGTCAGGACATGAAAGGAAGGAGATCGGGGCCAATGATGACTGCAAATTCTTTCCCGTTCTGTGCCGGGAAAGAACGGCGCCGTGCACAACTGGCAGGTAAGTTGCAATTACCTGCCTGTTAGTGCTTAGGCACATTTTTTGTTTTTACATGAAGTCCTGGATATATCCTTTGACAGACTTGCAAAGATGTAAATGAGGTTGCAGGATATATGCAGCAGATGAATGAAATATATACCATTAACAGACTTGCAAAGATGGTAATGAGGTTGCAGGATATATGCAGCAGATGAATGACTTATATACACTGGTTGTGGTCCTGCTCTTCCTCGGTGGTTCACTTCTGCATCTGGCCCTGATTTTTTTCTTCTCCTTTATTTTTTCTCCCCGGATATCACCACTCATTCATCATTTTATATAACCAAATCTTTCTATACTCCCTTTTTTACTTTTTGAATATATCTCTTACAGTATCTATACTCACTATTTATGACATATTTTAGGCTACTTAAACCCCTCGTGCTCCTGTGTGTACTGTACAGTTGGCTATTACACTTGACAAAGACACCAGTCTGGTGTGAAAACGCGTTGCGAAATAAAAAACGCTTTATGTATTGGATCAAGGATCTTCATTTTAGTTAGCGCAGCCCAAAACCGTGAATTGTCTTTTCCTTAAATATTATTATATTACCATTATTATTAACATTTTATTAATTATTAAAAGGGTTGTCCAGTACTTTTAAAAATATGAAAATGTGTTTTTTTATGATAAATAGAAGTGACGCGCCCCCTGGGCCGTGGGGTACCCGGAGCCGGGCCTTGTAGACGCTGGGGGTTGTAGTCACCGTGGCGGCGACCCGGTCCGTGACACAGGGCGGTCAAACCAGGGTAGTCTATGTGTCTCAGTTATAGATAGTCCGACTACGCCACCTGTGGGATGCGGTTATCGGGAACTGCCGCTGCGGAGCAGTCCACTGAAGCTGATGGTATGTGCAGCAAGGTGATGTAACTCCCCACAGGAAGAGTAGAGCTTCAGGGCAGCGTGTATGGATGATGGTGGTGATAGTGCCTCGATCAGTAATAAGAACACGGAGTCTTTGCAGTGCAGTCCTAGGGTCTTTACTGGTGGTAATTGTATAGGCCCCAACGGGATGAGGGCCTGATCAGTCTGGGAGCAGTCCTAGAATTCCCCTGGCCAGGTGGAGTTGTAGGCCTGCCATTCTGACTGTACTCTTTGGCTATCCCGCTTATAGTCGTGTTGTAGCCCACGTCCCTGAGTGTGACGTGCTGTGCTCACCCGCATGGCTGGCGACTCGGATCCCGTGTATTCCTCGCTCCTCTGTGGCGGTACTGGTCCTGTCGTGTGGCTGAGCCTCCGGGCTTCTGTAGGCCAGGAGACCTGCAATCTCCTGCCTTGCGGTATCTGCTGCTGGGCTTGAAGGGTCCCACAGCCTCGGACTCCGGTGTCCGGCCCTCTGTGTACACTGTCCAGGATGAGCTATATCCAGCTCCAGTCCCTGGCTTCTTGCTCTTGTATCCTCAACTCGACTACAGCCCTGTCTGAGCTAATCCCGCCTCCAGATCCAGTTATATAGGGCAGGATCCTCCCCTTTCTGGTCTGGAGCAGGAGGTGTTGCATGTAGTGTGTTCCTGACCAGGAAACTCCTCTTTTGCTCCCAGACATGGTATTACTATCACTGTGGCAACCAGACCCTCTGGGGTGCCACAGAAGCTTCTTTCTAATTACCTCCTGGTGCTGTTTCTGCCTGTGAGCGGCGCTATCGGTGACCGCTCACAGGCAGCACGTGACCCCCCACTGACTTCATGTCAAGTGAGGCGTGAGTCAGTGCTGGGGTCCCCGCAGTGGCTGCTTGGTTGTGGGCGGGGTTATACCCAGTATAAGGCTCTGTTCACACTTCATTTATGAACTATGTTCAGCATATGAGTTGAGGAAAACTTGTAGCACATATGCCATATAGCACTCTATTTCACCCAATGTTTGCTGTGCCAAGATGTTTTTCTTTATGTCTTGGCATACCTTTTTTTAACTATATGAAATAACGTAGTAGGCCATGCTATTTCACGCAGAGGTGTACACCTTTAAGTATATGTTTTTTCTTTATATATGGGACCCTGTGGGCATCATGTGCCACTGTGAATGCAGTACTATACTTCACAGCACTCCATCAGTTACATACCAGGACATACTCCTAATGCAGACATGGGCCTCATCCGAGGCATAAAGGTACAGCTATGGTTATTATACTCAAGGCAGAATAACAGGGGCAGAAAGATTTAATGGGGTTTTCCAGTGAACAAAGTTAATTTTAATCAACATTTTAATCAATAGATCTTTGAATAATAACAAGTTCCACAATTGGATGTTTTTTGAAAAAATGTTCCTGTGCCGAGATAATCTTATAAATGTGCCCCTGCTGTGTACTGTGTAATGGCTGTGTCTGACCTTGCAGGAACATGGTCTGATCATACCACAGCTCCTGGGCAGGGGAGGAAGCAAAAGAGTATACAGACATTACAGCAGGGGATCACAGCTGATTGTTTCTTTGAAAGAAAACATTGCTTAAAAACAGGCAGTGAATATTTTGCCTACCAAAAAGAATCATTTGTGATCCCGTGCTGCCCTGTCTGTTTACTCTCTTTTTCATCCTCCCCTGTCCAGGAGATGTGATATGATCAGACCATGTTCCTGTATGGTAAGACATAGCCATTATACAATGCATAGCAGGGGCACATTTATAAGATTATCTCAGCACAGCAACATTTTTTAACACATTCAATTGTGGAAATTAAATCCAAGATCTATGAATTAAATGTACTTTTTTCATGGGAAAAACCCTTTAAATTATAAATGGTGTTGATGCACTGCTACTGGTGAGAACACTTAATACTATATGCCCTATCGTAGATGTATTAGCAAACTTACAGAAACAGCAAGGGATCAAATACTTATTTCCCACACTGTATCTACTTCTTGTATTATCAAAAAAAGACACATGAAAACCTGTACTTAGAGAACCTGGTCTTTGCTTGACTTTACTTGATTTAGGCCATGTTTTCACATGGAGAAACACTGTTTTTTCCTGCTGCAATTTCTTGCTGTTTTATTATGTATTTTGACCTTTTTATGCATTTTTTATGCAGATTGGAAGCAGCTTTTTTACAGTAGTGTTTTTATTACAGAAACACTTGGATTCTGCGCTTAAAAACACAATCACTCATTTACATGCAGGTTTTTATTTTAGTCATCCCATAGAAACCTATAGTGAAAAAACACACAAAATACGCACAATGCACAGTGGTCATGAGTTTTCATGAAATCACATTCACTTTGTTCAAATTGTTAAACGCAGCAGACTTTCTGCACCAAAAACAGAGCTGGAAAAACATAGCGTTTTTCCCATATGGCCAAAAAGTAAAGGTTATTTTCATATGCTGCTTATTTGTTGGATAAACATATGACTGTCTCATTCATCTGAATGAACTTGAAATCCATGCACATGCTGCAGAAACAGTCCTATCCTCACATATAAAATTGACTTTTCCATGAAATTGACTTGACTTGCAATTTTGATTTTTCATTTAAAGGGAATCTGTCACCACATGTGACCTCTCTAAACTATTAATATGGTCATACAGGTTATATAGACTGCTGAGGAGAGTGATACCTGTATGTCTCATATCAGATGTGTTGTTGTGGATAAATCATCTTTTATCACTTTATATAAATGATCTCTTCCAGGCTCTGGGGAGGACGCTGCCTGGAAGATAACTCTGCCTCTAGAGATTATTATAAACCACTTGCAGCATGAATAGCAGTCTGGCTGCACAATTGCAGTATCATATCAATTTACTTTGAAGATCTGGCCAGGGACCATAGCTGGAGACAAGGCTCTTCTGGTGCCACCCTCAGACGGTTCTCCCCAGAGATTCTGCAGATGATTGACAGGTCTTTCCCTTGCATATAGGGAGATTCCTGATATTCACCTACAGAGGTGCTGGGAGATGCCGACTGGGGACACAATTGGACTTATCTCCAACAATGGTCCCCGTCAGATCTTCATAGTATAACTTACCTGGCTACAATTGCTGCGGTTCATGCTGCCCATGGTCTAAGCAGCATGAATCACCTGACAGGTTATTACAAAAACTGCATGAAACTGCCCTATGTTATCCTGCCACAATTAATGTAGTCGTCCATTACTGGACAACCCCTGTTTCTTCTCCACCTCAGAGTAAATGTGAACGCTACAACTTCCAGATATTGATCCCAGCAGAATGCAGGTGTCACGGGTGTGTCAGAAGTGACAGTCGCCCTGCAGTTGGTTGCAGGAGATCTCTACATTTGGCATTACAGACATCTTCTTAGAGGCTGTCTCTAGGACCCAGCAGCTACCTTCCTCTGGCTAATTAACACCCTGGCCTGGGTGTATAAATACCTGCTGTGTTCCAGAGGGAGGTGCCGGTGATATTCATTACTCCTTGTGAAGGCTTTAGCAAGAGCAGTACTTCTTCCTTTCTGGAGCTTGAGGACGTGTGTGCATTTGTCTGGAGTTATCTAAAGCTAAGCAATTTTCCCCTGTTTGTCCTCCCTTGTTGTCTTTAGTGTTCAGTGGGGATCGACTAGTGCTCATCTCCTCCCTACCCTAGCCTTAGCCATACGTCAGGGAAAGACAGGGCGAGGCAGTGATTGGTGAAGAGCCAATATACGGTCGTTAGCGGAGACAGGGTGACACTAGACCAGTCGAGGAGGTCTCCACTTCCCCCTTTCCCTAGAGTCTGGGCTCCGTTTCCCTCTTCCCTTTGTGTTGCACTAAGTTTTTCCCACACCTTGCGTGACAGCAGGGTCACAGCGCTGAGTACAGAGGAGTGGCACTGCTACTGGAGATGAGCATCATTTTTTCTCATCTCCCTTGGCTTATTAACAATGGGCTGTCCAGAAGTATGGAACCCCCTCTACGTTAATTATGGATATTTAATAAGCATCTCTAAACAGACTCATAAGCTTAAATCAAAGGTCTATTTTACCTTCTTTAAAATCACCCAGCTGCTTCATGTCAGTAGTATACGTGCTGCGCACATTCTGGCTACTACTCCAGTTCACCATTATGTTTTCTTCCCATTGCTCAGGAAGTGCAGATATTTTGTATCTTTAGTATTTGTACACATGGCTACACCAAGAGATAATTCAGTTTGCATCTGCCAAAAATAACAGAAGTGAATTATACATCTCTCCTAGCCATAGATTACTGAGAAATATTTCAGGAGACTCTTAGAAAATGAAAGTCCCGACTGCCATATGGCATTGGATTTCAGCACAGGCTGGAAAGTTCTCACTGCCATAGGTTATTCAATCCACTGCAAGACTGTGTTTTCTTTGGACTGATTAAAAGACACTCAGGCATGTTTTCAGTTTGCAGCTGTAACGTTAAGAATGTCATGGACAGGCGCACAATCTATTAAATATCTTCCACTATAATGAACATTTCCAACATGGATCATTAGTAATGTATAGTCAATTCCCTTTAGGGTTATTAACTGGGTCAGTTGCATTGTGTCAATTATTATTGTAGACTATAAATCTGATGCACAGAGGTGGACTCACTACATTGACCTAGGAGGACGTTCATTGTCCCATTGTCCTGGTTGGTTGGCGTATATTGTAGTTAGCTTCTTAGAGCCAAAAGAAAGGAGGATGTAAAAATAATACTAAAGTCTCAGAGGTCCCTTATGTCATTTTCATGACTTGTGTTATTTGGCCTGTTCTGGCCCAGTGTATATTCTGTCTGCCAACATTGCTGTCAGCTTTGGAACAAACTGGATCAGAGAAATTAGGATAAAGAGGGTTACAACAATTACCCTACAGTTCAGGGGGTTTCAAGTCAGTTCTTTGTCTAAGGCTGAAAGGCTAGCCTGAGCCTGATTTTGGATCCTGCCCTCCACATTCTTTCATATAGTATCCAGAGAGCAACTAAAATGTATACACAGCAGATGGCCAAGCATCCAGAAATTCCTCCACAGTCCATAAACATGGGGGACTTTTTTTTGCACTATCCTTAAAAAAAATAGATGCCTCCATTATTTTATAAATTGCAGGAAGTTGTACAGGTTACTGAGTCAGTAATAACCCTGGCACATAGACAACGTGTATACAGTACAAATGTATGAGCAAAGTAATAGAACTAGAACCAGAACCATGGACTGCAACCATACAGTAACCAAGAGTAGACTGCTGTGTAGCCTATTGTGGCTCCTTCCAGAGGGCCAGATTCAGCCATCTATGTTTTTTGGGCTTACAATCTTTTTCGCTACACTGGCAAACCAATGTAAGCAATGCGCAGAGCTAAAACAGCACGGCTTCCCTCAATGGCTGTTCCTGGGTACTTGTCACGGGTGTGTCAGAGGTGACAGACAGTCGCCCTGTAGTGGGTTGCAGGAGAGCTCTACGTTTGGTATTCCAGACAGCTAGATAAGAGGCTGTCTTTAGGACCGAGCGGCTACCTCTTTCTTGCTAATTAGCTCTCTGGCCTGGGTGTATATATACCTGGTGTGTCTGAGAGGGAGTCGCCGGCTATATCTATTTCTACTTGTGAAGCTTAGCAGGAGCAGTACTTCGTCCTCTCTGGAGCTTGAGGCTGTGTGCTTATTTGGAGTTCATCTAAAGCTAAGCCATTTCCCCTGTTTTGTCCACCTTTGTTGTCTATGGAATTTAGTGGAGGTTGACTAGTGCTCATCTCCTTCCATCCCCAGCCATAGCCATACGTCAGGGAGAGTAGGGCAAGGCACGCGTGCGGCGATTGCTGAGAAGGCAATATAGGGACGTTAGGGAAGACAGGGTGACCCTAGACCAGACTAGGAGGTCTCCACTTCCCCCTTTCCCTAGTGTCTGGACTCCCTTTCCCTTTTTCCTCTGTGTTGCACTAAGTCTTTCCCACACCTGGCATGACATTAAAGCCGGCCGAGCACGTTTTGAAAAGGAAAAAAAAAAGGAAACTTTTCTTTGTGTGTTTTTGAGTGTGCACCTTTTTTTTCCCTTTCTGCCTTGGGTATGGGTTCAGTTGCAGAGGTTGCAGAGTGGCTGCACAGGCTGTCTCTGGAGGTGAATGACCTGCGTGGTGAGGTACAGCAGCAGCAGCATGAGCGGTTACAGGTCGCCAATATGGGGGTTTCTGCAGGTAGGCCTGCATTGTATTGTGATCTCTCTATTGCAGGGCGATCCTCAGTCATGGGCGTTTTCGTTACCGCAGGACTCGGTTTGTCTCCAATCTGTGTAGGGGTTTTTCGGAGCTCTGGCCCTCATCTATGATGACCCTGAGTCGCCTTGGCTGAGTCTAGGCTACGTCGCCTTCAGCAGGGGATTCAGTCAGTGGAAACATACGGTTCGAAATTCCGTAGATGGGCAACGGATTCCAAATGGAATGACTCAGCCCTTAAAAGTCAATTTTGTGAGGGCCTTACTGAAAGATTGAAAGATTCCTTGGCTGTATATGAAACTCCTCAGTCCTTGGAGGCTGCCATGTCTTTGGCTATATGTCTTGATAGACGCCTTCTGGACAGACGTGTGCGACTACCTTCTCCAGGGCCTTCTTGCTGGGTTGTGTACCTCTGCCAGGGGAGCGGTCTGGGGGTGAACCACTACTGAGGGAGGTGGAGGAACCCATGAAGTTAGGGGGTATCTCTACATCATACATCTCCCCAGAGATTCGTAAGAAGAAAGGCATATTTTTTTGTGGGAAAAAGGGAAACTTTGTTGGGACCTGTCCTTCAATTCCTAAAAAAAGGAGACTGGATTAACTCTCGGTAGTCTGGAGTTGGATAAACAAGGGGTGCATTTGAGGCCAAACTGCAGTTTCCGCTTTGTTCTGACAGCAGAGGTGGTGCTAGAGAGCAAAACCGGAAAAATCTCTGTGTTTGTTGACAGTGGAGCCGGAGTCAGCATGGTTGATGCTTAGTTTGTGAAAACTCATGGTCTTGCTTGCTGTGCTTTAGCTGAACCTATTTCCATCTTTGCCATTGACTCGGCGCCACTTGCACAGAAAGCATTTACTCAGATTGTACATAATGTAAAACTGAGGGTGGGGTCAGTTCATTGTGAAATCATCCCTTGCTATGTTCTGGACAATCTTCCTACTCCGATTGTCTTAGGTATACCTTGACTTGTTAAACATAATCCGTTGGTGGATTGGCAAACCAGGGAGATTATTGAATGGGGAGATTACTGCCATGAGAACTGACTAGATATTTCCATTGCTACTGTCTCTATGGAAATTTTACCTGCTTTTCTGTCTGGTTTTGAGGACGTTTTTTCTGAGAAGGGGTGTCAGGATTTGCCTCCTCATCGTGCTTATGACTGTCCTATTAACCTGACCCCTGGAGCTAAACTTCTGTAGTCCAGACTGTATAATCTTTCTGGCCCTGAGAGACAAGCCATGAAGGATTTCATTGTGGAAAGTCTGGACAAGCGACATATCAGACTCTCATCTTTGCCCGTGGCGGCAGGATTCTTCTTTGTGAAGAAAAAATATGACTGCCTACGCCCCTGTTTCCATTTCCGGGAAGTAAATCAAATTACCATCCGCGATCAATACCCTCTTCCTCTGACTCCTGATTTGTTCAGCCAGGCTGTGGGAGCTAAGGTATTCTCCAAATTGGATTTAAGGGAAGCCTACAATCTGGTTAGAATTAGAGAAGGGGACGAATGGAAGACAGCATTCAAGACCCCTGAAGGACATTTCGAGAGTCTGGTTATGCCTTTTGGTTTGACCAATGCACCTGCGGTATTTCAGAATTTCATAAATGATTTTCCATCATTTGGTGGGGAGGTTTGTGGTGGTCTATCTGGACGATATTTTGGTTTATTCACCTGATTTTGAGAATCATCGGGGCATGTTAAGCAGGTGCTCCAGATATTAAGGGATAAGAAGGTTTATGCCAAACTAGAAAAATGTGTTTTCGCTGTTCAAGAGGTGCAGTTTTTGGGGTACTTGTTGTCATCTTCAGGTTTTCGGATGGATCCGGATAAGATCCGTGTAGTCCTTGACTGGGAACGTCCCAAGAACTTGAAGGCTCTACAACGTTTTCTGGGCTTTACTAATTTTTACAGGAAATTCATCCAAAATTACTCTGTTATAGTGAAATCCCTTACTGACATGACTAAGAAGGGGTCTGATTTTTCCAAATGGTCGGATGCTTCCATACAGGCTTTTTCTCCCTTAAAGAATCACTTTGCCACTGCACCTATAGTCAATCAACCCAATGTTTCTCAACCCTTTATTGTGGAGGTCAATGTTTCAGATGTCGGGGTTGGGGCTGTGTTGTCTCACGGTTTGTCCCCTGGTAAATGGCATCCATGCACCTTCTTTTCTTAAATATTGTCTTCGGCTGAGAGAAATTATGACGTGGGTAATAGGGAACTTTTGGCAATCAAATTGGCGCTCGAGGAATGGTAACATTGGTTGGAGGGGGCTGTCCATCCTATTACTGTTATTACTGATCATAAGAACCTGTCTTATCTCCAGTCAGCTAAACGTCTCAACCCTAGGCAAGCCAGATGGTCCCTGTTTTTTACTAGGTTCAATTTTATTGTCACTTTTCGTCCAGGGGTCAAAAATGTCAAGGCTGATTCTTTGTCCTGGAGCTTCCCTGGTGGTGGTGACCATGAGAACCCTGCCCCGATATTACAGAAAGGGGTAGTCATTTTGGCTCTTTATCCTGAACTGGAGGGTGAGGTGTTGGAGGCTCAGGGGGACGCCCCTGCCTCCTGCCCTACAGGAAAGTTATTTGTACCATCTGATCTGTGCCGCAAAGTAATCAAGGAACATCACAACTCTGTGCTTGCTGGGCATCCAGGTGGTAAGGCAACCACGGACCTCCTCTCTCGCCGTTTTTGGTGGCCAGGGTTGCATCGGGATGTGATTGAACATATAGCTTCTTGTAGTATTTACGCGCATTCTATGGTTTCGCATACCCGTCCGTCTGGTACTCTTCTTCCTCTACCTATCCCTAGTAGGCCATGGACACACTTGTCCATGCATTTTATTACTGACCTACCGGTTTCTGCAGGCAAAACTGTGATTTTGGTCATAGTAGATAGGTTCACTAAAATGGTTCACTTCGTCGCATTACCTGCACTTCCCAATGCCAAGATACTTGCTCAGGTGTTCATAAATGAAATTGTGAAGCTTCACGGGGTTCACTCCGATGTGGTGTCTGATCGGGGGACCCAGTTTGTTTCCAAGTTTTGGAAGGCATTCTGTTCTCGACTGGGGGTGCAGCTGTCCTTTTCCTTTGGCTTCCACCCTCAGTCAAATGGTCAGACCGAGCGTGTCAATCAGAACTTGGAGACATACCTCAGGTGTTTCGTCTCCGAAAATCGGGAAGATTGGGCATCCTACTTATCGCTGGCAGAATTTGCTATTAATAATCATCGTCAAGAATCCACTGGCTGGTCACCGTTCTTTGGTGCATACGGTTATCATCCACAGTTTGATACCTTCAGTGGGGGAGGAGCTTCAGGAGTTCCTGAGGAGGAACGGTTTGCTTCGTCGCTCTCCTCGGTATGGCAGGGTGTTCTGTGTAATTTAAACACCATGGGAGACAGGTATCAACGTATGGCTGACAGAAAACGCTTGCCAGGACCGGACCAGAATGTGAATGACTTTGTGTGGTTGTCTACCAGGAATATAAGATTGAAAGTTCCATCTTGGAAGCTGGGACCTAGGTTTCTTGGTCCCTATAAAATAACCACCGTCATTAACCCAGCAGCATTTTGTCTTGAACTTCCTCAAGCCCTTAAGGTCTACAATGTGTTCCACAGTTCCTTACTCAAAAGGTATGTGGAACCTCTTGAGCCCTCACCTCTACCACTGCCCCCAGTAATGGTTGATGGTAATCTGGAGTTCCAGATTTTGAGGATTGTAGATTCTCGTCTCCAACATCGTTCTTTACAATACTTGGTGCACTGGAAAGGCTATGGTCCAGTGGAGAGGATGTGGGTTTCAGCGTCAGAGGTGAACGCTACAAGATTGACTCATTCCACACCTCTTTTCCTGAGAAACCCGGTCTTGAGTGTCCGGAGGCCACTCGTAGAGGCGGAATACTGTCACGGGTGTGTCAGAGGTGACAGACAGTCGTCCTGCAGTGGGTTGCAGGAGATCTCTATGTTTGGCATTGCAGACAGCCTCTTAGATAAGAGGCTGTCTTTAGGACCGAGCGGCTACCTCTCTCTTGCTAATTAGCTCTCTGCCTGGGTGTATATATACCTGGTGTGTCTGAGAGGGAGTCGCCAGCTATATCCATTTCTACTTGTGAAGCTTAGCAGGAGCAGTACTTCGTCCTCTCTGGAGCTTGAGGCAGCGTGCTTATTTGGAGTTAATCTAAAGCTAAGCCATTTCCCCTGTTTTGTCCACCCTTGTCTATAGAGTTTAGTGGAGGTTGACTAGTGCTCATCTCCTTCCATCCCTAGCCGTTGCCATACGTCAGGGAGAGTAGGGCGAGGCACGGGTGCGGCAATTGCTGAGGAGGTAATATAGGGATGCTACAACGAGACAGGGTGACGCTAGACCAGACTAGGGGGGTCTCCACTTCCCCCTTTCCCTAGTGTCTGGGATCCCTTTCACTTTTCCTTCTGTGTTGCATTAAGTCTTTCCCACACCTGGCGTGACAGTACTGTACCTTTGTTCTGATTCACTTCAGTAGGACCTTGGGGCAGCCACTAAATAATGTACAGAGCTACATTGATCTGACTCCATACACTTAAAGGGGTTTTCCCATGAACAAAGGTTCATTTTAATCAATAGATCTTGGAATGATAATAAGTTCCACAATTGAATGTATTTAAATAAAATGTTCCTGCGCTGAGATAATCTTATAAATGTTCCCCTGTGTAATGGCTGTGTCTGACCATGTATGGAACATGGTCTGATCATACCACATCTCATGGGTAGGGGAGGAAGCAAAAGAGTATACATATATTACAGGGGGGGATCACAGCTGATTCTTTATTTGAAGTAAAACATTGTTTGAAAACAGGCAGTGAAATGTTCTACCTCACAAAAAGAATCAGTTATGATCCCCTGCTGTAATATCTGTATATTCTTTTGCTTCCTCCCCTGCCCAGGAGATGTGGTATGATCAGACCATGTTCCATACATGGTCAGACACAGCCATTACACAGGGGAACATGTATAAGATTATCTCAGCGCAGGAACATTTTATTTAAACACATCCAATTGTGGAACTTATTATTGTTCCAAGATCTATTGATTAAAATTAACTTTCATTCGTGGGAAAACCCCTTTAAAGAGTAATCATCGTTTTAGACATTTATTTATTTTCCATAAATCAATAATATACATGAAAATAAGAAACTTTGTAATATATATTATTAGCGTAATCTGCTTTCTCTTCCTGCACTGATTATTAATTCTCAAAATCCTGAATTTACAGGTAAAATTTGTCTGAACACAAATTTCCCCATTACTGAGATAGGAGATAACAGTTGGTGCTCATAAAGTTATATGGAGAACTGTAACTATATTTCAGTAGAACTTGTAGAAGAATGTCTGGGTATGCTTATAGCGCCTCGCTCTTGCTCCTCCCCTCTCTATAGAATTTTAAGAGCACCAACTCTCATCTCCTTTGTCAGTAATGGGAAAATCTGTATTCACTCAATAAAGAATTTTATAGATTTTAGCCATGAATTGAGACTAAAAGATAAGTCCAGGAGGAGAAATAAACAGATTGCTCTGATGAGATATATTACAAAGTTGCTTATTTTCATGTGTTCTATTGATTTGTGAAATAATAATGAAGATGAAGGTTACTCTTTTGTACGTACGCTAGCCTCCGGTATTGATAACAGCTGATTGGTGAGTGTTCCTGGTGTCTGACCCCCACCAATCTGATATTAATGACCTATTCTTAGTGGACAACCTATTTAATCCCTTCACCCCCCAAGACTGTTCGCACCTTAATGACCAGACCAAATTTTACAATTCTGACTAGTGTCACTTTATGAGGTAATAACTCTGGAACGCTTCAACAGATCCCACTGATTCTGAGATCATTTTTTCGTGATATATTGTACTTCATGATAATAGTAAAATTTCTTCAATATAACTTGTATTTATTTAGGGGAGAAAACGTAAATTTGGCAAAAAGTTTGAAAATTTTGCAATTTTCAAACTTTGAATTCTTATGCCCTTAAAGCAGAGAGATATGTCACACAAAATAGTTAATAAATAACATTTCCTACATCTTCTACTTTACATCAGCACAATTTTTTAAACAATTTTTTTTTTGTTAGGAAGTTATAAGAGTTAAAAGTTGACCAGCAATTTCTCATTTTTCCAACAAATTTACAAAACCATTTTTTTGAGGCACCACATCATATTTGAAGTGACTTTGAGGGGCCTTTATGACAGAAAATACCCAAAAATGACACCATTCTAAAAACTGCACCCCTAAAGGTGCTCAAAACCACATTCAAGAAGTTTATTAATCCTTCAGGTGCTTCACAGGAATTAATGGAATGTGGAAGAAAAAAATTAACATTTAACTTATTTTCACTAAAATTTTACCTTAGACCCCAATTTTTTTATTTTCACAAAGGTAATAGGAAAAATTGACCCCAAAATTTGTAGTGCAATCTCTCCTGAACATGCCAGTACCCCATATATGGGTGGAAAACCACTGTTTGGGCACACGGCAGGGCTCTTAAGGGAAGGAGCGCCATTTTACTTTTTGAATGCAAAATTTGCTAGAATCATTAGAGGACGCCATGTCGTGTTTGGAGAGCACCTGATGTTCCTAAACAGTGGAAATCCCCCAGAAGTGACCCCATTTTGGAAACTAGACCCCCTCAAGGAATTTATCTAGATGTGTGGTGAGCACCTAGAACCCTCAGGTGCTTCACAGAAAATTAGAACGTTGAGTTGTGAAAATAAAAAACATCACATTTTTTATACAAAAATGTTATTTTAGCCCCAATTTTTTATTTTTCGAAAGGTAACAGGAGAAAATGGACCCCAAAATCTGTTGTTAAATTTCTCCTGAGTACGCTGATACCCCATATGTGGGAGAAAACTACTGTTTAGGTGCACATCAGGATTTGGAAGGGAAAGAGTGAAGTTTTGGAATGCAGACTTTGATGGAATGGTCAGCGGGTGTCATGTCGCGTTTGCAGCGCCCCTGATATGCCTAAACAGTAGAACCCCCCCCAATTGACCCAATATTGGAATTGATGTAGTGTTTTCCTGGTATGTGAATTTCATAATGTGGTGGCATATACGTAAATTATGTAGCGTGCATCAGGTTGGCATACATGAGTTGTGTAGTGTACGTCAGGTTAGCATATGCGAGTTGTGCAGTGTACGTCAGGGTGGCATATGTGAGTAGTATAAGTCAGAAATGAATTTAGTAGTCTATGGATGTGTAGTAGTCTGAAGCATTCTTTTATACACAGGCCAGGTTTGTCGGGGCAGGTGTCGCATTGCCAAATGGTGTCCTTGCATATCCCCTTTTTGTAACAGACTCGGCACCTTTTCTTGCGACCTTTTTTCTTTGCAGTTTGAGGGACCTCACAGACGAAATGTTGGCCTGGTACGATACGAGCACCTTCAGTTCCGTAAGTACTGGGGCCCGCTCCTTCATGACTGCCAAATATCAGGGCTTTAAGCACTATCTCGTGGAACTGAAGGTACGATGTAGCGGTCTGGCCTGCACATCGTGATACGACAAAAGTGTTTTACATTGCCATCTGTACAATGTGCACAGCCAGCTTCTTGTACCACACCTTGGCCTTTCGCATGGCACTATATGGCTGGAGGACTTGATCAGAGTGATCAACTCCCCCCATATTCTTGTTGTACCCCAGTACACAGTGTGGTTTGTGGACCTGTGTAGAGGTACCTCGTACAGTGGTGGTTGTGCTGCTATCAACATGTATGGTGGTCAAGAAATGGACATCACTGTTGTCTTTGTACTTGACCACCAGCATGTTGTCGCTATATTGGGCTCTGCTCTCACCCTTTCTGAGCAGATGGACAATTAAGAGTCCTCTCTGATTTGTGCGAACAGTACCGCAGGCTGCGGTACCTCACGCAGAGAGGGACTTGAAGAGTGGGGTGCAGGTATAAAAGTTATCTATGTAGAGATAACCTTGATCCAACAGTGGGTGCTGCAAATCCCACACAATTTTCCCACTCACTCCCAGGAAAGGGGGGCATTCAGGGGTTCAATCCAAGAGTCCTTCCCTTCATAAACCATAAACTTGTGGGTGTACCCTGAGATACTCTCAACAGTTTGTTCTGCTTAATTCCATACCTGGCCTTCATACTAGGCAGGTACTGTCGGAATGTGAGCCTCCCCATGAAATGGATTAGGGACTCATCCACGGAAATGTCCCTTTGGGGAACGTACACCTCAGCAAGCTTGTTGCTGAAGTGCTCAATGACTGGCCGAACTTTGAAGAGTCTGTCAAAATTGGGGTCATCTCGGGGAGGACATCATGCAGTATCGTTGTAATGGAAGAATTTGTGGATGGCCTCAAAACGTTTATTGGTCATGGCCATTCGGAACACTGGAATGTTGTATAAAACATCAACACTTCAATATTACCGAAGTTCTGGTTTCTTCACTAACCCCATGTGAACGACCAGGCCCCAAAACATCACCATTTCTACTGTGTCTACAGGGGTCCAGTTAGAAAATGATGAAGGACGATTTTGTGACAAAAATTGCTGGGCATACAAATTTATCTCGGTCACCACGAGGTTTGCAAAATCCTCCGCGAAAAAGACTTTGAAAAAATCTATTTCTGTGAGGCTGATGGTGTCGAATTGAATTTCTGATTGCGCCACAAAATCAGGAATCAGTGGCTCATAGTCTTCGGGGGGTGAGGTCCAGTAATAGTGGGTGCTAGTTCATTTTCTGTCCTGGGATGTATACGTGGCAGTTCAACATCACTTAAGGAAGAGGAGGAGGAAAAATAAAGAAAAATAGGATCCTCTCCCTTACTGTCAGTGTCGGAGGCAAGGAAGGCGTATGCCTACTCCGCTGAATACCGGGTTTGGGATGAGCAGGACGACATTTTTTCACGTGTGTATGTGTAAAATAACCAAATTTCAGTTGTGTGTGTGAGTTTTTGGTGTAAACTTTTTTTATTTAGAAGAGAAAAAAATCTAATCCTATGAACTAATCTATATTATTTTGTACTCTCTTTTCATACAAAAAAAAAAAAACAAAAGAAAAAAAACAGCTGGAGGTTGATTACTGATGATCAGCGCTCGACGGCTCTAGGACGGACGCACGGATGTGATTCGTTTTTTCCGCGTGCTCTAAGACTAACCCTAACTTAATTCAGCAAAAAATACTGTAGTATTTACATGATTTTTTTTTCTTTTTTCACAAAAAAAAACAACCCAACAACCAGAGGCCGGTCAGTGTTGTTCATCACCGACCAGCGCTCGATGGCTGGATAGCGCATGCAGGGGATAAAAAAATAGACAAGAAAAAAAAGTCCTTGCCAAAAGCGAGCAGCACGGCTGCTAATCAGTGGTGTACGTCTGATTAGCGTCTCAGCGGCTGTAGGAAGCGCACACAGAGTGGTGCAAAGGTGGGAGGGGAGAAAAAGCAATTAGGGGAAAAAGTTGTGGAAAATAGCAAGCACAGGAGCAGATCAGTGATTTGCGTCACTGATCAACGCTAGGCGGCTGCTGGATGCATGCATGGAGGTGGTGCAAAGGGGGATGGGTGAACGGACAAGGACAAAAAAAAGTCCTGGAAAACAGCACGGATGTTGATCAGTTATTTGCGCCACTGTTCAGTGCTCGGCCGCTGCAGGACGCACGAAAAATAAAAAAACTGCCAAAAATCGAGCGATCAAGTACTGATCAACGATCAAATACTGATCAGCACTCGGCATCAGAAAGGGGGGGGGGAGAGGATGAAAAAGGGGAGAAAAGGTGGTGGAAGGGAGCTAGGGGGGTTGGGGTGGATTAGGAAAAATCAGGCAAGGATCAGGAATCAGGAACTCTTCTTTCTTCTTTTCAGCAGGAGCAGCGATGAACAAGCAGCAGCAGCAATATCTCTGATGGCACAGGCTTCTGTGGCACCACAAGGGCCAGCACAGTGCACAGAGGGACAGGGTGACTGCCCTGTACAAATTAACAGCTAGAATGAGGATGTACAGGGCCGTAACTGCCAGGTCACACCGTACCTGTGCGCTCTGATTGGTGAGATCGATGTCATCGTCGATCACACCAATCAGAGCTGGCTCAGGTGAGGCTGGCATCAGAATTGAACAGCCAATCACAGAGATCGTAGTTGCGGGGTAATGGCCACGTGTCCTGCTTGAAGATGCCATTGGCAGATGAATGCGATCACAGCGACAAAGGTCTCGGTGCCGCATTTTAGCCGTGACGTACCCAGTACGGGTACGTCTAAGTTTGGGAAGGGGTTAAAGGGAATCTATTACCAACTTCCTCATCTGAGAGCAGCATAATGTAGGAAAAGAAACCCTGATTCCAGCAATGTGTCACTTAGTTTACTGGGTGCAGCAATTGTGACATGATCAACATTTTCTCTGCTGTAGATGTAGCTGAGCTTAGGAAGGTAACCCCGCCCAAACCACAACTTTCTGTGTACATTGCTTATTGACAGTGAGCTGCTTATCAGAGGAAGGGGTGTGGTCAGACCAGAGCTCACATGAACTGTAGTCCAGGCAGTGATAATCTCCTGGTGATAACAACATATAACCTAGTAAGTGACAGATCCCTAAAATCTGTGTCTCAGTCCCTATCATGCTGTCCTCAGCTTACATAGCAAAAACCTGTTGACAGATTCCCTTTAACAGAGGAATCAGACTTAATAATTGTGACCCAAAATAATAAATACAAAGGTCTTTTTATATTTATATAAATCTGTAACTTGAGGGTTCTTTCCACCATTGGGAAAGAGACCATCACAAGAAACAGTCTCACAGACACCAAAACTGCAGACTTTAGATGAATACAATTAATTTTTTGCAGAAACTTATCCATGGAAATGTTGATATATCTTTTCAGCTCATTGATGTGTGCAATGTAAGAGTTCCTTATTGTTTAGGGATATCAAAGTGTTACAGAACAAACTCCCTAAAGTGGTTGTGATTGCTCTTTTTCTCTTCAAGAAGAAACTATCTCCCTGGCGCCCGATATTAAGCATACAAGTCGTACTCGGAAAATGATGAGATGATTGATGAGTCAAGACACACGAATACACATCAGTCTGGAGAGACTACAAGTGCCGTAACCCTGGTATAAAAACAATCCGTTCATTGGATACACAGTCTCTGGAATTCTCGGCTGGAAGGATTAGGGACACTGATAATAATGGGAAAAGAAAGCAAGATTAAGTTACACAATAAACAGGTAATGTCATGCGGGTGGCGTCTGCCAGTTATCACCGACACATCTCCGGTTTTACCATAAAGTTGAACAAACAGTAAGCCTGACATGGGTTGTCTCATCCCACACTTTATTTGTTAGCATGTAAAATCAGCAGAAACATTGACCTGTTTGTGACAGATGGTTTTCTGTCACTGAAGAAGATCGAGAGCCATTTCGTCATGTTGATCTTGGCTGATGGAACCTGGGCCTCTTAAACTATCTTTAGGATTTAGGTAATGCGGTGTAACACTATGAATGTAGGTAAAAGAGCAAACATGGACAATTCTATATATTACCTCAATAAGAAACAATTATCACAATTTGATATCTAATTCATTTTTACAAAAGTCACAACTTTCCAAAATATGGAAAGGGAATTTTACTACTTAGCCACCTCCAAAGCTCCAAAAATGGCAGATACATGGAATTTAGTTATAAAACCAAAGAAAATTACATAACGTAAGCAACATGGTCAATGTTACTCTGGTATTGGTAAAGATGACTTTTTATAAAACTTCTATCAGATGTGCTTAAATGGAAATACAGTATAGTTAGATGATAGACAGAACTTGAACTGCCAAAAACAAAAGTAGCCTATGTGCACAGAGCGATCTGTAATAGAGCATCGATAAGCACAGTCATCCTGTCTAAACAGGCTGTTAAATAACCGGCGACAGGTACATTTTTACCAACGGCAGTGGTTTAATGCCGCAAATCTGTTCATGGAAACCCACCTTTAGGCAGATTACTAAGTACTGTACATCGTAAACCATGAAAGAGTTAGCAGCCTTGTCAATATATGTAATCCAATGTAATCTAGTGTAGAATACTATTCTCAAACACTCAGTCATTGGCCACATTCAGCCTCTGAGGCTGCTATCTGCTGCTCGTGGAGCACCGGAGCTCCTGAGACATCCTTGAGACAGCAGATAGCAGGCTGAAGGAGGAGCGCTCTGGTGCCCCTTATGACATCATGCCAGAGCATAGTGTATTAGAGCACAGTGCGTTGGGAGCGGAGGCATCTCTTTTGCACTCTACTGGATCACTGGTGTTAGGTGAATAAAGTGGAAAAAAATTTTTTACTCCTTCCCGACATCCGCCGTACATGTATGGTGCAGCGGGAGGTGACTTCCCCCAAACTGCAGTCCATGGGCGGCGCGATCATGATGCCAGCTGACATCAGCTGCAACGGCCACGATTGGTAATAGCACTGATTATGGCCATTTAGATATTTCTGTCAATAGTGGGACTCATCTGGCCTCGCCAACCCGCTGCCTCAGGCTTTCTGTCACGGGCTGTCACCTCAGCCTCAGCGTCTCCCTTGACACACGTTCTGTCCGTTCCTTCTCTTGGGGCTGTGGAGCCCCTGAGGGTTCAGTCGCCACAGGGGTACTGCACCTCAGAACGAGGTGTGGTATCTCCTCTCCAAGGTAAGGATGGAGTACCTCACAGGACCCCAACCACACACTCAACACTACACCACTCCAGTTCTGAAGGGGGCCTAAAAGCACCATAGTGTTGCCCCGGGCCTGAATGGAGGAGTTGGGGGGGAACCAAAGTTAGGG
Organism: Phyllobates terribilis; assembly: GCF_046119375.1. NCBI lineage: Eukaryota > Metazoa > Chordata > Amphibia > Anura > Dendrobatidae > Phyllobates > Phyllobates terribilis. The sequence goes on along the minus strand of NW_027362771.1, from coordinate 441,605,144 downwards.
GGAACCATGTAGTGAGTGAGGGTGGAGGAAGCACTTTACCTAAGCACTTAATAGAATCATATATAACTGGAGGCCATTTTAAGAACTGGGTCTTTGGTCGTGGGTCTTTGGTGTGGCGGGTCAGCACAAGGCTGCAGCCGGATGAGGGTCCACGGTTCCCGGTCTCAGGCCTCGAGACGGGGGATTGGGGCAGAGTATAATCGGCTCTGTCCCCGGTCTTAGTCCAACCAAGAAGGCCCAGGAGGGGAGCAGGGGAGATAGGCTCCACAGGCGAAAGGATCTCAGGGTGTGCGGACGGAGCGGAGACGCCACCTGCATGCCTTATTCTGGCCCTGCCAGAGAGACCCTGCCACAAGAGGGGGTACTGGTCCCCGATTATCTGACTTTGCACTTCACGTCTCTGTCGGAAAAGTCCGGAGGCTTATGTGGATCCCAGGGGGATACGGACGGAGCGGAGTCGCCACCTGTATGCCCTAATCTGAGTTTATCCAGAGGGACCCGGCCTTACGCCACGTTCGAGCAAGCGGTCCTATGTGCAAATGTAACATCACCTAGAATAAAGTTTTGAGTTGAAAACTGTTTGATTTCCCTTTGTAATAACCTGCTAATGCTTATAATTTCAAAAATGACCATTTTTTTGTTCTTTATTAAAATGAAAAGGTTGAAAACTCTGCTGTGCATAATAATTTGGAACATGCATTTTGAGTGCAGTTTGAGTTTTTTATTTTTTTTTAAATATACTGTTATCATAGGCAGTTTGTACAAAAACCTTTCAATTGTACTCTAATAGTTATTTGACTGGAAAATTACAAAGACTGCAATTCATATAGGTAATTTGGGAAAATCTAAGAAAATATTATTTGCATAATAATTTGGAACACAGTGTAGGAAGAAAAATGGTATCACTGAAAACTTCATCTCGTCGAGCAAGAAATGTGGTCTGTCAATTTCAAATGTATTCTCTGCGAGGGCCATTTATCCGGCCAAGTTGGCAACCCCTGGCCTAGCATATATAATGTCTGTATTAAATTTTAAAATGTGGCATGTAGATATAATCTTAACCCCTTTCCAACATGGCGATTTCTATTTTTGCACTTTCGTTTTTTCCTCCTCTTTCCAAAAGCTATAACTATTTTATATTTCTGTCAATATAGCCATTTTAGGGCTTGGTTTTTGTGAGATGAATTGTACCTTTGAATGAAACCATCCATTTTACTATGCGATGTACTGGAAAACAGGAAAAAAATTCCAAGTGGGACAAAATTGCAAAGAAAAAAACACAATTCCTCAATTGTATATTGAGTTTTGTTAGTGTTCATTGTGTGGTAAAAATTACCTGCCAATGTAATTTTCCAGGTCAGCAGGATTATGGCAATGCTAACCATGCATAGCTTTTTTTCATTTAGGTGGTGTAAAAAATTGGGAAATTTGCAAAAAAATCCCATAAGGTTTTCTTTTTTCCTGTCAATGGAGCTGTGTGAAGGCTTTTTTTTTTCACGGCGAGCTGATGTTTTCCTAACACCATTATGTGTAGATATGACATTTTGATCGCTTCCTATTGCATTTTTGCCATGCTGCTGCAACCGAAAAACTACAATTCATTAGTTTTGATTTTCTTTTTCTCTTTACAGTGTTTACCAATTGAGTTAACTAATTTTATATGTTGATAGATTGGATAAAGTGATACCACAGATATATATTTTTTAAAGATTTTTATGTCTTTCTTTTTAATGGTGAAAAAGGAGGGGTATTCGAATTTAATTTTTTCATATTTTTAAAAAAGTTTTTATATTTTTACTTTATTTTTTAATTCTTTTTGGCGACTTGAAACTGCAATCATACACTCGCTTACATTATGTACTGCAATATCACAGTGGTGCAGCATATAGAAAAAATCACGGTCCCCTATGAAGCTCAGTCACAGGGTAGATTCATAGGAGCACCATCATGACAGGCATGGGGGTCTTCAGCAGACCCCCATCCTGGCAACCCATTGGTGGGAAGTAGTGATGAGAGCAAGTGCTTGTTACTCGAGTTAGCCTAGGGTGCCCGCATGTTAGACATCCAAAAAACATGGGGGTGGTTGCCCGTATTTGTCAGGCAATACCCGCATGTTTTGTGGCTGTCTAACAGCTGTAAAACATGTGGCCGAAGGGGCGCGAATATCTCACTTGAGCACCCGCGAAACTCAGAGCATACCAGAGCACCCTCGGCAAACTCGAGTAATGAGCACTTGCACTTAACACTAGTGGGGATGAGCAATGGGCGCGTGGAATGGCAACTCTCCAGGCTGAATGCTGTCTGCTGCTTTATCCCATTAAGCCTAGGAGTCCAGCTTATGCAAATATTCCTAACTTATACCCACCCATTCAGTGATCTCCTGAAGAAAAGACATTGAGGTCATCTGAATTCCTTAAGACTGGTTGTAAGAGCAGAGAATACTAGTCCATATAGCACACAGATTGTTTGGGGGCTTACTGCGGGGTAATATTAGGCTGTGAATACTGAGATAGAAATACTATATTCTGATTCAGCATCTTTTCACCTATCCCGCCTTCATTGTGGATAGAGAGACATTGGTGACAGATTCCCTCCTATTGTCCTGAATTAGCTCAAATATACACTACATGATGTATGATTATCATCTCTTACAGGAATTCCTTTTATTTTAGGAAAATAATATTTCATATACAGAAATGTGTCACTCTATTGTTTCCAAGCCTAGGAAAAAGCTGTAGATTAACCCTAATTTTTGACAACTTCCCTAGTCCCGGTCCTAGCATATGATTATTGCTGATTCATTCTATAATATTAATTAGGATTTTCTTTGCATTGTAATACCTGACATATAATGGGATGATTTATTGGCCTTGCCTTTGTACTTAATATCTAGACTATCAGGCATTACTGGGAAAACAAGTGGATGTCCTTAGCAGGGAATGTGTTCATTTCAGAGAATGTCCAAGTAAAGAGAAAAATAAGCTTTTGTTGGGATTTTTCCCATATAATTGCAGAGATGTGTTTCCTGTAGATTTAACTAAATTGTAGATTTGAGGGGACAAAGAATGAGGAAAATATTAAAAAAACAAAACAGGGATTCCTGTCCAAATGCACCAGGGTCTGGATGTGGCATTCTTATTGTGGACAAATGATTCACAAGGTTCAAAGGCTTCCTCTAACCTTTTACATGGCAAATACTGTAGGTATGTAAGTAACAAGAGGTGAATGTGACTGGAAACAGATTGTGTTTGGTATGAAGCTTTGTGCTAATGAAAGCAAGATTTTATTTTTCAAGTTGTGCGGTAAATTGGAAAAATGTTTGGCTGCAAAATGTCTAGTACTGTACTATAGCCAGAAGAAAGAAATGCAATACCTAAGTTCACGTGTGTCAGGGGCATAAGATGGGGGCATGTGCTCTAGGTGCTGGGAGGGCAATAATAAGCCACTCTACCTTAGCCGGGATACTTACCATATATGGGGGAACTAGATGATGGCCCCATTCTAACGCATCGGGTATTGTAGAAAAGGGGTCTCCTGTTCCGTGTTCCACAGTGAGTGACAGGTTGTGTCCCCCATCGCGTCACACCCGGCATCCACCGCGCGCCCATTCATTGAGAGAGCGTGCAGTGGATGCTGGGTGTGACGCGATGGGGGATAACCCCACCCACAACCCGTCACTCACCGTGGAACACGGAACAGGAGACCCCTGGCTGCAGCCGCAAATAGTCGTGATGTAAGCGGAAGCAAGAGCTGGCTGCAGCCGGGGGTCACGTGCTACCTGTGCACGGTCAGCGATAGCGCCGCGTACAGGCAGTATTGGCAACATGAGGTATTTACGAAATTCATTAGGGGCCCTGGGGGGATACATTGGGGGGTTAATTTAAAGTAGCCGCACCAATATCGCTGATTGGTTGCAACCGGCCGGGCGCGAGCAATCAGCGAAGCGTGGTTCAAATCCCGCACCAATTCACGGCCAGACTGCGACTGTCGCTGATTGGTCGCGGCCGAGCGCGACCAATCAGCGAAGCATGGTTCAAATCCCACGCCAATTAGCGGCTGGACTGCGCCTGTCGCTGATTGGTTGCGGGCGGCGGGCGCGACCAATCAGCGACACGGGATTTCCGTTATAGACAAACACACAGAATTAGACAATTACATATATAGATGGGCAGCAAACTGATTGTAAGCCCCAGGTAAATGAAAGTCCTACTTGTGTTACTGGAAAAATGGGTTGTATCCCTGTTAAATAAGCAGATTCACATTATTTTAAAAAGAATATAACAAAGTCAGGGCAGATTCTAATGCTGGACACTTACCGGGCTTCTTTCTGAGGTAGTATTTTATCTGCAGCATCTCTGCTAGTTCTCTCGATGATGAGCTCCTGCTATGTAGACCTCAGTATTAATGAGCTCTGATGTTTCCTCACATCACTTCTGATTGGCAGCTTTCTGCTTAGGCACATTATAGTCAAAAAGCTGTAAATCAATGATGCAGGTGCAGTTATATAGAGCGTATCAATGAGAAGACTAGCAGATAAACAGTTACATTATCAAAACTACAGCAAGAAGACCAGTAGGTGAAATGCTGTCAATTAGGGTCTCTGTATGGGTGACCTATCAGCAGGATAACGGAGCTGCTGAGTGCAGCTCCAATCAAAGTGTAGTGGTTGATTGTGGGTGTCAGACTCCAATCGATTTGCTATTGGTAACCTATCCTGCAGATAATTAATCAATACTGTATGCCAGGACAACCACTTTAAAATAATTTAATATTGCATAAGTCATTGATTGATATCGTGTAAGATGTCAAATTGCACTTTTTTTTTGCACCATAATTTTCCAGTTCTATGTTAAGGTAAATGTGGCTACATCTGTAGCTATAGAATCCAAAATGCAAAACTGATGCTAGTATGTAGATTACCTTTGCCGTGTACCAATGTGAACACACGGTAGATTTATCCAAACTGTCTAAGAAAATTCCCATTCTTCCCACAGCAACCAATCACAATGTAGAAAGAAACAAATAAAGAAAGAAAGGAGGTAGGAAGAGAGGAAACAAGGGAGGGAGGGAGAGGAGGAATGGGGGAACAAAAAATTGCCCAGTCTTTGGAGGGTTAGAGGGTTAAGGGCAGGTGAGTCTTCAGCAGTATACACCATGTAATTTAGAACAATACAAGGAAAACCAAAAGAAATATACATCCGGCGGTAATAAGTAAAATTATATATGCCTAGAGTATATTAAGTTAAAGACCAGCCGAAGTAGGAGGACCAGTATAGGCGAAAGAGCCAATCGGAAAAAATCAATAAATGAAAAAGGAAAACCGACCATAGAGTCCCAGGTGTCAAATATGGTGAATAATAGCAGATTTATTGATAACAGGTGACAACAACGAATGACAGATTACCTACATCAATTAAAATAACTTAAAACCATCTAAAAACAGGGGCGCGTATCCGGATGGTGTACAATTCATGTGAGAAACGGATGTTAGAAAGAAACAAATAATAAATAATATATCAGTGCATATAAATATAAGTTATGAGAATAAGTAAAAAATAAATAGTAAATTGATTAATAGCCAACTATAGATAAGATGCACAAAGTGGGCAATAATTATAAATAATAAATATATAGACATGAGATTGAAAACATGAGTAAAAGTGCCAGTGCATTAAATATTATCAATCCTAACACCAAAATTGTATAAAGTATATACAATGTGAGAACACATGGTAAATCCAGATATCTATATATAAGTATAATAATATGTGCCTATCAATATTTACAGGGGGAAGAGAGATAGGACAATGAGATCAATTCATAGTCAATTGTAAAGGAGGGTCATCAGAACTGGTGGCCAAAGAAGAATCAATGATCCAATGCACATCTAGAGTGTATATCTATCATATCATAGCTATGTCTATATATTTATTATTTATAATTATTGCCCACTTTGTGCATCTTATCTATAGTTGGCTATTAATCAATTTACTATTTATTTTTTACTTATTCTCATAACTTATATTTATATGCACTAATATATTATTTATTATTTGTTTCTTTCTAACATCCGTTTCTCACATGAATTGTACACCATCCGGATACGCGCCCCTGTTTTTAGATGGTTTTAGGTTATTTTAATTGATGTAGGTAATCTGTCATTCGTTGTTGTCACCTGTTATCAATAAATCTACTATTATTCATCATATTTGACACCTGGGACTCTATGGTCGGTTTTCCTTTTTACTTTTTCACCATGTAATTTAGCTGTCCTCACTGGGTCCCAAGGAGCAGCTCATCCTGGTAAATGTAGTACTATACTATACTCTTATAGAGGCGCTATTAGACAGCCAATCAGTGCCTGTGCTTCAGTAATACACATTTTACCAATAAAATGCTTAGGCTGATTGCCAGAATCTCCATCCAATGTGCCGCAGTTCTGCACTGTCTGTGATATTGTATGCTTATTTAGTTTCAAGTTACAATGACCAAGGAAGACCACTGTATGCAGAAAATATAGTAACATTGAGGCCATTGTAACTTCAGGGTTACCTGTAAATAGTTCTTCTCTACTATTAGGTCCCTGACGAAGCAACAGCGAAACGCGCGTTGGAGTGGTGTGAGGGGATCTGTGGTATGTCCACTTATTGGTATGCGGTCTTTTATCAGTGTAATTTTCATATCTACTTTTCTCCTCTTCTGCATCATTGGATGATTTATTATTCACATTGATCTTAGCCTGGTGCCATTTACAGCCTTCCTCATATTATCTTGCTATATATCTTACCATTGAAAATGGTAAATGCTATGTGCTTTCTATAGTCTTGTTTATATATTGTGGCCATATATCTTCTATCACACTTATATGATAATTTTGAGGTCTGCACATTGCACTTTTTTGCTCATATCATGTGGTCATATATCTTCCACTTGGAGATTATATACATCTTTACATATATATGATCATATCTAGGCTTGCACATTGCACTTTTTCTGTATAGTACCTAACACTTTTTATTACTGTGTATGAATATATTACGGTACCTTAAACGCTATATGAACCCCTTCTTTACTGCATGTACTTATGGTGCATTATTTAATGATTAAGAATACAATTCATCTTGATTTGCAACCTCTCTCTATATTGCATTATATTTTTTTTACATGGATATCAAATATATTCCTCTGTATATAAATATGATTGTATCATATATTTTCCACTTGGATATCAAATTCATTCTTCTTTATATATGATTTATTCCCAGATATGCACATTGCACTTTGCTTTATATATTCAGCAATTGATTAATATTGTTCATTGACCGGTGCTCCTTTTTTATCAATCACGTATGTAGCCTTTGGGATTATTTTTTCTTGATACATTGTGCATTGTTTCATCATTTTATATGTATGCAGGCCAATTATATACATTTTCTTTGACACACCCTGATCCCCTCATCTTTTGTACTTTGGTGTTTTGAATTGTTGTGTTTTTATCCCATCATGTTTCTGATTTTATATTCAATAAATCTTGATTTTGCTTTTTGACATTGCCTTTTTTTTAATACATTGTTTGGTTTTCTTATGTTTATGTGGTATTCATCGGCATTTATTTAGTCTTATACTATTGGTATTTCTTTTCTGTTTAGGTTTTTTCACTTTTTACATCTGGCTATACAAGTTAATAAAATCAAAAGTCAATCAACAAGAGCGCGAACATGAATTCATGTGATCTCAAAGGTTTAATTGTGAACATAATTATCCAGCTCATAGTAGTGAAGAGTGGGAATGACACCCCACAGTTTGCTATTTTACTTCTCATGAGACATTGGAGTCTCCTCTTGACCTGTCCCAATTAGCAGGGTCACAATTACGTTTGTCCATAGAAGTCTTGGAATTCTTTCTTTCGTATGAAACACCCCCAGAACCTTCCACGTGACTTCCATTCTGCATAATCTGCATGCCTAGTGCCTGCTGTATCCTCAGGAGGTTTGTGTGGCCCATAACAGCTGTTATTAAGACTATGGACAGGAGCTGGGGGCAGTGATGGTCTTGGAATGCGCAAGTTCGGACAGGGTTTACTTGTGGGGGTTGAAGGGCTCTGACACTTACATTTCTCTGCTGACTTTTTTGTAATGAGTTTAACGCAAAAATCATTTTCCCTGACCTTGTTCTTTTGAACACAGCAACAAGGTATAAATATATTACCATATGGAACCTTAGGATCCGAAAATTGCTCAATATTTCATATGGGTTAGTTCCTGTTAGACATAACCTCTGTTCAATATCATGCAGCATTAGTGAAAAAGGGACTGTAATTGCCGACATGCCAGCCATAGAACAATATAATGGTACATTCATCAGAATAAAAAGGCCAATTAATATCTCTATCTATCTATCTATCTATCTATCTATCTATCTATCTATCTATCTATCTAATAAGAAAACTGACCAGCACTTCCTAAGTGTGAACAGGTGCTAGCTGCAGAAACTGCATAAGATATATAAAAAGAAAGCGCAGCAGCACTCCATTATGGCCAAGATACATAAAGACTATAAAAACATTTGATCTAAACTGTGTTATTATTGAGTAAGCTTTACTTACAAAAAATGGAGGTTCTAAATTGGCCAATTCATGTGTGCCCATCAACCACTGCAAGGTGACCTCCCGTCTGATGGGTACTACTTTGCCTACATGCCTCTCTTGGGCTACAAGCCTACAACTCTGGACAAAACATGTCACTTCTGGGCTAAAACACCTACAATTTAAATGGGCAGGTAGAATAGAATATACATCACCTTCTGGTTAAATGTAAGGAGTGCAAGGTCAGACAGGAGGCAGTTACAACCTCCTATAGTAATATGTAATAAGAAAAATTGTAGGTGTTTTAGCCCAGAAGTGACATGTTTTGTCCAGAGTTGTAGGCTTGTAGCCCAAGAGTGGCATGTAGGTGACTCGCCCAGAGGGGATATGGGGGACTCAGTACCCGGGCCTTTACCTTCTTGGGATGTCACGGCGGTCGGCTCCCGGGCCCGTACCCTGGGGTCACTCTTAAAAAGGGGGTTGTTGCTTGAAGGGATGAATAACAGTTTTGTCTCGTGACGCCACCTGTGGTTCCCAGTAATGGGTACCAGCGCTGCTGCAGACCTCTGGAACAGATGTTAGGGCAGCTGGGTTGGTGCGGCTCTCCACAGGCAGAGCTCAGCTCCAGGGCAGTGTAGGTGCAGATGGTGATGCTGGGCATTGTAGTGCAGGAGCGATAACGTGGTAGAAATAACTGACAGAAACAGTGGGGTGCAGTCATCCGAGTTTACTCACAGTTATTAGGTTCCTCAGGTGGCACTATACAGGTGACCGTGTTCCACGTCGCGCTGCGTTCACCAGGCAGGGGTTCAGCACTCCCTCAAGTATCTCAAGAGCACTTAACGGGACCCTTCTCTGTATGTTCCTTTCTTAGCCGACTTCCCACGCTGGGTCTCTCCCTCCTGCCCTGCGCCTCGCCACACAAGGTCCCGATCAGGTACCTTGAGATCCCTCTGGGTAACTTGGAGTTCCCGGACCTTGCTTGGTGCCCTTTTCGGCGGCTTAGGTGCGGATGTGGCAACTGCACCTTGAAAGTGCAGAAGCCTCCGATTTTGTAGCTGAGACTTAAAGTAACTCGGCCGGCTAGTCCAGGGACCGGTTCCCTTCTTGCGGCCTGATCCCTCTGACGCCTGGCAGATTCGGGCGTGCGGGTGCCGTCCTGCACTCACCGTACCCCCTGGGATCCTCTCTCAGTCTTGGGCATGACAGGCCGAGCCTGCCTCCCGAGCAGAGCTCCTGAAGAGCCTCTGCTCCCTTCGTCCTCACACTCTCTCTCTCCGTTCGTTCTCTTCTTAAAAAGATGGCTTCCTTATATATATCTATATCTTCAAGTGCTCCCCTGTTCCGCGTCCTCCACCCACACCCACTACTGGTTCCCCCTCACTTTTGGTTCCCCCCACTCCAGCCAGGGACGGGGCAGCAAAAGAAGTGCATAATGCCCTTCCAGCCGGCCTGGAGTAGTGTAGTGTTGAATGCAGGTGCTAGGGTCCCGGGCAGTACTCCATCCTTACCTGAGAGAATGAGATGCCACACCTCTGGGTGGGGTGCAGTACCTCTGTGGCGACTGAACCCTCAGGGGCAGAGTAGTTACCCATCAGACGGGAGGTCACCTTGCAGTGGTTGATGGGCACACATGAATTGGCCAATTTATGCGTTAATAACCTCAATTTTTTGTAAGTAAAGCTTACTGAATAATAACACAGTTTAGATCAAATGTTTTTATTGTCTTTATGTATCTTGGCCATAATGGAGTGCTGCTGCATTTCCTTTTTCTATCTATCTATCTATCTATCTATCTATCTATCTATCTATCTATCTATCTATCTATCTATCTATCTAACTAATGTTTATTATTTTATTATTCAGTATTAATTTATTATCTGTCTATCTGATATCTATTGATAGAAATATATTTTTAATATATTTCTTTCTTTCCTTCCTTTCTTCTTTCTTGTTCATTGTTTATTTTTTTAATTTATTATTAAGTATTGATCTTTTATATGTCTTTATGACATCTAACCACAAAAGACATACTGATAGGGAATTTAGATAGTGAGCCCCAATGGGGACAGTGATGATGTCTGTAAAGAGCTGTGGAATATGGTGATATATAAGTAAGTTAAATAAATAGATATAATCTATTTCTTTCTTTCCTTTTCTTTTTCTTGTTTATCTATGGTATTTTATATATTTTTATCTGTTTTCTATCTAAAATGTATATAGTTCGGTTTCAAAAAAATTCAGGGGCCGATTGATCAAAGCTTTTCTACCACAAAAGTGGCGTAAAAACTTTGAAAAGTTACATCTTCGCACCAGTCTTGATGAATTAGCCTTTTACTTAAAATTGTCAATATGGATGTGCCATATTTATTTTATTTATTTTACTTGCTTATATAGCACCATCATATTTCACAGCGTTTTACAGACATTATCATCACTGTCCCCATTGGGCTCACAATCTACATTCCCTATCAGTATGTCTATGGAGTGTGGGAGAAAACCGGAGAACCAGGAGAACCCGGAGGAAACCCATGCAAACATGGGGAGAACATAACAACATCTGCAAGGAGTTTGTATGACCTTTTACATCAAATGATTGTGGCTGTTAAATGACAGCAGATCAACTACATGTAACCCTGTTTAACCCCTTCCTGACATGCGCCGTATATATACAGCGCTGTGGGAGCTGCGTTCCCACAAACCACCGTATATATATGGCGCCGTGATGGCATGGGCTCACGGTGAGCGTCGCCGCGATCGAGAGCGGGTGTCAGCTCTATATGACAGCTGACGCCCTGCAGCAATGCCCACAATCAGTGCTAGTGTGTCACCCTGCCTGGATGCCACAAGTGTAATTAAAGCTGTGTCTGAGAGCAAGGGGGAGGTTCTTTGGTCAGGGGAACATTAGCATGCAATGCCTCCTGTCTCAGGCCAGTAGGGGGAGCAGGCTGCCCCTATAAAAGCTGGTACTGGGGACAGGGTTAGGGAGAACTGGACGACCTATCTGAGGATTCAGGTCCCAGAGCAGAGAGGGACAGTTGTATTGCACCTAAGAGGAAGTGTGGCAGTAGGAGAGAGCCACCAGCCAGAGACAAGAGGCGAAGAGAGCCTGTCTTGGCAGAGAAAAGACTTAATTTTACCAGACTTTGGTGTCTGAGGCTGGAAGGATTCCACATCCCCCAGCAGAGAACCAGTCCGCAAGGGACTGTACATTCCTTGGCCTAAGAAGCCTGGAGGCCCTGCCACAACCGAAGGGACCAGTAAAGCCGTACAAGGCTGGGAGCAGAAAGGAACCCACGTCGCAGGCCATACAGGCGAGAAAGCACGGAAAGCTCGGAAACGTGGGCTGTTATCCTATCAGGAGGAGATAGTCAGAAGGAGCGCAGAAAGCACGGTAGGCCTACACCCTCACCCTGACCAGGGCCAATTTCCCCGTTGCTCTCAGACATCCAGGTCCCCTCCTAGCTGGGACTGCTTGTGGGTCAGTTTACCTGTTCAAGTAAAGACCCTGGACTGCAACCTGTTGTCTGTGTGCTCCTTGCTCCTCCAGCACTATCATCACTGGGACTCTCACTACCATCACTCCCACCATCCACTATACTGCCCTGGGGCCGCACTCTTCCCGTGGGGAGTCACACTACCATAGCTGCACATCTCATCAGCCCCAGCGGTCTGCATGCAGCGGCGGTTCCTAATAACCGCAAATCCACGGGTGGCGTAGTCGGACATTATCAGCAGAACATAGCAGACTACCATTGGCCTAACCACCCTGAGCCACGGAACCGGGCAGCCACTACTACCCCCATCGTCTCCCTATTGCCCGGATCCGAGTGCCCCACGGCCCAGGGGGCGAGTCAGCTTTGGCGTAGTCGGCAGGATTTCGTGCCCGCAACCACCGGGTACTGCGTGCCTGAAAAAGACTTTTGTAACTTACCTGTGGCAAAATTTCCCGCCGTCCGGAGTCGTTTCCCGCCATCCGGAGCCGATTCCCGCCATCAGACGCCATCTTGGACCTTTTCCCGCCGTCTTCTGCCGTCTTCCCGCCATCTGCAGCTGTTTCCCGCCATCGGACGCCATCTCCAGGATGCCGCGCGGGAAGAAGAGGGGCGTGGACGTCAAAACCGCGCGAGATCCGAAGCTCCGCCCCACGCACCGACGCTGCGCAAGGTCCTGGAAGGGAGAGAGAGCGACGCTGACGTCATCGGAGTGCGACGCCAGGTCCTCGTCCATAGCAGCAGCAGCGGAGCCGCGGCCTACAGAAGAGGATCGTCGGAAGGTAGGCCACGCTTGACTAGGGGGGAGGAAGATGTCGGACACAGAGGCGCCCACTACCACCAACGCAGCTGCAGCAGCGGTGATGCCCTTTTCCTTGCCCTACATCCCTGGAGCGGCCTGGCTGCCCAAATACTCAGGGGAGCCCCATGCCCTAACTGACTTCAAGGAAAGACTGTATAGTTTGTTCCAAGTTTACCCCCTGACAGAGGAACAGAAGGTCAGTATATTGACAGGGCAGTTAACTGGCGCAGCCCAAAGGGAGGTAAAATCATGGCCCATTGAGGAGAAAGGGACTGTGAAGGGTATTCTGGCCCGGCTGCGGGGTACCTTTGATACACGTACCTCCGCTGAAATTAAAATGAGGTTCTATGGATGTAAGCAGCGGGCACAGGACAGCATCAGAGACTATGCCCTAAATCTGCAGGAAGCCTTGAGGGCTATTCAACAAACTGACCCTGGCAGTGTGCAGGAAACCGATAAGCTGCTAACAGAGCAATTCATAGAGGGTCTGCTGTCCAGCGCCCACAGGGCCCAGCTGCGCCTCATGTTCTTCCAGAACCCCGACCTGACCTTTGCCCAATTTAAGGACAGGGCCATAAGGGTGCTCCGTGAATCTGCAACCAGTGGCGCTATAAACCCCCGGCGCCCTGCTATCACCTACCACCAGGAGGCGGCGCCCTCCTCTATGGACTCCGTGGAGGCTGATGCACAGGCCCTGAACCAAGCCCCGTCGAAAGGCCTGCACCACCAAGTCCAGGAGCTGACCAGGAGCGTCGTGGCGTTGACCAGGACCGTCCAGGCGTTGCAAGTGGACCCGTCGAGACCCATCAAGCTGGCTTCAAGTCCGGAGGATGTCCCGTGGCGTCGACAGAGGAGGATCCCGTCGTTCCGAGGGAGGCCCACAGACCGCTACGCAGAGGATGGACAGCCCATTTGCCGTCGATGCAACCAGCCCGGACACATTTCCAGGTACTGTAATTTAAACGGGTCCAACCTGGGGCAGAGGGTCGACCCCCAGGCATAAGATCACCAGGCCCTTATAATTGGCGTGATAAGTACGTTGGGGGGCGCCCGGTTTTACCCGTGGTGCTGGACGGTATCCCCATGAGCGCCTTGCTGGATACTGGGTCGCAAGTAACCACAATCCCTTATGTACTTTTTTAAGCAGTATTGGACTGATGCTGATATCACACGGTATCCAGACAGTAACTTGAGCATCATCGCCAGTAATGGCTTACCCGTGCCGCAGATGGGGTTCAAGGAGATGACCATTAAAATTGGTAAAGTTGAACTGCCGGCACAGGGAGTGATTATTGTGGACATTGACCGTCATGAAAGTCACCCTAAAATAACTGTGGGTACTAACATCATTGAAAATTGTCTTTCAGAAGTAATTGTAATTCTACAACGGGTGGCGGTGAATGCTAGTTCCAGCCAAAAGAGAGTCCTCAACAAGGAGATAAAAGCCCTGATGAGACGGCAGCAGGTAGAACTGTCTGGTGGTGAGATCGGTAGCGTAAGACTCAGTGATCCATTCCCCATTTCCATGCCTCCCAAAAGTGAAATGATGATCTGGTGTCGGACTGCAATCGGGTTGAGAGGTAGAGACTACCAAGCCATGGTAGAACCCGTGTACTCAGACAGCAGGCCCACCATTTTGACAGCCCGGGGGGTGGTTGATGTCCGTCATGGGAGGGTGCCCGTCCGCATCCTCAACATTGGGGAGAGGGAAGTACACTTACCCAGGTACGCTACACTCGCCAAACTGTTTGTCGTCGAACACAAAGCTATCAGGGCCGTGGAACCCTTGCCTCCATCTCCTCAGGCGGAGGGTAATGGCTCCCAGAAACAAAAGGAGGACTGGTGCCAGAAACTCCACGTGGGTGCTGACTCCACTCCCCTGCACCAAAAACAAGGAGTCTACCGGGTGGTACAGGAGTACGAGAGAGTCTTTAGTAAGCACCCGCTAGACTTCGGCAGAGTGAAAGGGATAGAACACCACATCCCCACAGGGAGCCACCCACCAATAAAAGAGAGGCACAGACCTGTACCCCCTGCACATTATCAGAACGCCAAGGGTATGCTGCGGGAAATGAAAGAAGCTGGGGTCATTAGAGATAGCTGTAGCCCCTGGGCAGCCCCCTTGGTTCTGGTCAAAAAGAAAGACGGCACCATGAGAATGTGCGTGGACTATAGACAAATCAACCGTATTACCCACAAAGACGCATATCCGCTGCCTAGAATAGAAGAGTCTTTAGCCGCACTAAAATCTGCTAACTTCTTTTCTACTTTGGACCTTACTAGCGGGTACTGGCAGGTTCCTGTGGCAGAGGCTGACAAGGAGAAGACCGCCTTCACCACCCCGATGGGACTGAGTGAGTTCAACTGTATGCCTTTCGGGCTCTGCAACGCACCAGGGACCTTCCAGCGGCTGATGGAATGCTGTCTAGTGCACCGAAACTTCGAGACGGTCCTCCTTTACCTGGACGACGTGATCGTCTATTCGAAGACCTACGAGGACCATCTCAAGCACCTGGCTGAGGTGTTCGAAGCCCTGGCAGGCTATGGCCTGAAGGTGAAACCATCGAAGTGCCACCTGCTGAAACCAAAGGTCCAGTACCTAGGGCACGTGGTAAGTGCGGAAGGAGTGGCCCCCGACCCTGACAAGGTCACGGCAATCAAGAGCTGGCCAAGCCCCTCGAACATCAAGGAGGTGAGACAGTTTCTCGGGTTGGTAGGCTACTACCGAAGGTTCATCCCCGGGTTCACTAAGATGGCAGCTCCTATGCAGGACCTCCTGATCGGACAGTCCAAGTCCAGAAGCCAAAAGCCACCCTTCAAGTGGGATAAACCGGAAGAGGAGTCCTTCCGCCAGCTAAAGTTGGCCCTCACTGGGGATGAGATCCTGGCATACCCTGATTATGGCCAGCCTTTCATTCTCCACACGGATGCCAGTAATGTGGGACTGGGAGCCGTACTGTCCCAAAACCAACAGGGCAGAGAACGGGTGATCGCATACGCCAGCCGGAAGCTGAGGCCCACCGAGAGGAACCCGGAGAATTACAGCTCCTTCAAGCTAGAATTCTTGGCGGTGGTGTGGGCCGTGACGGAACGCTTCAAGCATTACCTGGCCTCCGCAAAGTTCACCGTGTACACGGACAACAACCCGTTGACACACCTGGACAATGCAAGACTGGGTGCCCTGGAACAGCGGTGGATGGCCCGTCTCTCCAACTATGACTTCGTGATCAAGTACCGGGCAGGCAAAACCAACGCCAACGCGGACGCCCTATCAAGAATGCCTCACTTACCTGAAGGTGACGAAGACCCAGAAGAGCTGGAAGAGGTAGAACTCCCCGCGTTTCACCGGTATGGAGCCGCTCAACACTCTCACCGCGTGAAGGAGGAGGATCTAACAACGGTGATGATGAATCCCCTACCTCACCACAGCTGGGCCGAAACCCAAGATAGTGACCCTGCAGTCCGCCTGGTGAAAGATCTGCTGACCCGGGAAGACGCCCGCCTAGATCCAGATGCCCCAGAGGAAGCCAAGCAGCTATGGAAGGAGAAGAGCAAGCTGTTCCTCTACGAAGGCAAGTTGTGCAGAAGGATTGTCAACCACCGGACGCACGAGCTGACCTGGCAAGTCGTGGTCCCAAGGCGAGATGCAGCTATGGTCCTGGGAGCTTACCATGACAGAGCGGGACACTTCGTTTGGAAGAAACTGGAGTTCCTACTAAGAGGAAGGTTCTTTTGGGTCGGCATGAGAGGAGCTGTAGAAAAGTGGTGCAGAGACTGTGGCCCTTGTCACCTGAGGAGGAAGGACCGCACCAGCCAGAAGACACCCTTGAGGCCCATCGTCACCACGCAGCCTCTTGAGCTGGTAGCTCTGGACCATGTCAAATTGGCTCCCAGCCGGTCAGGATACATCTATGCCCTGACAATCGTGGACCACTATTCCCGTTTTCTAGTGGTGGTCCCGGTAAAGGACTTGACAGCCCAAACAGCGGCCAGAGCCTTCCAGCAATACTTCTGCCGTCCTCACGGGTATCCGGAACAGGTCCTGACAGACCAGGGTCCAGCGTTCGAAGCTGAAATCTTCCAGGAGTTCTGCAACCTCTATGGCTGTAAGAAGATTCGGACAACGCCTTACCACCCCCAGACCAACGGGATGTGTGAGAAGATGAACAATATAGTCACTGATCTCCTGAAGACGTTGCCCCTGGAGGAACGCAGCCTGTGGCCAGAAAAACTGCCGGACCTGATAGACATGTACAACAATATCCCTGTGAATGCTACAAACTGTACCCCGGCTTACCTGATGCGAGCCAGACCTGGTAAGCTGCCCGTAGACCTGGAGATGGGAGTCCTAGTACCTGAGGACACCTCCCCGGATGCGGACTGGGATACGGAAAGGCAAATGCAGTACAAGAAGGTACAGGAGAGTGTGGAGAAGAGCCTGGCCCAGGTGAGAGAGAAGCAAGAAAGACTCTTCAATCAACACGCCCCTGCTAGTCCCCTAGAACCTGGTGAGCAAGTCCTAAAGCGAAAAAGAAGGCTACATAAGTTGGACGACCAGTGGGAAAGGGAACCCTACACCGTACTGCAGTCTGACCACGACAACCCAAAGGTGTGCGTAATCACCTAGGACGGAGGAGAAACCACTAGTGTCGTCTCCAGAGACCACCTCAAAAGGTGCCCCGAGCAACTCCGTAGTGCAGAAGAGGATCAGAGTGACCTTGAACCCGCAGAGGACAAGGAAGAAATGATCAGCACCGTTCTCGGAGAGTTCCCTCAGTCCTGGACTCGCATAAATGATGCTATAGTGGTACCCGTCCTGCATTTCCTGCAACCGGCACAGCAACAACCAACACCAGAGCCGGAAGGTGAAGAGGAGCAAGCGGTTCCAGAGGCAGAAGAGCCTGTACCAGCAGCCCAGGAGAGTCAACCCTATGCTGACAGTGAGCCTGCCATGCCTGCGGTAAGCCAAAGGACCCGCAGACAGCTGCCTGCCCTACCTGTACACCCAGCTGGTAGCTGTACCCCTAACGCTAGTGGGGAAAGCCAGGTTGGTCCACCACCAGACAGTGGGCTACGTAGGTCAACCAGGAGCACAAAGGGGCAGATACCCGCTCGCTGGAGAATATAGAGTGTACTAAATTGTAAATAACCTTGTTGCCAAATGTTGAATTGTTTGCCAAAGTTAACTGCATATTTATTGATAGTGTGTTTCAGTCTCTTGCAGCAACCGTAAGGACTCACAGGTTATGGACTTTTTATAACCGGGACATTGTATGGACTGCGTTCGGAGCCTAACCAAGGAATGAACTAAGACTGTAAAGGACTTGGGGTAGGACAGACCCCCACCTGGTTAAGGCTCCCGTTGTTTTGGTGATATGGACACCCGGTCACAGACCACACTGTGACCTTAAGAACTCAATCTGTGCGTCATTTGTGTATTCATGTTTTATTGTTATGTATATTATCTTTGTTTGCTGTTTAGTCCCGGAGTACTAAATTTCACTAGGGGGGAATGTGTCACCCTGCCTGGATGCCACAAGTGTAATTAAAGCTGTGTCTGAGAGCAAGGGGGAGGTTCTTTGGTCAGGGGAACATTAGCATGCAATGCCTCCTGTCTCAGGCCAGTAGGGGGAGCAGGCTGCCCCTATAAAAGCTGGTACTGGGGACAGGGTTAGGGAGAACTGGACGACCTATCTGAGGATTCAGGTCCCAGAGCAGAGAGGGACAGTTGTATTGCACCTAAGAGGAAGTGTGGCAGTAGGAGAGAGCCACCAGCCAGAGACAAGAGGCGAAGAGAGCCTGTCTTGGCAGAGAAAAGACTTAATTTTACCAGATTTTGGTGTCTGAGGCTGGAAGGATTCCACATCCCCCAGCAGAGAACCAGTCCGCAAGGGACTGTACATTCCTTGGCCTAAGAAGCCTGGAGGCCCTGCCACAACCGAAGGGACCAGTGAAGCCGTACAAGGCTGGGAGCAGAAAGGAACCCACGTCGCAGGCCATACAGGCGAGAAAGCACGGAAAGCTCGGAAACGTGGGCTATTATCCTATCAGGAGGAGATAGTCAGAAGGAGCGCAGAAAGCACGGTATGCCTACACCCTCACCCTGACCAGGGCCAATTTCCCTGTTGCTCTCAGACATCCAGGTCCCCTCCTAGCTGGGACTGCTTGTGGGTCAGTTTACCTGTTCAAGTAAAGACCCTGGACTGCAACCTGTTGTCTGTGTGCTCCTTGCTCCTCCAGCACTATCATCACTGGGACTCTCACTACCATCACTCCCACCATCCACTATACTGCCCTGGGGCCGCACTCTTCCCGTGGGGAGTCACACTACCATAGCTGCACATCTCATCAGCCCCAGCGGTCTGCATGCAGCGGCGGTTCCTAATAACCGCAAATCCACGGGTGGCGTAGTCGGACATTATCAGCAGAACATAGCAGACTACCATTGGCCTGACCACCCTGAGCCACGGAACCGGGCAGCCACTACTACCCCCATCGTCTCCCTATTGCCCGGATCCGAGTGCCCCACGGCCCAGGGGGCGAGTCACTAGCACCAATTGCGGGCACTGGCGTGTAACCCCTCTGATGCCGCTGTCAGTAGTGACAGCGGCATCGAGGAGCATCGCAGAGGGAGTGAGCTCCCTGTTTGCTCCCATCAGCACCACGATGCGATTGTGTTATGCTGATGGTCTCCATGGTGACCCTGGGCCGCAAAATGGCCGCAGGGTCCTTAAGGGAAGGTGGCCTGTGAGCTCCTGCTCAGAGAACAGAAGCTGACATGCCTCCTCGCTCCCTGGCAGAAGCATTGCAGAGTATCAGGGCAGGGAAAGTTGATGTCCCATAGTCGGACAATGTAAAAAAGTAAAAAAAAGGAATTAAAACTTGTAAAAATATAAAAAAAATCCCCAAATAAAGAACAACAACAACAAAAAAATATTAATCCAATAAATACACTTATTTATGTTAAAAAAAAAAAAGGTACACATATTTGATACCGCCGCATCCGGAATGACCCAACCTATTTAACATCATACTGTCAAACAAATAGTGCAATAAAATGCAATTAAAAAGACGAATGTAAATAAAAATGGTACCGCTGAAAATGTCATCTTGTCCCACAAAAAACAAGCCGCCATACAGCTCCATCAGCGGAAAAATAAAAAAGTTATAGCTTTCAGAATAAAGTGATGCAAAAATAATTATTTTTTCTATAAAATAGTTTTTATTGTGTAAAAGGGCCAAAACATAAAAAACAATATAAATGTAGTATCGCTGTAAACGTACTGACCCAAAGAATAAAGCTGCCTTATCAATTTTACCACACGCGGAACATCATAAAAAAGAACAAAAAAAACAATTTCTGAATTGCTGGTTTTTGTTCATTCTGCCGCCCAAAAATCATAATAGAAAGTGATCAAAAAATGTCACGTGCCCGAAAATGGTACCAATAAAATGGTCAACTCGTCCTGCAAAAAAAAGCCCTCACATGACTCTGTCGACCAAAATATGGAAAAATTATAGCTGTCTAAATATGGGGATGTGCAATAAAAAGCATCTTTTAGTGTGTGACAGCTGTCAATCATAAAAAAACGCTATAAATCTGGTATCACTGTATTCACACCGACCCGAAGAATAAATTCATCTAATCACTTATACCACACAAGGAACCGCATAAAAAAATAAATAAAACCAATTCTTCACCTGCTGTTGATTTGTTCATTCTGCCTTCCAAAGATAGCAGTAAGGCTCGGCTCACATTTATCCTGCGCTCTATGCTGAGCACTTACACCAGGGTTTCCATGTAAATCTCTGAAATACGTGATTCAGATTAGAACCCCGGGCGGAAGATTCCCTATAATGAGGCCGGTGGAGGCACTGTGGACGCCATCTGGCCTATGATCCAATGGTGTCTTTTTATTAGACGTGCATAAAAGTGCCGTCGGCAAGTTTTGCACACTTCAGAAAAGAAGGACAACGCTGAACAGAGGCCAGACGGAGTCCAGAGTAACGAGAGTAACTCTGCTGCCACATTATAGTGAATCGCTCCGTCAGTGGTTTCATCTGTCACGTCACTCAGAGATTTTGATGGAAATCCCAAAGTAAGTGCTCAGCGTAGAGGATAAATGTGATCCAAAATGTTATGTAAAATGTTCTCAATAAAAGCTTCAACTCAATCTACAAAAAAAAACCCACTCAGGTCTGTCATCTGTTATCGGAAATATAGGGGCTTCAACGTTACTGGTAGTACAAAGGCTTTTGAAAAGTGATATGGCTCCTCGCCCCATAAAATAAATTCAGCGAATTCTGTGCTCCCAAATCCAAATGCCCTCCCTTCTGAACCCCAGGGTGACTAAACTGCAGTTAGCGTCCACATCTTTGGCATTTCTGTAGCGATGAGAGCCCACCTAATTTATGGGTGCATGTCTCCAGAAGCACAAGCTGGGCACAATGTAAAGGCACTACAACATACTACAACATACTGGTCACTACAACGTATTGGTCATTACAACGGCAGTTTGCAATTTTCACTCAGCAACATCCACTGCTGCTTGTTTCTGGAAAAAAAAACATGGAGTCAAAATTGTCATTACACCTGTAGATAAGTTCCCAAAGGGGTATAATTTCCACAATTGGGTAACTTAAGGGGGAGTTCTGCTCTTCTAGCACTTAGGGGTCCAGTATATGGAGTCCGCAGACTATTCTAGGAAAATCTGTGTTTCATGAGGTAAATAGTGCTCATTCCCTCCCGAGTCTCGCCTCATGTATTGTACAGCCACATATGGGGTATTTCTACATTCAGCAGAAATTGAGGGACAAATTTTGGTGCCATTATTACCTATTTCCTAGTGTGAACATGTAAAATCTGGGGTTAAAACAAAATTTTGGTGGTAAAAATGTAATTATTTTTTCTTCACTGCCCAATGGTATAAAATGCTGTGACATATCTGTGGTGTCCATATAATCACTGCATCACTAGATGAATTCATTGAGAGGCGTAGTTTGTAAAATGGGGTCACTTAAGGGCGGGTTCAGCTGTTCTGTCACCTCAGGGGCTCTGCCAATAAGACATAGCACCCTCAAACCATTCCAGCAAAATCTGAACTCCAATATGGCGCTTCTTCCCTTCTGAGCTTTGCACTCTGCCTCAAAAGTAGTTTTTGGCCACATATGGGGCATTGGCATACTTTGGAGAAATCGCACAACAAATTTCTCCTGTTACCCTTATGAAAATGCAAAATTTGGGGCTAAAAAAACATTTTTATTTTCACGGCTCAACGTTATAAACTTCTGTGAAGCACTGGGGGGTTCAAGGTGCTCACCACACATCTATACCAGTTCCCTTAGGGGTCTAGTTTACAGAATGGTGTTAGTTGTGGGGGGTTTCCACCGTTTAGGCACATCAGGGTCTCTCCAAACGCGATATGAAGTCCGCTTATTTTACATTCTAAAAGTCAAATTGAGCTCCTTCCCTTCCGAGCCCTGCCATGTGCCCAAACAGTGATTTTCCCCCACATATGGGGTATCAGTGTGCTCAGGAGAAATTGCATATCAAATTTTGGGGTAAATTTTCTCCTGTTAACCTTGTGGAAGTAAAAAAAAATTGGGTATAAAGGAATATTTTTGTGAAAAAAAGTTAAATGTTTATTTTTTCCTTCTACATTCTATTAATTCCTGTGAAGCACCTGAAGGGTTAATAAACTTCTTGAATGTGGTTTTGAGCACCTTGAAGGGTTCAGTTTTTATAACGGTGTCATTTTGGGGTATTTTCTGTCATATAGACCCCTCAAATACTTCATATGCGACGTGGTCCCTAAAAAAATAGTTTTGTAAATTTTGATGTAAAAATAAGAAATCGCTGGTCAACTTTTAACCCTTCTAACTTCCTAACAAAAAAAAATTATGTTTCAAAAATTGTGCTGATGTAAAGGAGACAAGTAGGAAATGTTATTAACTATTTTGTGTGACATAACTCTCTGATTTAAGTGCAAAACAATTAATGTTTTAAAATTGCAATATTTTCAAACTTTTCTACAAATTTCTGATTTTTCACAAATAAACGCAAGTCACATGAAATAAATTTTACCAATATCTTGAAGTACAATATGTCGCTAAAAACAATCTCAGAATCATTGGGATCCATTGAAGTGTTTCAAAGTTATTACCTCATAAATTGACACTGGTCAGAATGTAAAAAATTGGCCTGGTCAGGAAGGTGAAAACAGGCTTCGGGGTGCAGGGGTTTAAAGTCTGTTTAGACAAGACAATTGCACTTTCATGTACAAAGAACAATTGTTAATATGATCATTATGTGCGCACAGACTATTATTGTTCTCGGCAGCACAAGTTCTGTTTACACAGGATGAAGTGCTGACAAGAATTGTGAGCTTTAAGCTAGCTTAAAAATTAGTTCATCCAATGATTAAGCATTTTGTTCATTCATTGGGTGACTGGTAGCCTGTTTAGACTGCGCAATTATTGGGAAACTAGCTCCTTGGAACGGTAATGGGCTAGAATGAATGTTCCTTTAGCTCCATTGCAAAAAAACAACACATTTGTCAATAGAATTCACACTTTACCAAAGCTGTCAACTCTGATGGTTATATGCTAATTAGACCATTTCAGGGGTTTGCTCGTAGGCTTAGAGTGTAAGGTTCTGTGAAGACCCGAGGTCTTACATGGGGGTAACACTACTCGGACAACACAGGGTGAGGATAAAACAGCGTGGCAATACTTTATTGAACCACAAAGTGGACAACAAACAGAACAGTCCCAGCAAATACCCAAGATGGTACAACATTACACAGTCTCACCCTTCCGCTCCGCCTGCCTGGGATAGAACAGCTGCGACTTTGGGACTTCCAGGGCCAAATACCTCAACCATTGGCCCCCTGCTTCTGGCGGGCCCCCACAGAGACAAGGTAGCAGCAAGCTTAGGAAGCTAGCAATCCATCGAGGTGTAAGGTCAGGAGATCTCAGGGTCCCACACTGGCCTCTCTGAGAGTTTCCATGGGGCCAGATGACCGGCTGGTCCCAATCTGGCTTCTCCGAATGTCTCCATGGGTTCCAGGCGACCGGTGGGTCCCTCCTGGCAACCCCAAACAACATATACATGGGGCCAGGTGACTTCATCTTCCCAACCTGGTCTCCCCAAATGTATCCATGTCTCTCTGATGGTCAATGGAGCAGATCCATATCTTTCCAGTCAGGGCCGTACCCTTAGGCTGGAATCATGTAGAATTCAAATCTGTGTCTCTTCGTATGGAGTCGCCATGCTATCCATCTACTTTCCTGAGGATGTCTCTCATTCTCCTTGTAAAGTCTTTCTGACTCTCTGTCCCAAGTCTGACTCCTACAGAAGCACATCTCCTTTTTAAGTACACATCCACAGGTCAAGGAGTTAGGGAGGGCCTTACTCACATGGCTCTGCTCTCATTGTTTGAGCTAATCTATTTACATAGTTGGTATAGTAGGGGGCTCTTTAAATCAACATCACTATTTCCAAACGAAGATAGGTCAACATTCCGTTTTATACAATTAGTATGACATTCTTGACCAGCCACAGAAATTCACATACAATTATAAGTCAACATGAACACAATAGTGTGTTTCTCTTGGCTTAACTAATCTAATCATCTGGCTTATTATGATTTTAAGCTGTATCGTCACAGGTTCCATTTACACGGACCCACTGGCAGCACTAAATGACCGCCAAACAGTAAACTTTTGCCAATGGGCAGTAGTTTAATAGACTGTTTACACAGGCAGACCGCAATGAACAATCTGTAATAGATCGCTCCGTGCACATAGGCTGCCATTATTCTGGGAAGTGCGAGTCCTGTTTACACAAAACAAGGCACCGCTGAGAACGATGATCTTTTGTGCACAAAAAAAATCATTTTATCTGATGAACAGGCGTTTTACTCATTTATCATGTGATTGGCAGCATGTTTACACTGAAAGATTATCGTCTAACGAGCATTATTAACAATCATTCATGATAATTTTTTAGTGTAAATGCAGCTTCAATTTTTTAAAGAGGAACTTTTTTCCATTTTTTTTTATGATAAACTGGCGTCATCATGATAAAGGGGGTGAATATCCGAATAAAACATAGCTTTATTTTATTATTTCTTATCTCCATTGCAAGCTAACAGTTCTCTAAAAGAAATAAAAGAAAATAAAAGCTATGTTTTATTCAGATCTTCATCCCCTTTATCATGATGTGTCCAGTTTAGCAAGAAAAAAATGTTGAAAGGTCCTTTTTAAAGGGACACCCTTTTTAAAGGTCAATGTTTACCATTGGTGACACGATTGCTAGTGTGATTAACAGTAGTGCTGGATATATGATGAAAAATATCAATCACCCACTACCATCAGCTTTAATACTGGAAGCTATTGTTGCAAAAGGACCCTAGATTTTTGGGGGCCTCTCGGCCACATAAGAAAAAAGCAGTGTCAGGCTGTGTGCCCACGATGCGTTTTTAAGCGTTTCCGCAGTGGCAAAAACGCTGCAGAAACGCTTAAAAAACGCATGGTAGAAGGCCTGCCATGTTCCCCAACGATAATCCGCATGTGCTGTGCACATGCTGCGGAAATTTCCGCTGCGAATTATCATTGCGGAAAAAAACGCAGCACTACCAATTATTTTGCGGAAGTGCTGCGTTGTCGCCACCATTGACTTGCATTAGATCGCATGGATTACGCATCACTGTATATGTAGATGCGCATTCCATGCTTTCTAATGTGCGGATGGTACCCGGGTCTAGAGAAGAGGAGACTCTCCTCCGGACCTGGGTATCATAGAAAACTGTAAAAAAAAGAATAAAAAAATATATATATATATACTTACCTTCTGGCGGCCCGCGGTACGCTCCTCCTTGCTTGCCAGCAGTTCGCGATGGAATGAAGGACCTGCGCTGATGTCATAGTCACGTGACGGATCACGCGACGCTGACGTCGGCAGGTCCTTCAGTCTACCGCTGCCGGCAGCCGGGACGGAGGGGACCAAGTTGACAAGCACTTTCCAAGTGATGCTAAAATCGCTTGGAAAGCGCTTGTCAACCCGCATGCGGAAATGCAAGTGAAGAACGCTTCACATCCGCATGTCCCTGGCAGGAAAACGCATGTACAATCCGCATGCGTTTTTTTCTGCCAGGGAGATGCAGAAACGCTCAGGAAAAAATCCTGAGCATTTCTGCATCGTGGGCACATAGCCTTACATGTGGAAGTAAAAAACACAAGGTCCAGTAGATTCCAGTTCTGTATTTGATTATAATGCGTGTCCTCTAAAGTTCAAGTATTATTTTTCAGATATTTAGGGCCAGAATGTAACATACCTGGCGGCGGGCTTGCATAGTGCACCATCTCCCACTATGCAAGATCGCAAACTTGATCTTCAGTCCAGTCTGCTAGCCTGGCTTCTTTTCATGCTGTCTGTTTGTCTCTGTTCTGACTGCTTAGGGCGGTGGCTCGGTCACTTCCTGTATCTTGTAGCTGCCGTGGGCACACCCCTAATGCGTTCCCAGCCTATTGCTGTCTGTCACTTGATATTTAAACCAGCTCCACCTTGGAGCTGATGCCTGAGCAACTCTTACCTCAGAGAGCTCCTTGCCTCTGATCTGCCAGGTCCCGTTCTGTTTTCCTGCCTGTCCGCCTTCCTGGAGGCTGTATTTCCAGGCCTGTCTGAACACGCTCCTAGCCTGTTCGTTCCGCCCTCTGGGGGCCGTTTACCCAGACCTGTTACCTGTATCTTCTAGCCTGTTTGTCCGCCTTTCTGGGGGCCGTATACCCAGACTCGCTCCTGTGTCTCGCTGTAGTGTCAGTTCCTGGCTGAACACTCAGTTCCTGTCTGAACACTCTCCTAGCCTGTTACCTGTTCTGCTTTATGTCCGTATCTTCCCTTGTTCTGCAGAGTCTGAACCTGCACCTAACTCCTACTCGTTGTCGCTGTACTTCCGTTTGTGAGTTTGGAGTCCACTCGCTACTTCTTTGCAAGTACCTCGTGTGTATCTGGTTCTGCCTTTCCCTTCCAGTCTGTTCCGTGTGAACAGAGCCCTGTCCCCTCTGCTCTGTCATTGCTCACCGCTCCGGCGGTTTCCCTCCGCTCTGTCTTTGCTCACCGCTTCGGCGGTTTCCCTCCTGCTCTGCCTTGCTTACCGCCCCGGCGGTTTATCTCTGCTCTGCCTTACTTACCGCTCCGGCGGTTCCTGCCCGCTCTGCCTTGTCCACCGCACCTACGGTTTCACTCTGCTCAGCCTTGTCCACCGCACCTGCGGTTTCGCTCTGCTCAGCCTTGTCCACCGCATCTGCGGTTTCGCTCTGCTCAGCCTTGTCCACCGAACCTGCGGTTTCGCTCTGCTCAGCCTTGTCCACTGCATCTGCGGTTTCGCTCTGCTCAGCCTTGTCCACCGCACCTGCTGTTTTGCTCTGCTCAGCCTTGTCCACCGCATCTGCGGTTTCGTTTTACTCTGCTTGATTACCGCATCTGCGGCTCTGAACCCGTCTATACTGGACCCTACCCAGCCTGTGCTCTAACCTGCCTGTTCTTGTATTCCCCGGTGTGGGTCAACAGCCGTGTCCGGGGTCTGACCTGGAGTGGCACCTGGTCCCTCTGCTCGGTTCCTCCCTGGTGCACGGCGTCGTAGCCGTCATGCGACCTGGGTCGGATCGGGTTGATACTTAGTTACGCCCCTCCAGCCACTCTCCGGTTCATGGCACAGTGGGATCACTAATCACGCACACGCCAGTCAGTCCGGGCATGTGCATAACAGTTTGCTCAGGCCATGGTTCCCGTTGAGCCCCACGGCCCTTCGCTCTCAGAGACATTTTCTGGCAAAAACGTACACCAAAAATTTTTTTTTTCGCAAGCTGATGTCCAGGCAATGTACGCACGAGTCCAAATGGAGCTTTCTGCACCCGTTTTGCGGATCTGCCACGGTACTATGGGGATCCTAAACAAAGTCATGCGTTTGTGGAGCAATGCATGCTGCATTTCAAGTTCTACCCTCTCTATTTTCCTACCGATTGGGCTAAAGTGGCATTTATGATATCCTACCTAGCGGGTGATGCCTTGAAATGGATCACCCCCCTATGGGAAGCATGGGATCCTATCGTCCTTGACCTGCAGGCCTTCCTGGTGGCCTTTCTAATGGTCTTCGATGACCCCAATCCTGAAGTCTCTGCTAAAGCTTCCCTTCCCAATATCGCGGAGCTGCCCCGATGGGTAATGTGTGTGGGTAACTCACCAGTTCTCCAGCCTGAAGAGACTGCTTCCCACCCAGAATCCTCACAGGATGACTACGCTCCACAGAATACTTCTCTTCCCAACCTCAAGAGGCAGTCCAGACGTGCTAGGCGTAGAGGCAAGCCATCACGCCAGGTTCTGTCCTCTCAAAGACCACCTGTTCCCCAGCCTGTAGAAGCAGCTACCCGCACGGAATCCATGAAGGTTGACCACGTTCGGCAGGCAAAGCAGAGGCCGGAACTCAGTCACGAAATCGGATTGCGGTCCCGCTGCGGTTGTTTGGGACCCCCTGACGGTCTTTGTCTAGTGAAGGTTGGAGAATCCCAAGACATTAGGCCTGTAGGAGAGGCTGCCCTGGGCGTTAGTGTTTCCTCTCCACAGATGACCATGACTGTCTCCGTGGCAAGTAAAAGCCCCGGATTAACCGGAAGTTTCGGGCTTAAAGCCTTGCAGAGCCAGTGTCTGATTCCCGTCCGAAAACTCCAGAAGCCGGTTTGGGCATTGTCAGCAGAAGGACGAGCCCTACTCAGAAACAGTCAAAAGAAGTCTGTACAAATTGAGCTCCAGATTGGAGCATTACACTTGAAGAAGCTTTCATTCCAGGTGCTGACTGGTTTACCCACAAGTCTCCCAGAGCTGAGAGATCTAGTGCCCGCTCAGGTCTGGAGACCTTGCATGGTGTATCCTGGGGGACTGCTAAGGTACAAGGGGTGTCCAGTCCCCATATCTTCAGGACAGTCAGCAGTTTCTTCTTCTTTTTCACCAGATCTGCTAGTCGCCGACTCGCTGTGCGCTGAAGTCTCCGAAGGAAGAGAAGCGGAGGCAATGTCCCCACACAGTCTCGACGATTGTACCAATGATCTGGCTTCAGGTACCGTCCCGCCTCACAGCCATGTCATCTCTGAGACCAGACTGAAGATGGTCCCAAAGCAAGGACCCTTCATCTTTAATTAATCTGACCTTACGTCCATCAAGGCGGTGGATACCTCCAAGTCTCTGCACCCCTCCAACCAGGCAGAGGACCTCCAGTTGCCTCCTGAATCCTCCGGGGTGCTACCTGATAACAAATGGAGAGAGACTTTCCTACACCCTGTACCTGATACCTCGCCCACTTCATCCAGTGAGCCTGACAAAGTGTACTCCGAAGCAGTGGTTACCCCCAAGTCTCTGCACCCCTCCAACCAGGCGGAGGACCTCCAGTTGCCTCCTGAACCCTTCGGGGTGCTACCTGATAACAATTGGAGTGAGACTTTCCTACACCCTGTACCTGATACCTCGCTCACTTCATCCAGTGAGCTTGACCAAGTGTACCCCGAAGCAGTGGTTACCCCCGAGTCTCTGCACCCCTCCAACCAGGCGGAGGACCTCCAGTTGTCTCCTGAACCCTCCAGGGTGCTACCTGATAACAAATGGACAGAGACTTTCTTACACCCTGTACCTGGTATTTCACCCACTTCTTCCGTTGCTGAGGATGGCTTGATGGGAGGAAGCATCCTAGTTATCAAGATGATGAGACCAGTTTCGTTCCCTCTAGTGGATGGAAGAGGTAATCCCCTTGAAGAGAAGAATTGGCCTCCCAATTCTCTGCGGAACACTCTTGCAGGCTTAAAGAAGAGGGGGCGTAAGGGGGGGAGTACTGTAACATACCTGGCGGCGGGCTTGCATAGTGCACCATCTCCCACTATGCAAGATCGCAAACTTGATCTTCAGTCCAGTCTGCTAGCCTGGCTTCTTTTCATGCTGTCTGTTTGTCTCTGTTCTGACTGCTTAGGGCGGCGACCCGGTCACTTCCTGTTTCTTGTAGCTGCCGTGGGCACACCCCTAATGCGTTCCCAGCCTATTGCTGTCTGTCACTTGATATTTAAACCAGCTCCACCTTGGAGCTGATGCCTGAGCAACTCTTACCTCAGAGAGCTCCTTGCCTCTGATCTGCCAGGTCCCGTTCTGTTTTCCTGCCTGTCCGCCTTCCTGGAGGCTGTATTTCCAGGCCTGTCTGAACACGCTCCTAGCCTGTTCGTTCCGTCCTCTGGGGGCCATATACCCAGACCTGTTATCTGTGTCTTCTAGCCTGTTTGTCCGCCTTTCTGGGGGCCGTATACCCAGACTCGCTCCTGTGTCTCGCTGTAGTGTCAGTTCCTGGCTGAACATTCAGTTCCTGGCAGAACACTCTCCTAGCCTGTTACCTGTTCTGCTCTATGTCCGTATCTTCCCTTTTTCTGCAGAGTATGAACCTGCACCTAACTCCTACTCGTTGTCACTGTACTTCCGTTTGTGAGTTTGGAGTCCACTCGCTACTTCTTTGCAAGTACCTCGTGTGTATCTGGTTCTGCCTTTCCCTGCCAGTCTGTTCCGTGTGAACAGAGCCCTGTCCCCTCCGCTCTGTCATTGCTCACCGCTCCGGCGGTTTCCCTCCGCTCTGTCTTTGCTCACCGCTTCGGCGGTTTCCCCCCTGCTCTGCCTTGCCTACCGCCCCGGCGGTTTATCTCTGCTCTGCCTTATTTACGGCTCCGGCGGTTCCTGCCCACTCTGCCTTGTCCACCGCACCTGCGGTTTTGCTCTGCTCAGCCTTGTCCACCGCACCTGCGGTTTCGCTCTGCTCAGCCTTGTCCACCGCATCTGCGGTTTCGCTCTGCTCAGCCTTGTCCACCGCACCTGCGGTTTCGCTCTGCTCAGCCTTGTCCACCACATCTGTGGTTTCGCTCTGCTCAGCCCTGTTCACCGCACCTGCAGTTTCGCTCTGCTCAGCCTTGTCCACCGCACCTGCGGTTTCGCTCTGCTCAGCCCTGTCCACCGCACCTGCGGTTTCGCTCTGCTCAGCCCTGTCCACCGCACCTGCAGTTTCGCTCTGCTCAGCCCTGTCCACCGCACCTGCGGTTTCGCTCTGCTCAGCCCTGTCCACCGCACCTGCGGTTTCGCTCTGCTCAGCCTTGTCCACCACGCCTGCGGTTTCGCTCTGCTCAGCCTTGTCCACCGCGTCTGCTGTTTCGCTCTGCTCAGCCTTGTCCACCGCGCCTGCGGTTTCGCTCTGCTCAGCCTTGTCCACCGCGCCTGCGGTTTTGCTCTGCTCAGCCTTGTCCACCGCGCCTGTGGTTTCGCTCTGCTCAGCCCTGTCCACTGCACCTGCAGTTTCGCTCTGCTCAGCCCTGTCCACCGCACCTGCGGTTTCGCTCTGCTCAGCCCTGTCCACCGCACCTGCGGTTTCGCTCTGCTCAGCCTTGTCCACCGCACCTGTGGTTTCATTTTACTCTGCTTGATTACCGCATCTGCGGCTCTGAACCCGTCTCCCAGTCTGTACTGGACCCTACCCAGCCTGTGCTCTAACCTGCCTGTTCCTGTATTCCCCGGTGTGGGTCAACAGCCGTGTCCGGGGTCTGACCTGGAGTGGCACCTGGTCCCTCTGCTCGGCTCCTCCCTGGTGCACGGCGTCGTAGCCATCGTGCGACCTGGGTCGGATCCGGTTGATACTTAGTTACGCCCCTCCAGGCACTCTCAGGTTCATGGCACAGTGGGATCACTAATCACGCACACGCCAGTCAGTCCGGGCGTGTGCATAACACAGAATAGTATATGTAGTGCACCTTCCATAGTCCTGTAATGACACTCTCAGCTTCTGAGCCCACACTGGCAGGAAAGTTCAAAGTAACAGTTCAGGACTATGTAGGAGGACGGACAGGGCTCACAATATAGCAATGGGCAGGGTTCCAACAGCAGGGCAGGATCAGGAAGCAGCCTATATCCTAACTGCGCTATGTCCCCCATCTTTTCCTGATGTCTGCATCTGAGAGAAGGGAGAGAAGCATATATATGTGTCTATATATCTATATTCAGTACAGACCAAAAGTTTAGACACACCTTCTCATTTAAAGATTTTTCTGTATTTTCATCACTATTAAAATTGTACATTCACACTGAAGGCATCAAAACTATGAATTAACACATGTGGAATTATATACTTAACAAAAAAGTGTGAAACAACTGAAAATATGTCTTATATTCTAGGTTCTTCAAAGTAGCCACCTTTTGCTTTGATGACTGCTTTGCACACTCTTGGCATTCTCTTGATGAGCTTCAAGAGGTAGTCACTGGAAATGGTCTTCCCACAATATTGAAGGAGTTCCCAGAGATGCTTAGCACTTGTTGGCCCTTTTGCCTTCACTCTGCGTTCCAGCTCACCCCAAACCATCTTGATTGGGTTCAGGTCTGGTGACTGTGGAGGCCAGGTCATCTGGCGTAGCACCACATCACTCTCCTTCTTGGTCAAATAGCCCTTACACAACCTGGAGGTGTGTTTGGGGTCATTGTCCTGTTGAAAAATAAATGATGGTCCAACTAAACACAAACCGGATGGAATAGCATGCCGCTGCAAGATGCTGTGGTAGCCATGCTGGTTCAGTATGCCTTCAATTTTGAATAAATCCCCAACAGTGTCACCAGCAAAGCACCCCACACCATCA
Source organism: Phyllobates terribilis (assembly GCF_046119375.1). Lineage (NCBI taxonomy): Eukaryota > Metazoa > Chordata > Amphibia > Anura > Dendrobatidae > Phyllobates > Phyllobates terribilis. Next base: position 441,572,566 of record NW_027362771.1, on the reverse strand, counting down.
CACCTCCTCCTCCATGCTTCATGGTGGGAACCAGGCATGTAGAGTCCATCCGTTCACCTTTTCTGCATCGCACAAAGACATGGTGGTTGGAACCAAAGATCTCAAATTTGGACTCATCAAAGCACAGATTTCCACTGGTCTAATGTCCATTCCTTGAGTTCTTTAGCCAAAACAAGTCTCCTCTGCTTGTTGCCTGTCCTTAGCAGTGGTTTACTAGCAGCTATTTTACCATGAAGGCCTGCTGCACAAAGTCTCCTCTTAACAGTTGTTGTAGAGATGTGTCTGCTGCTAGAACTCTGTGTCGCATTGACCTGGTCTCTAATCTGAGCTGCTGTTAACCTGCCATTTCTGAGGCTGGTGACTCAGATAAACTTATCCTCAGAAGCAGAGGTGACTCTTGGTCTTCCTTTCCTCATGTGAGCCAGTTTCTTTGTAGCGCTTGATGGTTTTTGCAACTGCACTTGGGGACACTTTCAAAGTTTTCCCAATTTTTCGCACTGACTGACCTTCATTTCTTAAAGTAATGATGGGCACTCGTTTTTCTTTACTTAGCTGATTTTTTCTTGCCATAATACAAATTCTAACAGTCTTTTCAGTAGGACTATCAGCTGTGTTTCCACCAGACTTCTGCACAACACAACTGATGGTCCCAACCCCATTTATAAGGCAAGAAATCCCACTTATTAAACCTGACAGGGCACACCTGTGAAGTGAAAACCATTTCCGGTGACTACCTCTTGAAGCTCTTCAAGAGAATGCCAAGAGTGTGCAAAGCAGTCATCAAAGCAAAAGGTGGCTACTTTGAAGAACCTAGAAAATAAGTCATATTTTCAGTTGTTTCACACTTTTTTGTTAAGTATATAATTCCACATGTGTTAATTCATAGTTTTGATGCCTTCAGTGTGAATGTACAATTTTCATAGTCAAGAAAATACAGAAAAATCTTTAAATGAGAAGGTGTGTCCAAACTTTTGGTCTGTACTGTATATATATCAGTAGATCACCTCTATGTAGCAGAGGCGATTAGACAAGTGCTGCTTCTAGTCTCCTATGGAGACTATAGAAGCAAGCAAAAAGTGAAAAAAAAAATGTTTTTAAAAATATTTAAAAAATTTAAAAAATATAAAAGTTTAAATCACCCTCCTTTCACCCCATTCAAAATAAAATAATAAAAAAAAAACACATACACATATTTGGTATCGCCGCATTCAGAATCGCCCGATCTATCAATATAAAAAAAGAATTAATCTGATCGGTAAACGGTGTAACGAGAAAAAAATTCTAAACGCCAGAATTACATTTTTTGGTCGCCGCAACATTGCAATAAAATGCAATAACTGGCGATCAAAACATCGGATCTACCCCAAAATGGTATCAATAAAAACTTCAGCTTGGCACGCAAAAAATAAGCCCTCACCCAGCCCCAGATCCCGAAAAATTGAGACGCTACAGGTCTTGGGAAATGGCACAATTTTTTTTTTTTAGCAAACCTTGGAATTTTTTTTTACCACTTAAATAAAAAAGAACCTATACATGTTTGGTGTCTACGAACTCATAATGATCTGGAGAATAATAATGGCATTCAGTGAACGTGTTAAAAAAATAAAAAACATCTGTGGTATTGCACTTTTTTTGCAATTTCACTGCACTTGGAATTTTTTTCCCGTTTTCCAGTACACGATATGGTAAAACTAGTAATGGCGTTGAAAAGTATGTTGCAAAAAATAAGCCCTCACACGGCCATATTGACTAAAAAATAAAAACGCTATGGCTCTGGGAACAAGGGGAGCAAAAAATGAAAATGCAAAAACGGAAAATCCCAAGGTTGCGAAGGGGTTTAACTTAGAAAACATGGCCAACGATACAAGAGATAGTTCACGTGGATTTATCAAGGAAGGTTTTATATTTGAAATAGGCAAAAGGGCAGAAAGCAAAATATTTTTTTTGCTGTACTTTTAGGCACCCTAGGGAGTTTAATTAATAGATCTTCCTTTGCCTGGTCACTGAGGTTTATGTTCCCATACAAGACACCATCAGCTTGTGTGATCATCAAGGGAAAGTGTATTTACTTTGTCACATTGTCAGGTTTATTAGGGCCACTTGCAAGCAGTGTACAAAAGTAATTTACAATTAGTGTTAAGACTCAAATTGCTTTTGCCTCATTACACCATGTTGTTATCAGTTAATTAAGTGTCATAGTATTTCCATGGGTCAACAAAAAACTCCATGCCTGACTAAACACAAGGTCTTATTTCCTTAGTGGGATGTGCGTATGTCCCATGGGTAAAGCATGTGTCCTTCTCCATAATTTGCCATCAGGCATAGTTTTTGGCTCGTTCTATTAAACAATTATAAAGAATAGAAATGATCGATTCCAACATGGCAGTATTCATACTTAAACTAATGAAAAGGTCACATTCCTAAAACATGTCCACAAATCTTCTCAGAACCATCATTGTGGACTTCCAAAGCAAGGAGAAAATAATATGCGGCAGAATCAGTGATTTCAGTTCATACCAGTGTTGCGGTTTCCAATTATAATATATAATTACTAATATTGCCCACTTGACAGGACGTATCCCAAATAATGGGAGTCTGTGCTTTCACTGCCAATGTGGCTGCACATGTCAGGTTCTTCTCTAGTTAGGCTAAGTTCACATGTGCAGTAATCATCCCTTTATAACGGATCCAGCAGCAATCAGATGTCTAAGGAGGACAAAAAAGCTAAAGAGACACAAGTCTACACAACTTTGAAGTCCTGCTAATGACACTGTTGTTTTGTTCCTCAGCCAAGGTCTTGATCTTCCCTTTATGTGTAGATTTTTTTGCACATCCATGTCGATACACACGTATCCTAACACTACAGTCCTCGATATCTGGGGACTGAGTTGCAGCGTTATTTTTTTTTTGTGTAGATAATTTAGAGCCAAAATATTTCACAGCATTAACAAGACGTCATTGTTCTTATCAGTCCAAATGGAGCTGTCAATCCACATATCCCTACACACTATAGGGGCAATTCTTTTAGTATATCCCCATTTACACAATCTGATTTCAGCCCAGAAATGAGTGCTGATGGACTATTGACTACTTAATTGATGCTAGTTTACGCACACCAGCAAAAACTGTGTATTGGCAGGAAGATGGTTAGTATGATTTTATTATAAAGCATGCCTGATGTCAGCAGAACTCCTCCTGTTTATAAAGGTGGCATTCTTGTGATATTAACGCTACAGACAAACCACCATCTGAGCTCTTTGTCAAAGAGCTTTGTGATTCAATTGAATCATCCTTTAAATCTTGTATACTCGCGATGGGGAATACTCTTTAGATACCAAAATTAAAAACTGCTCATCAAGTACCTCCCTTAATAATCTAAACGACTCGTTATCAGACACCTCAGACAACAATAAACTAGCTACAGAACTATTTATAAAACAATCAATTAATAATCTGATTTCATCTTTACAGCAAGCCATAATCCCACAGACAACAGAATTAATGTCTGAAATTAAGTCTGTCCAAAATAGAATTGACACAACAGAAAATACTATAATTAACATGAGAAAACGCAAAGAGGTCTTGTCGAGCTTAGTTGAATCCCTTCATAAAGAAATAATTCTTATTAAACAACAGCAAGCTATTTTTGAAGACAAGTCTAGGAAAAATAACTTAAAAATTAGAGGAGTGCCTGAAGAGATATCTCCTTCAAACCTAGAAGCCTACGTTACAGAGATGATTACTGTACGGCTCCCAGATCTCTTTGATGAGATGATCGTTGCTAATGCCTATAGAATCCCAAAACCTGATTTCTTACCCAGGAACGTCCCTAGAGATATTATCGTCAATTTCCACTCTTTTACCGTAAGAAATAACTTACTAAATTTAACTAGAAAAATGAAAAAATTCTCCAAGCCTTACAACCATATTTTATTCTTTAAGGATCTTTCCAAAGCCACCCTTTTAGCTAGGAAATCTTTCCAATATACGAGGGTCAGTCAATAAGTAATGCCTCCTATTTTTTTTCTCCTTTTAACTGCCAAGAAATTCAAATGCAATTACATAGGTTGAAAAACGCAACATTAAAGTTTAATTTGTCACTTTTCAATATAATCTCCATCCATTTCCACAGTCTTGGTCCACCGTTTAACAAGGGCATGTATTCCAGCATGGTAAAAAGCATTCTTGGGACCCACCGTGCACAAACTTTTCTGTATCCCAGTTGTTCAATAATTTTCATCACACTGCCTTTACTGAGGCAGATAATGGCACACAATTTATCTGCAGTCACCCGGCGGTCACCACGAATGATGTCATCGACTCGCTGAATGTTGCTTGAAGTCACTGCGGTTACTCGCCTGCCACTCCACATTTTGTCAGCCAACGGTGATGGCCCTTAACGAACCCATCGTCTAACAGTACTGACATCCACTGTTGCATCACCGGACACATTTTTCAGTCTCTCATGAATTCGAATGGGCGTTTCACCTTCTGCATGCAAGAATTCAATCACAGAATGTTGTCTAATACGAACATCGATGTCAGCCATTTTGCAAACGGATACAGTCCTGCCACCTGTTGGTGCAGGAAGTTGCAATTGCTGTGGATTGGAGAAGAAGGTTTGAGGAATTGTGCCAAATTCGAATATTTAACATAACTACCTTATTTAAGGTGAAAAAAAATAGGAGGCATTACTTATTGACTGACCCTCGTATTACGAGTGAACTTGTAAGGATAGGTGTGAAATGTAGATGGATAGGTTCTACTAATCTTCAGATTTACTTTCAAAATGAGATTTTTTTTGGTCACGGCTCCGGAAGAAGGTACAGACTTGTTACAGAAAATAATAACTACTTGACGTTTTCTCAGTAAGCTAGCAAATGTTACTGGAATGTAATTACTGCATATTCTCTTGGCTCTGTTACCCTTGGGTTTATTTTGACCCTTATGGCTCTCACACAAGAATTCCATGGTCTACTTATCTATATTTGGGGTCCTTTTTGGGACTTTACTTCTAAATGCTAAAACCGGACAATTTCCCCCCGAAGACTGTCATAATGGCCTCGAAAGGCCATGATGGCCCTTGACAAGAGGGCTTACAAGCAAATGAAAAGAATGTCTAGCGCGATTTACTACTTCTTTCTCTAAAAGCAATTACATATATTCTAACGATAAGCAATTTTATGTATCTAAAACTCAATGTACTCTTGTCTTGTCCCTTTTTAGGGACTATTTTCCCTACTCCTCCTGTTTCTTCCTCCCTTATCCCCTTTTCCCACCCTATTAAAAATTTTGTCTATCTTCCCCTCCCCCCCATTTCCTTTATCTTTCCCTTTATTATTCATGTTATAAAAGTTGAATAAAATTATTGGAAGATAAAGGTGGCATTCTGTCGATATTGGTGATTTTTAGAGTTGATTGGTGACATGTTTATATGAGCCTATGATTCGGAATGAGCGTTCTTATAAGCACACATTCAACCATCTGACACCAGGTTTTTGTTATGTAATCTAAGATCAGTATGATGTAGTGTAAGAGACTCTGATTCCAACAGTGTTTCACTTACTTGGTTGTGTTTTGCTGTTTCAGTACAATCAGTGTTTTATCAGCGTAGATTATCGTTACAGGACAAGCTGCTTCACACCTCCTAGTCCAACCCCATCACCACCACTGATTAGCAGCTTTCCATCACTATACAATCTACACAGGGAGCTGTGAATCAGTGGTGTAGGAGGGGTTGCACAGCTCAAAGGCAGGATTAGAATGATAGGTAACACCTCTATACACAGCTGATAACACAGGATCCACCAAACACAATAGGTGATATCACTGCTGACCCTGGTCCCCTCCCTTCACAATGACCTCTTCACATGCTCATTAGACACTTCAATACAAAGGATAGGGCTGGAGTTAGTCTATTGCTGCTAATGTACATGTGAATTTCCTGAAACAACAGGAAGTAAGAATCTAGATAGCCCCAGTGGCCTGCGTGAAAACTGCTGAATTTCTAACTTTATTTTTAATACAGATCAGTAATATGGAAAAAACATATTGACAAAAATTTAACAAAAAAATTAAGTTTAACACAAAAACCTGATTTAAAGAATAGGTCATTTTCTCATGACGTATTCACTTTAAGACAATGATCAGTATTCATAAAATATATGGTGGAACTGAAAATCTGTCAAAACAAATTGGAGTGAAATTGGCCCAAGGTTTATGGAAATGGTATAGAATGGAAAAGCAAACAGCAGATACAGCTGTCCTGGATTGTCAAAATCTGGCATAATAATACATGACTACTTTTGATCTCTGCTGTAGGGCATTTCATGTGTACAGTATATTACACCAAAATACTTTTTTGGAGTGAAATTAGATGTGTTATCTACTACTGAATTTTGAGATTGAGTTTACATTACAAACTTAAAAAGGTTATGCAGGACTATTTAATTTCTTGAGTACAGGCCTCTGAAGGATCCCCATCTCGCCTCCCGCCTGACGTCGCTATTACGTCAGACGGATAACGTGAGAAGAGTGAGAGTGAAAACAGGTGGCCCACTAAGTTACTGACGTGGCACCACACTCACTCACACCCCTGACAGGCTGAGAGGCCCTCTCCAGTGAAGTCAAACCTTATCAGCCCAGTAGAGCCACCATCAGTTCCTGTTCGCTATAAGCCCAGGTCCGTTCACGGGAATTATATCGGGCCAGAAACCAGCTCCGGTAGCATGTGAATTGAACTGAACAACAGACGTGTGGATTCGTGGATCGAGATAAAAGAGCAGCCCAAGGTTAAATTATATATTTAATCGTCTTAATGGTACACTAGACAATACACTATATACGCAAGGGTTATACATATCAAATGGTCAGAGATGCAAACACAATAGTAGTGGTACAAAGGTATGCAGATATTAAGAGTCAGTTACCAGTCAGATGAAATGCCTGGTTTGCAGGGAAGGGCTGCCACATGGGAGGCTTGTGCTTCCCTCTGTTTTTGACTTTTCCCACACGATATGACGTTGCGACCTCCCAGAGAAAAGGCAATAGGCCAAGAGCAGCAGGAGCATTTAAACCCTCTGGGCCACTCCCCTCCTGCCCCCTGGGCTGGACCTAAATCTCCACCCCTGGCCTCGAGCAGCTAGAAACTCCAGAACCTAAGATTGGTCATAACTCCTTAATCGATGGTCCTAGGGAGGCGGTTCTGGTGACATTGGATTCAGCTGGGCCCCTGCTACGCGTGGAGACTAAACACAGCTATGTATCTCACTATCCCTATGTGCTAGACTAGGTCGAGACCCAGGCAGACATTCACCATGTCCTGGGGATCTCGGAAATCTATTAGATGTATGTCTAGGACGTATAGTATTTCCATAGCTCAATATGAAATTCCTATCTGTCTAAACAAGGGAAAACCACATGGCTTGGGACCACATGGCAAGCAAGTACTTTGTTCTGAGTTGAGCTTGCTCAAGGTGTGATATTTGTAATACACAGTCTCTCGACCCTGCCTGCTGCTGCTAGCTGTTTTGTTACAACTGCACACTGAAGGGGGGTTTATAATCCCATGCCAAATAGGATACAATGATTAACATGGAATTATATCTCCAATATTCTCCACAGGGCCTAAGAACTAAAAGGCAGGTAGTTCTACCTGCCTGTTGTGCCCAGCGCCGATCTCCACCAGCTGAGAGCGATCACAGACTGCTCCTGCTGGGGTTTCACCAGCTTCCACTTACACTCTGCTCTGTTGACAGGGTGTCACTGCCGACCAGTCCCGCTCTGTCAACAGAGCAGCCCAAAAGAGGAATAGCTCTTCTGTTGACGGAGAGCAGCAGAATCGCTGGCAGGAGTGATCAGTGACTGCTCTGAGTCGGTGCCGAGTAGAACAGGCAGGGAGTTGCTAACTCTGTTAGCAACTCACTGCATGTTAGTTTTTAGGCCCATAGTAAAAAAAAAAAAAAGTAAAATAGTGCTGGACAACCCCTCTAATTATTCCACTACACAATAAAATCTGAAAAAGTCCAAAGGGGGCAAATAACATAATTTTTGCATGGTGGACACTTTTAAATTTGTCTTTGTCAGCACACAAATGTCAGCTGTCGACATGATTCCAACATCACAGGAAGATTACCTTACATTAGCGATCTAACTATAGATGTTTAGTTCATTGTTTGTCAAGCCAGGACACTGAGGAGAATATAAGCGGAAATGTAGTATCAGCATCCTGTAGCATGCAGAGTCTACGGCTGCAGGCGCTGCTTCAGAGAGCTATGCTGGCCCATTTCCTGGCCCAATATAAAGAAGAGGATAACCCTTTAGAAAATATCAGCAGAAAGGCACTTGAGTGCTGACAGTACTGATTAGCTGGAGCCTCTGACACTGGACAGTCCTGTTGTTTGAACCAGAGGTGTCAGGTCTCTCCGACAGATTTCCTGACCCATTGAAAAAAAAATTGGCTCTGCTTCTTATTCTGCCAGCAAAAGTGGGGGAATAAAGTCCTAAATAATAACATTATAATATATGAAGTGTCTGATGTACAGTGGATATTTTTGGTAAACTTAACAAATATAATATAACGATGCAAACCTTTCTGCCGCAGTATTGCTTAGAAGCCATTATATAAGCCACCACTGACCTCTATAAATTAGGCAATGTGTATAATTAATAACTAATACATTAATAAATATTATTTCATGGATTAATTAATATTGAATACATGACAGCGTGACATGATTTTAACCCCTTCCAGCCATGGCCATTTTCTGTTTTTTCCTCCCCTTCTTCCAAGAGCCATAACTTTTTATTTTTCCATCAATATAACCTTATGAGGGCTTGTTTTTTGTGGCACAAGTTATACTTTTGAATGACATCATTCATTCTACCACATAGTGTTTTGGAAAAAGGTGTGTTAAAACTGCAAAAAAAAGTGTAATTTCAAAATGTTTTTATCATTTTATTTACCGTGTTCACTATGTGGTAAAACTGACCTGAAAATATGATTCTCCAGTTCAGTACGAGTACGCAGATACCAAACATGTATAGTTTTTTTTTTATTTAAGTGGTGAAAAAAACGTGGAAATGACGCGCCCCTGGGCCTGTGTCGCGCTGCGGTGCGCACGCGGGAGCTTACCCGGAGCCGGATCCGTGGAGGGTTGTAATCTCGTGGCGGTGACCCGGTCCGTGCCCAGGGAGTCAAACTAGACGGCAGTCTATTAGTAGTAAATAGTTGATGACTACGCCACCCGTTGAGTGCAGCCAGGAAGCTGCTGCTGCAGGGCAGACCGCTGAGGCCGGTGGTAGGATTGTGCAGCGTGATAGTATAACCCCCAACGGGAGGGGTATGGCCTCAGGGCAGCCGACGTGGATGATGGGGGTAGCAGGAACCACTCAGAGACGGTACGGTGTAGTTCAGGGTCTTTACTGGTAACAACGACAGACCCTCCCGGAGTACTTGCTAGCAAACGGGGCCTGGTCAGTCTTTGAGCAGATGGGATCTCCCCTGGCCAGGCGTAGTTGTAGGCCTCCCAAACTGACTGTACTCTTCTGGCTACCTTGCTAGAAGCTGATGTAAGTAGCCCACGTCCCTGAGTGTACCGTGTGGTGCTCACCCGTATGGCCGGTGACTCGGGGCCTTCTAATGGCTTCCGCTCCACGATGGCGGTGCTGGTCCCACGCGTGTGACCGTGCCTTCGGGCTTCTGGGCCAGAGGACCTGAAATCCCCTGCCCGACGGATTCTGCTGCTGGGTAGGAGTTAGTCCCCACAGCCTCGGACTCCGGGTCCGGTAAAGAATCTTCTTAGTCAGGGCGAGCTCTGTAGCTGCCAGCCCCTGACTCCTTGTAACTCTGCTGTTTCCTATGCTGCTTCTCTTCTCCACTCTCCTTGTCTGACTCACCCTGCCTCAGCCCCGGGTTTATACAGGGGAAGTTCTTCCCCTCCCAAGACTGGGCAGGAGGTGTGGCATGCACAGGATCCCTGACCAAAGGACCTCCCACCTGCTCTCAGACATAATATCTCTATCACTGTGGCAACCAGACCCCTGGGGTGTCACATTCCCCCCTAGTGAAATTTAGTACTCCGGGACTAAACACATTTAGAAAAACATAACAAAGTATAACAATAACAATACTATAAGAAAAACACATAAGATGGTTACGGCGTGTCCGCAACCGGATGCAGTCTTTGAAGAAAAGCAAAGGTGTCCATTTCACCAACACAGGGAGACGTAACCAGGTAGGGGTCTGTCCTACCCCGAGTCCTTAACAGTCTCTAGTCCATCCTGGGTTACGCTCCAACTATATACAAGGATTCCCGGTAAATCCACCAAGGTTTCCTAAAAATAACGCCGGAGAGTTCGACTTGTTGCCGTTGCATCAGTGCCCGGATCTCTTTCTGGAGCACCCGCTGCTCGCCGGAGCTGGCATTCTTGGCAACCTGCTGTAAAAGGAAAATCACCTCTCTTTAAATCCGATCTGTGGCACGGGCTGACCATTGCTGGCGATGATACTCAAGTCGTCGTCGGGGTAGCGGGTAATATCCGAGTCATTCCAGTACTGCTTGAAGAGCACGTACGGGATGGTGGTGACCTGTGACCCGGTGTCCAGTAGGGCACTCATGGGAATGCCATCCAGTACCACAGGCAAGACTGGACGTCCTCCCACATATCTGTCGCGCCAGTTCGATGGGCCTGGTGATCTTTTTCCTGGGGGTTGGCCCTCTACCCCAGGTTGTGCCCGTTTAAAGAACAGTACCTTGCCATATGTCCGGGTTGATTGCAGCGGCGGCAGATGGGTCGTCCGTCCTCACTGTATCGGTCACTGGGTCTTCCTCTGGCCGGTGGGGTCCTCCTTGGTCGACGCCACGGGATGTCCTCCGGTCCGGATGCCAGCTGGATCTTCCCTGGGGTGGAAACCTGTAAAGACTGCACAGTTCGGGTTAGCGCAGCAACGCTCTTAGCTAGCTCTTGGACCTGATGGTGTAGGTCTGGAGCCGGGTCATTGTCCAAAGCCTGCGCATCAGCTCCCACAGGCCCTGCTGACAAGGGCGCCGCCTCCTGGTAGTAAGTGGTAGTGGGGCGTCTGTGGGTCACAACGCCACCTGGTGCCGGTTCTCGGAGCACCCGGATGGCTCTGTCCTTGAACTGTACAAAGTCCAGATGGGGATCCTGTAAGGCCATTGCCCGCAACTGGGTTCGGTGGGCATTGCAATATAAACCCTCTATAAATTGTTCAGTCAACAGCCTGTCCTCGTTTCCCACCCCATCAGGGTCGGTCTGCTTTATGGCCCTCAGGGCCTCTTGTAGGTTTAGTGCATAGTCCCTTATACTCTCATGCGCTCGCTGCTTGCACCCGTAGAATCTAAGCTTAATCTCGGCTGAGGTGCGGGTATCAAAGGTGTCCTTCAGCCGGGTTAGTATCCCTGCGACAGTCTTCCTCCCAGGTGGCCAGGATTTTACTTCCCTTTTGGCTGCCCCGGTTAGTTGGGCCACCAGGATGCTCACTTTTTGCTCTTCTGTGAGGGGGTACACCTGGAAGAGGCTATCCAGCTTTTCTCTAAAGTCATGCAGGGTATGTGACTCCCCTGAGTACTGGGGTAGCCAAGCTGCTCCCGGGATATAGGGCATGGTGAAGGGCATAACTGCAGCAGCGGTAGCGCTGGCGGGGGTTGAGGCAGTGAAGCTCTCCTCCGTATCCGACATCTTCCTCCCCCCTAGTGGACCGTGGCCTACCTTGCGATGATCCTCTTCCGTAGGCCGCGGCTCCGCAGTGGATCGTCAGGGTTGAGGACCTTCCGTCGCGCTCCTGTGACGTCGGCGTCTGCTGGGCTCCTTCCAGGACCTTACGCAACGTCCGGACGTGAGGCGGGGCTTCAGTTCTCGCGCGCTTTCGGAGTCCACGCCCCTCTTCTTCCCGCGCGGCGTCCTCAAGATGGCGTCCAATGTCGGGAAAACTCCACGGATGGCGGGAAGAAGGTCGAAGATGGCGCCGGATGGCGGGAAAACTTCGCGGATGGCGAGAAGAAGGTAGAAGATGGCGCCGGATGGCGGGAAACCTTCACCACTGGTAAGTTTGAACAGTCTTTGCTTTTCAGGCACGCAGTACCCGGTGGTTGCGGGCACGAAATCCTGCCGACTACGCCAAAGTTGACGCGCCCCTGGGCCTGTGTCGCGCTGCGGTGCGCACGCGGGAGCTTACCCGGAGCCGGATCCGTGGAGGGTTGTAATCTCGTGGCGGTGACCCGGTCCGTGCCCAGGGAGTCAAACTAGACGGCAGTCTATTAGTAGTAAATAGTTGATGACTACGCCACCCGTTGAGTGCAGCCAGGAAGCTGCTGCTGCAGGGCAGACCGCTGAGGCCGGTGGTAGGATTGTGCAGCGTGATAGTATAACCCCCAACGGGAGGGGTATGGCCTCAGGGCAGCCGACGTGGATGATGGGGGTAGCAGGAACCACTCAGAGACGGTACGGTGTAGTTCAGGGTCTTTACTGGTAACAACGACAGACCCTCCCGGAGTACTTGCTAGCAAACGGGGCCTGGTCAGTCTTTGAGCAGATGGGATCTCTCCTGGCCAGGCGTAGTTGTAGGCCTCCCAAACTGACTGTACTCTTCTGGCTACCTTGCTAGAAGCTGATGTAAGTAGCCCACGTCCCTGAGTGTACCGTGTGGTGCTCACCCGTATGGCCGGTGACTCGGGGCCTTCTAATGGCTTCCGCTCCACGATGGCGGTGCTGGTCCCACGCGTGTGACCGTGCCTTCGGGCTTCTGGGCCAGAGGACCTGAAATCCCCTGCCCGACGGATTCTGCTGCTGGGTAGGAGTTAGTCCCCACAGCCTCGGACTCCGGGTCCGGTAAAGAATCTTCTTAGTCAGGGCGAGCTCTGTAGCTGCCAGCCCCTGACTCCTTGTAACTCTGCTGTTTCCTATGCTGCTTCTCTTCTCCACTCTCCTTGTCTGACTCACCCTGCCTCAGCCCCGGGTTTATACAGGGGAAGTTCTTCCCCTCCCAAGACTGGGCAGGAGGTGTGGCATGCACAGGATCCCTGACCAAAGGACCTCCCACCTGCTCTCAGACATAATATCTCTATCACTGTGGCAACCAGACCCCTGGGGTGTCACAGAAATATGTAAGAAAAATAATTTTGCTTTGTCGCCATTTTCCGAGACCCATAACATTTTAATTTTTCGCAATGTGAGGGCTTATTTTTTGTGCCCTGATCTAATGATTTTACTGATACCATTTGGGGGTCAATATGATGTTTTGATAGACTATTATTGAATTTTATTCCAATGCTGCGGTGGCAAAAAAACCCCATAATTTCTGAATGCAGCAATACCAAATATGTGTATTTTTTTATTGTTTTATTACTTCGGATGTACAGTATAAGTAATCGAGAGGAAGTCAAAGCTGCGTCTGGCAGCTGACTTCCAGATGATTACTTATACGTCCGAAGGTAGGGACAGTGAAGATGGCACTGATTGGGCACAAGAAAATCGATAATAACTCCAGCACTCAAAAATTCATGAAAAATCAAAATTTTATTATTGGTAAGTCAGCAATACCCAAGTGGAAGCAGATACACAAACAACGTTTCGGCCTGCCCTGGCCTTTTTCAAGGTATCTGTATATACAAGAAAAAGAACAAAATCAATATCTAACAGAACATAAATATTTTCAATATAATGCAGTAACTTATATGAATCCATTTGTATCCAAGCATATCATTTGGGCCACCCACATAGAGGTGTGAACGGCCGTGTATAAACATTGAAGACAAAGATTTCTAAACAAAATAAACACATAAGGTATAACATATATTTTATATATATTATATGTTTTTTGCATATTTAACACATTTGACAAAACTGGATCAGGGGTTGATGTCAAAACTCCATTTTGCAAGTTAAGTGCATGACCCTGGATAATGATAGTGTCTCCAAACTCAGATCTATGTAGGTAAAGGCGAGATAAATAGGATAAGTAATAGGGCAAATGGTGGTATAGCCCAGCCAGAAAACCGGGAGAAATATCAAAGCAAAGTAATGACCTGAATCAGGAAAACAAGAGTATAGTCCAGAAGACATAATTAGTAAAAAAATGAAGAAGAGACATATGTGATTACCTGGTAGTTTTAGGGTCCCGTTGTATGAGTGTGCAGTGAAGGCAGATGCCGCCGTGCCAGACTACGTCCGTGCTATCTTATGTGCACACCTGAGAGGGGTGGGTGCGCTCACGTCCGGTCACGTGGAGGCCGGTGTGAGACGTGCTGCGGTGCATGCGCGAGCCGACTCGCAGAGGAAAAGACGAAACATGCCGATATGCAGGTGCGCATGAGCAATGACCACAGGGACAATAAAGGAGCAGGCAGCAATATAGATTTACAAGCGGCAGGAAGAGAATATAAGCAAGAAGGCGCATACCAGGATATTACAAAGAAGACATATTAGGAAAGGGACTTAAGAGACAATATGGCAAGGGGTTTAAGGAAACAGATAAGAGATAAAAATAATAATTGCCAAAGGGAAGTAGACACATAAAACAGAAAAGAAGGAACAGAAAAGGAGATAAATAAGGAAAGAAGAAGTAATGGAGACACAAGGGAAATATATACCTGTTGGATTTTTACTGTACTGTCTAGAAAAAAATGTACAAAGAACATATGTGTTACTTATGTTAAAAATGGAAATACACAATCAATACTTTTGTTTCCACATATATGTAAATGATTATAAGGACTAGGGGGCTTGGTAAGCGAACCAAAGTCCAAACCAAAAAGGAGACAGCAATCAACCATTAGTGGTGGATATCATACTCTCTGTTCAGGCCCATAGGGGACAAGGTTTGGAGAGTATGAATCCAGTAGGACTCACGCTCTTTAAGTTTTTTAATCCGGTTTTCTCCTTTCCATGCTAATGGGACATGGTCAATAATTTGATATTTCTACTGGGCAATTGTGTGTCCCCTGGAGATGAAGTGAGCCGGAATGGGTAGCAGAGTACGTCCACATATGACTGTTGACTTGTGTTGAGAGATATGGTCCCGGATATGCTGGGTGGTTTCCCCAACATATCTGAGATCACACGGGCATTTGATCAAATACACCACAAACGATGACTCTCATGTGAAATGACCCTTTATAGAGTAGCGTTTCCCCGATCGGGGATGAGTAAAAAAGTCCCCTTTACTTATGTAAGCATTCTAAGCACGGAAAGGTGCTGTTCCAGGTGGGGGCCAGAGTGCATTGGATGATGTTAGGCTTACTGGAGCCTATATCGGCCCTGACTAGGTGGTTACGAATGCTATTGGGACGTTTGTTACAGAGGGGAGACCTATTCATGAACTCGGGTATGGCGGGATAAGACTTTTGGAGCACCGATCAGTGTGAAAGAATGCATTGGGAGATCCGTCTGCCAAAGGGGTGATACGTATTGACAAACGCCATTCTTTGTGAGTTGTCCCTCACTATAGTAGTTGGGACAGTGATTTTTAATAGACCTTCGGGATAACCCCTATTTCTAAACTTCTGGTTCATCTCCTCGTTTCTCATAGATCGGATAAGATCACTCAAAACAATACGTTCAACCCTACAGTGTTGGGACCTAGGGAGGGCTTTTTTCGCGTGCTTTGGATGACAGCTTAAATAGTGTAAAAGACTATTTTTATCTGTTTAATGTATAGATTGGTGTCTAAGGTACCATTAGTGTTCTTGGTTACCAAGGTGTCCAAGAATTGAATTGAGTGTTTGTTGTGATGGATAGTAAAAGACAGGCCCGGAATGTAAGTATTAATGTCCTGGAAGAAAAGAAGAAGCTCGTCCTCACTACCAGACCAGATTAGAAAGATATCATCTATATTGCGTTTCCAATATCTAACATGTTTTATGAAAAGGGTATGACTATAGATAAATGTGTTCTCAAAGCGAGCCATAAAGATGTTGGCACATTGGACCCCATGGCTGTTCCCCTCCTCTGAATAAAAAACTGGTCTTGGAAGAGATAAACATTCTTGGTGAGTATTCTCATTAGAATATCAATGCAAAATTGAATCTGGTCGTCTGTGAAGATAGTCTCCTGAAAGTCTGATGTGTCTTTCAGATAGGATTTTATACGTGAAATAAATGGATTCAGTATTTTCTCCAACGTGATGGCTAATGGAGACAATACCGAGTCAGTCGATGCAACAATGGGTCATCCTGGGGGTCTCTGTAAATCTTATGTACTTTAGGTAAAGTATATAACTGCCAGAGTGATCGGGTGTTGGTTAATGAGAAACTCCCTCAATTTAGCATCTATCGTGCCCAACCTCCCATAATTGAGAACGAAATTCTGCAATATAATAGATGCGATCCATCACAACAATGACACCCCTTTTATCGTCCGGTTTGATGATTAGTTCCTTTCTATGTTTAAGAGTTCTGAGTGTCCGACTCTCTTTGCACGTCAAACTATTTTTAATACGTAGATGGCCCTTTTCAATTTCCTGGATGACCTTACTAACATCCCTACAGACTAGACTAATATACGTCTCCACGGGGTGAGGAGGAGGATTGAAATTACTAGAGGTACGTAATTGTAACTTGCGTAGGGTGAAGACCCTAGTGGGGAGTTCAACATCTACTGGACTCCCTGAATCACATTCAGAGAAATGCGCTTTTAGATATACATTACGGAAGAAACAATATAATTCTTGATCCAACACAAAGGTGTTAAACGCAGGTACCAGACAAAATGTAAGGCCCTTCTGAAGTACAGTTAGTTCGGATGGAGAGAGGTTGTATGACGAGATGTTGTAGACGATATCAGGTTGTCTACCTGCGATCTCGTCGTCATTCTGGAATACTCGGTTGCTGCGCCGCCTCCCCCTTCGCGTCTTTCTTTGTATGGTCTTGCTCAGCGTTCTAAAAAGTGGGATGTATGAAAATAACTGTGATCGCTGTCCGAGCTTGTAGATGCTGTACTGTAGATGTCTCTGGCGGGTCGATAATTCCTGTAGGTACCGCGTCACGGAAAATCTTAACCTTCTTCTTTGTTTATAGGGTCTCTCGGAACTCCGAGATGGTTTTGTCAATTTTAGACTTCAAAGTCTTAAAGTCGTCAGCCGGTGTGGTGTTGATCAATTGCTGTTCCGTAGTAGCAATTTTGGTGCTAAGATCTGTTATTTCTCTCTGTAAGAAATCAATGGTGAGTAGGATAATGTCCATTGAGCATTTGTTTAATATACTTTCAAATTTAGTACAGTAGTCTGAATTCTCTTGAAATAAAGTCGGATGGTGAGAGACTCTCAAACCCCGGGGGATCCGCTGCACTTTAGGCTGTGTGCCCACGATGCGTTTTTTAATTGTTTTCACAGCGGCAGTTCCGCTGCAGAAATGCTTAAAAAACGCTTGGTAGAAGGTCTGCCATGTTACCCAATGATAATCCGCATGTGCTGCGGATTATCATTGCGGAAAAAAACGCAGCACTACCAATTATTTTGTGGAAGCGCTGCGTTTTCACCGCCATTGACTTGCATTGGAACGCATGGAATCCGCATCACTGCATCTGTAGATGCGCATCCCATGCGTTTCAATATGGGGATGGTGCCCGAGTCTGGAGAAGAGGAGACTCTCCTCCGGACCCGGGTACCATAGAACCTGTGAAAAAAAGAATAAAATGAAAAATGAATATTATACTTACCTTCTTATGTCCCCCGGTGTGTTTGTCTATGCTTGCCGGCAGCTCGCGGTAGACTAAAGGACCTGCGCTGACGTCATTTAGTCATGTGACGGGTCACGCAACCGCTGATGTCGGCAGGTCCTTCAGTGTACCGCGAGCTGCCGGCAAGCCGAGACGCATCGAATAAAGACTCCGGGGGCCATCAGAAGGTAAGTATGATACTTATTATATTTTTTTTACCATTCTTTCGGTCACACTATATAAATCCATGCCGTTTGCATGGATTTATATAGTGTGACCAAGTTGTCAAGCACTTTCCAAGTGATGCTAAAATCGATTGGAAAGCGCTTGACAACCCGCATACGGAAATGCAAGTGAAGAACGATTCACTTCCGCTTGTCCCTGGCAGGAAAACGCATGTACAATTCTGCCAGGGAGATGCAGAAACGCTCAGGAAAAAATCCGGAGCATTTCCGCATCGAAGGCACATAGCCTTGTGATATTCTGCTAAGGTAATACTGTGTAGGTCTAAAGCAGTAAATCTCCTGAGGTGCTTCTGCCTTCACCGCACACTTATACGACGGGACCCTACAGCTACCAGGTAATGACATAAGTCTTCACATGTAAGGCGCCATGGAATAAATGGCGCTATAATAATAAATAATAATAAAATGCCTCTTCTTCCTTTTTGTACTACTTATGTCTTCTGGACTATACTCTTGTTTTCCTGATTCAGGTTATTACTTTGCTTTGTTACTTCTCCCGGTTTTCTGGCTGGGCTATACCACCATTTGCCCTATTACTTATGCTATTTATCTCGCCTTTATTTACATAGATCTGAGTGTGGAGACACTATCATTATCCAGGGTCATGCACTTAACATTCAAAATGGAGTTTTGACATCAACCCCTGATCCCGTTTTGTGAAATGTGTCAAATAAGTCAAATATGCAAAAAACATATAATATACAGTATATGAAATATATGTTATACCTTATGTGTTTATTTTGTTGGAAATCTTTGTCTTCAATGTTTATATACTGCCGCTCACACCCCTATGTGGGTGACCCAATTGATATGCTTGGATACAAATGAATTCATATAAGTTACTGCATTATATTGAAAATATTTATGTTCTGTTAGATATTGATTTTGCTCTTTTTCTTGTATATACAGATACCTTGAAAAAGGCCAGGGCAGGCCGAAACGTTTATGTATCTGCTTCCACTTAGGTCTGGCTGACTTACCAATAATAAACTTTTGGATTTTCACAAATTTTTGAGTGCCGGAGTTATTATCAATTTTCTTTTGCTTTGTATTTACTCCTGAACACCTCTCAATCAGTGAGCACCCAATCCCTCATACTGATTGGGCACAGGGATCTTGTGATGTAACAACCTCAGGTGAGTCCCAGGAACGCGAGCGCCAATAAACATGGGTGCAAACATTCAGATTCAAAAGGGGTTATCCTAGTAGCGGACAACCCCTTTAATATACCTACCAGCTGCAGTCTTCTGCTCTTCCCGGCACCGCTCCAGTCCCGTTTTACTATCTTGTGACCGCAGCTCCTGACCGTAAGTCAGAGGTAACAGTCACAAGCTCTCAATATAAGTCTATGAGTGCATGAAATTCACTCTTAGTGTAAAGCAGCATTAATGATCTCTAAGATTGGATATCATATCAATGAGATTAAATGCCCCAAAACACATTAGACTAATTATTGTGAGCCTGCCAATATCAGTGGACTTAGGCTGACAGTCTAATGTGTATGGGTGCCTCTCAACATCATCTGTCAGGGGGAGAGAAGGGTCCGATTTCGAACTGCAGATTCTTATGTGTTTGGTGAGACAAACCACCATCAGAATAGTCTGACAATGGCTCGCTCATAGTGATAGCTCCTGTGTATGGAGGTGTCAGGAGAGATAGCTGTCGGCAAAACGATCAGCCAACCCATCATTGCAGCTATCTGATGTGTATGTGTGGCGCCCCTGAGGGTTCGGTCGCCACAGAGGTATTGCATCTCATCCAGAGGTGTGGTACCTCACTCTCAGGTAAGGAAAGAGTATGGCTCAGGACCCTAACACCTGCATTCACTACACCACATTTCCGGGGGACAGGGCGAGATTGCTCCTATGGGAGAGCACAGTCCCTGATCCCTGGCTGGAGTGGGGGGAACCACCTAGAGAGGGGGAACCATGTAGTGGATGGGGTGGAGGAAGTAGATCCTGGGAGCACTTGAGTAGGAGCAGTATAAAATAGGGACACCATCTTAGGTAAGGGAGTTCAGTCAGTCCAGTCAGAGGAGGAGAAGTGAAGGAGCAGAGGCTCTACATGAGCTCTGCTCCAGAGGCGGGCCTAGCCTGTGAGGCCCAGGACTGAAGGAGAGAAGAGAGGAGTGGGAGCAGGAAGGCTCCAGAAACCGAAGGGACCCTAGGGGTATGGGCCGTGCAGAAGGCCACACGTACGCCCGCTGCTACCAGGAGGTAGAGGGGTCAGGCCGGATAAGGGGAACCGGTCCCTCAACTAGCGGAGAAACAGCAAAGCTCAACTAGAAACCGGAGGCTGCAGCACTTTATGTACCATAAGCCAAAAGTCCACACCAGTCTCACTAAGAAGGTAGCCACATAGGACCCAGGGGACGGAACACACGTCGCCCGCCAAGGTCCCAGGGTACCGGATAGAAGTGTTGCTAGGTGTGAGGTGCAGGGAGAAGGCCAGAGAAAGTACACACAGAAGGGGGTCCTGATAAATACTCCGGAGTTACCCGGGGGTCGGCTGAACCCCTCACTGAGTGAACACAGAACGACGAGGGCCGTTACATGGGTCCCTGTAACCAGAACTGCAACAACTGTGAGTAAAGATCTTGGGACTGCATCACATGGACTCTGTGTTCATTACTGACTCCCTGCACTACAACCACCATCATCCACCCACACTGCCCTGAAGCTACACTCTTCCTGTGGGGAGTTATAACACCTGTGCTGCCAAACCATCAGCGTCAGAGGACTGTTCCGCAGTGGCGGCTCATTAGCCGCACTCCACAGGTGGCGTAGTCGGACATTATAAAAACCCATATAAATAACACCTTGGATTGACCGCCCTGGGTCACGGACCGGGAGGAGAAGTGAAGGAGCAGAGGCTCTGTATGAGCTCTGCTCCAGAGGCGGGCCTAGCCTGTGAGGCCCAGGACTGAAGGAGAGAAGAGAGGAGTGGGAGCAGGAAGGCTCCAGGAACCGAAGGGACCCTAGGGGTACGGGCTGTGCAGAAGGCCACCCGTACGCCCGCTGCTACCAGGAGGTAGAGGGGTCAGGCCAGATAAGGGGAACCGGTCCCTCAACTAGTGGAGAAACAGCAAGGCTCAACTAGAAACTGGAGGCTGCAGCACTTTATGTACCGTAAGCCAAAAGTCCACGCCAGTCTCACTAAGAAGATAGCCACATAGACATTATAAAAACCCATATAAATAACCCCTTGGATTGACTGCCACAGTGACTACAACCCCCAGCATCTACCGGCCCGGCTCCGGGTACCCCACGGCCCAGGGGGCGCGTCATATGGGGTCTAGGAATACGACATAACACAGATTGCTTTTGTGTCCCAGACAGGTATTGAAACAGTTAAAGCATCTTTCGAAATCACATTGCACCAATATTTAAAGGGAATCTGTTATCAGATTTTTGCTTCCTGGTCTGAGGGCAGCATAAAGTAAGGGCAGAGACCCTGATTCCAGTGATGTGTCATTTACTGGCCTGCTTAGTGTAGTTTTGATAGAATTTTGATTATCACTAGCAGACTAGTAAATCTGCTGTCAGATAGTCCTCCATATTCATGAGCTTTATATAACTTGCCTCCCCGCACTGGTTCACAGATTTATGTGTACACTGTATATGGACAGAACGTTGCCAATCAGTTGTGTGGGGGGGTCATATAGAGCTCAGCATTCAGAGAACTGCTAGATTTGCAGCAAATAAATCAGATTTTATCAAAATAACAGCAAGCAGCTGAGTAAGTGACACATCTCTGGAATCAGGGTCTCTACCCCTACACCATGCTGTTTTAACATGGGGTAGTATAAACCTCATGACAGATTCCCTTTACTCACTATGGTGCTGAAATTTGGTTACTTTGAACTTCAGAGGTTTTGGATGTTGCATTCAAAATACAGAGTTGCATATACTTATAGGTGCACCCTTTTGGTTTATTCTAAAGAACCATTTACATGGGCATTTTCTGCAGTGTACCATATGACAGCGGTTACTTAACCCCTTTCTGACGTGACACATATCCATACGTCCCTGTGGCCTGGAACTTATTGACCAGAGACATATTGATATGTCTCAGCAATTTTGCACACACAGAGGCTGCACCGCTCCCGGCATTTTAACCCGCTCAATGCTGCAATCGCTCGCAGCATTTAGCGTGCAGGCAGAGGGAAGAAAGCCACTCTGCCTTTGGATCGGAGATGCCGAAACGTCATTGATGGGTCCCGATCGTTGCTATGGTGACCCAATGTCGTCATGACGACATCCGGGTCACCAGAGCTAGGAAACTTGGTAGATCATGCGCAGTATAGGAATGCTCCTGCATACTATACAAGCGAACAACCTGCAATTAGTGATAGTCCCATAGTAGGACAAAGTGTATAAGTGAAAAAAAAGTACAAAAAAATTTGTAAAAGTATTTTTTTAAAAAGTCACAAAATAATAATAAAAAAATATAAATATGTTGTACCCATAAATAAATTTTTTATGAAAAAAAAAAGTACAGATATTTGGTTTCACCATGTGCGGAAAGACCTGGCCTATAAAACTGTCCCACTAGTTAACCCCTTCAGTGAACACTGTAAAAAGTAAAAAACGAGGGAAAAAACGATTCTGTATCATCATACCGGTGAGCAAAAAGTGCAATAAAATTCAATCAGAAAGACAAATGTAAATAAAAATGGTACAGCTTAAAACGTCATCTTGTGCCGCAAAAAAAAAAGCTGCGATACAGCTCTATCGGTGGAAAAATAAAAAAGTTATAGCTCTCAGAATAAAGCGATGCAAAAATAATTATTTTTTCTATAAAATAGTTTTTATTGTGTAAAAGCACCAAAAGATAAAAAAACGCTATAAATGTCTTACCAATGTAATCGTACTGACCCGAAGAATAAAGCTGCCTTATCAATTTTACCACACGCGAAACGACATTTTGCCTTCACTGTGCCTCCCAAAAATCAGAATAGAAAGCGATCAAAAAATGTCATGTGCCCGAAAATGGTACCAATAAAAACATCAAGTCGTCACCACAAAAAACAAGCCGTCATATGACTGTCAGCCGAAATATTGAAAAATTATAGCTCTGGAAATATGGCGATGCCAATAAAAAGCGTTTGTTAGTGTGTGACAGCAGCCAAACACTCGCTATAAATCTGGTATCGCTGTAATCGTACCAACCCGAAGAATAAAGTCGCCTAATAAATTGTACCGCACGAGGAACAGTGTAAAAAATATACTAAACTAATTCTTCACCTGCTGGTGATTTGTTCATTCTGCCTCCCGCAGATCGCAGTAAGGTTCAGCTCACATTTATCTCTGATCTCTTACACCGGGATTTCCGTGTAAATCTCTAAAATACGTTATTCAGACAGAACCCACAGTGGAAGATTCCCTATAATAAGATAGATGGAGGCACCGTGGACATCTGGCCTATGATCTGTCGGAGTCCGTCTTTTTATTAGGCATGCATAAAAGTGCCGTCACCCACAGTTTTTTGCACTTCTTAAAAGGACAACGCTGAACTGAGGCCAGACGGAGTCCAGAGTAACTCTGCTGCCTCATTATAGTGAATGGCTCCCTCGGGGGTTCATCTGAATCACGTCACTCTAAGATTTAGATGTGTTATGAATGTCAATATTATATGAAGATATCCAAAATGGCTCTGGCTTCCTCCACAACACCTATGCTATGTGACTTTTAAGGAACTTACTTTATATACTGCTTCTGATCATAAAAGGCAATAATTGCGGCTAACCAATTGTATTAAAGATTACGCACCCTTGGAAATATTCCAAGAGACTTGCTATAAATGTTATGTACTTTCTCAATAAATTAGAAGAACTTCCACATTTGATCTGACTAGACACAAGTTTCTTGATTTTCTCACTGTGTGCACACATTATTATAGCTAATTTGGCAGTAGGCAATTAAGAAGGATTTGCGCACCCATAGTGGTAAAGCAACCAAATCAGATGGAAACCCCAATATAAGTGGTCAGCGTAAAGCCAGGATAAATGTGATCCAAAATGTTATGTAAAATGTTCCCAACAAAATTTTCAACTCAATCCATAAAAAAAGCAAGCCCAATCTCAGGTCCGTCTTCATTTATCAGAAATATAAGGGCTTCCACATTACTTGTAGCTGAAAGGCTCTGGAAAAGTGCCATGGCTCATCGCCCCCAAAAGAAATTGAGAAAGTTCTGCACTCCCAAATCCAAATGCCCCCTTACCTTCTGAGCTCCAGTGTGTGCTTAAACTGCAGTAAGTGTCCACATGTTTGGCATTTCTGTAGTGATGAAAGCCTGCCTAATTTACAGGTGTGTGTCTCCATGAGCTGGGCACAACATACTGGACACTACAACTTACTGGTCACTACAATGGCAGTTTGCAATTTTCACTCAGCAACATCCAATGCTGCTTGTTTTTGGAAAATACCCATGGAGCCAAAATCGTCAGTACACCTGTAGATAAATTCCCAAAGGGGTATAATTTCCAAAATGGGGTCACTTGAGGGAGAATTTTGGTATTCTAGTATTTAGGGACTCTGTATATGGAGTCTGCATGCTATTCTAGAAAAATATGCGCTCCAAGAGGCAAATAGCGCTCCGTCTCTTCCGAGTCTCACCGTGTGGCTAAGCAGTACTATACATCCACATATGGGGTATTTCTACTTACAGCAGAAGTTGTCAGACAAATTTTGGTGCCATTTTTACCCATTTCCCAGTGTGAAAATGTAAATTCCTGGGCTAAAACAAGATTTTGGTGGTAAAAAAATGTTTATTTTTTTTTCACTGCCCAATGGTATAAAATTCTGTGATCCACCTTCAATATGCTCACTGCACTCCTAGATGAATTCATTGAGAAGTGTAGCTTGTAAAATGGGGTCTCTTATGTGGGGTCTATTCTGGTGCCTCAGGGACTTTGCCAATGTGACATGGCAAACTCAAACCAGTCCGGCAAAATCTGAACTCCAATATGGTGCTTCTTCCCTTCTGAGCTTTGCACTGTGCATCAAAAGTAGTTTTTGACCACATATGGGGTATCGGCGTACATAGGAAAAATTGCACAACAAATTTTGGGGTCCATTTTCTCCTGCTATCCTTGTAAAAATGAAAAAAATTTGGGGATAAAATAGCATTGTTGTGGTAAAAATATATTTTTTTCATTTTTACAGATCCACATTGTAAAATTCTGTGACGCACCTGTGGGTTCAAGGTGCTCACCAAACATCTAAATAAATTCCTTAAGGGGTCTAGTTTCCAAAATATTGTCACTTGTGGGGGGGGTTCCGGCTGTTTAGGCACATCAGGGGTTGTCCAAATGTGACATGGCGTCCACTAATTATTCAAGCAAATTTTACATTCAAAAAGTCAAATGGCGCACCTTCCCTTCTCAGCCCTGCCATGTGCCCAAACAGTAGTTTTCCCCCACATATGGGGTATCGGCTTACTCAGGAGAAATTTCACAACAAATTGTATGGTGCAATTTCTCCTGTTAACCTTATGAAAATGCAAAATTTGGGGCTGAAAAACATTTTTGTGGGAAAAATATGAAAATTTTATTTTTACGGATCAATGTTATAAACTTCTGTGAAGCACATGGGGGTTCATGGTGCTCACCACACATCTAGATAAGTTCCCTGAAAGATCTAGTTTCCAAAATGGTGTAACCTGTGCAGGGTTTCCACTGTTTAGGCACATCAGGGGCTCCCCAAATGCGACATGGTGTCCGTTAATTATTCAAGCATATTTTACATTGAAAAAAGTGAAATGGCGTTCCTTCCCTTCCAAGCCATGCCGTGCGCCCAAACAGTGGTTTTCCCCCATATATGGGGTATCAGCGTGTTCAGGAGAAATTGTACAACAAATGTTGGGGTCCATTTTTTTCTTTTATTCTTGCAAAAATAAAAAAATTTGGGTCTAGGTTAAAATTTTTGTGAAAAAAAAGTTACATTTTCATTGTTTTCTTCCACATTCCAAAAATTCCTGTGAAGCACCTGAAGGTTTAATAAACTTCTTGAATTTGGTTTTGAGCACCTTGAGTGGTGCAGTTTTTAGAACGGTGTCACTTTTGGGTTTTGTCATAAAGGCCCTTCAAAGTCACTTCAAATGTGATGTGGTCCCTAAAAATGGTTTTGTAAATTTTGTTGGAAAAATTAGAAATTGCTGGTCAACTTTTAGCCCTTATAACTTCCTAACAAAAAAAAAAAATTGGTTCCAAAATTGTGCTGATGTAAAGTAGACATGTAAAAATGTTATTTATTAACTATTTCATGAGACATATCTATCTGATTTAAGGACATGAAAATTCAAAGTTTGAAAATTGCAAAATTTTCAAAATTTTTGCCAAATTTCTGATTTTTTTTTACAAATAAACGCCAGTCATATCAAATAAATTTTACCACTATCATGAAGTACAACACGTCACGAAAAAAAACAATCTCAGAATTAGTGGGATTCATTGAAGCATTCCAGATTTATTACCTCATAAAGTGACACTGGTCAGAATTGTAAAAATTGGCCTGGTCATTAATGTGCAAACAGCCTTCGGGGGTAAAGGGTTAAAGATCTTTTTTCCCGGAATGATGCAGGCTGTATGGGAACGGAGGATTGCTAAACACTTATGGACACATCCAATTTTTGTTTTTGCATTCTTGTCTCTTCTTCCAAATGGGAAAAAAAAATTATTTTTCTATCAATATCGACAAGCCATATGAGAGGTTGTTTTTTGTGTGAAGAGTTGTAGTTTTGAATGACACCATTCATTTAACTATATAATGTATTGAAAATGGGAAAAAATCCAAGTGAGGTGGAATAATGGAAAAAAAACAATTCTGCCATTGTTTCCGGGGTTTTATTTTTACTGCAATCATGCATTCATTGAGTGGTAAAATACCTGGCCATCTGAGTCTTCAGGTCGGCATGATTACAGCGATACCCAACATGTATGATTTTTTTAACTATTTTAATGGCTTCAAAAAAAATCTGTACTTGATAACAAATATTTGTTTTGGGTGGCCATTTTCCTGCCAACTCAGTGGTAAGTGACTGATTCACAGCAGATCTAAGTGACCGACCTACAAGCGCCTCTAAACCCATTAGTGTTAACCATTTTCCGAGACCCGTAACTTTTTTATTTATTGGACTAGCTGTACCCGGCCACGTGTTGCTGTGCCTCAGTCTGGTTAAATGGAAAAGAAAAGAGAAATGCACGTTTCTAAAATATGTAATTTCACAATGCTTGTGGGTATACAACATTTTTTGTTGTTCCATTGTCTGTGTAGAAATAGAGATTGTCTGGTTTGCCAACTCTAGAACACGCACATATTATCCATGTGAGAAGCAATCCGTGTCTTGATTTAAACCGTACAGTTCTAAAGATTGGCCCTGAGCTTTGTTGATGGTGATTGCAAACGCCAATCGAATTGGGAATTGCATTATATAGATATATATATCAGATGGGGCAATGCTGGCGCTGTTGATAGTTGTGCCCATCAGGCAGGCAAGGTGGCAGCCTGTACCCTGTGACCCCTGCAGGCCTATACTTTGCACAGGTCACTAAAGAGGTCGGTGCTTGCTGTCAGTTGTCACAATGGAATCGGTCATGTCAGGGATTGCTAGTTATGCAATTCCCTAGTACAGAGGGAATATGACAGGAGGGGGGGAGGGAGATGAAATCAAGCGGCAGAGGAGGAGGCGGTGATCCGTTTGACATGTCCCAGGCCAGTATCAGCCAGATTGCAGCACTGCTCCCACGGTGGCGCAGTGGGATTTGCACTCGCTCGCTATCCCCCCACTGCTGTGAGGCTCGAGCCCAGCTCAGCACCCAGAGTGGAGGCCGCGGCCTGCGCCTCTCTGTGCAGCCTCCCTCTCTCCTACCCTCCCTCCCCCACTTGTTGTTGCGCAGTCGGAAATAAGACTCACCGGCCGGAGAAGAAGAAGCCGCAGCAGTAGCGGTGCCGAAGAGCAGAGGCGGCCGCCTCTCAGGCGATGGTGGTGATGAGCAGCAGCGTCTTTCGGCTTCAAACAAACGGTCTCGGCATTCCCCTTCCCTCCAACCCCCACGGGGGACACGAAAGGAGCAGAGCACAGGCAGCAGCGATTGAAGGAGAGGGAGAAGGGTTTATGAATGAGATGTCACTAAGGGGGGGAGAATGCCGGGCGGCCGAGGAGAGTCAGCCTGGGACTGAGCGCGTAACACCCCCTCTCGCTGTTGCTTTTACGTCCAACAGCTGGTATATAAAAACATAATAGGTAAATAAGAATATGCGTGTATTCGAATGTAATGTTGTGTCAAAATTTCAAAGCAATTGGTGAAGAACTTTCGGAGATTTAAGATTTTGAACAAAGGAACATTTACAATTTTATTAATATAGACCGGTATGAGGGCTTATTTTTTGAGTCCTGAGCTGTAGTTTTCAATAGTATCATTTTAGGGTCAATATGATGTTTTATTCCAGTTTATTGCTATTTTGGGGGAGGTGAACAAAAACCACCAGTTTTAGTGTTTACTTTTTTGCTTTACAGTAATTACCATATGGGTTAAACAATTTTAGATTTCTATAAACTACACAACCCTGAATTAACTTTATTCCCTCAGCAGCATTGGCTTCCAGACAAAGGGGTGGTCCCGGCGTGGTTTCAGTCACCACTCAGTATATAGTCATATGCCCTCAGCACTGACTGACAGCAGGCTCAGCATTAGAGCCGTCTGTCAGTCATTGCCAGGAGCGCGGTTGCAGCCACTGCTCTCTATACACAGAGCAGTGACTGAAATCGTGACGGTGCCATCCGCTTTCATTTTGTCGGCTGCACATCACCTGCTTACACAATAATGATTTTTAGACTATATCAAGCAAGGGTGCACAACCGTTTTTGGTCCAGGTGCCACATTGTCATACTGAATCAATCTGGGGGCCTCACTAAAAATTAAAGGGTATATAAAGTAAATGTCTGGTAGGCACAAATTCCACTTACAGGACTCTTACCTCCCCCAATCAGCACAAGTTTTTTAAGAGGATTAAGAAATAGCCTTTGCGCCTAAATCCATATAAAAAAACGTGACAAATACTATACTAAGTTTCCGATTGATTTTACTGGGAAAGCTCCTTTTAGTGCACTCAGTACTGTTTTTTTCATGTTATTTGGAACATTTCCCAGTAAAACTAGCAGAAAACTTATTCAAAGAGTATTTAAAGAATTTTTTATTTGGATTTGCAATAAAATCCGCTTCTAAATAATCTTAAAAAGCTATGTGAAAAGGCCCTAAAGAGGAAAAAGTCATGCGTGGACACGGCTCTCTACAATAGGCTGTGGGTTTTGTGCTTACTGTTTCACAATTCACATAAACTACATGTATAGAAGATCACCTGCCTAAGGCCATGGCCCCACTATCAGTATTTGTCAGTATTCTGTCAGTATTTTTTCTCAGTAGCGGGAACCAAAACCAGGTGAGGAACAATCAGAGAAAAGGTATAATAGAAGCAAGTCACCAATTCTGCATTTATCACCACTCCTGGTCTTGGCTCCCACTCCTGAGAAAAAATACTGACCGAATACTGACCAAATACTGATAGTGGGACCGTGGTCTTACTCACATACTCCTTTCTGGAGTGCCCATCGGGTTAAAAGACCCCATTCTCCTGGTGTATGAGGCCCCCAGAGATGCCTATGTGACACCCCAGGGGTCTGGTTGCCACAGTGATAGAGATGTTATGTCTGAGAGCAGGTGGGAGGTCCTTTGGTCAGGGATCCTGTGCATGCCACACCTCCTGCCCAGTCTTGGGAGGGGAAGAACTTCCCCTGTATAAACCCTGGGCTGAGGCAGGGTTAGTCAGTCAAGGAGAGTAGAGACAAGAAACAGCAGAAGCAATACTACTACGAGTCAGGGGCTGGCAGCTGCAGAGCTCGCCCTGACTGAGAAGCTTTCTTACCGGACCCGGCGTCCGAGGCTGTGGGGACTAACTCTTACCCAGCAGCAGAAGCCGACCGGCAGGGGATTTCAGGTCCTCAGGCCCAGAAACCCGAAGGCACGGTCACACGCGTGGGACCAGCACCGCCATCGTGGAGCGGAAGCCATTAGAAGGCCCCGAGTCACCGGCCATACGGGTGAGCACCACACGGTACACTCAGGGACGTGGGCTACTTATATCCGCTTCTAGCAAGGTAGCCAGAAGAGTACAGTCAGTTTGGGAGGCCTACAACTCCGCCTGGCCAGGGGAGATCCCATCTGCTCAAGGACTGACCAGGCCCCGTTCACTAGCAAGTACTCCGGGAGGGTCTATCGTTGTTACCAGTAAAGACCCTGAATTACACCGCACCGTCTCTGAGTGGTTCCTGCTACCCCCATCATCCACATCTGCTGCCCTGAGGCCATACCCCTCCCGTTGGGGGTTATACCATCTACGCTGCACCATCCATCCACCGGCCTCAGCGGACTGTCCTGCAGCGGCAGCTCCATAGCTGCATTCAACGGGTGGCGTAGTCGTCCTACATCTACCGCTGTTACATCGCCGCTCAGTTTGACTCCCTGGGCACGGACCGGGTCACCGCCACGAGACTACAACCCTCAAGAGATCCGGCTCCGGGTAAGCTCCCGCGTGCGCAACGCAGCGCGACACAGGCCCAGGGGCGCGTCAACTTTGGCGTAGTCGGCAGGATTTCGTGCCCGCAAACACCGGGTACTGCGTGCCTGAAAAAGAGACTTTTCAAACTTACCTGTGGTGAAGATTTCCGCCATCCGGCGCCATCTTCAGCCTTCTTCCCGCCATCCGTGGAGTTTTCCCGCCATTGGACGCCATCTTGAGGACGCCGCGCGGGAAGAAGAGGGGCGTGGATTCCGAAAGCGCGCGAGAACTGAAGCCCCGCCTCACGTCCGGACGTTGCGTAAGGTCCTGGAAGGAGCCCAGCAGACGCCGACGTCACAGGAGCGCGACGGAAGGTCCTCAACCCTGACGATCCACTGCGGAGCCGCGGCCTACGGAACAGGATCATCGCAAGGTAGGCCACGGTCCACTAGGGGGGAGGAAGATGTCGGATACGGAGGAGAGCTTCACTGCCTCAACCCCCGCCAGCGCTACCGCTGCTGCAGTTATGCCCTTCACCATGCCCTATATCCCGGGAGCAGCTTGGCTACCCCAGTACTCAGGGGAGTCACATACCCTGCATGACTTTAGAGAAAAGCTGGATAGCCTCTTCCAGGTGTACCCCCTCACAGAAGAGCCAAAAGTGAGCATCCTGGTGGCCCAACTAACCGGGGCAGCCAAAAGGGAAGTAAAATCCTGGCCACCTGGGAGGAAGACTGTCGCAGGGATACTAACCCGGCTGAAGGACACCTTTGATACCCGCACCTCAGCCGAGATTAAGCTTAGATTCTACGGGTGCAAGCAGCGAGCGCATGAGAGTATAAGGGACTATGCACTAAACCTACAAGAGGCCCTGAGGGCCATTAAGCAGACCGACCCTGATGGAGTGGGAAACGAGGACAGGCTGTTGACCGAACAGTTTATAGAGGGACTGTATTGTAATACCCACCGAACCCAGTTGCGGGCAATGGCCTTACAGGATCCCCATCTGGGCTTTGCACAGTTCAAGGACAGAGCCATCCGGGTGCTCCGAGAACCGGCACCGGGTGGCGTTGTGACCCACAAGCGCCCTGCTATCACTTACCACCAGGAGGCGGCGCCCTTGTCGGCAGGGCCTGTGGGAGCTGATGCGCAGGCTTTGGACAATGACCCGGCTCCAGACCTACACCATCAGGTCCAAGAGCTAGTTAAGAGCGTTGCTGCGCTAACCCGAACTGTGCAGTCTTTACAGGCTTCCACCCCAGGGAAGATCCAGCTGGCATCCGGACCGGAGGACATCCCGTGGCGTCGACCAAGGAGGACCCCACCGGCCAGAGGAAGACCCAGTGACCGATACAGCGAGGACGGACGACCCATCTGCCGCCGTTGCAATCAACCTGGACATATGGCAAGGTACTGTTCTTTAAACGGGCACAACCTGGGGTAGAGGGCCAACCCCCAGGAAAAAGATCACCAGGCCCATCGAACTGGCACGACAGATATGTGGGAGGACGTCCAGTCTTGCCTGTGGTACTGGATGGCATTCCCATGAGTGCCCTACTGGACACCGGGTCACAGGTCACCACCATCCCGTACGTGCTCTTTAAGCAGTACTGGAATGACTCGGATATTACCCGCTACCCTGACGACGACTTGAGTATCATCGCCAGCAATGGCCAGCCTGTGCCACAGATCGGATTTAAAGAGGTGACCATCAAAATCGGTAGAGTCGAACTGGCAGCACAGGGACTGATCATTGTAGATATTGACAAACATGAGAGTCACCCAAAAATAACTCTAGGAACTAATGTAATTGAAAATTGTCTTGCAGAGGTGATTTTCCTTTTACAGCAGGTTGCCAAGAACGCCAGCTCCGGCGAGCAGCGGGTGCTCCAGAAAGAGATCCGGGCACTGATGCGACGGCAACAGGTGGAACTCTCCGGCGGTGAGATTGGTAGCGTAAGAATGTGTGACCCTTTTCCTATTGCCATGCCCCCAAAAAGTGAAATGATGATTTGGTGCCGGGCAGCTATTGGTCTGAGAGGTAGAGATTACCAGGCAATGGTAGAACCAGTTTACTCGGACAGTAGGCCCACCATTTTGACAGCACGGGGGGTGGTTGATGTACTCCATGGGAGGGTGCCCGTTCGCATAATAAATATCGGGGAGAGGAAAGTGTACCTGCCCCGGTATGCCACGCTAGCCAAATTATATACCATTAACCAAAATTCTATACAATCTGTGGAACCCTTGCCTCCATCTCACCCGGAGGAAGGTGACGGCTCTAAGAAAAACATGGAGGACTGGTGTCAGCAACTACATCTGGGTACTGACTCCACTCCCGCACACCAGAAACAAGGAGTCTATCGGGTGGTTCAGGAGTACGAGAGAGTGTTCAGTAAACACCCGTTAGACTTCGGGCGAGTCAAGGGGGTAGAACACCACATCCCAACGGGAGACCATCCTCCTATAAAAGAGAGGTATCGACCCGTACCCCCTGCCCACTACCAACACGCCAAGGGGATGCTTAGAGACATGAAGGAGGCTGGGGTGACCAGGGATAGCTGTAGCCCCTGGGCAGCTCCACTAGTCTTAGTCCGAAAGAAAGACAACACCATGAGGATGTGTGTAGATTACCGGAAAATCAATCGTATCACACACAAGGATGCGTACCCCTTACCAAGGATAGAGGAGTCATTGGCTGCTTTAAGATCTGCTAACTTCTTCTCTACCTTGGATCTCACTAGCGGGTACTGGCAGGTTCCTGTAGCAGAGGCGGACCGGGAGAAGACCGCATTCACCACCCCGATGGGACTTAGCGAGTTCACCTGCATGCCGTTCGGACTCTGCAACGCACCGGCTACCTTCCAACGACTAATGGAGTGTTGTCTGGGCCACAGAAACTTCGAGACGGTCCTGTTGTACCTGGACGATGTCATCGTATATTCCAAGACGTATGAGGACCACCTGAAACACCTGGCGGAAGTGTTCGAAGCTCTGGCAAGTTACGGCCTAAAGGTGAAACCCTCCAAGTGTCACCTCCTGAAACCAAAGGTGCAGTACCTGGGACACGTGGTGAGCGCTGACGGAGTGGCTCCCGACCCTGATAAGATCACCGCAATTAAGGAATGGCCAAGCCCCTCCAGCGTAAAAGAAGTGCGGCAGTTCCTCGGGTTGGTAGGCTACTACCGAAGGTTTATTCCCGGTTTCACCAAAAAGGCAGCACCTATGCAGGACCTCCTGATAGGCCAGTCCCGGAAGGCCAAGAACCAGAAGCCGCCCTTCAAATGGGAGGAGCTGGAAGAAGAGTCCTTCCGCCAGCTGAAGATGGCCCTCACGGGGGACGAAATCCTGGCGTACCCGGATTATAGCCAGCCCTTTATCCTCTACACCGACGCCAGTAACATCGGGCTAGGAGCCGTACTGTCCCAGATCCAGCAGGGGAAGGAACGAGTAATTGCCTACGCCAGCCGAAAACTGCGACCCACCGAAAGGAACCCCGAGAATTACAGCTCATTTAATTTAGAGTTCCTGGCCGTAGTATGGGCAGTCACCGAGCGCTTTAAGCATTACCTCGCTTCTTCCCGGTTCACCGTGTACACGGATAACAACCCGTTGACACACCTGGACACGGCAAGACTCGGTGCCCTGGAGCAGAGGTGGATGGCCCGTCTGTCCAACTACGAGTTCACAATCAAATACCGGGCAGGACGCTCCAATACCAACGCGGACGCCCTGTCCAGGATGCCCAACCTGCCGGACGGAGGAGAAGATCCGGAGGGACTGGAAGAAGTTGAACTCCCTGCATTCCACCGTCATGGGACTATCCAGTATTCCCACCGGGTAAGGAGTAAGCAGGCTGCTACGTTGAACCCCTTACCCCACTACAACTGGGCGGAAACGCAAGACAGCGACCCTGCCGTCCGACTGGTGAAGGAGATGCTGACTCGGCCGGAGGCTCGCCTTGAACCAGACGCTCCGGAGGAAGCCAAACAACTATGGGCAGAGAAGAGTCGACTGTTCCTTTACAAAGGGAAGTTGTGCCGCAGAATGGTTAACTCCCGGACGCATGAATTACTCTGGCAAGTAGTGGTGCCACGAAGAGACGCAGCCATGGTGATGGAGGCATACCACGACGGAGCTGGACACTTCGGGTGGAAGAAGCTGGAGTTCCTGCTGCGCGAGCGGTTCCACTGGGTAGGCATGAGGGGAACCATCGAGAAGTGGTGCAGAGACTGTGGCCCGTGCAACCTGAGAAGGAGGGACTGTGCCAGCCAGAAGACTCCCCTGCAGTCCATCGTCACCCGGCAACCGTTGGAACTGGTAGCCTTGGATCATGTAAAACTGACCCCAAGCAGAAGTGGCTACGTCTACGCGTTAACCATCGTGGATCATTACTCCCGGTTTCTGGTTGTCGTCCCCGTCAAGGACTTAACGGCTCAAACAGCAGCTAGAGCCTTCCAGCAGCACTTTTGCCGTCCACACGGGTACCCGGACCAAGTGCTGACGGACCAGGGACCTGCCTTTGAAGCGGAGGTCTTCCAGGAATTCTGCAATCTGTATGGCTGCCGGAAGATAAGGACGACACCCTACCATCCGCAAACTAATGGACTTTGTGAGAAAATGAACCAGGTGGTAATGGATCTTCTAAAAACGTTGCCCCTGGAAGAACGCAGTCTGTGGCCTGAGAAGTTGCCCGATCTGGTGGACCTATACATCCACATCCCGGTAGGTTCCACCAACTGTACCCCGGCTTACCTAATGAGGGCAAGACCTGGTAAGTTACCTGTTGACCTGGAAATGGGAGTCCTGACACCCGAGGACACTTCACCAGAAACAGACTGGGACACAGAGAGGCAGCAGCAGTACCGGAGAGTACAGGAGAGCGTGGAGCGAAGTCTCTGTCAGGCTAGGGAAAGACAAGAGAAAACTTACAACCAGTATGCTCCCGCTGTTCCCCTGGTACCCGGAGAGCAGGTCTTGAAGAGGAAGAGACGGCTCCACAAGTTGGATGACCAGTGGGAGAAGGACCCGTACACCGTACTGCCCTCAAGCCACGAGAACCCGAAGGTTTGTACCATCAGTAAAGACGGAGGGGAAACCACAGCCATTGTATCCCGGGACCACCTGAAGAAGTGTCCCGAACAACTGAGGAACCCTGAAGAGGAACAAGAAGACCATCGACCCGTAGAGGAAAGGGAAGATATGGTTAGTACTGTGCTCGGGGACTTCCCTCGGTCTTGGACTCAAGTCAATGGTGCAGTTGTGGTACCCGTACTCACCTTCCTCCAACCAGCATCCCAAGCACCTACGGAGCAACAGGTAGAGCTGGAAGAGCAGCCGGTCCAGGAGGCAGAAGACTCCACACAAGCAGAACAGGAGGATCAACCCTCTGCTTATAGTGAGCCTGCCGTACCCCTAGTGAGACAAAGAGCCGGTAGACAGCTGCCCAGTTTACCCTTGACAGCTCCTACACCCTGTAGTTCAGGGCCGGACAGTCAGCTCCGTAGGTCCACTAGGGCCACTAGAGGCCAGTTACCCGCACGCTGGAGGATTTGAAGTGTATAAATTGTTTTATTTATGTTTATCTGTGTATTGTTGCTTGTGTATAATTTTGTGTTTCCAGTTATTTTTAGGAATCCTTGGTGGATTTACCGGGAATCCTTGTACATAGTTGGAGCGTAACCCAGGACGGACTAAAGACTGTTAAGGACTCGGGGTAGGACAAACCCCTACCTGGTTACGTCTCCCTGTTTTGGTGAAATGGACACCTTGCTTTTCTTCAAAGACTGCACCCGGTTACGGACATGCCGTAACCAACTTTATATGTTTTCTTATTGTATTATTATTGTTTTTATCTTGTTATGTTTTTCTAAAATATGTTTAGTCCCGGAGTACTAAATTTCACTAGGGGGGAATGTGACACCCCAGGGGTCTGGTTGCCACAGTGATAGAGATGTTATGTCTGAGAGCAGGTGGGAGGTCCTTTGGTCAGGGATCCTGTGCATGCCACACCTCCTGCCCAGTCTTGGAAGGGGAAGAACTTCCCCTGTATAAACCCTGGGCTGAGGCAGGGTTAGTCAGTCAAGGAGAGTAGAGACAAGAAACAGCAGAAGCAATACTACTACGAGTCAGGGGCTGGCAGCTGCAGAGCTCGCCCTGACTGAGAAGCTTTCTTACCGGACCCGGCGTCCGAGGCTGTGGGGACTAACTCTTACCCAGCAGCAGAAGCCGACCGGCAGGGGATTTCAGGTCCTCAGGCCCAGAAACCCGAAGGCACGGTCACACGCGTGGGACCAGCACCGCCATCGTGGAGCGGAAGCCATTAGAAGGCCCCGAGTCACCGGCCATACGGGTGAGCACCACACGGTACACTCAGGGACGTGGGCTACTTATATCCGCTTCTAGCAAGGTAGCCGGAAGAGTACAGTCAGTTTGGGAGGCCTACAACTCCGCCTGGCCAGGGGAGATCCCATCTGCTCAAGGACTGACCAGGCCCCGTTCACTAGCAAGTACTCCGGGAGGGTCTATCGTTGTTACCAGTAAAGACCCTGAATTACACCGCACCGTCTCTGAGTGGTTCCTGCTACCCCCATCATCCACATCTGCTGCCCTGAGGCCATACCCCTCCCGTTGGGGGTTATACCATCTACGCTGCACCATCCATCCACCGGCCTCAGCGGACTGTCCTGCAGCGGCAGCTCCATAGCTGCATTCAACGGGTGGCGTAGTCGTCCTACATCTACCGCTGTTACATCACCGCTCAGTTTGACTCCCTGGGCACGGACCGGGTCACCGCCACGAGACTACAACCCTCAAGAGATCCGGCTCCGGGTAAGCTCCCGCGTGCGCAACGCAGCGCGACACAGGCCCAGGGGCGCGTCACCTACACAGGACACCATGAATACTTGACAGTCCCTGCTCCTCAGCTGCCGGCCACTACTCTTATGTGTGTGGCTGCCCACATATAGTTAACCTGTCAGTCAAGCATTTTTCTGTCTATATGGTTCGGACTGCACAGAATGGCATCATGTGGCCCCTGGGCCGCTGGTTGTGTACCCCTGATATAAAGGATAGGATTAGTCAATGAAAACAATTGATTGCTGCCATGTTTACAAGGGGCCAATGCATCCGATTTTTAGCCTGGGTAATAGAGCTTTTAGGGTAGGTCATCTACATCTGATCAGTGAAAACTTAACGAGAAGGGAACTCCAGTTATTGCCATTGTTTAGCAGGCACAAGGCTGTACATTTGGTAATTGCTGAGTCCAATGTAAATGAATGTACATAGCTGTGCCTTGTAAACAATAAAGCGGACGTGGCACCACTTCAGTCAGCTAATTGGCAGGGGTGCTGGGAGAACAGAATAGATTCTGAACAGATTTTGATGGCCCCTATCCTAAGGCCAGGCCATCAGGATTACAATACATAATGCACATTAAACAAAATGATCTTATTTCGTCCATATTATGGAAGATGTCTACAGTTAATCTGGCGTCTAATAGTAAAATGGATAATACTTTTTATTTCTGGCTTCTGTACAGAGTTGGAGGAGAAAGTTTATTGTGGCAGCACATGGAGATTAATTAGACTGCGCCTGAGTACAGCACTGTCAGCAGTTCTGGCCACATCAGGGTCGCTCTAATTTATAGCAAATGTCAGACTGTCACTCTCAAGCACAATCATTTTCACATTTTTTTTCTGTCAACACAGAATTAATCGCTGAATTTGACAGCATTTGTTCTCAAACCAGGGTCATGACCACATTAGGAATCACAGACACTGACTGATACTAAGCAAGAACGGGCCCTTTCCCAGTCCAGAGGACCAAGAAAATTTGAGAGACCAAACAAGGACAGTTTGAGAAAGGAGAAATGTATGTGATGTCATTGGTAAAAATAAAAATAGGAATTCTGAAAACTTCTCTTGGTAGGTGGTCATATAAAAATAGGCCAAAAACATTCTATGGGATTGCTGGGATTCTTGTTGGGCTCAATGTTGTTCTTAAAGTGAAAATCTTTGTGATCACACCAAATGAAATGATTGCTGTTTAATAGCACATGTTTTCATCTGTTTTTGTACTTACAGTATATGGACACTTCTGGGTCAATTTTTTTTTTACTTAGGCCTAGTTGACATTTGGATAGAGCACTATGCTGAGCACTCCATCTAGGTTTCCTTCTAAATCCGCAACATAGCCTTGTGATTTTTTAGGCAGGCACAATAGGGCAGTAGGCCATGCTTTTGTGTCCACTTAAAAAGATGGACACCACCAGAACAGACACCAACTGAAGTCCACATTGACTCCATTTGTCCCATTATACTGATTGGTTCCATCATGGGTTCTGTCTGAAACCCATTTTTGGGGATTCAAGCAGAATTTCCAATGAAGTAATCAGATTGTATGAAAGTGAACCTTGCCTTTAATATATGTATTTTGGGATAAGAAGTTGTAAAGGATTTCAACCTACTTGGATCGATGATCACTCAAGATGCAGCGATGATATCGGAAGTCATTAGGAGAATCGCTAAGGGGCATATCAACAATGAAGTCACTGGACAAGGTCTTAAAATCGAGGAATATTTCACTGGCAACGAAGACACGGCTCGTACATAGTTTTTTTTTTTTTTTGGTAGCATACGGATGTGAAACTTGGATGATAAAAAAACAACCCAGAACAATAATCAATGCCTACAAAATAGAGAAACATGTAATCAATATCAAGGATGGCAAGAAGAACAAACAAAGCAATTTTGGAACAAATCAAGCCAGATATGTCACTCGAAGCAAGGATCACCAAGCTACAACTTGCCTACTTTGGACACATCATATGACAACTATCATTGGAAAAGGACATCATGTTCGGAAGACTAGAAGAAACAAGGTGAAGAGGAAGACAAGCAACCCGATGGCTTGATACTATAAAGATAATGGTGATGAAGACCCCGGTGGACCTATCTAGGCTTGCACAAGATCGATCTTCCTACAGATTGCTCATCCACCAAGGCGCCATGGTTTGAGATGGAGCCAAAGGCAGTTAAAGAAAATTTGAGATAAAAATTGTATGGCTTTTGCAGAGTCTTTATTTTCTTGTTTATTTCAGGCTGCAGAATGTGATAACTGGGAATCCACCAGTCAGCTCATTCAAATGGAAACTTTTTAACTCTTTCATATGTGTTCTTCTAAGCTCTTCTCAGCTTATTTATGTCTGCAAAAGTCCGCTCAATTTTGATGTGGTCTGAAGTCATAAATCTACTCAGAAGAGTTCAGAATAAGACAGATAAAGAGTTACAAACACTACTGTCAGGACTAGCTTAATGACAGATTTTCAATTAATCTCATTATGCAGGCAGTGCAATACAGAGGCTATAGAAAGGAAATGGTGTAAAACTTTTCAGAAAACCCAATTGCAAAAATTATAAAGCTGTTAGAGAGGAAAGGCAGAGGAACAAGGGAAAGAATTATCTTGGCTGTCAAATTGGGGGTAGAATGGAGGGGTGAAAGCGTGATAGATGGGAGGACACTGAGAATGATATTGCAGTAGTCTCGGCATGCGATAATGAGGCTATGTAAAGTATTCCCCATTGAAAGCACATACATGCTTGGATGCTTATAGGTGAGTTATTAGGAATATCTGTTAGCCAAAGATACTGCTGGCCAACAGCTATAGTATAATATGTGTGTTCAGTTTATAAGAGCCTAGAAATATTACAAGTTTTTGTTCCTAGGTACCTTAGGGTGTTTTCACACTGCGCTTTGTCCTACATTTGTTGGTCCACTCAGGGTTTATTGTTGAAAGACTTGGCACTCGTAGTGAATCAAAGAATATTTTGAATATATTTATTTATGGTACAAGTGAGACATTTCGGTCAAGAGACCTTCATCAGTACAACAAATTGCACATGATAGACCGTATACACTAACGCTATGGATAAGCAGTGAGCACTGCAATGGCGGGAGGCGTAGACGTATACCCCCAAAAATGATGCAAGGCAGAGTGCAGGATGACTCCGTCTGCACCATTCTAGCCAATGGCCCAGTTGGAGCATACACCCTGACGAGACCACTGAACGTGGCAAAGAACGCAGTGTGAAAGGGCCCTCATTATGAAGGCTTATAATATTCTTTTCGAATTTTATCTTGGTCTAGTAAGAAGACAACAGTACTGACTTCATTACCATTCCCCTAAGGATTGTAAGCAAGCTTTTCCACTGATCCTATATAGTATAGAACATGTATTGTTATGCAGAGTAACATTTTCTCTTCTCTCATCTGTAGAGCCTGTTTGAGTATTCTGTCAGAACCACCCAAAAGGAAAGTGGAGCTGTTCAGGACAAGAAGCTGAATAGTAAACAGTACTCAGTTTTTGTAGACCTCCCCCTCTCTAAACCAGTGTTTTGTCATCAGATACCGCACTTAACAAAGTCAATTATAGAGAAAAAACAGCGCAACTTTGAAATCACCGCTGGAAAGTCATAGCTATTTATT
Organism: Phyllobates terribilis; assembly: GCF_046119375.1. Classification (NCBI taxonomy): domain Eukaryota; kingdom Metazoa; phylum Chordata; class Amphibia; order Anura; family Dendrobatidae; genus Phyllobates; species Phyllobates terribilis. Next base: position 441,531,606 of record NW_027362771.1, on the reverse strand, counting down.
ATCCTTTGCGAAAAAGCTGCAGTCTGGGGAGAGAATCCACTGGACATCAGGTATGAATAACTCCTTCTTCATATTTGATTAACTGGGATGCCAGCATTAAACCACGTGAAAACTACGGATAGCACTTGTACGAGAGCATCGAGCATATGAATGAGGCCTTAAACTGGTAAGATTGTATATGGACAATCATCATGTAGTTTAAACTGCTCATTTTGCAAAGATTATCTTTTGGTTCACACAAGAGATCATCTTTCTTGGCGCATTGTCTTATGTAAACAGGACCTGTACTCCCATGAACTATACAAATTGTCTAGTTTGGCTGGGTGAGAGGCGTCTGACCGGGATCCAAAAGGGTAACGTTTCTCCTTGCGGATGTTAGGCATGTCAAAGTGAGGAGACTTTTGACGCCTCTCACCCAGCCAAACCAGATCTCACACTTTGCACTGACGAGGGGCAGTACTTCGAGACACAGTGTTTGCAAATTGAGATTCTGATTCTGACTTTTATCATAAGTCATATGACAAGGCTCATTAGAGAGTCGATATTGACTTTTAGGATTGCTACTTCCTATAGGTGGCACTAGAGTTCTATTCCTCTTCCTCTCTGAAGAGACAATTTGCATATTTCCCAGTGGAGCATTGCAGCTTAAAAGTCTCCTCACCTTGACATGCTTAACATGTCACTCTCCACAAGGAGAAACGTTACCCCTTGGATCCCTTGAACTAATTCAGTCTACGTACAGAACGATCTATTATTGAGCATCTAAAACCAGGTCAACCTGTCTAAACAAACTATTAAAGGGAAGCTGTCACCAGAAGCCATCACAAAGTGCTGATCTCAATCCTATTGAAAATTTATGGGCAAAGCTGAAAAGGCAGATGTGAGCAAGGCGACCAACAAACCTGGATCAGTTACACCAGTTTTTTCAGGAGGAATGGGCCCAAATTCTGACCAACTATTGTGAGAAGCTTGTGGAAGGATATCCCAAACGTTTGACCCAAGTCAACAGTCCCACAATGGTAAGGTTTCACGGTCTTAGCACCGTGCAGCTCTTACAGCCATGGAGCATACATGACAACCCTTACAAAATCCCCACTCACCCGACTTCCAAATTCTTCAGTGGCTACAATAGATAAAGGGCGATTTTAGCTCACAATTCTTGATTCCAATATTTATGAGACTTTGGTAGGACATACTGTGTGAGTGGGATTTCAGGTTCCCTCTAGTGATTTTATTTATGAAGTATATTCATTTGGTGTTAATTTGAAAAGTAATACTGAAGAAAGCAAATACCGTAATTTTAAAAATCTGATGGAATGTTTATTCTATTTTTTTGTGGCACTCTGAAAAGAAAAACAATTTCTATCATCATGACATGAATCTTTTTATGTTGTTTTTAAGTTTCTGAGACAGTAGCACTTCATACACAAATGACGCTGGGAGGCTGCACTTCCCTGCTACACGCTGAGTTAATATCTTTTCAGCGGAATCCTTTCAACCAAGTCCATATTCTGTCTGGCAGCAGGTAGTAATAAGCCTGGAGAATCAATGTGAAATATAATATGCGAGCAGTGATACACAGAGGAGCGTGTCATTATGGAGTAATAATTACACAGCTGGAATACTCCATGTGGCTGGACGCTCTAAAGCCAAGTGGCCCCCGCAGGAAAACTCTTCTGCGTGTTATAATGCACGTTTCACATTGATAATGTAAGAGATTTCTGACTCTACTAATACAAATTGCTGAAATTCGGATAATGTTGTAGTGTAAGCTCAGCAAATTGAGGCTTACTGGCACGTGCCAATCGGCTTCTATATGGGCAATTTCATTTACAGCCATCATCTGCTTATACACCCACAAGCGCAATTTAGGTAATGGAGGAGAGTGGAAGTAAAGAAACAAAGTTTCCCATGACTCTTCTCCCCGGCACCTGTATTCTACCACCACGGACAGGGAAGGAGGTTCATTGATGACTATCAGTAAACTACACAGTTTTCTACTCCATCCGTTCTTCTCAACATCTTCATCTGATCTGAGTGATATATATACTGTATGTGACGCGCCCCCAGGGCCGTGGGGTACTCGGCAGCCGGGCCTCTTGTCGCTGCTGGGGGATATCACGGTGGCTGGCCCGGTCCGTGACCCAGGGCGGTCAGTGAAAAAAAGGGGAATAGATTTATAGGGGATTTGGAAAGTTCATGACGCCACCTGTGGAATGCGGCTAAAGGGGCCGCCGCTGCGGAGCAGTCCTCTGGAGCTGGTGTTACGGCAGCAGGGGTGGTGTGGCTCTCCACAGGTAGAGCAAGCTCCAGAGCAGTGTAGGTAATTGGTGGTTGCGCTGGGCATTGTAATGCAGGGGGAGAGATGGCGCAGATCAAAGAATGGACAGAGGCAGCACGGTGCAGTCATCCGAGTCTTTACTCACAGTTATTATGACGGTTCCACGGGTGCACCGTACGTGTGCCAGGCTCCCACGTCGCGCTGTGTTCACCAGGCAGGCGTTCAGTTCTTCCTCAGGTATTTAGGAATGCCTGACAGAACCCCACTTTCTCGTGTTCCTAGCTAGACCGACTTCACACTGGGTCTTTCTCCCTCCTGCCCTGAGCTTCCCCACTCTCAATCATGTTCGGGTGCTCTGAAGTCCCACCTGTCCGTTGGAGTTCACAGACCTGCTTGACCCCCACTGGAATTAGAGGGCTTCGGCAACTGACGATATAAGCCAGAAGCCTCCGGTTTTTCCAGCCGAGACCTGGAGTATACGACTGGGCCAGGGGCCGGTCCCCTTTTTGCGGCCTACGATCCCTCTGTCTTCTGACAGATTCAGGGCGTACGGGTGCCGTCCTGCACTCGCCGTACCCCCTAGGATCACTTCTGTAGAATGGAGCCTACTCCCTGCTCCCCTCCTGGGCCTCCAGACTAGGCCCTACTTGTGGAGCAGAGCTCCTAATAACACTCTGCTCCCGGACTGACTGTCCTGAGCTGTTCTTCTGAACTGCTCTCCTACTGTACTGACTGAACTGTTCTACCACCCTAAGATGGCTTCCCTTTATATACCTTCTACTATGGTGCTCCTCTAAACTGCTTCCTCCACCCACACCCACTACTGGTTCCCCCTACCTCTGGATTCCCCCCACTCCAGCCAGGGTCAGGGCTCAGCAGGAAACATTCATTGCGTCTTGCCCTTCCAGCCGGCCTGGAGCAGTGTAGTGTTGGATGCAGGTGTTTGGGTTCCAGGCAGCACTCCCTCCTTACCTGAGAGAAGGAGACACCACACCTCTGGGTGAGGTGCAGTACCTCTGTCGCGACTGAACCCTCAGGGGAGCCACATATGTATAGAATTTATTTTTAAAGAGTTGCTGTAAATTTGCTGCAGTTTCCTGGCATATGCAAGTTACACCAAATCTAGAGGATAGCTGATGCATCAGTAACCTTAGATTTATAAAAGTAGCATTACTGCTGCCCTAAAACTAATGGCAATTGTGACATGCAGAGTAGTGCTGTTGCTTTAAAAGCATCCAGCAACTACAGTAGAGCGGTTAACACAGTCACAGGAGAAGGGGAGTGTTTTAGCAGAGCACCAGGGGGATTGTGGGGAAGTTGTTTACTGTCTGGCTGGAGCCATAGAGAAAGGTGTTATGTGTGTTCTGTATCTCACAGAAGCGGCCCTGCAAGTGAAAAGGATTCAAGTCAGGAGTGAAGCTAAGCACAGGTCAGGTAGAGTTCCTGAACTAGCAGTGCAGAGTATTGTCAGGCAGAAATATATGGACTGGAAGAAATGGTGTCACAGGGATCATCTCCCTCAGCAAACCCTCCCCCCTCCTCCATCTCACTGTGCTGTAAGGAATGCTGTGTTCATTAATGTACCTTTGCATTAGAACTGTGCTGTCCTGTACTACTGGGAAGACTGTGAATTGCTGTGCTGCTAAGGAAACTGTACTGTTTGTCACTGGAGCCTGTTGCTCATAAGACTTAACTTGCACTGGCTGTGCGGTTTCTTATTAAATGCTACTGTTCTACCATTTATGAGGACTCTTGTCAAGAGTGTCTGGTCAGCAACTGAAATAACCTACGTGTCTGTGCCTGACGGTCAATACCCCTGTGTACCTGAGAGAAGCTGCACCATATGGTCTATGGTCACCCTGAGTAACGGTTCCCCCAGGATTCCAAAGAATTGATGTAACCTGTCTTGCCCCTATCTGAACCTAGTGGCGTGCGTGTAACATAATGACCCCATGCAATGCCATCATCATGATACTGTATCTCAGGACATGGCACAGGAGGTGCACATCTAGCGCTAGACCAATCAAAATAGTAATTAATTGCAGTTATATTATTTCTAAAAGGGCCTTAGGTAGGTGATTAGGTGAAAAATGTGTTATCTCTATCTCATCCATTTAATTACATTTCCCAGTGGTATAATTTGAAGTGTGTGGGCCCCAATGCAAACTCTCCAACAAGGCCTCTAATTATTGCAAGTTTTTAATAGTAACACTCTTTTCATATGGGCCAATGGGACCTTTCGGGTCCCTTGCATTCCAGGTCCCGGGTGCAATTCCACCCATTCACCTATTGATGCCCCTGGTATTTTCCATAAAAGAACAATTCTGAGGCATCTTTTCTTAGACCTCTGCATTGTGCCATTCGTATGTTAATCCTCCAGGGAAAGTCGGCATAAATTGACAACAGAGTAATATCTGTCTCGATGCCGGTGTAACAGGCCAAATTAACCTCCCCCCTGCCCTGAATATACCCAGGGTGTTAATTAGCCAGAGGAAGGTAGCCACTGGGTCCTACAAAGACAGCCTCTAGGAAGGTGTCTGTAATGCCAAACATAGAGATCTCCTGCAACCAACTGCAGGGTGACTGTCTGTCACTTCTGACACACCCATGACATTAACCCCTCCTCTACGAGTGGCCTCCGGACACTCAAGACCGGATTTCTCAGGATAAGAGGTGTGGAATGAATGAACCAACCTGGGAGCGTTCACCTCTGATGCTGAAACCCACATCCTCTCCTCTAGACCATAACCCTTCCAGTGCACCAAGTATTGTAGAGAACGACGTTGGAGAGGAGAATCAACAATCCTCAAAATCTTGAACTCCAGATTACCATCAACCATTACTGGAGGTAGTGGTAGAGGTGAGGGCTCAAGAGCTTCCACATACTTCTTGAGTAAGAACATGTGGAACATGTTGTGGACCTTAAGGGCCTTAGGAAGTTCAAGATGAAACGCTGCTGGGTTAATGACGACAGGTTATTTTATAGGGACCAATAACCCTAGCTCCCAGCTTCCAAGAAGGAACTTTCAATCTTATATTCCTTGTAGATAACCACACAAAGTCATTCACATTCACGTCCGCACCTGGCAAGCGTTTTCTGTCAGTCATACGTTTATACCTATAATAAATAGAGACCAAGCTCAACTAATGAAGAAGGGTGCCAGGAATACAACACATGTATCCGTGTAGATAAAGATTCCGGCACACCAAATAATGTAGAAAAGTCTCATATGGGTGATATAAAAGTAGATGCTTTATTTCTCCAACAATAACTGGTACAAATCGTTGTCAATATAGTTGCTCTTATTTCTCCAACATTAGCTGGTTCAAATCGTAGTAAATATAATTGCCCAACGTTTCAACCCCAGCGGGGTTTTCCTCAGGGGCATCAGAAGAGCTTAAAACCAGAGCATAAACATAAATAAAGCCATCAGTGACATATAATATACTAAATCATACAATGAGTAATATTTACCAAAATAAGAAGCATATTAATGAAAAAAGGGGGGGGGGGGCGAAAAGGAGGGAAAAGTATACAGGAGGACAAAGGAGGGAGGGAGGGAGAATGAGTGTAATCCATTTGAGGCATACGGGCAGAGTGCTATAAAGTAAGAAATTCCAAAGATACCTAGTTGCTATACTCTGCTAGTTTTCTGGGAAACTTCCCACGTAACTTGAGAGTCTTTCAGGAAAAAAATTACTGTGTAATAGAGAAAATGTGACTGTTTGGTACTTAATACTACTACTAAAGCGGCGCTGAAAAAGTGGGATACAATAATATGTGTTAATACATCACAATGAGAACCTCCTGGAAAGGTACATACCTATGAAAAGCACCAGTTGTTGCTATAGTAGGGAAATTGTGTCTACCGGCAATAGTAGCTGTGGAAAGACAGCATACGAAGTGTAAGCCACCAGTCTCCAAATACCCCCTGTATTTTATTAAAAGGACATACTTGCCTGTGAACAATTATAGTAGTCGTGACCGAGGGGATATTCCTCTAGGATATGGCAAGTGTGCCTGCGACCGAAAAATGTGGGTAAATACGGAGGTATTATTGGTGTCATAAGGACTAGGAAAAATCAGCCTGGAAGGCTCTTACCTTTGTACCTCTGGGTTAGCGTATCCTGCCGGTGGTGGTGCAGTGTAAGGAGCAGTAGCGGTGTTTAAATAGCGCTATACTTGTGATCCACTTCCTGAAACCGGAGTGCTAGGATGCAACATCCGGTATCGTGGAACGCAACATCCGGTTGCGTGGAACGCATCACCGCGCATGCGCGGGATGCGTTATGTGGAACTTGTTAGAACTCTCCTGTTAGTTTTTTTTTAGTTTGCTGGTCACATGACCATTTTTGCCTATTTAATCCGGCTCCGCCCTCCTGGTCTTGCTGGACTTCATTGTATTTACTACTCTTGAGCTAGCTTGGTGCTCTGTTGCCGTTGTCTGTTAGTTTTGCTAGGTCTTCTGACCTCTATGCTTTTTGTTGTGTGTTTGTCTTTGACTGCTACTATTTCTTCTAGGAGGTGTCCAACTTATCCCAGTCCCTAGTTCTTGTAGGGATCCCTCCCTCAAATCTATAGGTCTTCGTTCAGACTAGCCGAGGACTTTAGCGGGTCTGATCGCAGGATCAGGTTCCCCGTTCCATCGTAGGGATCTAGTTTAGTTCTATTGTAGGGACAGTTCTCCTGTCTTTCCTTAGTCCCTGTAGCAGATCATAACAGTAAGTCCAGCCCTAAAAGAAAAAAAAAAAAGAAAAAATTTTTCTAAGGAAAGACCTCCAGTTTTCCATCATGGTCTCGGTTCAAGATTTGGCTCAACGCTTGCAGGGACTCTCTCTGGAGGTGGCCAAGCTCCAACAACACGTGAGTAGCTGTTCTGGAGCACATTTTGTGGAACCAAAGGTACGTCTTCCTGATTTATTTTTTGGAGAACAACAAGATTTTTTTTCTTTTACAAATGCTTGTTTATTGTATTTTCGTTTGAGACCCGGATCCTCTGGTGATGAATCACAGCGCATAGGGTTCATAATGTCACTTTTGCGCAAAGATCCTCAGGGATGGGCCTTCTCTCTCCAACCTAGTGATCCGTGCTTTAGATCAGTGGATAGTTTTTTTTCTGCTTTGGGTTTGTTGTATGATGATCCTGATCGTGTCTCATCTGCTGAGTCTGAATTGAGACGTTTGAGGCAGGGATCAGGTAATTTGGAAAAATATTGTTCTCACTTCCGTCGGTGGTCTGCCCAGGTGGGGTGGAACGATTCAGCTTTGAAAAGCTTGTTTCTTGCAGGGCTAGGTGAAAGGGTTAAGGATTTACTGATTGCTTATCCCACACCTGGAAACTTGCAGGAGGCTATGCAATTAGCTATACGGGTGGACAGGAGACTGCGTGCAAGGGTTAATGAGAGCAAATCCTCTGCTATGTCAGCTCCGAGTCTTGAGAGGATCTGTGCTGACAATGGAGAGCCGATGGAGATTGGGGCGATGGCACCCCGCTCTCAGGAAAAAGATCGCAGGCTTTCTGAAGGCTTGTGCTTCTATTGCGGAAATTCTGGTCATTTTATTAAGAATTGTGTGCTTCGTATGAAGAAAGAAAAAAAAATGGTCAGTTATGCCCGTATTGCCTGTTTGAATTCTAAGGGAGTATTCCTATCTGCCACTACTGCTGCTCAGGATGAATTAATTGAATTTCGGGTATTTGTGGATTGTGGTTCTACTCTGAATGTGATTGATGGGGGATTCTTGGAAAAACTTAGATTAGAACCTAAAACTTTGTCATCCCCTATTGCTGTGGTTTCTGTTGATGGCTCTCCCTTGAAGAGTGTTACTCATAAGGTCTGTGAATTTCCCCTCACTATTAATGGTATTCACCAAGAAAATTTGGATTTGGTGGTATTGGATAATTTGCCTTCTCCAGTAATATTGGGGTTACCCTGGTTAAAATTGCACAATCCTGTACTGGATTGGTCTACCAATGAAATTAAGTCCTGGAGCCCTAAGTGTTATGACAAGTGTTGTAACGGACGTATTGCTGCTGTGGATAAAGGGGAATTGCCTGTACCTATTCAGGATTTTTGGAGAGTTTTTTCTGAGGAGGAGTCACAAATTTTGCCTCCCCATAGAGACTATGATTGTACCATTGAATTTGTCCCTGGAGCGACTCTTCCTAAAAGTCGTTTATTTAATCTTACTATTCCTGAGAGAAAGGCTTTGGAGGAATACATACAGACAAGCTTGGCCGCCGGTCACATTAGGCCTTCCAAGTCTCCTGTGGCTGTTGGATTTTTTTTTGTAAAAATAAAAGATGGCGGTTTACGTCCTTGTCTGGACTTTCGTGAGATTAATAAAATTACTGTACGCAATCCTTACCCACTGCCATTGATTCCTGATTTATTTAACCAGTTAGTGGGGGCCAAGTGGTTCTCTAAAATTGATCTCCGGGGGGCATACAGTTTGTTGCGCATGAAGGAGGGTGATGAATGGAAGACTGCTTTTAACACTCCTGTGGGTCATTTTGAGAATCTGGTTATGCCTTTTGGTCTTACCAATGCTCCAGCATTTTTTCAGAATCTTATTAATGACATCCTTAGACCTTTAATCGGCAAAAATGTGGTTGTGTATTTGGATGACATTCTGATTTATTCGCCTGATCTGGAGTCTCATTGGCGGAGCGTACGTGAGGTATTACAGTTATTAATGGACAATTCGCTTTTTGCTAAGCTGGAGAAATGTGAGTTCGCTGTACAGAGAATTAGTTTTTTGGGCTACATTATCTCCAGTGAAGGTTTTGAGATGGACCCGGTTAAAGTTCAAGCTGTGCAGGATTGGCCTAGGCCTATTGGTTTGAAATCGATACAGAGGTTTTTGGGTTTCGCCAATTATTACAGAAAATTCATAAAAAATTTTTCTATTATTGTCAAACCGCTGACCGATCTCACCAGGAAAGGTGCTAATGCGGTTCAGTGGACTTCTGAGGCCATTGAAGCTTTTGTGTTTCTAAAGGAGAGGTTCACCTCTGCTCCCATCCTTATGCAGCCTGATGTGACTAAGCCGTTTTTGGTTGAGGTTGATGCTTCTTCGGTGGGGGTCGGTGCGGTGTTGTCTCAGGAAAACAAGGATGGAGTACATCCCTGTGCCTTTTTTTCAAAAAAATTTTCTGAGACTGAACTTAATTACGATATTGGTAATCGGGAATTGCTGGCGATTAAACTCGCATTTGAACACTGGCGTCACCTCTTGGAAGGTGCTGAATTTCCCATTCAGGTTTTCACTGATCATAAAAATCTGATCTATCTTGATGCTGCCAAGCGCTTGAATGCCCGTCAGCCTAGGTGGGCACTTTTTTTCTCGCGGTTTAATTTTTCCGTTACTTACATCCCGGGTACCAAGAATGTTAAAGCTGATGCTTTGTCTCGCAGCTTTTCTCCCATGGTCGGTGTTGAGGAGGAAGAGGAGAGCATTTTACAAGAAGGTGTTGTGATTGCTGCTTTGGACTCCGTTTTGGAGGATGAGATTCTTAAAGCTCAGGAGAATGCCCCATCTAACACTCCCCATGGGAGGTTGTTTGTGCCTAGGACCTTTAGGAGAGATTTGTTTGTTGAGTGTCATGAGTCTCGGTTGGCAGATCATCCAGGAATTTCTGAGACCAAGAGACTTGTGGGTCGCAGTTTTTGGTGGCCTGGATGGCAGAAGGAAGTCATTAAGTGGGTGCGCCAATGTACTGTGTGTGCTAGATCCAAGTCTTCGCATGCTCCTGCTGCGGGGTTGCTTTGCCCTCTGGAGGTTCCTAGTGCACCTTGGACACATCTGGCTATGGACTTTATTACTGACCTTCCCCCCTCTGAAGGTTTCACGGTCATCTGGGTGGTCGTGGACCGTTTTAGCAAGATGTGTCACTTGGTTCCCTTCATCAAACTGCCTTGCGCTAAGACACTCGCTAAGGCCTTTGTCAAGGAAATTGTCAGACTACATGGTGTTCCTACTGACATTGTTTCTGAAAGGGGGCCTCAGTTCGTGGCTCATTTTTGGCGTGCCTTTTGTGACAGGTTGGGAGTTCATTTGTCGATTTCATCTGGATATCATCCTGAGTCTAATGGCCAGACAGAAAGGAAGAACCAGGATGTTGAGCAGTTCTTGCGTTGTTTTGTGGCAGACAATCAAGAGGGGTGGTCTGAGTTTCTGCCACTTGCTGAATTTGCTCTTAACAACCATACATCCTCTTCTGCTGGGTGTTCGCCTTTTTTATGTTGTTCTGGGAGACATCCGTCTTTTGGGTCATTCTCCAAATTGGTTTCGGCTGTGCCTGAGGAGGAGAGTTTTTCCGGTGATTTGGAGAGAGTTTGGACGGATGTGCGTGGTAATCTTCAGGAGGCTAACAAAAAATCTAAGAGGTACTTTGATAGGAAACGGCAAGAGGTTTTGTTTGCTGTTGGTGACATGGTTTGGTTGTCCTCTAAGAATCTGCGATTGAGGATTCCTTCTAAAAAATTGGGTCCCAAGTTCGTAGGGCCCTTTAAGGTGCTTCAGATAGTTAACCAATCTGCTGTTAGGTTGGAGGTTCCTACGTCCTGGAAGATTAACCCGGTGTTTCATGTTTCTCTGTTGAAAAAAGCTGATGTGTCTGATGGTGACGCCTCTGCCACTGTTCCTCCGGTGGTGGAGGATGGGGAATATGAAATTTCCCGCATCCTAAATTCTAGACGGTATAGAGGGAGTTTGCAGTATCTCGTCGCTTGGAAGGGTTTCGGACCTGAGGATAACTCATGGGTGAGGGCGGATGATGTTTCTGCTTCCAGACTTGTCAGAGCGTTTCACAGGAGGTTTCCTGGTAAGCCTGGGCCTAGGGGATCCGGAGGATCCTCTTAGAAGAGGGGGTACTGTTAGAACTCTCCTGTTAGGTTTTTTTTAGTTTGCTGGTCACATGACCATTTTTGCCTATTTAATCCGGCTCCGCCCTCCTGGTCTTGCTGGACTTCATTGTATTTACTACTCTTGAGCTAGCTTGGTGCTCTGTTGCCGTTCTCTGTTAGTTTTGCTAGGTCTTCTGACCTCTATGCTTTTTGTTGTGTGTTTGTCTTTGACTGCTACTATTTCTGCTAGGAGGTGTCCAACTTATCCCAGTCCCTAGTTCTTGTAGGGATCCCTCCCTCACATCTATAGGTCTTCGTTCAGACTAGCTGAGGACTTTAGCGGGTCTGATCGCAGGATCAGGTTCCCCGTTACATCGTAGGGATCTAGTTTAGTTCTATTGTAGGGACAGTTCTCCTGTCTTTCCTTAGTCCCTGTAGCAGATCATAACAGAACTATGTAAAAGGGTGGAAAGCATCACCGCGCATGCGCGGGATGCATTCTGAGGAGCTGTATGGGGATAATGCGGCCTATTCGGGGCTAGGGAGTAGTAGATAAGTATAGATAAATGGTAATTGAGGGGAAGGGGTACCTTGTTTAAAGGACAATATATATGTAGAGGAGAGAGAGAGAAGAACAGGAAAAGGAGAAACCACATGGATGGAAGAAGGCAGGGGGAATACATATCATCATATACATGCAAATAGTATAAGCAATACAGTGTAACATCACATATCATATATAAAGTGACAAAAAGGATATATCCAATTTATACGTGTAGGGTCTGTAAAGGAAGCAAAAACATAATATGAGAAATACAAATCTAGGAAAAAGATTTTTTTATATATGGGTAATGGGCAATAGTACAAGGTACATGATGCCCTGTATATTTGTATTTACATAAGGAAGATCAGAAATTGTAACCGGTACATTTTCAAATAAAGAGGTATCTCAAACGTGAACCTCATATTCTCGGTTAAGACCGTGAGGTTCTAATGTCTTTAAAGTGAAAATCCAGAAGGTCTCTCTGTCCTTGAGCCTCTGGATTCTATTACCCCCTCTCCTGTTTGGCGGAACACGATCGATCACCTGGAAGCGCAATTGTGCAATAAAATGGTGGTGAGCGAGAAAATGGTTAGGGATGGGTAATAAATTGTACTTACATCGGATGGTGGACTTGTGTTTGCTGATCCTATCCCTAATGTGCTGTGTTGTTTCACCGACATACCCTAGACCGCATGGACACTTAATCAAATATACTACAAATGAGGATTCACATGTAAAATATCCCTTCCACGCAACCGGATGTTGCGTTCCACGATACCGGATGTTGCGTCCTAGCACTCCGGTTTCAGGAAGTGGATCACAAGTATAGCGCTATTTAAACACCGCTACTGCTCCTTACACTGCACCACCACCGGCAGGATACGCTAACCCAGAGGTACAAAGGTAAGAGCCTTCCAGGCTGGTTTTTCCTAGTCCTCATGACACCAATAATACCTCCGTATTTACCCACATTTTTCGGTCACAGGCACACTTACCATATCCTAGAGGAATATCCCCTCGGTCACGACTACTATAATTGTTCACAGGCAAGTATGTCCTTTTAATAAAATACAGGGGGTATTTGGAGACTGGTGGCTTACACTTCGTATGCTGTCTTTCCACAGCTACTATTGCCGGTAGACACAATTTCCCTACTATAGCAACAACTGGTGCTTTTCATAGGTATGTACCTTTCCAGGAGGCTCTCATTGTGATGTATTAACACATATTATTGTATCCCACTTTTTCAGCGCCGCTTTAGTAGTAGTATTAAGTACCAAACAGTCACATTTTCTCTATTACACAGTAATTTTTTTCGTGAAAGACTCTCAAGTTACGTGGGAAGTTCCCCAGAAAACTAGCAGAGTATAGTAACTAGGTATCTTTGGAATTTCTTACTTTATAGCACTCTGCCCATATGCCTCAAATGGATTACACTCATTCTCCCTCCCTCGCTCCTTTGTCCTCCTGTATACTTTTCCCTCCTTTTCTCCCCCCCCCTTTTTTTCATTAATATGCTTCTTATTTTGGTAAATATTACTCATTGTATGATTTAGTATATTGTATGTCACTGATGGCTTTATTTATGTTTATGCTCTGGTTTTAAGCTCTTCTGATGCCCCTGAGGAAAACCCCGCTGGGGTTGAAACGTTGGGCAATTATATTTACTACGATTTGAACCAGCTAATGTTGGAGAAATAAGAGCAACTATATTGACAACGATTTGTACCAGTTATTGTTGGAGAAATAAAGCATCTACTTTTATATCACCCATATGAGACTTTTCTACATTATTTGGTGTGCCGGAATCTTTATCTACACGGATACGTTTATACCTGTCTCCCATGATCTTTAAATTACTCAGAACACCCTGCCATACCTAGGAGAGCGATGAAGCCTCCTCAGGAACTCCGGAAGTTCCTCCCCCACTTATGCACCGAAGAACAGTGACCTGCCAGTGGATTCTTGACGATGATTATTAATGGCAAATTCTGCCAGCGGTAAGTTGGATGCCCTATCCTCCTGATTTTCGGAGACGAAACACCTGAAGTAGGTGTCCAAATTCTGATTGACACGCTCAGTCTGTCCATTTGAGTGAGGGTGGAAGGTAGAGGAAAAGGACAACTTCATCGCCAGTCGAGAACAGAATGCCTTCCAGAACTTGGAAACAAAATGGGTCCCTCGATCTGACACCACATCGGAGGGAACCCCGTGAAGCTTCACAATCTCGTTTATGAACACCTGAGCAAGTGTCTTGGCATTTGGAAGTGCAGGTAATGCGACAAGTGAACCATTCTAGTGAACCTATCTACAACCACCAAAACCACCGTTTTGCCGGCAGAAACTGGTAGGTCAGTAATAAAATCCATGGACAAGTGTGTCCATAGCCTACTAGGGATAGGTAGCGGAAGAAGAGTACCAGACGGATGGGTATGTGAAACCTTAGAACGCACCCAAATACATGCAGATACGTGTTCAATCGCATCCCGATGCAACCCTGGTCACCAAAAATGATGAAAGAGGAGATCAGCAGTTGCCTTACCACTGGGATGCCCAGCAAGCACAGAGTTATGATGTTCCTTAATTACTTTGCGGCACAGATTAGATGGTACAAATAACCTTCCTGAAGGGCAGGAGGCAGGGGCGTCCCCCTAAGTCTCCAACACCTCACCCTCCAGTTCAGGATACAGTGCCAAAATGACTACCCCTTTCTGTAATATAGGGGCAGGGTTCTCATGGTCACCACCACCAGGGAAGCTCCAGGACAAAGCATCAGCGTTGACATTTTTGACCCCTTGACGAAAAGTGACAACAAAATTGAACCTACTAAAAAACAGGGACCATCTGGCTTGCCTAGGGTTGAGACGTTTAGCTGACTGGAGATATAACAGGTTCTTATGGTCAGTAATAACAGTAATAGGATGGACAGCCCCCTCCAACTAATGTCGCCATTCTTCGAAAACCAATTTGATCGCCAAAAGTTCCCTATTACCCACGTCATAATTTCTCTCAGCCGAAGACAATTTTTTAGAAAAGAAGGCGCATGGATGCCATTTACCAGGGGACGTACCCTGAGACAACACAGCTCCCAACCCCGACATCTGAAGCATTAACCTCCACAATAAAGGGTTGGGAAACATCGGGTGGACTGAGTATAGGTGCAGTGGCAAAAAGATTCTTTAAGGAAGAAAAAGCCTGGAGGGAGGCATCCGACCATTTGGAAAAATCAAACCCTTTCTTAGTCATGTCAGTAAGGGGTTTCACAATTTTGGATGAATTTCCAGTAAAAATTTGTAAAGCTCAGAAAACGTTGTAGAGCCTTCAGGTTCTTGGGACAGTCCCAATCAAGGACTGCACGGATCTACTCCGGATACATCCGAAAACCCAAAGATGACAAGTATCCCAAAAACTGCACCTCCAGAACAGCGAAAATACATTTTTCCAGTTTGGCATAAAGTTTGTTATCCCTTAATATCTGGAGCACCTGCTTAACATGCCCCCGATGTGTCTCAAAATCAGGTGAGTAAACCAAAATATCATCCTGATAGACCACCACAAACCTCCCCACCAAATGATGGAAAATATCATTTATGAAATGCTGGAATACCGCAGGTGCATTGGTCAAACCGAAAGGCATAACCAGACTCTCGAAATGTCCTTCAGGGGTATTGAATGCTGTTTTCCATTTGTCCCCTTCTCCGATTCTAACCAGATTGTAGGCTCCCCTTAAATCCAACTTGGAGAATACCTTAGCTCCTACAACCTGGCTGAACAAATCAGGAATCAGAGGCAGAGGGTATGGATCATGGATGGTAATTTGATTTAATTCCCGGAAATCTAAACAGGTACGTAGACCGCCATCTTTTTTCTTCACAAAAGAGAACCCTGCCGCCACGGGCGAAGATGAGGGTCTGATATTTCCCTTCTCCAGACTTTCCACAATGAAATCCTTCATGGCTTGTCTCTCAGGGCCAGAAATATTATTCAGTCTGGACTTCGGTAGTTTAGCTCCAGGGGTCAGGTTAATAGGACAGTCATATGTATGATGAGGAGGCAAATCCTGACACCGCATCTCAGAAAAAACATCCTCAAAACAAGACAGAAAAGCAGGCTCCAAGGACTGAGGGGTTTCATATACAGCCAAGGCATCTTTCAACCTTTCAGTAAGACCTTCACAATTTTGACTTCTAAGGGCTGAGTCATTCCATTTGGAATCCATTGCCCATTTACGGAATTCAGAACTGTACGTTTCCACTGACCGATTCCCATGCTGAAGGAGACGTAGCCTAGACTCAGCCAAGGCGGGTCGGTCAGGGTCATCATAGATGAGGGCCAGAGCCCCGAAAAACCCCTCCACAGACTGGAGACAAACCGAGTCCTGCGGTAAAGAAAACGCCCACGACTGAGGATCTCCCTGCAGTAGAGAGATCACAATTCCAACCCGTTGCTCCTCATTTCCAGAGGAGTAAGGAAGAAGTTTAAAATAATTTTTTGCCGGCCTCCTTGAAAGCAAAAAACTTGTCCCTACATCCTGAAAACCTTTCCGGGAGGGCAACCTTGGGTTCAGGCTGGATCGGCCTTATCTGCAGAGACCTCCACATTGAAGACCTGTAATCGCTGATGCTGCTGCTTAACCTCACAGCGGAGGTCATTCACCTCCAGAGACAGATAGCAGAACAACTGCTATGCGAGCTCTATAACTGAACCCATAAAAATTCTGCCTTGTTTAATTGTCCAAGCAAAGTGGGTGTGATTTCATGAAAACTGGGCCCGCTGTGCGCTGCTGAATTGTTCGGTCTTGGTGCTTTTTTTTCTCTTGTCTTCTATGTGGAGCCTAAAAAAAACCTGCAGATACTTTTTTAAGTGCAGAATCAAAACTTTTCTGTACTATAAAAAACACATTAAAAATGTGGCTTCACATCTGCACCAGAAATGCATTAAATAAGGTGAGAACATTGTTATTGTGTAGTTTGGTGCGGACATCTGCAGAAAACAAAAAACACAGTATTTCTGCAACATGTGAACACGGCCTTGCAGACACAAAAAAGCCAGATGTCATATAGTGAAACTACATAAAGATGAGAAAGTTGTGAATGAATAAACAAAAATTAAATCCATAGGTCCCAACTAGAGATGAGCAGGACGCACAGATGACGTCCCACCAGCTCTGGCTAATCAGAAGCTGCTCGGGGACCCTGGAAGGTTAGAGATTCGTGGCCTCCTGTCAAGCTGCCAGGTAGCACTGAGTTGCACGCTGGACCAGAGACCCATGAATCCATCCGCTCATTTCTAGTCCCAACTGTCCTGGATACAGTGGACAGTCCTGGATTTGGGTCTACGCCCTGCAGTCTCCAGCGTCTGCTAAAAGTCTCTCACTACCACTGCCTCTCTGACAACTCCTCCTGCCAGGGGAGAAATAAATGATAAATGGGCATGGATTGGGGTGTGGCCAGGGGCGTGGCCAAAATTTGCCATAGCACCCTAGGTGCACTGCAAGATCTGTTCCTCTTTCTCTTCTTCAAAAGTTTAGAGGTACTAGAATATATTGGTACTTTTTTTGTGTGTTAAACACTGTTGCGATTATTAAAGGGTTTTCCAGTCGTGGACATAGCAGTCTCAGCTTCCTGCACCATCATTACTGTCTCGTTATACCCTTTAGCAAACATTGAATAGTTCTGACATACAACCTAGCATATTCTCAATGAGAAAAAGGTAACTACCCCACATATACTATGTAAGGTGGCTAACTGACACATAGTTGATGGGAGGTATGTATCATAGAGATGGCAGTCCTCTGTGATGTAACCCGGAATGTTTCCCTAGTGCATATAAGCACTAAGAGGACTGTTTGGTGCACCTGGGGCTGGGTTACGGGTAGTTGATGAGATGGGCGGGTCTAGCTACCCACATACCTCACCTCTGGGTGTGGTTAAGAAATAAAATAGAGGCCGTTCTTTAAAATAGAGGCCGTTCTTTGGCACATGGTCTGTGTGTTTTGAGGGAGAAGGCCTCCTGTGTGTTGTGGTCTCCCGACTGAGCCAGTGAACTGGATGCTATCCAGCCTGTGTGCCCACAGGACTGGCTTACCAGAGACTTTGCCTTAAGGACTCTTTACTTTGTTGTTGCCTGAACTAAAGGCTGTTTGCATTCCTTTTGCTTTTGCCTGGTTTATGAAGTAATAAACCGACATGAATATTTAAAGGAACATGCTTCCTGTTTGCCTCCCGACACAACAAAGTGGGTAGAAACCCCACAAATAGTGGAGAATGCGGGCAGCATTCCCAGCAGATATGTGTGACTGCTACAAGAAGGACTGCATGTACTGGGTGAAGTCTGCCACAAGCCAGCAAGTGACGCCAGACAAAATGGAGGACCTGCTGAAACATTTGATGCAGGCGCTGCAGGCACAACACCAGCAGCACCAGCAATTATTGCAGCAGCAACAAATGGCGCAACGTGAGACCACTAAGCTGCTAATGCAGCAGATCCAGCTCCAGAAGCAGCAGCCACAGGATCAGCATCGTCAACAGCAGCAGCAGATCGAGTTACTTGCAGAGGCGATCCGTGGCACGGTGACGGCTCCGACAAGATCAGTGGACGATTTTTCCATCCGGAATGCGGTAAGGAGAGACCTGCAGAAAATTACCCCGAGGGATGGCATAGAGGCCTTCCTGACTGTGTTTGAAAGGGTCGCCGAGAGGGAGAAACTTCCGCCAGAGCAGTGGGCAGAGGAGCTGGGGGAGCCCCAGTAGGCTTATTATGACTTAGCTTTGCAAGACGGCAAGGAGTATGGCAAACTCAAAACCGAAATTCTGACGCGCTTGGAGGTGACTATGACTGTCAGGGCACAGCGGGTCCACCGCTGGGCGTATTACCGGGACAAACCCCCTCGCTCCGAAATGTTTGACCTTTTGCACCTGGTCCAAAATTGGCTGCAGCCGGAGTCTTCTACTCCTGCGCAGATGGTAGAGCGAGTGGTGATGGACCGGTTTGTGCATTCCCTGCCGGGGCCAATACAAACTTGGGTTGCCCAGGGTGATCTCCAAAATGCCAATGAACTGATCGGACTGGTCGAGAGATACCAGGGGGTTGAGGGTTCTTTGGAAAGGCAGCCCACTCCATACTGGCAGCCCCAACAGGGGGCGGAAGCCCAAAAGGGGGTGGGGAAGCCAAGGTCCCAAGTGGCGGGGGAGGTAATGCCCAAGGTCCCTATGGCAGATATCATTTGCTGGAAGTGCCACGGCCCAGGCTATATAGCCACCCGTTATCCCCTGACCCCCCAGCAGATGGACTGCAGCCTAGGACGCCGCTGTTCATACTACGTGTATCTGGCCTGCAGTGTGAACCGTCCACCCAGCGAGGGGCCACAATCGTGTCCTGTGAAGTTAAATGGTTGACAGGTAATGGGACTGCTAGACTCCGGGAGTCTGTTGACCCTTGTGAGGGCCACACTTCCTCTCCAAGTGATCCCAGGAAAGAGGGTTGGCATACGATGCATTCATGGTGATGCTAAAGACTAACCTATGGCTAGAGTGGACAGTGGACATTGAAACCGCCCACGGTACTGAGTCCACCAGGTCAGTGTCATCCAGAACCTGTTACACCCCATTATTATAGGCTGGGACTTTTGTTTGTTTTGGGATGTGGGGGAAGGGTTCAGGGTTCACTGCCTCGGATAAGAAAACAGTTAACCCTGAAGAGGTATCACCACACCCAGAGTCAGACGGGTTTCCCTTTTGTGTAGGAGGTAGTGTACCCTGAGTCTGACTGAGTTAGGGGTGACCAGCAAGAATTTTGGGTCTGCCCAACAAAGGGTCCTAACTCTGAGGGAAGCCTTTAACAATATCATGGTCATAAATGGGATTGCAAAGGAGCAAGGGGCTGACACAGAATTTCCATATTTTACATTGAGTGGGGAGTTGTTGCACCATAATCTGAAAATGAGGGAGGAGCTTGTGAAAGTTATTGGTGCCAGGGCCCTATAGACGGAAGGTGTTGGACATGGCCAATTCACATGTCTTGGGAGGACATCTGGGAGTGGAAAAAACGCAGGAATGGATCGTACAGAGGTTCTATTGACCCGGATGTCACTGGGAAATATTAAAGTATTGCAGGTCCTGCCCTATGTGCCAGTTAACCGCCCCCACCTCTCACTTTCGAAGTCCCCTCATGCCATTGCCCATCATTGAAGTGTCGTTCAAGAGAATTGCTATGGACTTGGTCGGCCCCCTGGTTAAATCTGCTCGTGGGCATCAATATATATTGATCATCTTGGACTATGCCACCCACAATCCTGAAGCGATCCCTCTGAGAAATTCCTCCGCCAAGAGTATAGCTCGCAAATTGGTCCATGTTTTCTCCAGGACAGGTTTACCAAGGGAGATCCTAACCAACCAGGGAACACCCTTTATGAGTAAGGTGAGGAGGAAATTGTGTAAGGTCTTGCAAATCTCTCAACTGAGAACATGAGTATACCATCCTCAGACAGATGGCCTTGTGGAGAGGTTCAACAAAACTCTGAAGAGTAAGTTGAGGAAGGTCATAGAAAAGGACAGCAGAGACTGGGCCTGTCTCCTGCCGTATCTGTTATTCTCTATCCGAGAGGTTCAACAGGCCTCTACTGGGTTCTCGCCATTTGAACTCCTCTTTGGCCGAAATCCTGGATGTAGCAAAGGAAACCTGGGAAGCCGAAGTCACTCCCCACAGAAGCGTCATCGAGCACGTTGCACTGATCCAGGAGAGGATTGCGAATGTGATGCCCATCGTAAAAGAACTTCTCCTCCAGGCACAAGAGGCGCAGGCCAGGGTCTACAACTGGTCAGCCAGAGTATAATCTTAATAATCTTTTTTTTTTTTTTTTTATATAGCGCTAACATATTCCGCAGCGCTTTACATACATTATCGTCGCTGTCCCCATCGGGGCTCACAATCTAGATTCCCTATCAGTATGTCTTTAAAGTATGGCAGTACCTGATGACCGATTCCTCATACTGATTCCTACTGTGGAAAGTAAGTTCTTGGCCAAGTAGTTAGGACAATATGAGATGATGAAAAAGGCTGGTGAAGTGAATTATAAGATTCATCAACCAGGACGACGTAAGCCATACCAGATTTACCAAGTCAGTCTCATCAAGCCGTAGCAAGACATAGAGGCTTTTGAAGCTCCGTGATTGCTGGTCAAACCAGAAGGCGAGGTTGGAGGAGTCACAATAGCGGAGACGCTGACGAGGGCCCAAAAACAGCAGTGTTGGGAATTGCTGCAGAAGAACAGAGATCTGTTCTCGGAGTTGCTGGGGTGCACAAAGGTCATAGAACATGAGGTTCTGATGAAGCCATGTGTGCGGGTGAACTTGAAGCCCTATCGAATTCCTGAGGCCCAACGAACGTTGATCTCCAAAGAAGTGAGTCGTATTCTGAAACTCGGGGTCATTGAGGAATCCAAGAGCGGTTGGTCGAGCCTAATTGTCCTGGTCCCAAAACCCAATGGCGAATGGAGATTCTGTAATGACTATCGGAAGTTGAATGAGGTCGCGAAATTCGACGTATATTCAATGCCATGTGTCGATGAGCTGATCAAAGAGACTTGGGCCAGCAAGGTACATAACCACCTTGGATTTGAAGGAAAGATATTGACAGATCCTCATGTCACAGGTAGCCAAGGAGAAGACTGCGTTTTCTACGCCGGACGGATGCTTCCAATATGTCCGGATGCCGTTTTGACTGCAGGGGGCCCCTGCCACCTTCCAGAGAGCCATGGATCGAATCTTTGCGCCCCATAAGTAATACGCCGCGGCAAACCTTGACGATATTGTAATCTTCAGCCCAGAATGGGAAAGTCATCTGGAAAAGATCCAGGCGGTGTTTGATTATCTAAGGAAGGCAGGGTTTTCAATAAATCCAAAAAAATGTGCCATGGGGAAAAAAGAAGCCAAATACCTGGGATATGTAATGGGTAGAGGCAAGATCAAACCCCAAATCACTAAAGTGTAAGCAATCCAAATTTGTCCTACACCGCTGTCGAAGAAGCAAGTTAGAGCCTTTCTGGGAATCGTGGGATACTACAGGAGGTTCATCCCAAACTTCGCCATGATGGCCGCACCCCTGACTCACCTCCTTAAGGGGACAAAATCAGCCATGGCCAAGTGGACTGCAGAGGCGGAGACGGCCATTCAAGAAATGAAAGTGGCTCTGTGTAGGCAACCGGTTCTGGTTGCCCCCCGACTTCAAGAAAGAATTTATACTCCAAACAGATGCCTCAGATGTTGGTTTAGGAGCAGTGCTTTCCCAGGAGATACATGACGAGGAGCACCCTGTTCTCTACCTGAGTAGGAAGCTGTACTCATGCGAGAAAAATTATTGTCATAGAGAAGGAGTTCTTGGCCATAAAGTGGGCAGGGAACACGTTACGGTACAATCTGTTAGGACGAAAGTTTAGATTAGTATCCGACCATGCCCCACTCAGATGGATGAGGGAAAAAATTCAAGGGTCACCCCCTGGTTTTTATCCCTACAGGATTTTAACTTCCAGCCTATGTGCCCACAGGACTGGCTAACCAGAGACTTTGCCTAAAGGACTCTTTACTTTGTTTTTGCCTGAACTAAAGGCTGTTTGTATTCCTTTTGCTTTGGCCTGGTTTATGAAGTAATAAATCGACATGGACATTTAAAGGAACATGCTTCCTGTTTGTCTCCTGACGCACCCAAGTGAGTAGAAACCCCACAACTAAGACAACTCATTTTGCATAAATCAAATTCAGAATGATTACAAAGAAACCTGCCTTTGTGTGTTATGACACTCCATTCTTCTGCTCTCCCCTGCCGCCTAAATTCACCATCAACTGAAGAAAAAAAGCTCAATTCCATCTTCCTTGACACAAGATGGATTGCGGGGACAGTGAGGTGTCAGGTTACACTGCTATCAAAGTCTAAGGAGAGAGGATTGGGGAGGAGGAGTGAGGAGCAAGGAGAAACACTGATCCTGGAAAAAAAACAATCTGAAGCTGAAGCTTCTCTAGCAAGTATTTTATCTTACCCTAGAGCTGGATACACTGCTCAGTACAGTTGTAAAACGTCTTCCATGTTGCTACTACTATTTGTGTGCTTCGAAAGGTAAAAATGCAGGAACGCTTCTTTCTGAGTGGCTAGTGTATGACAGACATAATAGTAGCTAGTCTCCTTCCGTTAGCTCAGAGTCAACAGCCAAATAGAGATAGAGTCGACAGGAGGGGAAATCTGGTGAAGAATGCAGAATACAAGTCATATAATGGCCAGGAATAGTGTTATTCCTCATAAACCCATGTGCCGCCCCTGCAGGGCCGCTGTGGTCACGGTACTTGTGCACAGCGGTCCAAGTGCTGATAAGGTCCAACTGGGTGCGCGCGCCAGTCTTTATCAATTGTGGGGGTTAATAATAAAATAATAAAAAGGTTCGTGACGCCAGTTGGGATGTTCAGCCTGGTATGGCCGGGCACTGATGAGGGCCCCTGGGAGTTAGGTGGTGATGAGCAGAGCCAGGTGGTTAACCCTTCTCAACCAGGGCTAGCTCCCAGTGGAGGTGGAGCAGGAATGGCGCAGCAGAAAATAATTAGCTTCAGACGGGATAATAACCAGTGTGTACCTTTTACTGGAATTCTGCAAACAGTTCCAGAAGCTTCCATACCATTCACATACAGGGTTTTAGACTGACCTGCATGGTGAGGGTTCAGATTCTCTGCTGTGAGGTTGTGTAGCCTTCCTGCTGCTAATTATACCTCTGGTAGACGATTCCTTGGATCCCCAGGGGTCCAAGGTGAACAGTTACTGGATCTGTGATCCCTTCCAGCGAGCAGGCAACATGGATACTGTCAGAACACTCTCTTTCTTTTGCAGTAGTGTCTTTGACTCCAAGATGCGGTTGCTGAGCTCCTGGGGCATAGGGGGATTATAATGAGGGCAATCTGGGCTACTGCCTGGGGCCTCGCGCCTCCAGGGGGCCCGGGGCTCCGGGGTGTCTATGGCCAGATTGCCCTCATTATATGTGCGGCGCCATGGCACATACCGGCAGACAGTGGCTGGGGGGCCCCCGGACCGCTCCCCCAGCAGCGGCGCACGGCCGCTACTTCTTCTTCGGCCGGGCCAGCACTGCAGCAGTTAACTTCCGTGTGCTGGCCCGGCCACGTCACAGCTAGGAGACACAGCCCTGTGCGCGGCCGTGTCTCCTAGCTGTGATGTCACGCAGTGCGTGCCCGGCCTGCACTGCTGCATCGGAGAGGAGCAGGAGGAATGGAGCCGAGCCGGGGGATGGTGAGTCTGTGTGAGAGAGTGTGTGTGTGTGTGAGAGAGTGTGTGTGTGTGTGGGGAGAGTGTGTGTGTGTGGGGAGAGTGTGTGTGTGTGTGAGAGAGTGTGTATGTGAGAGAGTGTGTATGTGTGAGAGTGAGTGTGTGTACAGTACAGACCAAAAGTTTGGACACACCTTCTCATTTAAAGATTTTTCTGCATTTTCATGACTATGAAAATTGTACATTCACACTGAAGTCATCAAAACTATGAATTAACACATGTGGAATTATATACTTAACAAAAAAGTGTGAAACAGCTAAAAATATGTCTTATATTCTAGGTTCTTCAAAGTAGCCACTTTTTGCTTTGATGACTGCTTTGCACACTCTTGGCATTCTCTTGATGAGCTTCAAGAGGTAGTCACCAGAAATGGTCTTCCAACAATCTTGATGGAGTTCCCAGAGATGCTTAGCACTTGTTGGCCCTTTTACCTTCACTCTGCGGTCCAGCTCACCCCAAACTATCTCGATTGGGTTCAGATCTGGTGACTGTGGAGGCCAGGTCATCTGGCGTAGCACCCCATCACTCTCCTTCTAGGTCAAATATCCCTTACACAGCCTGGAGGTGTGTTTGGGGTCATTGTCCTGTTGAAAAATAAATGATGGTCCAACTAAACGCAAACCGGATGGAATAGCATGCCGCTAAGATGCTGTGGTAGCCATGCTGGTTCAGTATGCCTTCAATTTTGAATAAATCCCCAACAGTGTCACCAGAAAAGCACCCCCACACCATCACACCCCCTCCTCCATGCTTCACGGTGGAAACCAGGCATGTAGAGTCCATCCGTTCACACAGTGGTTGGAACCAAAGATCTCAAATTTGGTCTCATCAGACTAAAGCACAGATTTCCACTGGTCTAATGTCCATTCATTGTGTTCTTTAGCCCAAACAAGTCTCTTCTGCTTGTTGCCTGTCCTTAGCAGTGGTTTCCTAGCAGTTATTTTACATGAAGGCCTGCTGCACAAAGTCTCCTCTTAACAGTTGTTGAAGAGATGTGTCTGCTGTTAGAACTCTGTGTGGCATTGACCTGGTCTCTAATCTGAGCTGCTGTTAACCTGCGATTTCTGACGCTGGTGACTCGGATAAACTTATCCTCAGAAGCAGAGGTGACTCTTGGTCTTCCTTTCCTGGGGCGGTCCTCATGTGAGCCAGTTTCTTCGTAGCACTTGATGGTTTTTGCAACTGCACTTGGGGACACTTTCAAAGTTTTCCCAATTTTTCGCACTGACTGACCTTCATTTCTTAAAGTAATGATGGCCACTCGTTTTTCTTTACTTAGCTGCTTTTTTCTTGCCATAATACAAATTCTAACAGTCTATTCAGTAGGACTATCAGCTGTGTATCCACCAGACTTCTGCACAACACAACTGACGGTCCCAACCCCATTTATAAGGCAAGAAATCCCACTTATGAAACCTGACACGGCACACCTGTGAAGTGAAAACCATTTCCGGTGACTACCTCTTGAAGCTCATCAAGAGAATGCCAAGAGTGTGCAAAGCAGTCACCAAAGCAAAAGATGGCTACTTTGAAGAACCTAGAATATAAGACATATTTTCAGTTGTTTCACACTTTTTTGTTAAGTATATAATGCCACATGTGTCAATTCATAGTTTTGATGCCTTCAGTGTGAATGTACAATTTTCATGGTCATGAAAATACAGAAAAATCTTTAAATGAGAAGGTGTGTCCAAACTTTTGGTCTGTACTGTATGTGTGATTGAATGAGTGTGTGTGTGTGTGTGCAGGCAGATATCATTGTGTGATGTCTGTTTATATGTATTTTTGTGTTTCAAATGTGTTTATGCGTGTATGTATGTATATATGTCTGTATATGTTTGTGTGTGTGCGTGACTGCGTGCGGCCTCCTGCTGAGTATAGATGGCGCCGTGCGGCCTCCTGCTGTCTCTGGGGGGGCGCCGTGCGGCTTCCCGCTGTGTATAGGTGGTGCCGTGCGGCCTCCCGCTGTGTATAGATGGCGCCGTGCGGCCTCCTGCTGTGTATAGATGGCGCCGTGCAGCCCCCTGCTGTGCATAGATGGTGCCGTGTGGCCCCCTGCTGTGTATAGATGGCGCCGTGCGGCCTCCTGCTGTGTATAGATGGCTACGTGCGGCTTCCTGCTGTGTATAGATGGCTACGTGCGGCCTCCCACTCTGTATAGATGGCTACATGCGGCCTTCCGCTGTGTATAGATAGCTACGTGCGGCCTCCCGCTGTGTATAGATGGCACCGTGCGGCCTCCCGCTGTGTATAGATGACTACGTGCAGCCTCCCGCTGTGTATAGATGGCTACGTGCGGTCCCCTGCTGTGTATAGATGGCACCGTGCGGCCTCCTGCTGTGTATAGATCGCCACGTGCGGCGCCCTGCTGTGTATAGATGGCACCGTGCGGCCCCCTGCTGTGTATAGATGGCTATGTGCGGCCCCCTTCTGTGTATAGATGGCACCATGCGGCCCCCTGCTGTGTATAGATGGCACCGTGCGGCCCCCTGCTGTGTATAGATGGCTATGTGCGGCCTCCCGCTGTGTATAGATGGCTACGTGCAGCCTCCCGCTGTGTATAGATGGCACCGTGCGGCTTCCCGCTGTGTATAGATGGCACCATGCGGCCTCCCGCTGTGTATAGATAGCTACGTGCGGCCTCCTGTTGTGTATAGATGGCTACGTGCAGCCTCCCGCTGTGTATAGATGGCTACGTGCGGCCTCCTGCTGTGTATAGATGGCTACATGCGGCCTCCCGCTGTGCATAGATGGCTACGTGCGGCCCCCTGCTGTGTATAGATGGCTATGTGCGGCCTCCCGCTGTGTATAGATGGCACCATGCGGCCTCCTGCTGTGTATAGATGGCTACGTTCGGCCTCCTGCTGTGTATAGATGGCTACGTGCGGCCTCCCTCCATGTTTAGATGGCTACGTGTGCTCCATATTAAGTCATACAATTAATGTAAGGCTATGTGCCCACGATGCAGAAATGCTCCGGATTTTTTTTGAGTGTTTCTGTATCTCCCTGGTAGAAAAAACGCATGCAGATTGTACTTGTGGATTGTACATGCGTTTTTCCAGCCAGGGACAAGCGGAAGTGAAGCATTCTTCACATGCATTTCCGCATGCGGGTTGACAAGCGCTTTCCAAGCGATTTTAGCATCACTTGGAAAGTGCTTGACAACTTGGTCACACTATATAAATCCATGCAACCAGCATGGATTTATATAGTGTGACCGTAAAAGAATGGAAAAAAATAAAAAATAAATATATACTTACCTTCTGATGGCCTGCCGACGTCAGCGGTCGCGTGACCCGTCACATGACTAAATGACGTCACGGCAGGTCCTTTTCAGACCATCGCGAGCTGCCGGCAAGCCAGGACGCATAGGATAAAGATACCGGGGGCCATCAGAAGGTAAGTATAATATTTATTTTTTATTTTATTCTTTTTTCACAGGTTCTATGGTACCCGGGTCCGGAGGAGAGTCTCCTCTTCTCCAAACCCGGGTACCATCCGCACATTGAAACGCATGGATTCCGCATGTACAGATGCAGTGATGCAGATTCCATGCTTTCCAATGCAAGTCAATGGCGGCGAAAACGCCGCGCTTCCGCAAAATAATTGGTAATGCTGCGGATTTTTCCGCAATGATAATCCGCAGCAGAAATTTCCACAGCATGTGCAGAGCACATGCGGTTTATCATTGGGGAACATGGCAGACCTTCTACCAAGCGTTTTTTAAGTGTTTCTGCAGCAGAATTGCCGCTGCGGAAATGCTTAAAAAATGCATAGTGGGCACACAGCCTAAAAAAAATTATTATAATTAATATTGTGCCAAATTAATTTCACATGAACTATCACATGATCTATCACAAGGGATCATGATGTGACATGTGATAACATCAGGTGTGTGTGTGTGTGTGGGGGGGGGTCCACGCCTTCTAAACTGCCCGGGGCCCTTGCTACTCTTAATCCACCCCTGTCCTGGGGAAATACTGCACTGCTCGTTATATGAAGACTGAGCGGACTCACAGTTCAGCACAGACTCTGGAAGTCTCTGTGCTCTAGGGAATGGACCCTTGTGCAGCTTTCCCTTGCAGAGAACAGACTTCTCTCCCTTGCACAGGGAACTACTCCATGATGCTCCTTCCTCACACTACATCTAGAACTGAAGCACCTCCTGCCCTATCTGTGGGATCCTGCAAAATTTCCTGGTTTAGACAAAAGTGCACAATCCTTCAGTAAGGGATCAGGTAACAATGTATATGTAATGAAAACAGCAGAGAACTTATCCCTCACCATTGCTGGCAATACATATGAATAAATATCACACATGCTGGCTTTTTGTGGCACTATAGACACAGGCACCACACATACACATGATGGCTTATACTGAAAAGTTACTTGGAGGTATAGTTCCCCTTTAATTTTAGGCGATCCAATCTAATTTAGAAGCCTTTGCCACTTAACAAAATGTTTATTAGGATTGTTCATTGTTGTTCAAAGTTCCCATGCAATGTGACTTTACATAAAAGCATTTCTCAAACTGATGATAAAATGAATATTATACATGAAGCACTTATGTTCTGTGATTTATTATTTGTCTGTTCATATATTTGTCATATATTTCTCTGTATATACATGAAACACAGTCTTGTGTATTTTGAGGATAGCATGACAAGTAATTATCTCTGATGTGAAGAACACAAAGGGACGGCTGTTGGTCTGAGTAAAGAATCTTTACAGATGTAATTATATGGGAGGTGGGCCTGATAAAGACTCTATTCACTTGGTCATCATCACTTGTCTTATTAATACACCATAACTCTCCATGGCACATCACCCCGCTGTCACATAAGTTATGGCTGTGTATTTCAATGACCGTATTACTTTATATGCATTTAACCCTAGTACATACAGTATGTGGATGTAGCAGATGCAGATGTAGCAGAGTTGAATTTATAATTTCAATATCTTTTATTTGTGCACTGTGATAATTCCCTGAATTAAGATATTTGAGTAGATTTACCCAGATTCCTTATGTGTAATCACGAGTTATACCAAAATGCAAACTCATTTTACTATATCTGCATACCATATGTATATAATGATAGGTTCACACTTTAGCCACATGAGGCCTAACATTGTCATGCATCAGAAGGAATCCAGGGCTCAGTGCACCAGCATATGGTCTCACAATGGGTCTGAGGATCTCATCTCGGTACCTTATGGAAGTTAGGGTACCACTGACTAGCACATAGATGGCTGCGCAGCCCTCTAAAGAAATGCCTCCCCACTAGTGATGATCGAGCATGCTCGTTGCTCAAGATTTATGAGCATGCTCGGGACGAGCACCTATTATCTTCAGCGTGCTCGGGCGTTAAGTTTTCATCGCTCCGTGAACATGATTTGCGACTGACAGCTTTAATACATGTGAGGAATGCCTGTTTTTCCAGCATGTATTAAAGCTGTCAAACAGTCGCAAATCATGTTCACGGAGCGACGAAAACTTAACGCCCGAGCACGCTGAAGATAATAGGTGCTCGCCCGAGCATGCTCGTAAATCTCGAGCAACGAGCATGCTCGCTCATCACTACTCCCCACACCATTATTGACCCACTGCCAAACCAGACATGCTGATGGATGTTGCAGGCAACAGAACGTTCTACACGGCGTCTCCAGACTCTGTCACGTCTGTCACATGTGCTCAGTGTGAACCTGCTCTCATCCGTGAAGAGCACAGGGCACCAGTGTCAAATCTGCCAATCTAGGTGTTCTCTAGCAAATGCCAATCGCCCTCCACGGTGTTGGGCTGTAAGCAAAACCCCCATCTGTGGACGTCGGGCCCTCATACCACCCTCATGGAGTCGGTTTCTGAAACCGGAGTAGACATATGAATGTTAGTGGTCTCCTGGAGGTCATTTTTCAGGGTTCTGGCACTGCTCCTTCCAGGCTTGGGCTTGCACATAGGAGAACAGGAGAATACTCCGGTGGGCCCCTGTGCAGGAGTGGGCCACCACCCTCTTATATGATCAGCACTTGGCACTATATACTTAACTCACTATGTACAGACAAAGGCGGCATGTTATTCCTTTAACAATCTACCCAGTTCATTGTTACATACATTTGTGATTGATGATAATGTCACATTTGCATGAAGCTGAAAAGTGGGGCCCTGAAGTTGGTTACCCTGGAGGTGGGCCCTTGGCACTCCAGTCCGACACTGCTTGTGTCTCTTGTATTCGGCAGCTCTGTGTCCCGGTCTTTAGTCTTCTATCAGGTAATTTGTTGTGTAGGACATATACTATTTTATTGCCCTGCCCCATCACAGAAATCGGCCCCCATAACAGCTGTAATGTAACTTGGGGCAGGAGCTGACATTATGATACCACAATGGGTGGAGATACAGTGCATTGTGAAAGTATTTGGCCCCCTTGAACTTTTCTACCTTTTGACACATTTCTGGCTTCAACCATAAAGATATAAAATTCTAATTTTTGGGGGAAGAATCAACAACAAGTGGGACACAATCGTGAAGTGGAACGAAATTTATTGGATATTTTAAACTTTTTTAACAAATTAAAAACTGAAAAGTGGGGCGTGCAATATTATTCGGCCCCTTTACTTTCAGTGCAGCAAACTCACTCCAGAAGATCAGTGAGGATCTCTGAATGATCCAATGTTGTCTTAAATGACTGGTAATGATTAGAGATGAGCGTTGTTCTACTCGAACTGTTCGCCAATCTCAAATTCGAGCTGTTTTGGGCGGTGTTCGAGCCGGTCGGCGAACACGAACAATTTGAGAAAAATTCGGCTGTTCGAGGTTATGTTCGATAACTGTTCATGCACCAAAATCATAACTGGATTTTTTCTCAGTAATGATGAAAATTAATGTTAATACGCAGTTTGAGTGTACAGCGGGGTGGGGGGAGGGGCAGGGGATGGATCTCTGCAGGAACAATGAAGATCTCCATTTTTTTTTCTCTTTCCCGCATTTGCAGTGGGGAGGTGCAATCTGTCAGCCTATCAGCAGCGCACACACGGAGCGAAGTGCTTTTTTTCACACAAGCAAGGGCATGTGTGATTGGCAGTGTATGTCACATGTCCTTGCCCTATAAGACCAAGCCATTTTCCCCGTCGCCACCATTTTCTCACTGCTGCAGCTGCTTGTTAGACGGCACCGCTGTTGCTGTGTGTGCTATACCTTGTTAATTTCAAGCCAATTTTCGCACAAATCTACAGATAGCTTGGGAGTAGGGAATAGTTGTGATTGCAGTCCTTTTAAGGACTAGGTTACAGCATTTCCTACGACTTTTATCAGGGAGGTCTGTGCTCTTAAATAGATAGGTTGTGGGAGTAAAGACTAATTGTAATTGGAGTCCTTTTCAGGACTAGGTTACATGAGTTCCTATCAGTTTTTGCCAGGCAGGTCTGTGCCAGTGCTGTGCAAGTTTTTTTCACAGCATTTGGCTGAATCTAGCAAAGCTAATCCTTTTTGGCCTATTGCAGAGTGTGTTAGTCAGTGGAGTAGCCTATCTGTGTTGCAAGATATAACACCTGTGTATAGAATACCAATTTTTTTACTGCACCTAGTGAAGTAAAATCTTTTGGGCATAGCATCATTCTATTAGTCCATCTATACTGACCTCCATCAGGTTGCAAACTGAATATAATTTTTTTCTGCATCTAGCTCTGAAAAAATATTTGGGCTTCTAGCGGTGTGTGGGACTTGGTCTATTAGTCCATCTATACTGACCTCCATCAGGTTGCAAATTAAAAATAATTTTTTTCTGCATCTAACCCAGCCAATAGTTTTGGCCTAATACCACAGTTTGGCCACTCAGCTCTGCTCGGTTACCATCCATTGTTTTTTTGTGCAAACAACTCCAGAGTTGTGAATTAGTTAACCACCAAAATGAGTGGAAAAAGGCCTGCTGCTGGTGGAAAGGGGAATAGGCGTGTTGGGAAGGGGAAAAAAGGTTGTGTCCGTGGGGTAGGTGCAGAAGAAAGACCATCTTCCAGCCAAACTAAAATGTCTACTTCTTTTAGCGGACAATGTGATAAGATCCCTTTCTTACGGCCACGCCAATCGCTACAAATTCCAGATGAGGCACAAAAACAGCAGGTGCTTCAACGGATATCAAGTGCTCCTTTAAGTGGGCTCTCCTCCACATCAACTTCAACATCACAAATACTCCAGTCCTCAAAGGTGTCACCCAAATCGCACTTGCTTCCTCACAGCTCCCAAATCTCCAGCTGCCCGTCTGAGTGTGAGGTAGAACAGATGGTTGAGTCTGCAGAGCTGTTTACTCATACTATAGCCTGGGAATCAGAGGTCGACTCCAGCGCTTCTGTGAATCCAGACGAGGAAATGATCTGCACTGATGCCCAGAATCTTTATGAGTCGGATCCAGGACCAGACGCAGAAGGTTCTGACCATAATGTAGACCCTCATTCCCAAACTGTAACTCCTGTTGGTGGAGACAATGAGGAAGACGATGATAAGACTCAAATACCTGATTGGAGCGACAACTTTAGTTTTTTGTCAGGGCAGGAACAGGTTGGCTCTGAGGACGACGGGTGTGATAACGCACAGGGTGATGATGATGAGGTCGGAGATCCCACTTACTGTCAACCCACAGTCAGCCAAGAGATGAGGTCAGCAGAGGAGGTGGAGGAAGATGCTAGTGACGACGAGGTCAGGTTGCGCCTTCCTGGACAGAGACGTAGTACTGGAAGCACGTCAACAACTGCATCCTCAAACACAACTCTGCCTCTCACCATAAGTCGTGGTGGCTCTTCAGGTCGCATGGGTGCTAAGCCTTGCATAGCCTGGGCATTTTTTCAGATCGATAAAGATGACCCAACTCGTGTTATCTGTAACATTTGTCAGCAAAAGCTAAGTAGAGGCCAAAAAATACATAGTTTGAGTACTTCATGCATGAACCGGCACATGGACATGAAGCATAAGTTGCAGTGGGAAGCTCAGTGTGCTACAATGCGGCCTAGCCGGCCGGGCCAATCACCGTCTGCCATATCTTGTGCATCCGCGGCCTCTTCATCCTCTGTGACTGGGGGGACAGCAGTCACACCTGTTTTGGGGCGCAGACCTGCCACCTCTTTACCCGCAACAGCCAGCGTGATTGGCAGGTCATCATTTTCTTTGGAGGTGGTAACACCAGCTGGTGTTGAGCGCTGTCCGACATCGATAGCACCACCTTTGGATCAAGGCAACCTAACATGTCCGCCTGCATCTTCCTCACAGACCGGCAGTTTGCCGGGGACACCCTTATCAACCCCGTCTAAGCACAATAGCCAGCCCTCGGTCCCTCAGATGTGGACAAGTAAAAGACCATTTCCTCCTAGCCATGAGAAAGCTAAGAGGTTGAATTTCACCATCTGCAAGCTCTTGGCTACAGAAATGCTGCCTTTCCGCCTGGTGGACACAGAGGATTTTCGAGACCTTATGTCCGTCGCAGTGCCCCAGTACCAGATGCCCAGTCGGCACTACTTCTCAAAGAAAGGTGTGCCTGCGCTCCACCAGCATGTCGCACACAACATCACCGCTTCTTTGAGAAACTCTGTGTGTGACAGGGTGCATTTCACCACAGACACTTGGACGAGTAGGCATGGACAGGGGCGTTACATGTCGCTGACTGGGCACTGGGTAACTATGGTGACAGCAGGACAAGGGGCTGCTGTCCAAGTCTTGCCGTCCCCACGAGTTGTGCGTCAATCCTCTTTATGTCAAAGTTCCTCCACTGCTTCTGCCTCCTCAACCTCCTCTCGGTCTTCCACCTGCACCCAAAGCCTGTCTGGTCATGCCACAAGCTTTCTAACTGCGCAGAAGGGATCCTGCACACCTCCTTACTATGCTGGCAGTAGGGCTCAACGTCATCAGGCGGTTTTTACATTGAAATGTCTGGGAAATGTGAGTCACACAGCTGAGGAGTTGTGGTCAGCTCTGGAGAACCAATTTCATGAATGGTTGTCTCCACTGGACCTGAAACCAGGGAAGGCCGTGTGCGACAATGCTGCAAACCTGGGTGCGGCCCTTCGCCGGGGCAATGTCACACACGTGCCTTGTATGGCTCACGTGTTGAACCTGGTTGTCCAGCAATTTTTAGCCCACTATCCCAGACTAGATGGCCTTCTGCAGAGGGCACGGTCGCTGTGTGCTCACTTCCGCCGTTCGCATCCCGCAGCTCAGCGACTTACATCTCTACAGAAGTCGTTGGGCCTGCCACTTCACCGGCTAAAATGCGATGTGCCTACCCGGTGGAATTCAACTCTGCACATGTTGCAGCGACTGTGGCAGCACCGACAAGCCCTGGTGCAATACGTTCTGACGTATAGCCTGGGCCAACGAGATTCAGAGGTGGGGCAAATCACGCTGGAGGAGTGGTCTCAGATCAGGGACCTATGCACCCTTCTGCACAGTTTTGAAATGGCGACGAAGATGTTTAGTGCTGACGATGCCATTATCAGCATGACTATTCCGGTGATTTACATGCTGGAGCACATGTTAAACAGAATTCGGAGTCAGGTGGTGGCACAAGAGGAGGTGGAGGAAGTAGAGGAGGAGGAGTTGTATGCGGAAGGGCTAACATCTGCAAGGTCCAGACGGTCGGCAGCACCAAGGCGGCAGGCATGTGAGGGTGGGGGAGATGGTTTTACCAGGGCGCATGGTAGCAGCCAAACTAATGAGGAAGGTGCAGGAGCCCAGGAAGAAGTGGAGGACGAACTGATGGAAGACTCATCAGATGAGGGAGACCTTGATCACATTTCTGTTGTGCGAGGTTGGGGGGAGAGGACAGAGGAAGGAAGCATGATTGTTACCTCGCCACCAACACAACAGGGACTTGGTGCTCCTGGATGCGCAACACACATGAGTGCCTTCTTGCTGCACTACCTGCAACATGACCCTCGAATTGTGAGAATTAGAAATAATCCTGACTACTGGGTTGCCACACTGTTAGATCCCCGGTACAAAAGTAAATTTGCAGAAATTATTCCTGCCATAGAAAGGGATGCACGCATGCAGGAGTATCAGCAGAGACTGTTGCAGAATCTTACATGTGCTTTTCCACAAAATACCAGTGGTGCACGTAGTGAATCTCACAGTTCCAACTTGCCAACCGTGGGACCGTCAAGTGTTCAGCACTCAAACCGTAACAGAACCACAGTATCTGCTGGTAACATCAATTTTGCGGAATCATTTCACCACTTTTTTAGCCCATCCTTTGCAAGGCCACAGGAGACAAGAAGTCTGACACATAGTCAACGCCTAGAGACGATGGTACAGGAGTATCTCCAAGTAAACATTGAAGCCACGACTGTGTCACTGGACCCTTGCTCTTTTTGGGCTTCCAATCTGGATAAATGGCCGGAGCTAGCCACTTACGCCTTGGAGATCTTGTCATGCCCCGCAGCCAGCGTTCTGTCTGAACGTGTGTTCAGCGCTGCTGGTGGTGTGCTGACAGATAAGCGCACGCGGCTCTCCACTGATAATGTAGACAGACTCACGTTCATAAAGATGAACAAATCATGGATCCGAAACGACTTTTCTACCCCTGTGTCATCCTGGGGAGAGTAAAAGCTTGATGATTGGTTAAAATCACCCTACCAACCGTTTTAAGCTTTCAAATTACTAATCATGTTTATCTGTATCTTGACTGGAAAATAATTTGGGCTTTGTAGCAGTGTGCAGCACTGATCCTATTAGGCCATCTATACTAAAGCTTCACCAGATTTAAAATTAAAAATAATTTTTAGCTGCATCTAGCCCGGAAAATAATTTTGGGGCTCCGAGATGCGCAAGGCACATAAGTGCCTTCTTGCTGCACTACCTGCAGCATGACCCTCATATTGTCAGAATTCGAAGTAATCATGACTACTGGGTTGCCACACTCTTAGATCCCCCAAACTTTTCGATCAACCTTTTCATTTTAATAAAGACCAAAAAAATGGTCATTTTTGAAATTATAAGCATTAGCAGGTTGTTAGAAACTGAAATCAAACAGTTTTCAACTCAAAACTTTATTCTAGGTGATGTTACATTTTCACATAGGACCCCTTGTTCGAAAGGAGCTTCTGAACTCTCTCGTCCATTGAATTTGTCAGGTTTTGGATGGTTTCTGCTTCAATTGTTTTGCATGAGGACAGAATACCCTCCCAGAGCTGTTGCTTAGATGTGAACTGCCTCCCGCCATCATAGACACTCCTTTTAATGATGCTCCAAAGGTTCTGAATGGGGTAGAGGTCAGGGGAGCATGGGGGTCACACCATAAGTTTGTCCCCTTTTATGCCCATATCAGCCAGAGATGCAGATGTTTTATGTGCAGCATGAGATGGTGCATTATCATGCAGAAAAATGATCTTGCTGTGAAATACACGGTTCTTCTTCTTGAACCATGGCAGGAAGTGCTGTTTGAGAAAATCCACATACATTATGGAGTTCATCTTTAGCGCCTTCAGGGATCCTAAAGGGGCCGACAATCTCTCTCCCCATGATTCCAGCCCAAAACATTACTCCACCTCCTTCTTGTTGGCGCTGTAGCCGTGTTTGCGTGGGGTGTCCATCAACCAGCCATCCTCCACTCCATCCATCTGGACCATCGAGCGCTGCACGGCACTCATCTGTGAACAAAACAGTTTTGAAATCAGTCTTCATGTAATGTTTGGCCCACTGGAGCCGTTTCTGCTTGTGTGAAGTGGATAGAGGAGGTCGACAGGATGGCGCATGCACAGCTGCAAACCTCTGAAGGACCCTGCATCTTGTTGTTCGGGGGACGTTGGAGGCACAAGCAGCTTCAAAAACTTGTCTGCTGCTATGACAAGGCTTTTTTGCCGCTGCTCTTTCAACCTGACGTAATTGCCTGTAGGAAAGAGTCCTCAATTTGCCCTTATCAGCACGCACACGTGTGTACTGTGAATCAGCTACATACTTCTTGATTGCCAGGACACTTCATCCTGATCATCGCACAATGTTGATTGTAGTCATGCCTTGACCTAAACACTCCACAATTTGTTGCTTCTCAGCAGCCGACACATCCTTTTTCTTTCCCATTTTGGCAGAAAATGTAGGCTGCTTAATAATGTGAGAGAGCCTTCTTAAGTAGTCTTGCCTTTCATTGGACACACCTGCCAAACTAATTAGCACAGGTGTCTGCAATTGCTTACAGTGATATAAAGAGCCCTGACACACATCACCATCAATGAGTTTAACTGACAAACAAACAAATTCTTCCCTTATCACTCCTAAACACTTTTTGTATAATAATTTGGAACGCGATGTACATGTGCTTTTCCACAAAACACCAGTGGTTCACGTAGTGAATCTTACAGTTCTAACTTGCCAACCGTGGTCTGTATGGAGTTGTTCAATAAAGGGCCCAAAATTAAGATAACATAGATGGGAGAGGTCTCTATGAATAGGAATTCCTAAGTATTTGATACCCTGTGAGGGCCAGGCAAAGGGAAAGTTGGACTGGATGGAATCCTATATGGATTTGGGGAGGGAGACATCGAGGGCCTCAGACTTCGCTGCATTGATTTTAAAATTTTACCATGTAACAAAGTGATCTATTTCAGCCATAACAGCATGGATGGATATATGTGATTGAGTGATATATACTAGGACATCATCAGCAAATAGAGAGCACTTGTACTCGGTGCCTCCCACCTCAATCCACCTAATATTGGGGTTATGGCGAATTGATGAGAGCAGGTGCTCCGTCACTAGGATGTATAAGAGAGGGGACAGAGGACATCACTGCCTTGTCCCATTGGTGATTGTGAAAGGTGATGAAAATGTTCTGACGCACCCCCTGGGCCTTGGGACACCCGGAGCCGGACCCTTTTTGGTGGATGCTGGTGGTTGTAGTCTTCGTGGTGGCGACCCAGTTCCGTGGCTCAGGGCGGTCAAACCAGTGGCGGAACTATTTATGTGGTTTTCATGTTTAAATGTCCGACTACGCCACCCGTGGATTGCGGTCAGAGTGAACCGCCGCTACAGGGCAGACCACTGAGGCTGGTGTTGTGGGTGCAGCAGAGCGTAGCATAACTCCCCACGGGAGGAGTATAGCCTCAGGGCAGTGTATGCGGAGGATGGGGGTGATGGTGCAGGGCAGCAGCAGTAACGACACGGAGTCAGTGATGCAGTTCAGGGCCTTTACTCACAGTTCTTATTATCCAGACCACGTCTGCAGGTAACGGCTGCCCACGTCATACTGTGCTCACCAGGTGAGGGGCTCAGACAACTCCCAGATAACTTTGGAGCACTTCACAGGACCCCCTTTGTGTGTCCTTTGTCTGGCCTTTCTTACCAACACTTCTGTCCGGCTGCCTCGGGCCTCCTCTTGGTAAACTTGGCGCCAGTTTCCCTGACCCTATGTGGTGCCTTCCTAGCGGGTGTAGCGAGGGGCTGCGCCACATAAAATGTCAGAGCCTCCGGTTTCTAGCTGAGGGTCGTTTCCTGCCTCCACTAGTTCGGGGACCGGTCTCCCCCTTTGGCCTGACCCCTCCACGCAGGTGGATTCGGGCGTGCGGTGGCGACTCGCCCGTCCGCACCCCTGGGATCCCTTCATTCCTCGTTCCTGGAGCCTTCTCCGCTCCTCTTCCTTCCTTCTCCCTCTTCCAGGCCTGGGCCTCTGTTACTAGGCCCGCCTCCGGAGCAGAGCTCATGCAGAGCCCCTGCTCCCTGCCACTTCTGCTCAGACTTCTCTGCACTGAACTAAGATGGTGCCCACCTTTTATACTCCCTTCTCAATGCACCCAGGAACTGCTTCCTCCCTGCTCCTGCACTACAGGGTTCCCCTTCCTCAGTGTTCCCTCCCCCCACTCCAGCCAGGGACAGGGACTGTCGTGCCCATCTCAGGGGCATATTGGTCGCCCTGCCCCACGGCAATGTGGTGTAATGCATGCAGGTGTCGGGTCCTGATCCACACTCCATCCTTACCTGAGAGTGAGATATCACACCTCTGGGTGAGGTGCAATACGTCTTTAGCAACCGAGCCCTCAGGGTGCTACAGTTCCATTTATCTTCAGCCTAGGTGACGTATTGCGATACAGGGCCGTGATTTTGGCTATAAAAGGGTCCCCTAGACCCCTACCCCAAGCTTTTTAAGAGAATCATATATGGCGTGCCAGGAGACTCTATGGAATGCTTTCTCAGCATCCAACGAGAGTATCTAATTACAAATTTTTAACTGCATCTAGCCCAGGAAATACTTTGTGCCTAGTAGCAGTGTCTGCTAGTAAGCGGATTATCCCGGCTGTTAAGCAAGCTGCACCACCTGTAGTTTAGACACTTAATTTTTTCAAAGGAAATGCTTCGGGACCATGGGATACTTAGTGAAGAGCATCAGGAGGCACCCCAAGGCATAGGGGCTGGGACTGGCAGTAGGATGCCTTGCGGTGGACAGCCGAGCTCGATCCTTATAAAAGCTTTTTAACTGCAGCAGCTTTAGTGGACGCTACTGGAGCTGGAATTACCGCGGCTGCTGGCATGAGACTTGCCCTCCAATAGATCCTTGTAAATGGATTTAAAGTGTATTCATTCAAATTAGAGAGACAATTTAAATTAAAAAGCTTAGAGCTGCCTCCACCACAGGGGGGCTCGCTCCACCCACCAGCGGACAGGCACCAGTATTGGGAGAGGGGGGCTGGCCGTCAGGGTTCACCGCGGCTCTGGCACAAACCCGGCGACACGGAGGTGGCACGGGCAGGAGCGGACTGGCCGTGTCGGCTTCTCACTTTTTGGATTTTAGAAGGGCATGACATGCCTATATCTGTGTCTCCCCCTCCTTTTACTCCTCCACCTCTTTTATTTTCGCATGACTATATGTACTTGTCACTTTTCCATGTGTTAGTTATGTCTTCTGAGCAGTTTGTCAGCTTTTGGACACCTTTGAAGGTGTTTTCTATGTGTTTCTATGTGTTTTTGTTTGCCTGCCATTGGTTTTAACGGTGTTCGAAGGTGTTCGACGAACAGTTCGACGAACAGTTCGGCGAACACACGGGTGTTCGACGAACCGAACCGAACTCGAACACTACGGGGGTGGCTCAACACTAGTAATGATAAATAGAATCCACCTGTGTGTAAGTCTCCGTATAAATGCACCTGCTCTGTGATAGTTTCAGGGTTCTGTTTCAAGTGCAGAGAGCATCATGAAGACCAAGGAACACACCATGCAGGTCCGAGATACTGTTGTGGCAAAGTTTAAAGCCGGATTTGGATACAAAAAGATTTCCCAAGTTTTAAACATCTCAAGGAGCACTGTGCAAGCGGTCATATTGAAATGGAAGGAGTATTAGACCACTGCAAATCTACCAAGACCCGGCCGTCCCTCTAAACTTTCATCTCGAACAAGGAGAAGACTGATCAGAGATGCAGCCAAAAGGCCCATGATCACTCTGGATGAACTGCAGAGATCTACAGCTGAGGTGGGAGAGTCTGTCCATAGGACAACAATCAGTCGTACACTGCACAAATCTGGCCTTTATGGAAGAGTGACAAGAAGAAAGACATTTCTCAAAGATATGCATAAAAAGTCTCATTTGAAGTTTGCCACAAGCCACCTGGGAGACACACCAAACATGTGGAATAAGGTGCTCTGGTCAGATGAAACCAAAATCGAACTTTTTGGCCAAAATGCAAAACGATATGTTTGGCGTAAAAGCAACACAGCTCATCACCCTCAAAACACCATCCCCACTGTCAAACATGGTGGTGGCAGCATCATGGTTTGGGCCTGCTTTTCTTCAGCAGGGACAGGGAAGATAGTAAAAATTGATGGGAAGATGGACGGAGCCAAATACAGGACCATTCTGTAAGAAAACCTGTTGGAAGTCTGCAAAAGACCTGAGACTGGGACGGAGATTTATCTATCAACAAGACAATGATCCCAAACATAAAGTAAAATCTACAATCGAATGGTTCAAAAATAAACATATCCAGGTGTTAGAATGGCCAAGTCAAAGTCTAGACCTGAATCCAATCGAGAATCTGTGGAAAGAGCTGAAAACTGCTGTTAACAAACGCCCTCCATCCAACCTCAATGAGCTCAAGCTGTTTTGCAAGGAAGAATGGGCAAGAATTTCAGCTTCTAAATGTGCAAAACTGATAGAGACATACCCCAAGCGACTTGCAGCTGTAATCGCAGCAAAAGGTGGCGCTACAAAGTATTAACTCAAGGGGGCTGAATAATATTGCACGCCCCACTTTTCAGTTTTTAATTTGTTAAAAAAGTTTAAAATATCCAATACATTTCGTTCCACTTCACGATTGTGTCCCACTTGTTGTTGATTCTTCCCAAAAAAAATTGAATTTTATATCTTTATGTTTGAAGCCAGAAATGTGGCAAAAGATAGAAAAGTTCAAGGGGGCCAAATACTTTCACAATGCACTATATATATGGTCTACCGTCTGTAAATGGCGCCCCCATAATTCTTGGTTCTACTTGAGGAATATTGAGGGTAGTAATGATCACTCCCATCATTGTAACTGTGTAAAAAAAAAAAAAGTCAAGACAAAAAAACTCACATGACACTTTAATTTTCTTTCTTTTTATCTTTTATTGGAATAGCAATAAGCAACATTGTAATAAAAATATTACTGGTCCTTTAAGAAATTAAACTCTAATCGCAATGACTCTCAGGTCAGGCCCCATAGAAACCACAGAACTGGTTGTGGTCATTGAGGACAGGCTGAGAGCCACTGGACCCAAAGATCCAGAGGAAGGCGAAGAAACCCCCCGGAGAGTTCTGCCTCAGGGGGGAAAAAATTCCTTCCTGACCCCAGTTGTGGCGATCGGATATTTCCCTGGATCACGTCTGTCCTGCTGCATATTGCTGTATATCTGCATGTATTGTAAGCTCAGGAGAGCTGACCCTGGGAAAGAAAAGACAAATACACCCTGCTCAAGAGGAGCTTAGAATCTAATATACAACATACAGCAGGGGTCTCAAACACGCGGCCCGCGGGCCGCATGCGGCCCCTGAGGCTGCTTTATGCGGCCCGCAGTCACAGACCCCTTGACGATCCCGACCAGGTCCAGGAGGAGCCGCCGACAGCAGCGCTGAATTGCCACACAGAGACTGTTTCCCAGCACTGCATTTTCAATGTCAGCCGCCGGCCAATCAGAGGCCAGCAGCTGATATCTGCGTGTCGGCGCAGCGAGTATGACGTCATTGCCATATGCAGATGCCAGCTGCTGGCCTCTGATTGGCCGGCGGCTGACATTGAAAATGCTGTGCTGGGAGACAGTCTCTGTGCGGCAATGCAGCGCTGCTGTCGGCGGCTCCTCCTGGACCAGGTCGGGATCGTCAAGGGGTCGGACTCTGTGGTGCCTGCGGGCCACATCTGCAGGAAGGCCGCCGAGGGAACGGA
The DNA here is from genome assembly GCF_046119375.1 of Phyllobates terribilis. Lineage (NCBI taxonomy): Eukaryota > Metazoa > Chordata > Amphibia > Anura > Dendrobatidae > Phyllobates > Phyllobates terribilis. Next base: position 441,489,239 of record NW_027362771.1, on the reverse strand, counting down.
GGACAGGTGAGAATCATCTTTTTTTTTTTCTATTTTATGTGTGTGAAGAACAGCACAGGGGGCACAGAGCCACAACATGGGGACCTGGATGGGGCACATAGCCACAAGAGGGGACCTGGATGGGGCACATAGCCACAGGATGGGGACCTGGATGGGGCACATAGCCACAGGATGGGGACCTGGATGGGGCACATAACCACAAGATGGGGACCTGGATGGGGCACATAGCCACAAGAGGGGACCTGGATGGGGCACATAGCCACAGGATGGGGACCTGGATGGGGCACATAGCCACAGGATGGGGACCTGGATGGGGCACATAGCCTCAAGATGGGGACCTGGATGGGGCACATAGCCACAGGATGGGGACCTGGATGGGGCACAGAGCCACAACATGGGGACCTGGATGGGGCACACAGCCACAACATGGGGACCTGGATGGGGCACATAGCCACAGGATGGGGACCTGGATGGGGCACATAGCCTCAAGATGTGGACCTGGATGGGGCACATAGCCACAAGATGTGGACCTGGATGGGGCACAGAGCCACAAGATGGGGACCAGAGCCACAAGATGGGGACCTGGATGGGGCACATAGCCACAAGATGGGGACCTGGATGGGGCACATAGCCACAAGATGGGGACCTGGATGGGGCACATAGCCACAAGATGGGGACCTGGATGGGGCACATAGCCACAAGATGGGGACCTGGATGGGGCACATAGCCACAAGATGGGGACCTGGATGGGGCACATTGCCACAGGATGGGGACCTGGATGGGGCACATAGCCCCAAGATGGGGACCTGGATGAGGCACATTAGTACAAGATGGGCGCCAGGATGGGGAACGTTGCCACAGGATGGGGACCTGGATGGGGCACATAGCCACAGGATGGGGACCTGGATGGGGCACATTAGTACAAGATGGGGACTTGGATGGGGAACATTACTACAAGATGTTTTCCATTATTACTATATGATGCTAATTGTAAGACAATATTACTGTACGTGGCCAATTGGGGGAAATAAAATTGTAAAAAAAATAAAAAATAAAATAAAGCATGAAAAAATATTGGGCACTAAAAATGCTGTTTTATATGTAAACTAAAGTAAACACAAAAAAGTGCACGTTTATTATCGCCACATCCATAACGACCCAAGCCATAAAAAACACGCAAAAATGTTCAAAAGGTGTATACAAAAAAAATGGTATCACTAAAAATGTCACATTGAACAAAGAATGCGGCCCCCCAAATTCAAATTTTTTCCATGTGCGGCCCATATACCCAGCCGAGTTTGAGACCCCTGACATACAGGCTGCTCCTGAGGGCATGCAGAATAATGTACACCCTGTCCTAGGAGCTTACAATCTAATATACACCGCGTGCAGAATTATTAGGCAAATGAGTATTTTGATCACATGATATTTTTTATACATGTTGTCCTACTACAAGCTGTATAGGCTTGAGAACCAACTACCAATTAAGTAAATCTGGTGATGTGCATCTCTGTAATGAGGAGGGGTGTTGACTAATGACATCAACACCCTATATAAGGTGTGCTTAATTATTAGGCAACTTCCTTTCCTTTGGCAAAATGGGTCAGAAGAGAGATTTGACGGGCTCTGAAAAGTCCAAAATTGTGAGATGTCTTGCAGAGGGATGCAGCAGTCTTGAAATTTCCAAACTTTTGAAGCGTGATCACCGAACAATCAAGCGTTTCATGGCAAATAGCCAACAGGGTCGCAAGAAGCGTGTTGGCCAAAAAAGGCGCAATATAACTGCCCATGAATTGAGGAAAATCAAGCGTGAAGCTGCCAAGATGCCATTCGCAACCAGTTTTGCCATATTTCAGAGCTGCAACGTTGCTGGAGTATCAAAAAGCACAAGGTGTGCGATACTCAGGGACATGGCCAAGGTAATGAAGGCTGAAAAACGACCACCTTTGAATAAGAAACATAAGATAAAACGTCAAGAATGGGACAAGAAATATCTTAAGACTGATTTTTCAAAGGTTTTATGGACTGATGAAATGAGAGTGACTCTTGATGGGCCAGATGGATGGGCCAGAGGCTGGATCAGTAAAGGGCAGAGAGCTCCACTCCGACTCAGACGGCAGCAAGGTGGAGGTGGGCTACTGGTATGGGCTGGTATCATCAAAGATGAACTTGTGGGACCTTTTCGGGTTGAGGATGGAGTGAAGCTCAACTCCCAGACCTACTGCCAGTTTCTGGAAGACAACTTCTTCAAGCAGTGGTACAGGAAGAAGTTGGTATCGTTCATTAAAACATGATTTTCATGCAGGACAAAGCTCCATCACATGCATCCAACTACTCCACAGCGTGGCTGGCCAGTAAAGGTCTAAAAGAAGAAAAAATAATGACATGGCCCCCTTGTTCACCTGATCTGAACCCCATAGAGAACCTGTGGTCCATCATAAAATGTGAGATCTACAGGGAGGGAAAACAGTACACCTCTCGGAACAGTGTCTGGGAGGCTGTGGTGGCTGCTGCACGCAATGTTGATCGAAAACAGATCAAGCAACTTGCAGAATCTATGGATGGAAGGCTGTTGAGTGTCATCGTAAAGAAAGGTGGCTATATTTATCACTAATTTTTTTTTGTTTTTGCATGTCAGAAATGTTTATTTCTAAATTTTGTGCACTGATATTGGTTTACCTTGTGAAAATAAACAAGTGAGATGGGATTATATTTGGTTTTTATTAAGTTGCCTAATAATTCTGCACAGTTATAGTTACCTGCACAAACAGATATCCTCCTAAGATAGCCAAATCGAAAAAAAGCCCACTCCAACTTCCAAAAATATTAAGCTTGGATATTTATGAGTCTTTTGGGTTGATTGAGAACATAGTTGTTGATCAATAATAAAAATAATCCTCTAAAATACAACTTGCCTAATAATTCTGCACACAGTGTACAATATACAGACTGCTCCTGAGGGCATGCAGAATAATGTACACCCTGTCCTAGGAGCTTACAATCTAATATACAATATACAGGCTGCTCCTGAGGGCATACAGAATAATGTACACCCTGTACTTGGAGCTTACAATCTAATATGCTATATACAGGCTGCTCCTGAGGGCATGCAGAATAATGTACACCCTGTCCTAGGAGCTTACAATGTAATATACAATATACAGGCTGCTCCTGAGGGCATACAGAATAATGTACACCCTGTCCTAGGAGCTTACAATCTAATATACAATATACAGACTGCTCCTGAGGGCATGCAGAATAATGTACACCCTGTCCTAGGAGCTTACAATCTAATATACAATATACAGGCTGCTCCTGAGGGCATGCAGAATAATGTACACCCTGTCCTAGGAGCTTACAATCTAATATACACCGCGTGCAGAATTATTAGGCAAATTAGTATTTTGATCACATGATATTTTTTATACATGTTGTCCTACTACAAGCTGTATAGGCTTGAGAACCAACTACCAATTAAGTAAATCTGGTGATGTGCATCTCTGCAATGAGGAGGGGTGTTGACTAATGACATCAACACCCTATATAAGGTGTGCTTAATTATTAGGCAACTTCCTTTCCTTTGCCAAAATGGGTCAGAAGAGAGATTTGACGGGCTCTGAAAAGTCCAAAATTGTGAGATGTCTTGCAGAGGGATGCAGCAGTCTTGAAATTTCCAAACTTTTGAAGCGTGATCACCGAATAATCAAGCGTTTCATGGCAAATAGCCAACAGGGTCGCAAGAAGCGTGTTGGCCAAAAAAGGCGCAAAATAACTGCCCATGAATTGAGGAAAATCAAGCGTGAAGCTGCCAAGATGCCATTCGCAACCAGTTTTGCCATATTTCAGAGCTGCAACGTTGCTGGAGTATCAAAAAGCACAAGGTGTGCGATACTCAGGGACATGGCCAAGGTAATGAAGGCTGAAAAACGACCACCTTTGAATAAGAAACATAAGATAAAACGTCAAGAATGGCACAAGAAATATCTTAAGACTGATTTTTCAAAGGTTTTATGGACTGATGAAATGAGAGTGACTCTTGATGGGCCAGATGGATGGGCCAGAGGCTGGATCAGTAAAGGGCAGAGAGCTCCACCCCGACTCAGACGCCAGCAAGGTGGAGGTGGGGTACTGGTATGGGCTGGTATCATCAAAGATGAACTTGTGGGACCTTTTCGGGTTGAGGATGGAGTGAAGCTCAACTCCCAGACCTACTGCCAGTTTCTGGAAGACAACTTCTTCAAGCAGTGGTACAGGAAGAAGTCGGTATCGTTCATTAAAACATGATTTCATGCAGGACAAAGCTCCATCACATGCGTCCAACTACTCCACAGCATGGCTGGCCAGTAAAGGTCTAAAAGAAGAAAAAATAATGACATGGCCCCCTTGTTCACCTGATCTGAACCCCATAGAGAACCTGTGGTCCATCATAAAATGTGAGATCTACAGGGAGGGAAAACAGTACACCTCTCGGAACAGTGTCTGGGAGGCTGTGGTGGCTGCTGCACGCAATGTTGATCGAAAACAGATCAAGCAACTGGCAGAATCTATGGATGGAAGGCTGTTGAGTGTCATCGTAAAGAAAGGTGGCTATATTCATCACTAATTTTTTTTTGTTTTTGCATGTCAGAAATGTTTATTTCTAAATTTTGTGCACTGATATTGGTTTACCTTGTGAAAATAAACAAGTGAGATGGGATTATATTTGGTTTTTATTAAGTTGCCTAATAATTCTGCACAGTAATAGTTACCTGCACAAACAGATATCCTCCTAAGATAGCCAAATCGAAAAAAAGCCCACTCCAACTTCCAAAAATATTAAGCTTGGATATTTATGAGTCTTTTGGGTTGATTGAGAACATAGTTGTTGATCAATAATAAAAATAATCCTCTAAAATACAACTTGCCTAATAATTCTGCACACAGTGTACAATATACAGACTGCTCCTGAGGGCATGCAGAATAATGTACACCCTGTGCTAGGAGCTTACAATCTAATATACAATATACAGGCTGCTCCTGAGGGCATACAGAATAATGTACACCCTGTACTTGGAGCTTGCAATCTAATATACAATATACAGACTGCTCCAGAGGGCATGCAGAATAATGTACACCCTGTCCTAGGAGCTTGCAATCTAATATATAATATACAGACTGCTCCTGGGGGCATACAGAATAATGTACACCCTGTCCTAGGAGCTTATAATCTAATATATAATATACAGGCTGCTCCTGAGGGCATGCAGAATAATGTACACCTTGTCCTAGGAGCTTACAATCTAATATACAATATACAGGCTGCTCCTGAGGGCATACAGAATAATGTACACCCTGTCCTAGGAGCTTATAATCTAATATACAATATACAGACTGCTCCTGAGGGCATGCAGAATAATGTACACCCTGTCCTAGGAGCTTACAATCTAATATACAATATACAGGCTGCTCCTGAGGGCATGCAGAATAATGTACACCCTGTCCTAGGAGCTTACAATGTAATATACAATATACAGGCTGCTCCTGAGGGCATGCAGAATAATGTACACCCTGTCCTAGGAGCTTACAATCTAATATACAATATACAGGCTGCTCCTGAGGGTATGCAGAATAATGTACACCCTGTCCTAGGAGCTTACAATCTAATATACAATATACAGGCTGCTCCTGAGGGCATGCAGAATAATGTACACCCTGTCCTAGGAGCTTACAATCTAATATACAATATACAGGCTGCTTCTGAGAGTTTACAGACTAATCTACACCCTGCTACTAGGAGCTTACAATCTAATATACAATATCTAAAGGTAGCTTACCGAGGGGTGGCTGCGGTGGAGCATGGTCACAGGAGGCCGGTGTCGCTGCTTCAGGAGGCCGGTGTCAGTGGGCCCTGGGCTCTCATAAGATGTCGGCGCTGGTGAGCAGAGTCCCTTTTCCTATTGATTGCCCTGCAGTGGGCTTTGGGAAATGGACGCTTTTTTCCTAGGAAAGGGGACTCTGCTCACCGGTGCCGACATCTTATGAGAGCCAAGGGCCCTCAGCATTGCCCCACTCCTGCTGCCGCCAGCCCCCTGAAGCAGCAGCCCTGCCTCCTGTGGCCCCATTGCACCGCCGCCGCACTCCCCCCCGATAGCCTACCACTAAACGGACTATAAGAGGCACCACCATTTCATTTAAAAAAATTATTTTCCACCCCAAAATTTGGAGTGCGTCTTATAGTACAATGCGTCTTATAGTTCACAAAATGTGGTAATGGCAATGCAAGTCTATGGGTCTGTGAAAAAATTGGATCACGCTTTGATGAGTGTGGTCCGATTTTCACTGACTGACAGAAGGGAGAAGGTGGGAAACATTTTGTTTCTCCTCTCCACATCCGAGAAAAACTGATGCCGCTCTGATCAAAGTCTGATCAGAGTCTGTAACTCTATTACACCAGTTGCCTTTGCTTCAGTTCTGCTCATGATATCCTGTGGTTCCAGTTTTGGTCCTCCTGCTGCCATCAAGCCACTACGTTCTCCGTTGTTTCTGCTCGGCCATCCTGCTGCGCCACCGTCATCTGTCCGTGCTTCATTACTGCTGCTCATCTGAACTAGATGAGACATAACATCTATAATGACAAAAAAAAGAGGATTAAATGATAGGTCATATTTCAGAAATCACTCAGATGTTTCCTGAGATTTTTTAGGGGTAAATGGTGCAGTTCTGAACTTGACCACAAACACCCCGCAGCTACACAATGTGTGAATGGGGCCTTAGTGTTAAGTGAACAGTTTCCTACTTGGACTTATCTTCCTCAAGCTGCTGCTTCTGAGGACACAAGATGGTTCAGAATTAGAACTGTATACATTCTGTACCAATTGTGATGTCGTGTGATAGCTATGATGTCATGAGCCCTATGATGTCATGAGCCCTGTGATGTCATAATAACTGCCACTGCTGTGCTCTGTATCGAGTTTCCAACATCAAGGAACAGTTGAATTTATAAAACAAATCACAGGCTGCAAATAAACACCAGCCCCATTTTTAATTGAGTCATGACGCACGTTAAAACCTAAACATTTCCACCCTTTTATTCTAATCCGCATCACCTACTACTCTATGAACTAAAGGAAACTCAGGCGCGATACTGCAATTCCTGATCACGATAAGCCATCCGTTCCTGGTCACCCCTGATCCAACAGGACCAAGACAGCTGACAATGGAGAACTGTACCAGTCTGCTATTAGATTTATGTTATGAAAACACTATGTTTTGACAACATTAATTGCAAAGCTACCCAAAAATGAAGCCAAATGGAGTTGTCTTAACTGGCCCACTCCTTTGTATACGCTTTTATTAGAGCACATGGGTGTCATAGAGGGCAAAAGCAGCCGACTGCTGAGGGTCTTCAAGACCTCTGACAGATGATCAGGTGATCGCCAGCAAGTCCTCATTTAGGGAAGGGGTTGTCCAGATTGGTAACCCCTCTAAGATTGGGTTCACACTGGCTTTCTAAAGCACCCAAATGTGCAGGTTTTGCTTTGAATCTGGTCAGTAACATTTTTCTTTTAAATTACAGAATCATTATAACAATCACAGCAAGGGACACATGATCCAGCGCTTTTTGCTGAGATTTTCAGGTGAATGATGCAGTTCTGAATCCGACTACTAACCCCCCATCTATACAATGTATGAGTGAGGTCATACGTGAAGAGTTCCCTACATGGACTTGTCACCTTCAAGCTGTCAGGCTCTAATGAAGCAAGATGGCTCAGGTGTTACACTTTGTACATTCTGTAACATACCTGGCGGCATCCTTGCATAGTGGTCCATCTCCCACTGTGCAAGAGCGCGCACTTGATCTCCAATCCAGTCTGCTAGCCTGGCTTCCCTCCATGCTGCTTGCTTGCCTCTGTGTCTGCTGCTTAAGGGCGGCGCCCGATCACTTCTTGCTTTTTGTACCTGCTGCAGGCACACCCCTTGTGCGTCCTCAGCCTATTGCTGTCTGTCATCTGGTATTTAACCCAGCTGCTCCAATGAATCTCTGCCTGAGCATTGTGTTCTGTCAGTTGGCCTTTGGTCACTGATATGCCAGGTCCCGTTTATGTTTCCTGCCTTCGGTATCAGTTCCCGTGTCTGAACTGTGCCCTGTCTGTATTATCTTCTAGCCTGTTGTCTTCTGCCTATCCTGGAGGCTGTATTTCCAGGCCTGTGTGAACTCGCTCCTGCCTGTTCGTTCCACCTTCTAGGGGCCGCATACCTAGACCCGCTCCTGCATTTTGCTGCTGTGTCTGTTCTTGTCTGAATACTCTCCTTGCCTGTTTTGTTTTTCTCTATGTCCGTACCTTCCCTTTTTCTGCAGAGTCTGAACTCGTACCTAACTCCTGCTCGTTGTCACTGTACTTCCGTTTGTGAGTTTGTGGTCCACTCGCTACTTCTCTGCAAGTACCCTGTGGGTATCTGGTTCTGCCTTTCCCTTCTAGTCTGTTCCGTGTGAACAGAGCCCTGTCCCCTCCGCGTCTGCGGTTTCGCTTTGCTCAGCCCTGTACACCGCGTCTGCGGTTTCGCTTTGCTCAGCCCTGTCCACCGCGTCTGCGGTTTCGCTTTGCTCAGCCCTGTCCACCGCGTCTGCGGTTTCGCTTTGCTCAGCCCTGTCCACCGCGTCTGCGGTTTCGCTTTGCTCAGCCCTGTCCACCGCGTCTGCGGTTTCGCTTTGCTCTGCCCTGTCCACCGCGTCTGCAGTTTCGCTTTGCTCTGCCCTGTCCACCGCGTCTGCGGTTTCGCTTTGCTCTGCCCTGTCCACCGCGTCTGCGGTTTCGCTTTGCTCTGCCCTGTCCACCGCGTCTGCTGTTTCGCTTCGCTCAGCCCTGTCCACCGCGTCTGCGGTTTCGCTTCGCTCAGCCCTGTCCACCGCGTCTGCGGTTTCGCTTCGCTCAGCCCTGTCCACCGCGTCTGCGGTTTTGCTTCGCTCAGCCCTGTCCACCGCGTCTGCGGTTTCGCTTCGCTCAGCCCTGTCCACCGCGTCTGCGGTTTCGCTTTGCTCAGCCCTGTCCACCGCATCTGCGGTTTCGCTTTGCTCAGCCCTGTCCACCGCGTCTGCGGTTTCGCTTTGCTCAGCCCTGTCCACCGCGTCTGCGGTTTCGCTTTGCTCAGCCCTGTCCACCGCCGTCTGCGGTTTCGCTTTGCTCAGCCCTGTCCACCGCGTCTGCGGTTTCGCTTTGCTCAGCCCTGTCCACCGCGTCTGCGGTTTCGCTTTGCTCAGCCCTGTCCACCGCGTCTGCGGTTTCGCTTTGCTCAGCCCTGTCCACCGCGTCTGCGGTTTCGCTTTGCTCAGCCCTGTCCACCGCGTCTGCGGTTTTCGCTTTGCTCAGCTCTGTCCACCGCGTCTGCGGTTTCGAATTTGTCTCCCAGTCTGTACTGGACAATACCCAGCCTGCGCTCTAGTCTGCCTGTTCCTGTATTCCCCGGTGTGGGTCAACAGCCGTGTCCGGAGTCTGACCTGGAGTAGACCCTGGTCCCTCTGCTCGGTTCCTCCCTGGTGCACTGGCGTCGTATGCCGTCGTGCGACCTTGGTCGGATCGGGCAGATACTTAGTTACGCCCCTCCAGGCACTCTCCGGTTCATGGCACAGTGGAATCACTACATAAACACGCACACGCCAGTCAGTCCGGGCGTGTGCATTACAGTATGCTCAGGCCATGGTTCCCTTTGACCCCCACGGCCTTCGCTCTCTGAGACGTTTTTTAGCGAATACGTGCATTAAAAATAAATTAATTAAAAAAATAGATAAATAGAAAAAAAAAAATTTATTTATTTTTTATTTTTTCTCTAGCTATGGCCCAGGCGAATTACGCACCCGTTCAGATGGATCTATCAGCACTTGTTCCTGCGGATCTGCCACGGTACTATGGGGATCCAAGACTGAGTCGTGCATTTGTGGAGCAATGCTTGCTATACTTCAAGTTCTACCCTCTTTATTTTCCCACCGATCGGGTTAAGGTGGGATTCATGATGTCTAACCTAGCGGGTGATGCCTTGGAATGGATCAACCCCCTATGGGAAACACAGGATCCTATCCTCCTGGACCTTCAGGCCTTCCTGGTGGCCTTTCTAATGGTCTTTGATGACCCTAACCCGGAGGCTCCTGCTGAAGCTTCACTTCCCAATATCCCGGAGCAGCCCCGATGGGTAATGTGTGTGGGTGGCGCACTAGTCCTCCTGCTCGAAGAGACTACGGCCCAACCAGAATCCACACAGGATGACTACGCTCTCCGGAATACTTCTCCCAACCTTAAGAGGCAGTCCAGACGTGCTAGGCGTAGAGGAAAGCCGTCACGCCCCGGTCTGTCCTCCCAAAGACCTCCTGACCCCAACCTTGAAGTCCCTGTTGAAGCTTCATTTCCCAGTATCCCGGAGCAGCCCCGACGGTTAATGTGCTTGGGTAGCGCACCAGTTCTCCTGCCCGAAGAGACTGCTGCCCACCCAGAATCCACACAGGAGGACTTCCTGCACCTGGTATCTGATACTTCACCCACTTTAATCGGTGAGCCTGTCCAAGGGTACTCCGAAGCAGAGGTTACCACCGAGTCTCTACACCACTCCGACCAGGCGGAGGACCTCCAGTTGTCTCCTGAACCCTTCGGGGTGCTATCTGGTAGCGAATGGACAGAGACTTTCCTATACTCTGTACTTGATACCTTCCCCGCTTCATTCAGTGAGTCTGACCTAGTGTACTCCGAAGCAGAGGTTACCCCCGAGTCTCTACACCCCTCTGACCAGGCGGAGGACCTCCAGTTGTCTCCTGAACCCTTTGGGGTGCTACCTGGTAGCGAATGGACAGAGACTTTCCTATACTCTGCACCTGATACCTCGCCCGCTTCGTCCAGTGAGTCCGACCTAGTGTACTCCGAAGCAGAGGTTACCCCGAGTCTCTACACCCTTCCGACCAGGCGGAGGACCTCCAGTTGTCTCCTGAACCCTTCGGGGTGCTGCCTGATAGCGAATAGACAGAGACTCTCCTATACTCGGTACCTGATACCTCGGCTGCTTCATCCAGTGAGTCTGAACAAGTGTACTCCGAAGCAGAGGTTATCCCCGAGTCTCTACACCCCTCCGACCAGGCGGAGGACCTCCAGTTGTCTCCTGAACCCTTCGGGGTGCTACCTGATAGCGAATGGACAGAGACTCTCCTATACTCGGAACCTGATACCTCGCCCGCTTCTTCCAGTGAGTCTGACCTAGTGTACTCCGAAGCAGAGGTTATCCCCGAGTCTCTACACCCCTCCGACCGGCGGAGGACCTCCAGTTGTCTCCTGAACCCTTCGGGGTGCTACCTGATAGCGAATGGACAGAGACTCTCCTATACTCGGTACCTGATACCTCGCCCATTTCATCCTGTGAGCTTGACAAGATGTACCCCGAAGCAGAGGTTACCCCCGAGTCTCTACACCCCTCCAACCTGGCGGAGGGCTTCCAGTTGTCTCCTGAACCCTCTGGGGTGCTACCTGATAATAAGTGGAGAGAGACTTCCTTGTGTGTTATTCCTGGTACTCCACCCGTTTCGTCTGTTGCTGAGGATGGCTGGATAGGAGGTAGCATCCTAGCTACCCAGAGGAGACCAGTTTTTCCGGTGGACAGTGGAAGTGATCTCCTTGAAGTAAAGGATTGGCCCTCGAATTCCCTGCGGAACATTCTGGCAGGCCTGAAGAAGAGGGGGTGTAAGGGGGGGGTACTGTAACATACCTGGCGGCGTCCTTGCATAGTGGTCCATCTCCCACTGTGCATGAGCGCGCACTTGATCTCCAGTCCAGTCTGCTAGCCTGGCTTCCCTCCATGCTGTCTGTTTGCCTCTGTGTCTGCTGCTTAAGGGCGGCGCCCGATCACTTCCTGCTTTTTGTACCTGCTGCAGGCACACCCCTTGTGCGTCCTCAGCCTATTGCTGTCTGTCATCTGGTATTTAACCCAGCTGCTCCAATGAATCCCTGCCTGAGCATTGTGTTCTGTCAGTTGGCCTTTGGTCACTGATATGCCAGGTCCCGTTTATGTTTCCTGCCTTCGGTATCAGTTCCCGTGTCTGAACTGTGTCCTGTCTGTATTATCTTCTAGCCTGTTGTCTTCTGCCTATCCGAGAGGCTGTATTTCCAGGCCTGTGTGAACTCGCTCCTGCCTGTTCGTTCCGCCTTCTAGGGGCCACATACCTAGACCCGCTCCTGTATCTTGCTGCTGTGTCTGTTCTTGTCTGAATACTCTCCTTGCCTGTTTTGTTTTTCTCTATGTCCGTACCTTCCCTTTTTCTGCAGAGTCTGAACTCATACCTAACTCCTGCTCGTTGTCACTGTACTTCCGTTTGTGAGTTTGTGGTCCAATCGCTACTTCTCTGCAAGTACCCTGTGGGTATCTGGTTCTGCCTTTCCCTTCTAGTCTGTTCCGTGTGAACAGAGCCCTGTCCCCTCCGCGTCTGCGGTTTCGCTTTGCTCAGCCCTGTCCACCGCGTCTGCGGTTTCGCTTTGCTCAGCCCTGTCCACCGCGTCTGCGGTTTCGCTTTGCTCAGCCCTGTCCACCGCGTCTGCGGTTTCGCTTTGCTCAGCCCTGTCCACCGCGTCTGCGGTTTCGCTTTGCTCAGCCCTGTCCACCGCGTCTGCGGTTTCGCTTTGCTCAGCCCTGTCCACCACGTCTGCGGTTTCGCTGTGCTCAGCCCTGTCCATCGCGTCTGCGGTTTCGCTTTGCTCAGTCCTGTCCACCACGTCTGCGGTTTCGCTTTGCTCAGCCCTGTCCACCGCGTCTGCAGTTTTGCTTTGCTCAGCCCTGTCCACCGCGTCTGCGGTTTCGCTTTGCTCAGCCCTGTCCACCGCGTCTGTGGCTTCGCTTTGCTCAGCCCTGTCCACCGCGTCTGCGGCTTCGCTTTGCTCAGCCCTGTCCACCGCGTCTGCGGTTTCGCTTTGCTCAGCCCTGTCCACCGCGTCTGCGGTTTCGCTTTGCTCAGCCCTGTCCACCGCGTCTGCGGTTTCACTTTGCTCAGCCCTGTCCACCGCGTCTGCGGTTTCGCTTTGCTCAGCCCTGTCCACTGCGTCTGCGGTTTCGAATTTGTCTCCCAGTCTGTACTGGACCCTGCCCAGCCTGCGCTCTAGTCTGCCTGTTCCTGTATTCCCCGGTGTGGGTCAACAGCCGTGTCCGGAGTCTGACCTGGAGTAGACCCTGGTCCCTCTGCTCGGTTCCTCCCTGGTGCACTGGCGTCGTATGCCGTTGTGACACCTTGGTCGGATCGGGCAGATACTTAGTTACGCCCCTCCAGGCACTCTCCGGTTCATGGCACAGTGGAATCACTACATAATTACGCACACGCCAGTCAGTCCGAGCGTGTGCATTACACATTCTATACCAATTGTGATGTCACATGATGTCTATGATGTTTATGTGCTTTGTGATGTCAACAAAACTGCCTGTTTAACCCCTTCCAACTCAATGGCACACTTTGATTTTGTGAACAGATTATTTGGATGCAACGGCGCAGACAATGAAGGGACAATAGTAATCATCCAAAACTATAACTCTAGGGACGCGCACACACACACACACATATATATATATATATATATATATATATATATATACTGCTCAAAAAAATAAAGGGAACACTCAAATAACACATCCTAGATCTGAATGAATGAAATATTCTCATTGAATACTTTGTTCTGTACAAAGTTGAATGTGCTGACAACAAAATCACACAAAAATCATCAATGGAAATCAAATTTATTAACCAATGGAAGCCTGGATTTGGAGTCACCCCCAAAATTAAAGTGGAAAAACACACTACAGGTTGATCCAACTTTGATGTAATGTCCTTAAAACAAGTCAAAATGAGGCTCAGTATTGCGTGTGGCCTCCACGTGCCTGTATGACCTCCCTACAACGCCTGGGCATGCTCCTGATGAGGTTGAGGATGGTCTCCTGTGGGATCTCCTCCCAGACCTGGACTAAAGCATCCGCCAACTCCTGGACAGTCTGTGGTGCAACGTGACGTTGGTGGATGGAGTCCCAGATGTGCTCAATCGGATTCAGGTCTGGGGAACGGGCGGGCCAGTCCATAGCTTCAATGCCTTCATCTTGCAGGAACTGCTGACACACTCCAGCCACATGCGGTCTGGCATTGTCCTGCATTAGGAGGAACCCAGGGCCAACCGCACCAGCATATGGTCTCACCAGGGGTCTGAGGATCTCATCTCGGTACCTAATGGCAGTCAGGCTACCTCTGGCGAGCACATGGAGGGCTGTGCGGCCCTCCAAAGAAATGCCACCCCACACCATTACTGACCCACTGCCAAACAGGTCATGCTGAAGGATGTTGCAGGCAGCAGATCGCACTCCACGGCGTCTCCAGACTCTGTCACATCTGTCACATGTGCTCAATGTGAACCTGCTTTCATCTGTGAAGAGCACATGGCGTCAGTGGCGACTTTGCCAATCCTGGTGTTCTGTGGCAAATGCCAAGTGTCCTGCATGGTGTTAGGCTGTGAGCACAACCCCCATCTGTGGACATTGGGCCCTCATACCACCCTCATGGAGTCAGTTTCTAACTGTTTGTGCAGACACATGCACATTTGTGGCCTGCTGGAGGTCATTTTGCAGGGCTCTGGCAGTGCTCCTCCTGTTCCTCCTTGCACAAAGGCGGAGGTAGCGGTCCTGCTGCTGAGTTCTTGCCCTCCTACGGCCCCCTCCACGTCTCCTGGTGTACTGGCCTGTCTCCTGGTAGCTCCTCCAGCCTCTGGACACTACGCTGACAGACACAGCAAACCTTCTTGCCACAGCTCGCATTGATGTGCCATCCTGGATGAGCTGCACTACCTGGGCAAATTCTGTGGGTTGTAGAGTCCGTCTCATGCTACCACAAGTGTGAAAGGCCAACCAACATTCAAGAGTGACCAAAACATCAGCCAGAAAGCATTGGTAATGAGATGTGGTCTGTGGTCCCCACCTGCAGAACCACTCCTTTATTGAGTGTGTCTTGATAATTGCCAATAATTTCCATCTATTGTGTATTCCATTTGCACAACAGCATGTGAAATTGATTGTCAATAAGTGTTGCTTCCTAAGTGTACAGTTTGATTTCACAGAAGTTTGATTTACTTGGAGGTATATTCTGTTGTTTCAGTGTTCCCTTTATTTTTTGAGCAGTGTATATATATATATATATATATATATATATATATATATATATATATACACTGCTCAAAAAATCGGATTCAGGTGTAGGGAACGGGCGGGCTAGTCCATAGCTTCAATGCCTTCATCTTGCAGGAACTGCTGACACACTCCAGCCACATGAAGTCTGGCATTGTCCTGCATTAGGAGGAACCCAGGGCCAACCGCACCAGCATATGGTCTCACAAGGGGTCTGAGGATCTCATCTCGGTACCTAATGGCAGTCAGGCTACCTCTGGCGAGGTGCAGCCCTCCAAAGAAATGCCACCTCACACCATTACTGACCCTGCCAAACCAGTCTTGCTGAAGGATGTTGCAGGCAGCAGATCACTCTCCACGGCGTCTCCAGACTCTGTCACGTCTGTCACATGTGCTCAGTGTGAATCTGCTTTCATCTGTGAAGAGCACAGGGCGCAAGTGGCGACTTTGCCAATCCTGGTGTTCTGTGGCAAATGCCAAGCGTCCTACAGTGTTGGGCTGTCAGCACAACCCCCATCTGTGGACATCGGGCCCTCATACCACCCTCATGGAGTTGGTTTCTAACCGTTTGTGCAGACACATGCACATTTGTGGCCTGCTGGAGGTCATTTTGCAGGAGCCCTTGCACAAAGGCGGAGGTAGCCGTCCTGCTGCTGGGTTGTTGCCCCCCTACGGCCCCCTCCATGTCTCCTGGTAGCACCTCCAGCCTCTGGACACTACACTGACAGACACAGCAAACCTTCTTGCCACAGCTAGCTTTGATGTGCCATCCTGGATGAGCTGCACTACCTGAGCAACTTCTGTGGGTTGTAGAGTCCGTCTCATGCTACCACGAGTGTAAAAGCACAACCAACATTCAAAATTGACCATATCATCAACCAGAAAGCATTGGTACTGAGATGTGGTCTGTGGTCCCCGCCTGCAGAACCACTCCTTTATTGAGTGTGTCTTAATAATTGCCAATAATTTCCATCTATTGTCTATTCCATTTGCACAACAGCATGTGAAATTGATTGTCAATCAGTGTTGCTTCCTAAGTGGACAGTTTGATTTCACAGAAGTTTGATTTACTTGGAGTTATATTCTGTTGTTTAAGTGTTCCTTATATTTTTTTTATATATACAGAATATCCTGTATACAACCCCTGGCAAAAATTATGGAATCACCGGACTCGGAGGATGTTCATTTAGTTGTTTAATGTCATTGAAAAAAAGCAGATCACAGACATGGCACAAAACTAAAGTCATTTCAAACGGCAACTTTAGGGCTTTAAGAAACACTAAAAGAAATCAAGATTAAAAATGTGGTACTCAGTAAGGGTAATTTTTTTTCAGACCAAGCAGAGAGAAAAAATTATGGAATCACTCAATTCTGAGGAAAAAATTATGGAATTATGAAAAACAAACACATAAAAGAACACTCCAATACGTCACTAGTATTTTGTTGCACCACCTCTGGCTTTAATAACAGCTTGCAGTCTCTGAGGCATGGACTTAATGAGGTGACAAACACTTCATCAATCTGGCTCCAACTTTCTCTGATAGCTGTTGCCAGATCAGCTTTGCAGGTTACAACAGTAAAAACAACAGCAAACTTGCCTGACCTTAACCCCATAGAGAATCTATGGAGTATTGTCAAGAGGAAGATGAGAGACACCAGACACAACAATGCAGACGAGTCGAAGGCTGCTATCAAAGCAACCTGGGCTTCAATAACACCTCAGCAGTGCCACAGGCTGATCGCCTCCATGCCACACTGCATTGATGCAGTAATTGATGCATAAGTAGCCCCGACCAAGTATTGAGTGCATTTACTAAACAAACATTTCAGTAGACAAACTGAGCCTCTTCTGTATCACCCCTGAATGAACACCCCTGACTGAGCCCACCCTGTACCACCCCTGACTGATATAATGTACCCATTTTGGTATAATGTCCCCCATCCTATAACCATGTCCCCCTTCTGGTATATGTCCGCTATCCTGGTGTAATGTCACCCATTCTGGTATATTATCCCAATTCTGGTACATTGTCCCCATCCTAATATAATGTTCCCAGCTTGGTATATGATCCCCCATCCTGATATAATGTCCCCATCCTGATATAATGTCTGCCATCCTGATATAATGTCCCCATCCTCATCCTAATATAATGTCCGCCATCCTGATATAATGTCCCCATCCTCATCCTAATATAATGTCCGCCATCCTGATATAATGTCCCCCATCCTGGTATAAAGTCCACCTTCCTGGTATAATGTTCGCCTTCCTGATATAATGTCCACCATCCTGGTATAATGTCCGCCATCCTGATATCATGTCCCCCATCCTGGTATAATGTCCGCCATCCTGATATAATGTCCGCCATCCTGGTATAATGTCCTCCATCCTGGTATACTGTCCGCCATCCTGATATAATGTCTGCCATCCTAATATAATGTCCGCCTTTCTGATATAATGTCCCCATCCTGATATAATGTCCCCATCCTGATATAATGTCTGCCATCCTGATATAATGTCTGCCAGCCTGATATAATGTCCCCATCCTCATCCTAATATAACGTCCGCTATCCTGATATAATGTCCCCCATCCTGGTATAATGTTCGCTTTCCTGATATAATGTCCCCCATCCTGGTATAATGTCCTCCATCCTGGTATAATGTCAGCCATCCTGATATAATGTCCCCCATCCTGGTATAATGTCCGCCATCCTGATATAATGTCCGCCATCCTGGTATAATGTCCTCCATCCTGGAATAATGTCCACCATCCTGATATAATGTCCTCCATCCTGATATAATGTCCTCCATCCTGATATAATGCCCGACATCCTGGTATAATGTCCGCCATCCTGGTATTATGTCTGCCATCCTGGTATAATGTCCCCATCCTGGTATAATGTCCCCATCCTGGTATAATGTTTGCCATCCTGGTATAATGTCCGCCATCCTGATATAATGTCACCCATCCTGATATAATGTTATCCATCCTGGTATAATGTCCGCCATCCTGGTATAATGTCCGCCATCCTGATATAATGTCCCCCATCCTGGTATAATGTCCGCCATCCTGGTATAATGTCCGCCATTCTGATATAATGTTCGCCATCCTGGTAAAATGTCATCCATCCTGGTATAATGTCCTCCATCCTGATGTAATGTCCTCCATCCTGATATAATGCCCGACATCCTGGTATAATGTCCGCCATCCTGGTATAATGTCTGCCATCCTGGTATAATGTCCCCATCCTGGTATAATGTTTGCCATCCTGGTATAATTTCACCCATCCTGATATAATGTTTGCCATCCTGCTATAATGTCCTCCAACCTGATATGTCCTCCATCCTGGTGTAATGTCCGCCATCCTGGTATAATGTCATCCATCCTGATATAATGTTCTCCAATCTGATATAATGTCCTCCATCCTGGTATAATGTCCGCCATCCTGGTATAATGTCCTCCATCCTGGTATAATGTCCGCCATCCTGATACAATGTTCTCCATCCTGATATAACGTCCTCCATCCTGATATAACATCCTCCATCTTAATATAACGTCCTCGATCCTGATATAACATCCTCCATCCTGATGTAACGTCCTCCATCCTGATAAAAAGTCTTCCGTCTGTCACGCTGTCTCTGTATACTGGAGGTAGGGGGCCTAAGCTGACCCTAAGCTGGGGCCCTGACTAATCCCTCAACCTGGAGGTACTGTTAAAGGTACAGAGGTCCAGGCCGCCAGCGTAACCCCTACCTCCTGAGGATCCCTGCACCTAAGTAATCTAGTCCTGAGAAGGACCCCGATCACAACAAAAGGGGACAAGTAATAATATGCCCACACACAGTACTTAGACGAACGAGACAGTACAAGGGAAAAACCAAAACCACCTTGCATACAAAAACTACACAACTACAACAGAGGGAACACCAACGGGAAAGGAGATAAATGATAAAGCGAGGAAGGGAAAAAACACTCCAAATACACTTATCTCTGAAACTCCAAATACCACGATCCGCTCTGTTAGTCTGCATGAAATGCTTTCACCGACACTTCCCTAACAGACCGGCAGGCATTTGAAGGAGTCTCACTACAGCAGCATTGATTGCAGCTGGGCGAGGCTGGACCTCGTCTAGCACAGAGAGAGAGAAAATTAACTCCCTCACTGCCGAAAAACACAAAGCACCAAAAAGTCAGCTGCGAGAAGTCAGGCTGTGTAATCGTGACGATCTTCGTGGCGACACACCCGTGACAGTACCCCCCCTTCTACGAGGGGCCTCCGGACCCTCAGGGCCAGGTTTATCCGGGTGAGTTGTGTGGAAGGCCCGAACTAATCGGTCTGCGTTAATATCCGACGCAGGAACCCACATCCTCTCCTCAGGACCATACCCTTTCCAATGAACCAGGTACTGAAGGGACCGGCGATTAAAGCGTGAATCGATGACCCTCGATACCTGGAACTCCAAGTTACCCTTGACCACCACTGGAGGGGGAGGTAAAGGTGACGGTACCACCGGCGCCACATACCTCTTAAGCAACGATCTGTGGAACACGTTGTGAATTTTAAACGTAGGGGGGAGGTCAAGACGGAATGCCACCGGATTAATAATAGAACTGATTCTGTACGGCCCGATGAACCTGGGACCCAGTTTCCAGGAGGGAACCTTAAGTTTTATATTCCTGGTAGACAACCATCCCCGATCGTTCACACTTAGGTCCGGACCAGACACTCTCCTCCTATCAGCCATACGTTTGTATCGGTTCCCCATAGTATTCAGATTCTTCAGCATCCCTCTCCATACTGAAGCGAGTGATGAGGAAAATCGTTCCTCCTCAGGAACCCCCGAAGAGCCCCCCCTACTGAAAGTACAAAACTGGGGGTGAAAACCATATGCCCCAAAAAACGGGGACTTACCAGTGGACTCGCTCCGCCTATTATTAAGAGCAAACTCTGCCAGAGGTAAGAAAGAAGCCCAGTCCTCCTGGTTCTCTGACACAAAACACCGGAGATATGTCTCCAAGCTCTGGTTCATACGTTCCGTCTGACCATTGGTCTGAGGATGAAAAGCCGATGAGAACGACAAATGCATCCCCCGCCGTGCACAAAACGCCTTCCAGAACTTGGACACAAACTGAGACCCCCGATCAGACACCACCTCGGAGGGTACCCCGTGAAGCCTCACAATCTCCCCAATGAACACCTGCGCAAGAGTTTTAGCATTAGGGAGAGCCGGAAGAGCGATAAAATGTGCCATCTTGCTGAACCTGTCCACTACAACGAGTATGACCGTTTTACCCGAAGACGGAGGGAGGTCCGTAATAAAGTCCATAGACAGATGAGTCCAAGGACGCTCCGGGATCTTCAAAGGTAAGAGGGCCCCAGACGGACGGGTATGTGAGGTCTTAGAGCGCGCACAAACCCCACAGGACGCGACAAAAGTTACCACCTCCTTATGTAAGTTAGGCCACCAAAACCGACGCGAGAGGAGATCCACAGTTGCTCTACTCCCCGGGTGTCCTGCAAAAACTGAGTTATTGTGTGCCTCGATCACCTTTTGTCGCAACTGATCTGGAACAAACAGTCTCCCCGGAGGTCCAACAGGGGCGTCCCCCTGAGCCTCCAATACCTCCTCCTCCAGCTCAGAGCATACTGCCGAAACCACCACCCCCTCCTGAAGGATAGGAATCGGGTCGTCCGTATTCCCGGCCCCAGGGAAACTACGAGATAAGGCATCCGCCTTTACATTTTTTGACCCAGGACGATATGTAACGACAAAATTAAACCTGGTAAAAAACAATGACCACCTAGCTTGTCTGGGATTCAGACGTTTCGCGGACTCCAGATATAGCAGGTTCTTGTGATCGGTGATGACGGTGACCGGATGGACTGCCCCCTCCAAAAAATGGCGCCACTCCTCAAAAGCTAACTTAATGGCCAAGAGTTCCCTATTGCCGACATCGTAATTCCTCTCAGCGGACGACAATTTCTTAGAGAAAAAGGCGCACGGATGCCACTTACCAGGGGACGAACCTTGTGACAATACTGCTCCCACCCCTACCTCGGAAGCGTCTACCTCTACAATGAATGGCTGTGACGCATCAGGTTGAATGAGTATGGGTGCCGAGGCAAAACATTTTTTCAAGGAGGAGAATGCTTGACAAGCCTTGTCAGACCACCTAGAAAAATCCGTCCCCTTTTTAGTCATGTCTGTGAGAGGCTTAACCATGGACGAGAAATTACGAATGAACTTCCGGTAATAATTAGCAAACCCCAGGAAACGTTGTAGTGCCTTAAGATTCTCAGGCCGATCCCACTCAAGAACTGCCCGCACTTTCCCAGGGTCCATACGAAAACCGGACGCTGAAACCAGGAAGCCTAAAAACTGGAGTTCCTGTACGGCGAACACACACTTTTCCCATTTGGCATACAGTTTATTATCCCGCAAGATCTGTAACACCTGCCTAACGTGCTCCTGATGAGACACCAGATCCGGCGAGTAAATTAAGATATCATCCAGATATATGACAACAAACTGTCCCACCAGGCGGCGAAAAATGTCATTAACAAAGTGTTGAAACACCGCCGGGGCATTAGTCAGACCGAATGGCATGACAAGGTTCTCATAATGCCCCTCCGGAGTGTTAAACGCCGTCTTCCACTCATCCCCCTCCTTCATCCTAATCAGATTGTACGCCCCCCTGAGATCCAACTTAGAGAACCATTTGGCGCCCACGATCTGATTAAAGAGATCGGGAATAAGTGGGAGCGGATACGGATCTCGGACCGTAATCCGATTAAGTTCACGGAAATCCAGGCAAGGGCGTAGGCCTCCATCTTTCTTCTTAACAAAGAAGAACCCCGCAGCCACCGGTGAAGATGAAGGTCTAATATGCCCCTTAGCCAGACTTTCTGAAATATAATCCTTCATGGCCTGCCTCTCAGGACCAGAAAGGTTATACAACCTAGCTTTAGGTAACTTGGCCTCAGGGAGCAGTTTTACAGAACAGTCATACTCGCGATGAGGAGGTAGTTCCTGGCACCCTTTCTCCGAGAATACATCCTCAAAGTCCGCCAGAAATGGAGGTAAGACCCAAGGAGTAACCGCACCGATGACCGTGTTCATGCAGTTTTTATTACAGAATTTACTCCATTGGCTTATCTCTCTGGTTTGCCAATTAATAACCGGGTTATGCTTAGTTAACCAAGGAAGGCCCAACACTATAGGAGTGGGAAGACCCTCCAACACGTAGCAAGACAACAGTTCTTTATGTATCGCCCCCACTTGAAGTTTTACGTCATGCACAGCTTGCAAAAAACTTCCCTGACCGAGAGGCCTGGCATCGATCGAGAATATGGGGATGGGTTTAGCCAACTCACTCAATCGCATACCTTGAACCCGGGCAAACCGAGCATCAACCAGATTAGCCCCGGCCCCACTATCCAGAAGAACAGATATCCTCTCAGTTCTCGTACCCACCACCACCTCCGCCGGTACGAGAAACTGAGACGAACCTAGGGACGAAATACCTACTCCCAGATTGCCGTCCACCACACAACCTGGGATCAACAGTTTTCCGACGACTCTTCACTCTGCAAGGGACGGGATGGACACCCCCCAATAAAATGTCCCTTTCTCCCGCAGAAGAAACACCTTCCTGTCTTATGGCGCACCACCGGTCCCCTCCCCCGAAATGATGTCCCTCCTAATTGCATAGGCTCCTCTGGACTGACCAGGGGAACCACCATATGAGGGGACCTTGTAGGAGGTGGAGTCATCACAGGGGGTAGAGTTATCCCGCACCTCTCCCGAAGCCGTCTGTCAACGCGAATAGCAAGGGCCATAGCGGCTTCCAGTGACGCGGGAGAGTCATACTGTGCCAACACATCCTGTAATTTGTCAGATAAACCTTGACAAAACTGGCTCCTAAGAGCCGGGTCATTCCACTGGGTGTCCGTGGCCCACCTACGGAACTCCGAACAGAATTCCTCCGCCGGACGATCTCCCTGCTGGATCCTACGTAACTTAGACTCAGCAAGGGAGATCCGATCTGGGTCATCATATACGAGTCCCAGAGCAGCGAAAAACCTATCCACTGACTGGAGAGCCGGGGAGCCCGGGGGAAGAGAGAACGCCCAAGATTGTGGGTCCCCTTGTAGGAGCGAGATGACAATTCCCACCCTTTGTTCTTCACTCCCCGATGACCGAGGCCGCAGCCGAAAGTACAACTTGCATGCCTCCCGGAAAACAAAAAACTTGTCCCGCCCCCCAGTGAACCTGTCAGGGAGAGCTACTTTAGGTTCTGGTCCGGCTTGCTCCTGAGGATACAAAACCTTGGACCTAACGTCCGCCAGCTCCATGGACAAACTCTGCAACTGCCGAGCTAGACCGGCTACTGGATCCATGGTAGCTGGAGAAAAACTAAGTGGTCGGTGAAAATGTCACGCTGTCTCTGTATACTGGAGGTAGGGGGCCTAAGCTGACCCTAAGCTGGGGCCCTGACTAATCCCTCAACCTGGAGGTACTGTTAAAGGTACAGAGGTCCAGGCCGCCAGCGTAACCCCTACCTCCTGAGGATCCCTGCACCTAAGTAATCTAGTCCTGAGAAGGACCCCGATCACAACAAAAGGGGACAAGTAATAATATGCCCACACACAGTACTTAGACGAACGAGACAGTACAAGGGAAAAACCAAAACCACCTTGCATACAAAAACTACACAACTACAACAGAGGGAACACCAACGGGAAAGGAGATAAATGATAAAGCGAGGAAGGGAAAAAACACTCCAAATACACTTATCTCTGAAACTCCAAATACCACGATCCGCTCTGTTAGTCTGCATGAAATGCTTTCACCGACACTTCCCTAACAGACCGGCAGGCATTTGAAGGAGTCTCACTACTAGAGATGAGCGTTGTTCTACTCGAACTGTTCGCCAATCTCAAATTCGAGCTGTTTTGGGCGGTGTTCGAGCCGGTCGGCGAACACGAACAATTTGAGAAAAATTCGGCTGTTCGAGGTTATGTTCGATAACTGTTCGTGCACCAAAATCATAACTGGATTTTTTCTCAGTAATGATGAAAATTAATGTTAATACGCAGTTTGAGTGTACAGCGGGGCGGGGGGAGGGGCAGGGGATGGATCTCTGCAGGAACAATGAAGATCTCCATTTTTTTTTCTCTTTCCCGCATTTGCAGTGGGGAGGTGCAATCTGTCAGCCTATCAGCAGCGCACACACGGAGCGAAGTGCTTTTTTTCACACAAGCAAGGGCATGTGTGATTGGCAGTGTATGTCACATGTCCTTGCCCTATAAGACCAAGCCATTTTCCCCGTCGCCACCATTTTCTCACTGCTGCAGCTGCGTGTTAGACGGCACCGCTGTTGCTGTGTGTGCTATACCTTGTTAATTTCAAGCCAATTTTCGCACAAATATACAGATAGCTTGGGAGTAGGGAATAGTTGTGATTGCAGTCCTTTTAAGGACTAGGTTACAGCATTTCCTACGACTTTTATCAGGGAGGTCTGTGCTCTTAAATAGATAGGTTGTGGGAGTAAAGACTAATTGTAATTGGAGTCCTTTTCAGGACTAGGTTACATGAGTTCCTATCAGTTTTTGCCAGGCAGGTCTGTGCCAGTGCTGTGCAAGTTTTTTTCACAGCATTTGGCTGAATCTAGCAAAGCTAATCCTTTTTGGCCTATTGCAGAGTGTGTCAGTCAGTGGAGTAGCCTATCTGTGTTGCAAGATATAACACCTGTGTATAGAATACCAATTTTTTTACTGCACCTAGTGAAGTAAAATCTTTTGGGCATAGCATCATTCTATTAGTCCATCTATACTGACCTCCATCAGGTTGCAAACTGAATATAATTTTTTTCTGCATCTAGCTCTGAAAAAATATTTGGGCTTCTAGCGGTGTGTGGGACTTGGTCTATTAGTCCATCTATACTGACCTCCATCAGGTTGCAAATTAAAAATAATTTTTTTCTGCATCTAACCCAGCCAATAGTTTTGGCCTAATACCACAGTTTGGCCACTCAGCTCTGCTCGGTTACCATCCATTGTTTTTTTGTGCAAACAACTCCAGAGTTGTGAATTAGTTAACCACCAAAATGAGTGGAAAAAGGCCTGCTGCTGGTGGAAAGGGGAATAGGCGTGTTGGGAAGGGGAAAAAAGGTTGTGTCCGTGGGGTAGGTGCAGAAGAAAGACCATCTTCCAGCCAAACTAAAATGTCTACTTCTTTTAGCGGACAATGTGATAAGATCCCTTTCTTACGGCCACGCCAATCGCTACAAATTCCAGATGAGGCACAAAAACAGCAGGTGCTTCAACGGATATCAAGTGCTCCTTTAAGTGGGCTCTCCTCCACATCAACTTCAACATCACAAATACTCCAGTCCTCAAAGGTGTCACCCAAATCGCACTTGCTTCCTCACAGCTCCCAAATCTCCAGCTGCCCGTCTGAGTGTGAGGTAGAACAGATGGTTGAGTCTGCAGAGCTGTTTACTCATACTATAGCCTGGGAATCAGAGGTCGACTCCAGCGCTTCTGTGAATCCAGACGAGGAAATGATCTGCACTGATGCCCAGAATCTTTATGAGTCGGATCCAGGACCAGACGCAGAAGGTTCTGACCATAATGTAGACCCTCATTCCCAAACTGTAACTCCTGTTGGTGGAGACAATGAGGAAGACGATGATAAGACTCAAATACCTGATTGGAGCGACAACTTTAGTTTTTTGTCAGGGCAGGAACAGGTTGGCTCTGAGGACGACGGGTGTGATAACGCACAGGGTGATGATGATGAGGTCGGAGATCCCACTTACTGTCAACCCACAGTCAGCCAAGAGATGAGGTCAGCAGAGGAGGTGGAGGAAGGTGCTAGTGACGACGAGGTCAGGTTGCGCCTTCCTGGACAGAGACGTAGTACTGGAAGCACGTCAACAACTGCATCCTCAAACACAACTCTGCCTCTCACCACAAGTCGTGGTGGCTCTTCAGGTCGCATGGGTGCTAAGCCTTGCATAGCCTGGGCATTTTTTCAGATCGATAAAGATGACCCAACTCGTGTTATCTGTAACATTTGTCAGCAAAAGCTAAGTAGAGGCCAAAAAATACATAGTTTGAGTACTTCATGCATGAACCGGCACATGGACATGAAGCATAAGTTGCAGTGGGAAGCTCAGTGTGCTACAATGCAGCCTAGCCGGCCGGGCCAATCACCGTCTGCCATATCTTGTGCATCCGCGGCCTCTTCATACTCTGTGACTGGGGGGACAGCAGTCACACCTGTTTTGGGGCGCAGACCTGCCACCTCTTTACCCGCAACAGCCAGCGTGATTGGCAGGTCATCATTTTCTTTGGAGGTGGTAACACCAGCTGGTGTTGAGCGCTGTCCGACATCGATAGCACCACCTTTGGATCAAGGCAACCTAACATGTCCGCCTGCATCTTCCTCACAGACCGGCAGTTTGCCGGGGACACCCTTATCAACCCCGTCTAAGCACAATAGCCAGCCCTCGGTCCCTCAGATGTGGACAAGTAAAAGACCATTTCCTCCTAGCCATGAGAAAGCTAAGAGGTTGAATTTCACCATCTGCAAGCTCTTGGCTACAGAAATGCTGCCTTTCCGCCTGGTGGACACAGAGGATTTTCGAGACCTTATGTCCGTCGCAGTGCCCCAGTACCAGATGCCCAGTCGGCACTACTTCTCAAAGAAAGGTGTGCCTGCGCTCCACCAGCATGTCGCACACAACATCACCGCTTCTTTGAGAAACTCTGTGTGTGACAGGGTGCATTTCACCACAGACACTTGGACGAGTAGGCATGGACAGGGGCGTTACATGTCGCTGACTGGGCACTGGGTAACTATGGTGACAGCAGGACAAGGGGCTGCTGTCCAAGTCTTGCCGTCCCCACGAGTTGTGCGTCAATCCTCTTTATGTCAAAGTTCCTCCACTGCTTCTGCCTCCTCAACCTCCTCTCGGTCTTCCACCTGCACCCAAAGCCTGTCTGGTCATGCCACAAGCTTTCTAACTGCGCAGAAGGGATCCTGCACACCTCCTTACTATGCTGGCAGTAGGGCTCAACGTCATCAGGCGGTTTTTACATTGAAATGTCTGGGAAATGTGAGTCACACAGCTGAGGAGTTGTGGTCAGCTCTGGAGAACCAATTTCATGAATGGTTGTCTCCACTGGACCTGAAACCAGGGAAGGCCGTGTGCGACAATGCTGCAAACCTGGGTGCGGCCCTACGCCGGGGCAATGTCACACACGTGCCTTGTATGGCTCACGTGTTGAACCTGGTTGTCCAGCAATTTTTAGCCCACTATCCCAGACTAGATGGCCTTCTGCAGAGGGCACGGTCGCTGTGTGCTCACTTCCGCCGTTCGCATCCCGCAGCTCAGCGACTTACATCTCTACAGAAGTCGTTGGGCCTGCCACTTCACCGGCTAAAATGCGATGTGCCTACCCGGTGGAATTCAACTCTGCACATGTTGCAGCGACTGTGGCAGCACCGACAAGCCCTGGTGCAATACGTTCTGACGTATAGCCTGGGCCAACGAGATTCAGAGGTGGGGCAAATCACGCTGGAGGAGTGGTCTCAGATCAGGGACCTATGCACCCTTCTGCACAGTTTTGAAATGGCGACGAAGATGTTTAGTGCTGACGATGCCATTATCAGCATGACTATTCCGGTGATTTACATGCTGGAGCACATGTTAAACAGAATTCGGAGTCAGGTGGTGGCACAAGAGGAGGTGGAGGAAGTAGAGGAGGAGGAGTTGTATGCGGAAGGGCTAACATCTGCAAGGTCCAGACGGTCGGCAGCACCAAGGCGGCAGGCATGTGAGGGTGGGGGAGATGGTTTTACCAGGGCGCATGGTAGCAGCCAAACTAGTGAGGAAGGTGCAGGAGCCCAGGAAGAAGTGGAGGACGAACTGATGGAAGACTCATCAGATGAGGGAGACCTTGATCACATTTCTGTTGTGCGAGGTTGGGGGGAGAGGACAAAGGAAGGAAGCATGATTGTTACCTCGCCACCAACACAACAGGGACTTGGTGCTCCTGGATGCGCAACACACATGAGTGCCTTCTTGCTGCACTACCTGCAACATGACCCTCGAATTGTGAGAATTAGAAATAATCCTGACTACTGGGTTGCCACACTGTTAGATCCCCGGTACAAAAGTAAATTTGCAGAAATTATTCCTGCCATAGAAAGGGATGCACGCATGCAGGAGTATCAGCAGAGACTGTTGCAGAATCTTACATGTGCTTTTCCACAAAATACCAGTGGTGCACGTAGTGAATCTCACAGTTCCAACTTGCCAACCGTGGGACCGTCAAGTGTTCAGCACTCAAACCGTAACAGAACCACAGTATCTGCTGGTAACATCAATTTTGCGGAATCATTTCACCACTTTTTTAGCCCATCCTTTGCAAGGCCACAGGAGACAAGAAGTCTGACACATAGTCAACGCCTAGAGACGATGGTACAGGAGTATCTCCAAGTAAACATTGAAGCCACGACTGTGTCACTGGACCCTTGCTCTTTTTGGGCTTCCAATCTGGATAAATGGCCGGAGCTAGCCACTTACGCCTTGGAGATCTTGTCATGCCCCGCAGCCAGCGTTCTGTCTGAACGTGTGTTCAGCGCTGCTGGTGGTGTGCTGACAGATAAGCGCACGCGGCTCTCCACTGATAATGTAGACAGACTCACGTTCATAAAGATGAACAAATCATGGATCCGAAACGACTTTTCTACCCCTGTGTCATCCTGGGGAGAGTAAAAGCTTGATGATTGGTTAAAATCACCCTACCAACTGTTTTAAGCTTTCAAATTACTAATCATGTTTATCTGTATCTTGACTGGAAAATAATTTGGGCTTTGTAGCAGTGTGCAGCACTGATCCTATTAGGCCATCTATACTAAAGCTTCACCAGATTTAAAATTAAAAATAATTTTTAGCTGCATCTAGCCCGGAAAATAATTTTGGGGCTCCGAGATGCGCAAGGCACATAAGTGCCTTCTTGCTGCACTACCTGCAGCATGACCCTCATATTGTCAGAATTCGAAGTAATCATGACTACTGGGTTGCCACACTCTTAGATCCCCCAAACTTTTCGATCAACCTTTTCATTTTAATAAAGACCAAAAAAATGGTCATTTTTGAAATTATAAGCATTAGCAGGTTGTTAGAAACTGAAATCAAACAGTTTTCAACTCAAAACTTTATTCTAGGTGATGTTACATTTTCACATAGGACCCCTTGTTCGAAAGGAGCTTCTGAACTCTCTCGTCCATTGAATTTGTCAGGTTTTGGATGGTTTCTGCTTCAATTGTTTTGCATGAGGACAGAATACCCTCCCAGAGCTGTTGCTTAGATGTGAACTGCCTCCCGCCATCATAGACACTCCTTTTAATGATGCTCCAAAGGTTCTGAATGGGGTAGAGGTCAGGGGAGCATGGGGGTCACACCATAAGTTTGTCCCCTTTTATGCCCATATCAGCCAGAGATGCAGATGTTTTATGTGCAGCATGAGATGGTGCATTATCATGCAGAAAAATGATCTTGCTGTGAAATACACGGTTCTTCTTCTTGAACCATGGCAGGAAGTGCTGTTTGAGAAAATCCACATACATTATGGAGTTCATCTTTAGCGCCTTCAGGGATCCTAAAGGGGCCGACAATCTCTCTCCCCATGATTCCAGCCCAAAACATTACTCCACCTCCTCCTTGTTGGCGCTGTAGCCGTGTTTGCGTGGGGTGTCCATCAACCAGCCATCCTCCACTCCATCCATCTGGACCATCGAGCGCTGCACGGCACTCATCCGTGAACAAAACAGTTTTGAAATCAGTCTTCATGTAATGTTTGGCCCACTGGAGCCGTTTCTGCTTGTGTGAAGTGGATAGAGGAGGTCGACAGGATGGTGCATGCACAGCTGCAAACCTCTGAAGGACCCTGCATCTTGTTGTTCGGGGGACGTTGGAGGCACAAGCAGCTTCAAAAACTTGTCTGCTGCTATGACAAGGCTTTTTTGCCGCTGCTCTTTCAACCTGACGTAATTGCCTGTAGGAAAGAGTCCTCAATTTGCCCTTATCAGCACACACACGTGTGTACTGTGAATCAGCTACATACTTCTTGATTGCCAGGACACTTCATCCTGATCATCGCACAATGTTGATTGTAGTCATGCCTTGACCTAAACACTCCACAATTTGTTGCTTCTCAGCAGCCGACACATCCTTTTTCTTTCCCATTTTGGCAGAAAATGTAGGCTGCTTAATAATGTGAGAGAGCCTTCTTAAGTAGTCTTGCCTTTCATTGGACACACCTGCCAAACTAATTAGCACAGGTGTCTGCAATTGCTTACAGTGATATAAAGAGCCCTGACACACATCACCATCAATGAGTTTAACTGACAAACAAACAAATTCTTCCCTTATCACTCCTAAACACTTTTTGTATAATAATTTGGAACGCAGTGTACATGTGCTTTTCCACAAAACACCAGTGGTTCACGTAGTGAATCTTACAGTTCTAACTTGCCAACCGTGGTCTGTATGGAGTTGTTCAATAAAGGGCCCAAAATTAAGATAACATAGATGGGAGAGGTCTCTATGAATAGGAATTCCTAAGTATTTGATACCCTGTGAGGGCCAGGCAAAGGGAAAGTTGGACTGGATGGAATCCTATATGGATTTGGGGAGGGAGACATCGAGGGCCTCAGACTTCGCTGCATTGATTTTAAAATTTTACCATGTAACAAAGTGATCTATTTCAGCCATAACAGCATGGATGGATATATGTGATTGAGTGATATATACTAGGACATCATCAGCAAATAGAGAGCACTTGTACTCGGTGCCTCCCACCTCAATCCACCTAATATTGGGGTTATGGCGAATTGATGAGAGCAGGTGCTCCGTCACTAGGATGTATAAGAGAGGGGACAGAGGACATCACTGCCTTGTCCCATTGGTGATTGTGAAAGGTGATGAAAATGTTCTGACGCACCCCCTGGGCCTTGGGACACCCGGAGCCGGACCCTTTTTGGTGGATGCTGGTGGTTGTAGTCTTCGTGGCGGCGACCCAGTTCCGTGGCTCAGGGCGGTCAAACCAGTGGCGGAACTATTTATGTGGTTTTCATGTTTAAATGTCTGACTACGCCACCCGTGGATTGCGGTCAGAGTGAACCGCCGCTACAGGGCAGACCACTGAGGCTGGTGTTGTGGGTGCAGCAGAGCGTAGCATAACTCCCCACGGGAGGAGTATAGCCTCAGGGCAGTGTATGCGGAGGATGGGGGTGATGGTGCAGGGCAGCAGCAGTAACGACACGGAGTCAGTGATGCAGTTCAGGGCCTTTACTCACAGTTCTTATTATCCAGACCATGTCTGCAGGTAACGGCTGCCCACGTCGTACTGTGCTCACCAGGTGAGGGGCTCAGACAACTCCCAGATAACTTTGGAGCACTTCACAGGACCCCCTTTGTGTGTCCTTTGTCTGGCCTTTCTTACCAACACTTCTGTCCGGCTGCCTCGGGCCTCCTCTTGGTAAACTTGGCGCCAGTTTCCCTGACCCTATGTGGTGCCTTCCTAGCGGGTGTAGCGAGGGGCTGCGCCACATAAAATGTCAGAGCCTCCGGTTTCTAGCTGAGGGTCGTTTCCTGCCTCCACTAGTTCGGGGACCGGTCTCCCCCTTTGGCCTGACCCCTCCACGCAGGTGGATTCGGGCGTGCGGTGGCGACTCGCCCGTCCGCACCCCTGGGATCCCTTCATTCCTCGTTCCTGGAGCCTTCTCCGCTCCTCTTCCTTCCTTCTCCCTCTTCCAGGCCTGGGCCTCTGTTACTAGGCCCGCCTCCGGAGCAGAGCTCATGCAGAGCCCCTGCTCCCTGCCACTTCTGCTCAGACTTCTCTGCACTGAACTAAGATGGTGCCCACCTTTTATACTCCCTTCTCAATGCACCCAGGAACTGCTTCCTCCCTGCTCCTGCACTACAGGGTTCCCCTTCCTCAGTGTTCCCTCCCCCCACTCCAGCCAGGGACAGGGACTGTCGTGCCCATCTCAGGGGCATATTGGTCGCCCTGCCCCACGGCAATGTGGTGTAATGCATGCAGGTGTCGGGTCCTGATCCACACTCCATCCTTACCTGAGAGTGAGATATCACACCTCTGGGTGAGGTGCAATACGTCTTTAGCAACCGAGCCCTCAGGGTGCTACAGTTCCATTTATCTTCAGCCTAGGTGACGTATTGCGATACAGGGCCGTGATTTTGGCTATAAAAGGGTCCCCTAGACCCCTACCCCAAGCTTTTTAAGAGAATCATATATGGCGTGCCAGGAGACTCTATGGAATGCTTTCTCAGCATCCAACGAGAGTATCTAATTACAAATTTTTAACTGCATCTAGCCCAGGAAATACTTTGTGCCTAGTAGCAGTGTCTGCTAGTAAGCGGATTATCCCGGCTGTTAAGCAAGCTGCACCACCTGTAGTTTAGACACTTAATTTTTTCAAAGGAAATGCTTCGGGACCATGGGATACTTAGTGAAGAGCATCAGGAGGCACCCCAAGGCATAGGGGCTGGGACTGGCAGTAGGATGCCTTGCGGTGGACAGCCGAGCTCGATCCTTATAAAAGTTTTTTAACTGCAGCAGCTTTAGTGGACGCTACTGGAGCTGGAATTACCGCGGCTGCTGGCATGAGACTTGCCCTCCAATAGATCCTTGTAAATGGATTTAAAGTGTATTCATTCAAATTAGAGAGACAATTTAAATTAAAAAGCTTAGAGCTGCCTCCACCACAGGGGGGCTCGCTCGACCCACCAGCGGACAGGCACCAGTATTGGGAGAGGGGGGCTGGCCGTCAGGGTTCACCGCGGCTCTGGCACAAACCCGGCGACACGGAGGTGGCACGGGCAGGAGCGGACTGGCCGTGTCGGCTTCTCACTTTTTGGATTTTAGAAGGGCATGACATGCCTATATCTGTGTCTCCCCCTCCTTTTACTCCTCCACCTCTTTTATTTTCGCATGACTATATGTACTTGTCACTTTTCCATGTGTTAGTTATGTCTTCTGAGCAGTTTGTCAGCTTTTGGACACCTTTGAAGGTGTTTTCTATGTGTTTCTATGTGTTTTTGTTTGCCTGCCATTGGTTTTAACGGTGTTCGAAGGTGTTCGACGAACAGTTCGACGAACAGTTCGGCGAACACACGGGTGTTCGACGAACCGAACCGAACTCGAACACTACGGGGGTGGCTCAACACTACTCACTACAGCAGCATTGATTGCAGCTGGGCGAGGCTGGACCTCGTCTAGCACAGAGAGAGAGAAAATTAACTCCCTCACTGCCGAAAAACACAAAGCACCAAAAAGTCAGCTGCGAGAAGTCAGGCTGTGTAATCGTGACGATCTTCGTGGCGACACACCCGTGACACCGTCCTGATATAATATCCTCCATCCTGGTATAATGTCTGCCATCCTGGTATAATATCCGCCATCCTAATATAATGTCCTCCATCCTCGTATAATGTCCTCCATCCTGATATAATGTCACCCATACTGGTATAATGTCCTCCATCCTGGTATAATGTCCGCCATCCTGATATAATGTCTGCCATCCTGATATAATGTCCGCCATCCTGATATAAAGTCTTCCATCCTGATATAATATCCTCCATCCTGGTATAATGTCTGCCATCCTGGTATAATGTCCGCCATCCTAATAAAATGTCCTCCATCATGGTATAATGTCCTCCATCCTGATATAATGTCCCCCATACTGGTATAATGTCCTCCATCCTGGTATAATGTCAGCCATCCTGATATAATGTCTGCCATCCTGATATAATGTCCGCCATCCTGGTATAATGCCCTCCATCCTGATATAATGTCACCCATGCTGATATAACATCTGCCATCCTGGTATAACGTTTGCCATCCTGGTATAATGTCCGCCATTCTGGTATAATGTCCCCATCCTGGTAACATGTCACCCATCCTGATATAATGTCCGCCATTTTGGTATAATTTCACCAATCCTGATATAATGTTTGCCATCCTGCTATAATGTCCCCATCCTGGTATAATGTCCTCCATCCTTCTATAATGTCCCCATCCTGGTATAATGTCCGCTATCCTGATATAATGTCTGCCATCCTGGTATAATGTCCCCTATCCTGATATAACATCCTCCATGCTGATATAATGTCCTCCATGCTGATATAACGTCTTCTATCCCGATAGAACGTCCTCCATCTTGATATAATGTCCCGATCCTGGTATACTGTCCTCAATCCTGATATAATGTCCGCCATCCTGGTATAAAGTCTGCTATCCTGATATAACGTCCTCCATGCTGATATAACGTCCTCCATCCTGATATAATGTCCTCCATCCTGATATAACATCCTCCATCCTGATATAACGTCTTCCATCCTGATATAATGTCCTCATCTTGGTATAATGTCCTCCATCCTGATAAAATGTCCTCCATCCTCATATAATGTCCTCCATCCTGGTATAATGTCCTCCATCCTGATATAACGTCCTCCATCCTGATATAACGTCCTCCATCCTGATATAATGTCCTCCATCCTGGTATAATGTCCTCCATCCTGATATAACGTCCTCCATCCTGATATAACGTCCTCCATCCTCATATAATGTCCTCCATCCTGGTATAATGCCCTCCATCCTGATATAATGCCCTCCATCCTGAT
Organism: Phyllobates terribilis; assembly: GCF_046119375.1. NCBI lineage: Eukaryota > Metazoa > Chordata > Amphibia > Anura > Dendrobatidae > Phyllobates > Phyllobates terribilis. The sequence goes on along the minus strand of NW_027362771.1, from coordinate 441,454,362 downwards.
CTAATGTCCTCTATCCTGATCTAATGTCCTCCATCCTCATGTAATGTCCTCCATCCTGATCTAATGTCCTCCATCCTGATATATTGTCCGCCATCCTGAAATTGATTCACAATCAGTGTTGCTTCATAACTGGACATGTTGATTTCACAGAAGTGTGATTGACTTGGAGTTACATTGTGTTGTCGAAGTAGTCCCTTTATTTTTTTGAGCAGTGTATATTTATTTAGCAAATCACAATAGTTTTATCTATGGAAGTAATCGCTATAGAATTAAAATGTCCGCCGTCCTGTTACACTGACAGAAACCTGTCCTAGAACATTAGGACAGATGCTATGAGCATGTTCAGTAGGAAGCTCTGCACCCTACTTTCATATGTAGGAAGATGTGCTCCACTAAAGCTACTACTACAGATACCAGAGGTGCTGAGGTAAGAAGAGGCCGCTTAAACTTGGAAAACAAATCTGATTTGCTAATTAAATGTATTTAGGAATTTATTTATAATGATGACATTTCCTTCAGATATGTTTTTTTCTATTCCAGTAGAACCTCTTTTAAAGTATTCAAAAACCAAAAGGGTTTTGAGTATAAACCGCTTGAAGAAATGCTCCCTTTTAGGGATTTTTAGAGAAGTTTTTCTTTACCTGAAGCTGGTTTGAATAGTTTTCAAAGAGATTTTCCTGAAGTTTTCTTTGCAGCCTTTTTATTTGTTAGTGCTTAGTTTGGAGAGGTTTCTTTCAAGAATCTCTTCAAACAAGAGCAGTGGGAATTTTTTCAACCAGACATTTTTTAAAACCCCTTCAGTTAATATGAACAGCAAAATGGATTTCCCTTTGGAGGGAATCCACTCATAAAAAACGGCGTGTGACCATAGCCTAATGGGTCATTTGAACAGGGAGGTTGAATATAGCAGACTCATAGCCGGTGCAATAAAAACATTCTTAATGGCAATTAATATATTAGAATAAATTTTGGGACTTGTAGAGCATGTCAAGGTGGGCACCAACAAACTATTCTGTTTTTGTCAGGGCAAGGTCAGCTAAGTTACAACTCTGTAACTAACCCCTGATCATTTTTCTTTCATAAATCAATATTACACATGGAAATAAGCAACTTTGTAATATATCTTATGAGACAAATCTGCTTCTTTCTGTGCCAGAATAGATCAGTCATTATCAAAATTCTCAATTCTGAGGTAAAATCTGTATTCGGTGGAGACAGATTTTCCCATTGCTGAGATCGAAGATGGCAGCTGTCACTGATAAGGTTCTACGTACAGTACAGACCAAAAGTTTGGACACACCTCATTTAAAGATTTTTCTATATTTTCATGACTTTGAAAATTGTACATTCACACTGAAGGCAACAAAACTATGAATTAACACATGTGGAATTATATACTTAACAAAAAAGTGTGAAACAACTGAAAATATGTCTTACATTCTAGGTTCTTCAAAGTAGCCACCTTTTGCTTTGATGACTGCTTTGCACACTCTTGGCATTCTCTTGATTAGCTTCAAGAGGTAGTCACCAGAAATGGTTTTTACTTCACAGGTGTGCCCTGTCAGGTTTAATAAGTGGGATTTCTTGCCTTATAAATGGGGTTGGGACCATCAGTTGTGTTGTGCAGAAGTCTGGTGGATACACAGCTGATAGTCCTACTGAATAGACTGTTAGAATTTGTATTATGGCAAGAAAAAAGCAGCTAAGTAAAGAAAAACGAGTGGCCATCATTACTTTAAGAAATGAAGGTCAGTCAGTCCAAAAAATTGGGAAAACTTTGAAAGTGTCTCCAAGTGCAGTTGCAAAAACCATCAAGCGCTACAAAGAAACTGGCTCACATGAGGCCTGCCCCAGGAAAGGAAGACCAAGAGTCACCTCTGCTTCTGAGGATAAGTTTATCTGAGTCACCAGCCTCAGAAATCGCAGTTAAACAGCAGCTCAGATTAGAGACCAGGTCAATGCCACACAGAGTTCTAGCAGCAGACACATCTCTACAACAACTGTTAAGAGGAGACTTTGTGCAGCAGGCCTTCATGGTAAAATAGCTGCTAGGAAACCACTACTAAGGACAGGCAACAAACAGAAGAGACTTGTTTGGGCTAAAGAACACAAAGAATGGACATTAGACCAGTGGAAATCTGTGCTTTGGTCTGATGAGTCCAAATTTGAGATCTTTGGTTCCAACCACCGTGTCATTGTGCGACGCAGAAAAGGTGAACGGATGGACTCTACATGCCTGGTTCCCACCGTGAAGCATGGAGGAGGAGGTGTGATGGTGTGGGGGTGCTTTGCTGGTGACACTGTTGGGGATTTATTCAAAATTGAAGGCATACTGAACCAGCATGGCTACCACAGCATCTTGCAGCGGCATGCTATTCCATCCGGTTTGCGTTTAGTTGGACCATCATTCATTTTTCAACAGGACAATGACCCCAAACACACCTCCAGGCTGTGTAAGGGCTATTTGACCAAGAAGGAGAGTGATGGGGTGCTACGCCAGATGACCTGGCCTCCACAGTCACCAGACCTGAACCCAATCGAGATGGTTTGGGGTGAGCTGGACCGCAGAGTGAAGGCAAAAGGGCTAACAAGTGCTAAGCATCTCTGGGAACTCCTTCAAGATTGTTGGAAGACCATTTCAAACCAGGGGAGGAGTCCTGAGGAGATAATTTGCATATTCCCACTGCATTTTGGGGTAAGTGAAGAGTGTCCGCGAGCTCAAAGAACACTGGATATTGGCTGTTGGAGCTGAAAAGAGGACATCGGCAAACCAGGGGAGGAGTCCTGAGGAGATAATTTGCATATTCCCACTGCATTTTGGGGTAAGTGAAGAGTCTCCGCGAGCTCAAAGAACACTGGATTTTGGCTGTTGGAGCTGAAAAGAGGACATCGGCAAACCAGGGGAGGAGTCCTGAGGAGATAATTTGCATATTCCCACTGCATTTTGGGGTAAGTGAAGAGTCTCCGCGAGCTCAAAGAACACTGGATTTTGGCTGTTGAAGCTGAAAAGAGGACATCGGCAAACCAGGGGAGGAGTCCTGAGGAGATAATTTGCATATTCCCACTGCATTTTGGGGTAAGTGAAGAGTCTCCGCGAGCTCAAAGAACACTGGATTTTGGCTGTTGGAGCTGAAAAGAGGACATCGGCAAACCAGGGGAGGAGTCCTGAGGAGATAATTTGCATATTCCCACTGCATTTTGGGGTAAGTGAAGAGTCTCCGCGAGCTCAAAGAACACTGGATTTTGGCTGTTGGAGCTGAAAAGAGGACATCGGTAAACCGCGTGCCTACCGGCGCGCGCATTTTGAAGCTTTTTTTTTAAGCTTTTTTCACTGTTTTTAGAACATTAACAATAAGAACATGGAAGAGTCCAGGAGCCATTTGGTGAGCTGCATATCCTGCTACATGTTCACAGACTTGCCAGTGGAAAAGCCAAACTTCACATGCCAGAAATGCAAGCTTGTGTCCCTGTTGGAGGAAAAGTTGCGAAATCTAGAAGAGAGGTTAACTACCTTGAAAATCATTAAGGAAGGTGAAGAGTTTTTAGACAGAGCAGAATTATCTCTTCATGATTCAGAAAGAGAAGAAATTCGAACTGCACCTGACGAAACAGAGGAATGGAAGCATGTGACCCACAGAAGCAGGAGGATCGAGAGGCAGTCAGCACCCATACTGCTCAGGAACCAGTACCAGGCTCTCACGCAGGAGAACCATGAAGAAATACGCAAAATAAGACTTTGCCAGCAATGAATAACCTTGTAAGCCCTCAGAATCCTCCTGGATGGAGAAAGAAGAATGTTGTGAAGAAAAAACGGAGAGTGGTGGTCATGGGGGATTCCCTGTTAAGAGGAACAGAGGCCGCTATCTGCAGACCAGACATAACCTCAAGAGAAATGTGCTGTCTTCCAGGAGCAAAAATTAAAGATGTGTCTGACAGGATATCAAGACTCTTCAGACCTACAGATCACTACCCATTCCTGCTAATACATGTGGGGACAAATGACACCGCAAGAAAGGACCTGGAAACCATCTGCAGTGACTTTGAAGACTTAGGCAAGAAAGTGAAAGAATTGGGAGCGCAGGTGGTCTTCTCATCCATCCTCCCAGTGGATGGCCATGGAACAATGAGGTGGAATAAGATTCTACAGGTGAACAACTGGCTACATCGATGGTGCCGTCAACAAGGATTTGGATTTCTGGATCACGGAATGAATTACCTATACGATGGACTACTTGCTAGAGATGGGGTGCACCTTACGAAGACTGGAAAACATGTATTTGGAAGTCGCCTTGCTACACTCATCAGGAGAGCTTTAAACTAGAACAATGTGGGAAGGGAAGCAAAAGGCCAGAAAAAGCCATACAACTGACAAATACTATTGAGATCTCTGCTACTGGAAGTGGAAAGGAAGAACAAAGACAAAACTATTTAAATAATAAAAATATGGGAGGAAGAGAAACCAATCACAAACTAAAATGTTTTTATACAAATGCACAAAGCATGGGCAACAAACAAGGAGAATTGGAACTACTAATGCAGGAAAAGGAATATGATGTCATTGGAATCACTGAAACTTGGTGGGACGATACACATGATTGGAATAAAAGGCTAAAAGGATACAACTTATTTGCAAGAAACAGACTTGATAAACGAGGAGGAGGTGTTGCATTGTATGTTAGAAAAGTGTATATCTGCACAGAGATTGAAGCTTCAGAGACTGGGAGTTCTGTGGAAACTGTTTGGGTAAGAATACAAGGAGAGAACAACGGAAAGGACACCATTGTAGGCATTTACTACAGGCCACCTGGGCAAGCTGAGGATATGGATGAACTCTTTATGTATCAAATGACCAAGTTCTCCAAAAAATATGACGTAGTGGTCATGGGAGATTTCAACTATCCAGACATTTGTTGGGAATCTCTCTCAAGTAAAACTAACAGGTCAAGCAAATTCTTATCCTCTCTTGCTGACAACTTTATCTTCCAAAAGGTAGGGGAGAAAACAAGGGGATCTGCTACTTTGGATCTAATCCTTATAAACAGGGAGGAAATGGTTGAGGAGGTAAAGGTGGCTGGGACCCTAGGAGGCAGCGATCATGCTATTATAGAATTTTGGATAACTAGAGGAGGAAGACATGTGAAGACTCAAACTTCAAGGTTAGATTTTAGAAAGGCAGATTTTAAGAGACTCAGAAAGAGAATAGGAGGGATCCAATGGCTGGATGTCCTTAAGGACAAAAATGTCCAGGAAGGATGGGAAATTTTTAAAAATGAGATTCTCAAAGCACAATCGTTAACAATCCCGAAAAGTAGGAAGAATGGGAAGCATTTAAGGAAACCAGGATGGATGAACACAGAACTTAAACACATGCTAAAAAGAAAGAAAGAAATGTTTATTAAATGGAAAGAGGGAGGCATATCTAAAGAAGATTATAATGCAGTCTGCAGATCCTGCAGGGCACGTATCAGGTTAGCTAAAGCTGACAATGAATTAAGGCTTGCAAGAGATGTCAAAAGCAATAAAAAAGGATTTTGGGGGTATGTCAAAAGTAAAAGAAAAGTCAAAGATGCTATAGGATTTTTACAGGATGAAAATGGAGAAATGGTAAGAGAGGATGTTGAGAAGGCCGAACTTTTTAATTCCTATTTTGCATCTGTTTTCTCTCAGAAAGAAAATGTAACATCAACTGATCTTCACTGTCCTTTTAAAGGAATAGAGGAATCCAAGTTATCTGTAAACAGAAAGATTGTGAGGGAATATTTAGCTAACATAAATGAGTTCAAGTCTCCAGGTCCAGATGAATTACACCCCAGAGTACTGAAGGAGATCGTAGAAGAAATTTTAGAACCACTCTCCATAATCTTTGAAAATTCTTGGAGAACAGGAGAAGTCCCAGAAGACTGGAGAAGAGCAAATGTTGTTCCTATCTTCAAAAAGGGGAAGAAGGTGGACCCAGGGAACTCTAGGCCGGTGAGTCTGACTTCTATACCAGGAAAGATCTTTGAACAAATTATTAAACAACATGTATGTAAGTACATGGATAAGAATGAAGTGATTAACCAGAGTCAGCATGGGTTTGTAACTAACAAGTCATGTCAGACTAACTTAATTTCCTTCTATGACAGAATCACTGACTGGGTGGATCAGGGAAATGCTGTAGATATAGTATATCTTGACTTCAGCAAAGCATTTGACAAAGTATCTCACACCATCCTTATTGAAAAAATGACCAAGTATGCAATGGACCAGGCAACTGTTAGGTGGATTCATAACTGACTTAGTGATCGGACTCAAAGGGTGGTTGTAAATGGCTTCACATCCAGCTGGATGAATGTCTCAAGTGGGGTACCACAGGGCTCCGTCCTGGGACCTGTATTGTTCAACATCTTTATCAATGATTTAGATGAAGGAATTGAGGGTAAACTGATTAAATTTGCTGATGACACAAAGCTAGGAGGGATAGCTAATACTGGAGAAGAGAGAGAGAGGATTCAAAAAGACCTAAATAAACTGGAGCAGTGGGCAGCAATCAACAGAATGGTTTTTAACAGGGAAAAATGCAAAGTACTACATCTGGGCAATAAAAATGAAAAAAGCATATACAGAATGGGAGGAATAGAGCTAAGCAACAGTACATGTGAAAAAGACTTAGGTATACTAATAGATCATAGACTGAACATGAGTCAACAGTGTGATGCAGCAGCAAAAAAGGCAAATACAATTCTGGGATGTATTAACAGAAGCATACAGTCTAGATCACGTGAAGTCATTATCGGTCTTTACTCCTCTTTGGTCTGACCTCATCTGGAATACTGTGTACAGTTTTGGGCACCACATTTTAAAAAAGACATAGACAAACTGGAGCAAGTTCAGAGAAGAGCGACCAGAATGGTGACTGGTCTGCAAACCATGTCCTATGAGAAACGGTTGCAGGATTTGGGAATGTTTAGCTTGCAAAAAAGAAGACTGAGAGGAGACTTAATAGCTGTCTACAAATATGTCAAGGGCTGTCACATTGTAGAAGGATCATCTTTATTCTCATTTGCACAAGGAAAGACTAGAAGCAATGGGATGAAACTAAATGGGAGGAGACACAGATTAGATATTAGAAAAAACTTTTTGACAGTTAGGGTGATTAATGAGTGGAACAGGCTGCCACGAGAGGTGGTGAGTTCCCCTTCAATGGACGTCTTCAAACAGAGGCTGGACAGACATCTGTCTGAGATGATCTAGTGAATCCTGCTTTGAGCAGGGGGTTGGACCAGATGACCCAGGAGGTCCCTTCCAACTCTACCATTCTATGATTCTATGATTTCCGGTGACTACCTCTTGAAGCTCATCAAGAGAATGCCAACAGTGTGCAAAGCAGTCATCAAAGCAAAAGGTGGCTACTTTGAAGAACCTAGAATATAAGACATATTTTCAATTGTTTCACACTTTTTTGTTAAGTATATAATTCCACATGTGTTAATTCATAGTTTTGATGCCTTCAGTGTGAATGTACAATTTTCAAAGTCATGAAAATATAGAAAAATCTTTAAATGAGAAGGTGGGTCCAAACTTTTGGTCTGTACTGTAGATGGAAGACAGAGGAGGAGGGAGGAGCTCTGCCTCTAGCTCCTCACTCCTCTCCTTAAACAGTGGATCATGTTAACACTTAAAGTGTCCTCATCAATATCTATATATTTTCCCATGTAGTGATGTCGGCTGGCGCTCCTCTTTTTTTCCTTTCAGGTGAATAATGAAAATTGGTCCTTTTTTTCATATGTGTTTAGAATGAGGCCAGATACTTATTTTAATGTTCTCAAAATGTTAATCTTTGCTTCTTCTAACCACCAATCTAGTCCCTAAATAGCAGCGCAATGTAGTAATTTGTGTTTAGTAATCATAGCTAAGATGTATCCTTCATGTGGTAGTGTTTCTGCTTAGCAAACATCTTGTTGTACAGTGTGCAATTATCAGTCTGTGAATCAATTCTAGATTTCAAGGAACAAGTAACAAATACCACTAAAACTAAAATACATAGAGAGACTGAATGCGCCAGAGTTGCAATAACTGACACAGCCAGTAGACAAGAGTGGCGCGGTTTCTACAGATAGCTGACCATTTTTTTCTATTCTCCAAGAACCAATTTAAGTTACATTAGATCTAAAAGATAAATATGGCTTTAAAAACTGAAATTACAATTAGTGAAATCCATGCTGAAAATCGACAGCATCAATTGACATGCTGCAGATGTAAAATCCACATTACAGATCAGTTTCTATACAGATTCCATGCAGATTTTTTATGCAGTGTATGGATTATTTTTAGAAAAATGTCATTCACTTCACTGGTGCCATAATAAGCTGCAGAATTTTTGGCCCCAAGTGAATTCAGCCTTAAAGAAGCACTCCCATCAACATTTGTATCCTCTTAATATAGTGCATCCTTATATTATATAGCACTGTGTACTTACAATTGCTTATTTTGCCTTTCTACCCAGCTAATTTTTCTCTTAACCATTAGGTCTATGACATCACATGATTAAAACTGACTAGCTGAATCCTTTTAAGCTCTATGGAGAAACGTAGAAAGTCTCTTTTCCCTGCGTGAGTCATCACTGCAAAGTCCCTGGCGAGGTGGGAGGCACAGAACAGCTGGGTCAGGAGTTGAAGAGGGGGATGACTCATGCAGGGAAAAGAGACTTCATGTTTCTATATAGAGCTTAGAAGGATTCATCTAGTCTGTTTTTATTTGTGATCTCATAGACATAATGGAAAAGAGAAGAATTAGCTGGGTAGAAAGGCACCATGAGCAATTGTAATTACACAGTGCCATATAATATGATGATTGTAATATATATGTTTTGATGGGAGTGTTTTTTTAATGTGGCAAAAAGGGTCATTATGACTTTGTACTGTGTGCAATTTCTAGATGCTTTTGGCATACAGTGTCCAATCCACTGGCATATACAACATTTTTTTTATCGTATTCTGTAAAAATTGAACAAAAAAAATCCTTTGCATACACTGAAAGCTTTGTATTTGGAATGCCATTTGATACTGGTGTTGTAAGTGCTGGTGAACTTCTGTCACCATATCCTAGTAGGTAATGCGTAGTTTACATTTTTGCATGGGTACTGTACATGGTCATCGACCTCTGTAGCAGAGCTTTGCTTGCTTTTCCCACACAATTAGAACTTCTAAAAGATTTAGAAACACTTGACTATATTTCACTTTCTACAACTGCTACTATATCACAGCATAACAGTAACGTTTGATCTTATTGTCTTCATTATTTCTAAGCGATTGAGTAAAGTTTTTCCATAAATTGTGCATTTTTTGCAAATTTGCTGGAATGCTTTTTTTAGTAGTAGTGAAATGAAACCTTTCAAAGGTATAAATGGAATTCAGTATTTCTTCTTCTGCATTAGTCTTTAGTCAAGGTATGCATGTTAAAGGGATGTCTTTATTGGATAATTTTTTTTTAATAATTCAGATTCATCGAACGGGTCAGGAATTATTATCCCCCCCCAAACATCAGATGTGAATGTAAAACAAAGCTCCACTCCCCTCAATACATGGGGCTAATGAATAAATAGTCATGAAGATGAGCAGTCACTAGAGATGAAAGGATCTTTTGAAATTCAAATTCACCAATCTCATTGAATTTTCCTACAAAATTTGATTCATGACAAACAAAATTGCCTAATTAAAATGCTTCTCATTGCCTGGAAACTATGTTTAGAAAATTTCGAGTTTCTCATGGAGTAGTCTATTGAAGACGTTTTGAGCTCTGTAATGCTGACCGCCAATACGACTTAATACTGACCTGCGATATAACAGACTAACGTCCACTTATGGGTGACAGTCCAGCAGCTATCAGCTGTACACTATGGCTAACAACTTGTTGCATCAGCCTCGACCAGTGTTGGCACCGACCATGGCCGTTTAACCCTTTAAATACTGCTGGCAATAGTGGCTACAGCATCTAGATGGTTAACAGAGTGTGAATGTTAACAAAATAAAACAACATTTTATAAATGGTGCTGATGTAAAGCAGAAATGAGGGAAATATTATTTATTAATCTTTTTGTGTGGTATGACCATCTGAATTAAAGGGATAATCATTCAAAGTTTGAAAATTGCATTTTTTTTACATTTTTGTCATATTTCTGATATTTTTATAAATAAACACAAATCATATCAACCTAAATTTACCACTATCATAAAGTATAATGTGTCATGAGAAAACAATCTCAAAATCAATGGGATATGTTGAAGGCTGCCAGAGTTATTACTAGATAACGTGACACATATCAGATTTTTTTAAAAAAAAGGTCAGGTCATTAAGGGGTTAATGTACAGTGGCTTGCGAAAGTATTCACCTCCCTTGGCATTTTACGTGTTTTGGTACCTCACAACCTGGAATTTCACAGTTTTTTTTTTGAGGGTTTGGTTTGCATCAGTTCATGTAAAGAACATGCCTACAACTGTGAACATTTGGTTTTCTTTTTATTGTGAAGCAAACAACAAATACGACAAAATAAATGAAAACTTCAGTGTGCATAACTATTCACCCCCCTAATGTCAGTACTTCATAGAGCCTCTTTTTGTGACAGTTACAGCTTAAAGTCACTTTGGATAAGTCTCTATGAGCTTTCCACATCTTGCCACTGGGATTTTTTGCTCATTCATCCATTCATCAAGGCAAAACTTCTCCAGCTCCTTTAAGTTAGAAGAACAGTGAACAGGTGAACAGCAATCTTCAAGTCTGACCACAGATTCTCAATTGGATTAAGGTCTGGGCTTTGACTAGGCCACTCCAAAACATATACACGTTTCTCCTTAAATCATTCGAGTGTTGCTTTAGTAGTATGCTTATGTGAGTTGGGTATCTTTATCTTGTCTTTATAATGACCACAGACATTTTGGCATTTTCACATAGTTGGATGCAACAATTATCCCTTTTTTGGGGAGTATAAAGAGCTTTGCATATAGCTAAATAAAGAGGTGATAGATTTTTTATAAGCCATTTTAAAATTATCCCTTTTAATTAGGGAGACAAAATAGATGCACTGTACTGTTTTGAATGTGAAGAATTTGTGGCCTCTCAACTAGAAGTGAAAAAAATTATCTCTGTTTAGGTGTATGCAACTGGTTTGCTAATCTCAAAATGATTATACAATTATAAAAGTATTTTATCAAGCAAACAATGGTCCCCAAAATGAAAATAGTTGAACTGTTTTGAACGCGAAGAAGTTATGGCTTCTCAACCAGAAGGGAACTGGCAGTGATACCATTCTTGTAAATCACACACAAAGGCAATAAATAATTCAAAAGATCCGAGGCACTTGATATAAATTTTTTATTCCATCCTTAAAAGCACATAGCAAAGGTAAAAAAGCAAGGTAGACAAGGTAATGTTTCTGCCATATTTAGCCTTTTTCAAGCCAGAGGTACAATCATAAAATGCAGTTTTATTTGGAGAATTTTTAGATTATGAAGAAATTTGTGATAGAACTTCTGCTATACCAATGACAGATGCATCCACATCTAGTAAGAATGATGTGTCAACATCAGGTGTAGAATTTGAGCAGAAGAGAAATAAGATTTAAGTTGCTTGAAAGCTTGAACTTCAGAATCCGACCACATCCAAGAATTAGGACCTTTTCAAGTGAGGGCCTTAAGAAGAGCTACCACTTGTGAACAGTCATTAATGAACTGGTAATACTAGCTTGAAAAGCCTAGAAACCTTTGGAGGACTATTAAGAGCAACAGGTTGTGGCCAATCTAGAATAGCTAGAAATTTCTTTCAGTCCATACACTGATCTGTAGAAGAGATGATGTAACTGAGAAACAGCAGTTCATGATACTCAAAGAGACATTTTTCATTAACAAATTGCTCAAACACAGCTGGTCAGTTGCACAATCCAAAAGACATGACAAGTGTTAGCACTCACCTGGTGAAGTGGATTCAGAAAGTTACTTGTTAAGATGGACAGACAGATTCAGGGAGTTGGCACATGAGGTTGGAAGGCATGTGGAAAAGTAAGGACTGGGACAATAGGTTATGATAGATGGTAGACACGCGAGACAGGACACACCGGAAGCCACTGAACTAAGAGAGTAGATGAAACTGGCAGGTCTGAAGCAGCACTTAGCTGTAGGTTGTACAATCCACAGCAGATTGTATCGTAATGTAAGTAGTCTCTAGTAAATTTTCGAAATTCTTATAGCAGGTCACAGAAGTAGTAGATGCAAATTGAAATATCCACAGCAGATTTCAACATAATGGGAACAGACTCTAATAACAGTTTGTAATGTTTACAGAAAGCGATAGGTTAATCAGCAAGTCTTATGGAGCAGGAGGTGCAAATTGTGGAAATCACAGGAGTCTGAGGAGATAATATCAAAAGAAGAAATTAGATGGTGGCAAACACCAAACAAACACCAAATGAACACATTACAGTATTAATACTCAGACACAAAGGTCTTTCGGAGTAGGCCTTAAAAGGCCTTGGGAGATGATGTCACTGAGGAACACTAGGCCACTTGTAAAACCCAATGTGGAGCACAACAAAGTGCAGGGTCCTTCAGGAAACCAGCGGAAGTGGAGGCACGCTGGCACCTGGTGGCTTGGGGCCTGGCGCTGGGGGCTTGGTGCCCTGATACCTGGGGGCCTGGTGCCCTGGTACCTGGGGTGCTGGTGGCCTGGTGCTGGTGGCCTGGTACCTGGGGGTGCCGGGGGCTGGGGTGCTGGGGGCCTGGTACCTGGGGTGCTGGTACCTGGGGTGCTGGGGGCCGGTGGCCTGGTACCTGGGGGCCTGGTACCTGGGGTGCTGGTGGTCTGGTGCCCTGGTCCTGATGGCCTCATACCTGGGGGGCCGGGGTGCTGGGGGCCTGGTGCCGGTGTATTGCTGTGGTGGTGGAGCGGGATCCAGGGCGGCGGCGGAAGAAGAGGTGAGGCGGGCCGGTATCTGGCTTGGGGCCGGGCCTGGCCGGGTACCAGGGCCGGGGTATTGCTGTGAGAGGAGTGGCAGAGCAGAGTGAGCGGCTTCCAGTGGCAGCGACCATCTTTCTGAAGCTGTGCTCTACAGGAAAATAGCCGCCGACTCGGCAGAGCGCATGCCCCAGCTCCGGCAGCCATTTTCCTGTAGAGCACAGCTCCAGGAACATGGCCGCGGCCACCGGAAGCCGCTCACTCTGCTCTGCCACTCCGCTCACAGCAATACCCCGGCCCCAGCCAGATACCGGCCCGCCTCACCTCTTCTTCCGCCGCTGCCCTGCGATCCCGCTCCACCACCACCGGTAAGTTGCGTTTGGACCATAAGATGCACCCCCCATTTTCCTCCCAAATTTGGGGGGAAAAAAGTGCGTCTTATGGTCCGAAAAATACGGTAATTTGATGTTCATTATATTACCCTCAATCCTATCAAATAGTTAAAAAATGAGGGGCAACGAATAAGGCATTTTAGCATGATTTTATTCAGACCCTGATAGTCTCTACATGGTTCAGATACTTGTTTTTCTTTACAAAGAAGAAGTTTGCACCAGCTGGAGACATAGACTTTTGGATAAACCCCCTTTACAAATTCTCTTTAATATAAGGAGACATGGCATTAGTCTAAGGGAAAGATAGAGAATAAACTATCCGGTTAGGTGGTTCAGTGACTAGGAGAAGGGATATTGCACAACCAAATGGATGATGTAGAGGTAATGTCCTGGTGTTCTGATTAGAAAGGACATCTTCAAAATCCTGGCTAGGAGCAGGCAAGTTGGAGGAAATGGAGGAGGAGAAAATATTAGAAACTGTGGCTGAGGTAGAGCTTTGAAGCAGTTTTGAAAGCAAGATGATCCCCACTGGACTATTTGATCAGACAACCAATCAATACCTAAAGCCATAAAAGTTCCAAAAAAATGTCCTCAACATGAAGTGCTTCAATCTGAACACTCACGTGCTGAGTTCAGAAGGGAATATGACCACGAGGAATTGTGGAGCCATTCCCAAAGATTAGTTTCAGAGGCATCAACAAACAAACAATGGGGACTTTCAGCCTTCTCAATAAAGTTCTATGCAGCTCTAGAAACAATAAAGGCTTGTCCCATAAATTTAGAAGAATTAAAGATAATAGACATAGGCACAGCAAGCTTGTCTTTAGTGGAGGATAAAGTTGACCCCAAGACAATCCCTATTTTTTTTGTCTAGGGTTTGAAGTTTCTTTGTTTGGCCTTGAATTTAGAACATTCCAAGCAAGGTTGATTATTTTTTTTTTAACAAAGTAGAGATATAGTCTTTCAGTAAAGCAATGGAATCTTTCAGCTGTCAACAATTTTTTCTCAACTTGTATGAGTTCCTTTAAGGTTTCATTAGGGAGATTTGGAAATAGCTCTAGAATGTAGTGTATAAGAGTTCTGAGCTTTTTCCCTCCACCTTTCATTAAAATATAATTCTAGCTGAGCAGTGTGAGAAATCAGGTTGTCAAGGGAATATGGCAAATCCCTACCAGCAAGTTTGCATTTTATCTGGCTAAAGAGACCAGAGTAGAAAATTGTCAGGAGAGCGTCATTGATCCAGGCTAATTCTGACAACATATGGACTTGAATGTCATGGTGTCCCTCAGGGTTTGTCCCTTGTCTAAGCCTGAGTATAGAAACAGTAGCACAATATACATGACCTGGCTCATCAACCACTCTGAATGTAGACAGAGATGATGGTAAATACTGCATCATAGGATCATCTTGTTCCCATAATGATGTGGGCCAAGGCATCTCCAGTCAACAAGGAAAAAATATATGCTATTTTTGACTGGTCAGAAAAAAGCTGCTGAGGATAAAGTTCAAAGTGTACGGTGTATTTGTTCACAAAGCCACAGCACGCACTAGGGTTGTCATCAAAATTGTCAGTAGTAGGCAGATGTAAAACAGTTCCCCAAGAAGAATGTCCTGGATGGGAGGGTGGCTGAAGCAGGTGTTAAGAAGTCAAAGGTATAATAGTCGGAGTTTGAGGTAATGCTTCCATATGAGCTAGGAGGTCATGTACAGCTTAGCCTATCTCCCATTGGCTTGCAGCAAGTTGAATAAAGAGTCTGCATGAATCCTCCATATCCAGCAGTAATGATGTTTAAGCAGCTGCAAATTTGGAAATCAATGCTTGGATATTCTAATATGGGCGCACCTGGAGAGGTGGATTCTCTCAGTAGATCTGGGTGAGCAACATGGTCCAGAGTCAATTATGCAGCAGAGTCGATTTGACAGACAACATGTGGAATCGCTAGAACCAGTACAGCTGAGTAAGCAGGACAGCAGACAAATAAGAATAGCAGGTAGCACAGAGGAAGCAGAGCCTGGTATACGGATACTCACAGGAACAATGACTGTATAGGAAATTGGTATCTTCCAACAGGGATACAGTTTATTACAGAAATTCAGTCTGATATCTTCAAGCAGGAAAATAGATATATCAGAGAAGTAAATGCAGTCTGGTATCTTCTAACAGAGAAAATGGTTAATAACAGTGATATATGTTAACTGGAACTTCTAGTGAGGAAATGATT
The DNA here is from genome assembly GCF_046119375.1 of Phyllobates terribilis. Taxonomy (NCBI): domain Eukaryota; kingdom Metazoa; phylum Chordata; class Amphibia; order Anura; family Dendrobatidae; genus Phyllobates; species Phyllobates terribilis. The sequence goes on along the minus strand of NW_027362771.1, from coordinate 441,438,824 downwards.
TACTGCAAGATAACGTAGTATAAGCAAATGGAGATTTGTTTGAAGAGATGTGTTACCTTGAGGCTATGTGCACACAATGCGGATTTAATGCATTTTTGCGGCAGATTTTCGCTGCGAAAGCGGCGGGATAACGCATTAAAATCGCTTGTAATAGGTCTGCCATGTACTGCAATGCAAATCCGCATGTGCTGTGCACATCATGTGGAAATTTCCGCTGCGGATTCGCATAGCGGTACAAACCGCAGCAAGACCAATTCTAGTGCAATTCCGCTGCGAAATCGCGGCGATTGACTTGCATTGGACCGCATAAGATCCGCATGACTACATGTAGTCATACGAATCTTATGTGATTTAATGCGCGGATGGAGAAGAGGAGACTCTCATCTGACCCAGGTACCATCGTACCTACAAGTTAAAAAAGAATTATAAAGTTAAAAATTAAAAAAAATAATCATACTCACCTCTCCGGCGCCCCGGTGTCCTCCCGGCGACGATGCGCTCTCCTCGGCTCCCAGCGGTGATCTGAAATAATGGATACTGGAAGCCTGTGCTAGCATTTCTTCTGCGGTGTTGCTATCAGTGTGTCAAGAGTGGGAGAAGAGGGTTGCATTGACAATCCAACACAATGGGCAGCACTTTGAACACATTTTATAAGTGGTCATAAACTTGTAAAAAACTCATGAAAGAATAAAGTTACATTAAAACCAAGCACACCATTGTTTTTCTTACGAAATTCTCAATAAGATTGATGTGGCACATGACCCTCTTCCCATTGAAAAAAATAAAGTTGGATCCAAAATGGCTGACTTCAAAATGGCCGCCATGGTCACCACCCATCTGGAAAAGTTTTCCCCCTCCCATATGCTAATGTGCCACAAACAGGAAGTTGATATCACCAACCATTCCCATTTAATTTAGGTATATCCATACAAATGGCCCACTCTGTACAAGGGATAGGTGAGGATACAATAGGTCAGGGTACAGGTACCGTGCAGCGGTATGCTGGAGCGAGGGTTACTGCAGATTGTACGCTTGTCACAAGAAGTGGGTCTTCAGCTTCTTTTTCAAGGTTTCAATGGTAGGCGACAGTCTGATGTGTTGGGGTACAGCGTAACACAGTAGGTGAGATGCACTGGACAAATCAGCTGAGAGCCTAAATCATGGTAAGCTTCCAGGAGCTCATAACTGAGCAAATTAACCCCTGCGCCGATTAATATGAAGGCGAAAGGCTTCTAATGACTGCAGGAGTGGAAGGAATCAGACGCTGCGGTCTTCTGGCCCCTCTCTGTCACCGTAAACCCGTGACACCTTGAAAGCTTCAACACAATGTTCACAAGGTAGACAGCAGCGGTGGTCGGTCTCCTAGACAATGAGCTAACTCCTTTATGATGATAGAGGCCACTGTCTCCTTAGCTTGATGCTGGTACTTTTCTGTGGAAATGAGCTTGTCTCCAACCAGCCTGGAATATTTCCAGTGAATTATGGCACGACACCATGGTATTAGCAGTGCACTCAGTACCAGAAGCGAAGCTATCCACGATTTCCTTCTCAGGAATTGTATTTGGTAGACTGAGTGGCTGCCCAAACATTAGTTTCTCACAAAGGAGCTGAAGACACTGAGTGGCAGTAGGTGCAAGTTTCTTCAGCATGTTAGATATCAGAGCCAGGAGAACAGAGAGAGTGGCATGGTGGCTCTGTGGTTAGCACTGCAGCCTTGCAGCTCTGGAGTCCTGAGTTCAAATCCCACCATGGACAACATCTGCAATTAGTTTGTATGTTTTCCCCGTGTTTTTTCGGGGGTTTCCCCGAGGTTCTCCGATTTCCTCCTCATTAAAAAAGCAGCCGTACAGGAGTGTTCAGAATTCAAAAAGTTAGGGCCTGACACCACCATTTCCGTGGCCAACAGATTGGCGATGGAGGAGTTCAACCTCTTAGTTTTGTCATGTGTAGGAGGAAACAATCTTTTACCTGACCACAATTATGGAACCAAAGGCTGGCTTCGGTGCTGAGAGAGAGCGGAGTACGGTGAACCGGACAAACAGCTGGACCGTGAGTGAGATGCAGGCGGAGATGTTACGATGGATTGATAACGTTGTGGTGTGCTTGTTTTCTGAGATCAGTGAAAAACAGCAGGCATGTCCGTTTCCGTTACAGCTGATGGGCTCTCACTCAGCCTGACTGGAGCGGGTAAAGAACTGGAGGTTCTCCGGTGGGAGACTTGCGTGACAATACTTGGCACGGTAACAGAGGAGGAGGAAGAAGCAGCAGATGCGGTTGATGGTTGTTGAGGTCCGCATTTTATCGCAGTGATATTGTTAGAACCCTCCTGTTTGTTTTTTCCATCTTGCGTTTTGCGGTCATGTGACCATCTGCCTTTATATTCCAGCTCCGCCCTTTTGGCTGTGCTGGACTTCAGTGTTTGACTGTTTCTCTAGCCAGGTGCTTCTGTGCCTTTCTCTGTCAGTTTGTTTGGTCCTTCTGGGACCTCTAGTACTTTTTTGTCTGTTTGTCTTTTTGTGTTCTGCAACAACTTTAGGAGGTGTCCCATTTTTGTCCCAGTCCTTAGTTCTTTTAGGGACCCCTCCCCTTATGCTATAGGTCTTCGTTCAGACTAGCCGAGGACTAAGGCGGGTCTGTTCGCTAGGAACAGGCAGCCCGCTACATCGTAGGGATTCAGCTTAGTTTTACTGTAGGGACAGTTTTCCCTTATCTTTCCTTAGTACATGTTGCAGATCATAACAGTAAGTCCAGCCAAAAAAAAAAAAACTAAAAGGAAAGAAATTCGGGGATCAGTATGGTTTCCATCCAGGATTTGGCTCAACACCTGCAGAGATTGTCTCTGGAGGTAGCCAAGTTCCAGCAACACGTGAGTAGCTGTTCTGAAGCGCATTTTGTGGAACCCAAGGTAGGACTGCCTGATGTTTTTTATGGTAAACAGCAAGTTGTTTTTTTTCCTTTAAAAATGCTTGTTTGTTATATTTTTGTTTGAGACCAAGGTCCTCTGCGAATGAATCACAGCGCACTGGTTTTATTATGTCACTTTTGCGAAAAGAACCACAGGGGTGGGCCTTTTCTCTCCAACCTAATGATCCATGTTTAAGGTCTGTAGAAGAATTTTTTTCTGCTATGGGGCTATTATATGACGATCCTGATCGAATCTCACCTGCTGAGGCAGAACTCAGGCATTTGAATCAGGGGTCAGGTGATGTTGAAAATTATTGCACACACTTCAGAAGATGGGTCTCAGAAGTTAAATGGAATGATCCAGCTCTGAAATGTCTATTTCTTGCTGGTCTGAGTGAAAGGGTTAAGGATTTGCTAATTGCATTCCCCGCACCTGAGACTCTGCAGGATGCCATGCAATTAGCTGTTCATGTGGATAGGAGACTGAGATTTAGACAGAATGAGGTAAAGACTCCTGTAATGCCAGGTCCTATTCCCCAGAAAATCTGCTCAGACGGCGGAGAACCGATGGAGGTTGGGGCGAAGTCGCTCCCCTCTCAGGAAAGAGACCGAAGGTTCACCGAGGGATTATGTCTTTATTGTGGTAAAGCTGACCATTTGATTAAGTATTGTGAGCTTCGTTTAAGTAAAGAAAAAAAAAAGGTCAGTTACGCTCGTATAGCTTGTTTACACTCTGCAGGAGTATTTCTTTCTGGGAGTACTACTTTGCTGGAAAATTTGATTGAATTTCAGGTATTTGTGGATTGTGGTTCAACACAATGTGATTGATAAAGGGTTTTTGGAAAACCTTAAATTGAAATCCAAACCTTTGTCATAGCAACATAGTAACATAGTTTTTAAGGTTGAAGTAAGACTAAGTCCAGCTAGTTCAACCCATAGCCTAACATGTTGATCCACAGGAAGGCAAAAAAAAAACATGTGGCAAACACTAAGCTCCATATTGGGGAAAAAAATTCCTTCCCGACTCCATACGACAATCAGACTAGTTCCCTGGATCAATGCCCTATCAAGGAATCTAGTATATATAACCTGTAATATTATACTTTTCAAGAAAGGCATCCATGCCCTTCTTAAATTTTAATAGTGAATCACTCATTACACCATCATGCGGCAGAGAGTTCCATAGTCTCACTGCTCTTACAGTAAAGAATCCCCGTCTGTGATTATGATCAAACCTTCTTTCCTCCAGACGTAGAAGATGCCCCCTTGTCCCCGTCTCTGGCCTCAGAGTAAAAAGATCAACAGACAGGTCTTTGTACTGTCCCCTCATATACTTGTACATAGTAATAAGATCACCCCTAAGCCTTCATTTTTCCACAGTAAATAACCCCAAGTGTAATAACCTGTCTTGGTATTGCAGACCCCCCAGTCCTCTAATAACCTTGGTCGCTCATCTCTGCACCCTCTCTAGTTCAGCTATGTCTTTCTTATACAACGGAGACCAGAACTGTACACAGTATTCTAAGTGTGGTCGCACTAGTGACTTGTTTACAGGTAAAATTATGTTCTCCTCATGAGCATCTATGTCTCTTTTAATGCATCCCATTATTTTATTTGCCTTTGCAGCAGCTGCCTGACACTGGCCACTAAACATGAGCTTGTTGTCGACCAATACACCCAGGTCTTTTTCAGTTACAGTTTTGCCCAGTGTTTTACAATTAAGCATAATTATACATTTTATTTCCTCTGCCCAAGTGCATTACCTTACATTTATCCCCATTAAAGCTCATTTGCCATTTATCAGCCCAAGCTTCTAGTTTACATAGATCCTCCTGTAATATAAAATTGTCCTCCTCTGTATTGATTACCCTGCAGAGTTTAGTGTCATCTGCAAATATTGAAATATTACTCTGTATGCCCCTTACAAGGTCATTAATAAATATGTTAAAAAGAAGGGGGCCCAATACTGACCCCTGTGGTACCCCACTGTTAACTGAGACCCAGTCTAAGTGTTTTCCATTAATAACCACCCTTTGTTTCCTATCACTGAGACAATTCTTAACCCACATACATATATTTTCCCCTATCCCCATTGTTCTCATTTTATGTATCAACCTTTTGTGTGGAACCATATCAAAAGCTTTTGAAAAGTCCATATACACAACATCCACTGCATTTCCTTGGTCCAGTCTGGAACTTGCCTCCTCATAAAAACTGATCAGATTAGTTTGACAGGAACGGTCCCTCGTAAACCCATGTTGATATTGGGTCATGAGGTTATTCTTCTTCAGATACTCTAGTATAGCATCTCTTAGGAAACCCTGCAGGATTTTACCAACAGTAGAGGTTAAGCTTACTGGCCTATAATTTCCAAGTTCAGTTTTTGTCCCCTTTTTGAATATTGGCACCACATTTGCTATACGCCAGTCCTGTGGTACAGACCCTGTTATTATGGAATCTTTAAAGATTAAAAATAATGGTCTATCTATGACGTTACTTAATTCCTGCAGTACTCGCGGGTGTATCCCATCCGGGCCCGGGGATTTGTCAACTTTAGTGATTTTTAGACGCCGCCGTACTTCCTGCTGGGTTAAGCAAGTGACATTTAATGGAGATTTTTTGTTATCACTGATCATGTTTTCTATCATGCGATTTTCTTGTGTAAATACGGTTGAAAAAAAATCATTTAACATATTGGCTTTTTCCTCATCCTCATCCACCATTTCACCCAGACTATTTTTAAGGGGGCCAACACTATCATTTTTTAGTTTTTTACTATTTATGTAATTAAAGAATATTTTGGGGTTATTTTTACTTTCTCTGGCAATGATTCTCTCTGCCTCAATCTTTTCTGCCTTGATTTGGTTTTTGCAGAATTTATTTAATTTTCTATATTTATTTAGTGCCTCATCACTACCTACTTGCTTTAGTTCTCTAAATGCTTTCTTTTTGTCACTTATTGCGCCCCTTACAGCTCTATATAGCCATAGTGGTTTCCTCCTATTTCTAGCATGTTTATTCCCATAGGGTATATATTGTGCACAGGTCCTATTCAGGATGCTAATAAATGTCTCCCATTTGCTTTGTGTAGCTTTATGTCTCAGGATATCGTCCCAGTTTATTGCACTAAGATCATCTCTCAACCGTTGGAAATTTGCCTTCCTGAAGTTTAGTGTCCCTGTAACCCCTCTACTACACATCTTATTAAAGGTTACATGAAAATGTATTATTTTGTGATCACTATTACCCAAGTGACCCCCAACTCGTATATTTGATATGCGGTCTGGCCTATTGGTTAATATTAGGTCTAGCAGTGCCCCCCTTCTTGTTGGGTCCTGAACCAGTTGTGAAAGGTAATTGTCTCTCATAGTTGTCAAAAACCTACTACCTTTGCTTGAACTACAGGTTTCTGTCCCCCAATGTATTTCAGGGTAGTTGAAGTCCCCCATAATAATGACTTCTCCTTGAGTCGCTGCTTCATCTATTTGCTTTACGAGGATATTCTCCGCTGCTTCCATTATTTTTGGAGACTTATAACAAACCCCTATCAGTAATTTATTATTTTTTCCCCCTCCCCTTATGTCCACCCACAGGGACTCTACATTTCCATTAGATTCACATATATCCTTGTCATCACCTATTTCTGTGATTGCAATTGATAACACTCCCTTGAAATGTATTACTCACAAGATTGCTGCATTTCCTCTCACTATCAATGGAGTTCACCAAGAAATTTTGGACTTGGTTGTAATAGATAATTTACCCTCTCCGGTCGTTCTAGGATTGCCTTGGTTAAAACTGCACAATCCTTTGCTGGACTGGTCTTCTAATGTGATTAAGTCTTGGAGTCCGAAGTGCTATGATAAATGTTGTAATGGTCGCATTGCGGCTGTGGAAAAAGGGAAATTACTTGTACCTATTCAAGTTTTTTAGAGGGCTTTTTCAGAGGAGGAGTCGCAAGTTTTACCTCCTCATAGGGATTATGTTTGCGCCATTGAGTTTGTTCCTGGAGCTACTTTTCCCAATAGTCGCTTGTTTAATCTGACTATCCCTGAAAGAAAGGCCTTGGAGGAGTACATACAGACTAGCCTGGCTGCTGGTTACATTATGACATTAGACCTTCTAAGTCGCCTGTGGCAGTTGGATTTTTCTTTGTTAAAAAAAAGGACGGGGGTTTACGTCCATGTCTGGATTTTCGGGAAATTAATAAGATTACCGTACGCAATTCCTACCCATTGACGTTAATTCCTGACTTGTTTAACCAGTTAGTGGGGGCCAAGTGGTTCTGTATAATTGATCTCTGGGGGGGCATACAATTTGTTACGAGTGAAGGAGGGTGATGAATGGAAAACTGCTTTTAACACTCCGGTTGGTCATTTTGAGAATCTGGTGATGCCTTTTGGTCTTACCAATGCACCTGCATTTTTTCAGAACCTTATTAATGACATCCTGAGACCTTTGATTGGTAAGAATGTGATTGTGTATTTGGATGACATTTTGATTTATTCAACAGATCTAGAGTCCCATTGGCAGAGTGTACGTGAAGTTTTGCAGTTATTGAGCGATAAATCACTCTTTGCTAAGCTGGAGAAATGTGAGTTCGCTGTGCAGAAAATTTGTTTTTTGGGCTACATTGTCTCCAGCGAGGGCTTTGAGATGGACCCGGTGAAGGTTCAGGCTGTGCAGGAATGGCCTAGGCCTGTTGGTTTGAAATCTATACAGAGATTTTTGGGTAATACCAATTATTACCAGAAATTCATTAAGAATTTTTCTGTAATTGTTAAGCCTCTGACCGATCTCACCAGGAAAGGTGCGAATACGGTCCAGTGGACTACTGAGGCCATTGAAGCATTTGAGTATCTCAAAGAGAGGTTCAGTTCTGCCCCTATCCTTATGCAGCCTGATGAGACCAAGCCTTTTTTGGTCGAGATCGATGCTTCATCGGTGGGGGTCGGAGCAGTTTTGTCTCAGGAGAACAAGGATGGAGTACATCCTTGTGCCTTCTTTTCGAAAAAAAATTCGGAAACCGAACTGAATTATGATGTTGGAAATCGGATGTTGCTGGCTATTAAACTCACGTTTGAACATTGGCGTCATTTTTTGGAAGGCGCTAGGTTTCCTATTCAGGTTTTCACAGATCATAAGAATTTGATCTATCTGGATGCTGCCAAGCGCTTGAATGCCCGTCAAGCTAGGTGGGCATTTTTTTTTTCTCGGTTTCATTTTTCTGTTACCTATATTCCTGGTACTAAGAATGTTAAAGCCGATGCTTTATCTCGCAGCTTCTCTCCTATGGTCGGTACCGAGGAGGATGAGAGCATTTTACAGAAAGGAGTTGTGGTGGCGGCATTGGACTCCGTTTTGGAGAATGGGATTCTGAAAGCTCAAGATGATTCTCCATTTAACACTCCCTATGGGAGGTTGTTCATGCCTAGAGCCTTTAGAAGAGATTTGTTTGTGGAGTGTCATGAGTTTCGGTTGGCAGGTCATCCAGGAATTTCGGAAACTAAGAGACTTATCAGTCGCAGTTTTTGGTGGCCTGGATGGCAGAAGGAAGTCATCAAGTGGGTGCGTCAATGTACTGTGTGTGCTAGGTCAAAGGCTTCACATACTCCTGCTGCGGGGTTGCTTTGCCCTCTGGAGGTTCCTAGTGCGCCTTGGACGCATCTCACAATGGATTTTATTACTGATCTTCCTGTGTCCGAGGGTATTACTGTCATCTGGGAGGTCGTGGACCGTTTTAGTAAGATGCGTCATTTGGTTCCATTCATTAAGTTGCCCTGCGCAAAGACACTCGTTAAGGCGTTTGTTAAGGAGATTGTCAAGCTCCATGGTGTTCCCACGGATATTGTTTTTGATAGCGGATCTGAGTTTGTGGCTCGCTTTTGGCGTGCTTTTTGTGACAGGTTGGGAGTCCATTTGTCATTTTCGTTTGGGTATCATCCTGAGTCTAATGGACAGACTGAAAGAAAGAACCAGGATGTTGAACAGTTTTTGCGTTGTTTTGTGGCGGACAATCAAGAGGTGTGGTCTGAGTCTCTGCCTCTCGCAGAATTTGCTCTTAACAATCATACATCCTCCTCTGCTGGGTGTTCTCCTTTTTTTTTTTTGCACTGGGAGACATCCATCTTTTGGTTCGTTCTCCAAATTGGGTCGGCGGTGCCGGAGGAGGAGAATTTTTCCGGTGATTTGGAGAGAGTTTGGACTAATGTACGTTGCAACCTTCAAGAGGCTAACAAGAAGTCCAAGAAGTATTTTGACAGGAAACGTAAGGAGGTTTTGTTTACTGTGGGTGACATGGTTTGGCTGTCCTCAAAGAACCTGCGGTTGAGGATTTCTAAGTTTGTGGGTCCATTTAAAGTGCTTCAGGTTGTTAACCCGTGTAATGCACACGCCCGGGCTGAGCGGCGTGTGCGTGTGATTCCACTGGACCATGCCGGAGAGTGAATGCCTGGAGGGGCGTAACTAGGTATTCACCCGATCCCACCAGGGTCTCACGACGGCATACAACGCCAGTGCACCAAGGAGGAACCGAGCAGAGGGACCAGGTGCTACTCCAGGACAGACCCCGGACACGGCTGTTGACCCACACAGGGGAATACAGGAACAGACTTGTTAGGCTGGTACACAGACTGGTGGGTATAGGCAGGCACGACTGGTATGCAGGCAGGCGGGTATGCAGGCAGGGGGGTACAGGCAAGCACGGCTAGAGTGCAGACAGGGAGACGCTAGCAGGTAGGAACACAGGCGGGATAGGACCCAGTACACACTGGGACTCAGGAACAGAACCACAGATGTGGCGGACAAACACAGCAGAGTGAGGCCGCCCAGAGAGGTGAGCGAGAGCAGGGCAGGACGAGGCCGCCTGGAGCGGTGAGCGAGAGTAGAGCAGGACGAGGCCGCCTGGAGCGGTGAGCGAGAGTAGAGCAGAACGAGGCCGCCTGGAGCGGTTAGCAAAGGCAGAGCAGGCTATAACCGCCGGAGCGGTGAGCAAAGGCAGAGCAGGCAAGAACCGCCGGAGCGGTGAGCAAAGGCAGAGCAGGCTAGAACCGCCGGAGTGGTGAGCAAAGGCAGAGCAGGCTAGAACTGCCGGAGCGGTGAGCAAAGGCAGAGCAGGCTAGAACCGCCGGAGCGGTGAGCAAAGGCAGAGCAGGCTAGAACCGCCGGAGCGGTGAGCAAAGGGTCAGAGCGGAGCAAGACTGCCGGAGCAGTGAGCAAGGCAGAGCAGGCTAGAACCACCGGAGCAGTGAGCAAAGGCAGAGCAGGCTAGAACCGCCGGAGCGGTGAGCAAAGGCAGAGCAGGCTAGAACCGCCGGAGCGGTGAGCAAAGGCAGAGCAGGCTAGAACCGCCGGAGCGGTGAGCAAAGGCAGTGCAGGCTAGAACCGCCGGAGCGGTGAGCAAAGGCAGAGCAGGCTAGAACCGCCGGAGCGGTGAGCAAAGGCAGAGCAGGCTAGAACCGCCGGAGCGGGGAGCAAAGGGTCAGAGCGGAGCAAGACTGCCAGAGCAGTGAGCAAGGCAGAGCATTGGGGACAGGGCTCTGTTCACACGGAACAGACAGGAAGGGAAAGGCAGAACCAGATACCCACAGGGTACTTGCAGTGAAGTAGCGAGTGGACCACAAACTCACAAACGGGAGTACAGTGACAACGAGCAGGAGTTAGGTACGAGTTCAGACTCTGCAGAAAAAGGAAAGGTACGGACATAGAGAAACACGGGAAAACAGGCTAGAAGAGTATACAGACAAGAACAGACACAGTAGCAAGATACAGGAGCGGGTCTAGGAATGCAGCCCCTAGAAGGCGGGAGGAACAGGCCAGGAGCGTGTTCAGACAGGACAGACTAGATACAGGAGCGGGTCTAGGAATACAGCCCCTAGAACGCAGGAGGAACAGGCCAGGAGCGTGTTCAGACAGGACAGACAAGATACAGGAGCGGGTCTAGGTATGCGGCCCCTAAAAGGCGAGAGGAACAGGCCAGGAGCATGTTCAGATAGGACAGACAAGATACAGGAGCGGGTCTAGGTATGCGGCCCCTAGAAGGCGAGACGAACAGGCAAGGAGCGTGTTCAGACAGGCCTGGAAATACAGCCTCCAGGATAGGCAGACAAGAGAACACAGAAGGGGACCTGGCACATTCAGAGTGAAAGACCACACTGAATGAAACACAATGCTCAGGCAGGGATTCATTGGAGCAGCTGGGTTAAATACCAGGTGACAGACAGCAATAGGCTGAGGACGCACAAGGGGTGTGCCTGCAGCAGGTACAAAAAACAGGAAGTGATCGGGCGCCGCCCTTAAGCAGCAGAAAGAGAAGCAAACAGACAGCATGGAGGGAAGCCAGAGAGACATTCTGGATTGGAGATCAAGTGCGCGCTCTTGCACAGTGGGAGATGGACCACTATGCAAAGACGCCGCCAGGTATGTTACAACCCGTCTGCTGTTAGGTTGGATGTCCCTACTTCCTCGAAGATTAATCCTGTGTTTCATGTTTCCTTGTTGAAAAAGGCTGATGTATCAGATAGGGATGCCACTGTCTCAGTTCCTCCTGTGGTGGAAGACGGCGAATATGAAATTTCTCGTATCTTGAATTCTAGATGGCATAGAGGGAGATTACAGTATCTTGTATCCTGGAAGGGTTTCGGTCCCCAAGACAACTCCTGGGTAAGGACGGATGATGTCTCTGCTCCTAGGCTTGTTAAAGCTTTCCACAAGAGGTTTCTGGATAGGCCTGGGCCTGGAAGATCCGGAGGATCCTTATAAAAGAGGAAAAGAGGAGGTACTGTTAGAACCCTCCTGTTTGTTTTTTCCATCTTGTATTTGTAGTCACGTGACCATTTGCCTTTATATTCCAGCTCCGCCATTTTGGCTGTGCTGGACTTCAGTGTTTGACTGTTTCTCTAGCCAGGTGCTTCTGTGCCTTTCTCTGTCAGTTCGTTTGGTCCTTCTGGGACCTCTAGTACTTTTTTGTCTGTTTGTCTTTTTGTGTTCTGCAACAACTTCTCTGTTTAGGAGGTGTCCCATTTTTGTCCCAGTCCTTAGATCTTTTAGGGACACCTCCCCTTATGCTATAGGTCTTCGTTCAGACTAGCCGAGGACTAAGGCGGGTCTGTTCGCCAGGAACAGGCAGCCCGCTACATCGTAGGGATTCAGCTTAGTTTTACTGTAGGGACAGTTTTCCCTTACCTTTCCTTAGTACATGTTGCAGATAATAACAGATATTGCCAGAGTAACGCATGTTGATTGAGCATGTGAAAGTACATGCATGTAGTAGTCAAATTACTGCACTTTTTCCCTCTACTGAGTTTTTTCTCGCAAAGTTTGAAGATAACGTGAGTTGGCTCATCCTTTGCAGTCTCAAAAAAGGCCCAGGCTAGGCAACCCTTGCCGTCCTTGCGAGCTGCGGACGACAGCCACAGCGACAGTTGTGGCTAAAGATGCAGTGCTCGTCGGAGTGTGTGTGTGCAGTAGGATGCAACCTCCTCGCCTTCCTCCTCCTCCACCTCCTCACATGAGCTACTCAGCTGCGTGCCTCTGGGTTCACACCAAGTGGGATCTACAACCTCATCATCATCCAATGTGCTATCCCATTCCTTGCCCTGAGAGTCACCCTCCTCCTCTTCTTGCCCTGACAACATGTAACATACCTGGCGGCGTCCTTGCATGGTGGTCCATCTCCCACTGTGCAAGAGGGCGCACTTGATCTCTTGTCCAGAATGTCTCTCTGGCTTCCCTCCATGCTGTCTGTTTGTGTCTGTTTCTGCTGCTTAAGGGCGGCGCCCGATCACTTCCTGCCTTTTGTACCTGCTGTGGGTCACACCCCTTGTGCGTCCTCAGCCTATTGCTGTCTGACACTTGGTATATAGCTCAGCAGCTCCCTTCTATCCCTGCCTGAGCATAAGTGTTTCTTTCAGTGTGTGCTTGCACTCTGAAGGTGCCAGGTCCCGTTCTGTGTTCTCTTGTCTGCCTATCCTGGAGGCTGTATTTCCAGGCCTGTCTGAACACGCTCCTAGCCTGTTCCTCCTGCCTTCTAGGGGCCGATTACCTAGACCTGTTCCTGTATCTTGTCTGACCTGTCTGAACACGCTCCTAGCCTGTTCCTCCTGCCTTCTAGGGGCCGATTACCTAGACCTGTTCCTGTATCTTGTCTTACCTGTCTGAACACGCTCCTAGCCTGTTCCTCCTGCCTTCTAGGGGCCGGTTCCCTTGACCCGCTCCTGTATCTTGTCTGTCCTGTCTGAACACGCTCCTTGCCTGTTCTTCCTGCCTCTCTGGGGGCCGTATTCCCAGACCCGCTCCTGTATCCCGCTGCAGTGTCGGTCTCCTCCGTACACTCAGTTCCAGTCTGAACTCTCTCCTATCCTTTACCTGTTTTTCCTCTATGTCCGTTCCCTTCCTTTTTCTGCAGAGTCTGTACTCGTACCTAACTCCTGCTTGTTGTCTCTGTTCTCCCGTTTGTGAGTTTGTGGTCCACTCGCTACTTCACTGCAAGTACCCTGTGGGTGTCTGGCTCTGCCTTTCCCTTCCTGTCTGTTCCGTGTGAACAGAGCCCTGTCCCCCCTACTCAGCCTAGCCTGCTCTGACTCCTCTGGCCGCTGCTCCGGCAGTCCTGTCCTGCCCTGCTTCTGCCCGCTGCTCCGGCAGTCCTGTCCTGCCCTGCTTCTGCCCGCTGCTCCGGCAGTCCTGTCCTGCCCTGCTTCTGCCCGCTGCTCCGGCAGTCCTGTCCTGCCCTGCTTCTGCCCGCTGCTCCGGCAGTCCTGTCCTGCCCTGCTTCTGCCCGCTGCTCCGGCAGTCCTGTCCTGCCCTACTCCTCTGCCCGCTGCTCCGGCAGTCCTGTCCTGCCCTGCTTCTGCCCGCTGCTCCGGCAGTCCTGTCCTGCCCTGCTTCTGCCCGCTGCTCCGGCAGTCCTGTCCTGCCCTGCTTCTGCCCGCTGCTCCGGCAGTCCTGTCCTGCCCTGCTTCTGCCCGCTGCTCCGGCAGTCCTGTCCTGCCCTGCTTGTGCTCGCTGCTCCTGCAGCCCCGTCCTGCTCTGTTCTTGCCCACCGCTTCGGGCGTTCCCTCTCTGCTGTGGTTGTCTACCGCATCTGCGGTTCTGTGACCCAGTCTGTACTGGGTCTTAACCTTTCTGTGCTCCAGCCCGTCCTTTCGGCCAGTACCTCCCTGCCTGCATACTCGCCTGTATCCACCCATCTGCATACCAGCCGTGTTTGCTTATATCCACCAGTCTGTGCCAGCCTAACCTGCCTGTTCCTGAGTCCCAGTGTGTACTGGGTCCTATCCCGCCTGTGTTCCTACCTGCTAGTGCCTCCCTGTCTGCACTCTAGCTGCGCTTGCCTTTACCCGCCTGCCTGCATACCAGTCGTGCCTGCCTATACCCTCCAGTCTGTGTGCCAGCCTACCAGCCTGTTCCTGTATTCCCCTGTGTGGGTCAACAGCCGTGTCCGGGGTCTGTCCTGGAGTAGCACCTGGTCCCTCTGCTCGGTTCCTCCTTGGTGCACTGGCGTCGTATGCCGTCGTGCGACCCTGGTCGGATCGGGTGAATACTTAGTCACGCCCCTCCAGGCATTCACTCTCCGGCACGGTCCAGTGGAATCACTACTATCACACGCACACGCCGCTCAGCCCGGGCGTGTGCATAACAGCATGCTCAGGCCATGGTTCCCGTTGAGCCCCACGGCCTTCGCCCTCTGAGAAGTTTTCCAGCGAATATATGCATTAAAATAAATAAATAAATTTTTTTTTCTCTTAGCTGAGTTCCAGGCGAAATTACGCACCGTCCAGATGGATCTATCAGCTCTCGTTCCTGCGGATCCGCCACGTTACTATGGGGATCCAAGACAGTGTCGTGCATTTGTGGAGCAATGCATGCTACACTTTAAGGCCTACCCTCTCTACTTTCCTTCCGATTGGGCTAAAGTGGCCTTTATGATGTCTTACCTGGCGGGTGATGCCTTGGAATGGATCAACCCCCTATATGAAACACAGGATCCGATCCTCCGGGACCTAATGGCCTTCCTGGTGGCCTTTCTAATGGTCTTCGATGATCCTAACCCGGAGGCTCCTGCTGAAGCTTCACCTCCCAATATCCCGGAGCAGCCCCGATGGGTAATGTGTGTGGGTAGCGCAATAGTCCTCCAGCCCAATGAGACTACTGCCCACCCAGAATCCTCACAGGGTGACTACGCTTTCCGGAATACTTCTCTCAACCTCAAGAGGCAGTCCAGACGTGCTAGACGTAGAGGCAAGCCGTCACGCCAGGGTCTGTCCTCCCTGAGACCTCCTGACCCCAACCTAGAAGTCCCTACTGAAGCTTCATCTCCCTGTATCCCGGAGAAACCCCAATGGGTAATGTGCGTGGGTAGTGCACCAGTTCTCCTGCCCGAAGAGACTTCTGCCCATCCAGACTCCACACAGGAGAACTTCCTGCACCCGGCATCAGATGCTTCTCTCTCTTTAACCGGTGTGCATGTCCAAGGATGCTCCAAAGCTGTGGTTACCTCTGAGTCTGTGCACCTCTACTACCTGGCGGAGGATCCCCTGTTGCCTCCTGAATCCTCCGGGATACCACTCGATGACAAATGGAGAGAGACTTCTCTACACCCGGTACTCAATACTTTGTCCGCTTCGTCCTGTGAGCCTGACAATGGGTACCCCAAAGTGGTAGTTACCTCCGAGTCTCTACACCCCTCCGACCAGGCGGAGGATCTCCAGTTGTCTCCTGAACCCTTCGGGGTGCTACCTGGTAACGAAAGGACAGAGACTCTCCTATACTCGGTACCCGATACCTCGCCTGCTTCCTCCAGTGAGTCCAACCTAGTGTACTCCGAAGCAGAGGTTACTCCCGAGTCTCTACACCCCTCCGACCAGGCGGAGGACCTCCAGTTGTGTTCAGAACCCTTTGGGGTGCCACCTGGTGGTGAAAGGACAGAGACTCTCCTATACTCTGTACCTGATACCTCGCTCGCTTCGTCCAGTGAGTCCAACCTAGTGTACTCCGAAGCAGAGGTTACTCCCGAGTCTCTACACCCCTCCGACCAGGCGGAGGACCTCCAGTTGTGTTCAGAACCCTTCGGGGTGCCACCTGGTGGTGAATGGACAGAGACTTTCCTATACTCGGTACCCGATACCTCGCCTGCTTCCTCCAGTGAGTCCGACCTAGTGTACTCTGAAGCAGTTGTTTTCTCTGAGCCTCTGCACTCTTCTGACCCGGCGGAGGACCTCCAGTTGTTTCCTGAATCCTCCGGGGTACCACCAGATAACAAAGAGACAGTGACTTTTCCTCATTATGTACCTGATAACCCGTCTATTTTTTCCTGTGAGCTTGACAAGATGTACCTCGAAGCAGAGATTACCCTTAAGTCTCTGTCCCCCTCCAACCCAGTGAACGACTGGCCCTCGAATTCCCTGCGGAAGATTCTGGCAGGCCTGAAGAAGAGGGGGCGTAAGGGGGGAGGTACTGTAACATACCTGGCGGCGTCCTTGCATGGTGGTCCATCTCCCACTGTGCAAGAGGGCGCACTTGATCTCTTGTCCAGAATGTCTCTCTGGCTTCCCTCCATGCTGTCTGTTTGTGTCTGTTTCTGCTGCTTAAGGGCGGCGCCCGATCACTTCCTGCCTTTTGTACCTGCTGTGGGTCACACCCCTTGTGCGTCCTCAGCCTATTGCTGTCTGACACTTGGTATATAGCTCAGCAGCTCCCTTCTATCCCTGCCTGAGCATAAGTGTTTCTTTCAGTGTGTGCTTGCACTCTGAAGGTGCCAGGTCCCGTTCTGTGTTCTCTTGTCTGCCTATCCTGGAGGCTGTATTTCCAGGCCTGTCTGAACACGCTCCTAGCCTGTTCCTCCTGCCTTCTAGGGGCCGATTACCTAGACCTGTTCCTGTATCTTGTCTGACCTGTCTGAACACGCTCCTAGCCTGTTCCTCCTGCCTTCTAGGGGCCGATTACCTAGACCTGTTCCTGTATCTTGTCTTACCTGTCTGAACACGCTCCTAGCCTGTTCCTCCTGCCTTCTAGGGGCCGGTTCCCTTGACCCGCTCCTGTATCTTGTCTGTCCTGTCTGAACACGCTCCTTGCCTGTTCTTCCTGCCTCTCTGGGGGCCGTATTCCCAGACCCGCTCCTGTATCCCGCTGCAGTGTCGGTCTCCTCCGTACACTCAGTTCCAGTCTGAACTCTCTCCTATCCTTTACCTGTTTTTCCTCTATGTCCGTTCCCTTCCTTTTTCTGCAGAGTCTGTACTCGTACCTAACTCCTGCTTGTTGTCTCTGTTCTCCCGTTTGTGAGTTTGTGGTCCACTCGCTACTTCACTGCAAGTACCCTGTGGGTGTCTGGCTCTGCCTTTCCCTTCCTGTCTGTTCCGTGTGAACAGAGCCCTGTCCCCCCTACTCAGCCTAGCCTGCTCTGACTCCTCTGGCCGCTGCTCCGGCAGTCCTGTCCTGCCCTGCTTCTGCCCGCTGCTCCGGCAGTCCTGTCCTGCCCTGCTTCTGCCCGCTGCTCCGGCAGTCCTGTCCTGCCCTGCTTCTGCCCGCTGCTCCGGCAGTCCTGTCCTGCCCTGCTTCTGCCCGCTGCTCCGGCAGTCCTGTCCTGCCCTGCTTCTGCCCGCTGCTCCGGCAGTCCTGTCCTGCCCTACTCCTCTGCCCGCTGCTCCGGCAGTCCTGTCCTGCCCTGCTTCTGCCCGCTGCTCCGGCAGTCCTGTCCTGCCCTGCTTCTGCCCGCTGCTCCGGCAGTCCTGTCCTGCCCTGCTTCTGCCCGCTGCTCCGGCAGTCCTGTCCTGCCCTGCTTCTGCCCGCTGCTCCGGCAGTCCTGTCCTGCCCTGCTTGTGCTCGCTGCTCCTGCAGCCCCGTCCTGCTCTGTTCTTGCCCACCGCTTCGGGCGTTCCCTCTCTGCTGTGGTTGTCTACCGCATCTGCGGTTCTGTGACCCAGTCTGTACTGGGTCTTAACCTTTCTGTGCTCCAGCCCGTCCTTTCGGCCAGTACCTCCCTGCCTGCATACTCGCCTGTATCCACCCATCTGCATACCAGCCGTGTTTGCTTATATCCACCAGTCTGTGCCAGCCTAACCTGCCTGTTCCTGAGTCCCAGTGTGTACTGGGTCCTATCCCGCCTGTGTTCCTACCTGCTAGTGCCTCCCTGTCTGCACTCTAGCTGCGCTTGCCTTTACCCGCCTGCCTGCATACCAGTCGTGCCTGCCTATACCCTCCAGTCTGTGTGCCAGCCTACCAGCCTGTTCCTGTATTCCCCTGTGTGGGTCAACAGCCGTGTCCGGGGTCTGTCCTGGAGTAGCACCTGGTCCCTCTGCTCGGTTCCTCCTTGGTGCACTGGCGTCGTATGCCGTCGTGCGACCCTGGTCGGATCGGGTGAATACTTAGTCACGCCCCTCCAGGCATTCACTCTCCGGCACGGTCCAGTGGAATCACTACTATCACACGCACACGCCGCTCAGCCCGGGCGTGTGCATAACACAACACAGTACAGTCGAGGCTCAGGAAGCTGCTCGGACCCAACCTTTTTTTTTTTCCCCTGTATTGAGAACAATATCTGCCTTAAATCATTTTAATCTGAGATGTAGTCGGCTTTATATACCAATTTTGAGTTTATCAGGTCTGTGTACCCCTGTATGGAGAACAATATCTGCCCCAAAGAATTTTAAACTGAGATGTAGTTTGCTTTATACGCCAATTTTGAGTTTATGATGTCTGTGTACCCCTTGTAAGGTGGCTAATGGTCGCATAGTCGATGGGAGGCATGTGTCACAGAGATGGCTGGTCTCTGTGATGTAACCCGAAGTGTTTCTTTAGTGCACAAAAGCAGTAAGAGGTTCGTTTGGTGCACCTGGGAGCCGGTTTACTGGTAGTTTAGAGAGTTAGGTGGGTCTAGCTACCCACAGACTTCACCTCTGGGTGTGGCTAACAGCCTATATGATGGAGACTGTAACATACCTGGCGGCGTCCTTGCATGGTGGTCCATCTCCCACTGTGCAAGAGCGCGCACTTGATCTCCAGTCCAGAATGTCTCTCTGGCTTCCCTCCTTGCTGTCTGTTTGTCTGTTTTGGCTGCATAGGGCGACGCCCGCTGAACTTCCTGTTTCTTGTACCTGCTGCGGACACGCCCCTGTTGCACCTTCAGCCTATTGCTGTCCATCTTTGGGTATTTATACCACCTTCTTCCTCAAGATGGCGCCTGAGCATTGTGTCCTGTCAGTCGGCTTTTTGTCTCTGACATGCCAGGTCCTATCCTGTTTTCCTGCCTGTTTTCCAGTTCTGTGTCTGAACTGTGGTCTGTTCTTGTGAACACGCTTCTTGCCTGTTCTTTCGCCTTCTAGGGGCCGTATTCCTAGATCTGCCTGTCTGTGCCTTGCGGTATCTGTTCCCGTCTGAACAGAGTCCTGTTTGTGTCTCTGCCTTGCGGTATCTGTTCCCGTCTGAACAGAGTCCTGTTTGTGTCCCTGCCTTGCGGTATCTGTTCCTGTCTGAACTGAGTCCTGTCTATTTCTCCTGTCTTGCAGTATCAGTTCCCGTGTCTGAACTGAGTCCTGTCTATGTCTCCTGCCTTGCGGTATCAGTTCCCGTGTCTGAACTGAGTCCTGTCTGTGTACTCTTGCCTGCTGCCTTTCCTGGAGGCTGTATTTCCAGGCCTGTCTGAACACGCTCCTAACCTGTTCCTCCCGCCTTCTAGGGGCCGATTACCTAGATCCGTTCCTGTATCTTGTCTGTCCTGTCTGAACACGCTCCTTGCCTGTTCATCCCGCCTCTCTGGGGGCCGTATTCCCAGACCCGCTCCTGTATCCCGCTGCAGTGTCGGTCTCTTCCGTACACTCAGTTCCAGTCTGAACTCTCTCCTATCCTTTACCTGTTTTGCCTCTATGTCCGTTCCTTTCCTTTTTCTGCAGAGTCTGAACTCGTACCTAACTCCTGCTTGTTGTCTCTGTACTCCCGTTTGTGAGTTTGTGGTCCACTTGCTACTTCACTGCAAGTACCCTGTGGGTATCTGGCTCTGCCTTTCCCTTCCTGTCTGTTCCGTGTGAACAGAGCCCTGTCCGTCCTGCTCTGACTCCTTGCTCACTGCTCCGGCAGCCTTGCTCCGCTCTGACCCTTCTGCCCGCTGCTCCGGCAGTCCTGTCCTGCCCTGCTTCTGCCCGCTGCTCCGGCAGTCCTGTCCTGCCCTGCTTCTGCCCGCTGCTCCGGCAGTCCTGTCCTGCCCTGCTTCTGCCCGCTGCTCCGGCAGTCCTGTCCTGCCCTGCTTCTGCCCGCTGCTCCGGCAGTCCTGTCCTGCCCTGCTTCTGCCCGCTGCTCCGGCAGTCCTGTCCTGCCCTGCTTCTGCCCGCTGCTCCGGCAGTCCTGTCCTGCCCTGCTTCTGCCCGCTGCTCCGGCAGTCCTGTCCTGCCCTGCTTGTGCTCGCTGCTCCTGCAGCCCCGTCCTGCTCTGTTCTTGCCCACCGCTTCGGGCGTTCCCTCTCTGCTGTGGTTGTCTACCGCATCTGCGGTTCTGTGACCCAGTCTGTACTGGGTCTTAACCTTTCTGTGCTCCAGCCCGTCCTTTCGGCCAGTACCTCCCTGCCTGCATACTCGCCTGTATCCACCCATCTGCATGCCTGCCGTGTTTGCTTACATCCACCAGTCTGTGCCAGCCTAACCTGCCTGTTCCAGTAATCCCAGTGTGGGTCAACCCCCGTGTCCGGAGTTTGACCTGGAGTAGCACCTGGTCCCTCTGCCCGGTTTCTCCCTGGTGCACTGGCGTCGTATGCCGTCGTGCCACCTTGGTCGGATCGGCCAGATACTTAGTCACGCCCCTCCAGGCACTCTCCGGTCCATGGTCCAGTGGAACCACAACACCCGCACACGCCAGTCAGTCCGGGCGTGTGCATAACAGCATGCTCAGGCCATGGTTCCCGTTGAGCCCCACGGCCTTCGCTCTCTGAGAAGTTTTCCAGCGAATACATGCATTAAAAATAAATAAATAAAATTTATTTTTTTTCTCAGCTGAGTTCCAGGCGAATTACGCACCCGTCCAGATGGATCTATCTGCTCTCGTTCCTGCGGATCCGCCACGTTACTATGGGGATCCAAGACAAAGTCGTGCATTTGTGGAGCAATGCATGCTACACTTCAAGTTCTACCCTCTATGTTTTCCCACCGATCGGGTTAAGGTGGCATTCATTATGTCTTACCTGGCGGGTGATGCCTTGGAATGGATCAACCCCCTATATGAAACACAGGATCCGATCCTCCTGGACCTAATGGCCTTCCTGGTGGCCTTTCTAATGGTCTTCGATGATCCTAACCCGGAGGCTCCTGCTGAAGCTTCACCTCCCAATATCCCGGAGCAGCCCCGATGGGTAATGTGTGTGGGTAGCGCAATAGTCCTCCAGCCCAATGAGACTACTGCCCACCCAGAATCCTCACAGGGTGACTACGCTTTCCGGAATACTTCTCCCAACCTCAAGAGGCAGTCCAGACGTGCTAGACGTAGAGGCAAGCCGTCACGCCAGGGTCTGTCCTCCCTGAGACCTCCTGACCACAACCTTGAAGTCCCTACTGAAGCTTCATCTCCCTGTATCCCGGAGAAGCCCCAACGGGTAATGTGCGTGGGTAGTGCTCCGGTTCTCCTGCCCGAAGAGACTTCTGCCCATCCAGACTCCACACAGGAGAACTTCCTGCACCCGGCATCAGATGCTTCACCCACTTTAACCGGTGTGCATGTCCAAGGATGCTCCAAAGCTGTGGTTACCTCTGAGTCTGTGCACCTCTACTACCTGGCGGAGGACCCCCTGTTGCCTCCTGAATCCTCCGGGATACCACTCGATGACAAATGGAGAGAGACTTCTCTACACTCGGTACTCGATACTTTGTCCGCTTCGTCCTGTGAGCCTGACAATCGGTACCCCAAAGTGGTAGTTACCCCCGAGTCTCTACACCCCTCCGACCAGGCGGAGGACCTCCAGTTGTCTCCAGAACCCTTCGGGGTGCTACCTGGTAGCGAAAGGACAGAGACTCTCCTATACTCTGTACCTGATACCTCGCTCGCTTCGTCCAGTGAGTCCAACCTAGTGTACTCCGAAGCAGAGGTTACTCCCGAGTCTCTACACCCCTCCGACCAGGCGGAGGACCTCCAGTTGTCTCCAGAACCCTTCGGGGTGCTACCTGGTAGCGAAAGGACAGAGACTCTCCTTTACTCTGTACCTGATACCTCGCTCGCTTCGTCCAGTGAGTCCAACCTAGTGTACTCCGAAGCAGAGGTTACTCCCGAGTCTCTACACCCCTCCGACCAGGCGGAGGACCTCCAGTTGTCTCCAGAACCCTTTGGGGTGCCACCTGGTGGTGAATGGACAGAGACTTTCCTATATCCTGGATCTGATACCTCGCTTGCTTCGTCCAGTGAGTCCGACCTTGTGTACTCTGAAGCAGAGGTTACCCTTGAGTCTCTACACCCGTCTGACCAGGCGGAGGACCTCCAGTTGCCTCCAGAACCCTTCGGGGTGCCACCTGGTGGTGAATGGACAGAGACTTTCCTATACTCGGTACCCGATACCTCGCCTGCTTCCTCCAGTGAGTCCGACCTAGTGTACTCTGAAGCAGATGTTTTCTCTGAGCCTCTGCACTCTTCTGACCCGGCGGAGGACCTCCAGTTGTTTCCTGAATTCTCCGGGGTACCACCAGATAACAAAGAGACAGTGACGTTTCCTCATTATTTACCTGATAACCCGTCTATTTCTTCCTGTGAGCTTGACAAGATGTACCTCGAAGCAGAGATTACCCCCAAGTCTCTGTCCCCCTCCAACCCGGTGAAGGACTTCCAGTTGTCTCCTGTACCCTCTGGGGTGCCACCTGAAAATATGTGGAGAGAGACTTCCTTGTGTGCTGTTCCTGGTACTCCACCCGTTTCGTCTGTTGCTAAGGATGGCTGGATAGGAGGTAGCATCCTAGCTAACCAGATGAGATCAATTTTTCCTGTGGACAGTGTAAGTGATCTCCTTGAAGTGAACGACTGGTCCTCGAATTCCCTGCGGAAGATTCTGGCAGGCCTGAAGAAGAGGGGGCGTAAGGGGGGGGTACTGTAACATACCTGGCGGCGTCCTTGCATGGTGGTCCATCTCCCATTGTGCAAAAGCGTGCACTTGATCTCCAGTCCAGAATGTCTCTCTGGCTTCCCTCCTTGCTGTCTGTTTGTCTGTTTTGGCTGCATAGGGCGACGCCCGCTGAACTTCCTGTTTCTTGTACCTGCTGCGGACACGCCCCTGTTGCACCTTCAGCCTATTGCTGTCCATCTTTGGGTATTTATACCACCTTCTTCCTCAAGATGGCGCCTGAGCATTGTGTCCTGTCAGTCGGCTTTTTGTCTCTGACATGCCAGGTCCTATCCTGTTTTCCTGCCTGTTTTCCAGTTCTGTGTCTGAACTGTGGTCTGTTCTTGTGAACACGCTTCTTGCCTGTTCTTTCGCCTTCTAGGGGCCGTATTCCTAGATCTGCCTGTCTGTGCCTTGCGGTATCTGTTCCCGTCTGAACAGAGTCCTGTTTGTGTCTCTGCCTTGCGGTATCTGTTCCCGTCTGAACAGAGTCCTGTTTGTGTCCCTGCCTTGCGGTATCTGTTCCTGTCTGAACTGAGTCCTGTCTATTTCTCCTGTCTTGCAGTATCAGTTCCCGTGTCTGAACTGAGTCCTGTCTATGTCTCCTGCCTTGCGGTATCAGTTCCCGTGTCTGAACTGAGTCCTGTCTGTGTACTCTTGCCTGCTGCCTTTCCTGGAGGCTGTATTTCCAGGCCTGTCTGAACACGCTCCTAGCCTGTTCCTCCCGCCTTCTAGGGGCCGATTACCTAGATCCGTTCCTGTATCTTGTCTGTCCTGTCTGAACACGCTCCTTGCCTGTTCGTCCCGCCTCTCTGGGGGCCGTATTCCCAGACCTGCTCCTGTATCCCGCTGCAGTGTCGGTCTCTTCCGTACACTCAGTTCCAGTCTGAACTCTCTCCTATCCTTTACCTGTTTTGCCTCTATGTCCGTTCCTTTCCTTTTTCTGCAGAGTCTGAACTCGTACTAACTCCTGCTTGTTGTCTCTGTACTCCCGTTTGTGAGTTTGTGGTCCACTTGCTACTTCACTGCAAGTACCCTGTGGGTATCTGGCTCTGCCTTTCCCTTCCTGTCTGTTCCGTGTGAACAGAGCCCTGTCCGTCCTGCTCTGACTCCTTGCTCACTGCTCCGGCAGCCTTGCTCCGCTCTGACCCTTTTGCTCACTGCTCCGGCAGCCTTGCTCCGCTCTGACCCTTCTGCCCGCTGCTCCGGCAGTCCTGTCCTGCCCTGCTTCTGCCCGCTGCTCCGGCAGTCCTGTCCTGCCCTGCTTCTGCCCGCTGCTCTGGCAGTCCTGTCCTGCCCTGCTTCTGCCCGCTGCTCCGGCAGTCCTGTCCTGCCCTGCTTCTGCCCGCTGCTCCGGCAGTCCTGTCCTGCCCTGCTTCTGCCCGCTGCTCCGGCAGTCCTGTCCTGCCCTGCTTCTGCCCGCTGCTCCGGCAGTCCTGTCCTGCCCTGCTTCTGCCCGCTGCTCCGGCAGTCCTGTCCTGCCCTGCTTCTGCCCGCTGCTCCGGCAGTCCTGTCCTGCCCTGCTTCTGCCCGCTGCTCCGGCAGTCCTGTCCTGCCCTGCTTCTGCCCGCTGCTCCGGCAGTCCTGTCCTGCCCTGCTTGTGCTCGCTGCTCCTGCAGCCCCGTCCTGCTCTGTTCTTGCCCACCGCTTCGGGCGTTCCCTCTCTGCTGTGGTTGTCTACCGCATCTGCGGTTCTGTGACCCAGTCTGTACTGGGTCTTAACCTTTCTGTGCTCCAGCCCGTCCTTTCGGCCAGTACCTCCCTGCCTGCATACTCGCCTGTATCCACCCATCTGCATACCTGCCATGTTTGCTTACATCCACCAGTCTGTGCCAGCCTAACCTGCCTGTTCCAGTAATCCCAGTGTGGGTCAACCCCCGTGTCCGGAGTTTGACCTGGAGTAGCACCTGGTCCCTCTGCCCGGTTTCTCCCTGGTGCACTGGCGTCGTATGCCGTCGTGCCACCTTGGTTGGATCGGCCAGATACTTAGTCACGCCCCTCCAGGCACTCTCCGGTCCATGGTCCAGTGGAACCACAACACCCGCACACGCCAGTCAGTCCGGGCGTGTGCATAACAGCATGCTCAGGCCATGGTTCCCGTTGAGCCCCACGGCCTTCGCTCTCTGAGAAGTTTTCCAGCGAATACATGCATTAAAAATAAATAAATAAAATTTATTTTTTTTCTCAGCTGAGTTCCAGGCGAATTACGCACCCGTCCAGATGGATCTATCTGCTCTCGTTCCTGCGGATCCGCCACGTTACTATGGGGATCCAAGACAAAGTCGTGCATTTGTGGAGCAATGCATGCTACACTTCAAGTTCTACCCTCTATGTTTTCCCACCGATCGGGTTAAGGTGGCATTCATTATGTCTTACCTGGCGGGTGATGCCTTGGAATGGATCAACCCCCTATATGAAACACAGGATCCGATCCTCCTGGACCTAATGGCCTTCCTGGTGGCCTTTCTAATGGTCTTCGATGATCCTAACCCGGAGGCTCCTGCTGAAGCTTCACCTCCCAATATCCCGGAGCAGCCCCGATGGGTAATGTGTGTGGGTAGCGCAATAGTCCTCCAGCCCAATGAGACTACTGCCCACCCAGAATCCTCACAGGGTGACTACGCTTTCCGGAATACTTCTCCCAACCTCAAGAGGCAGTCCAGACGTGCTAGACGTAGAGGCAAGCCGTCACGCCAGGGTCTGTCCTCCCTGAGACCTCCTGACCACAACCTTGAAGTCCCTACTGAAGCTTCATCTCCCTGTATCCCGGAGAAGCCCCAACGGGTAATGTGCGTGGGTAGTGCTCCGGTTCTCCTGCCCGAAGAGACTTCTGCCCATCCAGACTCCACACAGGAGAACTTCCTGCACCCGGCATCAGATGCTTCACCCACTTTAACCGGTGTGCATGTCCAAGGATGCTCCAAAGCTGTGGTTACCTCTGAGTCTGTGCACCTCTACTACCTGGCGGAGGACCCCCTGTTGCCTCCTGAATCCTCCGGGATACCACTCGATGACAAATGGAGAGAGACTTCTCTACACTCGGTACTCGATACTTTGTCCGCTTCGTCCTGTGAGCCTGACAATCGGTACCCCAAAGTGGTAGTTACCCCCGAGTCTCTACACCCCTCCGACCAGGCGGAGGACCTCCAGTTGTCTCCAGAACCCTTCGGGGTGCTACCTGGTAGCGAAAGGACAGAGACTCTCCTATACTCTGTACCTGATACCTCGCTCGCTTCGTCCAGTGAGTCCAACCTAGTGTACTCCGAAGCAGAGGTTACTCCCGAGTCTCTACACCCCTCCGACCAGGCGGAGGACCTCCAGTTGTCTCCAGAACCCTTTGGGGTGCCACCTGGTGGTGAATGGACAGAGACTTTCCTATATCCTGGATCTGATACCTCGCTTGCTTCGTCCAGTGAGTCCGACCTTGTGTACTCTGAAGCAGAGGTTACCCTTGAGTCTCTACACCCCTCTGACCAGGCGGAGGACCTCCAGTTGCCTCCAGAACCCTTCGGGGTGCCACCTGGTGGTGAATGGACAGAGACTTTCCTATACTCGGTACCCGATACCTCGCCTGCTTCCTCCAGTGAGTCCGACCTAGTGTACTCTGAAGCAGATGTTTTCTCTGAGCCTCTGCACTCTTCTGACCCGGCGGAGGACCTCCAGTTGTTTCCTGAATTCTCCGGGGTACCACCAGATAACAAAGAGACAGTGACTTTTCCTCATTATGTACCTGATAACCCGTCTATTTCTTCCTGTGAGCTTGACAAGATGTACCTCGAAGCAGAGATTACCCCCAAGTCTCTGTCCCCCTCCAACCCGGTGAAGGACTTCCAGTTGTCTCCTGTACCCTCTGGGGTGCCACCTGAAAATATGTGGAGAGAGACTTCCTTGTGTGCTGTTCCTGGTACTCCACCCGTTTCGTCTGTTGCTAAGGATGGCTGGATAGGAGGTAGCATCCTAGCTAACCAGATGAGATCAATTTTTCCTGTGGACAGTGTAAGTGATCTCCTTGAAGTGAACGACTGGTCCTCGAATTCCCTGCGGAAGATTCTGGCAGGCCTGAAGAAGAGGGGGCGTAAGGGGGGGGTACTGTAACATACCTGGCGGCGTCCTTGCATGGTGGTCCATCTCCCACTGTGCAAGAGCGCGCACTTGATCTCCAGTCCAGAATGTCTCTCTGGCTTCCCTCCTTGCTGTCTGTTTGTCTGTTTTGGCTGCATAGGGCGACGCCCGCTGAACTTCCTGTTTCTTGTACCTGCTGCGGACACGCCCCTGTTGCACCTTCAGCCTATTGCTGTCCATCTTTGGGTATTTATACCACCTTCTTCCTCAAGATGGAGCCTGAGCATTGTGTCCTGTCAGTCGGCTTTTTGTCTCTGACATGCCAGGTCCTATCCTGTTTTCCTGCCTGTTTTCCAGTTCTGTGTCTGAACTGTGGTCTGTTCTTGTGAACACGCTTCTTGCCTGTTCTTTCGCCTTCTAGGGGCCGTATTCCTAGATCTGCCTGTCTGTGCCTTGCGGTATCTGTTCCCGTCTGAACAGAGTCCTGTTTGTGTCTCTGCCTTGCGGTATCTGTTCCCGTCTGAACAGAGTCCTGTTTGTGTCCCTGCCTTGCGGTATCTGTTCCTGTCTGAACTGAGTCCTGTCTATTTCTCCTGTCTTGCAGTATCAGTTCCCGTGTCTGAACTGAGTCCTGTCTATGTCTCCTGCCTTGCGGTATCAGTTCCCGTGTCTGAACTGAGTCCTGTCTGTGTACTCTTGCCTGCTGCCTTTCCTGGAGGCTGTATTTCCAGGCCTGTCTGAACACGCTCCTAGCCTGTTCCTCCCGCCTTCTAGGGGCCGATTACCTAGATCCGTTCCTGTATCTTGTCTGTCCTGTCTGAACACGCTCCTTGCCTGTTCGTCCCGCCTCTCTGGGGGCCGTATTCCCAGACCCGCTCCTGTATCCCGCTGCAGTGTCGGTCTCTTCCGTACACTCAGTTCCAGTCTGAACTCTCTCCTATCCTTTACCTGTTTTGCCTCTATGTCCATTCCTTTCCTTTTTCTGCAGAGTCTGAACTCGTACCTAACTCCTGCTTGTTGTCTCTGTACTCCCGTTTGTGAGTTTGTGGTCCACTTGCTACTTCACTGCAAGTACCCTGTGGGTATCTGCCTCTGCCTTTCCCTTCCTGTCTGTTCCGTGTGAACAGAGCCCTGTCCGTCCTGCTCTGACTCCTTGCTCACTGCTCCGGCAGCCTTGCTCCGCTCTGACCCTTTTGCTCACTGCTCCGGCAGCCTTGCTCCGCTCTGACCCTTCTGCCCGCTGCTCCGGCAGTCCTGTCCTGCCCTGCTTCTGCCCGCTGCTCCGGCAGTCCTGTCCTGCCCTGCTTCTGCCCGCTGCTCCGGCAGTCCTGTCCTGCCCTGCTTCTGCCCGCTGCTCCGGCAGTCCTGTCCTGCCCTGCTTCTGCCCGCTGCTCCGGCAGTCCTGTCCTGCCCTGCTTCTGCCCGCTGCTCCGGCAGTCCTGTCCTGCCCTGCTTCTGCCCGCTGCTCCGGCAGTCCTGTCCTGCCCTGCTTCTGCCCGCTGCTCCGGCAGTCCTGTCCTGCCCTGCTTGTGCTCGCTGCTCCTGCAGCCCCGTCCTGCTCTGTTCTTGCCCACCGCTTCGGGCGTTCCCTCTCTGCTGTGGTTGTCTACCGCATCTGCGGTTCTGTGACCCAGTCTGTACTGGGTCTTAACCTTTCTGTGCTCCAGCCCGTCCTTTCGGCCAGTACCTCCCTGCCTGCATACTCGCCTGTATCCACCCATCTGCATACCTGCCGTGTTTGCTTACATCCACCAGTCTGTGCCAGCCTAACCTGCCTGTTCCAGTAATCCCAGTGTGGGTCAACCCCCGTGTCCGGAGTTTGACCTGGAGTAGCACCTGGTCCCTCTGCCCAGTTTCTCCCTGGTGCACTGGCGTCGTATGCCGTCGTGCCACCTTGGTCGGATCGGCCAGATACTTAGTCACGCCCCTCCAGGCACTCTCCGGTCCATGGTCCAGTGGAACCACAACACCCGCACACGCCAGTCAGTCCGGGCGTGTGCATAACAGAGACTGTTGTTTGGCACATGGTCTGTGTGTTTGGAGGGAGAAGGCCTCCTGTGTATGTTTGTCTCCAGACCCAGCCAGGATACTGGACACTACCTCAGCCTGTGTGCCACACAGGCCTGGCTGAGCAGAGACCTTCTAAGGATCTTTTACTTTGATTGCCTGATCTAAAGGCTGTTTGCTTTTCTGTTTGGTTTCTGGGTTTATGAAGCAATAAACCCACATGAACTTTTAAAGGAACAAACCTCCTGTTTTCCTCCCATCGTACCTAAGTGACTAAAACCCCTACACCCTGTATGGAGAACAATATCTGCCCCAAAGAATTTTAAGCTAAGATGTAGTCTGCTTTATATACCAATTTTGAGTTTATGATGTCTGTGTACCCCTGTATGGAGAACAATATCTGCTCCTAAGAATTTTAAGCTGAGATGTAGTCTGCTTTATATACCAATTTTGAGTTTATCAGGTCTGTGTACTCCTGTGTGGAGAACAATATCTGCCCCAAATAATTTTAAGCTGAGATGTAGCCTGCTTTATATACCATGGTAGAAAGAAAACCAATTTCTCTTTTATCATTTGTTCTCCTATGAGAACAATATCTGCACCAAACAATTAATTTAAATTGAGTATAAGTATTATAATGGGGACCGACACCTCTTCCACTACAGCCAACCCAGCAGATGGAAACACAATCAGGAGTGTTCCCATTTAAAAAAAAATTATGGCTCAACACTACCATTTCCGTTGCCAACAGATTGAAGATGGTGGAGTTCAACCTCTTAGCTGTGTCATGTGTAGGATGAAACAATCTTTTACGTGACCACAACTGCGGGACTGAGGGCTGGCTGCAGTGCTGAGAGAGGATAGAGTATAGTGAACTGGACAAACTGCTGGACTGTGAGTGAGGTGCAGGCGGAGATGTTACGGTGGATTGAGAAACATGTGGTGTGCTTGGTGAAACAAACACAGCACGTATGTCCGCTTCTGTTATAGCTGATGGGCTCTCACTCAGCTTAAATGGAGCGGGTAGAGAACCAGAGGTTCTGCGGTGGGAGACCTGCGCGACAATACTTGGCATGGTGACAGAGGAGGATGAAGAAGCTGCAGATGCGGTTGATGGGGCAGCAGATGGTTGTTGAGGTCCGCTGGTCCGCATTTTAGGGCAGTGAGATTCCCAACGTAACGCATGTTGTTTGCGCATGTGAAGGTTCATCCATGTAGTAGTCAAATTATTGCACTTTTTCCCTCTACTGAGTTTTTTATCGCAAAGTGTGCAGATATCGTGAGTTGGCTCATCCTTTGCAGTCTCAAAAAAGGCCCAGGCTAGGCAATCCTGGCCGCCCCTTCGAGCTGCAGACCCGCGACCGCTGCTGGCCACAGTTGTGGCTAAGGATGCAGTGCTCCTCATGCTTGTATCACTCTGTGTCTGCGCCATGCAATGTAACTTCCTCGTCTTCCTCCTCTTCCACCTCCTCAGATGAGCTACTCAGCTGCGTGCCTCTGGGTTCACACCAAGTGGGATCTACAACCTCATCATCACCCAATGTGTTATCCCATTCCTCGACCTGAGAATCACCCTCCTCTTCTTCTTGCCCTGACAGCACAGAACAGTCCGTGTGACCCTCAGGTATCTGAGTCTCATCGGGATCATCTCCTCCTCCGGGGGATAACATCTGGTGACAAGGATCAGGAAGCTGTACCGACCCTACTTTTTTTTTCCCCTGTATGGAGAACAGTATTAGCATCAAATAATTTTAAGCTGAGATGTAGCCTGCTTTATATACCACAGTAGTAAGAAAACCAATTTTGAGTTTATCATATCTGTGTACCCCTGTGTGGAAAACAATATCTGCACCAAAAAATTAATTTCACTACAGTATAACAATTGTAAAGGAGACCAAAACCTCTTCCACTACAACCAACCCAGGAGATTGATACTTAGCCAGGAGTGTTCACATTTCCCTAAATTAGGACCTAACACCACCAGAGGGGCATCAATTTCACCAGAGTAGAAGTAGTTTAATGGAGACCAAAATCTCTTCCACTACAGCCAACCCAATAGATGGAGACCCAATCAGGATTCTCCACATTTCCAAAAATTAGTGGCAGACACCAGCAAAGTGGCATCAATTTCACTACAGTAGAAATAGTGTAATTAGGACCGACACCTCTTCCAGTGCAGCCAACCCAGGAGATTGAGACCTAACCAGAAGTGTTCACATTTCCCTAAATTAGGGCCTAACAATTAACTGAGGTTATGGAGGAATCCATCCATCATAGTAACTCATTGTAAAAATAAAAAGAAAAAAGTATAGTGGTATAGTGCATACTACAGTTATATGAAAAAGTTTGGGCACCCCATATTAATCTTAAGCTTAATGTTTTATAAAAATTGGTGTTTTTGCAACAGCTATTTCAGTTTGATATATGTAATAACTGTTGGACACAGTAATGTTTCTGCCTTGAAATGAGGTTTATTGTACTAACAGAAAATGTGCAATCTACATTCAAACAAAATTTGACAGGTGCATAAGTATGGGCACCCTTATCATTTTCTTGTTTTAAATACTCCTACCTACTTTTTACTGACTTACTAAAGCACTTTTTTTTTGTTTTGTAACCTCATTGAGCTTTGAACTTCATAGACAGGTGTATGCAATCATGAGAAAAGCTACTTGCAAGTTGTTCTCCTGTTTGAATCTCCTCTGAAGAGTGGCATCATGGGCTCCTCAAAACAACTGTCAAATGATCTGAAAACAAAGATTATTAAACATAGTTGTTCAGGGGAAGGATACAAAAAGCTGTCTCAGAGATTTAACCTGTCAGTTTCCACTGTGAGGAACATAGTAAGGAAATGGAAGAACACAGGGACAGTTCTTGTTAAGGCCAGAAGTGGCAGGCCAAGAAAAACATCAGAAAGGCAGAGAAGAAGAATGGTGAGATCAGTCAAGGACAATCCTCAGACCACCTCCAGAGAGCTGCAGCATCAACTTGCTGCAGATGGTGTCACTGTGCATCGGTCAACTATACAACGCACTTTGCACAAGGAGAAGCTGTATGGGAGAGTGATGCGAAAGAAGACGTTTCTGCAAGCATGCCACAAACAGAGTTGGCTGAGGTATGCAAAAGCACATTTGGAGAAGCCAATTTCTTTTTGGAAGAAGGTCCTGTGGACTGATGAAACCAAGATTGAGTTGTTTGGTCATACAAAAAGGCGTTATGCATGGCGGCAAAAAAGCACAGCATTCCAAGAAAAACACTTGCTACCCACAGTAAAATTTGGTGGAGGTTCCATCATGCTTTGGGGCTGTGTGGCCAATCCCGGCACCGGGAATCTTGTTAAAGTTGAGGGACGCATGGATTCCACTCAGTATCAGCAGATTCTTGACAATAATGTTCAAGAATCAGTGATAAAGTTGAAGTTACGCAGGGGATGGATCTTTCAGCAAGACAATGATCCAAAACACCGCTCCAAATCTACTCAGGCCTTCACGCAGAGGAACAATTACAATGTTCTGGAATGGCCATCCCAGTCCCCAGACCTGAATATCATTGAACATCTGTGGGATCATTTGAAGAGGGCTGTCCATGCTCGGCGACCATCAAACTTAACTGAACTGGAATTGTTTTGTAAAGAGGAAGGGTCAAAAATACCTTCATCCAGGATCCAGGAACTCATTAAAAGCTACAGGAAGCGACTAGAGGCTGTTATTTTTGCAAAAGGAGGATCTACTAAATATTAATGTCACTTTTCTGGTGAGGTGCCCATACTTATGCACCTGTCAAATTTTGTTTGAATGCAGATTGCACATTTTCTGTTAGTACAATAAATCTCATTTCAAGGCAGAAACATTACTGTGTCCAACAGTTATTACATATATCTAACTGAAATAGCTGTTGCAAAAACACCAATTTTTATAAAACATTAAGCTTAAGATTAATAGGGGTGCCCAAACTTTTTCATATAACTGTATATATCTCTGTATAGCAAAGAGTAGTCTGTTGTGAAATTATATGTATATGCATATCAATGAGACATCACACTTTTGGTCTCACTCTGGTGAATGGGGGCCTATAAGAATGTTAAAGAGTTATCTCTGGGCATTGAAAAGTTATTATTTTTTTGCAATATACTTCATTACTTTATTTTCGTTCCTTCTCGACCAAACAACATGCTGCAGTGCTGTTTCAATGCCAAACTCATACTCCTTTAAAAGCTCCTTTCATCTGTTGCTTGGCAATATTCCTGCACTATAGTGAAACATTGTACAGGAAATACTTTGACTGAGTAAGGAGGAGGAGAGCAGAAAAGTTCAGACATGGAGAGTCCCATACACAGATTGAATATATGTAAAGATATTGCTGAGCAACAGTTGAAAGAGGCGCATGAACTGGACATTGAAATAGTACTGCAGCATTCTGTTTGAGAGAAAGAGAAGTAAAATAAGATAATTAAGTATTTTACAAAAATTCATAACTTTTCAATGTCTACAGGATAATTAATTAGAGAAAATACTTTCATTATCCTTTAAATTATACATACGGAAAAGCTCCTGACATATACTTTAGGCACAGTGTGCACTTAGCCTAAGACTAACATGCTCCATAATACAAACCTCTCATTTCCATTTCAAAGACTTTTTTCATGCTGCAGCATTTCTCTGGAATGCGCTACGCTGGACAATCAGATGCCAGAGAGGACTGAACTGGATGCTGGATCAGGGCAGTGCAAATCTTTTTCCTCAGCTCTAACCATGGAAAAAAAACCACATCTTCTTTGGCATGATAATTACAGTTGATAAATTGTCTCCTGCCTTTTTATCACTAATATTCTTCCAAGCCTTGATACTGCACAAACTGCCACATTCTCTGCACTTATATGCTCTTGGTTTCTGTGCATAGATAATAGTGACAGGTGTGTGGCTCATGTAAATTTATGTGTATTTCTTTGCATAGCACAAAAGATAACCAGGCCATGATACAATTTTTGCACTTTTACCTTGTGTGTCACCCCTGTTTCCTCATAGATTGTAAGCTTATGTGAGCAAGGCTCTCTTTCTGCTTGTTTGAATTGCAACTTGCATTGTTACTCTGTACTGTCTTATTTTTTATACATGTACCCTCTGAAATGTAGCTGCCTATCTGGTACATATACAGTTCGTGAAATAAGTACTGAACATGTCACCAATTTTCTAAGTAAATATATTTCTAAAGATGCTATTGACATGAAATTCTCACCATATATCAGTAACAACCCATCCTATCCACACAGGTGAAATCAAACCATAGATGTCCATAAATTATGTGTAATAATGAGAAATGACACAGGGAAAAGTATTGAACACATGAAGAAAGAGAGGTGCAAAAAGCCATGGAAAGTCATGACACCAGCTGAAATCTATCAGAAATTAGAAAGCAATCTTGCCACTTAATGAAAAATTATATCAGCTGGTTCAACTGATGGCCTATATAAAGGTGTCTCATTACCAAGGTGCCACACAAGAAACATCTCATGATGGTTAAAACCAGTGAGCTGTCTCAAGACCATCACAACCTTACTGTTACAAAACATGCTAATGGCAAAAATAATTTCTAAACTGAAGTTTCCAGTGAGTACTGTTGGGGCCATAATCTGGAAGTGGAAAGAACATAATTTCACCATAAACCGGCTATGACCAGGTGCTGCCCACAAGATTTTAGACAGAGGAGTGAATAGAATTATCAGAAGAGTTGTCCAAGAGCCAAGGACCGCCTGTGTAGAGCTATAGAAAGACCTTGGATTAGTAGGTACATGTGTTTCAAAGAAAACCAAAAGTAATGCGCTCAACCTCCATGGCCTGTATGCACACTTAACATGCAATACTCCATTGCTAAACAAAAAGCATGTTAAAGTTTGCTCAACAACATTTAGACAAGTCAGATGAGACGAAAATTGAACTCTTTGGATGCCATAATATACACCATGTTTGGAGGCAAAAAGGCACTGCATATCACCCCAAAAAAAAACCATACCAACAATGAAGTTTGGAGGTGGGAACATCATGGTGTGGGGCTGTTTTTCAGCATATGGCCCTAGCAAACTTCATGCAATTGAAGGAAGGATGAATGGACAAATGTACCAAGACATTCTTGATAAAAATCTGCTGCCATTTACCAGGATGATGATTAAATAAGGGTGGACATTTCAGCAAGACAATGATCCCAAACACACAGCCAGGGAAACTCTCTATTGGTTTCAGAGAAAGAAAATAAAGCTGCTAGAATGGCCCAGCCAATCACCTGACCTGAATCCAATAGAAAATTTCTGGTAGGAACTAAAGCTTAGAATTCATAGAAGGAGCCCACAGAACCTTCAGGATGTGAAGAGTGTTTGTGTGGAAGAATGGGCCAAAATCACACCTGAGCAATGCATGCGACTAGTTTCTCCATGCAAGAGGCGTCTTGAAGCTGTCATCAACAATGAAGGCTTTTGTACAAGGTATTAATTAAATTATAGTAAGTGTGTTCAATACTTATTTCACATAACTTAATTTATAGACATTTATGGTTTGATTTCTTTGTCTTTGTGGGATAGATATGTTGCTACTGACATCTGGTGAGAATTTCAAGTCAATAGCACCTTTAGAAATATATTTACTTAGAAAATTGGTGACGTGTTCTATACTTATTTCACCCTCTGTAAGTAACGATTTCTGTCACTACTTGGCTGCTTTTAGATGTGGTCCATTAGGGCTGTTGTGATTATTGACTTCAGGTAATTTTTGTTCAAACAACAAACTGTAACTTTTGCCATGTTCAGATAAAAGACGGTAATACAAGTTAGAATAAACAAAATAAATACAGAGGAAATCCATTAGCTTTGCATTAAAGTAATATACCGGTAGGAATGAGCAGCTTGAATAAACTCAGCGAATCTCACATTGCAACAGCAGAAAGCACTGAGGCTAATAAAGTTTTACTGGATTAAGCAGATTTCTTTGGCCTCTTGACTCAAACATTAAGCCTTTTTCTTGCTGAACACACACATTCCATTTCTGTAAAATATTCCATTTTTCATCTTTTATTTTTTACTGATCTGATCCAGTCTACTGTTTCGTCTCATACACAGGCAGCTGGTTAGGGTGCTGCACTGCGACCTTCAGACCCAAATTGACAGCCGGAGCTGTGTTGCCAGGAAGCACCGGCTCTGTTTATGGCTAATGCTTAGATACACATTCTTTACATCAAAAACTATCCCAGATACGAAAAAAACGAATTAAGGCTTAATGCCCATATACACACAACTATAGGACTCAATTGTACTATACAAGTAAAATGTGTGTGGGTATATGTGGATAAACACGTATGTACGCATTGATTAGAAGTATTTTGGTAGGTTAAAACAAAGTTTCTGTAAATCAAATACTGCTCAACATATATAATGATTTTATGTGGATATTTCCCCCTTCTCCAGATATTGGTATATGAGATCTATATTTCCATACAGCAGGGGTGGGGAATCTTTTTCCTGTCAAGGGCCATTTGGATATTTATACCATTTTTCAGGGGTCGTACAAAATTATCAACTAGTAAAGTACCCTGCTTTATTTGTTCAAGCATTTAATTAACTCACCCCTAATGTGACGACTGGAGCTGCTTCGCTTTGGTACGATGATGTAAGGTGGTACGGATGATGTTGCTACTTGTAACTGCTTTTCCAGAATTGCATTGGTCTGGAGCACAGGCATCTCTTAAGTTTTGTTACGTTTTGTAAAGAATTTGCAGCCGTAAGTTGTACAGAATACAGTTGTATATTACACTGCAGGTCTCCTCACAGTGAGACAGTTATCATTGCGTATGTAACATTTATAGAACTCATAAGTGAGCATCCATTTTCCTTTATACCACTACTTGTCTGGGTAACAGCGCTATTGGCGCCCCCTCTCTATCTTATTGCAGATTTATAGAACTCAAGCAGAGGGAGATCAACAGTATACATCACATAGTATACTCAGAGACTGTCGTTTACATCACATAGGAGACACCGAGACTCCTGTATATACATCACATAGGAGACACAGAGAGAGTTGTATACATCACATAGGAGACACCGAGACTGTTGTATATACATCACATAGAAGACACAAAGACTGTCGTATACATCACATAGGAGACACCAAGACTGCTGTATACTGAACATCACATAGGAGACACAGAGACTGCAGTATACATCACATAGGAGTTATCGAGACTGTTGTATATACATCACATAGGACACACCGGGGCTGAAGTATATACATCACAAAAGACATGGGGGATACAGTATATACATCACAGGAGACAAGGGATTGTGGCATATACATCACAGGAGATATGAGGATGCATTATATACATCACAGAAGACATGGAGTTGCGGTATAGACATCACAGGAGAAATGAGGATGCAGTGTATACATCACAAGAGACATTGGGCTGCAGTGTAGACATCACAGGAGAGAATGGGGCTGCTGCTGTCTTCTTCTGTGGGATAAGAGGGCATCCTGCGCTAACTCCGCCCATAAGGTATATTCTGATGCTGGCACTGGCCAGCGTCAGGACGTAATCTTTCATTGCATGTGCCACCGCATTCAGTAGTGAACACTGCCTGCACGTGCTTACAGAGCAAGAAGAAATTAAAGGCTCGGTAGCTGTTTAAATGCAGCTGTAGGCCCAAGCACTGTGATCCATGGAAATCTGCTTGGGAGCCAGAAAAAAGGTCAACAGGGGGCCGTAAACAGCCCGTAAGCCTGAGGTTCCCTACCCCTGCCATACAGATATAATTTTTGTATTATTTCCTTCTTCATATACAGGGCCAATATATGCCAGAGCGCTGTACAGTGATTGTCACTATTCACATCACTCCCTCTCCCCAATAAGACTCACAAGTTTGCAGCCGCACGTTGTCTGACCCAAGTGAAGTGTCATGATTTTTTGATTTTTTTTTTATCTTGGGGTCCTCGATGTCATGAGTTGTTTACAATGTTAAATAATTACATTTCTAGTGTAAGGGCCCATTCAGACGTCCGTTTTTCTCTTACGAGTTCTATGGGGTAGTTCACATGTTTAATTTTTTCCCTCGGACCTTTTGGTCTGTGTAATCCGTGCATAATCCGGGAGAGATGTCAGATATTGATCTAATTGTCGGATCAAAATCGGCAATCCAAATCTATGCGTCCGAAAAAAAAATAGACAGCACTTGGATGCCATCTGTGTGCTGCCCGTTTTTCACCGACTGATAGGAGCAAAAAAGTATACATACATTACATCATGTGATCGCAGTTGATTCTTTCTTTGATGTTAAACATTGTTTATAAACAGGCAGTGAAATGTTTTACCTCATAAAAAGAGTCAGCTGTGATCCCCTGCTGTAATGTCTGTATACTCTTTTGCATGGTATGTGCAGGCCACTTTCCAGCACAGTCAGACAGTACATAGCAGCCATCAGATTCAGACACATTATCTCAGCACAAGGACATTTTCATAGCACATCTAATTGTGGAACTTGTTTTTATTCCAAGATCTATTAATTAAAATGTACTTTGTTCATGGGAAAACCTCTTTAAAAATGCTGTTCCACATTATTAAGTAGGCCACAGGTTTCAAACAATATGGGAAAGAAAAAGGATCTCTCTGTTGCCGAAAAGCATTAAATAATGCAATGCCTTGGACAAGGTATAAAAACATTAGATATTTCACAAAAACTTAAGCGTGATCATCGTACTATGAAGACATTTATGGCTGATACAGAGCATAAATGGGTTTGTGCAGATAAAAGCATAATGAGAAAGTTTTTTGACAGACAAATTCATTGGATTAAGAGAGCAACTGCTAAAATACCATTACAAAACAGCAAACAGATATTTGAAACTTCTGGTGCCTCAGAAGTTCCACGAACCTCAAGGTGTCGGATCCTCTAGAGGCTTGCAGTTGTGCATAAACCTACTATTCGGCCACCCTTAAACAGTGCTTACAAGCAGAAACGGTTGCAGTGGGCCCAGACATATATGAAAACTAGACTTAAAACAGTTGTGTTTACTGATGAGTGCCGTGCAACCCTGGATGGTCCAGATGGATAGAGTAGTGTATGCTTGGTGATTCGGCACCATGTCCCAACAAGGTTGCGATGTCAGCAAGGAAGTGGCAGAGTCTTGTCTTGGGCCGGAATCATGAAGAGAGAGCTAACAGGCCGGCCCCATTGGTGTCCCTGAAGGTGTGAAATTGATTTAAGCAAAGCATATAGGTTTTCTAACAAAAGAAAGAAATGTGCCATCTGTAGCAAAATCATCTGATGTGTGACAATGCACCATCTCATGCTTCAAAGAATATCCTGAGTGTAACATCCCTGGCGGCGTGCTGGCATGGCAAACCATCTCCCACCATGCAAGACCACCAACTTACCTATCAGTCCAGGCTGCACACTTTGCTCCAGTACTTGCTGTGTGCATGTCTCTTGTCTGATTGCTTAGGGCGGCGGCGCGGTTACTGCCTGATTCTTAAAGTTACAGTGTGAGCACTCCTAATGCATCCCCAGCCTATTGCTGTGAGTCACTGGATACTTAAACCCCCTCCACCCAGTAGGAGGTGCCTGATCAACGCTTTCTTTCAGTGTGTTCTGTGCAACTGAGTTGCCAGGTTCTGTCCTGTATCTTGTCTGTTTCCGCCACCCTGGGGGCTGTATACCCAGGCCCGTTACCTGTATCTGTGACTTCTAGTCTGTCTCCGCCACCCTGGGGGCTGAGTTCCCAGGCTCGTTCCTGTATCTTGTTCCTGGTTCAGTTCCTGTCTGAACTGTTTCCTTACCTGTTTGTCTCTATGTCCAAACCTTCCCTTTTCCTGCAGTGTCTGAACCTGCACCTAACTCCAACGCTTTGTCTCTGTACTTCTGTTTGTGAGTTTTGTGTCCACTTGCTACTTCATTGCAAGTACCTTGTGTGTATCTGGTTCTGCTTGTCCCGTTTCCCTGCCTCCGTATCTACCTCCTGTTTTCTAGCTATCTTCCTGTGTTTCCCAGTCTGTTCCATGTGAACAGAGCCCTGTCCTGTCTGCCTGCACCTTCTGCTCTGCGGTTTCGCTCTGCTCTGTTCTGCCTCGCTTGTCCACCGCACCTGCGGTTTAGTTCTGCCTCGCTTGTCCACCGCACCTGCGGTTTTGCTCTGCTCTACTTGACCACCGCACCTGCGGTTTTGCTCTGCTCTGCTTGTCCACCGCACCTGCGGTTTCACTCTGCTCTGCTTGTCCACCGCACCTGCGGTTTCACTCTGCTCTGCTTGTCCACCGCACCAGCAGTTTTGCTCTGCTCTGCTTGTCCACCGCACCTGCGGTTTCGCTCTGCTCTGCTTGTCCACCGCACCTGCGGCTCTGTTCCTGTATCCCAGTCTGTACTGGTCCCTATCCAGCTTGTGTTCCTACCTGCCAGAACCCGCCTGTCTGCATACCAGCCGTGCCTGCCAGTACCCGCCTGTCTGCATACCAGCCGTGCCTGCCAGTACCTGCCTGTCTGCATACCAGCCGTGCCTGCCAGTACCCGCCTGTCTGCATACCAGCCGTGCCTGCCAGTACCCACCTGTCTGCATACCAGCCTGCCCGTTTCTGCATTCCCCGGTGTGGGTCAACAGCTGTGACCGGGGTCTGACTTGTAGCAGCACCTGGGCCACCTCCCACATCCCTCCTCAGACCACGGAGTCGATTAAGCCGTCGTGTGTTCGTGGTCGGATCTGGCGAGGCCCCTAGTCATGCCCCTCCAGGCACTCCTCGGTTCGTGGCCCAGTGGGACCACTAACCACACTCACGCCAGTCAGTCCGCGCGTGAGCGTAACAATGAGTCATTGGCTGCTATGGGCATAAAAGGAGAGAAACTCATGGTGTGGCCACTATCCTCCTATATTTAGAAGCTCTGTTGTGCATAATAATTTGGAACAGTGCATTTTGAGTTTTTTTAAGTTTTGAAAAAAATACTGTTATTATTTACTGTAAAACAAATATTATTGGACAAACCTTCCA
Source organism: Phyllobates terribilis (assembly GCF_046119375.1). NCBI lineage: Eukaryota > Metazoa > Chordata > Amphibia > Anura > Dendrobatidae > Phyllobates > Phyllobates terribilis. The sequence goes on along the minus strand of NW_027362771.1, from coordinate 441,397,780 downwards.
ATAATAACAGTATTTTTTTCAACACTTAAATATATAGTGTATACTCTTAATAGTTGATGATTTGAACATTATACTGACTCATTTGCATTGACCATTTAGGAAAATCTGAGAATAATAGCATTTACATAGCAATTTGGAACACCGTGTAACTGTCATTTCAGGAGATCTTGCAGCAGAATGACTGTATCTGCCTCCTCTTCCCCCCTCCTCTCTCCATAGAATCATATGATCATCAAATGTCATCTTCTATCTCACTAATATGAAAATCTGTCTTCCCTGATTACAGATTTTACAGATTTTGCCTATGAATTGAGAGTGAAAGATCAGTCTAGGAGGAGAAAGAAGCGGATTTCTCTGATAATATATATTACAAAGTTGCTTATTTTAATGTGTGCTATTAATTTATGAAATAAAAATGAAAACAGAAGTTACTCTTTAAGCATTGTACACCAATAAAGACATTATACCACTAATGTATTGTACAGTGGTGTGAAAAAGTGTTTACCCTTTCCCGATTTCTTATTCTTTTGCATGTTTGTCACAATTATATGTTTCAGATCACAAAACAAATTTAAATATTAGACAAAGATATCACAAGTAAACACAGAATGCAGTTTCTAAATGAAGAACTTTATTATTAAGGGAAAAATAATTCCAAACCTACAGGATCCTGTGTGAAAAAGTGATTGCCCTTAAAGGGTTATTCCCATCTCCAAGATCCTATCCCAATATGTAGTAGGTGTAATAATAATATTAGCAAATACCTCCAATTAGAAATGTAGTATAGTATTTTTGATTCACCATCTCTCTTTCCTCACGTGCAGGCATTGCAGGACCTTAGGTATCTATGGTTGCGATCACTAGCAACTAGCTAACTAACTGTGACTTGATCAGTGGACGTAACCATGGATACCTAAGGTCCTGCAATGTCTGCACGTGAGGAAAGCGAGATAGTGAATCAAAAATACTATACTACATTTCTAATTGGAGGTATTTGCTAATATTATTATTATACCTACTACATATTGGGATAGGATCTTGGAGATGGGAATATCCCTTTAAATCTAATAACTTGTTGGGCCACCCTTAGCAGCAACAACTGCAATCAAGCATTTTTTGAAAACTGGCAATGAGTCTTTTACAACGCTCTAGAGGAATTTTGGCCCACTCATCTTTGCAAAATTGTTGTAATTCTGCCACATTGGAGGGTTTCCAAGCATGAACCGCCTTTTTAAGGTCATGCCCCAGCATCTTAATCGGATCAATGTCAGGTCTTTGACTAGGCTACTCCAAAGTCTTAATTTTGCTTTTCTTAAGCCATTCAGAGGTGGACTTGCTGGTGTGTTTTGGATCATTGTCCTGCTGCATAACGCAAGTGCGCTTCAGTTTGAGGTCACAAACAGATAGCCGGACATTCTCCTTCAGGATTTTTTGGTAGACAGCTGAATTCATGGTTCCATTTACCACAGCAAGTCTTTCAGGTCCTGAAGCAGCAAAACAGCCCCAGACTGCCACACTACCACCACCATATTTTACTATTGGTATTATGTTCCTTTTCTGAAATGCTGTGTTATTTCTATGCCAGATGTAATGGGACATACACCATCCAAAGAGTTCAACTTTTGTCTCGTCAGTCCATAGAGTATTCTCCCAAATGTCTTGACAATTATCAAGATGTTTTCAGGCAAAGCTGAGGCGAGCCTTCTTTTTGCTCATCAGTGGTTTTCGTCTTAGAACTCTGCCATGCATGCCATTTTTGCCCAGTCTCTTTCTTATGGTGGAGTCATGAACACTGACCTTTACTGAGGCATGTGAGGCCTGCAGTTCTTTGGATGTTGTTTTGGGGTCTTTTGTAACCTCTTGGATGAGTCATCGCTGCGCTCTTGGGGTAATTTTGGTCGGTCGGCCACTCCTGGGAAGGTTCACCACTGTTCTATGTTTTCGCAATTTGTGAATAATGGCTCTTACTATGGTTCGCTGGATTCCCAAAGATTTAGAAATGGCTTTATAACCTTTTCTAGACTAATAGATCTCATTTACTTTGTTTCTCATTTGTTCCTGAATTTCTTTGGATCACTGCATGATATCCAGCTTTTGAGGATCTTTTGGTCTATTTCACTTTGTTGGGCAGGTCTTATTTAAGTGATTTCTTGATTCAGAACAGGTGTGGCAATAATCAGGCCTGTGTGTGGCTAGGGAAATTGAACTCCGCTTCCCAAGGATGTGATAAACCACAGTTAATTTATGTTTCAAGGGGGATGGGGAGGCAATTACTTTTTCACACAGGACCCTGAAGGTTTGGATTTCTTTTTCCCTTAATAATAAAGACCTTCATTTAAAAACTGCATTTTGTGTTGTCTAATACTTACATTTGTTTTGTGATCTGAAACATTTAAGTGTGACAAATATGCAAAAGAATAATAAATCAGGATAGGGGCAAACAATTTTTCACACCACTGTATCTATATTTACTCTATGTTTCTTTGTCAATATTGTTGGCAAAAACATTCCGATTGTATCTTTTACTGTTGACCATTCACTGGTGAGGTTCTTTCTAGAGACCAATTCTTTACAATATGTGGGTTAAATGACCTTTTTTATGGACTATAAGACGCACTGGACCATAATACGCATCACAAATTTTGGGGAGGAAAATAGGAAAAAAATTTTTTAAATAAAATGGTGGTGCTTCTTATAGTCCGATTTAACGGCGGTAAGTTGCTGCGGTTGGGGGGGGGGGTCACAGGTTGATGCTGCGGGCCCTAAGCTGAAAGGAGGGGGTATCCTGGCGGTACAAGGCTGCGGGCCCTGGGCTTCATAAAATGTCGGCAGTGAGCGGAGTCTCCTTCCCATCGATTTCCTTGAAATGGGCGTCAGGATCATTCAACCCCCCCAACTGACCTGTCCATCAAAGTCAATGTCTGTCCACTCTCCCCAGTATCTCAAGCTCGCTGCCTCTGATCTCTCCTTCAAACCTCATATCCAAGCCCTTTCCACTTTTTTCCAACTCCAACTCAAAAATATTTCCCAGATCCGCACATTCCTCAACCATGAATCTGCAAAAATACTAGTGCATGCCCTCATCATCTCCCGCATCGACTACTGCAACCTCCTGCTCTGTGGCCTCCCTTCTAACACTCTCGCACCCCTCCAATCTATCCTAAACTCTGCTGCCCGACTAATCCACTTGTCACCCCTCTATTCTCCAGCCTCTCCCCTCTGTCAATCCCTGCACTTGCTCTCAATTGCCCACAGACTCAAGTTAAAGACCCTAACCTTGGCATACAAAGCCACCCACAAACTGTCTCCTCCATACTTCTGTTACCTAGTCTCCCGGTACTTACCTGCACGCATCCTCCGATCCTCACAAGATCTCCCTCTCTACTCCCCTCGTATCTCCTCTTCCCACAATCGCATACAAGATTTCTCCCGTGCATCCCCCCTATTCTGGAACTCTCTACCCCAACATATCAGACTCCTACCGTGGAAACCTTTGAAAGGAACCTGAAGACCCACCTCTTCCGACAAGCCTACAACCTGCAGTAAATCTCGTTCCACCATACAGCTGCACGATCAGCTCTACCCCGACCTACTGTATCCTCACCCATCCCTTGTAGATTGTGAGCCCTCGCAGGCAGGGTCCTTTCTCCTCCTGTACCAGTCGGTGACTTGTTATTGTTCAAATTATTGTACTTATTGTTTGCTATGTATACCCCTTTTTCACATGTAAAGTGCCATGGAATAAATGGCGCTATAACAATAAATAATAATAATAAAACGTCCGTCGAAGGCTGCACTTGCGCATATTGAGATCTTGAAAGTCCAGGGCTTGCAGCCTCGCACCGCTGGAACACCCCATCCTCCCAGCACGTGGCCCACAGCATCACCCCACTCCTGCCGCCGCTGGCCTTCTGCAGGAGCGACCCTGCCTCTTGTGACCCCACTCCACTGCAGGCGGTAAACTACATTCGGATTATAAAATGCACCCCCATTTTCCATAAAAATCCCTTACATTGACTCTGAGTAGCTTATAGTATTGGTGCGGCTTCTGACTAGCAGGATGGCTAACTTCTATTTCATGTCTATCGTCTGCTTTACTGCAAGCCCTCTCATATTACTACATAATTACATAACTACACAAGGATTTACCTAGCATCTGTGATGTCAGGGAACAAAACTCTTGGTCTTAATGTATGTCTGTAGGTGTCATTTTATATTGTACCGCCAAGAATTGTAAATGGAACATTTACAACAGCTCAAACAAATTCCAGGACATTGACCCGACCAGCGCATAGGTATGGAATATTTAGTCTCATGTACGGTATATTGTTGCCAGTACAAACATTTAATATGCAGATTATATGGCCAGACAGCTATCAGAGGTTAATGAGCTGGAACGTAGGTTGGTAACAGCACCCAGCAGTGTTGGCAGTGATACAGGATTAATGCCTGTAGGAAATTCTGACACTCACAATTAAGTACACCAATCAGCCATAACATTAAACTACTGCAAAACGCAGTCAGCACCATTGATTATCTCATTATATTGGCACCTGCCAAGGGGTGAGATATATCAGGCAGCAAGTAGTTAACAATGAATTATTAAAGTTGATGTGTTGCAAGCAGGAAAAATGGGCAACATAAGAATCTAAGTGACTTTTGATAACAACTATGGTATGATGGTTCGACTATTGGGGCATAACCAGGGGCGTAACTAGAATAGGTGTAGGGGTTGAACCCAGGCCCTGAATCGTAAGGATCATAAGATGACCTCTCAGCTAATGCTCTTCTTGACCCTTTTCAATCTGTTTTTTGCTTCTTACATTCTACTGAAACTGCCCTTACTAAAGTCTCTAACGATCTGCTAAAACTAAATCTAATGGTCAATACTCCCTGCTGATTCTTCTGGATCTCTCTGCAGCATTTGATACTGTGAATCGCCAGCTCCTGCTCACTATACTCCGCTATATTGGACTCAAGCACACTGCTCTATCTTGCTTCTCCTCCTACCCCTCTGACCGCTCCTTTTCTGTATCTTTTGCTGGCTCCTCTTCCTCTCCTCTTTACTGTCAGGGTTCCTCAGTGCTCTGCTCTAGGCGCCCTCCTCTTCGCCTTATATACTGCCCCTATTGGACAAACCATCAGTAGATTCGGTTTTCAGTACAATCTCTATGGTGGTGACACCCAATTTTACACATCGTCTTCTGACATTACCACTGCATTACTACAAAATACCAGTGATTGTCTTCCTGCTGTCTTTAAAGGGGTTGTTCACTACATTTTATTACCCCCCCCCCCCTCCAATGTACTCCTCTGGGGCCCCTAAGTGGTTTTGTAATTACCTTGCAGTGTAGTTACTGCCTGTGAGCGGCGCTATCACTGGCCGCTCACAGGCATCAAGTGAACCCAGGCTGCAGCTGGCTTTGACATCCGCTGATGTCACGTCATGATTCCGGATGCAGCCGAGGGTCTCTCTTCTGCGTTCCACTGGTGGATGCCAGGCTGTGGGCGGGGTTACCCCGCGTGTCACACCCGGAATCCACCGCACGCTCTCCCTCTCTCCATTCATTGGGAAAGCATGCGGTGGATGCTGGGTGTGACGCATGGAGTAATCCCGCCCACAGCCCAGCAGCCACCGCGGGACCGTGTCACTGATGTCACCCCTCACTTGACGTGACATCAGTGGCGGGTCACGTGATGCCTGTGAGTGGCCCGCGGTAGCGCCGCTCACAGACAATATCTGCAACACAAGGTAATTACAAAATCCCTCAGGGGCCCCGGGGGAATATATTGGGGGGTAATAAAAAGTTGTGAACAACTTCTTTAACATCATGTCCTCCCACTATATAAAATTTAATAAGTCAAAAACTGAACTCCTTGTGTTTCCTCCCTCCACTAACCTACCTATGCCCGATGTTGTCATTTCTGCGTGTGGTTTCACCATTAGGGTATGTGCCCACGTACCGTTTTACAAGCGTATTTGATGCGGAATTTCCGCAGCGGAAACGCTTGTAAAACGCTTGGTTATCCGCACCCCATGGTCCCCAATGAGTTTCCGCAAGTTCTATACCCATGCTGCGGATTTTTCCGCAGCGTTTTTGATGCGCACAAAAAAACGCAGCATGTTAATTAATTTTGTGTTTCTGCATGCGGAATTGCCTTTGCAATGCAATAAAAAACGCAAGGCAATTCTGCATGTTGAAAACGCCCGAAAAATGCGCGATAAATGCTTGCGGAATTCCGCACGCGTTTTTCCGGGAGAGGACATGCAGAAATGAAGCAGAAATTTTCTGCTTCATTTCCGCAAAGTGGGCACATAGCCTTACTCCCCAGCAACACGATTGTTGTCTTGGAGGTCATATTTGATTCCGATTTTTCATTAACCTAGAATTCGACCGTTTCTTACCTTTGACTATGCAAAAACTCTTCCTGTTGCTCTTATTCAGTCTCGTCTGAACTACTGCAACTCTTTACTAATCGGTCTCCCTCTTACTAAACTCTCCCCTCTCCAATCTATCCTGAATGCAGCAGCCAGAATCATATTCCTTTCCAACCGCTATACCGATGCTTCTATCTTGTACTAGTCATTGCACTGGTTAGGTTACCCATCCGCTACAGGGTCCAATATAAACGTATCACTTTAACCCAAAAATCTCTCCATGGTTCAGCACCACAGCACATCTCCTCCCTCATCTCTATCACCCTACCCGTGCAGTCCATTGTACTAATGACCTAAGACTAACATCCTTAATAATCTCAACCTTCCACTCCCATCTCCAAGATTTCTCTTGAATGTACTACGCAGGACAATTCGATTAATTCCCAAAACCAACAGTTTTAAGCTTGGCCTAAAAACACACTTCTATAGACTGTGCTATCTTATTTATCTAACTATTCCTGTTTTGCCCTTACAAAATTTAGGACAGGTTTAGGAGGGTGTTCCAGTGATTAGTACTTACTAGTGTTGAGCGAGCACTAAAATGCTCGGGTGCTCGAAGCTCGGGCCGAGCTCACCGTGATACTCGGGTGCTCGACCCGAGCAACGAGCCCAATGTTAGTCTATGGGAGACCCGAGCATTTTTGTGGTGGCACCCCCGGCAGTCTGTAGAAAGCCTAAAAAGTGCCCAAAACGATAGTAACAGTGCTCAAATGACATGGGGACAGCATGGGGATCACCCCAGGAAGCATTTCTGACCCCCAGGTCACTACTATCAACAGCGTGGTCAGAGGTATTAAGCCACTTTTAAGGGCTCACAATAAAACGTTCAAAAACGAAACTGAAACTGTTTTCCTGTGAAATATGTTAGGGAACATCCTTTCCGGGGTAAATACTTGTGTATAAGGTAAAATAAATAACCAAAAACAAAAATACTCCTCCACACCTTGGGCTATGTTCACAAGGAGCATTTTTTATGCGTTTTTGCACTTTTGTATTGCTTTCAACCGTGACAAATGCATTCACCGGGAAATGTAATTTTAACATTTTACAACCTTATCTGGCCATGTGCTGTGTGACTCATGCATACAGTGCTGAAAAGACATGGGAACAGCATGGGGAAGACCCCTGGAAGCAACTCTGACACCCAGGTCACTGCCTAAATGTGTGCTCATCAGAAGTGATCCTTGCCGCATCCGAAGATGCAGACTTGCAACTATCCCCGTGCAAGTCCTTGTCCCAGGGCAGTGTTCAATTGTACCTCCCCCATTCCTTCCAATGCAAGCGCAAACATGCAGCCAACCACCCACCCACCCGCAGGCTGCAATACCATACTGCTAGCTTGCACTTGAAATGGGGCCTTTTAGTTTGGAGGAGGCCGAAGCTGGCCACTACCTCATGGCTGCTTCGGCAGCGAGGTATCCATACTCAGTCCCCAGCCGCCACTATTTGTCCCGGGAACCTTCCCCACACTTTTCTTAGCCTGGCCTGTTTTAGGGCAGCATTGGACGAGCCCACCAGACAACCAGAGACTCCTCCGGTGGGCCCTGGCTTCTCCATCAGAGAAGTTGAGAGTGCCAAGGTGAGGAGCATGATGATGATGACAGAAGTTAGCATCTGCTTTGTTTTCTTGGAATGCATGTGTAAGTGTGCAGCCTGCCACCCACCCACCCCCAGGCTGCAATACCATACTGCTAGCTTGCACTTGAAATGGGGCCTTTTAGTTTGGAGGAGGCCGAAGCTGGCCACTACCTCATGGCTGCTTCGGCAGCGAGGTCTCCATACTCAGTCCCCAGCCATCACTATTTGTCCCGGTAACCTTCCCCACACTTTTCTTAGCGTGGCCTGCTTTACGGCAGCATTGGACGAGCCCACCAGACAACCATCCTCCTCCGGTGGGCCCTGGCTTTTCCATGAGGGGAGTTGAGCGTGCCAAGGTGAGGAGCATGATGATGATGATAGAAGTTAGCATCAGCTTTGTTTTCTTGGAATGCAAGCGTAAGTGTGCAGCCTACCACCCACCCACCCCCAGGCTGCAATACCATACTGCTAACTTGCTTGCACTTGAAATGAGGCCTTTTAGGCTTGTGGAGGCAGACGCCGGCCACCATGTCATGGCTGCGTTGGCGGCCTGGTATCCATACTCAGTCCCCAGCCGCCCGGCGGCCGGGTGTCCACACTCGGTCCCCAGCCGCCAGGGGGCGGCCGGGTGTCCATACTCGGTACCCAGCCGCCCCTATTTGTCCCGGTGCGCCATATACACAAGCGCGCATACCAAAACATTACCTGTGCCCTCCCCAGTGCATTTAGTGGGAAGGACAGCCTATTCCGCTGTAGTGTGTGCACGCCAACCCCCTGTTCATGGCACATGCGAAGATGCCTCCCCCCCTGCACCTGTCGTTGCAGACTTGCAACTATGCCCATTCAAGTCCTTGTCCCAGGGCAGTGTTTAATTGTACCTCCCCCATTCCTTGCAATGGAAGCTCAAGTATGCAGCCAACCACCCACCCACCCGCAGGCTGCAATACCATATTGCTTGCTTACTTGCACTTGAAATTGGGCCTTTTAGGCATGTGGAGGCGGAATCTGGCCACCACGTCATGGCTGCGTCGGCGGCCTGGTATCCATACTCAGTCTCCAGCAGCCCGGTGGCCGGGTGTCCACGCTTGGTCCCCAGCCGCCAGGGGGCGGCCGGGTGTCCATACTCGGTCCCCAGCCGCCCCACGGCCGGGTGCCCACACACGGTCCCCAGCCACCTGGGGGCGGCCGGGTGTCCATACTCGGTCCCCAGCCGCCCCGCGGCCGGGTGCCCACACACGGTCCCCAGCTGCCTGGGGGCGGCCGGGTGTCCATACTCGGTCCCCAGCCGCCCCGCGGCCGGGTGCCCACACACGGTCCCCAGCCGCCTAGGGGCGGCCGGGTGTCCATAAACGGACCCCAGCCGCCCCTATTTGTCCCGGTGCGCCTCATACACAAGCGCGCATAACAAAACATTACCTGTGCCCTCCCTAGTGCATTTAGTGGGAAGGACAGCCTAACCACAAACACGTGGACAAGTGAATGTGGCCAGGGATGGTCCATCTCACTGACGCCTTCACACTGGGTTAATATTGTGGAAGCCGGGACACAGTTGGACACTGGGATGCAACACGTCCTCCAGACATAGAGGATTGCGGGTCCTGGGTCTATCCGGCTTCAACACAAAGTTCAGAAGGTAGACAGCAGCAGTGGTCGGCCTCCTACACAATGAGTAAATTATTCATGATCATGAGGCCATCCATCTCCTTAGCTTTCTGTTCCTTGGAATGCAAGTGCATGTATGTAGTAGCGGCTAGGCCTGAGGTGGTCAGCGTTTTGGCGCATATCCTACCTCCTCCGAGGATTGCTGGATGTTTTCCTGCTACTATTCCAGTTCTATGACTCCCGTTAAAACAAAGCTTCAGGTGATGAATGATGGATGAGGTGGTGGCAAAGGAGAAAGAACAGGAGGAACAGGGGCCATTCACATCAATATCAGGCCAGTCAACCACACATGTCTTGTAGGATATGTTTCTGTACCAAAAGGAGATGTTCAGCTACACAGTTATAGGGCATACCGTGAGTGCAATGACTGCCAAAATTTTCGAGGCACTCCAATGCCCCTTGGAAGTGACATGGAGGTCAGAGGGCCTTAACTAAACCGTTTTTTCCATTTATAGCAACTGGGTCTCCTGTACACTGTTGGCCTAAGCAGTGAATGGAAGGCTTTCCAAAAATTATGAGGAACTGCAATGCCCCTTGAAACAGACGTGGATTACATCATATTAAAAACCTTCTACCCATTATTGGGGAGTGAGTCTCCCTTAGTGTTCACCTATGCATTGAAAAGCAAAAGCTGACTAAAATTAGGAGGAAATGCAATGCCCCTTGGAAGAGCTGTGGAGTTCAGAGTGGTTTAACAAGACGGTTTTAATGCCCCTTGGAAGAGACGTGGAGGTCACAGTAGCTTAACAAGACGGTTTTAATGCCCCTTGGAAGAGACGTGGAGTTCAGAGTGGTTTAACAAGACGGTTTTATTGCCCCTTGGAAGAGATGTGAAGGTCCCAGTGGAATAAAAAGACAATATCAATGCCCCTTGGAAGAGTGGTGGAGGTCCCAGTGGAATAAAAAGACAATATCAATGCCCCTTGGAAGAGTGGAGGAGGTTACAGTGGGATAAAAAGACAATATCAATGCCCCTTGGAAGAGTGGTGGAGGTCACAGTAGCTTAACAAGACGGTTTTAATGCCCCTTGGAAGAGACATGGAGTTCAGAGTGGTTTAACAAGACGGTTTTAATGTCCCTTGGAAGAGACGTGGAGGTCACAGTAGCTTAACAAGACGGTTTTAATGCCCCTTGGAAGAGACGTGGAGGTCCCAGTGGAATAAAATGACAATATCAATGACCCTTGGAAGAGACATGGAGGTCACAGTAGCTTAACAAGACGATTTTAATGCCCCCTACAAGAGCCATGCAGTACAGCATATTAAAAACATTATTCCCATTATTGGGGAGTGGGTCTCCATAGTCTTTGCCTATGCCTTCGAAGCAAAAGCTACCAAAAATTAGGCCGGAGGAACTTGCAATGCCCCTTACAAGTGCCATGCAGTACAGCATATTAAAAACATTATTCCCATTATTGGGGAGTAGGTCTCCCATAGTCTTTGCCTATCCCTTCGAAGCAAAAGCTGGCAAAAATTAGGACGGAGGAACTTGCAATGCCCCTTACAAGAGCCATGCAGTACAGCATATTAAAAACATTATTCCCATTATTGGGGAGTGGGTCTCCCATAGTTTTTGCCTATGCCTTCCAAGCAAAAGCTGCCAAAAATTAGGACAGAAGAACTTACAATGCCCCTTACAAGAGCCATGCAGTACAGCATATTAAAAACATTATTCCCATTATGGGGGAGTGGGTCTCCCATAGTCTTTGCCTATTCCTTCCAAGCAAATGCTGCCAAAAATTAGGACGGAGGAACTTGCAATGCCACTTACAAGAGCCATGCAGTACAGCATATTAAAAACATTATTCCCATTATTGGGGAGTGGGTCTCCCATAGTCTTTGCCTATGCCTTCCAAGCAAAAGCTGCCAAAAATTAGGACGGAGGAACTTGCAATGCTGGCAACACGGACCACGGTCACCCTGGTGGAATAGTGGTGGTGGAGGCTGAGGATAAGGAGAAGAGCAAAAAACAGCCGAAATGAGGAAGCGTATACCCATGTGTGGTTGTGAAGCGGTGCATGGGAATACACCTCCCGAAATAACTCAGTGGATTTGACTTTATGTCACTCTGCTGTCATTTGGTGGTGATGAGAAGTGTCGCCCAATCCAGCCCTTGTTCATTTTGATAAAGGTCAGCTTGTCAGCATTGTCGGTTGACAAGCGAGTGCGCTTATCAGTTATAATTCCCCCAGCGGCACTAAAAACACGCTCCGATAACAGGCTAGCGGCAGGGCAGGCTAGGACCTCCAAGGCGTACAGAGCGAGTTCATTCCAAGTGTCCAGCTTGGATACCCAATAATTAAAAGGCACAGAGGAATCACGGAGGACGCTGGTATGGTCGGCAAGGTACTCCCTCACCATCTTTTGAAACTTTCCACTCCTTGTGAGAGTACCCCACGCCTCAGGGCCTGTAAGCTTGGCGGGTCTCAGAAAACTGTCCCAGAACGTTGACAGTGTTCCCCTGCCTCTGCTGGTTTGGAGTTGCATCTCTCTCGCCTGTACGCCTTGGTTGGGCAACGAACTGTGACCTCTGCCGCTAGCATGTTCAGATGGGAATTTTTTTAACAGTTCTGCAGCAAGGGCCTTCTTGTACTGCCCCATTTTTGTAGACCTCTCCACCTCAGGAATAAGAGAGTGAAAGTTCTCCTTGTAGCGGGGGTCTAAAAGTGTCATCAACCAGTAATGACTGTCACCCAACATTTTGACAACGTGAGGGTCACGGTTAAGGCAGCGTAACATAAAGTCAGCCATGCGTGCCAGACTGGTAACGGGCAAGACTTCCGTGTCCTCACCAAGATGACGACTGACCATGCTCTCCTCCTCCTCCCCCCCTGTCCTCAGGCCACCCACGCTGAACTGTATGACAGTTGTACAGGTACTACCGTCTACAGCGCATGATACCAGCTCCCGTTCTTCCTCCTCCTCCTCTCCCTCATTGTCCCCCAATGCACGTTGGGATGAGATGAGGCTGGGCTGTGTGTAATCGCCCGCTACGGCTTCTTGATCCATCTCATCATACTCTGGCTGCAATGCCTCCTCTTTAATTCTCTGCAGAGAGTGTTGCAAAAGACAGGCAAGTGGGATGCTGACACTAATGATGGTGTCATCGCCACTCACCATCTTGGTGGACTCCTCAAAGTTTATCAGGATGGTACATATGTCAGACATCCTGGTCCACTCCTGAGGTCTTATGTGTGGAGTCTGACCTGAATATCGACGGCCTTGTTGCAGCTGGTACTCCACAACTGCTCTCTTCTGCTCACAAATCCTTTGCAAAATGTGGAGGGTAGAGTTCCAACGTGTGGAGACATCACACACCAGTCGGTGTGCTGGAAGCTGCAAACACTGCTGCAACACAGCAAGGGCGGCGGAAGCTGTAGCCGACTTCTGAAAATGAGCTGACAGGCGGCGTACTTTCACGAGCAGATCTAGCAACTCGGGGTACGATTTAAGAAACCGCTGAACCACGAGGTTAAGCACATGAGACAGGCATGGTACGTGTGTGATCTCGCCTCGCCTCAGAGCCGCCACCAGGTTATGGCCATTGTCACACACGACCATGCCTGGATGTAGGTTCAGAAGGTCTCAGCCACAGATCTGCCTGCTCTTTCACAGCTGTCCACAACTCACAAGCAGTGTGAGGTTTATCACCTAAGCTTATGAGTTTCAGCACAGCCTGTTTCCGCTTGGCTGAGGCATTACTGCAGTGCTTCCAGCTTGTAACTGATGTGGTGATATCTGAGATGGAGGCTGAACATGAGAAGGAGGAGGAGGATGATGCGCAAGAGCTGTACACTGTGGGGGCAAATCTGACTGACATAGGGCCCGCAATCCTCGGTGTGGGGAGGATGTGTTCTGTCCCAAGGTCCAACTGGGTCCCGGCTTCCACTGTGTTTACCTAGTGTGCCGTCAGGGAGATGTATCGTCCCTGGCCACAAGCACTTGTCCACGTGTCCGTTGTCAGGTGGACTCTCCCAGTAACTGCATTGTTGAGGGCAAGGCAGATGTTTTGGGACACGTGCTTGTGTAGTGAGGGGATGGCACACCGGGCAATATAGTATCGGCTGGGGACCGAGTACCGAGGGACGGCCACCACCATAAGGTTGCAGAAGGATTCCGTCTCCACCAGCCTAAAAGGCAGCATTTCCAACGCAAGCAGTCATGAAATGTGCGAATTTAGGACTGTGGCCTGTGGGGCGTTGGCAGCGAATTTGCGCTTTCGTTCAAAGGTCTGGGATATGGACAATTGAACGCTGCGGTGGGACGTGGACGTTGATGCTGTTTCTTGAGAAACTGCCATAACAAGTGTAGACTGAGAGGAGGGGGCATCTTTGCATGCAGTATGGAAAGGGGATTGCCTTGCACACACAACAGGGAGTTCTCTCACACGCACAACAGCGGAAGAAGCAGTGGTGACACCCGCTGACACTGGTCGTGGACCCTGGGGATCGCCCCACAAAGTCGGGTGCTTTGCTGACATGTGCCTGATCATGCTGGTGGTGGTCAGGCTGGTAGTTTTGTCACCCCTGCTGATGCTGGCCTGGCAGGTGGTACAAATGGCCTTTTTGGGGTTATCAGCAGAGCCTTTAAAAAAATTCCAGACTCTGGAAGACCTACCGGTTGTACTGGCAATGTCCCTCGTGTTGGTCTGACGGGGAACGGTTGCTCGCCTTCTGTCTGTGGCCACCACACTGCTTCTTCCTGCCTGTTGGGGTACTCTGCCCCCCTCCCCCCGTGTGCTGCTGGCCTCGCTCTGCGTGCCCTCCTGCCACGTTGGGTCAGTTACTAGATCATCCACCACCTCCTCCTCTTCCACTTCCGCACCACGGTCCTCCTCCTCACTTCGTGGCAATTGTGTCTCGTCATCGTCCACCTCTTGTGACAAATTGCCAGCGTCGCCTTCCTGTGGCCGTGAAAATGGACCAGTGAACAGCTCTTCAGAGTGTCCAACTGTGGGATCAGTTGCTGTCTGATGACACTCGGCATGGTGGGAGGAAGGAGCATGAGGGTGAGGAGTAGTATGCGGTCGAGACTCACGGCTACTAAGACTTGACCGTGTGGAAGACAGACCGGAGGTGGTGGTGCCCAGGTGAGTGGAAGTATTATCTGCTATCCAATTAATAACCTGTTCACACTGATCAGTTCGCAATAGTGGTGTTGCTGTGTGCTTCCCTAGTAATTCGGTCAAGAACTGGAAGCGAGAAGATGTGGCTGTTGATTGTGGCACATTTTCACCTTGGCCACGGCCCTGTCCTCTGCACGCACCATCACCAGAACGTCCAGTTCCACGTCCCTTGCCACGCGCCTTGCCCATTGTAAATGAAGTAAAATAGCTTACACTCGCACTATCAATGGCAAAAGGGTAATAAAAAGGAGATTAGAACCGTGGAAGAGGAAAACCACAGTTCTATTTCTCTGGCCTACACCAGAATCTTTTAAACAGATATATTTGTGTCTGAACAGTCAGGGAGACACTCAAACAGTTTTTTTTTATGGAAAAAAGGCAAAAAGGTGGATTACACCCAGATTTGAACCGTGGAAGAGGAAAACCACAGTTCTAGTTCTCTGGCCTACACCAGAATCTTTTAAACAAATATATTTGTGTCTGAACAGTCAGCGAGACACTCAAACTGTTTTTTTTTATGGAAAAAAGGCAAAAAGGTGGATTACACCCAGATTTGAACCATGGAAGAGGAAAACCACAGTTCTAATTTCCTGGTGTATACCAGACTTTTTTAAAGAGATATATTTGTGTCTGAACAGTCAGCGAGACACTCAAACTGTTTTTTTTTATGGAAAAAAGGCAAAAAAGTGAATAATACAGAGATTTGAACCGTGGAACTGCAAAACCACAGTTCTAGTTATCTGGCCGAAACCAGACTCTTTTAAACAGATATATTTGTGTCTGAACACTCACAGACACACTCAATTTTTTTTGGGGGGGGGGCAAAAAATACCAAAAGGTTAATAAGATGGGTATTTGTACAGTCTGACTGAGGAAAAAAAAAAAGAAGATTTAGATGAAAAAAAACAGATTTTTCCTGGCCCCCGAGACCTGCGGCTAAGTCTAGCAATTTGTGCAGCAGCAGCACACAGGACTGTAATGCAGTGTTTGTTGGTATAACCACTGCGTGCGTCTCCTATACAGCCTGCCTGCCTGATATCTGGGATGGATATTAGTCCTCAGAAGGACTGTTTGTTTGATTTTGCAGGCTTTAGAGACCCTACACTACCTATTTCGCAGTATAAATCTCTCCCTAGCTCAGAAGAACTCTCCCTACACTGTCTGATCCGCAGCGACTGTGTCCAAGATGACGGCGCCCGGTTTTAAATACTCGAGGTGACGCTGTGCGGCCAGCCAATCACTGTAATGCCCACAACCAACATGGCTGCGGCATTACAGTAACTGGCTGGCAATCCCTGCATGTTCATTGGCTCTGTAAAGAGCGCCAAACATGCAGGGCGGAGACCCGAGCTCCCGCCTGTGTAACCCGAAAATGCTCGGTGCTCGCCGAACATCCCGAGTAGTGAGATGCTCGGGCGAGTACCGAGCAGTGTTGAGCATGCTCGCTCAACACTAGTACTTACCAAAGTTGGTCCAAGGACAGACAATTTGTGAACTTGTGATTTGGTCATGGATGTCCAAAGATCATTAATGTTCATGAGGAGTGAAGGCTAGCCTGTCCGATCCCTCATTTGTGTGGTTGTGAATGTTATGTATTAAGATATGGCACTCAGGACGGATTTTACACTTAGCAGCGATGTTAACAACATCTTGTAGTTCTGCCAGCTAACAAACCTTCCTCAAAAAAACCCTTGTTTCAAATAATTTCACCCTGCGGTGTACCATTCATCTATATATATATATATATATATATATATATATACATATATATATATATATACATACATACAGTACAGACCAAAAGTTTGGACACACCTTCTCATTTAAAGATTTTTCTGTATTTTCATGCCTATGAAAATTGTACATTCACGCTGAAGGCATCAAAACTATGAATTAACACATGTGGAATTATATACTTAACAAAAAAGTGTGAAACAACTGAAAATATGTCTTATATTCTAGGTTCTTCAAAGTAGCCACTTTTTGCTTTGATGACTGCTTTGCACACTCTTGGCATTCTCTTGATGAGCTTCAAGAGGTAGTCGCCGGAAATGGTTTTCACTTCACAGGTGTGCCCTGTCAGGTTTAACAAGTGGGATTTCTTGCCTTATAAATGGGGTTGGGACCATCAGTTGTGTTGTGCAGAAGTCAGGTGGATACAAAGCTGATAGTCCTACTGAATAGACTGTTAGAATTTGTATTATGGAAAGAAAAAAGCAGCTAAGTAAAGAAAAACGAGTGGCCATCATTACTTTAAGAAATGAAGGTCAGTCAGTCCGAAAAATTGGGCAAACTTTGAAAGTGTCCCCAAGTGCAGTTGCAAAAACCATCAAGCGCTACAAAGAAACTGGCTCACATGAGGACCGCCCCAGGAAAGGAAGACGAAGAGTCACCTCTGCTTCTGAGGATAAGTTCATCCGAGTCACCAGCCTCAGAAATCGCAGGTTAACAGCAGCTCAGATTAGAGACCAGGTCAATGCCACACAGAGTTCTAGCAGCAGACACATCTCTACAACAACTGTTAAGAGGAGACTTTGTGCAGCAGGCCTTCATGGTAAAATAGCTGCTAGGAAACCACTGCTAAGGACAGGCAACAAGCAGAAGAGACTTGTTTGGGCTAAAGAACACAAGGAATGGACATTAGACCAGTGGAAATCTGTGCTTTGGTCTGATGAGTCCAAATTTGAGATCTTTGGTTCCAACCACCGTGTCTTTGTGCGACGCAGAAGAGGTGAATGGATGGACTCTACATGCCTGGTTCCCACCGTGAAGCATGGAGGAGGAGGTGTGATGGTGTGGGGTGCTTTGCTGGTGACACTGTTGGGCATTTATTCAAAATTGAAGGCATATTGAACCAACATGGCTACCACAGCATCTTGCAGTGGCATGCTATTCCATCCGGTTTGCGTTTAGTTGGACCATCATTTATTTTTCAACAGGACAATGACCCCAAACACACCTCCAGGCTGTGTAAGGGCTATTTGACCAAGAAGGAGAGTGATGGGGTGCTACGCCAGATGACCTGGCCTCCACAGTCACCAGACCTGAACCCAATCGAGATGGTTTGGGGTGAGCTGGACCGCAGAGTGAAGACAAAAGGGCCAACAAGTGCTAAGCATCTCTGGGAACTCCCTCAAGATTGTTGAAAGACCATTTCCGGTGACTACCTCTTGAAGCTCATCAAGAGAATGCCAAGAGTGTGCAAAGCAGTCATCAAAGCAAAAGGTGGCTACTTTGAAGAACCTAGAATATAAGATTTATTTTCAGTCGTTTCACACTTTTTTGTTAAGTATATAATTCCACATGTGTTAATTCATAGTTTTGATGCCTTCAGTGTGAATGTACAATTTTCAAAGTCATGAAAATACAGAAAAATCTTAAAATGAGAAGGTGTGTCCAAACTTTTGGTCTGTACTATATATATATATATATATATATATATATATATATATATATATATATATATATACACTGTGTTCCAAATTATTATGCAAATAATATTTTCTCAGATTTTCCCAAATGACCTATATGAATTGCAGTCATTGTAATTTTCCAGTCAAATAACTATTAGAGTAGAATTGAAAGGTTTTCGTACAATCTGCCTATGATAACAGTATATTTTTAAAAAAATAAAAAACTCAAACTGCACTCAAAATGCATGTTCCAAATTATTATGCACAGCAGAGTTTTCAACCTTTTCATTTTAATAAAGAACAAAAAAATGGTCATTTTTGAAATTATAAGCATTAGCAGGTTATTACAAACTGAAATCAAACAGTCTTCAACTCAAAACTTTATTCTAGGTGATTTTACATTTGCACATAGGACCCCTTGTTCGAAAGGAGCTTCTGAACTCTCTCGTCCATTGAATTTGTCAGGTTTTGGATGGTTTCTGCTTTAATTGTTTTACATGAGGACAGAATACCCTCCCAGAGCTGTTGCTTAGATGTGAACTGCCTCCCGCCATCATAGACACTCCTTTTGATGATGCTCCAGAGGTTCTCAATGGGGTATAGGTAAGGGGAGCTTGGGTGCCACAACATAAGTTTGTCCCCTTTTATGCCCATAGCAGCCAGAGATGCACATGTGTTATGCGCAGCATGAGACGGGGCATTATCATGCATGAAATGATCTCGATGGTCCAGATGGATGGAGTGGAGGATGGCTGGTTGATGGACACCCCATGCAAACACGGCTACAGCGCTAACAAGGAGGAGGTGGAGTAATGTTTTGGGCGGGAATCATGGGGAGAGAGATTGTCGGCCCTTTTAGAATCCCTGAAGGGGTAAAGATGAACTCCATAATGTATGTTGAGTTTCTCAAACAGCACTTCCTTCCATGGTTCAAGAAGAAGAACCGTGCATTCCGCAGCAAGATCATTTTCATGCATGATAATGCCCCGTCTCATGCTCATTCACACTGAAGGCATCAAAACTATGAATTAACACATGTGGAATTATATACTTAACAAAAAAGTGTGAAACAACTGAAAATATGTCTTATATTCTAGGTTCTTCAAAGTAGCCACCTTTTGCTTTGATGACTGCTTTGCACACTCTTGATGAGCTTCAAGAGGTAGTCACCGGAAATGGTCTTCCAACAATCTTGAAGGAATTCCAAGAGATGCTTAGCACT
The DNA here is from genome assembly GCF_046119375.1 of Phyllobates terribilis. NCBI lineage: Eukaryota > Metazoa > Chordata > Amphibia > Anura > Dendrobatidae > Phyllobates > Phyllobates terribilis. Next base: position 441,378,342 of record NW_027362771.1, on the reverse strand, counting down.
TGCCGTGGAGAGCGATCTGGTGCCTGCAACATCCTTCAGCATGACCGGTTTGGCAGTGGGTCAGTAATGGTGTGGGGTGGCATTTCGTTGGAGAACCGCATAGCCCTCCATGTTCTCGCCAGAGGTAGCCTGACTGCCATTAGGTACCGAGATGAGATCCTCAGACCCATTGTGAGACTACATGCTGGTACGGTTGGCCTTGGGTTCCTCCTAATGCAGGACAATGCCAGACCTCATGTGGCTGGAGTGTGTCAGCAGTTCCTGCAAGATGAAGGCATTGAAGCTATGGACTGGCCCGCCCATTCCCCATACCTGAATTCGATTGAGCACATCTGGGACATCATGTCTCGCTCCATCCACCAACGTCACATTGCACCAGAGACGGTCCAGGAGTTGGCGGATGCTTTAGTTCAGGTCTGGGAGGAGATCCCACAGGAGACCATTCGCAACCTCATCAGGAGCATGCCCAGGCGTTGTAGGGAGGTCATACAGGTACGTGGAGGCCACACACAATACTGAGCCTCATTTTGACTTTTTTTAAGGACATTACATCAAAGTTGGATCAGCCTGTAACGTGTTTTTCCACTTTAATTTTGGGGGTGACGCCAAATCCAGGCCTCCATTGGTTAATAAATTTGATTTCCATTGATGATTTTTGTGTGATTGTGTCGTCAGCACATTCAACTTTGTACAGAACAAAGTATTCAATGAGAATAATTCATTCATTCAGATCTAGGATGTGTTATTTGAGTGTTCCCTTTATTTTTTTGAGCAGTATATATATATATATATATATATATATATATATATATATATATATATATTCACACACACACACACATATATAAACTTATATATAGATTTCCCTTCTGTGTTAGTTAAATAAATAGTGTTGGTTATGTACCACGCTCTTCTCATTGTCTGCGATATTGTGTCAAGAAACTAAAAAGACACCTTAGGGTTTGTTCATATGTGGCATTCTTGCAGCATTTTTTCTCTGTTTCTTTATTGGTGCAAAACAAAATACACTGCGTTTAACAATATCAACAAAGTGAATGAGATTTCTAAATTCTCATTCACACGCTGTGTTTTTCTTCCATGTCTTCTTTGCACTGTTGGGCGTTTTTTGAAGTCCACTGCTGTCAATTCTTTTAGTGTTATTGCATTATTACCCAATCTGGGGAATAGGGAAAAAAAATACGCAAGTAAAATTGCACAAAATATGTGCGCACTGTACACAGCATTTTTCCTTGAAAACACTTTTTTGGTGTAAAAAAAAATCAGCAGCAAAAAATGTGCATGTGAACATACCCTTACTATAGGTTTCAGGGAAAAGCTAAGGTTTGTGTAATGCTGTGAAACCAAACGATTCACAACTCTGTAGCTGATCGCTATGTTCTCAGATGTACAGGGAGGAAGTCATGTTGTCTATTTGTTCTGTATTATAACCCAAACAAAAACACATCAGACAGTCACTATAATCAGGAGAACCTTATCTGGAGCGGCTGCCCCTACACAAGCTGCAACACAAACCTGTCTGATCACTGGTACACAATCCGCTTGACGAAGATTAGCACAGTGAAAGCCCATCTTCCCTGGAGGAAAGATTACAGTGTACAAGTGTAACAGAAAACCGCATCCAACCCTTTTGAAGTGAGTGAACCACAGTCAGCGTGCTGTTACCAAATGCAGCACTTCTTAGTCTGACAATGTATCAGCCTTTGTACCGTAAACTATGGCAGCACACACGGATGGGATTAGTCTCCGCAGGTTTTCCCACTCCGCTTCCTAGACTGTTATTGTACAGGACTTGGGAAACACGCTGACATTTTGCTGTTTTTGTTTTGTTGTGACAGAATCCCCAAAATGTTTTCTTTTCTCTCCTATAGTGCAGAATAAAAAGCTGTTGCAAAAGCCCTAAATGCTTCCCTGGTCGGCTGCAAAGCATTCCAAGCCACACCATTACTTCCAGGAGGAGAGCTCTCTAAAGAGAATGAACAGATGCAGCAAGCATTAGCTTAAAGGGTTGTACCAAGTTTGGAAGTTGTCCATTATCCAAGGTATACTTTCCATCGCTAGGGTTCTGACCGTTGGAACCCCAACCGATCTTAAGAACTAGGGCTCTACCCATGTGAATGGAGCTGTAGTTAATCATGCCCATCTGCTCTACTTTCATTCTTAAAGGGGTCTATTTATTTCTTTTACTATGGGCTTAAGAACGACCAAGCAGGTGCAGTGGTTTCTATCTACCTGCCGCTTGTACCCAGGGCCGACCTCTGCTGGCACAGAACGGTCACAGACCCCTCCTGACGGAGATTCTGCAGCTGCCGGTGACTTCACGTTGACAGAGCAGCAGCTTCTCTTCTGTTCTGCTCTGCTCTGTTGACTGTTGACATCATGCTACGTCGACAAAGCAGTCCGGCAGAGGAAGAGCTGCTCTGTTAAAGTGCAGGAGCTGAATTGCCAACAGGAGCACTCGGTGAATGCTCTATGCTGACACCAGGTATAACAGGTAGGTAGTTAGCAAATACCTGCCTGTTCGTTTTTAGCCCCGTAGTAAAAAAAAATAATAATAATCATGGATAAACTCTTTAATGCGAGTGCCGTAGACAAGCCGAACACAAAGCAGGTCAGTTACCTCCGGTGGTACCATTTATAAAGAATAGAACGAGTGTGTGCGCATGATTGACTATGCTCTATTCACACAGGATCAGCGGGGTCTCAGCTTTTGGACCACTAGTGACTGGGAAGTTATTTTCTATTTAATGGATAGCGGATAACTTCAAAACCTGAGACAACCCCTTTAAGTTAATGCTTACATTTGCACATTCTCTTTACAGAGCTCTCCTATTGGAAATACTGGTGTTGCATGCTTTGCAACTAGAGAAAACTCCTTTAAACACATTATTATATCACGATGCAACTAACATTTTTAATGGCACTCGTGCCATTACTCGTGCTGTACTTAATAGAATATGTCAAGGAAAAAAAGAAGAAAAAGTATGCCCGCTCACCAATAATTATGATCCAGTGTGCATGGAAAGACACGATCCGACCTTTCGAGTGACAAACAGGAAAAAAAACATGGTGGATGTATTCCAGCTCCTGGTAAAAAAAAAATATTTTCTTTATTCCATACAAATGTTTAAAAATTACATCCAAGGCAGATAAATGGAAAGTGATGCATTTCGAACGTACTCCAACCTTTGACAAAGAACGTTGGAGTATGTTCGAAACGCGTCGCTTTCCATTTATCTGCCTTAGATGTAATTTTTAAACATTTGTATGGAATAAAGAAAATATTTTTTTTACCAGGAGCTGGAATGCATCCACCTTGTTTTTTTTTGACTAAACAGAAATGTCTGATAAATGAAGACAGAACCAGATATCTCATATAGGAGATTATAAAGTTTATTGTATTTACTTTCACTAATGATTTATACAAAGATTCTTGTGACGCCTGTGATCATTTATGGTTTGCTGAATCATAGTATGTAAAGCGTTATTTGTAAAGTTAACTTTTGCTACATCCACTTATAGGAATATATCACAGGAACAATTAACTACGGATTCACAGATTACAGTAATGGTGGTAATGGAATCAGGCAGGGATTTACCTATATGCTCTGCAGGCCTGAGCCTATAGTCAGCCCTAACAGACAGCTGACATATGTGTTGGGGCGCGTGTAGACATCTGTATTTTCGGTCCAAGTGTGATCCAATGGTAATTTATGCTGACGATTTTCAGCATGGATTTCAATAAGGGCTCGTGCAGACAACCGTATTTTCAGTCCGAGTGCAATCCAATAAAACATCAGATCGCACTCGGACCAATGTTATGCTATGGGGCCGTGCACATATGTGTCTGAGGAAAGGATCTCAGCATGCCCGATTTGCATCCAATATTCGTATTGCACTCGGCCATGCAAGTCAAGGAGTCTGTGGAAAAAATTGGACTGCACTCGGATTTTTTTTTACCACCTTCTCCTCATCTGAGAAAATCAGAATATGATCAGAGTTTGATTAGCATAATTGGCTTGATTCTCTTGGATGAGAGGAAATACTGTCGTGTGACGCTAGCCTTAGATAGTGAGATAAATCCATTTTAAAGCCCATTGGTACCATGTATGTGTCAATTTACAACCTGGATTAGTATGAAAAGTAGCAATACACTACAGAAGCCGTCTTACAGATTCTCAATCTACTTCACTGCCACGTAGAATATTTTATCAAATTCTGCTCAGATAAGAGACATGACAAATCAGATCCACGTGCCATTATAGAGCAGAAAAACGTAATGCTGTGCTCATTGTGACGCTGCACGGATCATCATGTGTCAACATTTTAGATCACATCCCTGAGTTACATATATATATATTGGTCCAATAAAAAAAGATTTGGCCATTTTGAGCTTTTTCTATATGTTCATGTATTTATCCTGCACCTGTTTTGCAAATGTTAGGGTATCGACTGCCAGGAGCTTTGAAGAGAATTGGACTTAGTTGAAAATATTTTTCGTCCACTTCTAAATATTTGTGATGTTACACAGATGCCATTAGGAGACTTCAGGGGTTGGTCAAAAAGCATTTCTCTTCTAGCATTATCTTTTAACCCCTTCAGTTTTTGTGCTTTGTTTTTTCCTCCCCTTATTCCAAGAGCCATAACTTTTAACATTTATTTTTCAGTCCCCATAGCCGTATGAGGGCTTGTTTTTTTGCGGGACAAGTTGTACTTTTGAACGACAACATTCATTTTATCATGTGATACACTAGAAAGTGGGAAAAAAATTCAGGTGCAGTGAAATTGTAAAAAAAAAAGTGCAATTCCACAAATGCTTTTTATTTACCATGTTCACTATATGGTAAAACGGACCTGGTAATATCAGTACAAGTACGTAGATATTAAACTTTTTTTTTATTTATGTGGTGAAAATTTTTTGGGGAAATCTTTATTTTTTTCTTTTGTTGTATTTTTAATGGCGCAAAACAGGAGTGATTTGAACTTGTGTGGGTTTTTTTTTAATTTTATTCATATTTTTAAAAACGTTTTTTCTCACTTTTTACTTTATTTAATAGCCCCCTTATGAGATTTGAAGCTGCGATGGTCCGATCTCCTGTGCTATACAATGCAGGGCTTCAGCTGTGCTATGAATAGCAGAAATCACGATCTTCTATGAATGCGGGCCACAGACTGGTGTTCACAGGAGGATCATAATGACACACACGGGGTCATCAGCAGACCTCCAGCTGTCAAACACCCATCAGCACCCTGCAGTAGCGTAGCTACAAGGGGCAGATGGTGCGGTCGCCCCAGGACCACTCAGAGCTACTGACACTGTTAACTATATTGGCATGCGCAGCCGATGTGTAATATTCTACCTCTCTCTCTTTCTTCTGATTTCCTCTTTCTTTCCGTTCCCCTTTTTGGAGTCTTGATCAGACAAGAGTATTCCTTTTAAGGTTACTTGTATACACTCGGGGAGCTATACCCATATGCTGGCCTCTATTCACACCTTCTAGCTGTTTCTATTTTCTTCTATTTAGCTTTTTGTCATATATATCAGGGCTGTGCAAGTTGCAGTCCACAGAAAGGGACAGAGAGACCAGAATCAAATGCGTGGGAGCTAATGCAGGGGCCATTATACAGCGTGGGAGCTAATGCAGGGGCCATTATACAGCGTGGGAGCTAATGCAGGGGCCATTATACAGCGTGGGAGCTAATGCAGGGGCCATTATACAGCGTGGGAGCTAATGCGGGGCCATTATACAGCATGGGAGCTAATGCAGGGGCCATTATACAGCATGGGAGCTAATGCAGGGGCCATTATACAGCATGGGAGCTAATGCAGGGGCCATTATACAGCATGGGAGCTAATGCAGGGGCCATTATACAGCATGGGAGCTAATGCAGGGGCCATTAAACAGCGTGGGAGCTAATGCAGGGGCCACTATACAGCATGGGAGCTAATGCAGGGGCCATTATACACCATGGGAACTAATTTGGGGCCATTATACAGCATGGGAGCTAATACGGGGCCATTATACAGCATGGGAGCTAATGCAGGGGCCATTATACACCATGGGAACTAATGTGGGGCCATTATACAGCATGGGAGCTAATACGGGGCCATTATACAGCGTGGGAGCTAATGCAGAGGCCATTATACAGTGTTGGAGCTAATGCAGGGGCCATTATACAGCGTGGGAGCTAATGCAAAGGCCATTATACAGCGTGGGAGCTAATGCGGGGCCATTATACAGCGTGGGAGCTAATGTGAGGGCCATTATACAGCGTGGGAGCTAATGCAGGGGCCACTATACACTGTGGGAACTAATGTGGGGCCATTATACAGCGTGGGAGCTAATGTGAGGGCCATTATACAGCGTGGGAGCTAATGCAGGGGCCACTATACACTGTGGGAACTAATGCGGGGCCATTAAACAGTGTGGGAGCTAATGCAGGGGCCATTATACAGCGTGGGCGCTAATGCAGGGGCCATTATACAGTGTTGGAGCTAATGCAGGGGCCATTATACAGTGTTGGAGCTAATGTGAGGGCCATTATACAGCGTGGGCACTAATGCAGGGGCCATTATACAGCGTGGGCGCTAATGCAGGGGCCATTATACAGTGTAGGACCTAATGTGAGGGCCATTATACAGCGTGGGAGCTAATGTGGGGGCCATAATACAGTGTTGGAGCTAGTGCAAGGGCCATTGTACAGTTTTAACGCTACTGTGGGGGCCATGTTATAGTGTGGGGTCCTATACACAGTTTGGGAGTTACTATGGGGTGCTGTCACAAACTGTGGGGGTTTATGTACAGTGTGGGGACTACTCTGGGGGCCTTTATACACTGAGGGAGCTACTGTGCAAACCATTAAAGAGTGTGGGGGCTACTGTGAGGGCACAAAAGAGACATTTTGGGGACGGTGCTGGAAACATGAGAAGTCAAAGGCGTCTTTGTTGTAATCTCTGCAGACGAGTCCTGGCTGGAGGAAATTGCAATGTAGATCTGAGAAAGATGGAAGATGGAACAGTGAATGACTATCAGAAAGAGCGTCACCTGTAAGTCATTATCTGTAACTGTACTGTAATTTCTTGTATGTTCTGCAGGACTGGTATCTACCACTATATGGTCACCGTATGAGAATATTAACAGTGCTGGTGTCTGTGAAGATTTTTTTCAGTAACAGCAGGGTCATCTGCTGAGGTTCCCCAATACCCACAATTAGAGTGTGCCACCTTTGATGTAATCAGGGTCACCGGTTTGGGGCCCACTCAGATATTCCCCCCCCCCCCCCCTGAGCTGAACCCCTAGCTAAGCCTCTGGCGCCCTGCAATCATGTGACAGGGGCACGGATCGGCGGGATGTATGACGCGCTTCCTGCCAGCGCGTGTTAAATCCCACTGTCAGTTAAAGCCCACATCAAAGGCAGGGACACAACCTTTAACGTAAATATACGTCAAAGGTCATGAAGGGGTTAATCTTTTTAAGACACAGAAGTCTGTTTCTCATTCATAATCTATAAGTAGACTAAAACCCCCATTACACTAATGTCGGCGGAACTCGACAATATTGACGGAGTTCGGCCAACACTCTAATGTGTATGGGAGATCTGGCTAGCCGATTGTCTGGGGAATTGTTGATCAGACAAGTTCGATTTTGGACTGCCGATCTTTTTGTTGTCCCTAAGATAAGCCGCCTGCAGAGATGTCTCTCTCGTAGAGAACACAGGAGTGCTCGACTGAATGAGTGCTCCTATGTATAGAAGAGTTGGCCAAGGTTGCTGTCAGCTGAAGCATTATTCGACTGACAGCCATCTCATATATATGGGGGAGTTAATGGCCCTTCCACATGGGTGAATGAGTGGTTGTAAAAATACTTGTTCCTGATCTGAAGCTGAAATAGGGCCACCATGGGGTTTGACATTCCTATAGAAGTAATGCATTTCTGCGCACACATAATCATCACATTACTACAATGTTAGGGTATGTTCACATGTTGTCTTTTAAATTGGTCAAAATTGACACGTTTTTCAAGTGGAAAACTCTTCAGGAATCGCTCCTTCTATGTAGCGCTTTCTAGGCGGGATTTTGTCTTGAAATTATGTTATTGTTTTTTTAAGTTGTTTTTGTTAAAGTTTTTCTGAAGTGTGTGTTTCTGTGAATGTTTTGCAAAGGTTTAAGATGTTTTTTTTTGTGGGTAAATCTCAATTTTTTTTTAATCGATTAAATAACAAAATGCTAGTGTTTTATGTGGTGAAAATTCAAAAGGTGCTCAGACGTCTTTTTTTGTCATTTTTATATATTGACTCTTATTTTAAAGTATGGCGTGGCTTCATAGCGGAAAATGCTCGAAGAATGCTCAGGTTACTTGTTTTATATGCTTGCCATTTTTGGAATCCAGAACCTAGTGAAAAACGATCAAAAGCCTGAATCCGGACAGTCCCTTTAGGCTTTTTTTTAAGAGATTCGACAAACACAGTCTGAATATACCGCAAGTCTTGATAAATTCACAGCTGTGCAAAGAAGATACAGTCATGGCCGAAAGTGTTGGCACTCTTGAAATTTTTCGAGAAAAGTATTTCTCCCAGAAAATTGTTGCAATTACACGTTTTGCTAGACATGTTTATTTCCTTTGTGTGATTTGGAACAACACAAAAAAAACTGAGAAAAAAAGGCAAATTGGACATAATTTCACACAAACCCCAAAAATGGGGTGAACAAAATTGTTGGCACCCTCAACTTAATATTTGGTTGCACACCCTTTGGAATAAATAACTGCAGTCAATTGCTTCCTACAACCATCAACAAGCTTTTTACACCTCTCAACTGGAATTTTGGACCACTCTTCTTTTGCAAACTGCTCTAGGTCTCTCATATTTGAAGGTGCCTTCTCCCAACAGCAATTTTAAGATCTCTCCACTGGTGTTCAATAGGATTTAAATCCGGACTCATTGTTGGCCACTTCAGAACTCTCCGCTTTATTTCCATCCATTCTTGGGTGCTTCTTGAAGTATGTTTAGGGTCATTCTCCTGCTGGAAGACCCATGACCTAGGATGTAAACCCAGCTTTCTGACACTGGGCACTACATACCAAAATTCTTTGGTAATCTTCAGATTTCATGATACCTTGTGCACAGTTGTATCACCCAGTGCCAGAGGTAGCACAACAATCCCAAAACATATTTGAACCTCCATCATATTTGACTGTAGGTACTGTGTTCTTTTCTTTATATGCCTCATTCTGTTTTCCGTAAACAGTAGAATGATGTGCTTTACCAAACAGCTCTATCTTGGTCTCATCTGTCCACAAGACGCTTTCCCAGAGGGATTTTGGCTTACTCACGTACATTTTGACATGCTGCAGCCTAGTTTTTTTATGTCTCTGTCAGCAGTGGGGTCTCCTGCCATTGCATTTCATTTCATTCAAATGTCAATAAATAGTTTGCGCTGACACTGATGCACCATGAATAAATCCTATAGAAGAAGGAAATACCACAAGTTTCAAAAAAATATATCTAAATACCTCAAAAATCACAATGCGAACCCAAAAAAAAGTATAAAGAAACTACAATATTGACAAGTTTAATTCATAAATTTTATTAGATTCAAAAACAATCAATAAGAAACAGACAACAAACCACCAATTTAAAAAAATAAAACATGATTAAAATACAGCTAAGGAGGGGGGAGGGGGATGCTCACAATGACGTAAAGGAGACCATGATTGTATGAAAAATAGATTTGGAGACATCCCCCAGCCCCCTCACACCACTCCAACGCCGTTTCGCTCCTTGCTTCGTCAGGGAGTGTGGTGTGAGGGGGAGTGGTGAAATAAATACAAAAAGAACAGCTGCTACACATAATTAATGATTGCGAGCGCCTTACTATATTTTTCATACAATCATGGTCTCCTTTGTATTAGATAACATTGAGATGTTTCCCTGATTAGTGGGTTTATATAGAATAGGACTGGATTTTCTGCAGCCAAAATCTTTCATTAGCATTCTTCTCATAGCAGCAGTGAATTAGTGATTTTTCTCTTTTTTCCCTTCACCAATTAATATTTGGCAATTAATTACATATGTATGTGTATATACATTTATTGCACAGGCACTTTAGATTTATTTATATACATTGATTTTGGATATATTATGCTGCCATTTAGAGGTGACTATATATGTTTAATCAATCACTGTGAATCAATTTTGGTTGCCAATTGAATACATATATACCCCTTTTCTATATAGGCTATCCATGTTTAATAATCATTGTGAGCATCCCCCTCCTGAGCTGTATTTTAATCATGTTTTATTTTTTTAAATTGGTGTTTTGTTGTCTGTTTCTTATTGATTGTTTTTGAATCTAATAAAATTTATGAATTAAACTTGTCAATATTTTAGTTTCTTTATACCTTTTTTTTGGGTTCGCACTGATGCACCATGAGCCTGCAGGACAGCTTGAATTTCTTTGAAGCTTGATTGGGGCTGCTTATTCACCATCTGGACTATCCTGCGTTGCAACCTTTCATCAATTGGACTTGTAACCTTGAGATTGTTGAAATTGTTCAACAATTTTGGTTCTCAAGTCCTTAGACAGTTCTCTTCTCCTCTTTCGGTTCTCCATGCTTAATGTGGAACACAATGCAAAAATTGAGTCAACTTTTCCCCTTTTTATCTGGTTTCAGATGTGATTTTCATATTGCCCACACCTGTTACTTGCCACAGGTGAGTTTTAACGAGCATCGCATGCTTGAAACAAAGTTGTTTACTCTTAATTTTGGTAAGATGCCAACAATTTTGTCAGGCTCATTTTTGCAGCTTTGTGTGGAATTCTATCCAATTTGCCTTTTTTCTCTGTCGTTCCAATACACACAAAGGAAATAAACATGAGTACAGTAAAACATGTGTAATTGCAATAATTTTCTGGGAGAAATACTTCATTTTCTAGAACAATTTCAAGGTTGCCAACAATTTCGGCCATGGTTGTATATGGCTGTGGGCTGCAGGGTCATACGGGCTCAGTGCCAATGTGCATGACATCTCTCAAATAAAATTTTATACGACAACCCAAGTAATCCTGTTTAGAAATATGTATCATGTTATTTGCAAAATTCCTTGGAGTTGCCTGCAGTACAGGTGCTTCTGTGTCATCAGATCTTTTCTCATCTAAACCTAGAAATATAATTGTTGCATTTGCGTTGTTACAAGAAATTCAGCAGAGAAAGCAGCTGTGGGAATTCCAATGGGAATGCTGAGAATTCAGATATAACATGTATATAATGTAGCTAATAGAACACACTGAAGCTTATCCTGAGGTGACCCCAAAGGTACGGACAGTACTATAATCTAGCACAGTCTAGAGTCGTATAGACTGTCTCTATGGACAGAGGTTACACGAGCAGGAATGGGAAATTCTGGATACCAGTTTATAGAGAAAGAGATATTTGCTGTACAAGCCGTGGATACTTCAAATCATTACAATGAATTTATTGCAAAAACTGATAGATGCTTTATTGTGAAATATTAAATTCCAAGTCATGCCAAATATGGAAACTTCAGCAATTTGTAGCAAGCAAGCAAAAAATGATATTTGACCCATGTACAAATGTAATATATATAATATTTTATGTATAATTTTACATTTTTTTTTTATTTTTGCTGATTATCCCGATGTATAAAAATAATGCATAAGATAATAAATAAGTACACCTGTCAACCGTCTGTTTCTTCTTGCTCGCTACGAATGTTTATTTCTTGCTGAAGTTGCCATCCAGGACATTATTGTGAAATATTAAGTTTAAAGTCAAGCACCTACCACTTTCTGCATCAAAACCACAGTGTGTGTAGTAAAATTTTTGCAACGGTTATTTGAAGGGTGTCACACCCCACTTTACTTGCATTTTGAAGAATCTAACTAAAATTTTGCATTTTAGTGCTCGCCAGGGAGTATTTTTCTTTGTAGAAGTTCTTTAGGAAAAATAATTCTCCTTATATGAACAAAAAAATAGATTTGTCATATAAATTAATAGGAAGTACTTGCAAAGCTTGTAAGAAACAGTTTTTGAAAATTCCTCATAAACTAGGTGTGAACATAGCTTTAGAGGGGAGTCCAAAGCAGGAGATTTTAGCGCAAGCCTTCTAATGTTCAACAATTTTAGGTTATTTTCACAATATTTTTTTTAATCAGAGGTTTTAGGAGCAGAAACTCTCCAAAAACCAAAATGATTGGAGAGTTGGTAAGTTTCTGCTCCAAAACACTGAAAATAAAAACCATGAAAACAACCTTCGTGTTTGTGCATATGGAGGTTTTTTTTTGTTTGTTTGTTTTTTTTAGGAAGTTTTGGAGTAGAAACTGAGTGGATACAGTTCAAATCCTCAAAAATATGGAGGTTATTGCTCAGTTTCTGCTCTGAAAACTCTACAAAAATACTCTGTGTTCCTGTACTGAGGCACTGCCAAGCTAGCTGTCAGTCTGTGCCAGGGCGTGCTTACAGCCACCACTCTTAGGGCTGTGTGCAGTCACTGTAATTGACTGCGAGATTGACTGCATGACTGAAAGCCAGAGGTTCCCGTGAGAAATAAAGTTAATTTTCTCCCAGGTTCTGCACTTCAGTACGGTGGCCAGTCACCTTCATAATACTATTAACCTCCAGATTAACACCGTAATAGCGTTATCAGACATGACCTGTTCTCTTTAAAGGGAATGTGTCACCCCCCTGTGCGATATCAGACCTCTACTATGGGCATACAGGTGATACAAAAGTAAATCTATATTTACCTGTATGGCCTATAGTAGAGGTCTGATAGCAGAGAAATCTGGTTTTATAAAGTCTGTTTTCCAGAGGCTTGGCATCCGGGGGACGCCAAGCAAACCTCTCCTATCTGCTTACAATTCCCCTAAATCGCCGCCTCTGTGCTAAATTACCATATTCCCCCCTCCCCTGCACGTCACAGCCCTGCGACAGCCCAGTGACGTGCCCTGCTCTGCCTCCCCTCCCGCTCATGCGCAAAGCGACGCTCCCATGGAGCGCGCTTTGTTTCCCTCCAGCACTGTTTGGCTGCGTACTGCCAGTGGAGCAGAAGTCTCAGTGACTCACCATCGCTTGCGCAATACAAAGCTGCAGTGCAGTACGCAGCCAAATGGGGCCGGAGGGAAACAAAGCGCGCTCCATGGGAGCGGCGCTTTGCGCGAGAGGGGAGGCAGAGCAGGGCAAGTTACAGGGCCGTGTGACGTGCAGGCGAGGGGGGGGGGAATATGGTAATTTAGCACAGAGGCGGCAATTTAGGGGAATAGTAAGCAGATAGGAGGGGTTTGCTTGGCGTCCCCCGGATGCCAAGCCTCTGGAAAACAGACTTTATAAAACCAGATTTCTCTGCTATCAGACCTCTACTATGGGCCATACAGGTAAATATAGATTTACTTTTGTATCACCTGTATGCCCATAGTAGAGATCTGATATCGCCCAGGGGGGTGACACATTCCCTTTAAGGGCACAGTCAGACTGCCGTATAAATCAGACCGAGATTGGACTGCAACGCACTGACTGGCCAGCAGCTCTCCCGACCCGAGCGTGACCGTTACAGTGGCATGTAAAAGTTTGGGCACCACTGGTCAAAATTACTGTTATTGTGAACAGTTAAGCAATATGAAGATGAAATGATCTCTAAAAGGCCTAAAAGTTAAAGATGACACATTTCGATTGTATTTTAGGCAAAAACAATATCAATTTTTCATCCTTTACATTTTAAAAATTACAAAAAAGGAAAACGGGCCTATGCAAATGTTTGGGCGCCATTGGAGATTTGTGTGCTCAGATAACTTTGACCAAGGTTTCAGACCTTAATTATCCTGTTCGGGTTATGGCTTGTTCACTATCATTAAGAAAGGCCAGGTGATGCAAATTACAGTGCTATAACATGTAAACATGAAATATATGAAATTGGAATTGCATTACTGTTCTAGAAAATAGGAAAAAACAAAGATACTTAGCGTATAAATTGGCCAATTCATGTATGCCCAGCAGCAACAAAAAGGCAATCTTCTTTGCTGGGGACCCAACCTAATGTGTTTCCCCTTGGTTTCCCCATGGCTTGGTTTTAGTCACAGCAGGATCCTACCTACCCAGCCCAGTTTACTATGTAATTTATGCTTTGTCCTCCTTTTGTTAAACCTACACAAACAAAATTTGTGCTATCAGCCCACAAGAGTAATCACATTAGGTTAGGTCCCCAGCAAAGAAAGTTGCCTTGTCGTGGATGATGGGCATACATGGATTGGTCAATTGATGTGCTAAGTATCTTCGTTTTTCCTATTTTCTAGGGCAATAATAAAATTCCAATTTCATATAATTCATGTTTACATGCTATAGCACTAGAGTGCAACTTTGTTAGTTAGTGATTTATAAGGCCTTCTGACTGTGCCCTTAGGGTCATTTAAAATGGCAGATAAACTTTCAGATTCAAACGCTAATAAACCATCATTCACGATAATTGTCTAATGTGAATGGGTTGAACAACTGAACGATGTGTCAAAAAGACTCAGTGTATGAAATCGTTTAAATGAGCGAAAAAATTCTCTTTAGTGTTTTGAATATTTAATTTGAAAATTCGCTATCGAACTTTTTTTTCTCCTTCGTTTAAATGGATGAAAAATGCTGCAAATACGCTAAAAGAATTGACATGCTGCAGATTTGAAAATAAAACAAAAACCGATGGTTCAAATCTGCAAGCAAAAAAATAAGTAAGGTTTTGCAGCTCTTGAAAATATTTAGTTATATTCGGATACATAGGTATGTAATCTGTGGGAGTATTATGAGGACACAAATGTGCTGGAAAGTTGTGGTTAAATGTACCCTGACACTCTGTTAGCACAAGGCATGGCCATTCCATATACAATGCTGTAGTTTATTTTGTGTGCAAAGCCCAAGACCCCAGCACCTGATTTATGACCCCTGGAGAAATTCATGTAGTAGCCACACCTATTTCCCATGCATGGTTTGGCTCCAATAAGAGACATGTCTCAAACATACAAGCTATGTCATTCTGTAACTCAAGATGTTTAAGCCAAAACCCCTGGCACCAGAAATACTGTTAATCTCTTGCAGCATATCACTTCAGTTCTTCCTGTTCACCCTGATCTGCAAATGCTTTCAATTATCCTTAGAATAAACATCACACACATTGCTAAACCATGCCTTCAGCCAGTGATTGTAAGGATCATATAGTATTTACAAGGCTAGGGCTGCCCAACCCTACTGCTCTGCCACTGCTGGTACAATAATTTTAGAGCTGCTATTTGATTTTGAACCCCCCTCCTCTCCGCCTTCCACAACAGTTGGTTGATGAATTTTATTTAGTGATGTTTGAGTCATGGATGGTATATTGAGCACCGTAATGCAGATAATGTCCATAAAGCGCTGTAGAATTAATGGCGCTATATACAGTTAGGTCCAGAAATATTTGGCCAGTGACCGAATCTTCATGATTTAGGCTCTACATGGCGCCATTTTTAATTTTAAAAGAATCAACTGAGATGCAATTGAAGTGTAGACTTTAAGGTTTAATTAAAGGGGTCAAACAAAAGTATTGTGTGAAACATTTAGGAATCGCAACCATTTTTCTACAAAGCCTCCTCATTTCAAGGGCTCAAAAGTAACTGAACAAATCACTTTTACCATAAATAAAATGGTCATTTTTAAGAGCTTCTAGAGAATCCTTTGCAGGCAATGACTGCCTGATGTCTGGAAGCCATGGACGTCATAAAACGCTGGGTTTCCTCCTTTGTGATGCCTTGCCAGACCTTTACTGCAGCTGACTTCAGCAGTTTCTTGTTTGTGGGTCTTTCTACCTTAAGTTTTGTCTTAAGCATGTGAAATGCTGCTCAATGGGGTTGAGATCTGGTGATTGACTCGGCCATTGTAGAATATTCCACTTCTTTGCCTTAAAAAAATTCCTGGGTTCCTTTTGCATTATTTGGGTCATTGTCCATCTGTACTGTGAAGATGGCGCAATCAACCTTGCTGTATTTGGTTGAATCTGAGCAGAAAGTATCGCCCTGTACACTGCGGAATTCATCCGGCTGCTTCTGTCTTCAGTCACATCATCAATAAACAGTAGGGACCCAGTGCCATTGGAAGCCATGCATGGCCATACCATCACACTGCCGCCACCATGTTTTACAATGGATGTGGTGTTCTTTGGATCATGCGCCGTTCCAAGCCTTCTCCATACTTTCTTCTTTCCATTATTCGGGTACAGGTTGATCTTAGTTATATATGTAAAAAAAAATCCTTATCTAGAACTGGGTTGGGTTTTTAATATCCTTTTTTGGCAAAGTCTAATCTGCCTTTCTATTTTGGTTTGCACCTATTTGCGCTCATGTAGTCTTGGTAGACTTAGATGCTGAAACACCTACTTCTTGGAGAGTGTTCTTCACTTGGGTGAATGTTGTGAAGGGGTTTTTCCTTCATCATGGTAAGGATTCTGCGATCATCCACCACTGTTGTCTTCCGTGGACATCCAGGCCTTTTTGAGTTTCCAAGTTCAAGAGTACCTTTTTATTGTAGAAGGTACCAAACTGTTGATTTGTCCGCTTCTAACATTTCTGCGATCTCTCTGATGAATCTCTTCTTTTTTTCAGCCTAATGATGGCCTTTTTTTCTTCCATTGAGAGCTCCTTTGACCACATGATCTGGGTTTCTCAGCAACAGCTTCCAAATGAAAATGCCACACCTAGAATCAGCTCCAGACATTATACTTTCTTAATTGATGGTGGATAAATGAGGGAATAGCCCATGCAGCCTGTGACCAGGCCGTGAGACGGGATAGTCAAGGAGTCCGAAGTCAAAGCCAGGAGGGTACGTCATAAACAAAGGGAAGAGGCAAAGGCGTAGTCAGGTAACGTACCATTGGCCAGAATTCCAGGAGGAAAGCAGATCAGAGCGGAAGGGGTTAAACAGACGGATGGTTAGAACAATGTCCAAGGTCAGGCAACAGAAGATCAATAAACAGAACACAAGGCACAGAGAACAAACCACATACACTAGCTGATTGTATGTCTGGCAGAGATCTGGGGGAAACAGCTCAGTTAAAGTAGCCAGGCATTCACCTGGGATAATGAACACCTGAAGATAGCCAGTGCCTCCCAGTCTCAGATTGGACAGCCAATCACCACACTGACAGCTATTGCATGCCCCTTTACCAGATTGGATGGTCGAGCTGTCAATCACAGTACTGACAGCTCCAGCACGCCCCTGTACAAGATTGGACGGCTGAGCTGTCAGTAACTGCATCCCAGACACAGTGAGGAGTGGAACTTTGACACAACCCATTAAAGAGCTTTTTAGATAATTGTTCAATTACTTTTGGTCCCTTTAAAAAGAGGCAACTATATATTAAAGAGCTGGAATTCCTAAACCCTTACTCCAAGTAGGATGTGAATACCCTCATATAAAGCTGAGAGTCTGCACTTTAAGCCCATCATGATTATGTAACTGTATATTTAATATGTTTTGGTAATCAGCTAAAATGCCAAAACTTGTGTCACTGTCCACTTATTTCTGGACCTAACTAGAAGTGAGTAAAATAAATAAACCTCATTGACAGTCATTAAATGTGATGTTGCAATGTGACCCCCCACAATCTGTTTGTTTTGCAAATGTTACAATGTAGCTCTAGCCGTACATAACCTATGTATAAGTCATTGAGTTGTCCAGTTTTTAAAGATCTATTCAACCATTTCTTAATGGTTTTTCTTTCAACTTTTCCCCAAAACTATTTGATAGCCAATATTCTGTCATTCAGTAATCCCAAACTTCCAAGGGTGAAATCTTGACAATCACACTGTCCAGCCACAGCAGACTGCAGTGTGTTATTGTGGTTATCACTAGTAGGCCAGGTAGGTTCACACCAGCATATAAAAAAAATCATCAGTTTCATCCGAAACATTACAAATGAGAAAAAAAATCTGCAATCTATGTGCAATACATTTTTTTACATCAACAGTAATAATTTTATAGTAAAGCATTAAAGGGGATGTCCACTGTTCAGACAACCCCTTCTCAATCCTTATGTCCCCCCCTTATAAAATAATAGCAGCTATACTCCGCTCTGGAATGGCGCCGACACTGGCTCTCCTGTGCGGCTGCTCTTTCCCTTGCTCCGGATGTCTGATTTGTCTGAAGTAGGGAAGAGTGAAGCGGCGTCAGGCCCCCGGGCAGTTTAGAGGGAGTGGGTCCCCCCCGCACCCAATATATCACGACATGTCACATTATGCCCTTTGACAGATCATGTGATCGGTCAGGTAGTTAACACAGATGCTCTGGTGCACATTTCCAGATGCAAAAGGACATCCCTTATGTATCGTGCTATAAATAGCATGGCATTATACATAAAGAGGATACTATGTAATAAGAAACTGCGCTATACAGAACAAGAGAACGCTATATACTACAGAACGGCACTATATATAACAAAAGGGAATACCATAAGGAACAGCACTATATAGAATATGGCACAGATCGCTCAGTGCGGATCAAAACTAAATTTTATTTCCATTTTAAACTCTAATGTCATAATCTAATCTTTTTTTCTAATATACTTTAATTAAAAAGTCCCTATCCTTCTCTAACTAGACTAACAGATTTTCTTTTTTCTACTACTTCCTCTTTGAATATCCCAGCATGCACTGGGATTCTCAAAAAAAAGTCATCAAACACCACGTCATCAGGGGCAGAGATTGTGTTCACTGCCGCAGCCTCTTCCCACTCTCTGAAACGAAGCGTGATCATTCACCTTAGTTTCAGGGTTTGGGCTAGTCCCTGCTCTACTGATCATACGCCAGTTGTCAATTCCAACAGATGCTCAGTAGATTCCTGTCACTGTTCTCTCTTGCCAGCTCTGATCAGAAATGATGAGCCAGCTACAGAGCGCACCGTCATTGCACAGTGCAAGTAAAGAACAAACGTGGGAGCGCTGCTCGTTTTTATTGAAAAAAGTTTTTAATACTCAATTCTCCATACAATCTTCTGCTGCTCCCTTCTTGAGGCCAGCACGTACATGCTGATGCGATTATATCATCACACTAGCTAAGGCATCAGCGCAGGCTGATGATGTCATCGCACCAGCACATCCTGGGCAGAGGTGTATCTAGGCTTTCTGGCACCTGTGGCAAGAGTTCAGTTTGGTGCCCCTCCCCCCCAAGCACATATGCGATTTGCACACTTAGTGACATGCTGATGAGCTGCTCTGCCTAATTCTCTCAATGTTCAGTGAAAAACAGAGAAGCAGAAAGAGAAGCTCGTTGTCACGTGACTAAGTATGAAAATCTATATTAGTGAGGTATCCATGTGATGACTGCTGGAGCCTGTAAGCAGAGCTGAATCCTGACATCAAGTATATTACACGCTCTTAGGATTGGCTACAAGGCTTAATTTTATAATTAAACTGCTTGTCCTCCAGGTTTGAGATTAAAGTCTTCAGTCACTTTATGTGACTGCAGGAATCTGAATTCTCACAGCGCATGCACTGCACACTTTTAGGATTCTGCTGTTATGATAGGCTACAAGCACTAAGGAAAGACAGGAGATCTGTCCCTACAATAGAACTAAGCTAGATCCCTACGATGTAACTGGGAACCTGATCCTGCGATCAGACCCGCTAAAGTCCTCAGCTAGTCTGAACGAAGACCTATAGATGTGAGGGAGGGATCCCTACAAGAACTAGGGACTGGGAGAAAGATGGACACCTCCTAGCAGAAATTGTAGCAGTAAAAAGACAAACACACAACATAGAACATAGAGGTCAAAAGACCAAGCTAAACTGACTGAGAAAGGTAACAAAGCACCTGGCTAGCTTAAGAGTAGAAATTACAATTTAGTCCAGCAAGGCCAGACCAGGATTAAATAGGCAAAAACGGTCATGTGACCAGCATAATAAAAAAAAACTAACAGGAGAGTTCTAACAGTACCCCCTCTTCTATGAGGATCCTCCGGATCCCCTAGGCCCAGGCTTATCAGGAAACTTCTTGTGAAACGCTCTGACAAGTCTGGAAGCAGAAACATCACCTGCCCTCACCCATGAGTTATCCTCGGGACCGAAACCCTTCCAAGAGACGAGATACTGCAAACTCCCTCTATACCATCTCGAATTAAGGATGCGGGAAATTTCATATTCCCCGTCCTCCACCACCGGAGCAACAGTGGCAGTGGCATCTCTATCTGATACATAAGCTTTTTTCAATAGAGAAACATGAAACACCGGATTAATCTTCCAGGAGGTAGGAACCTCCAACCTAACAGCAGATTGGTTAACTACCTGAAGCACCTTAAAGGGCCGTACAAACTTGGGACCCAATTTTTTAGAAGGAATCCTCAACCGCAGATTCTTAGAGGACAACCAAACCATGTCACCAACCGTAAACAAAACCTCTTGACGTTTCCTGTCAAAGTACCTCTTAGATTTTTTGTTAGCCTCCTGAAGATTACCACGCACATCCGTCCAAACTCTTTCCAAATCACCGGAAAAACTCTCCTCCTCAGGCACAGCCGATACCAATTTGGAGAATGACCCAAAAGACGAATGTCTCCCAGAACAACAAAAAAAAGGCGAACACCCAGCAGAAGAGGATGTATGGTTGTTAAGAGCAAATTCAGCAAGCGGCAGAAACTCAGACCACCCCTCTTGATTGTCTGCCACAAAACAACGCAAGAACTGCTCAACATCCTGATTCTTCCTTTCTGTCTGGCCATTAGACTCAGGATGATATCCAGATGAAAACGACAAATGAACTACCAACCTGTCACAAAAGGCACGCCAAAAACGAGCCACAAACTGAGGTCCCCTATCAGAAACAATGTCAGTAGGAACACCATGGAGTCTGACAATTTCCTTGACAAATGCCTTAGCGAGTGTCTTAGCGCAGGGCAGTTTGATGAAGGGAACCAAGTGACATCTTGATAAAACGGTCCACGACCACCCAGATGACCGTGAAACCCTCAGAGGAGGGAAGGTCAGTAATAAAGTCCATAGCCAGATGTGTCCAAGGTGCACTAGGAACCTCCAGAGGGCAAAGCAACCCCGCAGCAGGAGTATGAGAAGACTTAGATCTAGCACACACAGTACATTGACGCACCCACTTAATGACTTCCTTCTGCCATCCAGGCCACCAAAAACTGCGACCCACAAGTCTCTTGGTCTCAGAAATTCCTGGATGACCTGCCAACCGAGACTCATGACACTCAAACAAATCTCTCCTAAAAGGTCCTAGGCACAAACAACCTCCCATGTGGAGTGTTAGATGGGGCATTCTCCTGTGCTTTAAGAATCTCATCTTCCAAAACGGAGTCCAAAGCAGCAATCACAACACCTTCTTGTAAAATGCTCTCCTCCTCCTCAGCACCGACCATGGGAGAAAAGCTGCGAGACAACGCATCAGCTTTAACATTCTTGGTACCCGGGATGTAAGTAACGGAAAAATTAAACCGCGAAAAAAAAAGTGCCCACCTAGCCGGACGGGCATTCAAGCGCTTGGCAGCATCAAGATAGATCAGATTTTTATGATCAGTGAAAACCTGAATGGGAAATTCAGCACCTTCCAAGAGGTGACGCCAGTGTTCAAATGCGAGTTTATTAGCCAGCAATTCCCGATTACCAATATCGTAATTAAGTTCAGTCTCAGAAAAAAAATTTTAAAAAAAGGCACAGGGATGTACTCCATCCTTGTTTTCCTGAGACAACACCGCACCGACCCCCACAGAAGAAGCATCAACCTCAACCAAAAACGGCTTAGTCACATCAGGCTGCATAAGGATGGGGGCAGAGCTGAACCTCTCCTTTAGAAACACAAACGCTTCAATGGCCTCAGTAGTTCACTGAACCGTATTAGCACCTTTCCTGGTGAGATCGGTCAGTGGTTTAACAATAATAGAAATTTTTTTAATGAATTTTCTGTAATTGGCGAAACCCAAAAACCTCTGTATCGATTTCAAACCTATAGGCCTAGGCCATTCCTGCACAGCTTGAACTTTCACCAGGTCCATCTCAAAGCCCTCGCTGGAGATAATGTAGCCCAAAAAACTAATTCTCTGTACAGCGAACTCACATTTCTCTAGCTTAGCAAAAAGCGAATTGTCAATTAATAACTGTAATACCTCACGTACGCTCCGCCAATGAGACTCCAGATCAGGCGAATAAATCAAAATGTCATCCAAATACACAACCACATTTTTTGCCGATCAAAGGTCTAAGGATGTCATTAATAAGATTCTGAAAAAATGCTGGTGCATCGGTAAGACCAAAAGGCATAACCAGATTCTCAAAATGACCCACAGAAGTGTTAAAAGCAGTCTTCCATTAATCACCCTCCTTCATGTGCAACAAATTGTATGCCCCCCGGAGATCAATTTTAGAGAACCACTTGGCCCCCACTAACTGGTTAAACAAATCAGGAATCAATGGCAGTGGGTAGGGATTACGTACAGTAATTTTATTAATCTCGCGAAAGTCCAGACAAGGACGTAAACCGCCGTCCTTTTTTTTTTAACAAAAAAAAATCCAACAGCCACAGGTGACTTAGAGGGTCTGATATGACCGGCGGCCAAGCTCGTCTGTATGTATTCCTCCAAAGCCTTTCTCTCAGGAATAGTAAGATTAAATAAACGAATTTTAGGAAGAGTCGCTCCAGGGACAAATTCAATGGTACAATCATAGTCTCTATGAGGAAGCAAAATTTGCGACTCCTCCTCAGAAAAAACTTTCCAAAAATCCTGAATAGGTACAGGTAATTCCCCTTTATCCACAGCAGCAATGCGCCCGTTACAACACTTGTTATAACACTTAGGGCTCCAGGACTTAATTTCATTAGTAGACCAATCCAGTACAGGATTGTGCAATTTTAACCAGGGTAACCCCAATATTACTGGAGAAGGCAAATTATTTAATACTACCAAATCCAAATTTTCTTGGTGAATACCATTAATAGTGAGGGGAAATTCATAAACCTTTTGAGTAACACATTTCAAGGGAGAGCCATCGACAGAAACCACGGCAATAGGGGAAGAGAAAGGTTTGGGTTTTAATTTAAGTTTTTCCAAGAATCCCCCATAAATCACATTCAGAGTAGAACCACAATCCACAAATACCCGAAATTCAATTAATTCTTCCTGAGCTGCAGTAGTAGCAGAAAGAAATACCCCCTTAGTATTTAAACAGGCTATACGGGCGTAACTGACCTTTTTTTATTTCTTTGTTCATACGAAGCACACAGTTCTTAATGAAATGGTCAGATTTTCCGCAATAAAAGCACAAACCTTCAGAAAACCTGCGGTCTTTTTCCTGAGAGCGGGGTGACATCGCCTCAATCTCCATCGGCTCTCCAATGTCAGTACAGACCCTCTCAAGACTAGGAGCTGACATGGCAAAGGATTTACTCTCATTAACCCTTGCACGCGGTCTCCTGTCCACCCGTATAGCTAATTGCATTGCCTCCTGCAAGTTTCCAGGTGTAGGATAAGCAATAAGCAGATCCTTAACCCTTTCACCTAGCCCCGCAAGAAACAAACTTTTCAGAGTTGAATCGTTCCACCCCACCTGAGCAGACCACCGACGGAAGCGAGTACAATAATTTTCCACATTACCTGATCCCTGCCTCAAAAATCTCAATTCCGTCTCAGCTGATGAGACACGATCAGGATCATCATACAACAACCCCAAAGCAGAAAAAAAACTATCCACTGATCTAAAGCACGGATCACTAGGTTGGAGAGAAAAGGCCCATCCCTGAGGTTCTTTGCGCAAAAGTGACATTATGAACCCTATGCGCTGTGATTCATCACCAGAGGATCTGGGTCTCAAACAAAAATACAATAAACAAGCATTTTTAAAGGGAAAAAAAATCTTGTTGTTCACAAAAAATAAATCAGGCAATCGTACCTTTGGCTCCACAAAATGCGCTCCAGAACAGCTACTCACGTGTTGTTGGAGCTCGGCCACCTCCAGAGAGAGTCCCTGCAGGTGTTGAGCCAAATCCTGAACCGACACCATGATGGAAACTGGAGGTCTTTCCTTAGAGATATTTTTGGGCTGGACTTACTGTTATGATAGGCTACAAGCACTAAGGAAAGACAGGAGATCTGTCCATACAATAGAACTAAGCTAGATCCCTACGATGTAACGGGGAACCTGATCCTGCGATCAGACCCGCTAAAGTCCTCAGCTAGTCTGAACGAAGACCTATAGATGTGAGGGAGGGATCCCTACAAGAACTAGGGACTGGGAGAAAGATGGACACCTCCTAGCAGAAATTGTAGCAGTAAAAAGACAAACACACAACATAGAACATAGAACATAGAGGTCAAAAGACCTAGCTAAACTGACTGAGAAAGGTTACAAAGCACCTGGCTCGCTTAAGAGTAGAAATTACAATTTAGTCCAGCACGGCCAGAAGGGCGGAGCAGGACCAAACAGGCAAAAAGGCCACGTGGCCAGCAAGATAGAAAAAACCTAACAGGAGAGTTCTAACATCTGCCTTGTACAAGTATGTGATTTGTATACTTCTGGCCACATTCCAACTAGATGTGTCTGGCCTCGCTCAATTCATTGTCATTGAATGAGGCCACGCATGTCTATTCAGCAGGTGACCGCAAGTATACAAGTCGCCGGCACCAGAGAATCCTGACAGCGTGCAGTGCGCACTGTGAGAAGTCAGAAGCCTGTAATCGCATAGTATGAGTTCAGGCTCATCACAAACCTGGACAACCCCTTTAACGCTCCTAACAAATAAAAATCTGAGAATTAGTCAGTATCACAAAAAACATTTATGTGGCGCCCTGCTGCGCGCATTGGTGCCACAGATCCCAGAGGGGTGCATGGATGGACTTCTCCACAAGAGGCCCTCATAAGCATTCACACACCTCCACCCTACCACCTCAGACCACCAGAGGGAGCCCGGATAGGGATATATAAACTGGAGGGTGGAGTTAGGCAGGCAGTCTGTTGAGAGGAGCTCCTGCAGAAGCTAGACTGCAGTGGAGCTCAGTCAGTCCAGTCCAGACTCAGAGAGCTCGAGTTAGTGAGCCTAGGGCGTGCCGACGCCAAAAGAGCGGCGAAGCGCAGCGTGCCTGCTGCAGTGTGAAGCCTAGTGAGGGCCCGAGTGTGGCCGAAGGCGAGTGGAAAGAGAGTAACATAGGGGGCAGAGGAGCTTTACCCGCTCACCCCAAGAACATATACCGGACACCGGGTCCGCGTCTGCAGGGATTCCTTACACCCAGCAGAAACAACCGGAACCCCTGGCGAACTATATGTCCCAGGAACACCAAAAGCTGATTACGTACCAGGGTCAGGAGTCACGGAAGCCCAAGAGACCAGGGAGTGTGAACTCCAATAGAAGGCCCTACCACCAGGTCAGCAGGTGCAAGACAGAGACCAAGTTAGGCCTAGCTCCAGGCAGGTCAGAAACTTATCAAGGAAAGGCAAGGAACAGGAGGCCCTACACTCGCTCACTGGGGAGAGTCCTGATATGCACCCTTCACCCTAAAGAGCCCTGGATCGTTCCTGAAACACCACCAGTAAAGGTACTGAAGTGAACTGTGTGTGTGCGCCTATTCTTCCTCTGACCCGGCTGGGTCCCCTCTGTCCTGCATCCCCTCAGCTACACTGCCCTGAGGCCCCGCTCCACCTGTGGGGAGTCGCACCAACTAAGCTGCCTAAACACCAGCCTCAGAGGACTGTCGCAGCGCTGGTGATCCTCACCAGACACCGCAGGTGGCGTCACGAACATTTCCCAATCCCATACAACTTCCCCCCTTCTTTTAAGAGTGACCCCAGGGTACGGGCCCGGGAGCCAACCACCGCGACATCACCCAAGACCAGGCAACAAGGCCCGGGTGCCGAGTCGTCCCGATCCCCTGGGCGCGTCATTTACATCCATGTACCTGATGGATAAAGTGGTCTCTGGAGTTGTTCTCTTTCTTTTCTTCATCTTGTCCAGTCTCCATGATGACTTTTCTCATCCACAGCTGTCTCTGCAGACTTCCATCTTCTCCGGTCTTCTGCAGCACATCCCCCACACGATGCCCTTAAAGATAGCAGTGTCATTATAATGCTCCTGAATAAATATATCTGCCCTACGCTGAGACTCTGAATAAATAATTGCCCCTCACTATATTCCCTGTACAAAATATGACCCCCCACACTGTCCCTCTTATGGTACATGCTTTCCACACTGCCCTCTCCTTGCCAGCTCTTCACACTGTCCTCTCACACGGTGTCACCCCTATAGGGCCCATTCTCTATACTGTCACCCCTCATCACACTCCCCCTCCTTGGCTTACTATCCCTTCCTGGCTGTGCTCTTACACTGCCCCCCATACTACACCCCCAACACTACTCAGTCTCTATTTTGTGCCCACTCACACTTTTCTCCCCCTCCCCTCCTCATACTGTCTTCTTTCACATCCCCCCTGCTAACCATACAGTCTCCTCATATATTTACCCTCACACATCCCCCCAATTTCCCATACTGTGTCTGCACACATCACCCTAGCTCCCTATACTATGTCGGTATACATTCCCCTCCTTCGCTCCCCATATTGCGTACGAACCCATTCTCTCCATTCTGCGTCCGCACCAATCACCCACTCCCAAAATCTCTCCCACCCCTCTCCCCACACTAAATCTCCTCCCCAGCCATACAATAAATCTCCCCCCACACATATAATAAATCTCGCCCCAGCCACACAATAAATCTCCCCCCATACTAAATCTTCCCTAGCCATGCAATAAATCTCTTCCCATAGTAAATCTCCTCCTAGCCATACCATAAATCACCCCCCATAGTAAATCAATGACCCCCCATAGTCAGCTTGACACCCTGCTCAGAGAGCTTCCGACTCCCAGTCCGGGGGCGGCAGAACGCAGCCGCTGGGGGAGACACATCGGACCGCCGCATTAGGCGACCCGACTGCGCCCCCCTGCCGGCTGCACCCAGGGCACACGCCCTGGCTGCCCCCCCCCAGATATGCCTCTGATCCCAGGTAAGGCGACGGGAGCTCTCCTGTAGCTCCACTGCCATTCTGTAGTGCAAGCAGCGGAGTTTCAGGAAACCTCCTAGCCGGAAGATGTGCACCGCCAATGGTGGCGCACAAAACACAATGAGGGCAATCTGGCCATGGGCCTCCTGGATCCTCGGGTGGTAGCCCAGATTACCCTCATTATAATTGGCCTATGCTCGCATTACATTGCATGACAGTGTATTATTATACCGCTTGAATGAAGGCAGGACTGGAAGCAAGTATAGCGGCTATTTTTTTTTTTTTTCTTTTTATAAGGGGGGAAACATAATTACTGAGAAGGGGTTGTCCGAGTAGTGGACACCCCCTTTAATAATTGACAAGCCAATTACAGTTTCCTGGGTTAAAGAATTGTAATATATCCGTTAAAAAATGGATGCTATACAGATGTTTCACATGGCATCCGTTTTAGTCTGAACACCCATGGACTTGAATGGGCTAGTCGGACCCTACATGGAAGAAACTAGTGCAAGCTGGTATTTTTTTTCAAATGCAGATTCAGTCTGTGTAAAAAAAAAATGCTCATCCGAACAGCCCAACTAAAAATATTGGACCTAACGCTGTCCGTTTTTTCACTGAAAACACATTCATGTGAGCTTACCAATATTGTGAGTCTATGGGGGAGTCAGATCAAGGCTGTAGAAGTCCTGCTGTACACTTCAGCTCTACCAGGAACAGATATAAATAACACTGTATATACTGTAGGTAAATGTGCCGCTGATCTGAGCTTTTAGATTTTTCATAATCAAGATATTAGACAACAGATTTACACAAGTGTAATTCAGGCACATTTTGGGGCTGAACTGAACACATAATATCCCTGCAGGTCATTATACTGTACCTCACTGCTGGGACAAGGGGTAGGCAGGGTAGGCACCAGCTTAGGGCGCATGTTGAAAAAATAATTGCTGAATGCCTGACTAGAGACGCCCATTCTTCAACAATGAAGGCATTAGGTGATGCAATCAAAGTGAACCACCATGGGAAGTTGTTGGCAGGTGTGTTGCTGCTTCACGACAATGCAGCAGGTCACAAGTCTTGTAAATCACAAGCTGCTATCAGGAAATATGGCGTCATGGAGCTTAACCATCCACCCTACTGTCCAGACCTCGCTCCCAGTGATTACTTTTTATTTCGGAACCCGATGAAATTTCTGCGTGGCCATCAAGTTCCTGATAATTCAGTCAAAGCAGAAGTAACAGGGTTCTTGCAGAAACAAGAAGTCTATTCTGAGAGTATCCAATCGCTGGTGGCAAAGTGGACTAAGTGTGCTGAAGTCGAGGGGATTACATTGAAAAGTAGCAAGTACAATTTTCTTAAATAATTTATCTACCTAAATATGAAAACAAAAATTTTTTAAACACCCCTCATTTGTTGCCAAAATTTCTGCACCTGAAAACCTATTTCGACATCTAGCGTTTCTTTTGCAACAGGTACTTGGGATTTTAACACACTACACCGAGATATATGGGACAGACTTCCAATTGCTGCAACAAATCGGTCACATAATTTACAACTAACATTTACAGTTACCAGTCAGATACAATGGTGCTTCATCTGTCTGTCCCGCATTCCTGATAACCGCAGGAGGAATAAATCCTCTTTGACATGGGAACATGGCATGTCCCAAGATTGTGCATTTTTCACACTACTCACCATATCTTAACACATTTGAGATTTCACAGGCAAAAACACTGACAGCTGATGGATAAATGGATCCCACATGTTCAGCGAGATTCTTGCTACAATACACTTTGCAAAAACAGCAGATACTCCACTGCATAACTGAGTCAGTCGACAGGGGTACTCGGATACCGGGATGGATGGGTTACTTCTGTGGGGATCACGGTTGGTCAGTTCCCGGTTCCGTGCCCTGGACCGTCGGTAAAGGGATGGGGGTCAGGATGATGGGAGAATTGTGTCCCGACGCCTCCTGTGGTAACGGTGTATGGTTGCTGAGGTGATCGGCATACGGCTTGTACGAACGCTATAGGCAGTAATGTCAAAATAGGCGCACACACACATTAAGTCTTTGTTTTAGTACCTTTCTTTTACTGATGTCCGGTAACAGGTACAGTTCAGGAGGGTAACCAGGTTTTTGGTGCAGGTAGAGATATTCACTCTGGAGATTTGTGAGGCCTCCTCTAACACTGTGTGCGTTGTTTGGGATCAGTCCTGCCTTAAGCTGAACGTGCCACCTTCACTTTCTTTGGGGTCCTTCTCCACAACTGACAATGAGGACCTTTCCTTGGGGCTACCAATTCTCTTTCTGGGCCCCTGGTCCTATACTTGGTCAAGTTTGGCAACTCTTTCCCCTTCTTCAGGGGGAGTAGATCCTCCTGATCTGTCCTGGTTTTCTATGTTATTCCTGAATTAATAGCAATCTTGGACTCCGGTGTCCGGGTGAGCTAAAGGGATAATCGTTTTATCTCTTTCTTTCTCCTTCTAGCCTCCGTCCCTCTCTCTAGGGCGCTTCACAACACAGACCTGTTTCCTAGTTCAGGGCTTAACTGGTCCTCAGCCAACAGCTCTCTGTCTCTCTCCTCCTTCACCCGTCTCTAGACTAACTGCCCAAGTGTACATCTCTCCCCGCACCTATGGATCCTGTGGTAATCCCCCGCAGGGGTGCCACATATTCTCTTGTGGAAAATCCACTGCGTTTCTGAAGTGCCAGCATTGTGTATGAGATTTTAAGAAATCTCCTGCGTTCGCTGCAAAATATATCCACACTATAACTTGACAAGGGCTGCGGGTTTGAGGTCAACAGCATGTCAATTTCTGATGCAGATACAGGCACCAATTTCACCCTTTGCGAAAGAGCTGGGGAAGTGCACAAACCAGTTTCATTCGCAATGAGATCTGCACTACACTATGTAGTATGCTCCAATTTCTGTTATGCCGAGATCAGACGGGCGTATTTCACTCTCCAATGCCCAAACGGAGCACGAGGCTCACGACCCAAACTTCCAATCTCATATGTGCCTTGTGCTTATGAAGCTTGATTCGGGAGACCCGTGATTAGTCCAGGCATTGTGGTTCATATACGGACCATGGAATACACTCAGCTGAACCTCGCCTGAGGATTTTATGCTATATGGAAAGAGCAAATATCACATTTATATAGCTATATAGCTGGGCTTGTATACACTTTTTTTGCTGAATGAAATAAGGCATCAGATTACTACTATTCCTTACAGACGCATCCTAAAAAATGGCTTCTTTAAATACAAATTGCAGTATTTATATACATTTTTTGTATTATGTACAGCTGTGGTAGCGTAGGCCTTCTCCCACGTCAGTACCAGCACATATCAACACACCCTCAGAAGTAAGCATGGTGATAGCTAGCAAACAAAATAAGGGTCTTTTCATGCTGCGTTTTATAGAGCTCATCCGAGGATCTCTCAGTATACATCTTTATCAGATGCCACTTTAGAGTCATACGGAAACAGTCACCCATAGACCAGTCTTTTTCTATGAAATTTTGCTGCGACCAGTACTATGTAAAACTACATCACAGTACACCATGGAAAAAGAAGTAGGATCAGAGTTATCAATACGGTTACATTTTTAGGCTATGGGCACACAGTGTTTTGAAGCAGATCCTGTACAAAACCGCTAGGAAGACTGCTTATTTGTATGGAAAATCCTCTTTGCTGTTTATAGCAGTTTTTTACTCTACTACTCTAAAAATCTGCTTAATCAAAATCCTGCACAAACACTTCAATTAAAGGAAAACTGAAAAAATGAGCTTTTCCTGAAAAGATTTTTCTCCCAGAAGTGGTTAGCCTTAGGCCGGCATATGCTTGTTTCACAATCCAAGTACGGACCACAATACAGGGACTGGTCACGAGTCTCCTGAGAATAGCGCGACCTCCTCATAAATGTCTATGTCCATACTCAGACAGCAAAGCACAAAAGAGTGAATCAGACCTTAGACAGTGCAAACTTAGATTAGATAGTCTTAAAATGCGCCAAACTTAGTGGTTTACAGTTTACACCACCTACTACTTTGTGCCAGAAATGTGTGCAATAATTGTGATGCAGTTTTTTCCATGCACGGTTTTGCAATGTTAGGCCACGCTCCTAAAGGAGTTTTTTGTGGTACAAATTGATCCAGAATTCTGGCACATTTAGCTTGATAAATCTTCACACCAGTGATATATAGGGAAAAAAAAACTTTGTACAGGCTGGATGGATACACCAATAATATTTTAGGATTTTATTAAGCCTTTTAAAACAGTAGATAACCTTTAAGTTACTTAAAGTGCTCCTTACAGTGACTTTATAAAAAAGGTGATAACCAATCCTCCACATTTGTGGACAGACACTGCACTATGATAAAACCATATCCTTTCTGGTTGAGACTTTCTAAATTTAATGACCTCATACTTCATCTGTAGAACATGAATGGTGGAAATTTATAGAAATCACTGCTTACCGCCCATAAACTGCAACAAAGAACCCTGACATTGCAAAGAATGGGTGTAATTTACAGGTTTCCAGGCAGTTGTAGGCTTCGGAAATGACAATTTTCTGCTGGCCCATAGAGAAGCCTTTAGTAACTTTTCTTTACAGTCTTCTGAACCTGCAATTTCAGCGGGATTAGCCGTCCATCTATTGTGTACTGAGACCTGTGAACATATGATGTCGGGGAGAGGATGATCGCACATGCAAACGTTCGAGTATGGGGGAAGTCAGAAGAAATGCTCAGCTGACAGTTAACTAAGGCCTCATTTACACTTCTGTGGAAAGCATGGATAAAACATTGTAAGTGAAAAACAGATGCTATACATATGTTTATTTTTCTCTTTTTTTTTGGTGGACTGGTGTCCACAAAAAAAAAAACCCAAAAAACCCACAATCATGGCAGTTTTTAATTTGAGTCAAGGATCAAAATCACCCATACAAGTCAATGTATGTCCTAGAAGAGATTAACATTGTGATAGGAGCTTTGAAATTTTTTTAACAGAAAATTATTACTGATGATAAAAACAAGCAAACTGGCCAACACTGAATATCTATCGTAGTAAGCTGGAGAGGAAGGGTCGCAAATGGAGTTTTATCCAACACACTAATTTCAGTTAAAAAAAAAGATTATGCTAAAATAATCCATTTAAAGAATGTACTTGAAAACATTCAGGTGCTGCGGATGCACGGGTCATCATACCAGTTGTAGATAAAGGATGGAGGATTTGTGGAGTGTTTTGTGCTGCTTAAGATTGAGGATGTCCATGTCCTATTTGGTTACTTCCTGAAGAAGTAGTGTGTAAGGCTATGTGCCCACGATGCAGAAATGCTCAGGATTTTTTCCTGAGCGTTTCTGCATCTCCCTGGCAGAAAAAAACGTATGCGGATTGTACATGCGGATTGTACATGCGGATTGTACATGCGTTTTCCTGCCAGGGACATGCAGATGTGAAGCGTTCTTCACATGCATTTCCGCATGCGGGTTGTCAAGCGCTTTCCAAGCGATTTTAGCATCACTTGGAAAGTGCTTGTCAACTTGGTCACACTATATAAATCCATGCAAACGGCATGGATTTATATACTATGACCGAAAGAATGGTAAAAAATAAAAAAATAAATATATACTTACCCTCTGATGGCCCCCGGAGTCTTGCTTCCCTCCATCCTGGCAGCCGACAGCGGTACACTGAAGGACCTGCCGACGTCAGCGTCGCGTGATCAGTCACATGACTATGACGTCAGCGCAGGTCCTTCAGCCCATCGCGATCTGCCGGCATGAAAGGACGAGTGCAGCGGGGGCCGCCAGAAGGTAAGTATAATCTTTATTTTTTATTTTATTCTTTTTTTCACAGTTTCTATGGTACCCGGGTCCGGAGGAGAGTCTCCTATAATCTAGATCTGGGTACCATCCGCACATTGAACGCTTGCATTCCGCATGTCCTTATCTAGTGAAGCGGAATACATGCGTTCTAATGCAAGTCAATGGCGGCGAAAACGCAGCGCTTCCGCAAAATAATTGGTAGTGCTGCATTTTTTTCTGCAATGATAATCCGCAGCGGAAATTTCCGCAGCATGTGCGCAGCACATGCGGATTATCATTGGGGAACAAGGCAGGCCTTCTACCATGCGTTTTTAAGCGTTTCTGCAGCGTTTTTGCCGCTGCGGAAACGCTTAAAAAAACGCATCGTGGGCACACAGTCTTATACTTCGAAACATGTCAAATTAAAACTACATGACAAATATCTCATGCCATTTGACATCCTCAATCTTTAGCAGCGCAAAAAAACTCCACAAATCCTCCATCTTCTATGAATACCTAGCACAATATCGCGCACAATGATGAAAATTGGTATTTTTTTTCACGTGAAGTGTGAACGAGGCCTAAGGATGAAAGATGTATGGACAGCTTTGGTCCTCATGCATATGGCAGTGTCGTGTGCGCTGAGATTTAAAGATCTCCTACTATGGGGCTGCAGGACCTCTGCGAGCAATCATACAGGTTCTACAAATGCCAGAAGTGAAGAGTTATTCTCCCCTCGAAGAAAAGCAGATGTACGTGAGGCTTCATCTTCAGATATAAACCATTTGGTGGGACCACAAATGCCACACCGCAGCCAGACCTTACAGGAGCCAGCGTTACTGGTCTGATGACCTGACAGAAGGTCATGCTCTAGTAGTAACATTAGAGGTCAGATCAGGAAAATAACATTAGCATAGCCAACACAAATTTGGGGTATTAACTCTTTACAACTCACTCTAAAAAAGGTGCTGTAGAACTAGAATACTGAAATACAATGGACTTTAGTTGTCCAATGCTGATGCACCAGTGGCTGGAGTAGCAGCATTGTGGTTTATGAACAGTGCACTTCAAAGCTTTAAAATACTGAACTGGTTACACGACACGGTGACAATTCACAACACGAATTACAGCTCCCATGAATATCTTACAGCAGACAAGTTACCCCCAGATCAGTCAGGACTGTTAATTTGGGCATTAATGATGGCATTTGGCAGTGTTACGTCCCAACGTAGCAGCTTAATCGTGTAGTTATATGGAATCTGCTCCACTTCAGTCAAAGATGGGGGGGACCTTCCACTGATAGAGTCGTCCCCCCCGGTATTCTGACAACAATTACATGGAGAGGAGGGGAGTATATGAGGAAAATGGCAACTGATCGATCACTTGGTACACAACGCTACTGTCATTAACTCTTCTTCTATTCAGTTGTCGCATCCGAGAAGCTCCATCCGCAGCGTTATCCGCTCGTGCCAGGACTGGGGAAGAAGGCGCACATAACGGGCTGAGAATGGAGGGCTGAAGAGGTTCCTTTTGTGGGAATAGTTGTCAGTATTTCCAAGAAACACCTGTCAAAAGTCAGATATTAAAAAATAGGAACTTGTTTTCTAATATCACATGGCAATCACAATATACAATTACATATTACATCACAGTCACACCCGCATAAAGAGGCTGAGAACCGCCAAGTGCTCGACTAAACCAAGCATCTGTTCACATGGCAGTGAAGATATGGTTTGTAACCAATTCAATGTCTCCTTTATAGCATACCAAATAAAATGTAGGAATCAGTCCCAAGAGAGAGAACTATGGAAAGGCACCAAGAACCAAAAATCCCCACCATCATTTGTAAACCAGCCTGAAGAAGGAGCCCCTGTGTTCTGAAAGCTTGCATATACACTACCATTCAAAAGTTTGGGGTCACCCAGACAATTTTGTGTTTTCCATGAAAACTCATACTTTTATTTATCAAATGAGATGCAAAATGAATAGAAAATATAGTCCAGACATTGACAAGGTTAGAAATAATGATTTTTATTTGAAAGAATAATTTTTTCCTTCAAACTTTGCTTTTGTCAAAGAATGCTCCCTTTGCAGTAATTCCAGCATTGCAGACCTTTTTAGCTGTTAATCTGCTGAGGTAATCTTGAGAAATTCCCCCCATGCTTCCTGCAGCCCCTCCCACAAGTTGGATTGGCTTGATGGGCACTTTTTGCTTACCATAGGGTCAAGCTGCTCCCACAAGAGCTCAATGGGGTTGAGATCTGGTGACTGCAGTGGCCACTCCATTACAGATAGAATACCAGCTGCCTGCTTCTTCCCTAAATAGTTCATTCATAATTTGGAGGTGTGCTTTGGGTCATTGTCCAGTTGTAGGATGAAATTGCCTCCAATCAAGCGCAGTCCACAGAGTATGGCATGGCGTTGCAAAATGGAGTGATAGCCTTCCTTATTCAAAATCCCATTTACCTTGTACAAATCTCCCACTTTACCCCAGACCATCACATTACCTCCACCATGCTTGAAAGATGGCGTCAGGCACTCTTCCAGCATCTTTTCAGTTGTTCTGCGTCTCACAAATGTTCTTCTGTGTGATCCAAACACCTCAAACTTTGATTCGTCTGTCCAAAAAACTTTTTTCCAATCTTCCTCTGTCCAATGTCTGTGTTCTTTTGCCCATATTAATGTTTTCCTTTTATTAGCCAGTCTCAGATATGGCTTTTTCTTTGCCACTTTGCCCTGAAGGCCAGCATCCCGGAGTCGCCTCTTCACTGTAGACGTTGACACAGGCGTTTTGCGTGTACTATTTAATGAAGCTGCCAGTTGAGGAGTTGTGAGGAGTCGATTTCTCAAACTAGAGACTCTAATGTACTTGTCTTGTTGCTCAGTTGTGCAGCGGGGCCGCCCACTTCTCTTTCTACTCTGGTTAGAGCCTGTTTGTGCTCTCCTCTGAAGGGAGTAGTACACACCGTTGCAGGAAATCTTCAGTTTCTTGGCAATTTCTCAAATGGAATAGCCTTCATTTCTAAGAACAAGAATAGACTGTCGAGTTTGACATGAAAGTTCTTGTGTTCTGGCCATTTTGAGAGTTTCATAGAACAAACAAATGTAATGCTCCAGATTCTCAACTAGCTCAAAGGAAGGTCAATTTGATAGCTTCTCAGATCAGCCAAACCGTTTTCAGCTGGGCTAACATACTTGTGCAAGGGTTTTCTAAACATCCATTAGCTTTCTTACACAGTTAGCAAACATAATGTACCATTAAAACACTGGAGTGCTGGTTGTTGAAAATGGGCCTCTATACACCTATGTAGATATTGTAATAAAAACAAGACATTTGCAGCTAGAATAGTCATTTACCACATTAACAATGTATAGAGTGTATTTCTGATTCATTTAATATTAGCTTCATTGAAAAAAAAAAAGTGCTTTTCTTTCAAAAATAATGACATTTCTAAATGACCCCAAACTTTTGAACGATGGTGTATATATTTTTTCTGGTTAGCCAATAAAGGTATCCGAGAATACTTTTGTCATTTTTCTGGCTAACGTGGTACCACAATATAATTTTGTATTGTACATCAAAAAAGTTTAAAAACTTTATACCACAGAAACATCCGACTAAAAAGATCTAAAAACACTGGAGCAGCAAACTTTGTGAAAACCAAAATTTGTGTCAGTGTCAAAACTTTTGGTCACGACTGTAGCTTAAAGGGGTTGTCCAAGTTTGGGGCTCAAGTCTGTAGTTACTCTATGTGACTGCAGGCTTTTGAATCCTCACCAGTGCGCGCTGTCAGGATTCTCTGGTGCCAGGAGCAGGCAGTCATGTGACCACAAGTATGCTATTTGCATTCTTTAAGCCACATTCCGACTAGACATGTTGGCCTCGCTCGATTACCTTGCATTGAGCGAGGCCGCTCAGGTCTAGTCGACACGCAAATCACACACTTGCAGTCATGCGCCCGCCTGCTCCCAGCACCAAAGAATTCTGACAGTGTGCACTGTGCGCTGTGAGGATTCACAAGTCTGCAGGTACATAGAGTGACTGCAGGCATTAACCTCATGCCTCTACAACCCTTTAATGTCCATGCAATCCAATGTAATGCCATTGTTTGCACATTGTGATGCCAAAATAGGTTTCAAAATTACAAGCTCGGTTCTGCTACATCATTAGAAGTTGATAAACTAGTCTATTCAAATTATGGGATTGCAGGAAGAAAATACCTTATCTGTTTTGGTCCGGCTGTCCTGGTATACAAGCCATGTTGAGCCAGTGTCACTGTATGCTATTTTATATGCTTCCACATACTGAATATTTCCAAAGTCTTTTGCACCCTGTGTGATAACTCCAGTGATCTTCTTATTAACGCCTAGATCAATCTATGTAAAGAGATATGGGACATGTAAAGTGTTAGAATAATATTATAGAAAAATATCTTTATTTGGCAAATAAAATATAAATAAAAGAAACAAAAAGACAAACTATAACTAATAACAACTAGAAGACGATGAAAAGGAAGTAAAAGGTACTACTGTTCTGCTATATAGGAACCATGTAAAAGAAACACGGAGTAATCCAGTTATTCATCAAGTGACTTGAAATGAGCTCCGGAAGGCCGGGAAGAAAACAATGCCAGGGACCATATCACAACAATCCAAATGGCACAGAGATAACATCTGTTTTCAAGCTGAAACAGCACTTCCAACATCAGAGTGCTGACTTATTTACACAGGACTGCTGTCGGTCACGGAAAGAATTAAAACACAGGGAAAAGCCATAGAGGGGAATGTATATCAAAGGCTCACTATATCATCACTTTCATTTCAGTTGTGTTTTCCCCTGATATAAACGCCATTATTTATGGTCACGCTGGTGGAGGCCCTTGGCTTCTAAGCGTGACTTCTATGCAATATTCGGTTTTCTTGATGTTCTCAAACTAAACTAACACACTTGGATGAAAAAAAAAACCTTTCATATATGGGGGTAAAAGCATGGCGGGAATAGTGAGGACTGTAACAGCTGGCATGATGTAACTACTGTCCGCGCAGTGTCGGTGTAAACTGCCCGGGTGCTGACAGCTGCTCTTTTCAATATATGTAGTGTGCAATAAATAGACTGATTAGAAAAATGGTATCCTGTTTATATAGGAGCTCTGCAGCCACAAACTTCTCCCAAAGAGATAGAGACAGCGGTTATTCAAAGTGACAAGCACGTCCTCAGGACCACGCATGGCCCAGCAATGCCCCTATATGCCAAATATATACTTCTAATGGTGAAACTGAAAAAAATGGCGGTGTAATGTCTGAGTAAACACCATGATGTATGAGAAGTATTCAGCACTTTAAGGGGTTCAGGAAGGAACAAGTTATCACCTAAACACAGGATTGGTAATACCATCTAGATAAGTGGGGGTCTGATAGAGGAGGTCACCACCAATTACCAGAACATGGCACTTTTATTCAACTTCAGTAGAGTGGCAGTGCACTTGCTTGACCGACACTCCATTCATTCTCTATGGCACTGCCATATCGTGGTGCTTGGCTTTCTCCGGTAGACCCATAGAGAATGAAAAGAGCGAAAGTCAGGTAGGTGACTTGCTGCTCTACTCTAAAGCCCCCGTCTCACATAGCGAGATCGGTGCTGTGTCACGGTTTTGGTTACGCAACAGCGTCCTCACCAGCGATGTCGCTATGTGTGACACTTTGCAGCGATCAGGCCCCTGCTGTGAGGTCGCTGATCGCTGCAAAATGTCCTGGACCATTTTTTGGTCTTTGCCCTCCCACTAGTCAGCACACATCGCTGTGTGTGACCAGCGGGACCAGCGATCAGACTGGTAACCATGATAAACAGCTGGTTACTAGGGGCACACGCGCACTTAGTAACCCGCTGTTTATCATGGTTACCACTCTGCTACGGTGAGAAGTAACCTCCCACTCACCGAAGCAGATTGGTAACCATGATAAACAACGGGTTACTAGGTGCGCGAGTGCCCCTAGTAACCCGCTGTTTATCATGGTTACCAGCCTGCTCCTGCTTCAGCAGGCTGGTAACCAGGAGCAGGACATCGTGGAAAGATTCTTTCCACGATGTCGCTGCTCCCCTGATCGCTGGTGAGCCTGCCTGTTTGACAGCTCACCAGCGATCACATAGCGACGCAGCAACGATCCCTGACAGGTCGTATTGTTGTCGGGATCGCTGTAGCGTCGCTAAGTGTGACGGGGCCTTAAGGCAGGTGCAGACGACCATAGATTCTCTCATCCGAGAGATTTGGGCAGATTATACTGGTCAGAGTGTGGTCAGACAAAAACTACCAAAATTACATAGTAAAGTGCAGTGGATGTGGCATGTGATCCAACCTGGGGTGGAAGGGGGGCATGCTTACTAGCAAGACCCCTGCAGGATGCTTCGTCATACACATCTACAGACCTGACTTTTTATTGCATCTGCTAAAATTAGTCAGTCACTTTTTTTTTTACTAATTTTCATTTTTATTATAATTTTTAAATTTCTTTAAAGAATGATGGGGGAAACCATCTTGCCAGAGATGGTGCAACAGCAGTTCCAGAGAGTAATACAAGCACCTGGACATCAGAGTGTGATCAAAGGGTTATCAGAGTGTGACCAAAGTGTTATCCGGTTCTCTCTGATTAGAAGATGGAAAAAAAATGTCTCCATCTTCTCCATTCTGTCAGAGCGCAGAAATCGGACTGCATTCAGACGTCATCCGAGTGTGGTCCAATGTTTCCCACGCACTCATGGACTTACATGGACGAGAGAGATTAGAATATTAGAACAAATGCAGGCATGCAGCGATTTTTTCCCCTTTAATGGTCCTGAATGTATATTAGTTATGGCTCTATATTCCATTCCATTATATACAATGGTGGGGGCAGGGCCGCCATCAGGACATTACTGCCCTTACTGCTGTATGGGGCCCGGTGAGCAGCAGTACAGAGGTGGAACCCAGGCCCAGTCAGGGCCCTCCCTCTTGTGCTTCTGCTCACTGGGGCCCATGCTGTAGCAAAGTGCCGAGCGCCTTTGGCGGCGCACACATCGGCGCTAAATGCCTTACTGGAGCTCCGCAGCCACGCAGCTCCCTCATATTGCACCTAGAGCCGTTGAAATGCCAGGACACCACAATCCAAGCTGCGCCTGCAGGTGATGGCAAGTATGATCAAACCTTTTTTTTCTCCCTTTTTCTTTCTAAAATGAATTAAATAGGTGAGGGAGGGGGACTGTAAGTGGTGGAGTGAGGGGGGGCTGTAAGTGATGGAGTGAGGAGGGGCTGTAAATTATGGAGTGAGGGGGGGGCTGTAAATGATGGAGTCAGGGGGGGGACTGTAAATGATGGAGTCAGGGGGGGGGACTGTAAATGATGGAGTCAGGGGGGGGACTGTAAATGATGGAGTCAGGGGGGGGACTGTAAATGATGGAGTCAGGGGGGGCTGTAAATGATGGAGTCAGGGGGGGCTGTAAATGATGGAGTCAGGGGGGGCTGTAAATGATGGAGTCAGGGGGGGCTGCAAATGAGGGAGCGAGGAGGAGCTGCAAATGATGGAGCGAGGAGGAGCTGCAAATGATGGAGCGAGGAGGAGCTGCAAATGATGGAGCGAGGGGGGACAAGGAACTGCAAATGATGGAGCGAGGGGGGACAAGGAACTGCAAATGATGGAGTGGGGGGGCTGCAAATGATGGAGCAATAGGGGCTGCAAGGGTGCAAGGGACTGCAAATGATGGAGTGTGGAGGGAACGAGGGACTGCAAATGATGGTGAGAGGGGGACTGCAAATGATGGTGAGAGGGGGACTGCAAATGATGGTGAGAGGGGGAAGGGAACTGCAAATGATGACGTGAGGGCGTTGAGGTTGGAAGAGTGTGACTTATTGAATTGGCGGAAAGAGTATGGGTGCCAACTAATTTATATATTAGGTGGGGAAAGTGGCTATTTATTGATAGTGGGGGTGCAGTGGTGGATTACAATTTATATTTGGAATGGTGGTTTGCATAATAACTAATCATATATTAATGGTGGGTGCACGTCTGTATTAAGCTGAGTAGAAGGGGAAAAAGTGGGGAATGTGCTCTAGATAACTGTGTGTTATTGTATGCAGAGACGAGTCCTGGCTGGAGGAAGTGATGGCGGTCTGCATTGGATGAACAAGAAAAGCGAAGATGAAGGACTTCTACTACAGACGTCACTCGTGAGTCAGCGTGTTACCTGAACACTTACACTATATATAGAGCTCCCGTGTATAATGCCACTGGTGATCCCTGTGTTACCTGCACACTGACACTATACACTATGTACAGAGCTCCTGTGTATAATATCACTGGTGTTCACTGTATTACCTGTACACTGACGCTATATACAGAGCTCTTGTGTACAATGGCACTTATGGTAATATTAGTATTGTGGGTTTTTTTTTTTATTAATGATCAGTATTGTAATATTCGGTCACTATGTGGTGGTAATATGTGGTCTGATGATGGTGTGGCGGTATTTGTTCCTTGTATGTGGTATTATTCAGTTACTATGTGGTGGTAATATGTGATCTGGTCATTGTGTGGCAGTATTTCTCCCTTGTATGTGGTATTATTTGGTTACTATGTGGTGGTAATATGTGGTCTGGTCATGGTGTGGCGGTATTTGTCGCTTGTATGTGGTATTATTCAGTCACTAGGTGGTGGTAATATGTGGTCCGGCCATGGTGTGACGGAATTTCTCTTTTGTACGTGATATTATTGGTCATTTTAAAAAATGTACGCGACACATTCCCTTAAAGAATAATAAATAAAAATATACCTAAAAAGAGCATTGGTTATTTTAACAAATGTTTAAAAGATTAGAAGCCTGGCCAGAAAAGTCTCCTTGTCGTGGTGGCAGCTTAAAAAAATCTTTTGGCCAAAACAAAAGCTGCTGGCTATGTATGTGATCTGGTGCTCAATGGGAACTGTTAATGTGTGATTGGTGAGGATGTGGCGCAGAAGTGGAGTTTTTCCAAGAGTTAGGGGTGGGAATGTGGAAGTTTTGAGATGTGGAGGCGGAGCTGAGGTGAAGGCGGAGCCTGGGCGGAGTCTCAAGGGGGCCAGAAAATTTTGCCGTATGGGC
The DNA here is from genome assembly GCF_046119375.1 of Phyllobates terribilis. Taxonomy (NCBI): domain Eukaryota; kingdom Metazoa; phylum Chordata; class Amphibia; order Anura; family Dendrobatidae; genus Phyllobates; species Phyllobates terribilis. The sequence continues at coordinate 441,336,395 of NW_027362771.1, read as the reverse complement.
CCTGAAATTCCTGGTGGAAGCCCTGGGTAGGGAAGGGGGCAACAGTCACAAAATCTTGTCAAATTTTCTTCAGGGAAAAAACAAACAAAACAAAACTGAGAAACGCATAGCACATGAAGGCTTCAGTGTGTGCTCAGCTATTTCTGCTTAATCCCACAGACTGACCAGAATTGGATCAGGCATCCTGGTCAATGAAAAAGAAAACGGACTTGGATGGGTCAGCAAGCAGTCACACTGACCTGTGACTAAAGGAGAAATGATCAGTGGGCGATTGTTGCTCTTGCATCACAATACTGATTTTTTCTGCCAGGTATTTCAGGGATCACTTAACCAATTTCCACCAGAGCCAAAATTTTCTTTAGTTTTTTCCTATTCTTCTTTCAAGAACCATAACTTTTGTTTTAAATTTTTCTGTCCACATATACAAATACCGTAAGGGCTTGTTTTTTTTTTTTGCAGAACAAGTTGTAGTTTTGAATAAAACCATTCATTTTACAACACAATGCATGAGAATATGGGGGAAAAATTGGGAGGTTTAAAAAAAAAAAAAATAATGCAATTCCAGCATTGTTGTTTTGAGTTTGCCGTTTGATGTACCGTAACAATGGCCTGGCACCATAATTCTCCAGGTCAGCATTATGGCTATAGCAAACAGTTTCTTTAACCATTTTTTTATGTTTAAAAAAAAAAACTGTAGCAATTTTCTGATTAACTGTATCCTTTTCATTTTTCGTCCAATGGAGTTGTATAAGGATTTGTTTGTCTGGGAGGCAAGCTACAGTTTTCATTTGCACCATTTTGGGGTACATACAATGTTTTGATTGTTTTTCGGGGGGGTGGAGAGGTGCGGTGACTGAAAACATTAATTTTGGCATTTCATTTTTTTTCTTTTTGTTTACAGCGTTTACCATATAGGTTAATTAATTTTAGATTTTAATAGGTTGAACTTTTACAGACTCAGCAATATCAAATATGCTTTTTTATTTATTTATTTTCAGATTGGAAAGAGGGGGGGTGATTAAACATATTAATATTTTATTAGTATTTATTATTAATATTTTTTTCGATTACTTTCTTACTTTTTTTTATTCAGTCTCCTTACTGAACTTCAACTTGTGATCATTTGCTCTCTATACTTCAACACTATAGTATTGCCAAAAATAGTAAAAATAATGATCTATCAGACTGCCCCTAAACCCACTCAATACACTCACACTAAACATGTAAAGTTTGTGTACGATACACATCGTGAAGAGTGTTAGAGGAGTTTTTGCCAAAAACTAGTACCAATTCAGCAAAATAATGGAATTTTTGAATTCAACACCCTCGAAATACCCTAAATACATTCAAAAAACCTTGGCACCTGAAATTTTTTTTTTTGGTCCAACCTTACTCTATGTACAAAGTAATCTTTTAATTTGTAGGAGACAAGTCGCCTTAGTTATCTATTACTCACAGGGAGAAAAAAGGAACAACATAAAATGAAAGAAGAATATGAACAAAAAACTAAAACTGACCAATTACCATAACACATCCCAACCAACAGAGAATACATACCTGGAGCCATTGTGACTGATTATTCTCGCTGGCAGTCCAGGCATTGGTCTTCCCAATCTTGTCCAGGCGGGCATAATGTGGGTGCCAAGTGAAGGCGTCAATCCCCCATGTCTTGAAGACACTGGATGCGGTTATTTGCTTATCAGGAACCATATGGGTTTTCATTCCGAGGGGGTCTGAGCAACCTACCGTGTTGAAATACACTGTAACACAACGGTTTATAAAAGGGTGGGAAAAGAGGAGTGCTCAGAATTACAAGCTCGGTGCAAGCGTGACTTCTGAAGCGACAGCAACACAGTGCGGAGAGTATATATAGTCACACATTACGATCATATGCAGTTTTTTTGCGCAAGTTTTCCGTGAGGTCATTGCAATGCTGTGATTTTCGAAAACAGAACTTGAAATCGACATAAAAATACCCTGAGAAGAGGAGCTATGAACAAGTATAATAAAATCAGATCTGTATAGACAATGGATAGATAACAGCCCTAAAATCTCCAAAATAATAAAAGCAAACTGAGCGCTCCGACCATCAAATACAACAGATCCTGGAGTGAGGGCTTCTTTCTTAACAGATCCCAAGGATGCCAAGTAATAAACTGGAGCTGCACAGAGCCGAGCAGCCATCTGTTCCTAATCAATGAGATGCTGATTAACACCGGTGAAAAATCCAGATGACGGATGAGAGTGATTTGTGTGTGTGTGTGGTCACCGCCATATCGCACACAGTAAACACCAACGTGAGCAAGAGCCCATCACTCAGCTGTCAAGTGCTCTACCCAGACTCTACATGGTGCTAGAGCACTGCAGGCCATAGACATGACAAGACTGATCGGTCAGGTGACAGCCATCTCCCCTGACTGCCATTAACATGTCTGTTTGGGTCAGGAGAGTGGGCATGTTATTTTGGGTTGGGAGGGGGAAGATACTTTTGATGTTTCTGATCGGAGAACAAAATAAAAAATATTAAGTATGGGCTGAAATCAATCTTCTGATCAAGTAAAGAAAAAAAAATTCCAATGATAAACATTGAGAGTGGGTATGGTTTTGCAGGACCACTGACATTTTGCATTAAAAAGTGTTGAGTCCACTAGGAGCCCCACTGATCGCAAGAACCGGAGCTTTTCACATTGGAGTGATAGTCAATCATGTGCTCAGTGGCTCCATTTATTCTTAATGGTAGTGCCGAAGTGCAGCCAAACGTGGCATTAAGAATGAATGAAGCAGAGGTGCGCATAATCGACCACCGCTAGATTCTGAAGAGCCACAGTTCTCAGGATCGGTGGGTGGGGGGGTCACAATGGTTGTAAACCCAGCAATCATGAAGTTGTTCTCCCGTACCGGAAGTTGTTCTCCCGTACCGGAAGTTGTTCTCCCGTACCGGAAGAAGTTCTCCCGTACCGGAAGAAGTTCTCCCGTACCGGAAGAAGTTCTCCCGTACCGGAAGAAGTTCTCCCGTACCGGAAGAAGTTCTCCCGTACCGGAAGAAGTTCTCCCGTACCGGAAGAAGTTCTCCCGTACCGGAAGAAGTTCTCCCGTACCGGAAGAAGTTCTCCCGTACCGGAAGAAGTTCTCCCGTACCGGAAGAAGTTCTCCCGTACCGGAAGAAGTTCTCCCGTACTTGGGATAACTTCCAAACTTAGCACAACCTCTTTAAATCCATGATCTCTCACTGTGTTCCCATATCACTTCCTGTTAACAGAGATGAGCTTTAAAGAGGTTATCCACTACTAGACAATCGTTGCTTACTCAATTTGAGGCCCCATAGAAAATAATAACAATGGTGACTTGCTTACCACATAGGAGCTATTCCAACGATGTCAGCACTTCTGTTCCTGGCGGGTGGCATGACATTGTTGTGCCACATGATCATCTCCAGGTCATCAATATTCTCAGATTGGAAGTGCGCTCTAACAAATTGGCAAAGGCTGTAGCCGGCCAGTGACTGCTGATCGGCTGCAATGATCACGTGGCACAACAATAGCGCCAACCTTGTTGGAACAGCACCACTGCTAGAGGCGAGTGTTTTTTATTTTCTATAGGGCCCTGAATTGACGAAGCAGTTTCTGTTCAGTAAAGGACAATACCTTTACAATCCCAGTATGGATATAATATATTATTAGAGATGAGTTCATGGTAGTTCATGGCCACGGAACGAGAGCACTGTGAACCAATCTGCGACATCCCCGACGCCTTTTGATTAGCAGCTTCAGGACTTCATCTAGTTTTAGACTTCTTTCACACGTCAGTGTGTCCCGTACGTGTGGTAACAGTTGTCACACGTACCGGAGACACCAACACAAGCAGACCCATTCAAAACTATGGGTCCTGACGCCCCGGCGTCAGTGGTCAGAGGATTACATCTGGGGACATCTCCGGACAGATGAGTATAAGGATTTTTTTATTTTATTCTTATTTTCACACATAGAAACTGCGGGAGCAGACTACAACTCCCAACATTGTCCATTGCTCGTGCTGATCACAGTGCGAGCAAGGGACAATGATGAGGGAAGCGTTCAGCAGTCGGCGCTTGGGAACAGCGCTAACTGTACACCGATTCCCAGGCGCCGGTACGTGTGATACTGATGCGGCACACGGTTGCCACACACGGACATATCCGGTATGGGTTTTTTCGGTACCGGAAAAATCAGGACATGTGAAACCGGCCTTAGAGTGATACATTCATGATGTTTGGCTGAGGGCTAGCAATCAAAAGAAGTACTGGGGATGCCACAGTCAGGAGGACATGGTGAGACTGGTGAGATTTTTTTGTACATTCTATGTGTATTATGCTCTGGGGTATAGCGAGATATCAGATCATAATAAGGAACATTCAATTTCTGTCTAATAATTTCAATGCAATTCAAATGTCCCTGGAAGATCTACGCGATTTGTTGAATTTGAATCTTAACAGATTCCATCATCTCTAGATATTAGATAAACTGTAGAACAAATAGTTTAGTAGATTACTATGGGAGAGGGAGATGTGGATGCTCACACCATGCCTTCGCTTTCATCTAAGAACATGACTCAACCCCCACCCTTTATGAATCACCAAACAATACAAATAGCAGCGTGATTTCTCAATAATCTTCCCTGTAAGAACATAACACTGAGCTGACTCATCCGGCACTGGCTTCTATGAACGTGTTTATGGTTCGCTGTGGTGTAATGTCACTCAATGCCATTAGATGGAGACACTGATAGTAAGTGTTACAACAAGATAATCCAGCCCAGACAGCAGATCAGATTCCTCACTGTTGATACAGACTCTAGATAACAGAATCTAGAGAAAACACTGAAGAAAAGGAATCTTACAAGGGATGTTCATTATGATTGTCTGTATTATGGGCCTGATACATCATCTGCGGTTTGTTTTGTTTTTTTTAAAGTCACTTTTCTTTTTTGAGTTAAGGTATCCGAATATAGTTTTTGCGCCACATTCATCTAAATGGTGCACATAATTCATAAATTTTGTCCAAAACTCAAAATTGAGAGTTGTGCCAAATCTTGAGACTTTTGTTTTTTAAAGTTGCATTTTATGAATTTGTCAAAAACTTCTGGAAAATCCACAATGGTATAAAAACACAAAAAAAATAAACCAAAATGAACAACTTGAAAAAAGGCACAAATAATTTAATGAATGTATTGCAAATCAGTGAGTTACTCAATTTTGCTAAATTTACCCATGACTAGTGGATGTTTAACCCCTTCCCGCTGTGGCCAATTTTCTTATCTGTGTCTTAGTTTTGTCTCCCCTTTTACCAAGAGTCATAAAGTGATTTCTCTATTGACAGCCACATGAGGGCTTGTTTGAGGGACAGGTTGTACTTTTGAATGACACCACTCATTTTAACATATAATTTAATGGGAAAAAAAAAAAAAAACACAAGAAAAAAAATTTCCACGTGACATGAAATGGTGAAAAAAGAAAAAAAAAAAGTTTTCCCAGGTTTTGAGTTTAGTCTTTACCTGAGTGCTGTTTTGAAACTGAACGAGTATCAACCATCAAAGCGCTCTATCGATGGTTTTTCATCACGCACTGTATCTTCAGGTTTTAATCTTACCAATAAACTATGAATTTTAACTCAAGTTAACACATGTGAAGCTGAATTGTCTACAATATTTTCTCTATAATGTTTCACTCATATGACCGCTGCAGCCAATTGCTGGCCTCAGCACTGACCAACTGAGAATAACGATTGGTTGTCACTTGAATGATGGATGATCACTAAAGGATTGGCAGAAAACACCAGAATAGTGGAGAATTCAATAAGTAAGTAGTGGCAACTTCATGGCAGTTTTTTAAGCCATAGTCAGGAGTGGATTCATAAGGAAGGACTTCTATTTATTCTCCTTCTTCGATCCATTTGAGCCCAACTCAATAAAGAGCATTAAAAACTGCAGAGGGTTTTTCTTTGGCTAAAAACAAAACAACTTATGTACGTGAAGCCATCACCAGGAAATTAACCATTATTATTTAAATCAAATTTTTGTGTTAAATGTACTTTTAAAATACTTTCAGCATTCTTTTTTACAGATTACAATCTGTATCAAAAATAAAAATATACATTTTCACACTAACCACTGGGTTTTTTTTTTTTTTTTTAACTATACCTTCCTATTGTTTCAGGAAACAACATGTACATGAGCCACAATAGTCAGATCCTGATCCTATATTTTATATAGAAGCATCGAATGAGAGTGTGCAAAGTTCATTGTGAAAGGAAGGGGGGGACATAGACAGACAGTGCTCACTTAGTAGATGTGGACAGAAGGATAAATAAGCAAACAAAAGGGTTTTTCCTTTGAGGTTTTAAATTTAGCAATAAAAAAGGGAAAGACTTTGCCTTATAAATGGTTAGTTTTATATTGCTTTGTTGCATTGGAAACTTTACTGGCTGCCTTTGGAAGCAGATAGTGGTTTATTTCTATGTCGCTGTCAGACATGAGACCTAGCAGCTTAGCTCTGTAACAATTACAAGGCCTGCCATAGTACTTGGCTATATCCGATCTGAAAACTAGCAGAACTATGAGTCCAGTGTCAAAGTCCCATGCACCATTTCACACACATATATATCTCTATCTATCTAATTTATAATTTTTGATATGGCCGAAACATTGCCTTGGCTTCCTATCATTGTGATTCTTTAATATGGAATAAAGATCTAACTTTTTAAGTATTATCCTCTGGTGCCTCAGAATTCTTGGATATTCTACTAGCAGAATTCTGATTTCGCTTGGTGACAAAAACATCATGTAACTCAGAATTGTTCAAGATTAGATAAATAAAGCATTAAAAAAGTGAGTTTGGAAATATAATATTTTATGTAGAGAATCTGTCAGCAGTTTTTTTCTATATAATCGGATGACATCATGTGGTAGGGGTTAAAACACAGAATTTAATGATGTGTCACATGTCAAGCTGTTACTTAGACTGAAGGTTTAATCACCTGGTGATCATCATTGCTGTGACTAGCTGGCACAAGTCCAACTCCACCCCCTTCTGTGATAAACAGCTCACTATCTATACAGTATGTACACAGAGAGGGTGTGGGCGGGATTAGCTTTCTCAGCTCTGCTGCATTGCCAAATCTAAAAACTCTGATTGTGCGAGAATCGCTGCACCCAGTAAACTAAGTGATACATCGTTGAATTCAGGCTATGTTGGCCTACATCATGCTGCTCTCAGATGAGGTAGCAAAAACCTGGTGACAAAGTCCCTTTAAATTATATTAAAATTTTAAAAAATATATTTAAAAGGCTAGCTTTCATTAATATTAGTACATGAGCTCAATTATTTACAAAATTAGTTATCGTAAGAATAGTTGAGCTGGAATTCTGAGAATATTCAGTTAAACAAAAAGGTAAAAAAAAAAAAGAAAAAAAGAATTACCACTCATTTCACAGCCAAAGAGTTCAAAACGCAGTGTGCAGCCTCTGTGACAGGTCATGGGGTAGACACGGATGTACTGTGCGGTGACAGGAGGACTCAAAATATTGGCCTTTCTGCCTTCATTGTCCAGGTTCCCATGGAAAATCTAAAAGGAATAAACCCAAGATAGTCCATTTATTTAGTGATATTACACTAATCATCTCTCATTTGGAGGATATAACATGACCCAAACTAAAAAATATTATATATACACATACACTGCAAAGTAAGAATGCTTTCAAAAATATAAAAGTTAATAGTTTATTGAAAGCTAAAAGCAATGTCAACATAGAAAAACATATTGCCTGTGCAATTCAACATTTTTTTGAACCCGCTATAAAAGATGATTTCAGAAAATACCAAGTAACTCACTATGAATAGCAGTGAGAGGGAATTTAAGAACACATTTTTATAAAGCCACTACTTTAAAATTCCTCCAGTGCATTTCCTATCCTCATATGTTTTTCCGGATCAGACTCAACCATTCAGGTGATGGGGATCCATATAAAACAGAAAAAAAAAACACAAATACACACACAAGTGGAAAGTGGGAGCCATTATTTTTTCATCCAATTTTAACTTATCCATCACGAAGAGTCATCAGAAAAAAACTAAATCTGAAAGTGAAAAAAAAAAAAAAATGGACACCAAATGGAGTTAAAGAGGTTATCCACTACGTTATTATTGATGACCTTTCCTTAGGATGGGTTATCAATGTTTCATCGGCCTGGACCGACACCCAGTACCCCCCACCGATCAGCTGCTCCCTGTGTAGGCGGCCACCCCAGCCGCAAGTGCTCAATTGCAAAGCTACTCTTTGTTCCGATAGTGGGCGCAGCAGGGTACTGCACTTTCACCTGCTATTGATTTGATTGAGTTGGAAGTGCAGTACCCTGCCATGACCACTATCAGAAGACAGAGCAGCTCCGCAATTGAGCACTTCCAGCCGGCGGCCGCCACCGCGGACAGATGATCGGCAGGGGTGCTGGATGTTGGACCCTGACCGATCAGACATTGATGACCTTAAGATAGATCATCAATGATAAAGTAGTGGACAACCTCTTTAAAGGGAACCCATCATGTTAAAAAACACTATTAACCAGCAGATATGTGGTTAATCTGCAGGTTAACCCCTTCATGACCGGAGCATTTTCCGTTTTTTTTTTAGTTTTCGTTTTTTGTTCCCCTTCTTCCCAGCGCCATAGCCTTTTTATTTTTCGGTCAATATGGCCATGTGAGAACTTATTTCTTGCGGGACGAGTTGTACTTTTAAACGCCATTACTAGTTTTACCATATTGTGTACTAGAAAATGGGAAAAAAATTCCAAGTGGGGTGAAATTGCAAAAAAGTGCAATTCCGCTGTTTTTTTTCCCTTTCCACGTTCACTGAATGCTAAAACTGACCTGCCATTATTATTCTCCAGGTCATTGCGAGTTTGTAGACACCAAAACATGTATAGGTTCTTTTTTTATTTAAGTGGTGAAGAAAATTTCCAAAGTTTGCTATAAAAACAAAAAAAAGCGCCATTTTCCGAGACCCGCAGCATCTCCATTTTTCGGGATCTGGGGCTTATTTTTTGCACGCCGGGCTGACGTTTTTATTGATACCGTTTTTGGGGTAGATCCAATGTTTTGATCGCCCGTTATTGCATTTTATTGCAATGTTGGGACGACGAAAAAAACGTAATTCTGGCGTTTGGCTTTTTTTTTTTTTTATAGGCGATGTCACAGCTGCCCCTCCATTCACAATGATCTTTGCACAGACCAATTAGATACAAAATATAGTGTCTGGATCTGACCACTGAAGCTCTGTACATGTGTTGTTTCCTGAAACAACAAGTAGTAACAGTTTTAAAAAGGCCGAATGGTTAGTGTGAAAACTACAAAGAGTTTTTTTCATTATTTTTAATACAAATTGTGATAATAGGTCACTTTCTGATGTAGCTTCCTTTTAACATTATACTAATCAGTAGAAAATGCCCACCTTGTCTTTTTTCTGTCCTTCAACTTTGTAAAAGGTGAATTCATGTCCATCCACGCTGTATGCCACCCTAAATTCCTTCACGTATTCGGACTTGCCCATCCGACTGGCACCTTGAGTAATGATCCCAGAAACCCTTATCTGTCTCAAGAGGTTAACCTATAGAAACATTGTAATTGAGCAAGTTTAAACACAAATAGTGATGGGAAAAGAAGTAAAAGAATGGAGTACTCATTAGGGTGAGAGCAAAGACGGCGACCCCCATGCAAGACCTGTATGTGGGTCCCATCATCTCCACTAGCAGCCCTATAAACCAGTAATTGTGAGATACATGCCATTTAATAGACAAAGAGAATGTAAACTTTAAGGCATCAAATCATCCTGCATGTTGGAATCCAACCTGCCCTGTTCAGGTGAGGGAGTATTAGTTATCTTGCCATTCTCAACAAATTTAATGTTCATGGCCCATTTATTAAAAATCTCAGACAACTCTTTAACTTTACCTTACAAGGTATGTGTGCACAACTTAAAGAATATAACCCTATAAAAAAAGCCTCCATGAAAGGAAATTGCATCTAGAAGTGTGCCAAGATGGAGAGATGGTTGATGTGTAACTGAAGAACTGAAGCCAAGGCCATCATCTCAAGAACATAGTCCACCACAGTAGACAAGATTTAGTGTCACACAAACCAAACACTGAACAACAAAATATCGTTGTGGAGAGTCTGTCAGAAAATAAAGTCTCATATCATAAGATTTATACTTTTAAAGAAAATGGCTTGTAAAGTTCTGCTCCACTGGTAAGTATAATACAAAGGATAAATCAGACACATTAGGGATATTTCATCCCCATAAAAAAGTCAAATCAACTTTTCGCTTGAAAGATTTATTTAAAATGTACAATTTAGCTTTTTAAGTAAAACCAGGCGGCAGTCTGACAGCTGAATCATTTATTTTGTAGAAGGTGTGGTCCTATAATGACAGGAAGTGGTCCTCCTCTGTAAACACCAGGACATTCGGCAGTACAGTCCACATTAAGGAGGATGTTCTTTCCTTACATTCGGCAGCCTAATCCGCTTTGACTAGCACATGACACATAAAAGGGGTTTTCCCAAAATCACAAGTTATCCCATATTAGAGAAAAATGGATAACTTGCTTATGGATACAGGGCTTTGTAATTATTATTATTTATTTATATAGCGCCATTGATTCCATGGTGCTGTACATGACGAGGGGTTACATACCAAATACAGTTATCACTTATAGTAAACAAACTAACAATGGTAGACTGGTACAGAGGGAAGAGGACCCTGCCCTTGCGGGCTTACATTCTACAGGAATGGGGAAGGAGACAGTAGGTTGGGGGGTTGCAGTAGCTCCGGTGTTGTTGAGGTGGCAGCAGGCAAGGTCATGGCAGGCTGTAAGCTTGTTTGAAGAGATGGGTTTTCAGGTTCTGTCTGAAGGATCCAGGTGTGGTGAATAATCAGACGTGTTGAGGCACAGAATTCCATAGGACGGGGGATATTCGGGAGAAATTTTGGAGGCGATTGGGCGAGGAAACAATAAGTGTGGAGGAGAGAAGGAGGTCTTGGGAGACCAGAGATTATGTAAGGGAATATATCGGGAGATTAGTTCAGAGATGTACGGAGGAGAAAGGTTATGGATGGCTTTGTAGGTCAGTGTTAGTAGTTGGAACAGGATACGCTGGGCAATTGGGAGCCAGTGAAGGGATTTGCAAAGGGGGTTAGCAGAGGAGTAGCGAGGCGAGAGATGGAACAGTTGCGCAGCAGAGTTAAGGATGGACTGGAGGGGTGTGAGAGTGTTAGCAGGTAGGCCACAGAGGAGGATGTTGCAGTAGTCGAGGCTGGAGATGATGAGGGCACGCACAAGCAGTTTAGTAGATTGAGGGTTGAGGAAAGGACGGATTCTGGAAATATTTTTGAGCTGGAGGCGGCAGGAGGTGGCGAGAGATTGGGTGTGGGGTTTGAAGGAAAAGGCAGAGTCAAGGGTTACTCCAAGATGGGAGAAAGATGATGATTGTAATTCCGAGCAGTAGGATACCCAGCAATCAGCAAGGTATCCCCTTATCCAATGACCTAACTTGGGATTTTGGGAAAACCCCTTTAAGTGAATGCTTTAGTGGACTCAAATTGCCAATAATTTTTTTCTAACTGACAAAAAAAGTGACTAACCCAAGACAGAAAAATTAGGTATATTTACAGTATATTCGCACAGACTGAAGCATAAGGCGCATTATACAAAAGGGAAAAAAAAACAAAGTACTAAGAAAAAGGAACCTGTCAGATTATTCTTGCGGCCAGAACCATGGGCAGCATGAACCCGAGACAGATTTTATTATTGATGCTGTGTAGGTTTTACCCTGAAATGCTAGACACAAACAGGAGGAGACCTGTCTAGGGGAAAACGGCGGCAGTAACCAAGCCATTCTCAAAATTCATGCCGGGTTTCCTTTAAAAGGCAAATCGGTCACAGGTTTTTGCCACCGAATGTAAGAGCAGCATGGTGTAGGGGCAGAGACCCTGATTTAAGTGATGTGTCACTTACTGGGCTGCTTGCTGTAGTTTTAATAAAAACACTGTTTTATCAGCAGCAGATCATCATTAGAGGACTAGCAAACCTGCTGCCATGTAGTCCTCCATATTTAGGAGCTCTGTATATCCCCGCCCCCACCATTGATTTGCAGGTTTCTGCCTATGCACAGTGTACACAAAAGGCTACCAATCAGTGGTGTGGGCAGGGTTATACAGAGCTCAGCAGTCAGAATGGCTCTATCTGCAACAGATAAAACTGTGATTTTATCAAAACTGCAGCCAGCAGAAAAGCAAGTGACCTACAGTATCGCTAGAATCAGGGTCTTTACCCTGATTTGCCTTAATGCTCTCAGATGAAGCATTAAAAAAAAGCCTAGTGACCGGTTCCCTTTAGCCATCTTTGGCATTTTGTCACCCTTTTTAATAGAAGCAATCCATATATATACCTGAATCCATGGATGCTTGTCATAGCTACTTGCCGTCCATGCATTCACTAATCCTTTATTGTTCAACCGAGCAAGATTAGGGCCCCAACGCTGCAGACCAAGAAAACCATGGTATAAGGAAGAAGACGTGATCTGGGCATCGGATATAGCGCCACCCTCCATTCCTAATGCATTTGCGCAACCTAGGTAATTAAATGTATTGGATTAGAGCAAAATGACTGGACAGATGTACAATATTAGACAAACAAATCAACTCATTGAAAAGCTATTCAATGTATTAAATTGGGTGATTACTTTCAGGGATTTTTTTTTAAAGCAAGTATTTGGGGCTAAAAATCATTTTTGCAACAGCGTTACATTAAAAACTTTACAGTTTGTCCTATCCTCTGTGCTGCAGTGTTTATGGATGGCTGCACAATCATCTAAAATCAATAAATTACCGTATTTTTCGGTAACTTCATTATTAGACAGGGCTGCATATCATGACTGTACACTGTGGCCAGCTCACTGTATACACACTGCAGAGACACTAACAATAGATTTATTACCTCCCTATTCTACCCAATGACATTAAAATGAGTGATAATGACCCCTCCACTTTACACCACCAGGAAAGTTTTACCGTATTTTTCGGACTATAAGACACACTTTTCTGCCAAAATTTTGGAGGAAAGTGAGGGGTGCGTCTTATAGTTCGGATGTACCTTATAGTGTGGCTGTGGCTATGGGGGGGAGCAGCAGCGTTGGAGGAGCGGGTCACAGAGGCAGGAGCCGGCTGCATGCGGCCAACACTGTGCCCGCTGTTAAAGAAAATGAATATTCACTGCTCCCCACGTCCATAGCCCCGCCCACCTCTATGCACTGAAGCCAGAGGTGAGAGGGAGAGGGACTATGGGTGTGTAGAGCAGTGAATACTCATTCTCTTTAATAGCGGGTACACGTGATCGCCCATCCGCTGCAGGAGCCATTGGCTGCGGCCAACACTGTGCCCGCTGTTAAAGAAAATGAATATTCACTGCTCTCCACTCCCATAGTCCCAGGCGTAGGGAGCAGTGAATATTCCGGCAGCTGACCTTGGAATGTCAGGGCCAATGGCAGAGATGTCATATGCTGCACCTCTTACACGCTGAAATCAGCTGGTGGCAGAAGAGGCCACCGCACTGCGAGGAAGCAGAGAAGAATAGTTTATTTTTTTATGTGTTTAGCATGATGGGGGCCATATATACCAGGCTGGGAGACCATGTATACCAGGATGCGGCTGGGGGACTGTGAATACCAGGATGAGGTGGGGGGGGGGCAGCAGATCATATATACCAGGATGAGGGGGGGCAAGCATATATACCAGCATGGCATGGAGGGGGCCACGTATACCAGGATGGGGAGGGGCCATATATACCAGGATGGGGAGGGGCCATATATACCAGGATTGGGAGGGGCCACATATACCAGGATGGGGAGGGGCCACATATACCAGGATGGGGAGGGGCCACATATACCAGGATGGGGAGGGGCCACATATACCAGGATTGGGGGGGGGGCATATATACCAGGATTGGGGGGTCATATATACCAGGATTGGTGTTATTAGTACAGAATTGGGGGACATTACCCATTACTATGTTGCATCTTATATCCTGAAAAATAGGGTTGTTCATACTAACTGATAAGAGTTGCAAACTAACAAAACAAAATGAAAATCACTTACGGATTTGGCACCCTTTTCCGATAAATGGTGAGACGCATTTACAGCTGTAATCGTTAATAAGATTTTGGCAGACTCCTCCATTTTTACAAGGATATGAAGAACAATGATTCTCACCTAGGACAAATATTTAAGGCAGAAAAACATTAAAAAAAACAAGAAACGGGATCTTCACCAACATGCCATAGTAATATATAGTACACACACATCTGATGCTATATTGTCTAATACTGCTCCTACATGCGGTAAAAGAAATAAACAAAATGTAAGAGGCATAGTCATAACTTTTTCATCTACAAGACGTTTTGAGCGTTACGGAGGGAAGTGGTCTTCCAGAAGACTATAGACAATCATCCATTGCTTCCTAATCCACTCCATTTTGCAGTGGATTGAACTAGGGCAGACTTGGGCATAGAATGGTTTCCGGACTGGGCTAGCTGATGATGAGTTAGAAGCCGTGTCTCCCCTCCCCCGCAACTGTATCACTGGGATCTGCATCCTCATGATGCAGATATCGGTAAAAATAAAGGCGAAACAGGAAGCAGTCGGTTCCCTCTTCCACCATTTACCCTGCACTCCATCGCACCTGATGTACGGAGTCCACAAGATGTACAGACCAGAGTAGTGCATGGAGCTAGGCAAGTAGTTCTATTTATTTTTTGTCAGTCAGTAATTGGGAAAAATTGTGGGGACCCATCATACTGTGTGGATGTTTTGGGACCATCATACTGTGTGCAGAGGGCGGATGTTTTGGGACCACCATACTGTGTGCAGAGGGCGGATGTTTTGGGACCATCATACTGTGTGCAGAGGGCGGATGTTTTGGGACCATCATACTGTGTGCAGAGGGCGGATGTTTTGGGACCATCATACTGTGTGCAGAGGGCGGATGTTTTGGGACCATCATACTGTGTGCAGAGGGCGGATGTTTTGGGACCATCATACTGTGTGCAGAGGGCGGATGTTTTGGGACCATCATACTGTGTGCAGAGGGTGGATGTTTTGGGACCATCATACTGTGTGCAGAGGGTGGATGTTTTGGGACCATCATACTGTGTGCAGAGGGTGGATGTTTTGGGACCATCATACTGTGTGCAGAGGGTGGATGTTTTGGGACCATCATACTGCGTGCAGAGGGTGGATGTTTTGGGACCATCATACTGCGTGCAGAGGGTGGATGTTTTGGGACCATCATACTGCGTGCAGAGGGTGGATGTTTTGGGACCATCATACTGCGTGCAGAGGGTGGATGTTTTGGGACCATCATACTGCGTGCAGAGGGTGGATGTTTTGGGACCATCATACTGCGTGCAGAGGGTGGATGTTTTGGGACCATCATACTGTGTAGAGGGTGGATGTGGAGACCCATCATACTGTGTGCAGAGGGTGGATGTGGGGACCATCATACTGGGTGTGGAGGGTGGATGTGGAGGTCCAAAAAACTGTGTGGGAGGCGGCAGAAGCATCATTCTGTGGGGGGATGACTAGGGGCATCATACTGTGTGGGGGGAGCGGTCAATCAAGGTCCAAAAGGCAGAATAACAGGAACCATATGATTTACTGCTTCATATAAACTTTATAAATAAAACCCAGTAAATTATATGGCTTTTATTAGCCACAACTGGTCAGAAAACACATTACAATGAGCCAGATTGTAACATGTATTAGCAGTAGCAGCTGGTGAACAGACTTAATTCTGCTCAAAATTAAGCAAAGTAATCTCTCTCACAAGGGTTTCTCATGTGGCCCCTTTTGAAAATTAATTGCCAAACCCTGAATTAGGTGATCAGGCTTTATTTTAGAGGTTAAAGGGGTTGACCGGTCTTTTAGGAAAAGTCTGCACAGAGGCATGTCCGCATCTCTCAGATTCCTGGTGGCTTAGGAGTGGATGCAGAGCTAACAATGCTTATTATATTGTCTACTTACATGGAGTATTCCGAGATTAAGGTCATACTTAATTATTATTATTGTAATTACTAACTCATTCTTCACATGCACCGGTATTAACATTCAACCAGTAATGGGAAAATAAAGAAATGCCATAGTCTCACTATGGAAGCAATAATGTCAAAGTGGTAGACTACCAGGTAAGACGTCCTAAAATTACAACAAATTGGATTAGCAGACTTTCCATATCGTAATATTTGCACTGAATGTTATAAAGATGAAAACTATAAAATGTTTAAAAAAAAATTTCAAAAAGTAAAAATCCCTTATCGTCACATTTTGCCTCAAGTAAAACAATCATGCTCAATTAAATGCTAACTACAAATCGCCACTTCGGGAATGAATCTGAAGGTCTTTAAAAAAAAAAAAGTTTATTTTTCAGGACTGTGCACTTTAATCGCCAGCGGATTGTGGGAGTCGTACATTTAGTTCAATCAGATTGTCCTCCTGTGGCCCTGGGCACATACTGTAATCATTTCACATCATTACCGGCCTCAGGAAAAGCTGTAGATAGTTTATGTTTGGAGAGATTTTTTTTTGCACATTCCTTGACTAAAACCCTCTGGAGTTTCTCACAAGAGAGGAAACGTAAACTAAAAAAACACAGTGTGGACAGCGTTACTACTTTTCAAGTGCAATTTTTGCCAATTACCACTGATTTTCAGAATAACTTTGCAATTAAGGAGATATGAACCTGTCACCACTTACCCCTAGAATAATAGCCTTCCTCTTATTCTACATAAAGACTATTATTTTTAATAGACGCAATCGGCAATTTTAAAGTGATTTTTTTACACTGCCTAATAATAGAGTTCCCGCATAGTTTCTACAATTGCATCTAATATTCTCATTTGCTCCAAGAAATTAAAGAGTCATTATTTTCCAATTGTCGAGGTGGTTCAGTTTTTTTTTTTACATTTTCTTAAAGGATTTATAATTGTTCTCCTATGTCTATAGATTAGAAACCTTTGCATATATAAGCAATGTAAGTGTGCACATGGCAGCAGTTCAGACAAAAGAAAAACGTGGAGCATATTAGGAAGTTATAACCCACCGTGACAGGAGACTTTGAGGCATTATGGGGATGTCTTATAAGATCAACTCTTACCTATATGCACAGTTCGGTACCTCCAATATAAGGTCTACTCCTACCCATGTGCCCTGTTCAATACCTCCTATATAAGGTCAACTCCAACCCAGGTGCATGTTCGATACCTCCTATATATTGGGTCAGCTCCAACCCAGGTGCCCTGTTCGATACCTCCTATATATTGGGTTAGCTCCAACCCAGGTGCCCTGTTCAATACCTCCTATATATTGGGTTAGCTCCAACCCAGGTGCCCTGTTCGATACCTCCTATATAAGGTCAACTCCTACCCATGTGCTGTGTTTGGTTCCTCCTATACATTAGGTCATCTACTACCCATGTGCCTGGTTCAGTACCTCCTATATAAAAGTGGGTTGGCTCGTACCCACTTGCCCAGTTCAGTACCTCCTATCTATCTATCTATCTATCTATATGGGCAGCCGCTACCTATGTGCCCTGTTCGGGCTGAGTGCTCCTCTCACTCTGGAGGACTTGTCATGGTCACGTACAATGCGCCACAGCAGATTGTAACAGCAGGACCCTGACAACCAACTTCATCGGGGTGGGTGGGAAGGAACTGTCGCACTAGAGGAAGCTTGTCCTGATGGGACAACATATCTAAATGTATGCCTCTATTGAGAATACATCAGTTACACGTTTGTAACCCAAAATCTAAGGGCTAAAAAACACAGGTGGGCACCGAAGAATCAGCTGCAGTGTTCAACAACACAGAAAGAGGCTCACAGCGCTCATAAATCCAGACTGGCGATATTTCCGGAAAGCTTTATGTCATGAGTCATACAGATTCTATTTCCCAGCCTGTTTATATCTTGACTCCAAAAATACATTCATACCACAAGTAAGACAAAAATCTGGTTTACAGGAAGGCATGGTGTTCTTTTCTGCTGCTTTATTACTTTTTTTTTTTTTTAAAAAGCTATACAAGATTTTAGGACGTTTTTTGAATATACGAACAAGTAAAACGTACAATTGTCATGTCAGTAATAGTAGGGCATGCACTTCCATCTGGAAAACGACCTCATTTACTAGAGTTTATCACGTGCCATTCCTCTGCTCTCGGCAATAACAAGTCACCATAGACAAGTCTAATGATTAAAAAAACATCCACGGCCGGGGCGGATTCTAGAACTTCTACTTCGGATGTCCCAGGGCATGGAAACAAGTACAACCCCATTGGAATACAAATGTGGGTAATTTATGACTTTTCTGTTACGATTCCACATAAATCATAAAAATATATTGCAGATCTTAAAATCCGCAGCGTGATCTTTATTCCGCTGGATATAGATGAGGCATGAGACACCACATTCACTTGCATTGAACATGAACTATTAGCAGATTTGAGAAGGTTTCAGCACAATACGGAGATAAATTCTTCACCAAATCCTGATTGTATGTGCACACTCCAATAGAATACAATACGCAATGGATACGGTGTACTAAAATATATTCAGGAAATATCTATTCATTTTGAAGTATCACCTGAATACTCACTGTTTTCACAGTTCTCTCCAAAGTAGCCAGTAAGACATTTGCAAGCATACTGGGCAAATGTATCTCCTCTGCGAGTGTGGGACAGCTCCTGGCACTCCCCATTGTTGTGGCAGGGATTTGGTTGGCAAGGACCTAAGTAAAACAAAGTAATACAGGTAAAAGTAAATCTAAAAATTCTGAATTTAGTACTTTTTCGGACTGCATAACTATGATGTCTATACCCAGCCTGGTACAGTGTAGTTACCTAAGGCTATGTTCACACAGGCAACCTTTGCAGATAGTATATATTTCCTTTATAAAATCAAAAGGTGAAGTCCACAGGTTAATCTGCAGACTCAGAGCAGATACAGATGGCTTGTGCCGGTGATTCTCCTGGTTCTGTTGACATCTCATCAACAGCTTCTTCTCTTCTGTTGACGGGGCATCACGGCTGATGGCATGCTGACTGACAGCCGGATCCCAGCTGCATAACTGCGGGGAGCTGGCTGACAATCAGCATGATGGCGGGAGTGATGATCCATCGTCAGAGCAGCCTGGAAGAGAAGGAGTCGTTCTGTTGATGTGAAGTGAAATGAAGCAGGAGAGTCACTGGGCAGAACAGACAGGTAGGTAGCAACTACCTGGATAGAAGTTATTAGCCCAATAGGAAAAATAAACAGAGGTCCCAGATGACCACTTTAAGTACAGTAATTATTTTTAAAAATTTTTGGAGCCCCTCTCCCCCCCCCCGAACCCCAAGACCAGGCGAAAATCATTTTTAGGGCCCATTCAGACATCCATGTAAATCAGTCTGAGATCGGACCGCAATGTATGGACTGGCCGTGGGTCTATGAAGCGGTCACGCTTGGGTCTTAAGAGAGCCGTGGCCAGTCCGTGCTCGGACTGATTGGCAGGGACGTCTGAATGATCGCTTATGCTTTCTCTTAGCTAAAGAAGCCTTTTTCCAAGTTTACGTATAGTAGTGCGCAGCTCCGAATCTGATCTTAGCGCAGGTCATGCGACTTTCACACTCCTCCTCCATTTTCTGTTATGTTCTATTTAGTGCACCGGTCTGGAAATTGCCACAGTAAGAACTGGCTCCTGTAAAGAAATGCATGCGCGATGGAGAGAAGCCAAAAAAGGGGAATACTGTGGACACATATTAATCTTAAAAAAAGAGTCATATTTTTGTGATCAGGTCATGGAAAACCCTAGTAATGATCGGTCCCTATAAAGTCTGATGTGTGTAATGTTAAGCACTCGGTTCCCAAGCAGCGGCACTGTGTCTACATTACCTTTCTCTGTCATGTTGCAATCTGTTCCAGCAAAGCCATCGGGGCAGATACAAAAGTGATCTTTACTGGCACTGACAAAACAGGTTCCTCCATTGAGACATACGTTTGTTTCACAAAGCTCACCTAAAATGGAAAAAAACACAAGAAAAACAAAATAGTTTTCTAACTATTCAGAACAACAATATTGAGATCAGGCCGCTGACTGCACATTGCTTGTATAACATACATTTCTCACAGCTCTATGGGTCTCGTAGACATGGTAGACTTATTTTTAAATAAAACCTTTGTGACATAAATGTTTAATACTTTTGCAAAGTTTTCCTGCCTGATTGGCATACATAATGACTATGAGAGCCTGCCAGTCAAATAAGCAGCAAGGAAATTAAGCAAATTTTAATTTTTTTTTAAAGTTTTTCCAAAATAATGAAATCTGATGACCGATCCGCTTGTCTCTCTACTTGTCTTAAAAAGACATGGTAGTCCATTCTGTACTAGGCAAATAAATATAGATCAGTGGCATTGCTTAGAGGCTAGGTCCTCAAACTGAGGTACCCTAGGTGCCACACGCCTTGTTTTTAAGGGATACTTACACTGTACAAGTTATAATATGTAAGATGGGGCATACTCCCAGCCTTATGGGCATTGCAATTATACATATATATTGGCCCCAACACTACCATTACTATGAAATGACTAAGCAGGTGCAAATATGCTGTGGCTGCCATACAAAACTAATATGCAAAAACACTATGTAACAGCACTCTGCAAACATTATATACACATGCATTGCAATATTGCTACACATGTAAAAACTAAGGACCCTTGTGCGAGCTAATCAAAGTGTCAGCCCATCTGCCAATGACAAGGCGACCTCCCTCAGATGGAACCCTATACTATAGACTCGTCTTTCTGCACTTAGGTCTCAAATACACTGAAGATTAGGATAAAACTATACCTTGCTTCAATTAAAGAGTGTTGAAAAGATTGGCAAGAAGGAGGTAGATACACCCAAGAATGCACAGTGCAGAAACTGAAGAAGCTGGCTAGCACTATGTAGATTAATAAATTAATATGCAGAAGCAATTACATTCGCAGGTGGGCTCATACACTTTGATCAAAATGTGTAGAGAGTGCCTCATGTCTGGCACTAGTGGAAGTCATTTATATGTTTGCAGAGTGCTGCTGCACAGTATTTGCACTTTATTTCAGTAGCGAGCACTTGTGTTAGAAACATGGAAAACATAGTATGGCTTTCAATATAAACCCTACACCAAAGATCCACAACATCCGATTAGAGTCCACAGAAATTGCTATTTGTCCTAAACATTTACATAATTCATCCGATTCCTTAGTCCCGTAACTAAATCCTAACTGGAGTTGGGCAATAATTTAGTGGACAGTGACATGGGAAAATATGCCAGACATACACATACATGGATTTATTTTTTCCCTTTCCTCAAGTACAAAAGAACCATTTTATTTAATAGAGGGACAAACCGCATTAAGACCTCTATATCCCACAGATGTACATGTAATATAAATAATAAGCACATGGAATAATTGCATAAAAAATAACAAAAACGCAGTTATGATGTCCAGCCATACTGCAGTGTGGTCACAAAGACAATGGATGGATTGTATTCAAATGTTTTGGTACATTGAAAACAGAAAACAGTATGGAACAAGTCACCTTGGGCTCTGTTCACTTGTCCTGTAGATATTTTGGTTTAGGGAAAATAACAGCAGAAACAAAAGTGATCCAATACAGGATCCATTCATTTGAATGGAGATAAAACAGTCCAAAAATGTCTTAAAATTTTACTGCAATCTATTTTTTTACCCCGAATCAAAAGATGTTGTCTGCACTACATTTTTTGTCCAGCCACAAAAGCCACTTACCCTACTGTCAGTGGATACGTTGGGACTTGCGTTTGAAGCCCTAGAAAATAGGATAATTGATTTTAATGATGCAGATGGAGTCACAATGTGCCTGCCCCAAATAGGTAGATACTGCTGAAAATGATGTCTGAGAGCACAATGCAACTCCATCAGCATCATTACAGTCAATGGCCCCATCAGTGCAAATGTCTGAATCCCGTTAACTAGGGGCTCAATCATAGGCTGAATGCAGTGTGAAAATTGCCTTAAAGGTGTTTGATCTACTCCTATATTGCCGTCCTCTTATGTTGCTGGGGTTAGTTACTATTTAAAGAAAGTGAGAGAAAAAGTGAAATATGGGGTTTATATCGTAGAAAGAAATGTCAAAAGTTGGTTTAATATTGAGATAAGCTTGGAAACTCCTCCATATGCATTCTTTCAGCAAGATCACCAAATGGTGGCCTGTTGCACAGAGGATTTCCATGCAGCGAGAAGCAAAGGTCTAGTAACATTAATCAAATGCCCTAGGAGAAATATGTTCTCCCAAATAAAAAAGGGGGAAAGGTTGTTTCACTAAGCACCCCTGAAAAATGCAGACATTTTTACAAAAGAATCCTGTATGCCTTGACTTCCACCATCGGACAAGTATACAGGCATGCCATCAAACTTTTCTGTTTTTCAGAAGATTGCCCAGCGCAAAAGACCGCCTAGCTGCAGGATCTGTACAAATCATCCACTGAATGTATATTTTTGAGAAGCTTTATATGCGAGGTGAAGGTTAAATGTTCAAATTAGTGGGTTTGAGATGTAAGGCGGTATGAATATGGAGATAAGGTCCAGGTAAGCCAACCACTTTAGACATTGGTCTAGGACACTTCTAGGCTTAGTGGATTAAGCTAATGGCTCGTGTGGCATTGTTTCTTGCTTCCCCTTTAGGGAGGTAGCAAACCTGTACTTTTTGGATCACTTCCAATAGTAAAGAGCTTGCTAGGGATTTATCAGTAAAGCTTATTAGATTATCAACTGAACACATGATAAAAAAAAAAAAATCTTTGTCGACATGTTACATGGTGTATACCCAGAGGCTAGTTTATTACACATTTCCATAATAATACTATCATTACATAAAAGGTCACATAAATGAGAACTAAAAAGATCACACAAACTATATACACTCTTCAAAGCATGCTAGATTGTGACCAGAAGGTGATTCTCTAAGCAATACAACCCAGAAGACAGCACATGCACCCTACCCTCCCAATATCCCTTTGCTGCTGATATGTGCCAAAGTGCACAAAGACGCTGACAATAATTCAAAGCTTTTATGCAACAAAAGTGGAAAAAAAGATTTGAAAAGTTGCAGTGGTTTTTTTTTTTTTTGTGTAACACAGAGTGGCGCAAATAAACTGCGACTTTTGGTGATTTCACACCATTTTGGATTAGCTTCGTCAAAATGGGAAGAGTCAAGGTGTGGTCACACCTGCCCAATTCACAAAAAGTGGCAGCAATTCTTTACACCAGAAATAGTACTCCAGTAGTAGCATTTTTGGCATGGCACCGGTCACTCAGAAGAGGCACTTAATTCATTAAGTGATGTGCCTCTTCTACTCCATCAAGACTGAAGTAGCGGGAGTGTTCTACGCCAGTCATGATGAATTTTCCACTCTTCACCTCAATCTATATTGCTCAGTGTTGCAATTCACAAAAGCTTGCGCCAGAATGTATACAGTGCACGTCATTTTAGATCACTGTCACTCATAGCTCATCTCATGCACTCAGTTACGACTCACCTACGAGGCCCTCCTCCCCAAGTGTCACCTGCTGCTCCACCACCTGCTGTGACTCGGAGGATGCGCCATTAGTAATACAAATATTCCCTGTTTGCTACGCTCTAAACGTGTGTGCGTCTAATCATCATCTAGTTGACACAAAGAAATATATCCATAGTTATAGGCTCTTTATATGAATCTATTTGAAGAGCATGTCCCTGCCAAATGTTGGAAACAGGATGTCAGGACTAGAACCCGGCGACTCACGTGCACCAGGCAGAAGAACTTCCGCTTTAGCTATTCAGCTCACTGGACAGTTCCTTGCTAATGCAGATACCAGTACCTGTGTTGCGCCTGATTGAACACACTATATAAACCTGGCCTGGTACCGCAAGATTATTGAGCTCCCAACCTCCAGTCTAGCTCTCTCACCTGCTGCTTCATACCATACTGCTGTCTCCTGTGTACCGACCTCTGGCTTCCCTACAGACTACGCGACCTGCTAATCCTCCAATACTGTACTGCCACTCCTGCGTACCGACCTCTGGCTTCCTTTGACTACTTTACCAGCCTTTGCTCCCCTTAGTGGTTGCAATGGTAAAACCTCCAATCCAGTCCAGATCATAACATTGCAAGGGACATTAGCAATTTGAAAGAGCATCAGTCACGTTGTGACTGCTAATCATGGTTATCCAATATTAACTTCTTTTTGGAAGAATCTGTTATATGTCCGACTTTAGAGACTGCAATTAAGAAGTGGTTTTTTTTGCCAGATTCAATTCCATGAACAAAAAGTCCTACTACAAATACATATTAGATAAAAGTATTCACAAAAATCGACGATATGGGGGCCTCCTGGCATGAAGATAAGCTATCTAATGTGTATACAACAGGCTTACCTTTTCTTATTTGTAGAGGAGAATGTAGAAGGAATCCTTGGGGCTGTGTAAACTAGCCATAAACATGAGATTTTAATCAGCTGACAAATGCACGGTCATCATATGAATATATTTTTTTCCGACTGCACTCCAAACATACCCACACAAATGTACTGTGCAGAGCTGTGGGTCAGTACACTCAGATCCTGACTCCTTCAAAACAGGTGACTGATCAGTAATAAAAACTTAGTGTAGTAAAACCAACATCACGTTTTTTTTTAGATTAAGGGCCTTAGATTGACAGAACAAGTATATTTATACTATATGGTGGCCCGATTCTAACGCATCAGGTATTCTAGAATATGTATACGGCCGACTGGGCGCAATCAGCAGAGCGGTGTTTAAATTTGGCGCCCAAATCGCTGATTGGTCGCGTCTAAGTTCCTATGAAAGTTAATACATCAATATTAATAAACGCTAATAATTAAAAAGTTGGAGTGCAAACATTTCTACTGACTACACCGCCAACCACACCTAGCTCCGACTCCACAGTCATGAATTATTGGCAAAATAAGTGGGGAGGAAAAGAGCCCTTTTATATGATGTCAAATCTGGGGCTTCCTTCTAAAAGATACGGTCAGAAAGGTGAAGATATGACATAACAATTTTTGGCATTTAGCTGTTTAATGTAAATGTTGTGGTGGAGCCACCAGTAAACCGTTTGGATAACCAACTTAGAGCGAGCAACTGAACATGTAAAATGTCCATCCAACTGGTTAATATTTATCGATGTGACATGTGAACGTGGCCTGAACAGATTGTGTATGGTGAAACAATTAAGGGTGGCTAAATAACTTTAGCTGTAATGCATTCTGTAAAGACTAGGCTTCTCCAGCAGGCACATAAAGGGTGCACTGTCTATTATAGTTGGACAATTGTTTTCAGCCATTTCAAGGTCCAGCTGTGTTCTCTAGAGAAAGAAGAGGACATTTGTAAAAGAATAAGCATGTTTCTTGGGAAATGCAGTTTGTGTGCCGTAAATTATTTCATTGTCCTTCAACTTATGTTATAAATCCTGGTTGAACATTACCATCAGAATCCGGGGATGAGGGGGTACAGCATAAAAAAAAAAAATTCTTAAAGTTAATATACATTTGTAACTCCCTTTGTATATCGGAGAACGGCATTTACAGCTCTGTCATGCTCTCCTTGTTGGAACAGCTTTTTATTACAGGGGAAAAGATCTAATAATGGAGAACGGCGACTATGGGAAAATCTAATTCTCGTTCACTTCTCTGTTCTAATAGCCTTTGTCCCACTTGTACATGGAGAAATTAAAATTTAGAGTTTGACAGAACCCAAAAATTGGTCTAGAAAATTAACCCTATTGACAATGTCTTATACAGATGTGGACCAAATTGTTAACTGTTAAAGTAAGAAAAACCCAGTTTTAACTGAAATAACATGAAACTGACAAAAGTAATTTTCACTTTAAAATTTACCGAATATCAACTAATGAACCAAAATTCAAAAGGAATATTTGATTTTCAACAGAAAAAAAATGATAAAAACTAATGAAAATGGCCTGGACAAATTGATGGTACCCTTAACTTAATATTTTGGTGCACAACAATCACTGCAAACAAACAATTTCTGTGACTCTCGTTAAGAATTCTGCACCTGTCCACAGGTATTTTGGCCCACTTCTCGTGAGCCTTCTCCATGTCTGCAGTTTTGCGTTCTTTCCACAGATATTCAATAGGATTTAGATCAGGCTTCATAGAAGCCTCTTCAGAATAGTCCAATGTTGTGCTCTTAGCTATTATTGGAAGTTTTTATCTGTGTGTTTTGTCATTATCCTGTTGGAGAACCCATGACTTGAGAATGAGAACAAGCTTTCTGACACTGGGCAGCACATTTTGCTCCAGAATGCCTTGATGGGTCTTGAGATTTCATTGTACCCTGCACAGATTAAAGACACCCTGTGCCAACCCCAAAATATAATTATAGCCTCCTCCATGTTTCACAGTAGGTACAATGTTCTTTTCTTTGTACGCTTCATTTTTGTGTCTGTGAACATAAAGCTGATGTGACTTGCCAAAAAGCTCCAGTTATGTCCCATAAGTCCAAAGGACATTCTCCCAGAAGCTTCATGGTTTGTCAATATGCTTTTTTATGATTTGCTTTCAACATCTTCCATGACGTTCACTTTAGCCAAAACAGTGATGGATGTGCGATCTGACACGGATGTACAGTACAGACCAAAAGTTTGGACACACCTTCTCATTTAAAGATTTTTCTGTATTTTCATGACTATGAAAATTGTACATTCACACTGAAGGAATCAAAACTATGAATTAACACATGTGCAATTATATACTTAACAAAAAAGTGTGAAACAACTGAAAATATGTCTTATATTCTAGGTTCTTCAAAGTAGCCACCTTTTGCTTTGATGACTGCTTTGCACACTCTTGGTATTCTCTTGATGAGCTTCAAGAGGTAGGTCACCGGAAATGGTTTTCACTTTACAGGTGTGCCCTGTCAGGTTTAATAAGTGGGATTTCTTGCCTTATAAATGGGGTTGGGACCATCAGTTGTGTTGTGCAGAAGTCGGGTGG
This sequence comes from Phyllobates terribilis, assembly GCF_046119375.1. Lineage (NCBI taxonomy): Eukaryota > Metazoa > Chordata > Amphibia > Anura > Dendrobatidae > Phyllobates > Phyllobates terribilis. Next base: position 441,309,252 of record NW_027362771.1, on the reverse strand, counting down.
ATACACAGCTGATAGTCCTACTGAATAGACCATTAGAATTTGTATTATGGCAAGAAAAATGCAGCTAAGTAAAGAAAAACGAGTGGCCATCATTACTTTAAAAAATGAAGGTCAGTCAGTGCGAAACATTGGGAAAACTTTGAAAGTGTCCCCAAGTGCAGTTGCAAAAACCATCAAGCACTACAAAGATCGACCACCCCCCAGCCCATAATCAATTGATCCCCCTTGTCCATATTTAATAGATTCCCCCTGTCCACTTTTACTGATCCCCAATCCCTATTTATTTGCCTTATCCCCATCCATATTTAATTAACCCCCTGTCCATAATTAATTGATTCCCCAGTCCACAACTAATTATTTCCCCAGTCCATATTTATTGATCCCCAGTCGATAGTTAATTGACACACCGTCCATACTTAATTAATCCACCTGACCTACTTAGCTGATTCCCCCGTCCATACTTGATACTTAATTGATCCCCCGTCCATACTTAACTGATCCCCCGCCGATATCTAATTGATACACTTGCACATCCCTAATTGATCCCCGTCCATACACCTATATATAAATAATTGTGTTTTGTACTTGTATATATATACTGACTGTATCCCCATATTTAGAATGACGTCCATGTTGGCCGGAGCCGTGCAGTGTACATCTTGCGCAATGTATGCATTCCGTGAGCAACCACTCGAGGATCCATACTGCTGCGAGAGATGTGAGCATATCGTGCACTTGGAAGCCCAAATTCTGGATCTAAGTGCTCAGATAGCGATACTGAGGAGCATCGACAACATGGAACGGAGTTTGCTGCTCACCGAGCAGACACTCAATGGGTCAATACTGGGGGTGGAGCATAGAGGGGAAGTGCAGGCTGAACAGGCAGGGAGCTGGATAACAGTTAGGAGGGATAGAGGGAAGAAGTATAGGAAGGCTGGTTCAGAACCGGCATTAATGGAGCACGACAGATCCTCTGACCGCCGGGGGAGTGTATGCTCCAGTAATGAGGGGGGGGGGGGGGAGTGTAGGGCAGGTAAGACAGGTCCTGGTAGTGGGTGACTATTATTAGGGGGACAGACAGGGCAATCTGTCACAAAGACCGGGATCGCCGAACGGTGTGCTGCCTCCCTGGCGCTCGAGTCCGGCACATCGCGGATCGGGTTGACAGGTTACTGGGTGGGGCTGGCGAAGACCCAGCGGTCATGGTCCACATCAGCACCAATGACAAAGTGAGTGGTAGATGGAGGGTCCTTAAAAATGATTTCAGGGACCTAGGTAGGAAGCTTAGGGCAAGGACCTCCAAGGTAGTTTTCTCAGAAATACTACCAATCCCTCGAGCCACACAGGAGCGCCAACGGGAAGTTAGGGGGGTGAATAAGTGGCTAAAGAGTTGGTGCAAGGCAGAAGGGTTTGGGTTCATGGAGAACAGGGCCGACTTCGCGGTCGGCTACAGGCTCTACCGTAGGGACGGGCTGCACCTCAATGGGGAGGGTGCAGCGGTGCTGGGGAAGAAGATGGCTAATAGGTTGGAGGAGTTTTTAAACTAGAGACGGGTGGGGGGGGGAAACCAAGGAAATAGGTGGGATGTGAGGCAAGCAAGGGGGAAGAGGAGAAGTGAATATAATGAGGGTGGAGAGGGGGGTGGGGATAGTACAGTTAGATCGTTAGAGAAGAATAGGATGCTAAATAACCCCAAAGTTTTATCTTGCATGCTGACCAACGCAAGAAGCCTGACCAATAAGGCGGATGAGCTGCAGGCGCTTATATCGGAGGAGAGGTATGACATCGTAGGTATAACAGAGACTTGGCTAGACGATAGCTACGACTGGGCGGTAAATTTATTAGATTATAGTTTATTTAGAAGGGACCGGAAACAGGGGAAAGGCGGAGGAGTCTGCTTATATGTAAAGTCATGTCTAAAACCCAGACTAAGGGAAGATATAGGAGAGGGAGAAGAGGGGGTCGAGTCCATGTGGGTAGAGATAGAGGGGGCAAAAAATAATAAAAATATTACTGGGGGTCTGCTATAAGCCACCAAATATAACAGAGGAGAATGAGAATCTGCTATTAGGACAAATAGACAAAGTAGCAAAACATAATGAAGTGATTGTAATGGGGGATTTCAACTACCCGGATATTGACTGGGAAACAGAAACTTGTAGATCTCAGAAAGGAAAAAGGTTCTTGACAAATATTAAGGATAATTATCTCTCCCAACTAGTGCAGGAACCAACGAGAGGGAAGGCCGTGTTGGACTTAATATTGACTAATAGGCCTGATAGGGGGGCACCTAGGTAATAGCTATCATAATATTATCGATTTCAAAATGCCCTTCAGTAGGGTTATCAATAATGGAACAACAAAAACATTAAACTTTAGGAGGGCAAAGTTTGATCAGCTGAAAGAAAGCCTTCAACTTATTGACTGGGACAAAGTTCTTAATCAAAGGAATACGAATAGTAAATGGGAAACCTTCAAAAGATTTCTGAATACTCAGTGCGAGAGATATATACCGTATGGGAATAAAAGGGCCCGAAATAAGAGGAAACCAATATGAATGAACAAGAACGTAAAAGGGGCGGTAAATAGCAAAAAAGAGGCATTCAAGAGATTAAAACAGGAAAACAGTAAGGAGGCACTAATGTGTTACAAGGAAAAAACGAGAACCTGTAAAAAACAAATAAAAATAGCGAAGGAGGAAACAGAGAAACGTATTGCTAGGGAAAGTAGATCAAATCCCAAACTGTTCTTTATGTATATAAATAGTAAAAGGATTAAATCGGATAATATTGGACCGATAAAAAGTGAGGAAGGCAAAATCATAGAGAAAGATGAGGATAAAGCTAATCTATTAAATATTTTTTTTTCGACAACTTTCACAAAGGAAATAGAACTAACAGGAGAAATGAGAAGTGACAAGCTTAATCCTCCACTAAGTATGACTAATCTAACCCAAGTTGAGGTACAGAAACGCCTCAGTAACATTAAAATAAACAAATCACCAGGACCTGATGGCATACACCCACGGGTACTAAGGGAACTAAGTAATGTGATAGACAGACAGTTATATCTTATATTTAAGGACTCTGTTGAGACTGGGTCTGTACCACTTGATTGGCAACAGGCGAATGTAGTGCCAATATTCAAAAAGGGAGCAAAAAGTGACGCCGGAAACTATCGGCCGGTGAGTCTGACGTCCGTTGTGGGCAAAATTTTTGAAAGCTTCATTAAAGAGGCAATTACGGAGCATCTTGATGCTAATAATCTTTTAATCCCGAACCAACATGGATTCATGAGGAATCACTCCTGCCAAACAAACCGGATTGACTTCTACGAGGTGGTTAGCTCTCGAGTAGATCAGGGGGAACCAGTGGATATCGTGTATCTCGACTTCTCAAAAGCGTTCGATAGCGTGCCACATAATAGGTTGGTATACAAAATGAGAATGATGGGGCTGGGGGAAAATGTTTGCAAGTGGGTAGCAAACTGGCTAAGGGATAGAAGGCAGAGGGTGGTTATAAATGGAATATACTCAGATTGGGTAAGCGTCACTAGTGGGGTACCACAGGGGTCTGTACTAGGCCCAATGTTATTTAATATCTTTATTAACGACATAGTCAACGGGATAAATAGTAAAATATCAATATTTGCAGATGACACAAAGTTATGTAAAACAATTAATACAAAAGAGGACAGTGCAGACCTACAGAGGGATTTGGATAAGCTGGGTAGGTGGAGCATTAAATGGCAAATGTGGTTTAACGAGGAGAAATGTAAGGTCATACATATGGGAAGGAAAAATGGAAGTCACCAGTACTCACTGAATGGGAAATCATTGGGGAATTCAGAGATGGAGAAGGACTTGGGCATCTTGATTGATAGCAAACTAAATTGGAGTGCCCAAAGTCAGGCCGCTGCTGTAAGGGCAAACAGGGTAATGGGATGTATCAGAAGAGGCAAAGGATGAGAACATTGTTCTTCCACTGTACAAAGCACTGGTCAGACCACACTTGGAATACTGTGCTCAGTTATGGGCCCCAATATATAGAAAGGATATAAATGAGCTTGAAAAGGTACAAAAGGAGGGCAACAAAATTAATAAAGGGAATGGAGGGACTGCAATACCCAGAGAGGTTGGCAAAACTAGGACTATTCAGCCTGGAAAAGAGAAGGTTGAGGGGGGACATAATAAATGTGTACAAATATGTTAGGGGACAGTATAGAGATCTTGCCCGGGATTTGTTCAAAAGGAGGGATATTACGGTAACAAGAGGGCCTTCACTAAGACTGGAAGAGAAAAGGTTTCAGCACCAGCATAGGAAGGGGTTCTTTACGGTAAGAGCAGTGAGAATATGGAATTCACTGAGTGAGGAGACGGTAATGTCGGATTCACTACACCAGTTCAAGCGGGGACTGGATGCATTTCTAGATACCAGGCAGATTTCAGCGTATACTTAAAAATAAAATAAAATAGGTTGATACAGGGATTTATTCTGACTGCTGGTTTCAGAGTCGGGAGGGAATTTTTCCTCAGGTGAAGATTGGCTAAATCATTTGGGGTTTTTGCCCTCCTCTGGATCAACTTTAGCAATTACAGAACTAACAGGTCGAACTTGATGGACGCAAGTCTTTATTCGGCTTTACAAACTATGTTACTATGTTACTATGTAAAGAAACTGGCTCACATGAGGATCGCCCCAGGAAAGGAAGACCAAGAGTCACCTCTGCTTCTGAGGAGAAGTTTATTTGAGTCACCAGCCTCAGAAATTACAGGTTAACAGCAGCTCAGATTAGAGACCAGGTCAATGCCACACAGAGTTCTAGCAGCAAACACATCTCTACAACAACTGTTAAGAGGAGACTTTGTGCAGCAGGCCTTCATGGTAAAATAGCTGCTAGGAAACCACTGCTAAGGACAGGCAACAAGCAGAAGAGACTTGTTTTGGGCTAAAGAACACAAGGAATTGACATTAGACCAGTAGAAATCTGTGCTTTGGTCTGATGAGTCCAAATTTGAGATCTTTGGTTCCAACCACCGTGTCTTTGTGCAACGCAGAAAAGGTGAACGGATGGACTCTACATGCCTGGTTCCCACCGTGAAGCATGGAGGAGGTGTGATGGTGTGGGGGTGCTTTGCTGGTGACACTGTTGGGGATTTATTCAGAATTGAAGGCATACTGAACCAGCATGGCTACCACAGCATCTTGCAGCGGCATGCTATTCCATCCGGTTTGCGTTTAGTTGGACCATCATTTATTTTTCAACAGGACAATGACCCCAAACACACCTCCAGGCTGTGTAAGGGCTATTTGACCAAGAAGGAGAGTGATGCGGAGCTACGCAAGATGACCTGGCCTACACAGTCACCAGACCTGAACCCAATCGAGATGGTTTGGGGTGAGCTGGACCGCAGAGTGAAGGCAAAAGGGCCAACAAGTGCTAAGCATCTCTGGGAACTCCTTCAAGATTGTTGGAAGACCATTTCCGGTGACTACCTCTTGAAGCTCATCAAGAGAATGCCAAGAGTGTGCAAAGCAGTCAACAAAGCAAAAGGTGGCTACTTTGAAGAACCTAGAATATAAGACATATTTTCAGTTGTTTCACACTTTTTTGTTAAGTATATAATTCCACATGTGTTAATTCATAGTTTTGATGCCTTCAGTGTGAATGTACAATTTTCATAGTCATGAAAATACAGAAAAATCTTTAAAGGAGAAGGTGTGTCCAAACTTTTGGACTGTACTGTACCTTCACCTCTAATCTCTTTGGAAGTTGTTCTGGGCTCTTTGGTTACCATTCATATTAGCCATCTCTTTAATATGTCATCAATTTTCCTCTTGCAGCCATGTCCAGAGGTGGTTGGCTGCAATCCCATAGACCTTAAACTTTTGAATGATGTGCAACTCTAGTAATAGGAACATCAAGCTGTTTGGAGATGGCCTTGTAACCTGTGTGTTTAACAAGTTTGTCTATTAATTTGTTTCTAATCTTCTCGCTCAGCTTTTTTGTCTCCAAGTTCACTGTGATACACATGATACCAAATAGTGCAGTGACTACTTTTCACACTCTAAATAGGCAGACTGACTGACTGCAAGTTTTTAGACACCTGTGATGGGAATTACAGAACACACCTTAGTTTCACATTTCCCTATGGTCAATCTTTTCTTGGGTTACCATCATTTTAGTCCAGGCCATTTACATTAGTTTGTTATTTTTTTCTGTTGAAGCACAACTCAAAAGCAATGTCTGATTTTCATTAGGTGATGTTCAGTAAATTTAAAACTACTTTTGTTAGACGAGGGTTGATCCAAAAGTAATGCCTCCTCTTTATTTACATGGTAGGTCCAACAGATACAAATAGAATAACAACAGTTGAATAGAGCAAGATTTCATCTACATAACATTATTTTTCCAGTCACCACCATTGGTCATGCATGTTTGCCAGCAATGAGCAACAGCCTAATTGCCACGCTGGTAAAAATCTATACCAGCAAAAACAAGATTTTTTTTCCTCAGCCAAATTTTGCAATGCACTCTGTGATCCTGACACTGGTATGGGGCTTTGCGCTATGTTTCCAGTGAAGAGTTGTCTTCTCTCTTCTAACTCTGGAACTTCAAGCCTTCAGCGTTTTCATGTAGCATTCAGAATTGACAGCCCCTGTAGGCAATTTACAGGAAACACAACCTTCCTATCCCAAAAGATTCTGCACATCACAGTCTGCAGATGCATACGCACTAATAAAAAGTGCAAAAAACTTAATTGGTCCATGTGTGCCTTCCACCTTTTTTTACGGAAAAATGCAAGAGAGCAATAGGGTCTTATCCAATTAATAAATGTTACATAAAAGTATTAAAAACTGCTCACCTAATAGGGTTGTGTGGGACACAACACCTATAAAGCCTCGACTCCAAATGCTGCAGCTTCCTATGGATATGTCAGAGGTAGATGCTAGGAAAGGAAGTTGTTTCTGCGCTCTCTGGAGTCACAACAAACCATTAGTATGAATAAAAATGTAGGTTTATTGCCTACGCGTTTTAGAGTCCACCTACTCCTTCCTCAGGACAACCATATATCTTGTCTTTGTCGTGATTCCAGAGAGCGCAGAAACAACTACCTTTCCCAGCATCTATCTCTTCCACCTTTTTTTTTTACTTTTATGTGGGGTAGTTGTTGGGCTGTAACCAGTCTCTAGTTTTGGGGCATGTGCCGCTTTAATTTATTATATATACATACACAGTATGTATATACATATATTTGGCAGGGATTCTACTGGCTTCTAAGTACAAATGACGTCTGGCTCCATCAGATGCACTCTCTACTCAGCAGAACTGATCTGCGATATGTTGACAGCCTCTGTGCTAGCAGAGGTGCAGGAGTAGGAGGCAAAGAAATGACCACTGGCGGTGCTGTGGTAACGACAATTGGTAGTAAGTAGGAGGAGGATTCCACTTGAAGTTCCTGGGTCCCATTTCAAAATCTGTAAAATGGTCCCCTCTTACCATGTGCTGTGTAGTATAATGGGTTCAATAAAGGGAGCCGCAATAGTTTATATGCAACAGATGAACCCCACCCCCCACCCCAATAACAAAATCTCTGTTCTCTGCTGTGACTACTAGTGAGGGTGCAACCACCGAGAAAAACAAGGAATCCTTTATGTGATTACCGGTAGAAATGCTTGACATCGCTATATTTATAAGGTGGCAAGAAGAATTATTCCATATGGTTGGTACTATCCAGGAGAGAGCAAAAATCAGTCACTGGATCTAAGCAGCTGTTCTGCAGTCATGAGAACAGGCCAGGGAAGCTGTGAAACATCCCAAATGTGTGAAAGCAACATTTCCAGTAGCTTGGCAGATACTTTAAAAGTGTTCCTGTCAAAATAGTTCCTCAAGCAGGAGGAGCAGTCTGGTAACACACACATGCAACTGGAAGTTATTAAAATGTACTGGTTACTAGCAAAGGAGTGATTTGGGGAATAATACTTGAAAGAAAGCAGCAGGACAAGTCCTGAATGGAGTATGTGTGTCACCGAGGTATCTAGCCTCTGTGATGTGAAACCTGGAGAAGCAGGCTCCAGCACGTATAGTGCAGAGAGGTGTTTTAATGGGCCTGGATTTGGGTCCGGATTTTAGGAACGACTGGAAGTATCGGGCGGGACTGGTAGTTACCATCCTCCAATCAATGAGGTGCAGCTGGTGTAAAAGGAGAGCTGAGCTGCTCCAGAGTGGTCTGGCAGTAGAGGTGGAAACATCTCTGGGACTTGGCTCTATAAAAGGTGAAGAAACCAGTAATTCTTTGCAGACGTGAATGGACTTAATTGTAAACAGGTGACCCTGTACTTGCTGAGGACATGGTTTTCTTCTGTTATACCTTTATGCCGGAAAGGCTGTTCTGTTTTGCCTGGGGTCCTCTGAAGTTTATGGAGATAATAAACTTCACCTGCTTGGACTCAACCGCATGGCCTTATTATTATACCTGTGTGAACATTACCAGCTGCCTGAAAACAAGTGAAAGAGTATGTGCGCACGATCAGTATTTGCTTGCAGAAATTTCTACAGCGTTTCTGCAAGGTTCTGCACCTCTTGGCAGCAAAAAAAATACTGCGGAAACTCCACTTACTACTCAGCAAGCAAGGTACCAACTTTTTGCAACTGTTCTAAGTGCTATTCACATAACTGTTGCAATCAAGTTACACATCTCGTCAAGTGAGTCTGCAGTTTGCCTAAAGTTCACTGCTATCCTG